>NC_136414.1:115932500-117227500 GCF_051521515.1 Lactuca serriola | reverse complement strand
GTTTAGTCCCTCCGAATCTGGAATTACTGTAATACCCTTATGTATTAATTTTTTATTTTTCTTTCATTGTTTATCTATTTAAACAATTAAAAAATAATAAAGCCCCCACCTCTATCTCTCCCCCTCTCTCTCCCCCACACGCACACACAAAGAAATGTCCCCTGATTCTACAGATTCCATGGAAGAGTTCTAATATTATTTTCGACAACTTCTTCAACATCGATCATATCTACAATGAAGACTCATCATGACAATGGAGATTTTCTGATGATGATCGATATGAGTATGAGCAGTTCATGTGAAGATGCTACCCCATCGACTCAATTCTCTCCTAGATTTGGTACTTCACTAACGCTCTTGGTGATTCCTTGCAAAAGTTATCATATTGTTTTGCAATTGGGCTAAAATCAAGACTTGCGAATCTCCACTGATAAGAACCCTAACATCCACAAAATTCATCTGGAGGGAATTCAGGTCTGAACATCGGTGTGGATGAAAGGTGGTCGGTAACAAATCAAGCACCACCATCATGACTACCCCAAATCATAGCCAATAGTATCACTACTTCTTCTTTCTCGCTTCAATCGATCTGAATTATGTGAAATCTCGTCTTCTCTAATTCACACAGTATCTTTGTTGAATTCACCTTATTGCATTGCATAAACCGGAGAAAATTTTGTACCTACAACCATGTTCATTCTTGATTGTGCATAAAACCCCCAAATTGGATGTTAGAATGGCTAAGGTCGGTGGTGACAAGAAGGTCGTCAGACTTGTTATACCTGGAGATGTATCTCTAATAAGGAGGTCGCCAGATTTATAACTAGAGGAAGAAGAAGATGCGGGTAGAGGATGAAGATGAACTTAGAGAATCCATATGTAGTTCATGGAAAGAGTGGAGGTGAAACGAGTTATGAAAGAGACTGTGGAATTTGATGAGGTGGGAAGAATGCAGACATGCAAAAAGTGGAGAACTCTGTCAATCGAAGAATTCAATCGAGAGTTGAAGGTGGCGAGTTCTTGAGCGAGGATGATGGTGGTGTTCTTGAAATAAACTAAGCTAATAAGGGTTATGTGTGTGTGTGGTTGTGAGAGAGAGAGAGAGAGAGGTGGTTTTTTTTTTGTTTTTTAATTATTTAAATAGATAAAGAATGAAAGAAAAATAAAAAAAAATAAATACATAAGGGTATTACTGTAATTTTAGTTTTCAAAGGGACTAAAACCACATACAAACATGACTAAAAGGACCATGAAGTAAAAAAAAAGTCGAGATTTGGACTAAACCTCAGAAAAAATGCATACTATAAGGACCATTTTTGCAGTTTTGTCTTATTATTATCATAGTTACCCAAAGTCTAGACATATATTTTGTTGCACATGATAAATAATTTCAATAAAATTATACTTGATAAATATCTTTATCTTTAATAACTAACACATATATTCTCTAAATCATATTCTTGAACTATATATTTGTGGACTTTTTTACATCACATTAATTTAAAAATATTTTTAATTTCTTTTTAATGATAACTCAAAATTAGTTAATTATAACAACATTCATTACGTAAGTCTTGTAAAAATAGAATAGGAAAATGTAAGATGGTCTTCAGCCCAAAGCGTAAGGTAAGATACCGCTTTCGTAGTAGACATTCGACATATAAAACTGAAAACACACATACACACATATATATATATATATATATATATATATATATATATATATATATATATATATATATATATATATATATATATATATATATATATATAAAAGGTTCGGATCGTTTGTGACTGCTCAATTTTTATGAGACCGTGAGACCACTTTTTTCTAGTAAAATATTATAATATTCTATTTTTCATAAAAATATAATGTATGTAATATTTTAATATTCTAAAACAATATCATAACACATTTTATATTCAAATATTCTAAAAACATATGTTAGAATATTATATTTTTACGAACATTAAAATACTATAATATTTAATTAAAAAAAATTGATCTCACGGTCTCACAAAAATAAGTCCATCTCAAATGAACTTTTACACACACATACACATACACACACAGATATATATATATATATATATATATATATATATATATATATATATATATATATATATATATATATATATATATATATATATATATATATATATATATGGTACGGATCCGGTACAAACCCAAAACTTAGTAGGAACCGTGATGACTAATCTCAACCAGTGATCCTCATTAAGGGCAACTTTGTCAAGACCTAAAAATAACTGAGATGGGCCTTAATAACAATTCTTCTTTTATGATTTGGAAGTCTCGTCTCCTTCTCTAGCTAAAAGACGCCAGATCCAAACCTAAAATCAAATATCAAGCTACTTATGAGTTCGCTTCAACATACATTCAACAATTCATTAATCAATCAGGTTAGTTTTGCTAAATTAAACCGATTTTAGAGACACTGATTGAATAAATGAGTTGTTTTTGAAAAGAAATCTATGTTTTCTTATAAAGAATTTCATCAAATTTCTATTTCAATTCATATTAAAAAATCGTTTTTTTGTTTTGTTGAAATCATTTTAATTCACACAGTATTCGAGTTTACAGAATTCAATTTCAAACTGAAAAGGTCTATTTACATAAGGAAATCGACATGTACTTTGATTATGAATTTTAGGTTATAAATCTGATTTTTTAGTTCAAATTTAATGTTATCCAATTGAAACTCATTAATGTGTCGATTGAAACAATAATTAATCAAATTCAGATGATTAGTATCGAAGTCATGCAATGTTTGTGTTTAATCATCATATTAAAACCAAAAGAATAAAATTTTGCTCCGTATACTATTTCTTAGGTTATAATCAAAATTATGGATCATATGTTCAAGATATGTTATTTAATGTAATTAATTTTATCAATTAGATCAATTTTTGTTATAGAACTTGATTAAAGTAATTGTTGTGTATCATGAATTATATTGAGTAAAATTTTTTTGTAGGTGATGTGAAATTTCTTAAATGTTTTCTAATATATGAAATTTTGTTTAATGAGTTGGTTTTACAAAAAAAAAAAAAGATAACAATGATGGATCAAGTTTCTGAAGAAATCAAATCTCCAATGGATGTTGATGAACAAACAATTAAAAAAAAGAACTAAATCAGAAAGCTCCAATGAAGTTATAAATAGAAATGAATAAGAAAGCTCTAATGAATGTATGCTACGAAAAGATTCTCTTTTATTAAAATACTTGTGCGGATATTTAATTAGTTATTAACATTTTTATGTGATTTCATGTTATGTTTTTCAATCATATAGCATTTATATCATTATATCTTATTTCAAACAAAAAATATTGGATCTTCATCTTCATCTAGATCTATAATTTTTATAATTGATATGAAACCAAAAAATATTATACTCCACTTATTGATAATGTGCCATATGATGGATAAATTTTCCTAATATTTGTTGATGCCTTAGATTTTTACAAAGATTATGCAAGGAGGTGTGGTTTTGAAACAAGATTGGGAACTAAAAAGAAAATAATTAGAGTTGAAGGATATGGAATAAGATATATATTGTGCAATAGAGGAGTATTTAAAAGAAAGAAACATATGATACTTTGAAAGATCCAAAGAAACAAAAACGGAAAAGACCTTCATTAAGAAATGGTTGTAGAGATTGTGTGAGAATGAAGAATAATGAGAATGAGATGTGACAGGTCTGTTATATTAATGAAACACATAATCATCATTTTGTTGATGAAGAAGATCTACAATTTCTAAAATTTTTAAGAATGGTGGCATATACATAGAAGAGGATGGTACATAACATGTCAAACATAAACATTGGTCCAAATACGACATCTAAGCTTTTAAAACAAGTTAGAGGCAATCTTTCAAAAGTTGGAGCTACAAAAGCATATACAATGAATTTTAAAAAGGATTGGAATTCTCTTATAGGAGAAGGAGATGCAGAAATGGTGATAGAAATGTTATGTAACAAGAAAGAATATTTTTAGGATTTCTGTTTTAGATATAGTGTGGGAAGTTAATTATCATTGATAAGTTTGTATTGGGCGGAGGAAGAGGCAAAACCGAATTACTTCACATTTGGAGATGTTATTGGCTTCGATGCAACATACAGAACAAACAAGTTGAAAGTGCAAGACTTAGTGCGCGAACAAGATTTCAAAACTCAAACCTTGAATTAACTTAAGTTCAATGTCTGCTAATAATATTTTGGTCCATTCAAGTCTGGTAAACCAGTCTTGTCTTGAAGTATGAAGATCAACAAAGTATTCAACTAAATATTTAAGTAAGATAAAATGAGTATGAACAAAGTAAAGATAACTTAAGAACAATGAGAATGATGGAGAAAGAGATTTGACTTGCAAGATATTTAGTATTGAATGCGAAGGAGTATATTGCTTCTTAAAAGGTTAAAATGCATGGATAAATCATCTCCTTAAATAGGAAATGAGAGACAATAAGACAAAATACAAGACTTGCATGGAGAATGTAAATCTGATAAGTTAGAAAAGCTGACATACATGACTTACTCGATTTTGTCCCATAAACTGTATAATCAATAAAGACGACAAGAAGCATTAAATGCTTGTACGGACTCAATAACATCTAAAACTAGGAATGTCTTAGATAAGTCTTCATCTCAGAAGAAGCTTGACTCTGTATGGAATCAATAACATCTAAAACTAGGAATGTCTTAGATAAGTCTTCATCTCGGAAGAATCTTGACTTCAGAATATCTTCACATCTCGGAATGCACTTCGAATTTGGTTCTGGTTTGGCTTTAGATTGCTAGAGGTTCACTTTTATGTATCAACAATCTTCCCCTAAGTGAACTTAGCAAGTAATCAACTCCTCAGTTGGCTTCATCAAACACAAAGAGATAGGCACTATGTAGCTAACTTCGGACTTCCAAATACCATTTGAGATGTTCGATGAACTTCTTCTTGACACGCTCAGGAGAATCACTTTTTGTAGCATTGGAAATGAACTTTTGAAGGATCTTTTTCGAAATAAGATGTTTGTCAAAAACTTTAAAGCATTCTTTTCGGTTAGTCTTCTTTTTGAGATACACATAGCCAAGTTCTAATTCTTTAGTGGGGCCTTATGCCAAGATCTGTGCTTCAGGGAGTTCGGTAGTGATTTTTGCCAAAACGTTCTCGGTTTTGAATAGGTGAGCACAGTCAATGTCAGACCTATAAAACTCAGCAATGTAGTCCTTCATGAAATTGATTGCAACATTGTAAGCTCCGATGCTTGTGCCACTTTATTGGAGATCTTGGAAGTGAGCAACAATGGTGACAATGCCATTTGGGTTAATTGAAGGAAAGTCGGCATCCGTGATGGTGATGGTTGATTATTTGTTCCGAGAGACATAATATATGTACAATATACAATTAAGATCAAACTTGCTTTGAACCTTATTATTGTATCCAATGATATTGGTAATCCGCTTCCGAGACTACACTTCCTTTTGGGGTCGTACGTTAACGGAGTATAAGGTTCTCAATCTGTCACGCTCTGTCCTGATGATTATTTGAGGATCATCATTCGGATAAACAGGAGCGTACTTGATATAGAAGTGACCGTGAGAAGAGATTGGTAGGTCAATTTGATTGGCATCCTATGTTGGAAGATCATAATACATGAAGGGAACAAAGTGTATGTCGTGAATAACTCCTTCTCGGAAAAGAGGAGATATGCCCAACATTGGATTCAGATTGTCTTTCAACGCTTGAATCTGGATTCTTTCTTCCAAAGCTTGATCATTTTGTTCTTGAGACCAACCCTTAGACTTTTTCAACGTCTTCACTGGGCTGTCCGATTCAGTAGCAATCTGCTTGCTTTTGTCTTGTGCCATAGATGATTTGTTGACCAGATTCAGTGATGATAAATTCCAGTGAAGGAGGAATCAAAGGATCTTTAGGGAGATCATCAGGTTTCCGGGTTGGAGAACCTCCATCAATCTGAGCGATCCTTGGAGCAGGGATTGGTGGAAGCACGAATTGAGTAGCTCGGAATGCGTTGATGGTTCGCTTTTTCTTGATTTTTGCCTTATCTCGGCTTTGTCTGAACATTTCTGCTATAGATGATGGCCACGTAACTGAGGACCATTTCAACTTATCTACATCCGAAAGGACCTTCACAGGTTGTTCCCTGATAGCTTGAAGTCCTAAAATGACAGTTTTAGCCAAGTATTCATTTTCTTCATCACCCAACTCAATAGGTTCAAGAGTTTCAAAATCTAGTATTTCTTCATTGGATGATTCATCTCGGAGCATAAACATCGAGATAGGTTTCCATTGAATTCATCTTTCTCTTTCACTTGCTCCTTCTACCCCTATTGCATTGGAAGGCCCTGCATCCGATGCAAGTCTGTTTTCACGTTGAAGTTCACTCAATCGTTCAAACACTATCTGAACGATCATGTTGATCTGTTTGAAGAGAGCATCGTATGCTTCATCTGTAGGAGCTTGATCTTTAAGATGGGCAAATGTTTAATGAATAATTATGATCATCTCATCGAATTTAGTATTCCAGGTGGCTCGAATCAGCTTGATAAGAATCTGTTGCATAATCATATTCATTTCATCCTTTTTACGAATCTCCTTTTCCAACGTTTAATTTTGTTTCTCATGACGAACACGAGTCTACTTAATGAGTTCGTTGGTAGCACTAATCATGTCGTCGTGAATATTGAGCATAGTGGTGGTGGAGATGTGTTGATCTAGGCTATCGTTATACTTCTGTTTGACTTCTTCAAGATCGTGCTTGACTCTGAGGGAAATGAGTTGGTCGAGTTGATTTGTTCAATCCAGTTTAGAAGAGGCAGTATCTTTGATCTTGGAAAGAGGTTTAAGAATGAGCTCTAGCTTGGAGTCGAGACTTATAACATTTTGATCAATCTTGGAATCAAGTTTTGCAATGGTCTTGTCAAGGGAGTCAACTTTGGAGACGACAGATGCAACATTGTCTCAAAGTTCTAACAAGGCGAAAGGAGCATCAATGTTTTCATCTGAAGATCTTGTGTCCGAGGTAGAACTCTCAGACTTGTTGTCATCGTCATCATCAGTGGCATTGTTTTGAGGTTCTGAAGGATTGGGATTATCAACAAGATTTGTTTGATCTTCGTTGCCTTAATTACCTTGCTTGTAGGCATTAACATCTACTTCTTCTTCTTCTTTGGATTCTTTAGAGGAGGAGAAAAGACTGAAATCATACGATTGTTTGGAGGAGGAAGGCTTTTGTAATGTTTTAAAGGATGTGAGGATAGGAATGGAACCAACAAATGTGTTGTCATCTTCAAACATTACATCATATGAGTGATCTTTGTCAGAGGGAGGCTTGGGAGTTTGTTCGCTTGTGAACGTCGGAGGAGGATCATTTGAGACAATTGCAGGATCAGGAACATCTCATGTAGCGGTTTGCTGAGCTTCTTCGAAAGGATGGAACACTGGATGAGTCTCTTCATCAGATGGAAAAATAAATGGAAGACGAATTTGAAGAGCGCTTTGACACATGGAAATAAGCGTATACTCTACTTGTGCTCTTGTTATCTACAAAGCAGGTATCAGACCGGTTGAGGCTTTCGAAGTAGGAGGGACCGCTCCAGCTTCGGAAAGCTTAGAATCATAGGCAGGGGCCCCTGATTATGCTTGTGTAGTATCATTTGGGATTTCTGAAAAGGCTCACGCGTGTGTCCCAGGGAGGTTCAAGGGACTGTTTTCAATACAAACACCAACTTTTTGGGAAGATTGGGGTATATTGTGTGTAAACTGCCTGTAAGTGTGCGCATATGATATTGAAACTCCGAAGGGTACTTCGAAAGAGTGGACCAGGGGGTAGGGGTGATCTAGAGTTAGATCAAATGCCAATCTGTGAATCCTGTTGAGAGGATCCACTGGATTTGGTTCTCTTTTTGGTTCTAACTTTTGAGGGAGAGGCCTTTCGTTTAGCCATTTTCTTCTTAGATATTTGCCTTCAAACTTGCTCAATTATCTAATACTTTGGGTATTTTTGATTATTTTACAAAATGAAACAAATGATGAAAATAGAGAAAATATTTTTGTATTTTTTTTCTTCTGAAAAAGAAATAAAAACAGAAAGAAATAAAATATTTTTGGATTTTCAATATTTCAAAAAAGAAATAAAAACAGAAATAAATAAATATTTTTGGGTTTTCGAGTTTTCTGAAATAAAATAAAAACAGAAATAAGTGAAAGTAATAAAGAAAATGTACAAAAGGATACATGAAGTCCCGAACCACAAATAAATAGTAGATTGTGAGTCACAACGAACATTCACACCAATTCACAGTGTTAACAATTGACGATGAGTCACTGCGAGCGTTTGCACCAATTCGCTGTGTGAACAGGGAACTGCGAGTCACTGCGAGCGTTCGCACCAATTCACAGGTCTATCAAAACCTTATGACTACGGAGGAGGTTTCATAACGGATTCAGCCTCTATGATTCCTAGGCCTTGTAGAATTCGATTAAAGGTTTGCTCAGGCAAGGCTTTCGTGAAGATGTCGGCAAGCTGATCAGCGGATCTAACAAAGTGTATCTCAACATTTCCATCTTCCACATGATCTTTGATGAAGTGATACCTCAGTATGATGTGTTTGGTCTTTGAATGCTGCACTGGGTTGTGAAAAATGCGAATGGCACTCTCAGAATCGCAATACAAGGGGATTCGCTTCATATTTATGCCATAGTTACGAAACTGACTTTGAATCCAGATTACTTATGAAGTACAAGAGGTAGCGGCTATGTACTCTACTTCAGCAGTTGAAAGGGAGACGCATGGTTGCTTTTTAGATTGCCAACTTACGAGTTTTCCATCAAGAAATTGGCATCCTCCCGTTGTGCTCTTTCGATCCAAACCGTAACCTCCAAGATCAGCATCCGAAAATGATTGCACAAAGAAACCTGAACGTGAAGGGTACCATATTCCTAGTGTGGATGCTCACTTGAGATACCTGAAGATATTCCTAACAGCAGTCATGTGGGGTTTGCGAGGATTCGCTTGAAACCTGGCACAGTAGCAAACAGAAAACATGATATTTGGACGAGTAGCAGTCAGATACATCAATGAACCTATCATTTCACGATAGAGTGTCATATCGGCAGCTGGCTTGTCAAGAGACGGTGTTAGTTTTGTTCCGAATGCCATTGGAACCTTCACCTTTGAATCTCCCACCATTCCAAACTTAAAGAGTAAGGTCTTTGTATAAGCCTCTTGATTGATAAAGATACCTTCTTGAATCTGTGTTATATTCAAGCCAAGGAAAAAGTTAATCGGACCACGGGTTTAGTTGACCCGAAGATGATGTCATCAACGTAAATTTGGAGGATCATCAAGTGGTCACCATCTTTCTTGCGAAAGAAGTCTGGGTCGACTGCTCCTTGTTTAAACTTAGTCTGTTTTAAAAAGCGAGTAAGAGTTTCGTATGAGGCTATTAGACATTGCTTTAGACCATAAACTGCTTTGTCTAGAATGTAACAGTGGTTTGGATACTTTTTGTTTATGAACCCTGGTGGTTGTTCCACATATACTGTTTCTTCTAGTACCACGTTTACAAATGCACACTTGACATCCATCTGATATACTTCAAAGTTCTTGTGCGCTGCATATGCCAGAAAGACGCAAACATATTCCAACCTTGAAACTGGTGCAAAGGTTTCTTTGTAGTCAATGACTTCTTCCTGACACTACCCCTTAACTAAAAGTCACTCCTTGTTCCTTATCACATTTCCTTCTTTATCCAGCTTATTACGAAATACCCATTTTAGACCAACAACAAATGCATCCTTTGGAGTGGGAATAAGTCTCCAAACATTGTTTCGTTTGAATTCATTGAGCTCCTCCTGCATTGCTTTCACCCAATCAGAGTGATCAAGAGCAATTTGAACATTATTAGGTTCAATTTTGGAGATAAACGAGTTGAACATGCAATATTCCACTTTAGAGAACAATGCAGTCTGGTTCACCTTTTGTTGTGCTCTCGTAAGAACTCATGAAGAAGAATCTCCTATTACTTGAGTTTTTGGATGATCTTTGGTCCATTTCGCCAACGAAGGGTAATTTGGATCATATGTTGGATCCAATTCAACATTCACTTCTTCAAACTCTGACTGTACATCTGAACCATCATTCATATTTTCATTCTCCCCCTCGGATGATGTAAGTATATATTCTTCTGGAATCGGATTCTCCCCTGGAAAGGTGGTTCTAAGCTGACTTCAGGGATTTCATTCTCCCCCTTAAAAGGTGTTTGGGGTGAGGTGGCTGAAGTAGAACCCCCTGCATTGTAGCGTTCACACCTTTTGATTGAGACAGAAGTTCAGAGTCTTTCGGAGTGAGGTGTTTGTGTTCCATATCTTTTGTAGCATCATCAATGATTTTCTTTAGTTCGTCTTCCTTGTTGTCTGGTACTTTGGATTCTGAGGAGATTGCCTTTTTTGGCTCATTGAATAAGTTCGTGAACTCCTCGTAAAGATTGGAGAGTGGAATTGTAGTTGGATTCGGTTTGGGAACTATCTCCTTTGATTGACTGTCATTCTTTTGGTACTTCTTCAAAAAATTGTCATCGAATGTGACATAGTGCATTTATTCTATCTTTTTGGACCTTTTGTTGAGAACCTTATATGCCTTAGAAGTCAGAGAATACCCCAAGAAAATACCTTCGTCAGCCTTCAAATCGAATTTGTTTCTTTGCTCCTTAGAATTGAAGATGAAGCACCTGGATCCAAACACATGAAAGAACATGGCATTATGTTTTTGATTGTTTATAATCTCATAGGGACTGATAGAGAATCGTTTATTGAGGATTGATCGATTTTGGGTAAAGTAGGTTGTTCATATAGCATCCACCCAGATGTAAAGCGGCAAATTCGTGAATGATAACATGGTTCTTGCAACTTCGCATAAAGATATGTTTCGTCTTTCAACGAACCCATTCTGTTGAGGAGTATAAGGAGCTGAAAAATTGTGACTTACTCCTTTCGCAGTCAGGAATTCTTCAAACGCTTGGTTTTTGAATTCCAAACCGTTGTCACTACGAATGTTACGAACCAGCTTTCGCAGTTGTATCTCGATCTGCTTGATGAAATAATTGAGCTTGGGAGTGGCTTCTGATTTCTGCTTAAGAAAATGCACCCAGGTAAATCTAGAAAAATCATCAACAATTACAAGTATATATCTGTTACCACCAATGCTTTCAATTGTAGAAGGACCACAAAGGTCTATATGCAAGAGTTCAAGTGGTTCTATGACTTTCGTATTCACAATTGTTGGATGACTCTTCCTGCTCTGCTTCCCCATTTCTCAAGCTGTACAAAGATGTTCTTTATCACACTTCCATAGAGGAAGCCCTTACACATGATCACCAAGAACCAATTTATCGATGCCTTTGAAATTGTGGTGTGAGAGTCTCCGGTGCCACATCCAACTATCATCCGTATAAGCTTTCGTAAGTAAGCAGATGGCAAGCTTCCCGTTGATGGGGTTTAGATTGAGTGGATACATCTCGCCTTTGCGCTTTGACTTTAGGAGCACTATTTTCGTCTCCTTTTCGATAATCTCTAATCCCTCATCATCAAATGAAACTTTTAGCCCGGTACCAACCACCAACTGCGAAACACTTATGAGGTTGTGTTGTAAGCCTTCCATGTATGCGACCTTGCGAATTGAAAATTCACCATTAGTGATCATAGCATAACCCTTGATTTCTCCAACTGAGTTGTTGCCATACTTCACTCTTCGACTATCTTTTAACGCTTGAAACTCTCTCAGCTCTTCCTTTCTCCCTGTCATGTGACGCGAGCAACCACTATCTATATACCATTCGGGGTCAAGCTGCTCATCACGAATCACCTACAAAAATCAAAGAGATTTAGGAACCCAAATTTGTTTGGGTCCACATGAGGCTTTCATAGAAATGGGAAAAGTAATAGCAACATCAACTAAATAAGATCTTTTAACTAAGGTGGTGCTATCTTTCTTTTTAATTTGTAAAACAATGATCCTATTATCTTTTAAGTTCTTATCCTTTGTAGATATTTTCCTTTTCTTATTTTTGATCTGTTGCTTGACCACTTCCTTTTCTGACCTTTTAAATGTACTTTTAGACTATGAAACTATCTTTCCTTTGCCTTTAACATCTTTTGATGTTTTGGCTGAATGTGAAGCATTCATGTTAGGAGAGAGGTGAAACTTTGTTTTCTCCATAGGTTTCTCATGATTTGAAAAGGATGGTTTTTGAAAAACTTTTTGTTTCGAAACCTATGGAGACTGAGACCGAGCTCATGCAAAACTCTTAGGGTTCTCATGTGAAGAGACTTTCACATTTGGATTGGATGACTTTTCTTGATAGACAAAGGGGGGATTTTTGGATCTCCAGAAATGCTTTCTTTCCTTTAGATTTTTTTATATCTCGCATTTCTTTGAAGTTTTTGAGCTGCGAACTGCTCAGAGGATTTATGAATATTTGCCCTAGATTTTGGCTTTTTAAGAGGCGTTTCGGTCTGAAATGACGATGTATCGCTTCGAACATTCTTGCTTCCACTGGGGTCCCTTTTTCGTAGCTCGAGTTGACTTTGTTCAGGGGTTCTGCTACGTATCTGCTATTCGTTTTCCAAGAGGTCGTTTTAGAGAGACCTTTGGTTTCTTCTTCATTGTCGATTGGAGTTGACTAGAAAAAATCATCACAACCATCCTTATTTTCGTCTTCGACCATGGACGTTAGTTCTATTGTCTGATTTTCATTCAGTCCCTTGGTTGCGAAAAGCTGATTGGGAACAGTTTGAACTTTTGGAAAAACAGTTGCTTTTTCTCTTAAAACTTTTGATTTAACTTTAGAAAAACGTGCAAACTCAACCTCATTTTAAAAAATTAAGACTTTCGTAGGTTCAGGTTCGTTTTTAACAAATTCAGAGCAATCAACCTCATCCTCCACAAAGATTTCACTCATATCAATATCATTGTCAAATTCAAATGTATTTTTAACATTAAGCTTGTTTTCTGAACTCAACGTAGTGTTTAATGAGTCAAACTTCTGTACAGTATCAGATTTGATTTTCTCTTTTTCATTTTCATCCAAAAAGTTGTTTTAACATATTTTTGTGATCTTTGGACTTTATGAAAGATTCAATTTTGTCCAGTCCTACTTTGTAAGCATCCGTTACTTCATCTAATGAGACGATGGATTCACACTTGTAACAATCTGCGTCGATTTCGTCCTCTTTCAAATCGAGAAAGGGAAAAATCATCTTGTGGATTTTCTTTCCAATCTCACAATTAAGATTTAACTGGGTAATATTAAAATAAAGGCTTTTAGCAATCAAACAAAAAATATTTCACTGTTTTAAAAGCCCCAAATTATCTCTTTGCAAATAAATCAACTCATCCATTGACCTAGACAAATCTGACTCCAACTTATCAATCCACATGTGCCTCGAGTCACTTTTGTTTGAAACCCTACCGAGTTGATGGGTTAAGTTAGAATTATTCAAACGGGTTCTTTTTAAACTTTCACTGAAACAAGACACTGTATACTTTAGATCATCTGATTTAGTTTTATATTGAGATATAAGAATATTTAGAGATTTAAGAATGGTATGTACCTTATTTATCACCTTCTCGCATTCACTAATCTGCTCAGGGACGGGTTTCTTTGCGAAACAGCTGTCAGAGACACCACCTCCTTCAGTAGCGTATCCTCTAAGCTCTGAACCTTCATTTGTCACCATAAAGCACCTTCCACTGAATTGCGAATCATCAACTTTTGCCTCGAAGCTTCTCCCATGAGTTGGCCTACAAACCTCTTTGTCCTCAGAGTCAGTCGACCACACTTCGACTCTGCCAAACTCATCATCCTGTTCCTGCACAATTAAAGCAGGTTTAGCGTCATCATCACTTTTCTTCTTCTTGACTTCCTCCAACTTTCTACGTAAATAAGCCTCATCATCATCCTCTTCCTTCTTCTCATTCATTCTCCATAGCATGCACTCCTTTGCTAGATGATTTTTGTCATGACAATAATTACAATCATAGCCAGAGTCACCTACAAGATTCTTTTCCTTCTTCGCTTCTTCCTTTGGAGAGTTGTTCGCACTCTCATCCTTCACCTTCTCAGAACTATAACTCTCTTGCCAGTTTCAGTTTGTGTTGCGACCAAAATTCTTCTTTGCGAACCTCCTTGGGTTGGATACCATTAAAGAATAATATTCTATGGAAAATTCACAATCGGAGAGATCTGACTCCGAACCATCATCAACAACTTTTGTTTCCCTTTGCCACAAGCGCTAAAGAAACTATGCTAGAAACGGCTTTTCCATCACTTGTCACTTCGTCTTCATGTGACCTTAGAATACCAATGAGCTTTGCTAAGGAGTAATTTTTAAACTGCTCATGTGCTTTCACTGTCGACACCATAACTTTTCACTCAGACCTTAACCAGTTCATGAATGTTACCTTCTGCTCAAGTTCACATTTGATCTTGTGCTTCACTATCCTACTCAATAGATGGTTGTAGCAGTTGAACATTTGTTCTAGCTTCTCCTCAGGCTTCTAAACAAAATCTCCAAACTCCAAAAGTAATAGCGTCTAGATGGAATGTTCAAGATTAGCGTCACTTAAATACAGTTCCCTAAGCCTGTCTCATATCTCTTTCGCAGTTTCGCAGGATATAACTAAGCGAAACCTATTGGCCAACAAAGAAAACTGAATAATACTCATAGCCTTGACATTTCTGAGAAGCTTGTCCTTTACATCTTTAGGAACATCATCAACTTCAAGAAGAAGATCGTTGTACTTTGCTTGAGTCTAGATAACTCTTTTTGTGCCTGTGTGAGCAAACATCTCCTTGGTTATTGCGTCCCATATCAAAGATCCATTATCTTCCAGACCCAACATGTAATCTTCAAAGTGTAGAGCCCACACTTCATAATCATTTGGAAACAGAATAGGGATCCTTGTTGTAGATCCAATGCTGCTTGAGAGACTGGTTGAGTTAGCATGAGAATTGTCTGACTGCATGATGTCGATTTAACAAAAACTTGTATGCACCAGATGTGTAAACCTAAAATTGAGTTTAGGGTAAAATAAAGATCAAGATTCAACGTCTATAATCGATGAACTCAAAGAAGACGGAAGATTCCAGATCTTAATAAAGCAAAAACCCTAATAGCTCTTTTAACAAAAGATATGCATATGGATTACACAGTCTCCTGCTCTGATACAAATTGTTGAGAATTAATCTAGAGTGATCGAATAGATTCAACAGGAAAAAGAATGATGAACAGAAAATGAATATCAAATATGTCGTATGATTAAATATCATAGCCTTAGAAGAGCTAAATGCGTGTGGGGTTTACAAAAGATGATTCCAAGAGACAGTGCATGCACACACCTTAAATAGCTAAACCCTAATAATAAATAACGGGTGGATAGGCCCAACCCAGATAAGGAGGAAGAAAAGGAGGAAGAAAAGGCAAGGGCATGTGTAGCTCAAGTTTGAAGGGATCATCAGGTTTGGTCTTCGATTGATGAAGACGTGGAGCTTGATAACAAAAGGAAGAAAGTAAATATATGCATGGTAGCAGCAAGTGACGAAGATGGATCTACCAACCTGCAGAGGAACTACTGCTACATGGCAAGGGAAGGGACCCTCAGCATTGTCGAACAGGTAAAACTTATGATTCAACCTAATAATTATGACATGTACGACTGTGAACCTCACTTAGAAAGAGTTAACGAAACATGTGCTGCCATCCTTATAGACTACAATTAAGCCCTAGATGAAAAGAACATTAACCCAAGAGCTGTATCATTTGAGAGGAAGATTAGAAGACAATAAGCTTAAGGTCACTATGTTAGAAAAAGATTTGTTGTTAGAAAAAGATGCTAGGTTACTTAGTGAGACTCAGTTAGAAGTTTCTTTCAATCAACGGGATCTTGCCCGAAAAGAAATTGTACCATTGAATCGTTTAATTAAAAAATTGTTTAATGAAAGTGAGACCATCAAAAAACTAGTTAATAATGGGATTGTTGATAACAAAAATAATTAGAGATGGTCCAACGGGTACAATACCGACGGGAACTCTCCTCCTCGGTTTGATGCTTAACATCCCTATGTCCCACCAGACCAAGCCTTTCATTATCCATTCAATGACAAGACCTTTCTCGAAGACATTCGATGTCACTTCGGTAGATTTCATGATATCAGTAACAATTGTGTCATCGATGATATTCATCATAAATCCTCGGGAAAATTAGAAAGTTTCTTGCCTATAATCAGTATATTTAGTCCATGTTCTCAGTCCAGTTCGGTAGTGGACAAAGAAATTGTTATAGAAGAACCCGAAACTAATACATGCCCCAACAAAGATCTACCTTTAACCTACTCTGTGGCGCTCTTGTCATCGTTACCGCAGACCCCGATCAAGTTTAGTCCACTATTCAGCCTATTTCTTATGAACTTCCTATTGATAATTTTGAGTTTAGATAGTGATCCCAGAATCATAAACTTTATAATTCTGATGATTAAACTCCTTGGTCAATACTTAGATCAAAGAATTTCAAAAAACCTCAACTAAATGTGTCTGATGTTGTTCCACCAAAAGTTAAGGAAAAATTGGCCCTGAAAAATGAATTCAGATCCCGAATTGCAAAGCGGGAAGCTGAATCCAAAAACAAAACTTTCAAAACCTAGGCCAAATTTTCAAACAAAAGGAATTTCGAAAAACCCATCACTGCAAAAAAAATTTCAAATTCACACTCCAATTGATGTATCTCGTCAAAAAGCATGTGCAATGTCCAAATATTTCAAAAGAACCAACATTGTACCCACTAACAACAAGGTCGAGTCATTTTTAGTATTTTACACACTTCACATTCTTCAAAAACCCATCAATTAATCAGAAAGTCAAAACCTATATCCAATGCTTTTAACAAGTGTTTTACAAACTCAATGGAAACTTCTATAAAACATAACTGTTAGGATATTAAATCCTTAAAGATCGATTAGATTGAACAAGTAAACAAAGAACACAAAGGTAATCAAACTGATGCTGAATGATTAAAAAGTCACGCCTTAGATGAACTCGATGAAGAATTTCAACTGTAGAGACGTGCTAGGGTTTACAATAATATTTCTATCAGAAAACGTTAATGACTACGGTGCATGCATGCACTATTAATACTCAAACCCTAATTAATAACATGGCATGGACAAGCCCAATACCGAATACAAAATGGACTAACTATACAAGCCCAAGGATGCAACACTTAACACCTTATAATCTCCCCCTTTGCATCAATTGAGGCGAGGGATGCTTCACTGCTGTGTCTTCTTGATCGTATTGAGGAGATTGGGAATCATAACAAGAAAAGTCCTGCAAAATAGGATATACTAGCGAATCATGTCATTAAAATTCCTCTTCGCAGCATCATCACTCAAGGTGCACTTGTTAACAATCTCCAAAACATGTTTAAGGCAGGTTGTGTAGAGAAAGTGTTTATCAGGTAAAGCGAAAGACACTTTTGAAAAACTCCGGGAGCATCAATTCCATGTTGAAACATTACAGTTAAGTGAACTATATCGATCTTTCCCATACTCATTTCGTTCATATCGCTCGCTTTCCCGATCGGATTCACGGTTGGCTTTCGCTTCATTACTTTAGCAATTTTAACATCAAGCTTCGCCACTTCGTAAATATACGAGACCGAAATTTGCTTCAAATAAGCCATAATGGGTTCGTATATTTGTTCTTCGGTCAAAAGAAGATTCAACAACAAGATCCAATCATGTGGATTAAGGTTGGGCATATCTATAAGCGTGAACTCATGTAAAGTATTATCAGATCCCTGTGTCGCCTTGAACTTTGCATTCAAGAAAATTCCTATAGCGAATGGCCCTGTAACCTTGATTGTAGTTAATTTCTAAAGACTCCAAATCAGGTATTGACGTTTGCCAAAAGTGAGATAAAATCAATGAAGGCTTTATCCACTTTCGCGTCTGGTGAGGGAATATCTGCAATGAAATCAAAGTAGTGAAAAACGAAAGCCCTTTTCATTAGTGGCATGTCAAATTGATTATCCCTCATGTTGGTCAGATTGAACGAAGTCACGGGCTCCAACCAATGAATGCTGGGAAATTCAACAGCTTCATACATTAACTTCTCCAATGTCCACGATGGAAATAGCGTTTGCTTGCATTCCAAAGCGTCATGAGCTTCTTTCTCTCTGCGTTCTTTCTCCTGCATTTCTATCGCAATGCGTTCATTTTCATTAACCTCATGTCCGCGTGATTTTTGTTTCAGTTGATCCTCTTCACTTTCGTCTTCTTCATCATCAATACCCATAAGATCTTTTTCCTTTAGAACCCGAAGTTACATTAACCTTCGGTTCATTTTTCTTTGCTTTCTCTCCTGCCTTAGCATCTTTCTGTTCTCCCCTTGTTTCGGAAGGACAGGGGCCTCAGGAACACCCTAAAGCTGGTTTAGAAGAGCGAAGGCAAGACGAAGCTTATCAACTAAGTGTCTATGAATGGTGATGGTCAAAATTGAATCATGTGCCTCAATAAGATCGGACAGCAAAGAGTTGATGTCGCTGATGCATGACTTCATGACCACTAGTTCAGACGTGAGCTCATCGATTTTGGACCTCACGTTCTTGAGCTTGATTGTTTGAGCATGAAGTTGATTGGTGCTAAGAACGAGATCATCCATGATTTTGCTTTCTAAGGCCAAATCATCTTGGAATTTGGTGAGCCTTGTAGAAATGGAAGAGTGGAAGGAGGTGTTATAATTAGAGATACCGGAGCGAAGCTTTTCCAGTTTCTCGCATTCAATATTTAGCGAGGTGTTAAGCTTTAGGATGACCTCATTCACCTTGAAAGCATTCACTTTAGCTGTAGTATTAAGATCTGTCAAGAATACCTTCGTTTATGAAATTAGTATATCGACTTTTCGGTCGCTTGCTGGTTTGAAAGTGTGGAATTTTCAACTACTTTGTTGGCGTTAGCAAGGTTCACTGCATGCTCCTTTACCAAAGTATCGAGCATACTCTTAACTGTGGCTTCAGAATAGGCATGGCTCGTGGAAGCAGTAGCCGAAGCAAGAAGTGTATCCAACTTAGTGTTTGGTTCTTTGAGATGCCTCTGAGTGAGAGGAGAATCATCAATACTGTCTTCTTGAATGGAAAATTGACTGTAATGGAATGTATCAAAGTCCGATCGATTAGCACCAAGATGGTCTTCAGAAGTGTGTTGAGGCTGAGGGGAAACAGGGGGTGTGGTAGAGGTATATATGAAACCTGAAGTCTTTGCCCCAACATCAGATGCGTTGACATTGATAGGAGGTTCGCTTGTGGTGGTGGTTGTGGTAGTTTCAGTGTAATCAAGTGGGGGCCGTGGAGTAGAAGTAGGTGGTTTAGAAGTGACAAGTGGTTGGTGGTGATTGAGTAGTGATAGGTGGTGGACATGGTGCTATTGTAATTGGAGCGGAAGTAATAGGAGGTGATGGTGGTGGAGATGGAACAAAGTTTACTACTTGTTCGTTTCTGTGAACATCATCATCAGTTTTGTCTCAATGAGCTTCTTCTGATTCGCTCTCTAAGGAGGTTGAGGAAGGAACGCAAATCTTACGAACAGTCTTCTTCACACGCTTTCACTTCGGGGATGAAGGAGCAGCTTTGGACGGATCACCTTTTGTCTTCTGCTTTTTAGAAGGAAAAGGTGGGGTAGAAGGACCCTCTTTAGGTTGCTTTGGCTTGCCCCCTTTCTTGACTTTGTCCGCCTCATCAAGTGTTTGTTGCATCTCCGAAGTGAGGATTCGAGGACCGGAGACTTGACGCTTATTGTACTCCCCAATCAGCTTGCTCGCACTTGATACACACATGTACATGGATTCTGGAATTGAACCCACAAAAGCAAACATGGAATTGTCAAACACGATGATCTTCGTGGTGTGAAAAGTAGCAATCGAAGACTTGAAGGAATCCACCATCACTGGAATGTTGAGATTCGTGATAGCACGTTGAACCACCATAGTCCAAAAATGACCCATAGAAATTTTGCTGTGGCGAGTTGTGGAGTTGGTACTTTGTACCAATTAAGCCCATAACATTGAACCATAGTCGAGGCTAATCCCATGGTATAGACCGTAGATGATGGTCATAGAAGATTTGCTCGCACAATCTGATCCAGTGACCCTCTCTGAAAACGCCTTGAAGAGAAGGGTAAATAGACCGTTCCGTAGTGGGGGAAGGTTTGACTTCTTAAACTTAGTGATTGAGGGAATAGGATCAGTGTACCCCATATGGTAAAACATATCGATAATTTGCGCCATAGAAATGGAATCTGGGTTGACAAGAGTATCATCATGAGCAAGCCCTAGGAGAGAGCAAAACCTGACCTTTGTAATTGATGTTTTCTTCTCAAACACTTCAATGGAGATCCTTTCTTCTTCCTTGATATAAGCAACGGTTGAGTAAGCTTTAGATAACAATGACATAGGAACACATTCAACCTTGGTTAGGGCTATGACCAAAGGTGAATACTTCAGACATTCAACGATTGGCGGCATATAGACGTCGTACTTGAATGGAACCAAATCAAGAATAAAATTCCGATTCTGCTTGATAGTGAGGAGAGAGGATTGAGCAGTTTGTTCTTGAATCGATGATGAATCAGCCATTGTTGAAGGCTGGGGAAGAAGATGAACAGTTGAGTAGGAAAGCGCCATTTAGGGTTCGAATGTTCTTTGAGAGTCATAAAAGATGACTCGTCAATTGATTTGAATATATATAGTGAAAGAGAGAAAATCAAGTGACGATGGCATGACGAGTACTGATTGGACGCCTAAAAAAGTGTGTCATGACAGCTGCAGCGGCTGACAGGTTGTCATCATGACCATATGCGGTGTGTAAAGTGGAACCGTTTAATATTCCACGTGCCTTTTTTATTTCAAAATCTTATCCTCAACTGCTATGTCAACAACCTTTGTCTCCAAGGTTTCAATATCATTCATTTCTTGTAAAAGATAATCACCTTTTTCTCTTTTAAGAAACAAACACCATAATTATACAAAAGCGAATATACGAAATTGAAAAATGCCATAAGTGTCACGAACCAGACTTTTTGAAAATCATAAAGATCTTCGTGCAAGAGTGTGCCAAAGATAAAGAAATAAAGCAAAATATATCTGTGGGATTAAAGTGATGTCAATAGAGTCACGAAACTGAAGATCCCGATCATGAATCTCTTCCTTCAAAGTCAAGAGAGACTAAGAAGTGTCTGTGTGGTTTCCTATTGAAGTATGATCATATGTTTATTAAGAAACAATGAAAGGCATCTTTTAAAGTTAGGCTGAAGGGTGGTTAAATCTTAAATCAAACAACGAAACTTGACATAAGTTCGTGTGTTAGATGAAGTACTCGTGTGACTAGTGTAGTCAGTTAAACGACTACGCTTGGAATTTTGTAAGTGACCGATTGAATGTTTGGAAATCTCAAAAAAAATAAGACTGGATCTTATGGGTAGAAAAGTCTTGGTTAAAGAACAATTCATAAAGATAACTCAAAAAGAAAAAGAGATTTCAAGTCCGTTAATTCATTTAAGGGTGTTGAATGTTGGGTTTCTGTTAACTTTGTGGTAAATAAAGCTAAGATCATCAAATAAGATGTTTCGTAACCATAAACCTCAGTGGTAAGGCTGAGAGTCTCAAGGGTTACAAGTATGAGAGTGAAGGCGAGTGGAGAAAAGCGAAGATGGCTCCAGAGAAAAAGATGTACCTCTGCTATGAGTATGTGACCAAGCAGATAACTCTTAACTCAATATGAGAAGAGTAAGGTAGCTCGTGAGTCATGTGAATGTAACAACCTAGTTGGGAAGAAACGAAAGGTAGATTCGATTCATTAAGGCTTCGCATGAAGTCTATTGAGGCTTAGGACAACATGCAACATCATGCTTCTAGGGACACCTAGTTAGAACAAAGAAATGGAAGTGATACCAGTCCCATCATTCGTTTCAGCAAGATAACCTGCAATGGTACTCAAAAAAAAATTGAAACAAGAAAAGAAAATATTTTTGTAATTTTAATAATTGATTGGAAAAGAAAGAAACAAAATAAAATATTTTTTGTATTTTTGAAAATCTTAAAAAAAAATGAAACGAGCGAAGTATACAAAATATACAAAGGTTAAACCACATATGTTTGCTTTTAAGAATTTTGTGGAGCGGGATAGGGCGAACGTTCATCCCAATTCGCGTCTCAAAAAAATCGGAAACGAAATAGAGCGAGCGTTCGTTCTATTTTGCTTTTCTAAAAAATAAGAACGAAAGAGAACATGTAACCCATAAGTGAATGAGCTACTTTGAAGGCAAGAGAGGCTTTGAAACTGATTCAGCCTCCATCATTCCTAGGCCTTGGAGTCTTCTATTAAATGATGCTTCAGGTAAGGCCTTAGTGAATATGTTTCCAATTGATCTGCTGAGCGAACGAAATGGATTTCAACATTTTTCATCCTCTACATGATCCTTGATGAAGTGATACCTCAGCGCTATGTGTTTCGTCTTTGAGTGTTGCATTGGGTTGTGATAGACGCGGATTGCGCTTTCAGAGTCTCAATAGAGTGGGATTCGCTTCATATTCAGGCCATGATCATGTAGTTGACTCTGAATCCATATGACTTGAGAGGTACATGATGCAACAACGATATAAGCAGCTTCGGCTGTTGACAACGAAACGCATGTTTGCTTTTTGGATTGCCAACTAACTAATTTGCCATCAAGAAATTGGCATCCACGAGTCGTGCTTTTTCTATCTAAGTTGCACCCACTAGGATCAGCATCCGAAAATGCTTGAACGAAGAAGCCTAAGTTTGCAGGATACCATATGCCTAGAGACGAAGTTCGTTTCAAGTACTTGAAGATATTCTTCACTGCCACCATGTGCGATTCTCGAGGATTTGCTTGGAATCTTGCACAATAATAAACGAAAAACATAATGTCCAGTCTACTAGCTGTTAGATACATTAAGGAACCACTCATCTGTCGATAAAGGGTCATATCCGCAATAGGTTTTTTCCAGAGATGGTGTAAGTTTCGTTCCGAATGCCATTGAAACCTTTACTTTTGAGTCTCCTATCATGCCAAAATTAGAGACCAAAGTTTTCGTATATGTTTCTTGATTAATGAAAATAACTTCTGGTCCCTATCTTGTATTCAATCCAAGGAAAAAGTTAATAGGACCCATTGAGCTCATCTCAAACTTAGTCTCCATCAACTTTCAGAATTCAGCTGTGAGGCTGAGATTTGTAGATCTGAAAATGATGTCATCAACATAAATTTGGACGATCATCAAATGGTCACCCTCTTTCTTACAAAAGAAGGCTGGGTTAACCGAACCATGTTTAAATTTAGATAATTTCAAGAAGCGAGTAAGAGTTTCATACCAGGCTCTTGGAGATTGCTTCAGCCGTAAACTGCTTTATCCAAAATGTAGCAGTGATTGGGATACTTCTCATTAATGAACCCAGGTGGTTGTTTAACATACACTATTTCTTCTAATTCTCCATTTAGGAACTCGCATTTAACATCCATTTGAAACACTTCAAAGTTCTTATGAGCTGCGTATGCTAAGAATATCCGAACTGATTCTAACCTTGCAACAAGAGCGAATGTTTCTTCATAGTCTATACCCTCTTCCTGGCAGCGACCCTTAATAATGAGTCTCACTTTGTTCCTTACTATGTTTCCTTCTTTATCCAAATTATTACGAAATACCCATTTCAAACCAACAACTGATGCTTCAGGTGGAGTAGGAATTAACCTCCAAACTTTGTTTCGTTCAAACTCATTGAGTTCATCTTGCACCGCTTGCATCCAATCATAGTGATCAAGAGCAATGTTGATGGTTTTGGGTTCTACGTTGGACACAAAGGAATTGAACATGCATAATTCCAGTTTGGAAAATAAAGCAATTCGTTTCACTTTTATTTGAGATCTCGTGAGAACTCCTGCAGACGATTCACCAATGACTTGGGTTTTGGGGTGATCTTTGGTCCATTGGACTAGTGGTGGATAATTTTGATCATAAGAAGGGTCCAATTCAGCGTTTACTTCTTTGAATTCTGATTGAGCATCCGAATCGTCATTCGCATCCTTATTCTCCCCCTCGAATGACGAGTGAACTCCTTATTCATCAGGAATTGAAGTATCTTTGGCACCTTGTGATGGAATGTTCGTTTCTTGTGGAGTTGGTTAATCCCCATGAGGAGGTGTATTGGAATCAAAATTCTCCCCCTAGGCTGGAGTACTCGTTTCTTGAGACACGTTCGAGGTTGGTGGCTAATTATCCATGCTGTTCATGGCTTCATCGATTATCTTCTTCAGTTCATCTTCTTTGTTATCAGCTGCTGTCACAACTAGCATTTTGCTAGGAAATTCTACTCTTATACAATCATTCACCTAGTGTAATAACTTGTACTCTAAGTGAATACTCTACTTCATACTCATTCAAATACATCTCATATGTTCAACTAAGGGTTGGAAACCCTAGAAATTCATGTTCAAATTTGTTATGGACTATGAATTCTTTATTGGACCTTATTGGGTCGATAATTCCTCCCTTTGATCTACATTGGGCCGTGAACACACTTAAGGGCCCAATGGGCCGAAATTTTTATTTTTTTTGAGCTTCATAACTTCAAACCATGTCAAGAAAGGAGCCCAAAACCATTCTATCATTTTGTCAAGCCCATTCTCGGCCCAACTTATAAAAAAAATGAATAAATCTAACTAATTCATACAAAGACACCTCATTATGGACTATAGGATCTCTAGGCACATTACCCACCATGTAACAATAAATCCCATGCTTCCATGCTACCACACTTCTACATAATCTCCTTCTTTCCCTATTCTTCATACTCTCGGCCATCACCACCATCATTTAACTTTCAAAGATCTCTTCCATTTTACTCTCAAACTCAAGGAAATTTACTCACCTTTTTCCCTTCAAAATTTCGAGTAATACAAGTGTGAATCAAGAGGATCATTGCAAGTTTTTCTCTAACTTGGTAAGTTATTGTCAAACAAAAGTATCTTCTTTCATCTTAACATGAAAAACTCCTTCTCACATGGTTTTATTCCATGATCACACCTTAGAAGCTTCATAAACTCGAGATCCACAACAAAGGTGTGCTAAGACCCAAAAATCTCTTCATTAATCATCAAAATTCGAAATCTTCAAACAAGGTGAGCTTCATACCCCCTATTTTTCGGTTTTTATATGTTTTTGGGGGGCAGAATAAAAGCAAATATGTAGATCTATGAGTATATGTATGCTTTGTGTGATTTCTATGTTTATTTACATGTTCTTAAGTGATTATGGTGTTGGATCTAGTAAAAAAGAACTCAAAACCGAGATCTACATTATGTTGAATGAAATAAGTATAAATTACATTATTTCATACAAATCAACTCTAGAAAAATAACCAAGTTAGTTAATATGAACTTCTTTGGGCTAAAATCCCATCTTTGGACTTTAAATGTTAAAAATATAAAGTTAAAGAGCCCAAAATGACAAAATACAAATTCTGAAGGTTGAGATGAGTCAAAAAAGTTTCAAGAATGTATTTTCTGGAAATTTACTCTTTTGAAGGATTAAAATGTGAATTTTTAAGCATAATGGGCCAAAAATGAACTTTTCGGCCCAATAAAGCCCAAATTGCAAGATTTTCAAATTAGAGGGGCTGAAACTGTACTTTTCTATAAAACAGGGGACTACTAGTGCTCCAAGTCCTTTTCAAGGGTTAAAAATACTTTTCATATTTAAAAGGGACCAAAGATGCAAAAAATTTCTATTTTGGGCCAAAAGTGTAAAGATTGCGAAAATAAAGGTTTCAGCCGAGAAAACTTCATTTTGAGGGACTAAAATTGTTTTTCAAATAACTTTGAGCTGAAAAATACCTTTTCTACAAGTTTTGATACTAAAGTGTCAAGAAAAATGGTTTAAGGACTAAAATAGAAATTCTTTTATACAAAGGGTCAAAAGTGTAAATTTATCCAAAAGAAAAGGGGCTGCAGAAAGTATATTTCTAATGTTTTAAACAATAAACCCGACATGATGAAATACTAGTACCTCGACTATCGGTGAAATATAATACAACTTCAACACCAAAATCGTTATCAAACGAATTGATTCGGTCTCGAATCAATAACGAATCCAAAATTAATAACACGACAATACTTCAATACACACGCGGAAATTTCGGGAAGTCAAATACACACGTGGAAATACACCAGACGTCGATACACCGTCTTTGGGCCCGAAAGTTTCAAATCGTGCTTGTTGGGCCTAGCTAGCCCAATGACATGATCTTTAGGCCCGAAGGAAACTTGCTTACATGTAGTTGGGTCTTTTATGACCTAATTACGTGTAAAAGGACTTTTACAGGCTTTGTGTTGTTGGGCCCCAAGGGTCCTCTGGTACTGCTAGTAAAGTCGAGAATTCACCAAACGAATTGATTTGGTCTCGAATCAATAATGAATCAAAAATCTATACACGACGATACTACAATACACACGCTGAAATTACGGGAAGTCAATACACACGCGGGAATTCACCAGACGTCGATACACCATCTTTGGGCCCAAAAGTTTCAAATCGTGTTTGTTGGGCTTAGCTAGCCCAATGACATGATCTTTAGGCCCGAAGGAAACTCGCTTACATGTTGTTGGGTCTTATATGACCTAAATCCATGTAAAAGGACTTTCACTGGCTTTTGTGCTGTTGGACCCCAAGGGTCTTTTGGTACTGCTAGCAAAGTCGAGAATTCACCAATGCGATTCGGGCCAAGGGCCTTTCGCATTCACAATAGCCTTGAACGACTTATGGAAATAGCGGGGGCTTCGCACCCTCTTTTCTCGTCGGTTATGGGGCTATGAGAAGTTAGGGTGGTTGGATTAAGTGAATAGTACAGACGACGCCTAAGGGATCGTTTGTATTGTTGTAAACTAGTCATTTTCATTAATGCGTGTTTATAACAAATCACAACCCATAATTAATCTAATGTCACCTGGAATTATCGAATACACACGTCACAACGGTATAACAAAATATAAAACGCGTAATTCAAAGTATTAGGAAAACATCGGGTTTTCCTAGGGTTTTCAATTCATACACCAACAAGATGCATACCATGTCTAATTTTTTTTTTTTTACATTTATAGAAACAAACAAGCATACTTACGGATCTTCACACTTTTTACACGATACTCTTTTCAGAAAATATCGGATTTTCTGGTGGTTTTCAAAACAATACAAAACATTATATTTCAAACATTACTTATGAACTCACCAACATTTCATATGTTGACGTTTTTCAAAATACTTGTATTCTCAGGTAACAGGTAAATCGAAGGGAAAAATGTACTCAGTGATGTCTTGTTGTTGGTTTAAATAATATCAAACAATCTACCTTTTGGGAATGTAATGTTATGAAACAATGTACTAAATGTAAACACTACCAGTTGTACTATTTCAATGCATGGTGATGAATGATGTTATGTTTCTTGTATATTCATTGTGATGGTATTCAATTGAGTCACAACAGCCCTCGGACGTTTCCGCCGTCTGGTTCGGGGGTGTGACAGCTGCCTTCGCTTCAGATGTAATGGCCTTCTCAGGTTCGTCAAATAGAAGCATGAACTCTTCAACAAGATTAGCCAAAGGGATAGTCACTGGGTTCGTTTGAGGAAATATCTCTTTCGCTTGATCATCATTAACTTGAATTCTCTTTAATTAGTTGTCATCGAATGTGACATAATAGGTTTCTTAAATCCTTTTGGATCGTTTCTTTAGAACCCTATAGGCTTTCGATGTCAGTGAATATCCCAGAAAAATTCCTTCGTCAGCCTTCTCATCAAACTTGTTTCGTTGTTCCTTTGAATTGAAAATGAAACACCTGGAACCAAAAACATGAAAGGACTTGACGTTAGGTTTTCGTTTATTGATTATTTCATAGGGAGTAACCAAGAATCTTTTATTAAGAGCGATTTGTTTTGAGTAAAGCAGGCAGTGGCAACAACATCAACCCAAAAGTAAAGAGGCAGTGATGCGAACGAAAGCATAGTCCTTGCAGCTTCACATAACGAACAATTTCGTCTTTCAACAATCCCGTTTTGCTGTGGAGTATAGGGAGCAGAAAAATTATGAGATACTCCCTTATCGGTGAGGAATTCATCGAAAGCTTGGTTCTTGAGCTCTAGAGAGCTCGATGACCTTCGTGTTTACTCTAGTAGGATGACTTTTCCTGATTTGCTTTCCCATTTCACATGCGGCACAAAGATGATCTTTGTCATACTTCAAGAGAGGAAGACCATGATCATGATCACCAAGAGCTAGCTTGTTGATGTCTTTGAAGTTAAGGTGCAAAAGCCTACTATGCCACAACCAACTATCGTCTATTGCAGCCTTCGTGAGCAGAAAATAGATGGTTTCCCTCGAATCGTATTGATATCCAAAGGATACATCTCGCCTTTTCGTTTTGATTTAAGCAATACTGATTTCGTCTTCTTTTCGATAATTTCAGATCCATCATCATCAAACGAGACTTTTAGACATGTACCCACTACTAACTGCGAAACACTTATTAAGTTGTGTTGCAGTCCTACAACATATGCCACTTTGCGAATCGAGAATTACCCATTTTTTATCATGCCATATCCTTTAATTTCTCCAAGTGCGTTGTTGCCAAACTTCACAATACCTCCATCCTTCAATTCTGTATATTCTCTCAGCTCCTCCTTTCTTCCCTTCATGTGACACAAACAAGCACTGTCAATATAAGATTCAGTGTCAAACTGTTCGTCACGAGTTACCTGCAAGAATTAAGAAGATTTAGGAACCCAAAGGTGTTTGGGTCCTCGTGAGCCTTTTACAGAAAGTGGATAAGCAACAGAGAGATCAATCATGTAGGTTCGTTTAATTAAAGTGTTTGAACTTTCTTGTTTATTGTGAAAACTTTGATTTTGTTGTTTTTCGTTTATTCAGAATCAGATGGGATTTGTTTATTGTTAGCTTGATTCTTGACGAATTCTCTCTTAACTCTATTAGGGTACCAGTTGATTTATTGGTTTGAGCTTTAGGATTTGTGACTAACTTTCCCTTTCGCTTGATATCAGAGGGATTTGTATTTGGTTTCCTAAGGTGATTCATTTGAAAAGAGGGATGAGTTTTTGGAACGAAGTTCGCTTTTGAGTTGCAAGAATGACAACGAGAGCACTGACTAGGATTCACCTTTGAACGAGCTATCGTGCTTTGATTGAAAGGTTTTTCTCTGTGAACATAGTTGGTATTTTGGGATTGCCAAAATTTCTTCCTTTCATTGAGATTGTTCTGGTATCTTCGATTCCTTAATCGCTTTTGCTCAGCTAGTTGTTTAGCGGACTTGTGAATGCTCACTTGTGCTTTTACTTTCTTAGCATAGGTTTTATCCTTCATTGGAAGAGGTTTGGTTTCGTTTTGAACTTCCTTGGTACCACTTGGGCTACCCTTCTCAAATGTTGATCGATTATTCTGTGGTTCCGCCACATATCGACCTTTGACTCTCCATGAGGTTCTTTCAGATAGACCCTTCGTTTCTTCTGCATTATCAATTGGTGCGGACCAAAAGAATTCATCACAACCATCATTGTTGTCTTCATTAACGATGGATATTAGTTCGATGGTTTGATTTTTTTCTAGTTCCCCAGTGGCAAACACTTGATTTGGTACAGTTTGGACTTTTTGAAAAACAGTTGCTTTTGCTTTTAGTGTTTTTGGTTGATTTTGAGAAATACGCGCGAATTCAACCGGATTTTCAGAAATCAAATCGTTTACTGGTAGAGGTTCATTTGTAACAAACTCTGAGCAATCCACTTCATCCTGTACTGAAATTTCGTTCATATCACTATCCTCATCGAATTAAGAAGTACTTTCAATATTTATTTATTTTCTGAACTCAATTTGGCATTTAATGAGTCGAATTTCAGTATAGTCTCAGACTTCATTTTCTTCTTATCTTTTTCATCCAAAAGATGTTTCAACATAATTTTGTGGTCTTTAGACTTAATATAAGATTGAATTCGTTCTAGTCCAACCCTATATGCATCAAAAGTTTCTTCTGACGAAACTATGGATTCACTATTATAACAGTCGACATCAATTTAATCTTCCTTTAATTCCAGAAATGGTAAGATCATCTTGTGAATTTTCTCACTAATTCTGCAATCAAGGTGCAACTGAGTAATGTTAAAGTAAAGCCTTTTTGGAATCAAACAAATAATGTTACGTTATTTTAAAAGCTTCCAATTCTCACGTTGCAAATAAATTAATTGATCCCTAGACTTAGATGACTCCAACTCAATCATCTCAATCCACATTCGCCTCTCATCGCTCTTTGATGAAACCCTGCTCAATTGATCAGTTAGGTTAGTGTTTGATAACCGTGTTCGTTTCAAACTATCACTAATGCTTGAAAAAGTAAATTTTAAATCGTTCAATTCGGTTTCATATTTAAAGACAGGTATGTGTAAAGATTCAAGAATGGAATTTACCTTGTTAATCAGTTGTTCACATTCGTTGATCTGCTCTGGAACTGGTCGTGCAGTGAAAAAGTGGTCGTCTCCTCTTCCACTCCTAGTGACATTCGTTTGTGATCCCTTGTTTGTCACCATCAAACACTTGCCAACAAACTGAGAGCTTTCTTCCTTTTCAACGAATCCCCTTCCATGTGTGGGATTGCGAACTTCATCATCCTATGAATCTGTTGACTAGACTTCGACCCCTCCAAACTTATCGTCTGTAACATATTCCTGCACACTCAAAGCAGGCATAGAGTTATCAATTATTTTCATGCTCTGGATCTCCTCTAACTTTTGCAAGTGGTATGCCTCATCATCTTCTCCTTCTTTTCTCTCACTCATCTTCCTCAACTTGCAATCCTTGGCCAAATGGTTTTTGCCATGACAATAGTTACAGTCACAGCCAGAATCACCAACGACCTTTTTATCCTTTTTCTCATCTTCCTTCTGAGAAGCGCTTTTACTCTCTTCCTTTACCTTTTCTGAGCTATAACTTCATTGCCAATTTCTATTCTTTTTCAAAGGAAATTTCTTCCTTGCGAATCGCTTGGTATTCAAAACCATCAAGACATACTCCTCACTAGTGAGATCACATTCAGAGTGATCGGATTCAGAGCCATCCTCTGCAACTGTCTTGACTTTTGCAACAACCTTTATTTCCTTTGACACTTCGCTTTCATGAGATTTAAGAATGCCAACTAGTTTAGCCAAAGTATAACTTTTAAAATCCTTAACTGTAGTGACAAAAACCATCCATTCAGACCTAAGTCCGTTCATAAATGTAACCTTCTTCTAGATCACTTCTCTTCCAATGCCATGTTTGTGATGAGAATTGTTATCGAAAATTAAGAAAAGAAACGATAGATTTGAATGATGAAAGATGATGAACACACGGAGTAAATATTAATCAGATCTCATTTTTATTAAGACTGATTATAGTATAAGCTGAAGAGTGAATTTGTGTTTCGACCTCTTTCTACTTCAAGCTTAAGTCCCTATTTATAGGGAACATACAAAAAATATACTAAGTCTATACATTGACACTTCGCATACGAAATTGACTTAGTAAAATAACATACAAATGCGAATCATTACAATATACACTATTCGACTTTTACAACATACATCTACATTCTCCCCCTTTGTAAACAGTCGATGCAATTCAACTCAAAAGATTTTGAATTGCAGAGTGAATTGTTCTTCGCACTTCTCCATACCAAGAGATCACCTTCTTCAAATCTCTCTTGTCACCTTCGTTATTTTTCTTGCAATTGTTCATACGTACAATGAAGTGCGTATATTGCGAAGAATTGTATCTTTCAATCTCTGAAGCTTTGAATAGGAATTTCTTCGGTTTTCCTTTAGTGTCTCTTCCCAAAAACACCATGCCAAAAGGTTTAAGGCATATCTCACCCACAACATACTTCGACAGAGCAGATTGTGTCAAAGTATATTCCCATGGAACTTTAACTTCTCTTCCTAGCACATTTGCTAACTCTTCATCAGTAAGTGCCAGACAATCGAAATAGTTGTCTATAAAAGTCTTCACATGTGCGAATCCAACTTTAAACACATCTATTTCTGAGCCTTTGAGTTTGTTTTCTTCAATATGCTTCAGAATAAGAGCTACTTGAATGAGATCGTTGCAGTTCATCAAAGGAAAATCAGCAACTGTGAAGTCATATTGTTTGTTGTCAGCTCTGATGACAAAATATCAAAAGTTTTGAAGCATGTCTTCAAACAGAACATCCTTCTTTATTGTAAGCACCTTCTTGACCTTCATCAGGGACCAAACTTCATCAGGATTCTTCCCAAGAACAGCATGAAATCTGATTTTCATATGAGTGTAGTCATCCGGATTATCGAATTTCTCACTGATCTTGTATTGAGCTGTGATGAACAACATTTCGTTAATTGGGAAGTCTAGCTGACAATGATCTGAGTTCGCAATATCGTAACTTCTTTTAGGCTTTTTCTTGAACTCATACATCTTCCTCCCTACAACTTTAGACTCTATAGTTTCGTAAGAGTAAAGTTTCGCAGGATCTCCTTTGTTCATGGAGGGAGGATCACTTGCCCTTTGTCTCATGATACTCTGAACTTGTCTCATTCTCTCCAATTCAGCCTCAGCATCAGCCTTTAACTCCTCCTTCGACTTTTCATACAAGATGCCTTTTCCTTTTCCTGATACATCTTTTTGAGGTTTTGAGCTTGAACCTCCTTCGTTTTCTCCAATAACAATTCCCTTGGAAATTGTTTTTGTAGTTATTGTTGTTGAAGAAATCGGTTTTATAGGAATTGGAAGAGTAGCAACCAGTTGAGTCGAAATCACTTTGCCCACTGTTTTAGCCTCATCTTCTTTGCTTCGACTTTTCTCTCCCCCTTGCACCCCTGTGAAAACAGGTGGAGCACCCTTCGGAAGTAAAGAAGTGAAGTTTGTAAGCGGAGCAAGAGCCTTTTGAATAGCTTGTTCTAAAGTGTTAATCTTTAGCGACAAGAATTCAGGAGTGATCATTTGCGAAGATGATGAATGCGAAACGGCTGATTTACGCTCAGTGACCAGTTTGATCAAGTGATCAAACTTCTCCATTGTGGTAGCTTTCTGATCTTCAACAACAGGAATATTATTGAGTTTGTGGAGTTGAGAAGAAATTTCCACAATTTGCTTTTGAAGATCTTCTTGTCTCGTATGAACATCTTGAAGATCCTTCGCAAGTTCAGACTTCAATTCTTGAATTTTGAAGTTGACATCCTCACGAACTTTCTTGACGTCTTGTACAAAAAGAATGTGTCGTTCTTTTGTAGCAGCTTTAAGATCTTGAACTGCAGACGTAAAATTATTCCCTTGTGCTTTCACTCTGAGCTCATTGTTCTTATCAGATTGATCTACTTTCTCCATGATTCGTTTCTCAGCACCTTTCAGCATGGCATCAACCTCCATTGCTGATATCGAAGACATTCTCCCAGAATCGGCTTGCGATTGGATAATGGCTTTCAACTTTTGATTCAGTATTTTAAACTGCTTTCCTGTCATCAGCATATGATCAGGAATGTCTTCTTCGTCTGAATCAAAAGGAATGTCATCTAGTATTCCTCCAAAAGCACCTCCTTCGACTTCAGGATCAGACATTTGTTGCGAAGGTGGAGGATTTTCAGGTGATTGGGATGGAAAAAGTGTGGTAAATGGGTTTTGAAGGGCATGATCAAAGATGGATGAGGTGGTTGATAAAGTGGTAATAGGTAAGGATGTATGTATTGTGGATGCAACACTCGGGATAGGTGCCCCCGTATCAGATACGTTGACAACCATATCCGAAATAGGTACCTCCTCAGAAACTGACTTGGTAAGAACTATTTCGAGTGGTTTGAGAATGGTAGTAGAAATTTGCGAAGTTGAAATGATTGGTAAAGAGACATTTACCATAGTTGTGACAGGTGGAGTTTCTGGGACAACTTCGTCATCTGATGATTCATTGCGAATCACCATCTTCCTCTTCTTAACCAGCGTTCGTTGCATGTTTTTCGCAACATCTTCTGCCCTTTGACGTTTCTTTTCTGGAGACACTGGTGCAGGAATATTGCGAATAGTAACGCCTTTACTACTCACTTCCGCTTTGCGAATTTGTTTTAAAACCCCAGACTTGGAAGGTAAAATTTCCTTCTTTGATTTAGACAAAGTTTCCGCGGTTGGAACAACTTCATCTTGTACAATGGGTGAGGATGAACCCTTCGCACTTTTCTTGCTCACCTTCTTCTTCTTCGACGGTGTAGCAACATCTGGTAACACGCCAGTCTGATCAGCTGTATTGATGTTTAAATATCTCACCAACACTTTGTGAGTGGGAGAAACTTTGCGAAGCATCGCATCCGGAATACGAGCCACACGAGTAAAAATGGCTTCATCATCTTCAACCACTTTGGGAAATTGGTAGAAGGAAAATTCAGCAACTTCGACATCTTGCATTATTGGAATAGCTTCTTTCTCGTAAACTTTCTCCAAAATTAAACTCCAGTATCTTGCACAAGAGATCCCCTTTTCCGAATTTGTGTTTTCCAGGTTTTTCACAAATTCCTTCCATAGCTGAGTCGCGTAGTCGACATTTATGTCATAGTATATGCCCATTACCATGGCATAAACTTCGACTCTTCCTCTACCCAAGCCGACTGATCTTCCGGTAAGGCACCGTAGGAAAATGCCAAAAAGAAAATTCCAGATGCATGGCAATCCCGACTTCCTAAAGTCACTGATCTTCTCCAACTCTGGTTGATGTCCCATCTCATTAAACATGTGAATGATTTGGGAGTTTATAGGTTTAACAAAGGGAGGATTGTTTGGAATCTGCAAGAACTCCACGAAAAAATTCTTTGACAGTTTGATCCTTTTGTTGTTGATAAGGTTGAAAGTAATCACATCCGCCGTGTGATTGTATGAAGCAGTGGAAGCAGCCCGAGATAGCCACACCATTGGAACTGGGAATGATCTGAACATGGCAGTTGATAACGGTGATCGTTTCAAAGCCACAATAAGCATCTTCAGGTCTTCTGGATACACAGAAACGGTGGGATCAACCTGATAATTGGTGCTTTGAATCTTCATAAGTGATTGAGAAAGAACCTCATTAGTGTTGGAATTTGTTGCTGCCATTGTTAGGGTTTGAAAGAAAGTTGAAGTTTGGATCAAGGTTTAAGCTTTGAAGTTTTGAGAGAATTCTTGTTTGCGTAACCGTACATAGTGTTCTTGATCCCCCTTTTATAGGTTACTCAGACTTGATTTGAAATTAAAGCGGGATACATTTAATGTTATCCAATGTGGCACCTTGAAACTCGGATCATTACTATAAAAGATGACTATGTTTCAAAAAGTAACTGTCACATCTCCTCGAAAACCGGATAGAATACCAACCATTTTTAGTATACAGCCTGTCAAGTATCCGTTATAGTATCCGAACCGGTAAAACCCTTCGCATGGAAGCAAGGCTCTTTCACTTTTGGGATTTAAAGTGAAGTCATATACCAGACTTGCGAAATCATCAGTCTGAGTTGGTTTTACTCAAAACCTCAAGGATTTCGTGTGTGCATTGTGCCAAAGGAATAAGATAAGAATCAAGAAAATTTGGAATGTTGTGATGTCAAAAAAAAATTAATTTGACATGAATGTAGTAAAACCCCAGGCAAAGATTGCTTCGTTAATCATCAAGAGAGATAATCAACTGCTTGTCTAGTGTCCCGTGAATTACAATTGAATACTTGTAAAGAAGTATGAAAGGGCTTCTTTTAAAAAGCATTTTGGGTTGGTTTGAAATTTCATTACATATCAGCCTTAACATAAGGTGAGGAATTGTAAATGAAATGACTTGTTTGACCAGTGTAGTCAGTGACAAGTTGTCTTGTGAAAATATTTATCATGACAAGAGTTTGCGAATGAAACTTACACGAAAATCATATTCAAGAAAATTTGTTTTGGATCTTGTTGGGTAACAAATATTCTTGGATGTAAATATTTGATCAAGACCACACATGCGAAATGAATATGATTTGAAGTTTCAAAATTTTTGATACTGAAACAAAGGTTTCGTAAAAATCTGGAGCAAAGTTCCCCGTCAATTCCTTAAGGTGTATGATTTATGGGTTTCACTTTCATCATGGACTCATGATGTTAGATCTTAAACACAGAGTTGTGATTTGTCTAGGTTTTGATTGGTTTGATCAAAGACCTCAAGGACAAATCTCTTTTTAAAAAAATTTGGAGTGTAAGAACTGTTTGGTTTAAAAAGATTGGTTAAGAATCGAAGTGTATCTCTGTTATAATGACCAATACAGAAAACTCTTAACTCATTTGAGAAGAGTAAGGTAGCTCGTTTTGACTTATGCGAATATAAGCCTTTTTGGGAAGAAATTTTCTTGAGATAATTTCATTAAGGCTTTCTTGTGACACATAGAGTCATGTTGAGGTTTTTGGTCTACATACAGCAACATGCTTCTAGGGACATCCTAACTAGTTTGTAAAAGAAATTTAATACCTTCCCATAGAAACACATATGTATGACCTCTTCGCATTGTAGCCCTGTATTAAATTCTCAACACACACAGTTTAAAGAACAAAGAAAACAAAAATATTTTTGTGATTTTTGAATTTTTCAAACTAAAAGAACAAACAAAATAAAATCTTTTTGTATTTTTGATTTTTCAAAATTAAAGAACAAACAAAATAAAATCTTTTTGTATTTTTGATTTTTCAAAATTAAAGAACAAACAAAATAAAATCTTTTTGTATTTTTGATTTTTCAAAATTAAAGAAATTATGTGTAAACCTTACCATAGTGATTATGAGCTCACATGCGAAAAGATGTGGTTGCGAAGCCATGCGAAGCCTCTGAATGAACAGTAACCTCTGAATGATGTTGACTCTTTTCTGCTGAGCAAAACTTTTATGCTTGTGTTGGTGAAATTGAATTCGCATCAATCATCCCCAAACCTACTAAAATTCTAACAAATGATTTTTCATCAAGAGGTTTTATAAAAATATCAGCAAGTTGTTCAGTTGTTTTGACAAAATGAATTTCAATATTCCCATCTTCCACATGATCTTTAATAAAATGATATCGAAGAGCAATGTGTTTTGTCTTTGAATGTTGCACTGGATTGTGACAAATGCGAATTGCACTTTGTGAATCACAATACAAAGGAATCTTTTTCATGTTTATTGCATAATCACGAAGTTGACTCTAAATCCGAATAATTTGCGAAGTGCAAGCAGCCGCAGATGCGTATTCTGCCTCAGCAGTTGATATAGCCACACAAGTCTGTTTCTTTGATTTCCAGCTCACTAACTTTCCATCCAATAGTTGACATCCACCAGTCGTACTTTTTCTATCCAAAGTACACCCTCCTAGATCGGAATATGAAAAAGCTTGAATGAAAAATCCTGTTTTCGCAGGATACCAAAGTCCTAAAGAAACGGTTCCCTTTAGATAGCGAAAAATATTTTTCACTGCAGTCAAATGAGGTTCTCTTGGATTAGCTTGATATCTAGCACAACAACAAACCGAAAACATAATATCAGGTCTACTTGCTGTTAAGTACAATAAAGACCCTATCATGCTACGATACAGTGTTAGATCAACAGCAGGAGCATCTAACGAAGGAGTTAGTCTTGTTCCTACTGCCATAGGTACTCTGAGCTTTGTGCTAATTAGCATTCCAAACTTTTCAAGCAAGTTCTTCGTGTATTTTTCTTGATTGATTAAGATTCCTTCCCTGTTCTGTCTTATATTTAAACCAAGAAAATTATTAATTTTTCCCATCATGCTCATTTCAAACTGACTTTTCATTAGATTTTCAAATTCAATTGACAATGCTGGATCAGTTGAACCAAAGATAATATCATCAACATAAATTTGAACAAGCATTAGATGACACCCAACTTTCTTGCGAAATAATGTGGGGTCAACTAATCCTTGTTTAAGTTTAGATTGTTTCAAGAAATTTGTAAGTGTTGCGTACCAGGCCCTTGGTGCTTGTTTTAACCCATATACAGCTTTGTCAAGGACATACACATGATCAGGATGCTCATTGTTTACAAAACCTGGTGGTTGTTCAACATACAATGTTTCTTCGAGTTTTCCATTTAAGAATGCACATTTAACATCCATTTGATAAACATCAAAGTCTTTGTGAGCTGCATAGGCTAAAAATATGCGAACTGCTTCAAGTCTTGCAACAGGTGCAAATGTTTCTTCATAGTCAAAACCTTCTTGTTGTGAATAACCTTTAACCACTAGCCTTGCTTTATTTCGAATAATATTGCCATCTTTGTTGGTTTTGTTTTTAAAAATCCATTTTAATCCAACAATTGAAACATCAGAAGGTTTAGAAACTAATCTCCAAACTTTGTTTCGTTCAAATTCTGCCAATTCTGATTGCATAGCAACAACCCAATCTGAGTGTTCCATAGCATTCTTTATAGTTTTGGTCCACATAAATCAATGTGAAGAAGTTCCAATGGATCAACTATTTTTGAATGTATCACAATCGGATGACCCTTTCGATGTTGTTTTCCTTGTTCGCAAGCTGCACACAAAGAATCATTGTCAAATTTTAGTACTGGTAACCCTCGAACTAAATCTTCAGTTACAAGTTTATTTATATTTCGAAAGTTCAAATGTGACAATCTTCTATGCCATACCCAACTGAGATCATTGGATGCTTTTGATAGTAAACACACAGCTGGTTTTCCCACAATCGGTTTGATGTCCATTGTAAACATATCACCATATCTTTTGGATTTGAGAAGTATTTAATTCGTCTTGACATTTGAAATGATACTTCCTTCTTCATTTAATACAACTTGATTTCCAGTACCCACAACAAGTTGTGATACACTTATCACATTATGTTGAAGTCCTTCAACATAGGCCACTCTGTTTATTGTGAAGTTTCCATTTGTGACTTTCCCATATCCTTTCACTTGACACTTGTGATTATTTCCAAATTTGACTACTCCAGCATTTTCCAAACTTCTGTAATCTCGCAAATTTTCCTTTCTTCCAGTCATATGACGAGTGCAACCACTATCAATGTACCATTTCATATCATATTGCTCGTCACATATCACCTGCATTTATTGGAAAATTTTAGGAACCCAAGACTTTTTGGGTCCATCATTAGTAGAATGAAACAAATTTTTGGAATTTAAAAACCATGTTTTCACTTTGTTTGTAACATAATCCATTATATCAACATCATCTGTTCTAGATTTTGAAATATAGTCATTCAATAATTTTGGATTTCCATTAATTGTAATCTTATCCTTCACAACATTCGCATTTTTGATAACTGGTTTCCATTTTTGAACTGGAACTTGCGAATTATTAGATGATGCACTAGCAATTGATGAATTATTTGTGAACTTATCGAATGCACTTTTGATTTGTTCTTCTGAAAACTTCCCACTTTGATATTTCTTTCCTTTCCCTTCAAACCAATGATTGATTGTACTTACATCAGATTTTCCTTTTGTGTATGAAACTTTGGTTGGTTTTGATATTGAAGGACTTGGAAAATTTGGTTGTTTTGGTGAAAATTTCATTTTGGCTTGAGTTGAGTTCTTCAAACTTGATGAAGCATTCGTGAATTTGCCAACATTTTGAAACTTTTGATTATTTGCAAATTTTTGCGAATTCTCAAATTTTCGATTGTTGTCATATTTGCGAATATATGGAATCTTGTCAACAGAGTTTATTTGTTTATGAAAACTTGATGATGTTTTTGAAATTTGTTCTTTTTCATCTCTTGATTTTTCATTAGACACAACTTGCCAGAATATTGCTTTTCTTGCTTTTCTTTTTGAAACATTATTTTCTGTTGAATAGTTTCCAACCATCAATTTGAATTCATGAGAATTTAGTTTTACTTCAACCTTTGGATTTTCAATTTTTTCAAAAATTTTGTTTGATTTTTCACCTTTAAGCACCCATTTTTGTGTTGATTTTTGTTTTTGAAACACATAAGGATTTTGGGTTAAATTGTTTTCTTCTGTGTTTTGATTTGCGAAAAAACCTTCAGTCGTGGACTTTTGATTATCTTTTTCAATCATTTTATTGAAATCAGGATGAACTTTCTCAGCATTTCCAGTAGTGACAAAAACTTGATTTGGAAAAATGATTTTATCAGTACATACAAAATTTGGATATACCACAGTGTTGGTTTCCAAATAATGTGCGCCTTTATTATTTAAAATTTTGTCAAATTCTGTTGTATTTTCAAACACTTGATTAACTACAATCCTTTGAGGTGTTTCATTTAAAACTTTCTTTTCTTCTTTATTTACATCTGTGTCATCAGATTTCTAGCTTTCAACTTCCACATTATCAAACTTACAATGTTGCGAAGTTGAAGGTTTATCAATTTCATCCTCTACTATTGAATCAACTATTATTTCTTTACCTTTGATCTTAGATGTGATATTAATGATTGACAATTGTGAACAATCAACCTCTTCTTCCTCTTCTATCTCACTGATTTCACTTACATTATCAGAATTTTCGTCAATATCAGCATAATTCAACTGTGAGTCAAGAGTTGAATTTTCAGTTTTCTTTATGATTTTCACTTGTTCACTCTTTGTCAAACTTTCATTGACAATGTTAACCAACTCATTAGCATTCAGAAATTCATCAATTTTGACAATACCATAAGAATATCTATCATCAGGTATTTTGTCAATTTGAGCAATTGTGCTTTCGCAATCATAAGAAACAACATCAACGTTTTCACGTTCATACTCAAGAAAAGGTAAAAGTTTCCTATGTTGTTCTTTGCTAATATCAGAAGAATGATGTAAAGCTGTTAATTTTGCATATAGTCGTTTTGCAGAATTACAATATATGTTTCTTTGTGCTAGTAATAACCTAACATCGTTTGTAAGATTATTCCTATCACAATCTATATTTTTGACTTGCAATTCCAATTTTTCAACTCTGCTCTTCTTTATTTCTAAATCTCTTCGTGTCTCACTAAGTTGCACATTTAATTTCTTAGCTTCATTACTAGCAGACACAATAACAGAATCAAAATAAGCCACAGTATCATCAAATGAAACAATTTCAGCATCATAAGCAGATAAAGGAATATTAAAAGATTCAAGAATTGCACGTACCTTGGTTGTCATGGGTGACTTGTCAGTGGATTTAGACACAAAACATCTCCCTGAAATGTTCTCTTCGCAATCCTCAAAACTTGTGAACATTGCTCCATGTGTGGGATGCCTCATTTCCTCATCATCAGATCCAGAAGACCAGATCTGATAACTTCCACTTTCTTCTTCAGCATTTTCTCCCTTAGCAATTAATGACACTCCTTTAGTCTTAGCACGTAATTCTTTAATCTTCTCGAAGTAGTATGCTTCATCTTTGACTTTTTCTTTCTTCTCTTCTTTCTTTCGCAACATGCAGTCAGCTGCGAAATGATTCGCACCATTGCAATAATGACAATAAATTCCTGAATCACCTTTCAACTTTTTCTCTTCATTTGCATTTTTCTGTTTTTCATCAATTTTCTCCATTTTCTTCCTCTCTTCCCCTCCAGTCCTTGTGACAACATTTTTCGCATCATTAATCTTTCCTTTTGGATTAAAAGGCTTTTTGAAAAACTTTTTAACTCTGTTATTTGAATAGAATGCTACAGCTTCATCATCAGAGTTCATCAAAAATCCTTCTTCATCTGAACCATCTTTTTCATCAGTTTCTGATACCTTTGAAACAAGAGCCAAAGGACCACCAATAGCTAGTTTTGATTCTTCATACATTTCTGAGACCTCACATTCATGTGTTTTTAGTTGATTGTAGAGATCATTCAATTTAGTTGTATCAAAACTTTGTTGATTCTTAATCATCATGCTCACACTTCGCCATTCCTTGCGAAGACCCATAATGAAACTTAAATTAAATTCCATGATAGATCTAGTGATACCATACCTATTGCATCGAAACATCAGCTCATTCAGACGATCATAATAACTTTCGAGAGTTTCTGCATCCTTTTGTCTGAATTCCTTCAGTTCAACCAGACATTGCTTCACATAATTGATCTTCGTCTTTTCGCTACCTTGATACTTTTCTTTTAAAGTATTCCAGATGTCTTTGGCCGTTTTACAGCTACGAATGTAATTGTAAACTACAGGAGGTAGAGCACCTCTTAGTTCCCTAATGCATCTCTTTTCATTATTCTTCAGTCCTTTTCATTGCTCTTCAACATCAGGAGATGCAGTGGATGATCCAAGTTGTTAAACATTAGCAGGAGTTTGTACTGTTCCATCGATACAATTCCAAAGTTCTTCATCAATTCCATTTAAGTAATCTTCCATTCTATCAGCCCACTGATCATAGTATTCTGGAATCAACATCGGAATTTTGGTTGAGGAACCAAGCAAGTGAGAGAAAGAAGTCATCGTATTCATATTGAAATTCGCCATTGATGAACACAAAAAATATCTGAAAACTTGAAAACTTGATGAATTTCAGAATTCAATCAAATGAATTGATCAAAAATCACTAATCGATTACTCGACTTAACAATTCAAATACAGAATCGATTCAAATCTGAAGATCAAAAGTGATTTTCAAAACCAAAAATGCGCAGAAAATTTTGAGTTAATTTCGCAACTCAAAAAGCAAATGATTCTTATACGAAAATCAGATCTAAGCAGTTTGAATCCTGCTCTGATACCAATTGATGAGAATTGTTATCGAGAATTAAGAAAAGAAACGATAGATTTGAATGATGAAAGATGATGAACACACGGAGTAAATATTAATCAGATCTCATTTTTATTAAGACTGATTACAGTATAAGCTGAAGAGTGAATTTGTGTTTCGACCTCTTTCTACTTCAAGCTTAAGTCCCTATTTATAGGGAACATACAAAAAATATACGAAGTCTATACATTGACACTTCGCATACGAAATTGACTTAGTAAAATAACATACAAATGCGAATCATTACAATATACACTATTCGACTTTTACAACATACATCTACAGTTTGGTCATCCTCCTGAGAAGATGGTTGTAGTGGTTGAAGGTCTGACTCAAAATTTCTTCTGGCTTTTGCACGAAAGCCCCAAACTCTGAAAGCAGGAGTGTCTGAGTTGAATGCTCAAGGTCTGTGTATGTGGAATAAAGTTCCTTGAGCGTGTCCCATATTTCTTTTGCAGTCTCACACGAGCTAACCAAGCGAAAGTTGTCTGCCTACAGAGCAAATCTAATGATCCTCATAGCTTTAACATTGCTAATGAGTTTTTCTTTTTCATCTTGGAGCACGTATTTAACATCGAGAAGCAATTGGTTGTATTCTCTCTAAGTTTTAATTTTTCTTTTGGTCTTTGTGTGAACGAATGGACCCAAAGTGATAGCTTCCCAAATTAGATAACCGTTTTCGCCTGAACCTAGAATGTAATCTTCAAAGTGGAGCGCCCAAACTTCATAATCGTGATGAAAGAGTATTGGAATCCTTTTTGTTGATCCAATATTGCTTGAGATGTTCAATGAGTTAATGCTTGAGTCGTCGTGCTGCATCTTAACAAGATCTTTGTAACCTGTTATGAATCAGATGTGCAAACTAAACAAATAAAAGGGTAATATCAAGATCACAGTAAGTCGTCAGAAAACCAAAGAAGACAACTAAACAATATCCTATATCAGCGGAAACCCTAATAGCTCAACAAACATAAGAGATGTGTATAGATTACACAATCTCCTGCTCCGATACCAATTCTTAGGATATTAAATCCTTAAAGATCGATTAGATTCAACAAGTAAACAAAGAACACATGTCACACCCCCAAACCAAGGATGGCGGAAATGTCCGGGGGTGGAGGAATTCATGTGTAGTATCATAACAACGAGTATAATAGTGCTCAAAGTAAATACAACCATCATAAATATAATTGAAAAAGTTACAATGTAGCATGAGTTCACATATTTCAAAATCAATTACATTTTGATGACAAAATAAAATGTTTGACGTTTGAGCGTCCCATCCTCAAAAGCTGTTGTTTATCTGGTTCACTGATTTCCTGAGACTACAAGTAGTTTAGAAAAAGTGTCAACAATTAAGTTGGTCAGTTCATAAGCTTTTGAATGCGGTGTTTGAATTTCTTTCCTTGTAAAAGTAATGCTTGTTCCAGAAAATCCAATATATCCCTTATAAAATGCATTCTAGTCTTAAAAGTTAAGACCGAAATGTACAAGTATTTTAGCATACTTAAATAATTTATGCAAGTTTAAACCGACATAAACTCGTTTAATTGGAAGTAAAACCTGTAAATCTTATGTTTTGTTAATACTCCATGTGAGTTATTATAACCATACTATAACTCAGACGGCCTCGTAATACGACATTCTTCAGGCGTCGCAAAGTTAAATGACACTTGTCACCTCAGACCTGCCGGTCTGGCTGTTGCATGCAGCTCAGGTGTGGGTTTTTCAGACCCAATATAGATCTATACACAACTATCACGCTCTCCCAACAAGAGACTATGGTTATAATTTACAGGACTTTTGACTTTGTTACTTTGGAAGTAACGTGAAGCAAATGTCTCACAAATTTATTCATTAACAGATTTACGTAAAATGAACTGAAAACCCCTTTTTGTCGAGATGTACTCTCTCATGGTGTGATGTAAATGAAACATAAACTATGACTTGTTATAGTTTATTCTAAATGTATGTAATGTATATGAAACATAAACTATACCTATTATAGTTTATGAAAATGTTTGTAATGTATAGTAACCTTTTCTGTGTAAGTAGATTGTATAGCAAAAACATAAATATGTTTATTATGCCTCATCTGGTATTAATTATAATACTAAATGATTCTTACAATTTAGTGAACATTTTTCTGCTATATAATTATACCACAACAGAAAACACATGCAAAATATGAAGTCATCAAAGATTAACACTTGCTCAACATGTTACAAGTGTTATAAAAGTTGTAAATTGTAAATTCGCTTTTACCATTTCTACACTGATTAGAAAAATCACAAAAAATCATACAAAGTCGAAAACTAGATCCATAAACTCTGAGAGTTTAGAAAATATGTCTAGTTTGTTCATAATTTTTATTACGATTTTTAGGAGCCTACAATGGGTGTGAAAACGTTCATATTCACAGACTGGTCCGAATTTGTAGCTACAGTGATAGGTAGATTTGTAAAAATCACCATAAATTGTGGAAAAATGGTATGGAAATGTGAAAGTATTCATTTTAAAGGTAAAAACCTGAAATATTTGCATCTAATACATTTTTGAAAACTAAAAAGTTTAAGATGTTCAAAACAGTCCGTGAATGGGACGAAACTTTCCTATGGAAAGCTGATGTTTGAGTATTGTTAAGTTCTTGGTGACTTAACTTGTATCCTCCTCCTAAAACTTGAAGAAAACATGAAAAGGTGGGGGTATGAACTCACCTTGAGTGATTTCTTAAGATGGATGATGAATAGAAGAAGTTTCCAAGTCAAGAACACTTGGGAGATGCTTGAAGATTCGAAGATCTAGCAACAATTATGATGATATTTGTGTAAGGAACCCATGATTTGAGTGAAGGGGTGTAATATAATCAAGTGAGGGATGAAAATTTACTTACCAAAGGAGCATGAAAAGCTCAATATCTCTGGACAATCTCAAAATCTTGGAGAGAAGTGGAGAGTGAAAAGTGTTTAGCTTAATGTGAAAGGAAGGACTTCTTGAAGGTGAGATAAGGAATTCCCAGCCCTTGTGCAAGATAACTTGCTGGGGAAGGGTGTGAGGGGACAAGGAATAGACTAGGGATGATGGGATTGGTGACTTAAAGCATGAATAGTGATATGGAGTGGGTATGGGAGGTTGCTTGTGTCATAACTTTAAGGCAAAGTCAACACTCTACCTTAATATCTTATCCACTAGATATTATTCCTAGACAATGGTTTTCCTCCAAAAATGATTAAAATATGATTATATAGGGTCTCATATGCCAAAATACGAGTTTCGGTGAAAATCCCGCGTCAAAATCATGAAAAACAGGGTTAAAACGAAGTTGGGGTCGAAAACAGGGAAAAAGATGCGAAATCTGCGAAATTATGAGCTCAGGTCCGAAGTTCGATCCTAACATGCCTAGAACCGAGAGGGAGGTTTGGGTGCTGATGAGAGCTGAGAGGTTGGTTCAGTCCATGGTGCTGAGAAGCAAAAGTAGGTTCGGTCCGAGAGGCTTACAGGCGAATGTGTCACATGGGAGGCGAAGGCGAAGCGAGCAGATGGAGCTTCGGTTCGAAGGGTCCGATCCGAACCGAAGGTGCAAGGAGCCGAACCTGAAAGTACAAGGAGCCAAACCTGAAGGTGACTTCGGTCCTATAAGAGGCTTCAGTTCCTTATTAGGGTTTTGGTTCTTATGGGAGGTCTCGGTCCTTAAGAGCTGTTTTTCAAATAAACTTCCCGTTTTGAGTATTGTTGACCAAGTTAAGGGTCGGGATGCCCCCAAATCATTATAAAAAGTTGAGGGAGGTTATGAGAGAGATTTGGGAGAGAGAGAGAGAGATTGATAAAGAGAGATTGAGAGAGACTATATTTTTGACCTTTTTGAGTGTTTGGCTTCGAAGTGCAAGGTTTGTAAACCTCACAAAGCCTCGTTGTGAGTGTTATACGCCCCCTAAGGGTATGATATAATGACTTACGATTTGTTCCATCAGTTACACTGATTAGGGTTTAGATTTTCTGAACACGTGAAGACTCAAAGTGATAGTTTGCATAAAGATAGTGTATTGTACAATAGTAAACACGATGTAAACCCTAATACACAAGAGTTAATTGAGTCGACCGGTTTGACTTGTTGACTTTATTTGACTTTGACTTGACCAGAAATTGACGGTTGTCACAACACAAAGGTAATCAAACTGATGATGAATGATTAAAAAGTCACACCTCAAATGAACTCAATAGATAATTTCAACTATAGAGGCGTGCTAGGGTTTACAAGAATATTTCTATCAAAAAACATTAATGAACTACGGTGCATGCATGCACTATTAATACTCAAACTCTAATTAATAACACGACATGAACATTCCTAATACTGAATACAAAATGGACTAACTATACAAGCCCAAGGACACAACACTTAACACCTTACAATAACCCAATAATCAGTCCAAAGATGAAGACCACACCCTTCATACCTTTGACCAAGTATGGCATGTGGATTAATGAAAAGAACCTCACCTTTCGTTTTTATCCAAAAGAAAAGAGACAAGTCTTATCCCATCACGAAGTACTCAAAAAGGAGTAAAACATCATTCACACAGGAAAACATGGAAAAAGAAATCTCTTCATGATTCCCACATGGATACTTTTAATAGCAATGTTCCCCACATTACCAAGAGCTCCAAACTAGTTTGGTTTTCCAAACTAATCAACTGATCATGTAGGTTGTGTGCGAGGAGCAACATGAAGAAGAATGGTTAATTGATAGTGCCTGCTCCTTGCATATGACTGTAAGGTTAGAATACCTTCATGAGTTCAGGACGATCATTGGTGGTGGACATGTCACCTTCAGTAATAAGGGGATGTGGAGTGTTAACTATGGATAGCTTCTCTGTTCAACGAGTAGCTTATGTAGAGGGCCTGAATCACAACTTGATCAGTGTTGGTCAATTGTGTAAAGCTGGTCATCGGGTTGAGTTCGACAACAAGTATTGCTACATCATGAAAAATGACAGAAACTAGGGGTGTAAATGAGCCAAGCCGAGCCCTAACATATCCAGGTTCGGCTCGATCTCGTATAAATGTATGTTGGCTCGAGCTCGATCTCGGCTCGTTTCAAGCCTTGTTTCAAAGCTCGTGCTCGCTCGTGGGAAAAATAAGAAGCTCTAGCTTGGCTCGGGCTCAGCTCGTTTTGTTTGTCACGCGAGCCTAAATGAGCTTAGGCTTGACTCGAGCTCGTTTATGGTTTTTGGGCTCATTTGATTTTTTTATCATATATTCAAGGGAATAATCCAAATTCCAACTTCAGAACATACATTCATAGATTCTCCATTTGCATTAATTTAATGTCTAAAATATAACAAAATATAAGAACATAAAGAATAAAAGCTCAAATTACAAAAATAGTAGTTAAACTCCGTGTGCATTAATTTAATGTCTAAAATATAACCAAATATAAGAACATAAAGAGTAAAAGCTCAAATTACAAAAATAGTAGTTAAATTCCTAATTACTGAACGACTGGAAATAGACAAATCTCCTCTATGGAACTTCACTCCTTAGATGCAAAACCTGCAAAATGTACAAATGAATCATTTTTTGAAATATTTTTCAGATTAAGAATTTGTTGTTTAACACATCTAATTACCTTTGATTACTTTGAGTTCACCTCAGGCAGTAAAACCTCAATAGGAAACTCCTCCTTCTACAAAAGAAAAAGGTTGACAAATGACAACTAATAATTTAAACTATTAAAATAACTATTACCAATGACAAATGATAATTAATAATTCAAAAATACCTATAATTTTTTCTTGACTCCATGAACTTTCCTAATCCAATTTCCTCCACAAATCTACATTTGTACCGTTTCAGACCCCAATGAAGCTCAATATGGATCAATAACTCTACCCCCATCACTGAAAGTTGCTTCAGATGCAACAGTAGAAATCGGGATTGCAAGTACATCTCTAGCCATCAATGACAAAACACATTACTTTAACTTGTGTACGTTCCACCACTCTAAAGCATTAAATGATTCCATTCCTCTTTGTCCTTTCTCCCTATAAACACCTTCTTCTAAATAAATATCAAGCTCTGACTTTTCTGGTCTCTCCAGATCTACAGTCTTTATGAACTCTCCAAACGCTTCCCATCCAGATCCAAGTGATGTACCTTCATTCAACCCTAAAACATTTCTTTCATGTTCGCTTCCATGTGTTGCAGATTCCCTAACTAATGTATCATGCATCTCTAAATACTCTGAATACATTTCATAAAGTGCATTCTTCACTTCTTTAATGTTCTAGTTTGAATTTTGATAAAGTGTTGGAAAGCAAAAGTCAACCAATTTTTTTCTTGAACCGTGGATCTAACACAGAAGCTATTGCCATTACAAGGTGGCACTCACCCCAATACTTGTCAAACTTTTCCTTCATTTTCTTCACCATATCACGTATAAAATCATTCTCAGATAATGAACCTTTATCAAGAATTTGTATTACTCTAAACACTTTAATTAGATATAAATTAGTAGTAGGATAATCACTGCCTGAGATGATATTTGTGCACACAAAGCATAATCGTCGGATTTAGTCAACAAAAAATATTCATTTATTTATAAAATATTATGCATATTAAACACAAACCTTAAAAACCTTCAAAATTTCACATACGCTTTGAACATTTTCCCAATCTTCATTAGTTGGCAAGTGATGAAAATGTGGTTCATACTCTGCATACCTAAGAAAACCACAATTAAAGCGTTAGTGAATATGAACATGTGTTAAAAACTTTAAGGTTTATTTGATTATACCTTGGGAAAGCATCTTTGAACTTTAAATCCATGCACAACATATCATAGGTTGAAAACCATCGTGTTGGAACATCAAGCATTAATTTCCGATCACGTATTTGCATTTGATGTGCAACCTTTGAAAATTTTAGACGTCTACCCTCTTAATTGTTAATATACTTTATACCCTCACGAACATCCTCGATGATATGCTCAATTATTGCAAGACCATCTTTCACTAGAAGATTCAATATGTGTTTACAACATCGTATATGAAACAATCTACCACCACATGAAAGTTTTGTTACCCGTGAAAAAGTTTCTTTCAATCTTCTTAAAGCTTTGTCATTATAAGTTGCATTGTCAACTGAGATGGTGAAAATCTTATCTTTAATTTCCCACTCTTGCAAAACACTTGTAAATACCATCAGCAATATCAACTGCAGTACGAGGAGGAGGAACATGTATAAAACTTAATACACATTTCTGTAATTTGTAGAAGAACGTTGAGATATAAATGAAAATATGATAGAAAGTCAAAGATAAATAATTAAAAATTAAAATTGAGCAAGTTGTTAAGCCTCCAACTATGATCTACAAAGTGTGCAATAATAACCATATACTTAATTTTCTGATGCGAGGACTTCCAACAATCAGTTGTTAAACTGATTTTAGAGGCAGCTTTTGTAAGGGCTTTCAACCTTTTCTTCTCATGCTCGTATACCTTAAAATAGTTTGATGTAATTATAACTCTGCTTACTTTCTCAAACAATGGAGTAGCTATCTTCATCATTTTCACAAACATGGCATCTTCCACAATAGCAAACGGTTTGTCAGTACTTAGTATCCAATTAGCTATGGCCTCCCTCATCTTGTTTTCATCATATTTTGTATCCGGTCCGATCAATGGTGGCACAGAATCCACATCACACCCACTAGGCTGAAATTTTAGTTTTTGTTGGTTTTTTTGCCATTGTTTATGGGGGATGCAGATGTTTAGGTGTATTCTATATGATGATGCTGGACCTGAACCAGTAACAACCAACCTTGACTTACAGTGAGTGCATTCGGCTTTTTTCGTACCATCCCGGAGTGTAACTACAACAAAGTCCTCCCATACTTTTGATGTTTTTTTCATTTTCTTGTTAATTGTACTTCATCTTCACCAATTTCCTTATTTTCTTCTCTCACACTTTCATTTTCATTAGGAATTTGACTTGTTTTATCTTCATTAGGAGTGGTTGTGTGATCCATACCATGTACTAATTGTGATGACGGATTATCAATCCCAACACATGTTTCAGCTACCATTCCTTTCATTGGACTTAATGGGTTTGTTGTAGACCCTCCATCATCCATTGGATCTTCTTAGGAAATAAACCAATTGGAATTGATTTAAAGATATAATTATTTTTAATCAAATGGAATTGATTTAAACAAGAAAAGATGTTAAGCAACTCAGCCATACTCAAGAACAGTGAAACTTGAACAAAAAAAGCAACTCAGTGATGTGTGTGAAGAAGATGGAATCACATTTGAATTCAAACCATAAACAAAACATAAAAGGTTTCCACTTCCAGGAATTGTACCTATTGAGTACAAGATGGAATTGTATCTCTTGAATTCAACTGTTGACTCAATCACAATCACGGTGAAGCTCGGCTCTAAGAAACTAATGTAATTTTCAATCACAATAGAAACAAGAAACAAGAAAACCGATGCATAACAACTTAGGGGCAGGGCTGATGCATAACAACTTAAAGAGAGAAAAAAAAATCTGGTGATGTAATTGTATCTCTTGAATTCAATTGTTGACTCAATCACAATGACAGTGACAACTGACTCTAAGAAACCAATGTAATTTTCAATCGACCAAAATTTTCAATCACAATAGAAACAAGAAACAAGAAAACTGATGCATAACAACTTAGGGACAGAACCGATGCATAACAAGAGAAAAAATACCTCAGTGATGTAATGTTTAAGGTCCGAAGTGCTTGTGATGGAATTGGCGAATAGGACAGCGAACAGGGCGACGTCCGATGACACAATTGACGTCCGATGGAGTCTACGGACAGATGGGTCGAACCATCGAAGTGAGGAAGACACGATGGAAATCAAGGAATAAAATCATGAATCTTCAAAACCCTAGATGGTAAATTGGTAATGGTATCATAGTATGACCGATGGGTAATGGCATATGCGTGTGATTGTGTGTATTGCGAAGTAATTGGAAAGTCGGCAAAACGTTGGTTTGACTTCCAAGAAAGAAGTTAAGGAAACTAACTATTAATAATATAATGTACATATATAATATATGAAGTGAAAAAATATATTTATATTATAATTTGTATAGGCTCGTTTAGTCTCGCGAGCCCTAGTCGAGGTCGATATAAAAGCTCGGGCTCGAGCTCGTTTAATAAATGAGCCGTAAGTAACGCTCAGGCTTGGATCGAGCTCGTTTAACTCAAGTTCGAGTCGGGCTTTTAACGAGTCGATTCCGAGTAGCTCGGCTCACTTACACCCCTACGTACTACTAGAAGCACGGGACCTACACCGGAGAAAAGGGTAGACTTGGAAACTCTAAGGAGGCCTATGTAGAGGAATCTCCTTGAGTCCTTTACTGATTGTGTATGTGTTGTGTTTCAATGTGGAGGATGGTGATGATAAATCAAGGAGGTTCTGGCTTTGGTTCTAGTTCAGGTTCTGGGTCCGGCACATAACCAATTGATGAGTATCTGCGCGAGTTCATTTTGGCTGAGGTTACTCAGGGTATCTTGGATGCTACCTCTATGTTGTTCGGTACCATCAAGGAGGGGATTATGGAGCTGATAAATGAGAGGCTCAGGACCTTTCGAGCTAAGATTGTTGCGGGTCAGATAGGAGCTTGAGTTCCCTCATTCTGCGAGTTCAATGCCTGTGAAACTACTGAGTTATTTGGAGCTAAGGACCCCATCGTTGGTCGATGTTGGATCGATGGCGTGGAGAATACTTAGCGGAATATTTTTTTCCTGTGATGCAAAAGGTGGGATTTCCATCTTGCATGTTGAGGGATCGAGCACGAGATAGGTGGGAGGAGGTTTTCCGAGCAACAGGGTCAGCGGCAGTGGCAGTCATGCCATAAGAGGATTTTTTCTAGGGATTCTAGAGAAAGTTTGCACCAGCAATTAAGGTGCAGCAGTTGGCGAGGAGTTCCACGACCTTCGCCAAACTACTAAGACTATAGCGAAGGTTACCGCCAAATTCCGGGAGATGGCTTTGTTGGTCTCACAGTACGCTGCAGATAAGGAGACGGGGAAGACGAGATACCATGGCATATTGAGGTAGGATATGAAGGAGTTCGTAAGATTTTCATGGTGTAAGACCCTGAATGACATGATTGAGAAATCCCGTGAGCAGGAGATTGAGTTAGAGATTTGAACAAAGCAGAAGTCGTAACAGGTACAGACAGCTATGTGCCAGGAAAAGAGGCCCAAGATTTCTGATGGTCGCACTAGAGGCCTATAGGGCCGGGGCGGCTACAACAAGTGCAGAAATCCACACAGTGGGGCATGCCGAGTGGTTGGTTCATGTTGTTATAGATGTTGCCAGTCGGGCCACATGAGTAGGGACTGCCCCAGGAGTGCTCTGATTTGCTTCCATTTCTATCAAACATTCCATAAAAAGGTCGATTGCCCGAGATTGTCAGGGGAAATTAGCGGTGCCTATGCCAGCCACATTGAGGATTATTGATGTCCGACAGGGAAAGGTGGAGGCTCCAATGGTGAAGAGCAAGGCATTTCAGCTGACCACCAATGAGGCCTGTGTAGTGTCTATTAGAATCACGTCTGGTACAACTTGCAGTTTACAAGAGCTGAGAATACCGAGGCATCAACAACCGTAAAAGACCTAGCATACCTCTATATGTACTATCATGGGTCGGCCTTGGGTTTACGGCCGTAAGCAGGCTTACAGGCGTAAACTCATTACAGTGACCGTAAACTCCAAGCACAATACTACAAGCTATCAAATGACCAAAAGAACCTATTACATGGAAATCCTAGACCAAACCACTAATTGGACCGTTCAATCCCCCCTTGGTTTGGTGCTAGATTTAAATCAATCTTTTTCTATGATCATTGCATCATCCAGCCCCATCGCTCATTCCACATCTACTTGTTGATAATTTCAGCAACCATTGTGGTACATTCTTTCGCAGCAGTCTCAAAAATCTCCTCAGCAACTTGAATATGGAAATGACTCAAATGGTGAATGTCCCATTTTCCAAACTGGTACAAACCCCTTCTATCATATAAACGAATGCACCCATCCTCCAGTTTGATGATAGCAGATGCTGTGGTTTCATCAAACACCCAGTAAAGCATAGTGCTTAGAGATCCATCCAAGTAATCTTGAAGCACTGGAATTTGTTTGACCTTATTTGTAGCAGGCCACATCAGCACCTGAAGCGGATTGCCAGTCTTGGGATCAATAACATCATGATGATCCATTATCACAGACTTAGCCGTCTTCATAGCTGGAAACCCCTTCTTTACTTGGTCTTCCAGAAAATGTTTAAAGCTCGTTGCTTGCTGGTTATCAATCGGGTTAGAGAACGGAGATTGAGATAGCTCTGAAAGATCCACTCTGGTCCATGAATTAAAATCATGACAGTCCTTGTAGAGCTCTGTATTGCTGATCTTTCAGCGAACAATCCACATTTTCAGTGGATCATGAAAACCCCAAGAGATGATACCTGACCTATCACCATACGTGTCTCTAAACCTTACGGTTTCGAGATCCGTAACAGTGATTCTGGTCTGATTTCCTAGTGCATTCTTATCAGAACTCCTCTTGAATAAGATTTGTCCCTTCTTGGCAGCCTTCTCTTGTTTATCCCGAATGATCTCTGAAATATGTGGGGGCATGGATGGAGCTCTTGATTCACGACCCGTGAGGTATCAGCAGTTGGCAGTTGGCACAACAATGGGATGAGCATGAGAGTGAAGATTAATTCTATATTCATCAGCAGTAGTCTTACACTTAACACCCAAATCTTCTTCAAGCTTCTTCTTTAGATAAAAGTAGCTGGAGGTCAAGAGATTAAAATGAGCTTGGAGCTCAAAAATATGTTTGGTCTTTGTCGCCCAATCTTCTTTGAGATCAGAGACTTGAATCTTTAAATTTATATTTTCACTTAGAAGATCTTCAACTTGGATTCTAAGCTCAATGTTCTTCTGATCAAGCACATTTGCTCTTTTCTAAAGTTCATTGATCACAGAATCTTCATCTCTAGACTGGCCTTCATTAAAACGATCCCTTTTGCCTTAGAAGCAGTTGCACCGGTTTGCTCTTGAGCCAAAAACTGAGCCAAACGAATAGAAGCTTCTTCATGATCTACCCCTAGAGGAGAGAACCCTGGTGGTATAGAGGGACCACCAATTTCAAAAACGGTACTAGGGCCTTTACTGAATGGTTCTGCAGTTACGATAGCTGGAGTAGTAATTGGAGTAGTAGGCACGCCTTGAGAAAGGCCAGAGTCCAAAAACCCGACCCTAGGATCTCTTCTTCTCCTTTTTGATGGAGGCTGCACTGACTGGTCTTCTTGTTGATCATCTTAAAGTGGCTCAAATATGTTCAAAGCACTATCAAGGGGAGGAATCCCTGACACTGTCACCGTAGGAATTGAAGAACCAACCACTTGCTCTTGAGAAACGGGGGTTGAATAAAAAACGTCTTCCTTCTCCCTTGTCTTCATTACCGGGATAGTAACATCACTGACATTATCTAGCAAAGTGTAACAACGTAAATTTCAAACCAAAAATTTCATTTTTGTCGTAATCATTTTTACATAAAATATTTTATAAAGTATCCAATATTAGTTATCAAAACGTATCATCTCCCAAGATCACCAAAAAATCAAATCCTCTCTCTCTAGTGTGTACGAGTCACATCGGCACCTTCCCACGGTCCTCGCTAGTACCTAAAACACATAACACAACAACTGTAAGCATATTGCTTAGTGAGTTCCCCAAAATACCCTTACACACATACGCCTTTCCAGGCCATACTCTACACGACCTTCCGGTCCATGTTTCTCAAGGGACTTCCGTCCCAATCCCAGGAGACCTTCCGGTCCTACTCGTATCGACCTTCCGGTCCATGACTCCCTGACCTTCCGGTCCACGTCATAATGCCTTCCGGCCCATATCATACATAACATACATATCACATACATAACACATACATAACGTGCAACGCATAGCATAAAAACATGCAATTCATAGCATACAAGACCTTCCGGTTACACATAGGTACCTTTCCAAGTACAGTATAGCGAGAAGACTCACCTCAGATATCTCGGTAAGTCTCTATTTCGGTAGAAATGTGATCTAGCCTCCACCTAATCACATAAAGCAAATACTCCCATAAATACAACTGAGCTCAACCCTAAAAGTCAACAAGGTCATCTGTCAACTTTGGCCCGACTCGGCGAGTGCACACTACTAGAAAAAAGCCCTTTAATGACGCGCAAACAATGACGCTCTCTGATAGAAGACGCGCATTTGTGTGTGCCCTAAAAAATAATGTCGATTTTGAAAAATTTGAAGGATAGAGGGCACGCGTTTGTGCGTGCCCTAAAATTAGTGTCAGAAAAGAAAAAAAAGGAAATGCGGAGGGTGCCTTTTATAAAATATGCGTCATCTAAATGTGTCGCTTTATAATATTTTAATGAAACACGTGTTTTTAAGTCGGGATTTCACCCGCCTATTGAATCCCAAAAATTAAACCCCCCCTCCCCGCCTCTTCCAATTAGCAAGAAAATGCCCTAGGCCTTCTTCTTCATAGCAACATCGCACCACCACCTAACCTCCGATCTCGCACCACCAAGTGTCTCCGACCATCTTCTCTAACCATTATTTACTGTTGCACCGCACCGATAATAAAACCCCCATCACTATTTTAAACCACTCGTGATACGCATCCTCACCTTCTCCTCTAGATCTTCATTCTCTGTAAAAACCCTTCTACCATCAATCATCGATTTGCACTCCCAAAAATTACATAATGAAATCCCAAAAGAATTATAAAAATCCTGCTACTAAGAAAAACCCCAAACAACAAGTGGTATTTTCCCTAAAATTCATGGATTCTCTTATGTGATTTTAGCGATTTTCATTTCCCCCCTTTTTTTTGGCATCGATCACTTCTTAGGCGGTCTTTGGCCTTCATTTTTATTGTATCTAGTTTCCCTTATTCTCCTCCACCTCTGTTTCCATCTTTCATATTCATGTTCTTCTCATCAATGGTTCAGACAATTCATATGATTCCAGGGCAAGGAGGAGGAAGAAGAGCTATTGTTCAAGTTCTGGGATTAGAAGCAGGAAATCGAAGAAAGATATGATATATCTATATAATATATGTATTTATGTTGCAGCTTCTAGTTCTCACAATCCTACTCTAGATAATGCTCTCACCAGACTCCAACGATGTACTTTCATTAGACATCAGAGAACCTTCTCGAGTCCAATTTTATAAAGGCTATATGTTCAATCGCATTCCAGAACTTGTCTCTAAGCCTGGGATTCTCATGTCTATTTTTGATGAAATTAGTGTTTTGATTAAGGAAGATAGCTCCTTCAAGAAAGAACTTATGATGACTCCCTTTGTCCTTACTAATACTGGATCTTTGCAAGAACCACAAAGGTATATTCTAAATACATTTCCATTATATATATAATTCAGTTTTAATGAGTTTGGGCCAGATGACGAAGCAAATAACTACTCAAGGAGCACTCCTGATGCATTTCATGAAGATTATGTAGGCAAGCTGTTCGATGAAATGCCAGGAGACTAGTTTTTTTCTGAACTAAAAGTCATCAGATGGTATCCTGTTTCTGTTGACCCACCTTTGTCTGATTGAAGTTGACATGGGAATTCCAATATGCTTCCCTCATGTATGTGTGCCTCCTTCTCATTTTTGGCTATTGCAATAAAAAAAATTAAGTTTTTTTGGAGCTGATTGAGAAATCTGAATAACACTTTGTTTGTTATTAGGTCGTACAAAGCATCATAAGTGAGCTTGAATCAGAAGGGGCACTTCCAGGAGCATTTTCAAAAGTATTATGATGCAGTTATGCCATACTTGAAAGCTATACTCATGAATGCAACTGATAAAGCTAATTGTATGCTTCGTGCCAAATCCATGGAGTGTATTCGTTTAGTTGGAATGGCTGTTGGAAAAGATAAGTTCAAAGACGATGCTAAACATGTATACTTATATATATTTATAAATATGTAATTCACAAATGTTTTATTACATGTTTCTAGGTTATGGATGTCCTTATGTCACTTCAAGGTTCCCAATTGGAGACAAATGATCCAACAATAAGCTACATGTTACAAGTATGCTTCTTTTCTTTTTATGTTCTTAAACTTAATCTTTTAAAACAAATTGAATTAAAGATTATAAATTTATAATTATATATTTTTGTTGTAGGCATGGGCAAGACTCTGCAAGTGCATAGGGTAAGATTTTCTCCCTTACATGAATGTTGTGATGCCACCATTGCTTCATTTTGTTCAACTTAAACCAGATGTTACAATTACTTCTGCTGATGATTCAGATGATGATATTGACGAGTCTGATGATGAAAGGTGTGATTTTTAATAAATGAAATGTTGGAATGAGAGTTAATGACCATTTTACCCTTTGATATTGCAACATTGAGACTATTACACTTGGAGATAAGAGAATAGGGATCAAAACTAGTGTCCTTGGCGAGAAAGCTACAGCATGCAACATGCTATGCTGCTATGCTGATGAATTAAAAGAAGGGTTTTTCCCATGGATTGATCAAGTGAAATGAAATTCCTCTTTTATCGTTTCTTGTCTTTTTACATTTAAAAAAATCGGCTTAACTTTTTAATAAAAAAACAGGTTGCACCAACATTAGTACCACTTCTTAAATTCTATTTCCATACAGAAGTTAGGAAGGCTACAGTTTCAGGTGAAATAAAATACCTCTTTTACCCCTGAAGACTAGATGTATCATATTCATGTATATACCACTTATACCATGATAATAATGATGGTGGAGCTAGAGCAATATTATTAATTGGACGTTTCATGTTATCATGGAATATGCTATCATTAAATCGTCTTCATACATGCATTTATTGTCTAGAACACATTCTAATGTCAATATTATCTCCTATATTAGGTATGGAAGAAGCTAGTAACTGAAAAATCATGATTCAGGTACTACCACAAGCAACTGTAGTATAACATATCTATGAAATATCTACACTAACTGACACTTATTGTAATCATTGACAGAAAGGGTGACACCATTACTAGATGACTACATGCAAGGTAATGCTACCCCAAGAAATGACTTACTCAATGCAATATCCCTATGTTTTTTGATATATCTACATTTGTGTGAATGCATGAACAATTAGGATATATACTTCAAAAGAATGATGATGGATATCACCAAATTGGTTATGATAACAACTTACCTCAAAATTTATGTTAAATTTTTAAGGAAAATTGTAGGAAATAACAAGGTACGCTATTAGCTCCAATGGATATCATCGAATAACTAATTTTCCCTTATACATCTTCATATCACTTTATCTTTCTAATGTTCTGATTTGTCGTTAATTGTGCAGACACCTGAGATTCTTCATTTGTTAAAGCAGATCAAGGAGAAGCAGAAAGAAGTTGATCAAATGATAAATTCATAAGTCGTTTCTATAAACACCACCATCCAACATATTTGCTGATGTGAGCAGGAATGAAATCAAACAACTGAGAATTGCATAGGTAGATGGGCCAACATATGTCAATCATAATTAAATAATGTATATAATATATTTAAATTGAATTTTCTGCTGGCTGGAACTCTTTTTGACTTCAGAGCCTCCACAATCCAAAGTTCATGTAGGGTCATTTTGGTAATTTACTGCAGGCTGGGACTCTTTATGCTAGAAATTTTTAGTTCCATGTACTTAGAGAGGTAAATATATACTCTGTTACCCATCATTTCCAAAGTTCATGTAGGGTTATTTTGGCAATTTATCATTTTGTCACTTTCACAACCTCCACAATCATTTCTCACCTCCACAACCACTACCACCGATGTTTCAAAAATTTTAATTTCTGATCCCTTGTTATAAAACTCCTAGAATTTACAAAAATCTTCCTTTTAATCACAGACGACATAGAAGATTTTCACTTTGTACTACTAAAGATGATGCATACAGCAAAGGTAGAAGAAGCTTTGATGTTGAAAACTATGGCAAAAGAAGTAGAAGCTCTGATAGAGAAAGGGAACAACATGCTTATGATGATCGACACTATTCATCAAGGGGTGTGTGTGTGTGTGTGTGTGTATATATATATATATATATATATATATATATATATATATATATATATATATATATTCTTTGTTTATGTCGGACCTATTGTGGTGATGTGTTTGTTTTTATTGCAGAGGAAGCAATGTGAAAGCTGATGATCAATCTCATAAATCACCAGAAGGGGTACCTCCTACTTATGAAGATGTTGTGGCTCCATTATTCACATTGCCGATTGTATGAACTTAGAGGTATCATCAAACAAACTATATACTTTATCTAGATTTAAATATATTCATATTTAAACTCCATTAATATTCTAAATTAGTTTATTATATAATTCATTAGGCATGGAGGGTACCTAAAGTCTTGCGTCCTTTATATGAATCTCCAACTATTCTTGCTCAAAAAACAACAATGATGGTAATACAACATTTCAAATCCATAACGTTTCCAAATATACCCTTATGTCATTTTACTTAATTAATAGAAAATTGAATATGTGGCAGGATTTACGCCAGCTAAGACAGATAGCTCTATAAGCTTCGAATTCTAGTAGTGAAAATTTGGGGAGAATACTTGCAACATTAATAGGATTAAGACAGAGGAAATCCATAAGGACCATTTTGCAATTTGATAAGTTTTAAGGGGGTTAATTCGTAAATTTTTTATTCTTCAGGGGTTTTAATGAAGCTCTGAATGGGTTTTCTGATGAGGGTTGGTCATTAATGGGTAATGATGGAAATTAAGATGTTACTATTCTTGTGAATACTTCTCATTAAAAGCTTATGGGGTTGAATCTTTCATTTGGAAATGGATTTGCACCTGTTAGTAATGATGTAATGTGTGCAAAAGCTTCAATAATCACGGGGTAGTTATGTGATTATTGTGTTTCCCATTTTTCCCTTTTATTATCTCTTGTATTTTTCATAATGTCATATCTATACACTAGGGGTTAACTTTGACATAGTTTTCTTCTTTTTTTCATGTCACCATAGCTAACTGAATAATTGTCAAAGGTAGATGAGAACCTGAAGTTGATAGAATATCTTCTACAAAGCAAAGTAAGTACTAAACCACCTCAATGCTCAACCCCTTTTACATTGTTTTCATTATATTGTTACATATAACAAGATATAATTTTTGTTATTGTAGAATCTTGAAATCAAGAGTATCAATGATGAAAAGAAAGCATCAATGGCAACATAGTTTGCAAAAGAAGCCACTCTATGAAGAGTTCATGTTGCTAAAAAAGATGATGACATGTCACCAATTGAAGCCATTCTTCCACCATTGGAGGCTGACCTCAAACTTGCTCGATAAAAGGTATGTGCTACAAAATAATTTTAGAAACTATAAAAATCTCATGCTTCCTTTTAGTCTTTCAGATTGCAAAGTTACCAGATGACAACAAAGCATTAGATGGATTGACCAAGTCAAAGGAAGCTGCTTTACTTGACGCTGAAAGGACTGTTTAAGTTGCATTAGCAAAGGCTTCAATGGTGGATAATCTTCAAAACAAGAATCAGGAGTTGATGAAACTGATAGAAATTTGTTAGGTATGATGCTTTTAATATTTAAATCTTTAAATAATATCGATTTCATGGAGGAAAATAAAATTATGGTTTTGTTTTTTAGGAGGAAAATAAAATTATGGATAAAATGCATCGACAAAAGGTTGCTGATCAGGTGGAAAAGCTTACACAGACTGTACGTGAGTAACTAATCACATGGCTAACCATACCTACAAAGATTTTTAATCTTACCAAGTTTCCAAACAGTAGATCTTTAGAGAAAAGATTGACATCGAACATGCATTTCTAAATTAGTGGTCAAGTGAAGCAGGTGCATCAACTCACCAAGGGTTGCTTCACTTTGACCATAAATAATGGTGAAAAAAAAAAAGAATAACTATTAAAATATAATAGTTATCTGTATTAAAAATGTGTAACCTCTTGCCCCTTAATTATATTGTTTGTGTCCCGCCCCTTATATTAAATTGAGAAAAAAATAACAAAAAAAAATTACAAAAATTTCAGAATCTTGAATAGCAGAATCTTATATCTTCATCATTTAATTGTGTTTTATTAATTATACATACATGTTTATATATCTGGTTAGTCATATTCTTCTTGAAATATCTGTTTGTTACAACAATGGGATTCATCCAAGTTGATAAGACTACAGATTATCTTTTGGATCCCCTTCAAAGGTGTCTCAAGGTAACATAACATATCTATTTATTGTTGGAGTCTTTATATATCAAGTACATGCAATCAGAATATTGACACCTTTATATGTAGTGTGTATTTAAATAGTGATTTGTATGATCTTGTAGGACCTAGATGCATTCACTACAACTATTGTTGTGAGTATTGCCTTCTCTTTCATTCCTACTTCGTTAGTTGTTGGTATTATGAAGGTAGGCCACTCTCTGGTTGTATTTTTCACATAATTGACAAGGAGCTGTTGTATCTATTCAAACTTTAGAGAAATGGTTGCAAGATATGAGTTCGGAAGAAGAAGAAACAAGGCTGCAACTATAGCTCAGGTACTATGGATGAATTATGTTTGTAAAGTATTTAAGAAAATGATTAGAAACAAGGGTGAATTTGTACAGATTAGTTAGCTACTTGCAAGTTGATCTTGAATAAGCAAAGGGCAATGGATTGTATTTTTTGTATCTAATTTGTTTGTAAATTTTTCTTACAACTTCTATTGATTTGTTTTATCTTTCCATGGAACAATTATTTGTATGACATTAAATTTATGCAATGGATTCTATTTTTTGTATATGAAATTTTATTTTCTGTTATGAAACATAAATACAAATTTAATTTGAAAATAAGTAAATCTATAAATAATATTTTTTTAAACATTTAAATTTATGATACGCAAAAATGTGTGTCATGTTCATTTATGACATGGCCTTTCTTGACAGGGGCTTTCTTGATACGCATTGCGTGTCATTAACACGCGTGTCGTAAGGTTACGACACGCGAATGCGTGTCGTCTTCCTTTATGACAAGGCCTTTCTTGTTACGCATTGTGTGTCGTAAACGCGCGTCGTAATTGCGCGTCGTAAATGACCGTCGTAAATGCGCGTCGTCTATAGACGACGCGCAAAAACACGTCGTCTCTCTTTATGACAGGGCCTTCCTTGACGCGCATTTGCGCGTCGTCTGAGCCTTTTACGACGCGCAATGAGCGTCGTAAAAGGCTGTTTTTCTAGTAGTGGCACCAGGGCGACTCGGCGAGTCCACACGTGTCCACTGACCCTCTTAGCCCCTTTCTTGGCACGTCGAGTCCTTCTCTTTACTTGACGAGTCACACCTGGCATGAATCGCGGGGCCACCCCGACTCAACTCGCCGAGTCTCAAGAACAACTCGACGAGTACCGCCTTGAACCCCAATCTTCTAATCCCCTTTTGACTCACTGAGTTATCCCCCAACTCGGCAAGTCTACTCACAGAGTTATTCTCAAGAACAACTCGGCGAGTTCATGCCATGCACCATCTCTATTGACCTCCTGGGGTCAGATCTGTGCCCCTAATCCACAGATCTGGCCTTCCCAAGCACAAAAGTCACGTAAAGCTTAAAACTTGATGCTCATATATCAACATAATGGCATCAAATGGTGATTTACTCCCAAAAATGGCAACCTAAGTCCAATAACCCCAAAATGACTTATAATGCCCCATGGGTTATAGTCTCTGGACCCCTTTGAGTCCAGATCCAAGGCACAAACTCGAGAGGGGAATAAATACTCTACATATTATTCTTCTAAAGGGTTTAAAAACCCTAACTCTATGAATCAACACCCAAAACTGGAGAAGGTCCGAAGGAATACCTTAATATGAAGCCTTTGATCTCAGAAGACACTAGATTTGCACTTCCTTCAGCCTTCCTTTGCCTTGGTCACCGTCTCTTTCAAATTTCACCAACAAAAGATCAACAATGGCCTATCTTCACCTCACAAGCAATCTAGGACACTCTCTGGGGTGTGGTAGCCGTAATGGACGACCATAAGGGCCTTTATATAGGTCTCAAACCCTGGAAATTAGGGTTTCATTAAACAGCGTGGGCTCGCCGAGTCCACTCATGAACAATCCGAGTCCAACTGTGAACTCGCATCCGAATCCACGACCATACTCGGCGAGTCTAGACACCAACTCGCCGAGTTTCCCCACAAAACCCAAAAATAAAGGAACAAAATCTCATACTTGGAAATTTGGGTGTTACAATTCTCCCCCACTACAATCAGACTTCGCCCCTGAAGTCTCACTCTGCAAACAACTCTATATGTTGCTCCCGCATCTCACGCTCCGGTTCCCAAGTCAACTCTGACCCTTTCCGATGCTGCCACTGGACCTGCACCAGTGGCACTTCCTTGTTCCTCAAAACCTTGATCTTCTGATCCCTGATCGCCACCGGTCTCTCAGCATAATTCAGGATCGCATCTACCTGAATGTCTTCTAATGGCACCATTGCCGACTCGTTGGCTATACACTTCCGCAACTGCAATACTTGGAAAGTGTCATGAATCTGACCTAACTCTGCTAGCAACTCCAAACGATAGGCTACCCTGCCCACCCTCGCGATCACCCTGAAAGGAACAATATATCGGGGCCCCAACTTGCCCCTCTTCCTAAATCGGATCACTCCTTTCCAAGGAGAGACCTTCAGGAGCACAAAGTCGCCGACCTGAAACTCGAGCTCGGACCGGCGTCTGTCCGCATAACTCTTCTATCGTCTGCAGCACAATCTCGGTGCTGCCCATCACACGGTGCCCCACTTCTCCCAAGCAAATGGGGGTTCGACACCTCCTCCCATACAACAACTCAAAGGGCGGCATGCCAATGCTCGCATGATGGTTGCTGTTATAAGAAAACTCCGCCAAGGGCAAATACGTGTCCCAACTCCCTCCGAAATCCAATACACATGCCCGAAGCATATCCTCAAGCGTCTGAATCGTCCGCTCACTCTGCCCGTCCGTCTGTGGGTGGTATGCAGTACTGAAATGTAGCCTCGTACCCAACTCTTCGTGAAACTTCTTCCAAAATCTGGAAGTAAATCGCACATCTCGATCTGAAACAATTGAGATTGGAACTCCATGTCGAGATACCACCTCCCTCACATACAACTCTGCCATCCTCTCAGTAGAAGAGCTCTCACTGATGGCCACCAATAATCCTTCTTCGGGTCCAAATACATCTTAGTGGCCCTGGGATGGATCGAGAATTTCGATCGATGGGCCTCTTCCAACAAAATGGTACGCGTTCCGCCCACAAACGGTACCCATATCCGACCCTGAAAGGTCATAAGCATCCAACTATCGGTAACAAATTCCGATACCAGCCCGACAACTCGCTCTCTCTTCTGGCTTTTTGACCTCACAGCCTCAACCTGGGCCCCACGGATAGCATCCAACACCGGGGTCGTCACTGTCAATCTCAAACAAACATCCCGCAATGGGGCGCCCTCCGCCCTTCGGCTCAGAGCATCGGCTACAACATTAGCCTTGCCCGGGCAGTACAGGATCTCACAATCATAATCCTTGACCACATCCAACCACCTCCTCTGGCGCATATTCAGGTTGGGCTGATCCATCAAATACTTCAAGCTCTTTGGTCCGTGTATATCGTACACCAAACCCCATACAGAGAATGTCGCCAAATCTTGAGGGCGAACACTACCACTCCCAGTTCCAAATCATGAGTGGGATATCTCGACTCATGAGGCTTAAGCTGCCTCGATGCATACGCTATCCCATGCCCCCTCTGCATGAGCACCGTTCCCAATCCGGATATCGATGCATCACAATATACCACAAAATCCTCCATCCCTTCCGGAAGACTTAATACTGGGGCCTGGCATAATTTCTAGCGAAGTGTCTCAAATGAAGTCTGCTGCTCCGGACCCCATGAAAATGCAACACCCTTCCGGGTCATCTTGGTGAGTGGCACAACGATCTTGGAGAAATCCTTAATAAATCTCCGATAATAGTCGGCCAATCCCAGAAAGCTCCTGATCTCGGTGGGTGATCTCGGCACCTCCCACCTCATGACTGCCTCAATCTTGGCCGGATCGACCAATATCCCATTCTGGTTGACGAGGTGTCCCAGAAACTGGACCTCTCGTAGCCAGAACTCACATTTGGAGAACTTGGCATAAAGCCTATCCGATCTCAGAACTCCGAGGATCTCCCTCAAATGCTCCTCATGCTGCTCTCTGGTTCTCGAATACACCAATATGTCGTCGATGAACACAATCACTGAGCGATCCAACATCGGTCAACACACCCAGTTCATGAGATCCATGAACACCGTAGGTGTGTTGGTGAGTCTGAAAGGCATCACCACGAACTCGTAATGCCCATAACGAGTCTGGAATGTTGTCTTCTGGATGTCCTCCTCCCGCACCCTCACCTAATTATACACAGACCTCAAATCGATCTTGGAGAACCAAGATGCTCCCTGCAACTGGTCAAAAAAATCGTCTATCCTCGGCAATGGGTAACGGTTCTTGACCGTTAGCTTATTCAGCTCACGATAATCAATGCACATCCGGAGCGAGCCATCCTTCTTCTTGACAAAAAGGATGGGCGCCCCACATGGCGAACTGCTCGGGCTGATAAATCCCTTCCCAGCAGCTCCTGACGCTGCGAGGATAACTCCTGCATTTCCGGAGACGCAAGGCGATAAGGCGCCTTAGCGATGGGCGCATCTCCCGGAACCAACTCAATACTGAACTCTACCTGCCTCTCTAGAGGCACACCTAAAAAATCCTCTGGAAACACATCCGGAAACTCGCGCACTATCAGAACCTCCTTAATCGCCTTTGGTCCCTCTAAAACAACTCTCGCATCCATCACATATGCCACAAATCCTCTACAACCCTGCTGTAGACTCTGTCTCGCTCTGGCGGCCGAACAAAATGCTGATCCCGCATGTTTACCCTCGCCGTGCACTGTAAGAACTCCCCCACTAGGGTCTCGAATCGTCACCAACTGATGCTCAAAGTCTATCACAGCTCCATATCTGCTCAACCAATCCATACCCACTATAACACACACATCCCCCATCATGATAGGAACTAGATCTATCGGGAACTCCACACCGAAAATCTCAAGGACACATCCTCGAATCACATCCGAAGCATACACTGCTCGCTCATCAGCTATGGAAACTCGCAGAGGCTGACTCAACGTCTCTCGACGGATACTAATGCGCTGACTAAAATCCAAGGAAACAAATGACCGACTTGCACCCGAGTCAAATAAAACCAGAGCAGGTACAGAACTCACAAGAAAAGTACCTACGCATATCATCATATAAGCATAAAAACTCAACTCAAATAAAAGATGAAAGAGAATACATATCAGTCACAACATCGGGCGCCGCGCGGACCTGTTCCGCGGTCAACTGAAATGCCCTCCTTCGAGCCATCGGGGCCTCGACCTTCACCAGCCGAACCTCGGTAACCCTAGCAGCAGGCGCAGATCCCTATGCTGATCCCTGGTGTAGCTGAGGGCACTCGACCTTCCGATGGCCGTTCTGGTTGCAATGGAAGCAAACCATAAATCCCTTGAGGCAATCCTTGGCGATATGCCCCTCCTTGCCCCATTTGTAGCAAGCACCCAATCGACAGGCCCCCTCATGACCCTTGCCGCACTTCCCGCAAGTGCGGCCCTTTTGGCCTCCAGTCCTCGAATCGGCGGACTTGGTCTGCTTGGCTGCCGACTGAGACTAAGTCGGCCGCCGATCCATCCTCTGAGACTCGGCCTCCTCCCTGGCCTGGGTCTCCAACTCAATCTCCCTCTTCCGGGCATTTTCCTGGAGCTCAGCAAATGTCCGGTACGTTGAGTTCGACACGAACTCCTGAATGTCCCTCCTCAGAATACCCAAATACCGGCTCATCTGAGCCTGCTCAGTAGACACCTGCTCAGGGCAAAACATCTCCCTCTCATGAAACTTCCGGGTGACTACAGTAACCGAATCATTACCCTGCTTGAGGGTCAACAACTCCTGAACCAGCCGTTCCCTCTCCACCGGGGGAACATACTCGTCTCTGAACATGGTGGTGAACCTCTCCCAGGTCACCGCTAAAATCTCTGCAAGAGTGAAGTCCGCTGTCACGAACTTCCACTAATCCTTCGCTCCCAAGCGAAGCTGGTTCAAAGCGAATCGTACCCTCAGATGCTCCGGACATGAACACGTATAGAAGCATCCCTCAATGTCAGCAATCCATCTCATCGCAACGATCGGATCCTGCGTCCCATCAAACTCGGGTGGCTTCTTGTTGCTGAACTCCCGGAACAACAACGAGTCATCCTCCTGAGGTCTGGTAGCAGCCACAGCTGCTGTAGCTGCAGCGGCTGCGACCTTAGTCACCGCGGCGTACCGCTCATCAAAAGTATCCAATAGTGTGGTCTTTATAGACCCAAACATCTCCGGAATCTCGGACCTGATCGCCGCAGCCACCTCATCGTGGATCATCTGACAAAGCTCCTCGTCACTCACACCGCTCGCCTCAGGTCTGTGGCGTTTCCCAACCATGATGCCTCTGAAATACAACAAAAATATCGTGGACTCGATCGAGCATAATCATACTCGATGACGCCACCCTACTCGTCCTCCATTGCCCAAAAGATTCTTACTTGGAATGCCCACTGATCCGGTGTCTTCAGTAGTACGAGGCCAATACTACTGACCACACCGCATCAGTATTCACTCCAAGTCCTCCTCCTTGGATCTTGGATTACGAGTACTCTACTCTCATGAGCTCCTAACTGCTATAGACTCGTTCTCAAAGCATCTCAGCAGCAAAAATCTCCTAGGCTAAGGCATCACAAATCAGACCACTCTAGTCCTAATATGTATACCTAGCCTACTCTAGCATGCATAATGTAACATAACATATCTTATAACACATAATGTAAGGGTACTTTTGGAAATTCACCGTTCGGGCGCTGGCTGATCGTACACACGGCTCTGCTCTATTTGTCTCAAAACTCTCTTTATTCTTTACAAAAAATTTTACTTTATTATAAAAAAAAAAAATTCTCAAATCCTCAGTTTGAGTTCAGATACGCCCGAAGGTGCATCCGAATCTCTCAAACCAAGGCTCTGATACCAACTTGTAACAACGTAAATTTCAAACCTAAAATTTCATTTTTGTCACAACCATTTTTACATGAAATGTTATAAAGTATCCAATATGTTATCAAATCATATCATCTCCCAAGATCACAAAAAATCAAATCCTCTCTCTCTAGTGTGTACGAGTCATGCCGGCGCCTTCCCACGGTCCTCGCTAGTACCTGAAACACATAACACAACAACTGTAAGCATATTGCTTAGTGAGTTCCTCAAAATACCCATACACACATACGCCTTTCCAGGACATACTCTACACGACCTTCCGGTTCATGTGTCTCAGGGGACTTCCATCCCAGTCCCAGGAGACCTTCCGGTCCTACTCGTATCGACCTTCCGGTCCATGACTCCCTGACCTTCCGGTCCATGTCATAATGACTTCCGACCCATATCATACATAGCATACATATCACATACATAACACATACAGAACGTGCAACGCATAGCATAAAAATATGCAACTCATAGCATACAAGACCTCCCGGTCACACATAGGTACCTTTCCAGGTACAGTATAGTGAGAAGACTCACCTCAGATATCTCGGTAAGTCTCTGTCTCGGTAGAAATGTGATCTAGCCTTCGCCTAATCACATAAAGCAAATACTCCCATAAATACAACTGAGCTCAACCCTAAAAGTCAACAAGGTCATCGGTCAACTTTGACCCGACTCGGCGAGTGCACTAGGGCGACTCGGCGAGTCCACACGTGTCCACTGACCCTCTTAGCCCCTTTCTTGGCACGTCGAGTCCTTTTTTTTACTCGACGAGTCATACCTAGCATGAATCGCGGGGCCACCCCGACTCAACTCGCCGAGTCTCAAGAACAACTCGGCGAGTACCGCCTTGAACCCCAATCCTCTAATCCCCTTTTGACTCACTGAGTTATCCCCCAACTCGGAAAGTCTACTCATAGAGTTATTCACGTGAAACCCTGACCCTACTCACCGAGTCTCAAGAACAACTCGGCGGGTTCATGCCATGCACCATCTCTATTGACCTCCTGGGGTCAGATCTATGCCCCTAATCCACAGATCTGGCCTTCCTAAGCACGAAAGTCACGTAAAGCTTAAAAATTGATGCTCATATATCAACATAATGGCATCAAATGGTGATTTAGTCCCAAAAATGGCAACCTAAGTCCAATAACCCCAAAATGACTCATAAAGCCCCATGGGTTATAGTCTCTGGACCCCTTTGAGTCCAGATCCAAGGCACAAACTCGAGAGCGGACTAAATACTCTACATATTATTCTTCTAAAGGGTTTAAAAACCCTAACTCTATGAATCAACACCCAAAACTGGAGAAGGTCCGAAGGAATACCTTAATATGAAGCCTTTGATCTCAGAAGACACTAGATTTGCACTTCCTTCAGCCTTCCTTTGCCTTGGTCACCTTCTCCTTCAAATTTCACCAACAAAAGATTAACAATGACCTCTTTTCACCTCACAAGCGAACTAGGACTCTCTCTGGGGTGTGGTAGCCGCAATGGACGGCCATAAGGGCCTTTATATAGGTCTCAAACCCTGGAAATTAGGGTTTCATTAAACAACGTGGACTCGCCGAGTCCACTCATGAACTCGCCGAGTCCAGCTGTGAACTCGCATCCGAATCCACGACCATACTCGGCGAGTCTAGACACCAACTCGCCGAGTTCCCTCACAAAACCCAAAAATAAAGGAACAAAATCTCATACCTGGAAATTCGGGTGTTACACAAAGAGTTGAGATTTACGCTCGTTAGGAAGTCATCATTTCTTCCAAAAGTTTCAGGAATGTCATCTTGATCAAATCCGGTAAGATCAAGGTCATCAAATTGATTAGCTTGGGTTGTGTTCTTAGATTACCCCTCATTGTAATCTCCTTCGATCTGAACATTTTGTAAATTATGTTCCTCTGCAACTGATACATCATGAGCTTCAACCTCTTCTCACTCTTGATCTGATATATTTACCACATCTCCTTCTGAAATAAATCTTTTCGATGAACTATACTGTGAAGAAATTTTGTCTGACGATCCATGAGACCCGGTTTCTTCGTTCGGTTCGGCAAATCGTCCAAACTTGACCCGAGGATGCAACCCTTGAAAGACCACCTTGTCCCTTTCGGTTTGGCTTAATGAGCCCAATAGTATGAGGACCCAAAGACTTCATATCCAATGTTTCTCCATCCTTCACCAAATTAGGAAATTGCTTGTTGATGAAGAGCTGAATAAATCGAGGGTACATTAAGAAAGTATCCCGAGTAGTGGCATTAATGTTGACCACAAACTCGTCTAGAATAAATCTAGAAAAGTTGAAGCCGATCCCTGCTGCGATAGAAACAATAGCGCCAGTGTTTCTCAGGGAAATCTCATCAGCACTGGATCTTCTGCCGGAGATACAACTCACGAACACATGGGCTAGAAATCTCCAATAAGGTGGCAGAGGTTTCTTTATTGTTGGTGGAGTATCACCCTCGTATCCCATTCTCCTTAGAATGTTTTGAGCATCACTAATACCAATTTCCGTGGGAAAGGTTGGAAGGTCGTTAATCAACAGAGTCTCTCTCACAAAGGTCTCATCAATGGCAATCTTGCATCCCTAAACGATTGCATCTACAGTGACAGCTCCATTGTCGTCCCTTGTCATCTTGGTAGGCTGCCAGAACTCACGAATCATTTTCTGGTACACTGCAATGTTCATCATAATGGAAGAGGCCAAGCAGCATTCTCGAAGTCTATGAGTCATCGACTTGAAATCCTGATGTTCCACTGGAGGGTCAGCAAGAATCATCGCCAGGTTGTGCATATCTGCAAATTTCAAGGCTGCTATTTTATCTGCACTAAACCATACCAAGTGAAACAAAAAAAAATGAGCAAATAAATTTTAAATGATTTAATTTTTGACCTCAAAATGAATTAATAATTTTTTTAATTAAAATTAGGTCAAAGTCAACGTTTGCGGTCAATATCAGGGTTTGCGGTCAACGAGGGTTTACGGCCGTAAACCCTTGACCGTATGCTAATGACCATTTGGGGAGTTTACGGCCGCAAACACCTTACGGCTGTAAGCTTTGACCGTAAACTCCGAGAACCCTTTTTGTCAATTTCAGCCTAAAAAACACAGTGAATCACACAACGAGATGCATATTCCTGGTCGAAAATGCAGTACCTTCAAGACTATCGGATTAATTTCGCAAAAATCGATGAAATTTTTTTCGGAGGTGAGAGAGGATGAGAGAGTTTGTGGCTGGAATCAAGAAAATGATGGAGATTTCGGCTGTAAACCTCCTTATATACCCACTTTTCATTTACCTGATAACTACACAGTATAAGGCAGTCTCCAACACAGTCCAATATTTTTCAAAAAATTTTAAAACAAATCTTCTGAGAATTAATATTAAAACTAAAATTAAAAATAAAATAAAATAAAATTAACTTTGCAAAATTAAAAAATAATAATAGTAATTTTTTTTGTTTTTAGCAGTTAACAAAATAAAAAAATTAAATTAAATTAAAACTAAAATTAAATTAACTCCAACTAAAATATACAACTTAAAAATTTAATTATTGAGAATGAATTTGTGACGCTGGATCAAAGTTCTTGGACAACCTTATTCCACTTGTCGGTACCCTTATTTTAACATCTTCGTCTGATCGATCGCCAGTATTGTAGTCTACTTAAACACGAAACATTTGTGACATAATTTTGGACAGTTTACCAATAATATAACATTTTTAGCCCTTATTCTTAAGTAAATTTCTTAGGGACCATTTATCTGACGACAACTAGGGATATTGTTGTCCACCTAAATTGAGCAGCGAGATCTGCAGACAATCTATATGTGTTCAATTTTAATTGTACTAGAACGTGTTTCCTGCTTCCTGATATGCCCCAGCCATCAAGGACTTCCAGAATACTCCTTACACCGGGTGAGCACACAATTATTAAGAGAGAAGATAGATTTAAAATGCATATGCTGTACATCCAGGTCGGATCTCTTCCAATCACGCAAAGGATGAAACATATGACTAACTTAAGTTTTTAGAGGGATTGAGAAGAAGAATGATGCATATACTGTGTACCAGGTCGGATTGTAAGTCACGCAAAGGAGACAATATATGGCTAACAGAGAGAAAGAATTGCATAGATAGAAGATACATAGAGATAGAGTTGCATATGTTACAGTCTAGGTCGGATATATTTCAATCACGCAGAGGAGGAAACATATGACTAACAGACAGAAAGAAAGAAAATAACCTTCTACAGACCTAACTTATCGGAATTCCCCAATCACCCCATCCAACCGGAATTAAGGATAGAATCCGCACATCGAGGAAAACTGAATCCACCGTTCTAGATACAGGTTCTTTAGTGTGACCAGTAGATTCCCGTGTATATCTCCCTGTTCAACCTATCCAAGTGTCGTATTATCAGGCTAGACGGATCTAACTAGGTCAATGTTTGTCAAGTCCTTGAGTTTATTAAGTTCAACTCTCCCTAGTCAAGTCCATTTAAAAATTTTCGTGCCTACCGGCACATCGAGCACAGAGCGTAGACAATTCAACTTGGGTACATTACGCAGATTCAGATTGCCCGTTATCACTTGCTAATTTCATTTCCCAGTACAACACCTGCAGACAAAACTTTCAGCAATATTTTTAATTTTCTGAATTTTTATTGTTTTTGGATTTTTGGATTTTTTTTATTGTTTTTGGATTTTTGGATTTTTCTCCCCCTAAATTTGTGCATGAGAGTGAACAAAAATAAAATGAAATGCGCAAATTTAAATTAACCTACCTACAAAAACCAAAACAAATTTCAAAATTTTAGAATAATTAAGAAAAGAGAAAAAAATAAAAAAACTAAAAAAAAAAACTTAATCCTCAAAGCGAATCATTTTAAGAAATCCCACAAGCACATCGAAGCTAGCTTTGTTAAAAGGCTTAGTGAACTTATCCGCCACAATATTTAAAGTGGGAACCTGTTCGAGCCTGATTAGTGAACGTTCATAACAGTCTCTGATAAAATGAAATTTAATATCGATGTGCTTGGTTTTAGAGTGTTGGACTGGATTTTTGGCAATTTGCATTGCAGCCACATTATCACAGTAAATGGGGGTTTCTAAATAATTCAAACCGTAGTCCAACAGCTGATGTTCGATCCAGATAACTTGAGAGCAGCAAGCAGATGCAGCAACGTATTCCGCCTCCACTGTTAAGGTTGAAACAGTGTGTTGTTTCTTGCACTGCCACGACACTAATTTGTCACCAAGGTATTGACACCCTCCCGAAGTAGATTTCCTGTCAAGCTCACAGCCTCCATAATTACTGTCAGTAAAAGCATATAAGTTAAATTCAGAATTCTTCGGATACCAAAGACCCAATTTTGGGCTACCTTTGATATACCGAAAAAATTCTTTTGACAACAATAAGATGTGAAAATTTAGAATTAGCCTGATAACGTGCGAATTGACAAACTGCAAACATGATGTCAGCATGACTTGTAGTAAGACACATCAGCGATCTGATCATCGATCTGTAGAGCGTCTGATTTACAGATTCGCCATCAGGATCTGGAGTTAGGAGAGGTCTTTCAGCCATTGGCGTCAATGCAGATTTGGCGTCGTGAAACCCGAACTTCTCAAGAATATCTTCCATATACTTGGCTTGATGTAACAAGATCCCGATTGAATTTTGTTTGACCTGAAGCCCCAAAAACATGGTCATTTCCCCCAACAAACTCATTTCGAACCTCTTTTTCATAAGAACTTCGAATTCTTTGCATAGCTGCGGACTGGTCGACCCAAAGATAATGTCATCAACATAGATTTTCACCAGTATCTGATCATTATCGACATGCTTAATAAACAAAGTCTGATCGATAGTGCCACGAGAGTAACCATGCTCGAGCAAATGCTTTGTCAGAGTTGCACACCATGCTCGAGGAGCTTGATGTAACCCATACAATGCTTTGTCCAACTTGTAGACATGATTAGGAAACTTTGAGTCAACGAACCCAGGAGATTGATCAACGTAAATTTCTTCCTTCACCTTGCCATACAAGAAGGCGGTCTTGACATCCATTTGGTAAACAGTAAAGTTGATGTAGGAAGCATATGCTAGGAAGATACGAATAGCCTCCAAGCGAGCTACTGGAGCATAAACTTTAGTGTAATCAAGACCCTCGACCTGTCGAAACCCATGAACCACCAATCTAGCTTTGTTCCCCACTATAACCCCTGAATCATCCTGCTTGTTTCGATAGACCCATCGTGTGTCAAGAGACTTTTTTCCCTTTCAACTAGCATCCAAACCCCAAGTTTTTCAAATTGATGTAACTCTTCATGCATTCATCTACCCAGCTGGGCTCATTCAGAGCCATTTCAACATTCTTGGGCTCTATTTGAGAGATAAAGCAAGAGTAAAGACATGTATTGATATCTCCACTCTAACTTCTGGTTTTAACGTCGTCGCCCAGCTGACCAACGATGTTGTCGATTGGATGATCACGTTGAATCCTTGAGGGTATTTCCTGGCTGGTGTCATTAAGAAAGACAAGAAGATTGTATATATTTACACCTCCCTCATTTTCTGATTGAGCCGCACCAGACAACTCTGCCACAAACTCATTTGAAAAGTCTTCAGGAAAGAGAAGCTCCATAAATGTTGAAGTAGCAGCGGAAGAGTCTTTAGACATGAACTCTCTTTCTGTAGGAGTAAGAGGTGTTGTTTCAGCATCAGGAGAAGTATTATGAACTGGAGATTTCGAACTATCAGGATGTACATATGACTCCCCCTCAGGTGAAGCGAAGGACTCCCCCTCAGGCAAAGTAGGAGTCTCCCCCTCAGGTTGTTGAGAGGATATCGTTGGAGGTCTGTATACAACTTCTTCATCTTCGTCTTTAGAAACATTCTTCGAACCGGAGATAGATCCATATGAGCTCCCTGAAGACACATTTATAGATTTGAACAGAGATGTGTAATCAAACAACCAATCCGTACCTACTCGAGCATCCGTCTCATTTTCTTCCAACCAGCGCACGTCATACGATTCTACAACTTGTTTTGTCTTCTTGTTATACACCTGATAGGCGGTGCGAGTAGCATACCCTACGAAGTAACAATCATCGGCTTTGTCATTGAACTTTGGGTTGGACTCTAAGTGAAGAAGGGTGAAAGGGCATTCAAATACACGGAAATGACGGACTGAAGGCTTGTGACCATATAGAATCTCGTACGGAGTCTTCATTTGAACTTTGTTGATCAACACACGATTCTGAACGTAGCAAGTAGTGTTTATCGCCTCAGCCCAAAAGAAGACTGGCAGTTTGGAGTCACACAGCATCGTCCTTGAGGCGTCTTTCAAAGTTCTGTTTCTCCTCTCAGCCACACCATTTTGTTGGGGTGTGTGAGTGGAGTTGTATTGACGCATAATACCCTTTTCTGCACAGAAGTGATCGAGAACAGAATTCTTAAACTCTGTTCCGTTGTCAGTACGAAGTGCCTTTACCCTGTTGTTAGTTTGGTTCTCAATTAACACAATGAATTTCTTAATCAGATCAACAACTCTAGCTTTATTGGATAGAAAGAAAACCCATGTAAAACGTGAAAAATCATCAATCACAACTAGACAATAGGAATTTATGTTAATGCTGAGAACGTTTACTAGTCCGAACAGATCCATATGTAGCAATTGAAGCACCTGACTAATTTAGTTAACCTGTTTTGGCAGGTGTGGTTTTCTATGATGCTTACCTTGGGCACATGACACACACTTCTCAAACATGATAAAGTCCTTGACAGGAAAACCACGAACCATCTCACTCTTTGCAAGACGATTCAAGTTCTTGGCGTTAGCATGACCAAGTCTTCTATGCCACATCATTGCAGTTTGTTTGGAAATCCTTGAGAAGAGGCACGTAACTTGTTCTGGAAGATTGCTATTCATATCAATTATGTAGGCATTCCCATCCCTTTTAGATTTTACAAGAATCCACTCTTCAGGGATGACAAATCCTGACTTGAGAATCATACATTCCTTCTCAGTGAAATGTGTAGAATAGCCTTTGTCGTATATTTGAGACACACTCAACAAACTATGCTTCAATTCCGGAGCAAAGTTGACATTTTCGAAACTCAAAACCCCATTTGTGACAGTTCCTCTTTGAGTGGTCTTGCCACCTTCTCCACCTGCCAAGGAAATGTATCCCCCATTAAAGGATTGAATATTGTGCAGTTGGGCGATATCTCCTGTCATATACCGGGAGCAGCCGCTGTCGACAAACCAGGGTCTGACGACATTCCCCCACAACTGTCCCTGCAAGATGTGCGGGTTTAATTAGATTTGGAACCCAGGTCATTATTTTCCTGGGTGGTACTGATGCCTTCTCAGATTTATTATCATTTACGGATTTTTCAGAGGACACAGATGATAAATTGGAAGCTAATTTGGGCAACCATTGATAATTAGGTTTTATAACAGTCCTGTGTCGTTTTGAAATTGAATGTTTATCAGTTTTCTTGAAGCATTTGGGTTTTCTACTAGAATTTGTTGAAGACCCACTGCTTCTTCTTGACAAAAACGACCTTGGCTTGGCCGTGCTCGGTTTTGACAAACTACTTGGGACTTTGTTATGAAAGACCTTTTTATGTTTTTGAAAAACAACCCGTTTTCTACTCCGATCATTTATCCAGTCATCATACCGAGAGCGATTTCTAGAGGACTTTGTAGTTAAAGACCTTCCTCTAAATTCGTTCTCTCCTCTTGGAAATTTGAAATGTACAAACATACGATTTTGACAATTTCTAGCTATATGACCACCAACACCATAATTGAAACGAATCTGTTTGTTATTGTTATAACTTGTGCTACATTGATCAGATTTGTTTTCCATACTAACACCCTTACTACTCTCACAATAACAGGAACAAGAATTAGATTGTGAGACAAGTGAGGGTACATTAGATGGAGAAGCTTGTGAAACTGGTGGTTTTTCGAAATTATCATCACAAATATCAGAATTGTCAACCAAATTGTTCAAACTAGTATCAGACACTTTAAAAACATTCAAAATAGTATCAGAAGAAACAGAAACACCACAAAAAACATTGTCATTTGAAACATCAGAAAAATTATTGTCTTTATTTAAAGCTAAAACTTCAGGTTCAGACTTAGTTTTATTTTCAGAAACAAATCCTTCAACTTCGTGCTTTGACTGATTCAAGGATTGATCTGCAGGAGAAGTAGAAATGTTAGTACTTTCAACATTAATAAATCCTCCCGAAACAAAACCAGATGGCTTGCCATAAACCATGAATGGTTCATTGGCAATCTCTTCTTTGGACAGGGGTTGAAACTGATATGTATGATTGAAAGGAGGAGGAACTAGATTATACCCTAGACCCTTTGAATGATTTCTTTTAAATTGCATGCAGTGGTCTATCATATTTGCAACTACCTAACTAGATACATCAAATTTTCTAAATTCAAAATCAGCAGTTTCAAATTTGCCCTTTAATGAGTCAATTTCAGCCACTAGTTCAGTGTTCTGTTTCATTATATAGTCATAATTTTCGCATTTATTACTATAGTCTTCCTGAAGTTTCCTAAAGTCCTTTATTTTAGATTCTAATTGAGCTTTAAGAGGTTTTTAACCTTTTCTGAGTTGGTAACCTTCATATCTAAGGTCTTCTACTTCCCTTTTTAGTGAGTCGTTAAGTTCACGGAGAATTTTAAGGTTCTCTACTTCACTACCTGATGTCTCAATTTTCTCATTCAGACTTTTAACATAATCAATACAAGCTTGAGAGCATGAGGGTAGACTTACCACGGTTTTATTAGGTTCATGAGAAGAAGATACCATCAATGCATACTGCAGCTCCATCATTTGATCTTCAACTGCAACAATTTCTGTCGGAGCATCATCACTAACCTGTGCCAGGTGGGCATTTTCAGGTCCAGATAAGTTCAGGGCCTGCATCTGATCCTCCCAGTCAAACGATTGTGCAACCATAGCCTTCTCGTTTTGACCTGACCACCACTTCGATTGTTCCCAACTACAACTATTGTCCTGTCATTATTTAATCTTATGTCTGGCAGTGGACAATCACGAGAAAAATGCCCTGTCTCGTGGCAGTTGAAACACCGCATCTTTCCCTTGCTAAACCCAACCTTCTTGTCATCACTCAACCCCCAGTTGTTCTTTCCGGTCTTCTTGGCAAACTGTTTCGCCCTAAAAACTGTCATGGCAATCTACCATGTAATATCCATCTCTTCAACATCTTTAGGGTGAATCTGATCAAGATCGGCAAATGATAGTTGGGGTGGAAGATCTCCAGATACGAGTGCATTGTAGCAATTGACAAGCCCTGTAGCAAGAGCGAGATTTTCATCACCCTCCTTTCCTTTTGAAGAAGAAGCCACATTGGAGGAGGAAGCAGCTTGAGCAACCACGAATGATTGGTTCTGTAAGAAAGGCATGGCTGATGCAGAGGAAGCTGCTGGAGTGGGGAAGGACTGAACCTGGGCTTGCTAAGTAGCAAATGATTGACCTGCAGAAGAAAAAGTGAGAGATGAAAGAGCCTTGTTAGAGGAAATTCCAAGGTTTGCAGCTGAGTATGAGTTCACATGGTTGATCTCTCGCTGCTTGTCATCAATATCACAGGCCTTGATGACAGCCATCACTTCAACAAGAGAGAGTCGGCTAAGATCATTAGTCTTCTTTATGAGAGCTACATTCATGTCCCAAGACTTTGGGAGAGCATTCAGTAGCTTCTTGTTTATCTCAGACTTTGTGTAGAAAATCCCGACCACAGTCATTTCAGTGTTGAGAGATGTGAATTGCTGCAGCTGTGCTTCTAGAGTTTCTCCCAGAACGTAGTTGAACATATTGAAATGTTGTCGCAACATATCTTGGCGACTCTCCCTCATATCATCGTTCCCTTCATAGACCTCAATTAGGGCTTCCCACAAATCCTTAGCAGAGGTGTACTCCCAGAAACCTTGACCAATGTCTAGAGATAGAACCATGGTCAAGGTGGCCAAAGCCTTTTCTTTCTCTTCAACCTTCTCGAAGTCTTCATCAGTGTAGTTTTCCATCTTCTTGTCAACCACTTGCCCGACGATAGTAGTGGTTATTCTGACAGGAGCTTTAATTATGCTTCTCCAGATTTTGAAGTCATTCATCTTTATGTACTGCTCAATTATGTACTTCCATTATGGGAAGCCTTCAGCGGATAAGAGTCTAGGAATTCGGGTGGTTGTGCCCATAACTGAATCCAGCTCGTGATGGTTTGTTTGACTTTGAGAATCCATTATTATTATTTAATTAATATGAAACAGAAAGTAAATTATTTATGATTAAATTAAGCTTCTGGTCAAACACAGTCAAAACACTATTTGCGGCTATAAATAGAGTTCACGATCAGATGAGGGTTTGCGGCCGTAAACTCCGAGTTTACGGTCGTAAAGTGTTCACGGTCTAAGAACAGTCAGTTTCCGGTTTATGAATATTCCTTATTTACGGCTCAAGAACACAATTTGCGGTACAAGAACTTTGAAGAGTTTGCGGCCATAAACTAAGATTACGACCGTAAGCTCTTAAACTTGAGAGAAATTGCAGATCTTTCAATGAAACTGAGAACCCTTTTGCAGAAATCACCAACTTTAGTCGCAAACAGATGAGAACTCACTCAAAAATCGATTGTAAAGTGCCTTTGGCGGTGGTCTTGCTCTAATACCAAATGTAAGGTCCTGAAAGGATCTTACCAGTGATCAAATAAGAATGTATAGAATAATGAATCAAAGAAGCTTGCACACGCTTTTCTATTAGAATCACGTTTGGTACAACTTGTAGTTTACAAGAGCTGAGAATATCGAGGCATCAACAACCACAAAAGACCTAGCATACCTTTCTATATACTATCATGGGCCGGCCTTGGGTTTACGGCCGTAAACTCATTACAGTGATCGTAAACTCCAAGCACAATACTATAAGCTATCAAATGACCAAAATAACCTATTACATGGAAAGCCTAGACCAAACCACTAATTGGACCCTTCAACCATACTATAAGTTTTAGACTTGTTGCAACACCAGTATCACTACCAAACACATGTTGGTCATATCTTAAATAAATATAGTTGATCAGGCTATATTTATCCCAGATATGATTACATAATTGTCTAGGTTTAACTGTAGTATCCAACATCTAAATACTTTTATGTAGTTCTCATTGGGATACTGTTCCTTGTATGTATGCATGTTAGAATACTTCTTATAAGATACTTAGATTTTAAAAGTATAATTTTAGTCAGAGAGCTTCAGCCCCGTTGTATTTATAGCTTTCTATCTTTTGTGGTTTGATATACTTAGTTCAATATAAACATTGATCTGATACCAATCTGTCACACCCTCAAACCGGAATGGCGGAAACGTTCGAGGGCGGAGGACGCCATGTACAGTATCACAACAATTGAATAATAGTAATCAAACTACGACAACCATGTGTTCATAAAGTATAAGTTATTACATATGTTTTCAAATCATTGTATATTGACACCAAAAATGTATAGCAAAAGTTAAAAGACATGAGTCTATGAAGCTCTGTTTTCTCAAAAACTCGTGGATGTACCTGCTTACTGATTTCCTGAGAATACAAGTAGTTTTGAAAAGAGTGTCAACAATTAAGTGGGTAAATTCATAAACATGTCTATAACTGAAATATGTTTTCTGTTTCATTCAAATTGTAAGTATGTTTTCCCAGAAAATCCTATATTTTCTGTTTTAATATGTTGTAGTCAAACATGTAATTGTTATTGTACTCTGAGATAGTAAAATGTAGTTTTAAGAAACATAAAACCATGAAAAGCATGTTCTTCCTAAACTGGAATAGTATTTTGTATTTGTACTTGTATGAAAACTATGTAACTGTAAATATCTGGATTCACCAGTTCTACTTGTAAAATAATGTGTTATAGTTTTATTAGTTAATAAAACTCTGTGAAGTTGTTTACTTATTCATATACTAATCGTATTGTTCAATACCAAATTGTTAGTTATTATAACCATGTTTGACAACCTAAGATGTCCTGAACATGACGTTCTTCAGGCGTCGCAATCGGTATGATATTTGTCACCTCATGCCTGTCGCCTAGATGTTGCAAGCAGCTCAGGTGCGGAATTGTTAGTCCCATATAGATCTATACACAAGTCCCACGCTCTCCCTCCAGGAGACTCTGGTTATATTTTCAGGACTTGTTTGGTACTTAGATAAGTACATGAAGTGTGTATCACAAATGCTATATTGACGGTTACATGTACAATAATGAAAAGTTACTTTGTAATAGATAAACTGTAAGTATATCTCATAAACTATATTCATTATAGTTATGTGTTTCTTTTCCGTAATGTATTATGAACTTTGAAAAGCAACATGTAAGTTCCATAAATTATTCCTATTATGGTTTATATGTTTGTGTTTTACTGAAATGAAAACCTTTATTTTGTTAATGATTCGGCATGTTTACATTGTAAAATCTATGATACGGTTGTTCTGTAAAATTCAATGTTTTATGTTCCAATGGTACTAAAATAGTTTACAAAAATTATATTTTTGTTTAACAAGTTTAAAATCATCTTATACTTGTATAAATATAATATTTATATAATTATGATTAAATAGACAGTTGAATAAATAATTCTACCCCATGCCCACAACCAAACAAGGAACAAGAAATAGAGCCAAATTATCAATTCTAAGCCTGTTGAACCCTAATTATATAATTTATACAGATATAAATATATATTTTTAATAACGGCAACAGTTAATAAAATATTGAAAACATTTAGGTATTAACACAAATTCTATTGTGTTACACTTATATCCCCCCTCCCTTAAAATAGTGAAAAATCATGAAAATGTAGGGGTATCAACTCACCTCAAATGTGATAACGGTTTCGATAACGGATAGAAAACGGTGACTTCAGGCTAGGACACAGGAAAGATATCGTATCTTAATGATTTTAATCACATAATATTGAATAATAATTAGATAAACTAATGATTTAAAGTGTTTAAACAATACTAGTTTTATAAATAATACTTACCAAAGTTTGTAACAATTTGATGTAAAGATCTTGGAATGAAAGTTATTAAACTAATATTTGGGAGAGAAATGAATGATGGGAATTCGTTTACTGTATGTATGAAATGGAGAATGATCTCCTTTTGTTTGCTTAAGTATGAAGTAAAGTAAATGAGGTGGTTAAAGGTTAAATATCAAGGATTTTCGGCCGAGAACTCTAACCGAGGAAAAGAGTTTGCGGTCCACAACCTAATTTCAGCCGAAAAGGGTTTGCTGTTCGAAGAAGAGGCAGTCTTCGCACGTTTTCAGTGGAGAACAAAGGGGTTTGCGGTGTGATGGGTGTTTGCAGTCCGAAGGACTTGTTTCCGGTCCGAGGTGATGGTTTCATGCGAAGGTTTTCGGTTTTGTAAGTTTATTTTGAATTTTCGCAACACTTTAATAAAAAAAAGGGTTAATATACATCAAAATTATTAATTTAACCTTATTAAAATAACAATTCAACAATTTTGACTTTTAATTAACAAGTTTTGACTTTTGTTGAATTTGGTTAACTTTTGTTGACTTTTACCGACTTGAAAATAACGGGTTGTTACACACAGTTAAAGCAAGTTTGTCTTTTCATATAAACTAGATTGTAACTTGGTCCTTGTCCAACAGAAGTTCGTTTCGAAGAACCTCCACAAGCATAAGCATAAGAACATTTGTTAGACTGCTTGACAAATTTTTGTGGTTGGGATTTTTCAACAGTGGGAGTGTCATCATCATAAGCTTTTTAAACACTTTCATAGACTCAGAATTGATTTTGATCTGCTCAATCCCATCTTGCACTGCTTGTTTATCTGCACATGAAGTAGAAGCATTAGAATCGTTCACCTCATCACGAGCTTTTGAATCATTATCGGCAGAAACAAGAATTATTTGTGCTCTTCCCATTCCCATCATGCACTGTGACTTGCTCGCACTTGAGGTAGAAGTATCAGAATCGTTCACCTCAACACTTCTATTGGGGCCAGATTGTTCAGTCTTATCTGAATTTGTTACCGGGGGCTGGCCATATTGTGCAGGTGTCTCTATCTCATTGGTTTCAAGGCGCAGGGTATAGTTATCATTGAAGGGAGGCGGAACACTTTGATACCCTAGACTCTTATTTTGATTATCTTTCTATTTTAACTATTTTTCTATCATTGTCTCAACTTTCTTACCTGACACATCAAACTTTTTAAAATTAAAGTCTGTATTTTCAAATTTATTTTTCAATGTATCAAGCTCGGCAGTTAGACTGGCAATCTTTACTTGAGCATATAATCCTAGTGTTCACATTTAATACTATATTCTTCTTGAAGTTTTCTAAAGTCCTTGGTTTTGGCCTCTAATTGGTTTTTTAAGGGTTTTTGGGCTTTTCTAAGAATGTATCCTTCATATTTAAGGTCCTCAATTTCCCGAATTAAAAAATCAAGTTGATCATGATAAAGTTTAATTTTAGCTTCACAGGACTGCGAACATGAAGCTTCATTGACCTTGGTGATTGAAAAACTCATTATTCACCAAAAAGGATAATTTACCAAAAAAATAGAACTGATTGTGAAGCCAAGAAAAATGCCTTATAACTTGAAACCTCGAAAGTCAAACTTGAAAGTCAAACTTCAAAGTCAAACTTGAAAAGTTAAAGTTGAAAGTCAAACTCGAAAATCAAAGTTGAAAGTCAAACTAGAAACTCAAACGTGAAAGTCAAACATGAAAATCAAACCTTTTGTCCAAAAAAAGATAACCTTGACCGAAAACCAAAGTTTCTAGACCGAAAATAAAGCTTCAAGACCAAGAACCAAGGGTATTTGACCGAATATGTGCCTTTTTGACCAAATATGAAGCCTTAGAACCGAAAACGAAGTTATTTGATTGAAAACGTGGCTTTTGGAGTGCAAACAGGCCAAAATCTTAAAAATCCGAAATTATAGCCGAGGATGCGAGGGGCTAAATATCCGAACCAAGAATAGGTCGAAATCTCGGTCTAAAATCAAGAAAAACCGAGAAGTGGAGCTGACAAGCGAATGCGAGACCGAAATCGTGGAAGCAAACCGAAATCAGGTGCACCGAGAGCTCAGACCAAAAACGCGAGGCTGAGAACGTGTGACCGAGAACCTGCGAACCGAGAACGTGCGAATTCGACCAAAATTGCGGTTGTGCCTCCTAGATCCTCTAGGGCTGGACCGAAATTTAAGCAGCCGCTGAGAACCGAAGCTATTTGACCGAGGACCTCGCAGAAAATGCCAAAAACACGGAAATTTCCAATTTTAAGGCTAAACTCGATCAAAAACTCAAAAATATGAAGAACATAAAGAACAAACAGCTAAAATTTCGTCCAAAATAATTCAAAAATGCTAGAAACTCCAAGAAAAACTCAAAGAAATAGTTAAAATCTTGCCAATTTGATTGATACCAATCCAAGCCTTGATACCAATTGTAAGTCCACAAATCGCTATGTATCAATCAAATTTCACTGTGATGGTGTGGAATCCCAATCAAGTGAATGATGTAAGATATAATATGAAATAAGAACAAGATTATTAATTTTCAATGCACACTATTATTGAATATCCGGGTACATAAGATTCTTGATTACACTTGGATTTCTCTCTGTTTCTCTCTAGATTTTGTTCTTGGCTTATGGCAGTTGTCACACCCCAAAACCGGAACGAAGAAAACGTTTTGGGGCGGAAGACGTCATGTACAGTATCACAACACAAATATATAGTAAACAAGCAAACAACATCATTCATTGCATTAATAGTGTATTTTAATACAAGTGTGTTTTGTACAGTTTATAAGACACCCAAATATGAATCAAAATAAAGATGAGTCTTGAAAGTGCTCCATATTCTCAAAAGCTGGCCTTGGTACCTGTCTACTGATGACCTGAAAATACAAGTTATTTTGAAAGAGTTTAGCAGCTTTAAAGCTGGTGAATTCATAAGCATTTTAGTGTCACTGTTTGTATGAAACTATTTGTAAGTGTTTGAATGTATGAGTTTGTAAATGTTTGTAGCAACTGTTTGTATCTCCTAGAAAATCCTATATTTTCTACTAAAAGTAGCCTTCTACCAAGGCATCAAATGTGATGAATGCTTGCTCATTGTAAAAGTGAGTTTCCTCCCAAAGGTGACTTAATGAAATATAGTTTGTACATTACTGTTTATGTGAAGATCACAAAGTAAATGTGATGGGGAAAATAATGAAGTACTGTAATTTTATGTTATAGTGACTACTGATGTACTAATTACCTTAAACCAATTGTTAATTAAGGTATAATGTGATATAATTATAACCATACTTGATCGACCTAGTAAAACACGACGCATGAAGACGTCGAGATGGTATGACATTCATCACCCGAAGACCTGAAGGTCCCACTGTAGCTAGCAACAAGGTGTAGGACGGTCAATCCAGTATAGATCTATACACGAATTCATGCTCTCCCTTCAGAAGACTATGGTTACAAGAAGAGCCATGACTGATGCCATGCCCCGAAGTAGTGCCTCATATTTATGTTATAGTGTGTATGTATTGTAGGTACTAGTGTAGTAAATGTCCTCTCTGATTTTCATCATAGTATGTTCTTTTGTATACTATATAGTGTGTGTGAATTGTATGTACTATTGTATGTTCTCTTTGTATAGTGTATAGTATGCATCGACTCATGTATGAACTAACTCATTGTATGTTTCATTGTACTAGAATTTAGCAAGTAGTATATCCCTAAACTATACCTATTATACTTTACTAGAACTGTTGTTTGAATGTCTTAGCAAGCTTATACACCTTTACTACCCAAAGGTGTTGGAACAGAAGTAAAAGCTTTATATCCATACATATATACATAATATATAACTAAGGATCAAACGACACTCGAACAAACAACAGAGTACTCTAAGTCCACAACCAAACAAGGAACATGAATTAAAGCGAGTTATCAGTCCTAAGTCCTTCAAATCTTACTTATATAACTATATATGTACTGGACATGGTTTTGACAATATATAAGTTTAAAGAATTGAAAGTGAAGGTTTGGTAATTAAGAAAAAGTTTTTTATAAAGAGTTTAACATGTAAAAGAGTTTGATAATCATATTGAAATAGTTCGTTGGCAAAACAGTTAAAAGTATAGTAAATCCACATGTTTGATAGTTATAAATCACATGTGATTGATATTATAACTATAGTGATTCAACTTGTATCCCCCCATAAAAGCATTTAAAAACATTTAAAAGGTTAATTAAGCGGTATGAACTCACCTGTAGTGAGTGGATTTGATGAAACTTCTGAATAGGATGCTAAGTGTCAAGTGAAGACTCGAGCACACACAAGGATCCTAGTTGGCATATAATGACACATATATGTATCTAATTAATGATTAAACAACTAATTTAACAAGTATAGGCACCCTAGAACATGGAAAACACTTTGATTCAAGTGTTATAAGATCATAGGGTTGCATCTACGGGTTGTATGGCTTTGCTTTAGAGTTTACGGCCCAAGGACCAACTCTCCATGAGTTTACGGCCTAGGGTTTGCGGCCCTTATGGGTTTACGGCCGTAAACCCATGGTGACTTGTACCAATTCGATGTTTAAGGTCCTTAGCTCAAGGGGAAGGTGTTCTAGGCCAAGTTCTAAGCCTTAGGAAGGAGTTTAGGGCAACTTTGCACCCTTTATTAGAGTTTACGGCCAATGGAGATTGCCTTTGCCGTTGTAGCACCTGGTTCTTGGTACATATTTCTTTTTATTTAATTAATTAAATATCTTGCATTTTGGCCTTGGGCTTGGCGAGTTGAAGGACCAACTCGCCGAGTAGATGCGGGATGGGATGCGGGATTTAAGCAGTGGACTCGACGAGTCGGGTCCCGGACTCGACTAGTAGACCCTGTCTAGACAAAAACCCTAATCTGAGGGTTTGCAACCTATTTAAACAATGTTATGTCGGCCACAACGTCCCTTATGCTCGTAGAAGACCTTTCATTGAAACCCTAGTCGTTATTGAAGCAATCTAAGCCTTGGTGGTGGATTTTGGTGCTTGTGCTCTTAAGAAGGAAGGAGAAAAGCTTGAGGAAGCAAGTAAAGACCAAGGGAACCCAAGTTTGTGCACCTTCTATAGTTCATTGAAGGTAAAAAGTTGTAACCTTGCTCTTTCATTTGTTAGATCCTTTTTTAGGGAGATTTAGGGCTTTTATAAGCCATTTTTCATGGCCAACCATGATTGCAAACACGGTTGGGGGTTGGAGCTTCTGAATCACATCGTTAAGGGAGTCACAAGGCAGTTGGGGGCTGGTTTTGCACCCATGAAAGGTCCCATGCATCATAAGAGCTTGTTTTATGTCTTTTTGAGCTCAAAGTCCCATGCAAGCACATAACGTTTGTAACTTTACGTGCTAGATCGATTGTAGAAGCTTGGATCTATCTTTTGATCAAAGGTTGTACATCAGAAATCGAGGATTTAGAGTATGGACGTGACCGACTCGGCGAGTCCGTTCCTGGGACTCGACGAGTCCAAGGCTTTGAGTCCCATATCTGTTGAGGGTCAAAAGAACTCAGTTGAGTGTTAGAAGGGTTGTAACCGGACATAGAGAGTGACCCAACGCATTGGACATAATTTTAGACCTAGAGTTCATGGGACTCGATGAGTACTAGAAAGGAATCAGCGAGTCCAAGGCAATATCCTTAAGATTGAAGATGAACTCGACGAGTTGTTCATGTAACCCGGCGACTCGAGGACAGGACTTGTTCATCAGATGAAGGTGGACTCGACGAGTGTTCATACAACTCGGCGAGTCAGATGAGTTTCATGCGATGTTCATACAAGAAATGAACTCGTCGGGTCAATGCCAAACTCCACGAGTCGAGACATGGATAAGGACGAGTAAAGGGTGAGGGACTCGGTGAGTTGACGGCCCAACTCGGCGAGTCCGGTCAACTTGAAGTTGACTTTGACTGGACTTGGACTAACCCTGTTTAGGGTTGCACGTGTTGTGTGTTGACTTGAAGGTTGTCGTGTAGGGATCGAGGAGTCGAAGGGAGTCGACTTGTGCGACGAGGATGATTCAAACACTACACAACATTGAGGTGAGTTATCTTCCAGTAGGGGTGGGTATAAGGCCATAATGTCGGCCCACCAAAAAGGGGTATTTAGAAGATAATGGTCTTTGTGATAATTATCTTGGTCTAGCTATGTGTTTTGGTCATAAGATTTATTTGTATGATATGTTATGTGTATAGTAGGGATTACTTTCCCTGACAGTAGTCCTTAGGACCAAAGGGTAGGTCAGTACCCAGATATGCCTGATTGTATGCTTATATCTGTTGTTGTATGCTAGTGGTAGGGGTGAAATAGTCCCCAGTTACCGGTTGAAAGATACAGATGACGGTTACTGTGACAACCCAAAACTTTCCATTCTGTTCAACCATTCACTTCAATATGAATTAAAACTATTTCTGCTAACTTTCAAACTTTTTGGAATAAGTTTGAGTGGTTTAAAGTTAGTGCTTCAAGAGATATCATGAGAGTGGATACCCTAGGGTGTACTAAGTAGCAAAACATGCCCAAAACTTCAAGAGTTTTGAGTGTACGGTCCAAAATGGTATTGGGACCGTAAACCCAAAAGGCTATATAAGTGTGACTTAGTTATTTTAATCACTTTTTCACATTTCCAAACACTAGAGCCATTTCTCTCTCAAGTAGCATCCTGTTTTTCTTCAAGATCTTCAACTAGTAAGTGTTTCTAGCCCTATTATCATTAGATCAAGTGTTAAACATCAAGAAATCATCAAGTTTCCCCAAGAACAAGATGTTCACGGCCCAAGATCTTCTTGGACCGTGAACACTAAAAGTAAGGCTTAAATGTGCCTTTTGTCCCTTTAGACCTTGGGAACAAGTATAGCAACAACCCCTAACATGTTCAAACCATAAGAGCCTCAAGAAAACACCCAAATATCACAAGGATGAGGTGTTTACGGTCCAAGAATCTCCTTGGACCGTAAACCCTAATAAGGTTGCTAAAAGTGTGCCAAAGTGCCTTAAACTCTTGTCAAACCCTAGGAGCAAACATGGAACCTTCCTTGGATGTGTTTAGCACATGAAAACCTCAAAATTCCCATATAGAAGTGTTTTGATGCCCCAAACTCATTCCTTAAGCTTTGAAACTAGCCTAGATCTTTACATAGAAGTGTTTAGGACTTGAAAACTTCATTTGACCATAAACCATTTGAGTTTACCACCATAAAATCAAATTCATATGGTCCAGAAACCGTAAACCCTATAAAGGGGTGATATGTTGCCCTAATCACTTCCTAAAGCTAAAACTTGAAGTTAGGATGCTTCAAAAGGACTTCTAGGACTTCAAACCACCACATGGTCAAGGTACTATGAGTTTACGACCGTAAACTCATGGGTTTACCACCATAAACTCAAGTAGAGTGGGTTACAAAACCGTAAACACCATTTAGTGCCATTTCACTTCCCTTTATTGAATCACATGTGATTCCAACACCTAGCCAAGGTGTTTCCTAGTCCCGGAAGGTGTTATCTTTCGTATAGTTGTTTATAAACACTATATTCATGTTATTATGTGTCCTTAAATATCATTTAGGACTTACTGTGTCTCGGGACTTCATTCGTGGAACTTCTCATCCGTACACGCATACCCGTTTGAATCACCCACATCAGGTGAGTTCATACCCCGTAATGAATCATTTAACTATCTTAAACTGTTTTAAGGGGGGGAATACAAGTTGAACACAATGATAATTATGTAATTATTTGTTGTTAAACATTCTTCAAAATGTTACTTATGTCATTTATAAGTCGTCTTTACCTTTCAAAACTCTTTTAAAGGTTGTGTTACTTTATAGTTGTACAGAACTCCGTTTTTAAAGTATAAGCATAACTTGATAGACAAATGAGTCTTTTCATCATCATTATAGTTAGAACATTAGTAAACTATCATAGATATAGTTTAGGAGACTACTATTCATTACTTCTAGTACAATGAAGCACACAAAGAAACAATACCAAAACAGAACAAACAGAGAAGAGAATCAAACAATACCAGAACAGAACATAATAAACAAATTAATTTGCTATAGCATGACAACACGCAGACAGGATCTAACTTTAACGTGAATTACACGGCTTGCATGGATTTGCTCGGGGTGCGTTTGGTTCCCTCAATCTCCATGCATGAGAGCGGTTAGTAGGGGTTCTAGCTTTCACATTATGACCGTAATAAAACAAATATGTTTTTAGGTTGATAGTACCTCCGTATGTCATTATAAACGACATCAGGGTACTCATTTCTCCCATTACTTTCATAAAGTGTCGGTAACACTTGAAGGTTAATCTCTCTCTATTCGAGATAGGTTATAAACTAGGGAGAATGTACTTTTCAGTTGACAAAGGAACAGTAGAGTCTTGGTAGAAGACTGCTTTCAAAACAGTAGAGTCTTGGAAGATGTGACAACCCAAAATTTCCATTTTTGTACGAACATTATCTATTCAATAGAAGCTAGACCAGTTTCAATGAATTTCAGACTTTTCCGAATAAGTTTGTGTACATTAGGGTTTATGTTTAAGGAGATATCAGGAGAGTGGATGCTCATGGGTTTGTGAGACTTGAGTATTTCAAAACTTCTTAATGTTAGAGTTCAATTCTGGAATAACAATATTTTCTGCCAAAAATATTTCAGGGCTATAAATAGATTTCTGAACTAAATTCATTCATTATTCACATTTCCAACTAGAGAAAAGCCATTTTCTCTCTCACGGATCTTCGGGTTTTCATCCCAAATCGTGAGTACACTTCTCTAGTTGTTTTATAATGCTTGTTATATGCTTAATAACATAGATTACATGTCAAATATGTGAGATTCCGGAGTTTACCGCCCAAGAACGTTCTTGGGGAGTAAACTCCAAAAAGAGGCTTAAGAGCTATCTAGTCCCATTTCCTTGATAAGTGACTAACTTAGGCTTGTATGTAAGTAAATTAGAGACTAGAAAACAATCAAAAACACCAAAATTTGGGTGTTTACGGCCCAAGAGTTTCTTGGACCGTGAACACCAAATTCAAGGGCCTAAAGGTGCCCTAATCACTCCTAAGGCTTTAGACTTTAATACCCATTTAATCCTAGATAATTTATGGACTTCAAAACATCAAAAGCACCCCTTAAAGGGAGTTTACGGCCAAGAGAATACTTTTAGGCCGTAAACACCAAATAAGGGCACCAAAGTGTGCCTAGGGTCCTTATTAGCCTTAAACAAATGCCTAGAAATTATCCTACTTGTGTTTGGAACTTGAAAGAATAAAATTACCCATCCCTTGAGAGTTTACGGATGTAAACTCCAAAAGAAATGGTCTTTTGGCCGAAAACTCCTTCAAGGAGTGTATTAAGTCCCTAAACTACCCAAAGGATTAAACAAACAAGTTAGGCTTATTCTAGAAATCAAATAACACTTCAAAACACCAATTACCACCAAGATTGGAGTTCATGGCCGTAAACTCAAGGGTTTACGACCGTAAACTCCTTGCCGGGGGTTTATTGAGTAGTAAACACTTATATAAGGCCCTTTGGTACATTAAACCCCTTTAGCCTTGTCCCATAACAACCTAGAAGCAACCCTTAGGACCTATAACACTTATACAAAGTGTTTACATGTTCCTGAGTGTCCCAACTTATTTCATTAAGTTATTATTTGGCTAATTAGTTATATATATGCTCATTATATGATAACTAGGCTCGTGCGTGTGAACAAGTCTCCGTTTGCCACCTAGCACGGTATCCGACACTTAAATCCAATCCACTCACCGCAAGTGAGTTCATACCCCTTTAATTAACCTTTGAAATACTTTTAAATGTTTTAAATACTTTATGGGGGAATACAAGTTAAACACTTATAGTTATTACATCAATCACATGTGATTAATAACTAGAAAACCAATGTTTTTATTACTGTACAAACTGTTTATCAAACTGTTTTACTTCAAACTGCTTTACAAACTCTTTTACTTATCAAATGATTTTATTTAAACTTTTTTTTACTTCTTATAAATTGCATGCCCATATATGTATAGATATATAAGCAATGTTTAAAGGGCTTAGGAAGGCCATCCGCCCTATTTCCTTTTTCTCGATTTGGATGTGGTCTGGTGGGATTTCGGGTGACCGTCCGAAGGTCGTTTCAATATTAGTTATATATCAAATATACATATATAGACATAAAAGTACTTCCATATTCATGCGTATTAGACACATCATTAGTAAGTTACCATCGGGGTAACACAGGATCATACTACTACAATTTCTAGATCAATGAGTCAGTTCATTCATGAGTCAATACTTATTACTAAGAGTACATATACAACAATACTAGAAAAAGAACATATACAACTATACTTGAAAGAGAACATATACAACTTTACTAGAAAGAGAACATATACAACTATACTAGAACGAGTAACATTACATTACATATACATGAATACGTTAACAATTGTGATCCACTGTATCGGAGCATGCCTTAAATGTCATGGCCCGAGTTGTAGCCAGAATTCTCTTGAAGGGAGAGCGTGAGTTTGCGTATAGATCTATACTGGATTGACTATCCTACACCTTGCTGCTAGCTACAGCCGGACCTGCAGGTCTGCGGGTCCCAAACGTCATTCCGTTATTACGACCATTCGTATGTCGTTATTACCAGTCGATAGTATGGTGCAATTTGTCACATGATACCTTAATATAAATCCGGTTTAAGGTAGTTAGTACAACAGTAGTTCCTATAATACAACACTACAGTACTACAATAATTTACCCATTACATATATTTAGTGATTATTTCACTTAAACATTAATGTACAAACTATATTTTGTTAAATGATAGTTACACTTGGGGAAATTACACACTTTTACAACAATTGAGCATACAAAACAGTTAAGCCTTGGTAGAAGGCTACTTTAATAGAAAATATAGGTTTTTCTGAGAAATTCAAACTTTTACAAAAACTTACAAACATTTACTTACATTTTAAAAACTTACACTTGAGACATGTTCAAATGTTTTTGATAACAAACATCGACACTAAAATACTTATGAACTCACCAGCTTAATGCTGATAAACTCTTTCAAAATAACTTGTATTCTCAGGTCATCAGTAGACAGGTACCCATGCCAGCTTTTGAGAAGATGGAGCGCATGCAAGACTCATCTTATTATTTTGATTTACATCATTTTTGGTGTCTATAACTGTTAGAACAGGCTTGTATTAAAATTATATATTTAATGCAATGGATGATGTTGTTTGCTTATTTACATTTACTGTGTTGTGATACTTTACATGACGTCCTCCGCCCCAGAACGTTTCCGCCGTTCTTGGTTTTGGGGTGTGACAGTAGAAGACTGCTTTCAAAACAGTAGACTCTTGGTAGAAGACTGCTTTCAAAACAGTAGAGTCTTGGTAGAAGACTGCTTTCAAAACAGTAGACTCTTGGTAGAATACTACTTTCAAAACAGTTGAGTCTTGGTAGAAGGCTACTTTTAAGTTAGGACCATGATGCTAACTTTATGATTCTTTAATGTATACACTATAGGATACATATATGCTAAGTAGATTCCAACAGCTAATAGGATGTGTGCTCTTCGTTGTACGTTCTGTTCCCGTTGGATGTGGGTTTACACTGAGGTCACCCAATCTATTATCTACCCGAATCTATATATATTTATGCTTAGTATACATTAAGTCATCATAAGGGTACCAAGTATGGATCAGGTTATAAGACACAGGGTCAATGCACAGTTTTTCTAGTACAAAACCTTCGTTTGAAAGTTAGTACTTTTGGTATACAAAACTAGCGATTTCCCAATTAAGGGCTTAATCCATTTTATTAAGCCAGTACAATTTTAACGACTTTAAGTGAGTTAACTCTATAATACCTTAGTTTATACATCATGTTTATATATAAAACTGGTATCCGACAGCTAGTAGGATTGCCCAATAACCAAGAAGTCAGGCGCGGATGGACGTATTCTAATGATCACCGCAGGAGAATCTACCCCGGAGTCGTCGTCGAGTAGTGGTACATTTTCAAAATAGTATTTACTTTTAAAAATTAATTTATATTCATATAAGATTAAAATTTGGGGCTGACAATTAAAAGTAACTATAACAACTCACATGTAGAAATAGGTCGTAATATTCAAGAGAATTAAAAGATCCCTTAGAGAATCTATTATGACTCACCATATACATCAGGGTTGTGCGCAACTGAGATGTTGCAGACTTAGAGTGAGTAACTCCGCTTAGGTCACCTTTCCTTAATTGGTTGAAGATTTGAGGCAGAGATGCTCAGTCGACTGCCTGACTCATCTTAAGTATTCACAACTTATATATGACGGGCGAAGGTAGTGGTACCAAGGGGGATCATAGTATAAACGTATCCTTTTAGTAAGTAAAGCACTATTATTTGTATGTATGCGCACATAGCGGTACGATAAATAGGAGTGTTAATTTCAAAATAGAAAACAGGAAACTCGAGATTAGTTACAAGGAGTACATTGTTGAACATACTAGGAGTACAGTACCAATCATACCAGGGATACATCGTCGTTTGTCAGACGTTTCTTTTATTTGACCAAAACATTGTTCGGTATAGAGTCCGTTGTTTTCTTTCGTCATGAGTTGGCGTGGTCCTCACCATACTGAGTTCATATGTTCCTATCGCCTCGATCGACAAGTTCTTGAAACTTTCATCATTCGTATCGAAGGTCCGACCTAAACCTAAACTATATCTTTCACATTCTAAATCCCCGATTACTCGTGCGAAGAGTACTTTGTCATCCGAAGACTTATCATCAGATGTCCGCAGACCGTCACGAAATACCTCTCGTCCAGCAGACCAAGTTCGAGCATAGAGGCTATGGACGAATACAGCCCGCCTATTGTTTTGAATGTATACGCAGTGGTGGTATATGAGAGTGATTACGCAGATCTAGTATGTGTGTTTCCGCCCTATCTCCTGTTTTCCCCGTGGGTTGTGGACCTGGGGCAGAGTCGCACATCCGACAGTCCTACTAATCTTAATCATATATGGCTTTTATACACGAGGTAATGATAGATGGACTAAGTATGAATCCTATTAAGAACACCAGGGCAACTGGTCAGGTCTACGAGTGAATGTTCTACAAAGCGGAAGAGCTCAACCCCGGTAGTAATGTTAAGAGAGCTAATTTCGGGACGAAATTCATTCTAATGGAGGGATGATGTGACAACCCAAAACTGTCCATTCTATTCAACCATTCACTTCAATATGAATTAAAACTATTTCTGCTAACTTTCAAACTTTTTGGAATAAGTTTGAGTGGTTTAAAGTTAGTGCTTCAAGAGATATCAGGAGAGTGGATACCCTAGGGTGTACTAAGTAGCAAAACATGCCCAAAACTTCAAGAGTTTTGAGTTTACGGTCCAGAATGGTATTGGGACCGTAAACCCAAAAGGCTATATAAGTGTGACTTAGTTATTTTAATCACTTTTTCACATTTCCAAAGACTAGAGCCATTTCTCTCTCAAGTAGCATCCCGTTTTTCTTCAAGATCTTCAACTAGTAAGTGTTTCTAGCCCTATTATCATTAGATCAAGTGTTAAACATCAAGAAATCATCAAGTTTCCCCAAGAAAAAGGTGTTCACGGCCCAAGATCTTCTTGGACCGTGAACACTAAAAGTAAGGCTTAAATGTGCCTTTTGTCCCTTTAGACCTTGGGAACAAGTATAGCAACAACCCCTAACATGTTCAAACCATAAGAGCCTCAAGAAAACACCCAAATATCACAAGGATGAGGTGTTTACGGTCCAAGAATCTCCTTGGACCGTAAACCCTAATAAGGTTACTAAAAGTGTGCCAAAGTGCCTTAAACTCTTGTCAAACCCTAGGAGCAAACATGGAACCTTCCTTGGATGTGTTTAGCACATGAAAACCTCAAAAATGTCCCATATATATGAGTTTACGGTTTGGGGATCTCCCAAAATCGTAAACCCCTCTTAGACATGTTTTGATGCCCCAAACTCATTCCTTAAGCTTTGAAACTAGCCTAGATCTTTACATAGAAGTGTTTAGGACTTGAAAATTTCATTTGACCATAAACCATTTGATTTTACCACCATAAACTCAAAGTCATATTGTCCAGAAACCGTAAACCCTATAAAGGGGTGATATGTTGCCCTAATCACTTCCTAAAGCTAAAACTTGAAGTTAGGATGCTTCAAAAGGACTTCTAGGACTTCAAACCACCACATGGTCAAGGTACCATGAGTTTATGACCGTAAAATCATGGGTTTACCACTGTATACTCAAGTAGAGTGGGTTACAAAACCGTAAACACCATTTAGTGCCATTTCACTTCCCTTTATTGAATGACATGTGATTCCAACACCTAGCCAAGGCGTTTCCTAGTCCCGGAAGGTGTTATCTTTCGTATAGTTGTTTATAAACACTATATTCATGTTATTATGTGTCCTTAAATATCATTTAGGACTTACTGTGTCTCGAGACTTCATTCGTGGAACTTCTCATCCATACGCGCATACCCGTTTGAATCACCCACATCGGGTGAGTTCATACCCCGTAATGAATCATTTAACTATCTTAAACTATTTTAGGGGGGGGGGAATACAAGTTGAACACAATGATAATTGTGTAATTATTTGTTGTTAAACATTCTTCAAAATGTTACTTATGTCATTTATAAGTCGTCTTTACCTTTCAAAACTCTTTTAAAGGTTGTGTTACTTTATAGTTATACAAAACTCCGTTTTTAAAGTATAAGCATAACTTGACAGACAAATGAGTCTTTTCATCATCAGTATAGTTAGAACATTAGTAAACTATTATAGATATAGTTTAGGAGAATACTATTCATTACTTCTAGTACAATGAAGCACACAAAGAAACAATACCAGAACAGAACAAACAGAGAAGAGAATCAAACAATACCAGAACAAAACATAATAAACAAATTAATTTGCTATAGCATGACAACACGCAGACAGGATCTAAATTTAATGTGAATTACACGGCTTGCATGGATTTGCTCGGGTCGCATTTGGTTCCCTCAATCTCCATGCATGAGAGCGGTTAGTAGGGGTTCCAGCTTTCACATTATGACCATAATAAAACAAATATGTTTTTAGGTTGATAGTACCTCCGTATGTCATTATAAATGACATCAGGGTACTCATTTCTCCCGTTACTTTCATAAAGTGTCGGTAACACTTGAAGGTTAATCTCTCTCTATTGGAGATAGGTTATAAACTAGGGAGAATGTACTTTTCAGTTGATAAAGCAATAGTAGAGTCTTGGTAGAAGACTGCTTTCAAAACAGTAGAGTCTTGGTAGAAGACTGCTTTCAAAACAGTAGACTCTTGGTAGAAGACTACTTTCAAAACAGTCGAGTCTTGGTAGAAGGCTACTTTTAAGTTAGGACCATGATGCTAACTTTATGATTCTTTAATGTATACACTATAGGATACATATATGCTAAGTAGATTCCGATAGCTAATAGGATGTGTGCTCTTCGTTGTACGTTCTGTTCCCGTTGGATGTGGGTTTACACTGAGGTCACCCAATCTATTATCTACCTGAATCTATATATATATATATATATATATATATATATATATATATATATATATATATATATATATATATGCTTAGTATACATTAAGTCATCATAAGGGTACCAAGTATGGATCAGGTTATAAGACACAGGGTCAATGCATAGTTTTTCTAGTACAAAACCTTCGTTTCAAACTCAGTACTTTTGGTATACAAAACTAGCGATTTCCCAGTTATGGGCTTAATCCATTTTATTAAGCCAGTACAGTTTAACGACTTTAAGTGAGTTAACTCTATAATACCTTAGTTTATACATCATGTTTATATATAAAACTAGTATCTGACAGCTAGTAGGATGTGTGCTCTTCGATGTACGTCCTGATCCCTTTGGATGTGGGTTTACACCGAAGTCACCCAATCTACTATCTACCCGATATCAAATTATATATAACAGTATAAACAAAGCTATTATAAAAGTAATCACCATAGTCAATATTTTATTATAAGAAATATAGGTTTTCTTAAAAGGAACTCTCCATTAGATATAAAGGAACCATTACAAATAACTCCATGGGTAACAAGTGAAAACACCAAGGTTATATATGACAACGATCTAACAACCAATGGAATGTGTGCTATCCGCCTTACTTACTGTACCCCGCCGGGTTGTGGGTTGAGGGCAGATGCGCATAATCGATTGTTTGTTTACTCCAAGTATATGTAACTTGTACCCACTTATTACGCATATAAAGGCTTGTAGTGTCATTTTACTCAACTCCCATTTTAAGTAGGAAATATATGATTTTCTAGAGGAACAGGCAAACTTTACAAAACACCACCTTACAGCTTACAGTACTTTACATATACGTTTTCAACCACATTTTTAGAGCATACTCACATCACTAAAATCTTATGAACTCACCAGCTTAATTGCTGATCAACTCTTTCAAATAACTTGTATTCTCAGGAGACTATTAGACAGGTGCTCGTGCTGGGACTTCAGAAGATGGAGCATTATAGCTTCAAGTCTTGTTATGTTATTTGTTTATGACTTCTATGTTTTGTGAACACATACATTGTAAACACTTTCTTTCTAAATGAAATGGTTGTTCATTACTTTCTTACCATTTACATATCTCATGATACTTGACATGACGTCCTCCACCCCCGAACGTTTCCGCCATTCCAGTTTTGGGGTGTGATAGATTGGTATCAGAGCATTATTTATAGTGAAATAAGTATATCAACCGATAAAAGATATACGTCTATAAATACAATCGGGCTTAAGTGCTCTGGATAATGATATATTTTAGAGTATAACTTCAAGTTATAAAAATATACCTACTTGCTCATACATGTACATAATTGAACTAGGATCACGAGGAGAATAGAACTAAAAGTATTTAAAGGTTGGGCACTGTCGTCAACCCGAACAATTATGTAATCATAGCTAGGATCAATATTGATTGATCAACTATATTCATTCTAGATGTGACCAACATGTGTTTGGGAATGATGTCGTCTTGCAACAGGGTAAAAACTTACCAAAACACCAGCCAAGAAAACGCCAGAACAAGTACAGTTAGAGTTAGAGTACTATGGGAGTATTCTATGATACGATAACGCGATAACAAGTTTAGAACATAACAGGTACATTACGTTAGGATACTATAGGAATATTTTAGTCCAAGTACATAACTTATGTGATAAATTAAAAGACCCTTGCGGATAGGTCTATAATCTTACAGGGTATATTCATAAAATTTTATATATAATCAAGACCTTATAGACATAGAATCTGTGACCGACGTTTCGCTATCCATTCCTTTTAAGGAAGTAGTGTTGAGGTGGGATCAATTGTTCGAAGGTCTATTTGATCTTCAATTATATATAATACCAACAAGTATACCTAGTATAATTATAGGAAGATTCCGTAAGGATCACCCCATAAAGTTAACTTAAAGCTCATAGATTCTTTAGTCACTTTCATTCTCGCACGACAAGCCCAGATAAACGTAACCACTCCCTCATAGTAGACAACAGAAGAGTTCAGGAGGAACGAGGACAAATTCATGAGAAGTTTTTTCAAAGAAAGATCAGCCGAAGTAACCAAAACGTCTTACGCATCGCACTAATAAATATTAACTAGGTTAATTTATTGAGCGAGTGGAAACACTGCTCACATTACATGTGTTAAAAATTATTTTCTTAAATGCAGCTGGTAAAAGTTATTCAGGAAACAGATATTCATTTGATGATAGTTATTTCAAATTCATAGAGTTTATTAGGTATAGACTCATTTATGAATTGTTCCTAGAACCCTGTGGAAGTCAGGACCCAATACATCTAGAACTAGGATAACTTTGTCTTTTCAGCTTTCAGCTTGTGTCCGTTGCTATAGACTTATTCCGTCTCATCTTTTTTTTCTTTTAGCAAAGATGCCTCCTCACAGATCACCCAAACATGCTACTCTGATAACTCCCATACCTTCTCCACAAATCGATGCAGCAACTCTGAATGTTGCAGTGGTCGCGGCTGTGGCAACAGCCATGGCACAATATCACCCCATCAGTACAGGTGGAGGCGAAGCGCCTACCGATTCTACTCAAGGTGAGGTCCCTGTGCGTCAAGGAGAGTTCTCCTACAAGGACTTCACTAGATGCCAACCACTATCCTTTAAAGGGACTGAAGGGGTCATTGCCATCTTGCAATGGTTCGAGAAAACAGAGCCGATCTTTGAAATCTGTTTATGCCCCGAAGGAAGCAAAGTGAAGTTTGCTTCCTGCACCTTCGATGGCAAGGCCCTAACATGGTGGAACAGCCATGTTAAGTCACCGACCCTACCAATGGCAAACTAGCAGCTCTGTGCCCCGGGATGATTACCTTGGAAAAGAAGAAGATAGAGAGATACATTTGGGGTCTGACTGCTCCGAACCAAGGAAATGTATTATCTTCTAACCCAGCCACGTTCGATAGTGCTAAACGTTTGGCTCAGCGACTCATCGATCATGGAGTCCACCACAGCATAAAAGTCCCTGTTCCCGAGTCGTCTAGAGAAGAGGACTATAATCAGGAGCCAGAGAAAAAGAGAAAGAAGAAGCGGACAACACAAGACACTCCCCAAGAGCAACTAGCGAGTACTATGTACGCCGCAACAACGCCTACTGCTTCAGCATCTACCAGTCGTTATGCTGGAAACCTTCCAAAGTGTGGAAAGTGCAACTTTCACCACACTGGAGTGTGCCGAGAAATGCAGTGTCTGAACTGCCACAGAAAAGGACACACAGTCCGTTACTGCAGGGCACCAGCCCAACCGATCTCCCAAGTCCTCGGAGCTGAAGAAAATCGAGTCTGTTATGGCTGTGGTGAGAATGGACACATTAAGAAGGGTTGCCCAATAACCAAGAACTCAAGCGCGGATGGACGTATTCTGATGATCACCGCTGGAGAATCTACCCCGGAGTAGTCATCGAGTAATGGTACGTTTTCAAAATAGTATTTACTTTTAAAAATTAATTTATATTCATATAAGATTAAAATTTGGGGCTGACAATTAAAAGTAACTATAACAACTCACATGTAGAAATAGGTCGTAATATTCAAGAGAATTAAAAGATCCCTTAGAGAAGCTATTATGACTCACCATATACATCAGGGTTGTGCGCAACTGAGATGTTGCAGACTTAGAGTGAGTGACTCCGCTTAGGTCCCCTTTCCTTAATTGGTTGAGGATTTGAGGCAGAGATGCTCAATCGACTGCCTGACTCATCTTAAGTATTCACAACTTATATATGACGGGCGATGGTAGTGGTACCAAGGGGGATCATAGTATAAAAGTATCCTTTCAGTAAGTAAAGCACTATTATTTGTATGTATGCGCACATAGCGGTACAATACATAGGAGTGTTAATTTCAAAATAGAAAACAGGAAACTCGAGATTAGTTACAAGGAGTACATTGTTGAAGATACTAGGAGTACAGTACCAATCATACCAGGGATACATCGTCGTTTGTCAGACGTTTCTTTCATTTGACCAAAACATTGTTTGGTATAGAGTCCGTTGTTTTCTTTCGTCATGAGTTGGCGTGGTCCTCACCATACTGAGTTCATATGTTCCTATCGCCTCGATCGACAAGTTCTCAAAACTTTCGTCATTCGTATCGAAGGTCCGACCTAAACCTAAACTATATCTTTCGCATTCTAAATCCCCGAAGTACTCGTGCGAAGAGTACTTTGTCATCCGAAGACTTATCGTCAGATGTCCGCAGACTGTCACGAAATACCTCTCGTCCAGCAGACCAAGTTCGAGCATAGCGGCTACGGACGAATACAGCCTGCCTATTGTTTTGAATGTATACGCAATGGTGGTATATGAGAGTGATTACGCAGATCTAGTATGTGTGTTTCCGCCCTATCTCCTGTTTTCCCCGTGGGTTGTGGACCTGGGGCAGAGTCGCACATCCGACAGTCCTACTAATCTTAATCATATATGGCTTGTATACACGACGTATTGATATATGGACTAAGTATGAATCCTATTAAGAACACCAGGTCAACTAGTCAGGTCTACAAGTGAGTGTTCTACAAAGCGGAAGAGCTCAACCCCGGTAGTAATGTTAAGAGAGCTAATTTCGGGATGAAATTCATTCTAACGGGGGGATGATGTGACAACCCAAAACTTTCCATTCTGTTCAACCATTCACTTCAATATGAATTAAAACTATTTCTGCTAACTTTCAAACTTTTTGGAATATGTTTGAGTGGTTTAAAGTTAGTGCTTCAAGATATATCATGAGAGTGGATACCCTAGGGTGTACTAAGTAGCAAAACATGCCCAAAACTTCAAGATTTTTGAGTTTACGGTCTAGAATGGTATTGGGACCGTAAACCCAAAAGGCTATATAAGTGTGACTTAGTTATTTTAATCACTTTTTCACATTTCCAAAGACTAGAGCCATTTCTCTCTCAAGTAGCATCTCGTTTTTCTTCAAGATCTTCAACTAGTAAGTGTTTCTAGCCCTATTATCATTAGATCAAGTGTTAAACATCAAGAAATCATCAAGTTTCCCCAAGAAAAAGGTGTTCACGGCCCAAGATCTTCTTGGACCGTGAACACTAAAAGTAAGGCTTAAATGTGCCTTTTGTCCCTTTAGACCTTGGGAAAAAGTATAGCAACAACCCCTAACATGTTAAAACCATAAGAGCCTCAAGAAAACACCCAAATATCACAAGGATGAGGTGTTTACGGTCCAAGAATCTCCCTGGACCGTAAACCCTAATAAGGTTACTAAAATTGTGCCAAAGTGCCTTAAACTCTTGTCAAACCCTAGGAGCAAACATGGAACCTTCCTTGGATGTGTTTAGCACATGAAAACCTCAAAAATGTCCCATATATATGAGTTTACTTTTTTGGGATCTCCCAAAACCGTAAACCCCTCTTAGACATGTTTTAATGCCCCAAACTCATTCCTTAAGCTTTGAAACTAGCCTAGATCTTTACATAGAAGTGTTTAGGACTTGAAAATTTCATTTGACCATAAACCATTTGAGTTTACCACCGTAAACTCAAAGTCATATGGTCCAGAAACCGTAAACCCTATAAAGGGGTGATATGTTGCCCTAATCACTTCCTAAAGCTAAAACTTGAAGTTAGGATGCTTCAAAAGGACTTCGAGGACTTCAAACCACCACATGGTCAACGTACCATGAGTTTACGACCGTAAACTCATGGGTTTACCACTGTAAACTCAACTAGAGTAGGTTACAAAATCGTAAACACCATTTTGTGCCATTTCACTTCCCTTTATTGAATCACATGTGATTCCAACACCTAGCCAAGCTGTTTCCTAGTCCCGGAAGGTATTATCTTTCGTATAGTTGTTTATAAACACTATATTCATGTTATTATGTGTCCCTAAATATCATTTAGGACTTACTGTGTCTCGGGACTTCATTCGTGGAACTTCTCATCCGTACGCGCATACCCGTTTGAATCACCCACATCGGGTGAGTTCATACCCCGTAATGAATCATTTAACTATCTTAAACTGTTTTAGGGGGGAATACAAGTTGAACACAATGATAATTGTGTAATTATTTGTTGTTAAACATTCTTCAAAAGGTTACTTATGTCATTTATAAGTCGTCTTTACCTTTCAAAACTCTTTTAAAGGTTGTGTTACTTTATAGTTGTACAAAACTTCGTTTTTAAAGTATAAGCATAACTTGATAGACAAATGAGTCTTTTCATCATTAGTATAGTTAGAAAATTACTAAACTATTATAGATATAGTTTAGGAGAATACTATTCATTACTTCTAGTACAATGAAGCACACAAAGAAACAATACCAGAAGAGAACAAACAGAGAAGAGAATCAAACAATACCAGAACAGAACATAATAAACAAATTAATTTGCTATAGCATGACAACACGCAGACAGGATCTAAATTTAATGTGAATTACACGGCTTGCTAGGATTTGCTCGGGGCGCGCTTGGTTCCCTCAATCTCCATGCATGAGAGCGGTTAGTAGGGGTTCCAGCTTTCACATTATGACCGTAATAAAACAAATATGTTTTTAGGTTGATAGTACCTCCGTATGTCATTATAAACGACATCAGGGTACTCATTTCTCCCATTACTTTCATAAAGTGTCGGTAACACTTGAAGGTTAATCTCTCTGTATTCGAGATAGGTTATAAAATAGGGAGAATGTACTTTTCAGTTGACAAAGGAACAGTAGAGTGTTGGTAGAAGACTGCTTTCAAAACAGTAGAGTCTTGGTAGAAGACTGCTTTCAAAACAGTAGAGTCTTGGTAGAAGACTGCTTTCAAAACAGTAGACTCTTGGTAGAATACTACTTTCAAAACAGTCGAGTCTTGGTAGAAGGCTACTTTTAAGTTAGGACCATGATGCTAACTTTATGATTCTTTAATGTATACACTATAGGATACATATATGCTAAGTAGATTCCGACAGCTAATAGGATGTGTGCTCTTCGTTGTATGTTCTGTTCCCGTTGGATGTGGGTTTACACCGAGGTCACCCAATCTATTATCTACCCGAATCTATATATATTTATGCTTAGTATACATTAATTCATCATAAGGGTACCAAGTATGGATCAGGTTATAAGACACAGGGTCAATGCACAGTTTTTCTAGTACAAAACCTTCGTTTCAAAGTCAGTACTTTTGGTATACAAAACTAGCGATTTCCCAGTTAAGGGCTTAATCCATTTTATTAAGCCCGTACAGTTTTAACGACTTTAAGTGAGTTAACTCTATAATACCTTAGTTTATACATCATGTTTATATATAAAACTAGTATCCGACAGCTAGTAGGATGTGTGTTCTTTGTTGTACGTCCTGTTCCCGTTGGATGTGGGTTTACACCGAAGTCACCCAATATACTATCTACCCGATATCAAATTATATATAACAGTACAGAGGGGATCTGCACTTCTGGCCCTGTGAGAGTGCTGTCAGGAACTCGTCCTTTAGCTAACTGCGTGTCACCCACTTCAGCCCAGCACAGAGGGGATCTGCACTTCTGGCCATAGAGGGCTTCAAATGGAGCAGCCTTTATGCTCGTCTGATAACTATTGTTATAGGAGAACTCTACAAGGGGCAAATGAATATCCCATGCCTTCCCAAAGTCGATCACACAGGCTCGCAACATATCCTCCAAGGTTTGGATAGTTCTCTCACTTTGTCCGTCGATCTGCAGATGGTAGTCTGTACTCATGTCTAGCCTCGTTCCAAGGGAACTTTGTAGCGACTGTTAGAACCTCGAAGTGAATCTACTATCTCAATCGGAGATAATGGATATAGGAACACCAAGCAGTCATACGATTTCCCTAATGTAAGTTCTTGAAATCTTCTCCATCTTGTCAGTTTCTTTGATGGGCAGGAAGTGCGTGGATTTGGTCAATCTATCGACGATGACCCAAATGGTATCAAGTCCTCCCTATGTCTTGGGTAACTTGGTTATGAAGTCCATTGTGATCTACTCCCACTTCCACTCTGGTATCTCTGGTTGTTGTAATAACCCTGAGGGCTTCTGGTATTCGACCTTGACCTTGGCGCAAGTAAGGCATTTACTTACGAAGGTAGCAATACCTGGTTTCATGCTAGGCCACCAGTATAACTTTTTAAGATCCAGATACATTTTATCTGAACCTGGGTGGACGGAATATCGAGTGTTGTGCACCTCGGTCATGACCAAGTCTCTGAAGCCACCATGTTTCGGTGTCTAGATCCGGTCCATAAGGTATAAAGCTCCACCACCCTTGACTTCCAAGTTCTTATCCATTCCTCGCAGGGATTCACCCACCACATTTTCAGGCTTCAAGGCTTCGAGCTGAGCCTCCTTAATTTGTGTGGACATATGCGAATGGATAGTTATAGTCAGTGAATTGACTTTTCGACCAGAATATTCTTTCCGACTTAGGGCGTCTACTACTACGTTGGCTTTACCCGGATGATAACGAATGTCGCATTCGTAGTCATTGAGTAGCTTGACCCACCGTCGTTGTCTCATATTGAGTTCCTTCTGGTTGAATATGTGTTGTAGGCTTTTGTGTTTTCTAAAGATAGTGCTTTTGTACCATACAGGTAGTGTCTCCAGATCTTCAGAGCAAACACGACTGCTTCTAACTCAAGATCGTGTGTGGTGCAATTGACTTCGTGTGTCTTCAGCTGTCGTAAGGCATAGGCAATGACCTTACCTCGTTGCATCATAACACAAGCAAGCCCTTGATTTGATGCATCGCAATAGACTACGAAATCTTTTATTCCCTTCTGGTAGGGATAGTATCGGAGTGGTGCACAAGGCTCGCTTCAGCGTTTGGAATGCCTTTTCTTTCTTCTCTTCCTATTCAAAGGGCATGCCTTTCTGATTCAATGTCGTAAGAGGTTTCACAATACGCGAGAAGTTCTGTATGCATATGCGGTAGTAGCCAGCGAGGCCTAGAAATTGATGAATTTTTGTAGGCGTCTTCGGTGCTGACCAGTTCTCGATGGCTTTAAATTTGGAAGGGTCCACGTGGATTCCTTCTTCACTAACCACGTGTCCTAAAAATTCGACCCTTCGGATCCAAAATTCGCATTTAGAGAACTTTACGTGGAGTTTCTCTGTTCGTAGGGTTCCTGGGACTTGTTGTAGATGATCACTATGTTCCTCCTCACTTCGAGAGTAGATAAGTATGTCATCGATGAAGACAATGACAAACTGTTCCAAGTAAGGACAACATACCCGATTCATTAAGTCCATAAATACTGCGGGCACATTTGTCAATCCGAATGGTATTACTACGAACTCGTAGTGTCCGTAACGAGTTCGGAAGGCTGTCTTCGGAACATCCTCCTCTAACACTCGTAACCGGTGATACTCGGACCTCAAATCAATCTTTGAAAAGTAATTCGCCCCTTGCAGCCGGTCAAACAAATCGTCTATGCGAGGAAAAGGGTAACGATTTTTAACCGTTAACTTGTTGAGCTCCCTATAGTCGATGCACATACGAAACGATCCGTCTTTCTTCTTAACGAACAAGACCGACGCTCCCCAGGGTGAGAAGCTTGGTCTAATAAAGCCCTTGCTGAGTAGTTCGTTAAGCTGACTGGATAGTTCCTGCATCTCAGCTGGTGCTAGACGATAAGGCAATTTGGCTACTGGGGTAGCTCCTGAAATTAAGTCGATTATGAACTCGACTTGTCGCTGGGGAGGTAATATCGGTAGTTCTTCTGGAAAGATGTCGGGAAAGTCACGCAGTACGGGGATGTTCTTCAGGTTTTTGGTTTCTTGGCTCATATCAACAACGTGTGCAAGGAATGCACGATATTCCTTACGCAAGTACTTCTAGGCTTGAATACTCGAGATGAGACTAAGGCTCGTGCCGGGTTTGTCGCCGTAGATAATAAGAGATTCGTTAGATGACAAATTAAGCAAACAGCCTTTTCATAACACATGATGTCGGCACGATGCAAACTCAACCAATCCATGCCGATAATGACGTCGATTTTTTAATTGAGACCGGCATGATGTCGATTGTAAATGAATGGTTATCTAAAGTTAGAGTACACCCTATTTATATACTTCTAGTGCTCTCGGTTTTTCCATTAGCCATTTATACAGTGAACGGTTCCTTAAGTGTTCGTGATTTTTGCTTAATTAATTGAGCAAATTTTCGGTTCACGAAACTCCTCTCTGCTCCACTATCAAACAGAATGCATGCATAAGAGTTATCGATGAGAAACGTACCAGTGACCACTGTGGGGTCGGCAACTGCTTCCTCATGGCCAATGGCCAAAACTCTGCTTACTCCATCGGTATTCCCTACCTTCGGGTAGTTCCTCTTGTAGTGTCCCACCTCGCCACAACCGTAGCAAGCCTGGCCCACACCAGCACCGAGAACTTGGTTGCTTGGCTTTGCTGGGGATCTGCAAAAACGGATATGTGTCCCTTTTTGTTGCAGTTGGAGCACTACAAATCCCGGCAGGGTCCATTGTGGTGGAAGTTGCATTTGTTGCACTTTGGCAAGCTTCCTGAGTACTGCTTTATCGGAGTAGCAGCGATAGGTGCTATCGCGGCATGAACTACCACAACCTGCTGCTTTTTGGCAGCTTTTTATTTCTTCTTGTCATCCCAGAACTTCCGCTTGTTGTCAGCACCTTTGGAAGGTTCGAAGATGGCTAGGGTTGTTGTTGATGATGGGGTACGGACCCCATGGTCAATGAGCCATTGTGCCGATCGCTTGACACTATCAAAGGTAGAGGGATTTGAAGATAAGACATTTCCCTGGAATAGAGGTACCAGCCCCCAGATGTACCTCTCGGTTTTCTTTCCCTTCGTAGGAACCATGTTGGGACAGAGGGCCAGCAGTTCACTGAATCTGGCGGTATAGGAAACTATGTCGGAGCCCTTCATGGTTAGGCTCCATAGTTCTTGTTCTAACTTTTGGATCTCGCCCCTCGGGAAATATTCCTTAATCATGAGGTCTTTCAGAGTTTCCTATCCCATATCATTTGCCACTATCAGGGTTAGTGACCTTACATGGCTATTCCACCATGTCAGGGCTTTTTCTTCGAAGGTGCAAGCGACAAACTTGACCTTGCTCCCTGCTGGGCAGGAGCAGATCTCGAAGATCGACTCCGTATTTTTGAACCACTGCGAGAGAGCAATGAATCCATCAGTCCCTTTAAAGGACTTTGGTTTGCAATTGGTGAAGTCCTTGTAGGAGCACTCTCTCGAGCGCACGGAGATTTCACCTTGAGTATAATTAACAGGCGTTCCACCTCCGCTGGCACCAGTAGAGTGATATTGAGCCATGGTTGTTGCCACAGCCGCAGCTACTCCAGCATTTAGAGTTGCCGTATCGATTTGTGGAGGAGGTGGTGGTATTGGAGTTGGAATAATCAGAGGATTACGCCTTGCCGACTTTCGAGGAAGCATTTTTCAACTATAAGTTTATAAAAATGAACATGATAGTAAGAATCAATTGTAAGCATAGTGAGAGTGATCCATGGGCTAAATTGCCATAGTCCAACAGTTGAATGAGTGTATGTTTCAAAATAGAGACACAACAGAAAAGTAGAGAGACACAAGAGTACAACTTTTCCAATAGGTTACATATCTGCCAATATTACCGGTATTATTGATGTAATAAGTTCGGGAAAAATGACCTAAAAGTAGGTCTTACATCAAACTATGATGGGAAAATTTTGACAGAAGTACGACCTAATCGAGACTTAATAGATCCAAAGTCTTTACAAAGATAGGAAATTAAACTAGAGTTTTACATAACTAAGTTATATCCAAAAGAGAGAGTTGAGTAGGCTCTATCTACGATGAGAACCACTAGAATGAGCTGTTGTCTCTGACAGACGGTGCTCCATGTCTCTCATGCGCCTCTCAGACATTTCCTGACGAGCTCGAAGTTACCTGACTTCAGCTTGGGATGCAGCTAGTTGTTGCTGCAGAGCTTCATTAGTTCTTCTAGACCTTTCCATAGTTGTTTCGAGATGGCGAATGTGGGCCGTGTTAACACCAGAGTTAGCGTCAATTTCCATGACCCGATCGATGGTTGCCCCACCTTGCTCGATGTTCCGAGCAATCCTATGGACTATGATGGGCAGGACTCGGTCAGCTGAGCCACCCTCGGTTAGGTTGTAAAAGTTTCGGTCTCCATTGAAAGGTAAGGGCTGACCCTGCTCATCACTCCAGCGATTCATGTTTGTCGCCCACAAGGGTGTGGGACCTTGAAATGTTGTCCGGGGGTTGGGGTTTGGCACGTATCCCTTTTGGGGTAGGTTGTTGACTTCTGGCTCGGAGTCGGAAGCATTAGAAAAGCCTTCTGCGAGTTGATCATCCAAAGGGATTGGATGGTCATCTTCCGACTCATAATCAAGCCATCCGGCATTGCCTTGATTTGGGAAGTATGGGTCGCGGGGAGGATGGAATCCAGCCATGATATCTATGTGAGAAAAGGGATATAAGAATCTTATATAAATAGGCGTACTACTTAAGATAATTATAATATGATCTTTATCAGTTACTTCAATACTTGCATATCGCATACCAGTTATATGTATTTAAAACAGGATAGACCTTCGAATAAGTGCCCCTAACTCTAAACCCACAACCAAAAAAGGAACAGGGAGTAAAGCAAAGATCACGGATTCTAAGTCTATGACATCCTAGTTACATATAACCTTAGTGTATCCACTTAGCAACTATTGACCTACCAATAAAGACCTTTTTAGTTCTCAGATAAGAATAATTGAAACACCAAATACTCCTATAGTATTTTAGAATTATGTTTTGTTCTATTGTTATCATTGTAGTAGTGTTGGTAAGTTTTTAGACTTGTTGCCATATCACAACCATTCTTGGGCATATGCTAATCACTTATCGGACCAACATAGTTGATCAGGCTATGCCACTCCAAGAACTGACCATACATCCCCGAGCCTATTTCGGATATTCAACAATCGTAATACTTCCGTTCTGTCCTAGTGACACTGATTTTAGTACGAATGCAGGTATGAATACTTAGTTAAATATTTTATTATTTAAAAGTATAAACTCAAGGTCAGAGTACCTTAAGCTCTAAAATCGGACACTACTTGCATTTCCAAGAAGGACTAGCCGATTTTGTGTCTCCTAAACCTCTCTCATATTCATCTAACTGTTTATTGGTGTTTGTGACTTGTTTGAGGCATCACACTTGGGGTGCTAAGCTCCTTTAAGGCCATGTTCTACAAGCTACATCAAAAGGTAATCTTCTAACTAGTTTTTATGATACATATATCAAAGTTGCATGCTAGTTAAGCTTCATGCTTTGGAAAAAGAATATTGTTTGTATAATTAGAGAAAACTTACATTCAAAGCATTAGGGTTGTATGTGCACCATAAGGATTTTAGAGTACATAAAACCCAACAGTGGTATCAGAGACATGAGTGTTTTCTATTATATAGATGCAATTGTATTGTTTTCAAAGTTGAAAAATTATGACTTTTAGCTGTCTGACCGTTGGACTCGTCAAGTCCCATCATGGAGCTCGAAGAGTTGGATGATCTGACCATAAACTTGACGAATCCATAGGCTGGCTCGACCAGTTGGATCATCAGTTGGTAGATTTTTTGAGTTTTTGGTCTGTTTTGTATTAGGATTATTACCACATAAACTTAGTTTTTAATGATATGGTAATGGTTATCCTCATCCAATAACATGATGATTGTCAAATTTTAAGATAACTACTTGATTTTATGAGAAACTAATTATTTGTAGAATTTGAAATTATTTTGTTATATAACTAGTATTAGATCAAATTGGTAAATGATAAATTATATGACAATTGTATTAGTTAAATTTGATCTAAATGTTTCTTGAAGGGTTTCATAACTTGTCCTCAAGTTATGGAATATGAAAAGTCTCATTTACGAAACATTAACTTTTTAAGTTATAGGATTCCAAAGGTCTTGAAGAGTTTCATAACTTGTCCTCAATTTATGGAACTTGGAAAGTCTCATTTATGTAACATAAATTCTAAAAAAATCATAAGAGGTTTTGAAGAGTTTCAAAACTTGCCTTCAAGTTTTGGAATTTAGAAAGTCTCATTTATGAAACTTTAATTCCAAACCCTAGAATTTTAAAAGTTCAAAATTCAACAACTATATTATTATAATATTAAAGTTTAATATATATATATATATATATATATATATATATATATATATGTGTGTGTGTGTGTGTGTGTGTGTGTGTATATATATATATATATATATATATAGAGAGAGAGAGAGAGAGAGAGTTAGGTTCATATATAAACCTTAATTATTGTGTGAATGTATAAACCAATGAGAATTTAGAAAAACAATAAATGATTAATAAAACAAATAAAAGTTAATTTTGGAAGTTTACATATAATTATTTTACTAACCAAAAAATGAAGTCGTGTATTTCCTTAAATAATGGTTTCGGTTACAAACTTCATATCTTTATCCGCTTTTGAATTTGACGATTTTGATTCCAAAAGTTCAACACAGACCAAGATTTTCCTGAGCAAAAGTTGCAGGTCAAAAAAGAAAGACTATGTGAGAACAATTATTCTTCAAGAATGAAAATTTAATTGTCACATGGAAAACGGATAAATCAATCTCCAAGAAAGTGACCTGAAAAGTTAAATTTCAAAACAATTAATTTGTATTCTTAAAGAATGCACACATTTAATATACAAAATCAATCAAAAAACATGAAAGCGTTCTTATAGAATTTTCAATATACAGAATTTATTATATCATATTCTTAAAGAATGCACGTACAATACTTTAAGAGGGTTGCTTTATTGTATTTTTCTTTACGAATGTATTCTATTATTTTTCAAAATCTTATATCATTCTTCAAGAATTTGTCCAATTCTATTTAATTTTTTAGTCTTCATAAAAGGGTTTTTTTTTGTTTTGTTTTTTTTTTTTTTTTTTTTTTGAAGAATGTAACTATTACTCTTAAAGAATAAGATATATGAACTTATATTTACTACTTATTCTTCCAGAATGAGAATGATAAGAATAAAGTTGAATTACATCCTTCGAGACCTTGAAATCGATCTTTAATAAAAATGTATTTTTTCATAATGATAATTATAAGAATAGAAACTGAATTTTCAAAGCATTTAAATATTATTAATTTGTATTTATTTAAATTTTGTTTTTTAGTAATTAATGTGACTTAGTTGCCTAAAATGTATGTAATTTTCATTTATTTCTCTTAATAAAATATCTTAGTTTTCTCTACAATTAATTAAGGGTAATTATATAATAATTGTTAGTCCATGTTAATACCATGTTCCTTACAATCATATCTCTTCATTATTTTTAATCTAATGGTTATAATTTTGTCACACCTTCATACACTAATTATGATTTATATTTAATCCTAACCTTATATATATATATATATATATATATATATATATATATATATATATATATAAGACAAGTCAGTCTTACCGTTAGTAGGTCTCATTCACGAAGCCGGTTTATAAGGAAATTACATATAAAATGGCGATTGAATGGATGTCTACTTTCACCCACCGTTTACTTGACCGAAAGAGGGTTGTTAGCCGATCAGAAAGAATATGACATTAATCCTCGTTGCCTAAACTTAACCAATCTATGTGATTGATTGGGTTAGAAACTACACAAACGAATTGGATTGAATTAAAAACTTCAACCCAATAAATAGGTTGAACCTAAAACCGATCCTAATCCATTGTCTACCAAAGACATGATAGAAATTCCCAAAAAGGTACTCTTATTTAAAGGAATAAGGAATTGTTTCGTGTATTACATTGAAAATCATTAAAATAATATTATGAAATTTTAAAAATTATCATATCATTTATTGTTTGTGGTTGACGCTCCATCCTATCAAACTTATGTATTTTCTATTTGCCCACTTTTATTTTGATACAATCTTCAAAATACACACCTCAATGTTTTTAATTTATACCACTTTATTTTTACTTTTTTATAATTTTGCCACTAAAGTTTCAACAAACTATTTCTCTTTATAGTTTTTGTACTTTACTTTTACTAATTTTGCCACTAAAGTTTCAACAAACTTTTCCTCTTTATAATTTCGACACTTTATTTTTACTTCTTTATATTTTTGCCACTAAACTTTCACCCGTGCAACGCACGGACCTTTTCCTAGTTTCTTATCATTTTAATAGTTGAAATAATTTACAAATAATATTTGCATCTTAACCTAAGAAATAACAACATTAATAAGATCCATTACATAAGTTGAAAATTACACTAATATTATAAAACTATTTTTAGTTGATTTAATAGTTGTTAAACTAAGTTTCTTGATAATTTATTAAACGTCAATGGATATATATATATATATATATATATATATATATATATATACGACTTAAGGAATATGTGGCTGTCATGTACCTAAGCTTATATATATATATAACCCTTCAAACAATATAGTTTTGGTACATTTATATCAAAACTAATCATGATATCTCTTTTACTATTCTTCCTTAATCATGTGATTTACTAAATGGATCAAATTTATATTCTTTTTCTTTAGTGTTTCTAAGAATTTAAAGCACTAAAAGTTGTGACCATTTAGTCAATCCTACTAAATTCTAAATGAAAACTAAAAGAATAAAAGATAAAACAAGAATATATTATAACTCAATCAAGTTTTTCACAAAATCATTGGATATAATTTTTCAAATGAAAGATAAAACGCTATAGTCATATTCTTTAAAAAATATTGGTTTTTTATTTTCTTTATAAACATCAATAATTATTTGCGAAAAAAATATATATAATTGAGTTTTTTAATTCCATAAATAAACTTAATTCAATGTTATTCTATTAAAACAAAACTAAAAGAAAAATGAAACTGGATTTGTTTTGTTTAAAACAATGTTCTTTAAAAGGTTCTATAGCTAAGCTTAGGTACACAACAGCTACATATTCACTTTTTCCCTATATATATATATATATATATATATATATATATATATATATATATATATATATATATATATATATATATATATATATATATATATATATATATAGGAGTAGGATCAAATGAGAACACCAAAAAGGTTGAGAACGCGAGAACGAAGTATATTCATTTGCGATTCCATGTATTCATATGTGGAGAAATGATAAATTTTTACGCTTTAATTTCAATTGAAGAGAAAAGACATATTCATGTTGATTGTGCGTAAAAATTTATCATTTCTTCACAACTGAATACATGGAATCACAAATGAATATACTTGTTCTCGCGTTCTCAACATTTTAGGTGTTCTCTTTTGATCCTTTCCCTATATATATATATATATATATATATATATATATATATATATATATATATATATAGGGCTAGGTTATTTTGTTTTTACTAAGTATTGTGTGCCAGAATGCACAGATCTGGACCAACGGATGAAATTAATCAATGGACATGATTTGAGAGTGTATGATATTACAATGGGGTAATATGTACCATATAATCATACAATTTTTAGCAAAAGGGTATTTTGGACAATTAATTAAATTTATAAAAGGAAATTTTCAGATTTTTAAGGATGATTAATTCTCCTAATAGAATATTATTGATGAAAAACAAAATTCTTGAATCAGATGTTGGAAAATAACAAACATTCTAATATATTCTTATACATCCGAACTTAAAATACAAATTCATACATATTCTTACAGACTAAACTCCTTATACATTTTAATATAATTATACATATTCTAAAAGAATATCAATAAAAATGATTAAAATTCTTTAAAAATAACAACATTCTTAAATTGTGAGTATTATCAAACTTTATTCATTCTTCAAGTTATTCCTATTAGGTCTTCAACGCCTTCTTCCAACCAATCCTATCACAAATACAACAAAAACCAATAATTGTTAAAAACATGTTACTTGTAATTAACTATCACTTAATATATTTTGGTAGAATACATAGCATATGACAGAATACATATAATACATTCTGGCAGAATACATCGATTTTATTCTGGTAGAATACATTCTGATAGAATACATTCTGATAGAATACATAGAATACATTCAAACGTATTGTATTTACTGCTAATATAATTTTAGATTTCAAAAATACAATAATGAGAGACAATAGTATTTGGAAATCAAAATCACAAATTGAACCAAAATAATACACAAACAAATTAATTATCTTTTTAAACAATTACATAAAACATGTGTTGCTAGTAATTCTGACAGAATGCATACCACAAGGTTAAATTCTTTAAATTCTCTTTCAGGCATTTCAACAAACACTTGTTAGACATTATCACCAAACAAGCCAAAAACCATATTTGATTTACTTGCAATAGTTTACCTATAAACATAATTTACAGCAACATATTTGATTTAGAATGCATACCACAATTACATTCTTTTACTATGTAGAAGTACCAATGATTTTTTTCTTCCTTAAAGAATTCAATCAAATTCAGATCGAGATAAAACTGAACCCAAGATAATAAATTGGATTTACAAATAAATTTATTGATAAAAGAAACCAACAATATTGAGAGAGTAGGATGAAATAGTAAACCTGTTATAAAATTTCGCATCATGTTGCAGACATGGAGTCGGCACCCTCTGTGAAAACATTGAGTCGACACCATCTATAGGTGTGGCAGCAATAAGCGCCTAGACCGAGATTGTCTCTTGCTTCATATCAGGTACCAAAAATACCCTTGATCATAATACACTTGCCGGATGCGATTTTCTCCGATTAAGAAAGAGACGTCAATTGTTGTGATTTGGTGTTTGATGGCTGCTGTGGGGAAAGAACACGTCAATTACTTTTTTGGTATGGTGGTTTTTGTAGGGTTTAAGAACTTATTTGCAATTTTTTAGGGATTTGATTTGATTTTAATTTTGGGATTTATTTAATATACAAACAATATTACTAATTTACCCTTAAATGATTTATTTAATTGTTTATTATTTCTTGAATTCTCATTGATGCATTTAGGCACACAATACTTGCTAAAAATATTTGAACCTAGCTCTCTCTCTCTCTCTCTCTCTCTATATATATATATATATATATATATATATATATATATATAATTTTTTTTTTTGAATTCACTAAAAAAATAATAAGAAAACCCAGTAACTAACGATGTAAACAAACATAACGAATATTTGTTCGTGTCCGTTCATTCACATTTGAGCGAATAAATGGACGCACATGACCAAATCACGAACGTTCAGTTCATTTAGAATCCTATCTATAACGAGCGTTCACTCATTATATTAGGTAATGGTTAATCTTTAGATGTATTCTAATTAGTCGCGTATCACTTATGGACTAATCATAAACTCATCGTAAATTTTACAATATTGTAATACATTAACTTAAGAAGATACTTCAAATATTTAAATTGTATTTATAGGTAAAAGATAAATATCTTGAATTTTCAAGAGTATGAAACAAGGTATGAAATGAAAAGCATAAATAAACAAAAAAAATTTAAGAAAAAATTACACGCTCGGTCTTTATGATTTCTCAAAACAGACGTAAACAAGACAATTATGATAACATGAACTAAAAATAAAATAAATAAATAGAAGTTAATATTTTTTATATAATACGATGTAAATGCGTCCAAATTATAAATTTACAACTTAACTTTTAGTCTTTGATTGGATTGTATCTAAGGATCTTGATTGGTTACTTAGTTAGGTATAATTCTCCCTCTCTCTCTCTCTCTCTCTCTCTATATATATATATATATATATATATATATATATATATATATATATATATATATATATATATATATATATATATGGTAAAGTGAATATACCTAACAACCTTATATAAGCTTAGGTACCTAACCTGATCAAACTACGTCATTTTGCATTAAATTTTCATTGCAATCATCCAAGGTTCTTAAACTTCATCCCTAAACTTGATTTACTTCAAAAAAAATTTGGAAATTCATCATTATATCTCTCCTACATCCTTTCATTTGTAGCGGTAGGATATGAAGCCCATCAGGTGGTATTCAGTAGAAAGACGTGATGTAAAAGAAAGATATTGGTGAACGTCCAAAGATTTTGGAAGTAATCAAATTATGAAGTTGAAGTTTAAGAACCTTAGACAATTACAATGTAAATATGATACAAACCGATGTACTATTATGGAGTTAGGTACCTAAGCTTATATAAGGTTGTTAAGTATATTCACTTTACCCATATATATATATATATATATATATATATATATATATATATATATATATATATATATATATATATATATATATGACAAAATTGCAAAAATGTCATGTGTTTGTCAAAATTATATGGTTTTGGTCTAAAAAAAATTTCGGCCGTGTATCATTGGTCCAATTTTAGATACTTTGTGTGGTTTTGGTCCCTATAATTAACATTTTTTGTATTTTTGGTCTATACTCAACCTAAAATGACTAATATGCCCTTTGAATAACATTTTTTATTATTTTCTTATTTTTAGAGTTAAAAACAAAAAAAATCAAACTCTCTCTCTCTCTCTCTCTCTCTCTCTCTCTCTCGTTTCCAACTCAAACCATACATACTTCACACACATAGATACATTCACTGTAAATCAAAAAATTCACAAAATTGAGTAACGATACTTGTAACTCAGAAGTCTGCGATGGCAGATTTGTATACGAAGAATACGTTAGAAGAAACAACAAGATGAAAGGAGAAGGTTGCACCCACTTTTTTATTTTCGTTAAAACCCCCCAAAAACATCATTGATCCTACTGAAGGTTTTATGGGCGTAATTGATGAAGACGATGGCAAGGGGTGTTTCGTCCAATCCCTCCTAGTCGATCTTCAATACAAATGTCCATTGTATGTATGTGTGTCTGTCTGAGAGAGAGAGAGAGTGTGTGTGTGTGTGTGTGAGAGAGAGAGATGGGTTAGTAAATAGGTCACTTTTTTAGTTTTAACTAGCTGGGCGACAATTTTTTCCGTTGTTTGTTCTTTGAAAATGTTGATAGTTTGAGTTGCTCATTCCTTCCCTCTTTAACTTATCTATAAACAACTAAATAAATAAGAAATAAAAAAACATCAATGAATCTGTAAGCAAAACTAATAAAGTGACAATTAAACGAAAACATAGGAACCTATAATGCCACAAATAACCAACGGAAGTAGAGAGACCAAAAAAGACAAAAATGAAGCAACTTTAAAATGATCCAAATATAGTTGAGGGACCATTCCTGCCAAAAAAATATTAATATGACTAAATACTAATAATATGTAATAAAACACGAGGGTTATGAAAAATTCAAACGAAAGTGAAAGGGTTGTTTGTGAACAAAAGCATAAAGTTGAAGGGTGAATGTTGTAACATTAATTGAAAAAAGAAATTCCAATCAATCAAAACAAAGTACTGTTAAAAATCTTAAACATAAATAATAAAATAATAAAAAAACAAATCTAAGAGGTATAATTATCTTTTTACGTTGATAGGGACCAAAACCAATATAAAGATCATATTTTGGACCAATGGTGCACTAACATTTCGTTTTGGAAGAAAAGCACATAAAATTGTCAACCATAAGGACCATTTTTGCAATTTTCTCTCTCTCTCTCTCTCTCTCTCTATATATATATATATATATATATATATATATATATATATATATACACACACACACACACTAGGCGAATGCCCGCGCGTTGCGCATAAGCATCTATATAGCTGAAATCTTTACAAATATATGTTTTTTTAATATAAAAATATTGTTGTTGTTGAATTTGATATAATAATTTGTATACTAAGTTGATATAATATATTGATTATTTTTAATTATATGATAATATATAAATCTATTAAAACTGCATAATCTCAATCTTTTGAACTACCTCCTCTACCCACGGGTTACTCATGAATAAAATTAAATATAAAATATAGTTTAATGTTATTTATAGTTGTTATTCTTAATTAATTTTTTAAAATTTATTTGCTTAACATTTCAATTTTTATCATTGTAATTATTTAAAACATCAAACAATTTTTTTTTTTATTTTAAAGATAACAACATAATCATTATATAGAGTTATTTTTAACTATTGTTATTGTAAGTTATTTTAAGTTACTTATTTAAAAACTTTTAACGATTATAAAAATATATTAAGAAAATATTTTAGTTAAATTTATATTACAATTTAGTTTTTGCATTTATCATTATAATTTATCACTTTTAACAATTAACGAAATATTATTTGATTTTTTAAAGTGAAACTGAAATTTATATTGAAGTTAACCCTGTAATGTTATATTTAAATTAACAAATTAAGTATTTTGTCCAAACTGTTCAAAAGTTGTAGCTTTAAACTGATAATGGTTTACATACAACAACATATTAAATCTAATAAATTTAGTATAATATGTTAAAAGTTAAAGACATAACTTTATAAGTACAAGTAAAAATGTTATTTTAATATTGAAATTTAGTTTATTTATGATTACACTTAGGGGTTGATACTTATTTAACCTTATTAACCAACTTATAATCATTATTAGAAATACACTAAAATTTATCACTTTTAACTTTCTACAAAATATTCTATAGATTGCTTAAGTTGAACTAAAATTTATATTTAAGTTGATCCTGTAAGGTTATATTTAAATTAATAATTTAAGTATTTTATATAAATTGTTCAAAAGTTGTAGCTTTAAAATGATAATGGTTTACATATAACAAAATATTAGACCTGATAAATTAAGTATAATATGTTAAAAGTTAAAAACATAACTTTATAAGTAGAAGAAAATATATTCTTTTAATATTGAAATTTAATATATATATATATATATATATATATATATATATATATGATTAAACTTTAGGTTTTATATTTATTTAAGACAAAATTTCACGATTGGTCCCTGTGGTTTACACAATATCGCATTTTGAGGACTTTCTAGCAAAAAGTCACACGAATGGTCCTTAAGGTTTCATTTAATTTCGCGATTAGTCCTTGACCCTAACCCCGTCATTTTTTAGCCGTTAGTGAAGGGGTAAATTTGTCTTTTCATCTTGCAGTCACTCTAATAATCGATCATTATGCACATAATATACGCATGAACTCTGTAATTAAGTACAAAGATCATCTTCCCCAGCTACCCATTACCCTTTCGCATTCATCTTCGTCTTCTCCAACAAAACACAAGGCAGAGGATCATCTGCCGATTGAAAACGATAATGGTGTTAACGTTATGGTCACTGCGTTCCAAACACACTAAAGCGTCAAATTATGATTTGGAAAGGATATACCGTAAGTGACTTACTAAAGTGATCTTTGATTTTCTCGATTTGATATTATGCCCAAATTGTTGAATTTTTTTTTTGTTATTCTTTATTTCAGAGGGAATAAGCAACTATTTCACTCTGAAAATCCATCATGGTGGGATATTCACAAAAAGCCCTGGGAGAAGGTGATGGGTTTTTAGCCATAAGAACTTTCCTATGTGCGCATGCAAAACCCTAATGCTTGGATCTAGGCTTTCTAATAAACATGCTTTGAATCCAAGACTTCTAATTACTAATTAGGTTAAACAAGAACATTGAAACAGATCTAGAATCATACCTTTGAGTTCCTTGTTGATCTTGAGGTCTTGGAGCTTCTAGAGTCACAAGTGTCACTCCTCTAATGGCTTACAAACACCAAAGCAAGGAGGATGATTTGGGAGAGAGGAGAGGGGAGGAATTCGACCAGAGTTCTCTTGCTTTTTCAGAAGTATCGAATTCCCTATGCCATGGGGTCTATTTATACTTGTAGATTCCTTAATGATTACAGATAAGTCCCTATCAGATAATCTTCTCTTAAGGCTATCCAAATCCATTCCTAAGATAAGTATATGGACGATTTTAGCTTTCCTAAAGCTCTTAGAATCCGTCCAAAGTATATCCAAATGGATTTATAGTTTAAAGCTTAACTATCAAACAATTGACAGTTTATACCCCTTTATTTAATTAATCTCTTTAAGTCACCAAATTAATTCTAATTAATTCTATGACTTATATTAATCAAATAACAAATATATTATTCATTATATTATTCCCATAATATATTAATAATATTTATTCTCTCTTAATAAATCATCCTATCAAGTTGCTATGGTGAAGGCAACCCAAAAGGACCATGCACAACCGGATATAGTTACAGCCTTAGACACTATTCCAACAGTCTCCCACTTGGATAAGTCTAGTAACTATACAAGTACAATTCGGTTTGCAATCGTAGCTCTCAAAGACGCTGTCAACTCTGATCTAATCAATCTTGTCCTTTAGATAAGGGAACGTACAGTCCTCTGTTAGATATCATGCTGACAATCCTATGGAATGGTTAGTCAAGCATTTAGGTTTCTCGATCTCTGATTTATTCGACATAGAACTTAATCGAACACATCAATTCAGTTCTGACCGGGCCCGGCACATAAGTCAAATCAAATCATCGAGCGGCCGAGATATCGCTTTTACCTTCTTAGATAAAAGTTACAGATAAACTTCGACTTATATGCATTTACTTATTCATTTACCAACTATACACAACAATACGTTTTATAACATCAAGTTACTGATGCGTTTTCGTATCATCAATGTACAATCAATTAACAAATAATAAACCATATATCTAGGTTTTAAGACTATATGATATTATCGTCTTGCGATCACCTTTTATATCTTATTCCATAAGGTGATTCCAGCAAGCGTGGGTTTATTCCAATGCTCAAAACTAGTTCATAAGCACTCATGAACGTTGCAGCAATCCTTTGCTATGTCTAACATCATTTAGACATTCTACACACCAATTCACGACAATCTTCTTTCATATCTACTTCCAACATATGAACGATTGTGGACCATTTGAATAATTCGATTATTCCTAATAACCTCAATTATTCTGGAAGTCAAAACATGCAAAGTGAAACAATAGCTAAACAATTAACATAAGATAGTAACATTACTCATAAATAAAACTCCTTTATTTAATCATCAAATGTCAATTACATTTATCTATTACACGTTTCTAATACTATCTAATCTATGCTAATATCATCCTTCAGCCCAATACTCCTAGCATGCTGCAAGTGCTTAACCCTACTCAGTCCCTTCGTAAGCGGATCTGCTGGGTTATCTTCTGATGATATCCTCTTAACTACGAGTTGTCCTTCTTCTACACGATGTCTAATGAAGTGATACTTTCTGTCGATATGTCTTGATCTACCATGATCCCTCGGTTCCTTGGTTAAGGCAACCGCACCTTCGTTATCACAGAAAATCTCCATTGGCTCCTTTATGGCAGGTACGACTCCAAGATCACCGATGAAGTTCTTTAGCCATATTGCCTCCTTCGACGCTTCGCTCGCTGCAATGTACTCTGATTCGCACGTTGAATCAGCTACGGTCTCTTGCTTGGAACTTTTCCATGTCACTGCTCCTCCATTTAGGGTAAAGACCCAGCCCGACTGCGAACGGTAGTTGTCCCTGTCGGTTTGAAAACTGGCGTCACTATACCCTCGCACCTTCAAGTCATCACTTCCTCCGAGGACTAAGAACCATTCCTTCGTCCTTCGAAGGTACTTAAGGATATTCTTCACCGCAATCCAATGTGCTTTGCCAGGATTCCCTTGATATCTGCTAACCATGCTCAAGGCGAAGGCTACATCAGGGCGAGTACAAGTCATAGCGTACATGATAGAGCCAACTGCGGAAGCGTATGGTACTCGGCTCATTTCTGCTATCTCAGCTTCGGTACTCGGACTTTGAGTCTTACTCAGCTTGGCATTACTTTGTATCGGTAGTTCTCCCTTCTTTGAGTTTTCCATACTAAAACGTTTTAGTACCTTCTCTAAGTAAGTATTCTGACTAAGTCCAATTAGTCTCTTACTTCTTTCTCTTATTATCCTTATTCCCAAAATGTAAGAAGCCTCTCCGAGGTCCTTCATAGCGAAACACTTCCCGAGCCAGGACTTTACCTCCTGCAGAGTCGGGATGTCATTTCCTATGAGTAATATGTCATCGACATATAGAACGAGGAAGCTTACTATACTCCCACTGGCTTTGACATATACACAAGATTCGTCTTCGCTTCGTACAAATCCAAACTCTTTGACTTTCTCATCGAAACAAAGATTCCATCTGCGAGATGCTTGCTTAAGTCCATAAATGGACTTCTCAAGCTTACACACTCTATCCGGATGCTTCAGATCCACAAACCCCTCTGGCTGAGCCATGTAAACATCCTCAGCCAACTTTCCGTTAAGGAAAGCGGTCTTGACATCCATTTGCCAGATCTCATAATCATGAAATGCGGCAATTGCTAACATCACTCTAATAGATTTAATCTTCGCAACTGGTGAGAAGGTCTCATCATAGTCAACTCCGGGAGTTTGAGTAAAGCCCTTCGCAACCAATCGTGCTTTATATGTGTGTACGTTTCCATCCACGTCGGTCTTCTTCTTGAAGATCCATTTGCACCCAACGGTCTTTCGTCCGGGCACGTAATCAACCAAATTCCAAACTTGGTTATCATACATGGATTGGATCTCGCTATCCATTGCCTCTTTCCACTTTACAGACTCCGGGCCTGCCATGGCTTCCTTGTAGCTATTAGGTTCATCAAGATTTACTAGTGTACCATCACTAATATACGTGTCCCCTTCGGTAGTAATATGAAAGCCATAAAACTGGGGTAGAACTCTAACTCTATCGGAACGTCTAAGAGGTAAGGATTCGTCAATCGGTTCAACCGGAGTTTCCTCCTCGGGTTGAGTGCCAGCGGTAGAGGTTCCTTCATCTATCGACTCTTGAATCTCTTCAAGCTCGATTTGCCTCCCACTGTCTCCTTGGCTTATGAGTTCTCGCTCTCGGAAAACTCCTCTCCTTGCAACGAAGACAACATTGTCCTTCGGTCTATAGAAGAGATATCCAAAGGATGTCTGCGGGTAGCCGATGAAAATACATCGCTCACTTCGAGGTTCAAGCTTGTCGTGAGTATCTCGTCTTACGAAAGCCTCGCAACCCCAAACCTTGATATGTGCCAACGAGGGAGCTTTCCCTGTCCACATCTCGTGAGGTGTTTTGGCAACCTTCTTAGTAGGGACTCGGTTAAGGATATGGGCGGCAGTCTCCAAGGCATACCCCCAAAAAGAGATTGGTAGTGAAGCACGACTCATCATAGAGCGAACCATATCCAATAAGGTTCGATTACGCCTTTCTGCCACACCATTTAACTGCGGTGTCCTAGGAGGCGTCAATTGCGAAACTATTCCACACTCCTTGAGATAATCGTGGAATTCAAGACTTAGGTACTCTCCTCCTCGATCGGATCGAAGCATCTTGATTTTCCTGCCCAATTGATTCTCCACTTCATTCTTGAACTCTTTGAACTTTTCAAAGGTGTCTGACTTTTGCTTTATTAAGTAGATATACCCATATCTACTATAGTCATCGGTAAAAGTCACATAGAAGCGGTTCCCATCCTTCGTGGTTGATCTAAAAGGTCCACATACATCGGTATGTATTAGGTCCAATAGACCCTCGCCCCTTTCACAAGTACTTGTGAAGGGCGACTTAGTCATCTTTCCAAGCAAGCAAGACTCGCATGTGTCATCTTCCCTAAGGTCGAATGACTCCAACACTCCATCCTTTTGGAGTTTGGCTATGCGTTTCTTGTTGACATGTCCAAGGCGACAATGCCACAAGGAAGCTTTATCCATACTAGTGGAAGAATCAATATTCAAAACATCATTTCCAAAGTCATCAATAATCATAACAGTTTCATATATTCCATTACATGGTATAGCTTCAAAGTAAAAGACACCATTTAGATAAGCCAAAATAGAACCATTCTCATTATTAAAAGAAAATCTAAATCCTTGTCTATATAAACCATGAAATGAAATGATGTTTCTTGCCATTTCTGGCGAATAGCAACAATTGTTCAAATCTAAAACTAAACTATTCCTAAGCACTAAGGAGTACACTCCAATCTTGGTCACAGGCGACGATCTTCTGTTCCCCATGATTAGATTGATCCTTCCTTGCTCCACATCCCTACTTCTTCTTAGTCCCTGCACATTAGAACAAATGTGATAACCACAACCGGTATCAAGAACCCAAGAAATAGCATGATTAGAATCGTTAGATTTGATTGTATATATACCTGCGAAAGATGGCTTGATCTTTCCTTCTTTGATAGCTTGCAGGTAATCCGGGCAGCTTCTCTTCCAATGTCCTATCTTGTGGCAGTGGTGGCACTCTGCCTCCTTCGGGTTAGAGCAGGGTTTGGCGGGATCAACTTTGGTCCCACTAGAAGAGGCACCATCTCGGGCTTTCACCTTGCGATGGTTCTTCGACGAAGCTTTCCTCTTCTTCCCTTGTCCAATAGCCAAGACAGGAGCAGCGGGCGGATTGGGAGTGGGTGCAACAGACTTGTCCTTGAAGTTGCTCTCAGCAACCCTCAAGAGACCTTGGAGCTTGCTTAGGGTGACCTCTTCTTTGTTCATGTGGTAGGTCATCCTAAATTGATTGTACATCGGAGGCAAAGAGTGAAGCACCATGTCAATCGCCAAATCCTCACCGAAGTCAACATTTAACTTGCGAAGGCGGTCGACATACCTTTGCATCTTTTGCAAGTGCACGGTAAGAGATTCTCCATGACCCATCTTCGCGGAAATCATGTTAGTGAAAATCTCGTACCTCTCTTGTCTCGCGTTTTGGTGATACCTCTCCAATAAGTCTTGGTGCATCTCGTACGGGTACATGTCCTCGTAGGACTTTTGGAATTCGGAGTTCATGGTGGCGATCATGATGCAATGTACCTTCGTTGCATCTCGCTCATGAGTTTCAAAGGCGGTGATTTCGGCTGGAGTAGCGATTTCGGTGTTGATTTTCTCGAGCTTCTCATCAAGGACATACTCCTTATCCTCATAGCGAGCAATGGTGCGAATGTATCTTATCCATTCGCTAAAGTTCGTTCCATCGAAGGTGACCTTTTGGCAAAGGCTCATCAACGTGAAAGAACTAGCAGCAGCGTTGATTGCGTTCGACATCTACAATTAGAAAAGGACAAAGATATATTAGAACAAGAATCCCTAATTATCACCCAATAAGAAAATTAGGGCTAGGATCCAACAATAACATTTACATACTAGAAAAGGGATGCCGTAATCTAACATGCAAATAAATTTAAGGTAAGTGAATGACGATTCACTAATTCTCCATCACAAAAACCTATACTATTAGTCCTAAGTGTTTTTGAGAATTCCTAGGTTCGGATGAGATTCATTGAAACTATTCAATGGCATGTTTAAATCTCGATATGCCCCTCTCGTTTGTGACTGGGATGCCGAGGATCACAAAGCGGGTGTGAATTACCATGCAAATTCACATGGTGCCTTCATTGTAACAATCACCTATTCGATGTGCCGGTAAACCACACACGCTCCATCGAACTATGATAAACAACGAATCACCCTTTGCCACCTTCGCTTAGAACCAATTAGCGTGCCGGTAAACCACACGCGCTCCACTAACATCTTAGCAAGGTGCAAAGTGTAATTTCATGGGATTGCATCAATTCACTTTTCCTAAAGTAACTAGGATTGGGAAATTTTTAAAAAAATGTGTAGTTACTTTATATTTCTTATTATACTTTTAATGAGAGGATGAGGTTGCCCTATCCTACCCGTTCGGCTAACGACCCTCCACCAATCAAGCAAGCGGTAGGTGTGAGTGTACACCCATTAAGCGCCATTTTATAGGCCGCAACCTTATACCCACCTTATAGATCGGCTTCGTGAATGAGGCCTACTAACGGTAAGACTAGCATTTAGTTATACATATATATATATTATTCTAGTAATATCATATTAGTATAGGGTTGTATTTTAAAACCTTTAAAATCTAGGGTTTGAAATTTAAATTGTCTAAATTAAAACTTTTAATCACAAAAGTAAATTTCAAACATGAGAGTAGGTTTTATACATTTAAAACATGGAGGATCAAATAACAAATAATTCCAATTAACAATTAATATCCTAATTATCTATATTTGATTTATTCAAGATTTCTTTTAAGATAATTACCAAAATAATTAAAATAATTAATTAATTATCATATAAGGAAATTAAATATTTAATTAGTTGATAATTACCCTTAACTAGATCAAGATAATAGTTATATTTATCAGAAAAACGAATTAATGTTGATCTAATTAGTTTATGGTAAGTTAAGATAAGATAAACACAAAGAAATCCCGAATCTGGCCATTCCTGACGCCTGGACTCGCCGAGTGCACAAATGGACTCGCCGAGTCAGGCCTACTCGCCGAGTCCACTTTGAGACTCGCCGAGTCCATGACTCAGAAACCAAAAAATCGAATTTTGCAGGTTTGTTTCAGTTAATCAAGCAACAATTTACAGAAAACCAAGCAAGGCTCTGATACCACTGATGGGTTTTTAGCCATAAGAACTTTCCTATGTGCGCATGCAAAACCCTAATGCTTGGATCTAGGCTTTCTAATAAACATGCTTTGAATCCAAGACTTCTAATTACTAATTAGGTTAAACAAGAACATTGAAACAGATCTAGAATCATACCTTTGAGTTCCTTGTTGATCTTGAGGTCTTGGAGCTTCTAGAGTCACAAGTGTCACTCCTCTAATGGCTTACAAACACCAAAGCAAGGAGGATGATTTGGGAGAGAGGAGAGGGGAGGAATTCGACCAGAGTTCTCTTGCTTTTTCAGAAGTATCGAATTCCCTATGCCATGGGGTCTATTTATACTTGTAGATTCCTTAATGATTACAGATAAGTCCCTATCAGATAATCTTCTCTTAAGGCTATCCAAATCCATTCCTAAGATAAGTATATGGACGATTTTAGCTTTCCTAAAGCTCTTAGAATCCGTCCAAAGTATATCCAAATGGATTTATAGTTTAAAGCTTAACTATCAAACAATTGACAGTTTATACCCCTTTATTTAATTAATCTCTTTAAGTCACCAAATTAATTCTAATTAATTCTATGACTTATATTAATCAAATAACAAATATATTATTCATTATATTATTCCCATAATATATTAATAATATTTATTCTCTCTTAATAAATCATCCTATCAAGTTGCTATGGTGAAGGCAACCCAAAAGGACCATGCACAACCGGATATAGTTACAGCCTTAGACACTATTCCAACAGAAGGTACGTAGATGGAACAATAGACTATGTTGACTTCGTAGATATTGACGTTTTCTCTATGCATGAGTTGGATACAATGGTTCGAGAAATAGGGTACGTAGAAGGGCAAACTTTGTATTATCATTTTCTTATTCCAGAAGTAGAGTTGGACTTTGGTCTGTTACCTCTAGGAAATGATGGGGATGTGCATGTATTGTCAAATTATGTGGAAAAAAATAACCTTTTAAGTATCTACATAGAGCATGGGCATACAATGGTTAACAGTTATTTTTTGTCCCCCACCAAGGTTATTATTGAGGAGTTGGTTACTGATGTATCCCCTGAACTAGATAGGAACCAAAAGAAGGGAAAAGTTGTTGGATCTTCTAGGAAAAAATTAGACTACTCCCAGTCCATTGTGCCATATGGAACATTTGATGGACCTTCACAAGTGATACAGGATAGTGAGCCAGTTATGGATGATGAGCGAGTTATGACTGATGAGCCAGTTTTGAATGATGAACCAGTTATGAATGATGAACCAGTTTTGAATGATGAACCAGTTATGAATGATGTACCTGTTATGAATGATGTGCCAATCATAGATGACCAATATGATGAGCCAGTTATGAATAATGATCCATTTGTAGATGATGAATATGATTGTGAGGATAGTGTAGATGAAAGTGATTTTGATAGTCAGCATGATGCAAAAAAACAGTGTTTGATGAGGAACCTTTGATGGATGATGTGGAGGTGAACATGATCAACTTCTATAGTGTACTTGATGAAGACATTGACTTGGGCCAGCTTGATCCGACAAACAATAATACTGAGGAACATGAAGACATTGAAGATGAACCTTTAGAAGTCTTAGACAATGATGTCTTTGAGTCATTTGCTAGTGAAAAAGAGCCTAGGAAGAAATTGTTAAGGTCCATTCTAAAACCAGTTGCTTGTTCATCTGGTGAGGTTCACACTAAAGCTTTTAAGATTAGTCAGACGTTCAAGGAAAAGGAAAAAATAAGAGAAGTTATTGCCAATTACTCTGTAAAAGAAAGGAGGGATCTACATTATGTAAAGAATGACAAGACAAGAGTTAGGGTAAAGTGTAGGGGTATTGTTCCTGAATTGACTGGTGATAGTAATAAAGGTAGGGGCAATTTAGTACTTTCCAAGAAAACAACTTGTCCATGGGTTCTTTTTATATCTAGGGCAGATGAGAAACAAGTTTGGACTGTCAAAACATACGAAGATTCTCATTCTTGTTTGCAAACAAGGACAGTGAGGGCTTGTTCATCTAAGTTTCTAGCTAACAACATATTGCATCAAGTTGAAAGTAAACCCAAGATCCCTACACGTACTTTACAATAGGAGTTAGTACAGAGGTATTCACTTTCAATATCAAAGATGAAAGTATTTCGGGCCAAAGCTATGGCAAAACAATATGTTTATGGTGATTATGAAAAGCAGTACGGTGTTTTGAGAGAATATGCCATGGAATTGAAGTCAAAGAATCCAGGAACAACTGTGAAGATAGATGTCAAAATTGAACCCAATGTGTGTCCTGAAACAAGGATCTTCAAACGGATATATATATATATATATATATATATATATATATATATGCTTAGGTCCATTGAAGGAGGGATTTAAAAAAGGTTTGAGGGATTTTCTTGGATTTGATGGTACGTTTTTGAAGGGTCCCTTTCCAGGACAAATTCTTACTGCAGTTGGGCTTGATTCGAACAATGGCATTTACCCAGTTGCATATGCCATTGTAGAGACTGAAAATATTAACTCTTGGACATGGTTTTTGGAACACTTGGGTGATGACTTAGATTTGAATTCTTCATCTAACTTCACTTTCATTTCAGATCGGCAAAAGGTACCCTCTAACTTTTTATTCACTTTTACTTTTTTTATTTCATTTACTAACTTATTTTAATTGTACTCACAGGGAATCTTGGTTGCAATAGAGAAGTTATTTCCATCAGCTAAGCAAAGGTTCTGTTTAAGACATGTGTATGACAACATGAAATTGAAACACAAAGGAGATGAATTGAGGGAAGCAGTATGGTGTTGTGGAAAAGTATACAACATACCAAAATTTAATAGGGCTATGGAGAAACTGAAAAAGCTTAACCCAGAAGCACATGAGTGGTTAAGTAAAATTCCTGCAAAACATTGGGCAAGATCCCATTTCTCTGGTAAGTATCATACTCTTTTCACTAACATATTTCATAACTGATTTCAGTAATTAATTGTTTGGTTTTATATATAGGAAGGGCATTGACTGATAGTTTGACAAATAAGTTGTGTGAGGTATTTAACTCCAAGTTAGATGAGGCAAGGGACAAGCCTATAATCACTTGTTTGGAATATATTAGAGAATACCTCACAAAGAGAATAGTAAATGTTCATAAGGTGCTAGACAAATGCAAAGGTTCTCTAAGTACAACTGCAACAACAATCTTAGAAAACAATAAGACAGAGGCAAGTAAGATGAGGGTTCTATTTAATGGAGCTGATAAATATCAAGTGACTGGTCTATGGATGGAGCAGTATGTTGTGAATTTGAAAGAGAGGAGTTGCACTTGCAGGAAATGGGACATTACAGGTATTCCATGCCAGCATGCTATTGCTGCAATGTATGATAAGATGCAGAATGGGTCAGAATGTGGAGATCCTGAGGCTTGGGTGAGCAAATGTTACTGGCTCAGCACATGGAATGCTATGTACCAACACACAATTGACCCAATAAATGGAAGGAGCATGTGGCCTAGATCTGATTGTCCAACAACCCTTCTCCCACCCAAACATCACAAACAGGTTTGTTGTCATACATGTTTTGTTTAATTTAACTTGAAACTATTTAATAAACTTGTTAATATGTAACCATATGAATTTGTTTATAGGTTGGTAGGCCAAAGAAAAAAAGGAAGAGGGCAGTTGATGAGCCAACTCAAAGTACCAAGTTAAGTAGGAAACACTTGACAGTCACTTGCAGCAAATGCCACAACAAAGGTCACAATGCTAGGACTTGCAAGGGGCAGGGAGGTCCTAGTGAAGCTGGAAAGGGGGGTGGACAGAAGAAGGGAAAACATGTTGTAGCTTAGTTTGTATTTCTAAGTAATCTTTTGCTATTATGTCTAATTAAAGTTAGAACATGTTTACTAAGTTTGGTTATGGTATGTCAGTCAAAACAACTACTTTTGATAGGTCTTTTGGGTATTCTATGTTTGTAACATGATATTACACTTACATGCATTATGGTGCTACTTTGGTAATTAGTTTTTTGGCTATGTTACTGCACTTTAATAATCAACATTACACTTACATGCAATCAAATTGACAATTTCCTTCCTTGCTAATATAATATCCATCACATTAAAACAAAACATCAAACTTACATTACATATTATATCTGTTACATTTTCTTATCCCAACATTACATACAATCATAGGGAAAATCCTTCAAAAGCTATGACAAAAATGGGACCAAAACACAGATTCCAAGTTATAGATTCCCCCCCTCCCCCAAATGCTTCTTGATTTTTTTACTTGAAAAGGTAACACACCATGAAAAACAACCAACTCAGACAAAGTAACCATTTCACCATCATCAATCGTGCTTCGAGATTGTTTCTTCCACGCAACAATCCCGGAATCACAACAGTTGACCTAGGGCACATGGGAGGGTCGAACCATCCAAAATAGTTGCATGTTCCTCCTAACCTTGAGCATGACCAGAATCGACGACCTGGGTTCAAGTCAGTCCACGATGTCACCAAAATCGCCGGCCTTCCACAGTGGCATATCACCATCTTCTTCAATTTTGGAATAGAATGTGAGTAGGGAGGGAAGAACAGAGGCAAGGAACAAGAAGTAGAAGGATACAAAGGTGGACCTTAAATTATATATTTTGTTGCACAACAAAATGAAAAGACAAATTTACCCCTTCATTAACGGTTCAAAATTGACGAGGTTAGGGTCAAGGACCAATCGTGAAATTAAATGAAACCTTAAGGACTATTCGCGTGACTTTTTGCTAGAAAGTCCTCAAAGTGCGATATTGTGTAAACCACAGGGACCAATCGTGAAATTTTGTCTTTATTTAACCTTATTAACCAACTTATAATCATTATTAGAAAGAAATTGAAAAGTCATGGAAGTTTCAAATGAATGTGGTGAAAGGAAAAATGAATGGGCGTTTCAAATGCATGAGATTCAAGAAAAAATGCTAGCTTTATAAGTATGTATGATATATATATATATATATATATATATATATATATATATATATATATAGGGTGAGGTTCAATAGAGAACCATAATTAACAAGGAACCAAGAAATTAATCGTGAGCGTCGAAAATCATAATAATCAACGGCCAACGAAATAGATGTACACTTTTACATTGGACGCACACATACCGGATTATACCAAAAAATCCACCTCCTTACCAAAAAACTCAACTCTTTTTTTGTTTTAAATTTTTTTTAGGACACATTTTTTATCAAAAAAAAAAAAAGAAACGAATATTCCTTTGTTCTCAATTTTTCGTCCTCTTTCCATAGAGATCCATGTTATATATAATAAATAAACTTTTTTTTTTCAAAAAAACCCACTTCATTTTATTAGTTTTTTTAATATTTAAGTTTATTTTTATCAAAAAATAATAATTATACCAAAAATATTAAATTTTTTACTCTATTAATAAACATCAACACCGATTTAAAAAAATAAAAAAAATTAAAAAAAACCTCAAACAGTGTGGATTCATACTGTGAATCTAAACTATAAATATTTCAATTTTTAACATTCACAATGTGAAAAAACTCGAATAGCTCAGATTCACATTGTGAATCTGACTTACTATTATGCACACTGTGAATCTGAGAAGGTTCACAAAAAAAAAAAAAAAAAAAACCTCGATTAGTGTAGATTCACACTATGAATCTAAACTGTAAATATTTCAATCAACATTCACAATGTGAAAAAGTTTCGATTAGTTCAGATTCACACTGTGAATCTGAATTACTGTTATGCACACTGTGATTCTGAGAAGGGTCACAAAGTGAATCTGAACAAGTTCACAATATGAACCTGAATAGGTTCACAATATGAATCTGAACTGAAATACCATTCTTTTTACATGAATATGAATCTATATTTAAAAATTACAAAAATGCATGAATTTTGATATATTTATTAATTTTTTTTATAAAAAAATAAACCTTAACTTTTCAACAAAGACAATGAAGTGAATTTTTTTTCAAAAAAAAAGTTTGTTTTTTATATATCATCATGGATCTCTTTGGAAAGAGGACGAAAAATCGTAAACAACGGTATACTCGGTTTTTTTTTCGATAAAAAACATGGTCTAAAAAAAATTTAACGAAAAAAATAAATTGGGTTTTGTTATAATCTAGTGCATGTGCGTATATTTAAAAGTCTACAAACCTTCCATTTGCCGTTATTGGTTCATAGGTTCATTGATTAATAATGGTTCTATATTGAACTTTTCTATATATATATATATATATATATATATATATATATATATATATATATATATATATATATATATATATATATATATATATATATATATATAGAGAGAGAGAGAGAGAGAGAGAGAGAGAGAGAAAGAGATAGATAGTTAGGATCATATATTAGCCATAAACATCGTGTGAATGTATGACCAAATTTGGTCCACTCATCTCATAATAGTATTATAGTTATTTAATTATATCAATAATTATTATAAAAAATAAATCCATTTAATTTTAGAAACTTAATCAAGTTAAATATGGAAGAATCACAAATCACGGATATACCTCTTTTATTAATTAATTTATATTCTATTCTTTTTCACTTTTATTTCCTTCGTCCCTAACTCCCACTTACTCTAAACCTAGCAGAAGAAAGAAACCAAAAATTGAAAATTGTTAAATGGAATCCAAATCGGAAAATCGTGATAGTCTAAATAGTTTTCATCCACTATGTAATCTAAATCGGAAAATCGTGTAATCAAATAACGATATCTCGTCTTTGGGTTCATGCTTCGACGAGACATTGGTGGAAGTTGTTGAAGACGAAGACAAAATGTACGGTGAAATCATCACGGACACAAACTCACGAAGTCAAATCGTCTCGGTCACCATTTTGTACTTCGATGAGACGACGGTGGCATCGGCGAATCGTTTAATTAAATTTTCTCGAACCCAAATCACTAAATAAGAGACGTTCATGAAATCAAGTAGATATTCCTTCTTAGTCTTCATTCTCTGCTTCTATTCACTTCTCTAATTTCCTTTTTGATCATTATCGACCTTCAAAGAATTAAGAATACCCATGTAATGTATATGTGAATTTTTGGATACAGTATTTCTAGATGTATCTGTAATCGATTTTTCATATGCAAGACTGAATCCACATATGTATGGCTAAAACTATATGTATGGCTGAATCAAATTCGTAAAAGTACTTTAGAATCTATATATGGTTCTAGAACTAGATGTACCTGTAATTCATCTTCTAACCCAATATATATATATATATATATATATATATATATATATATATATATATATATATATATATATATATATATATATATATTGACAAATTGTTTCACATCTTTTACCATATATATAGTAAACAACGGTATACTAGGTTTTTTTTCGATAAAAAACATGTTCTAAAAAAATTAAACGAAAAAAATAAAGTGAATTTTGTTATAATCTGGTGCATTTGCGCATATTTAAAAGTCTACAAACCTTCAGTTTGCCGTTGATAGTTTTAAATTCCGACGCTTTGGATTGGTTCATGGGTTCATTGATTAATAATGTTTCTATATTGAACTTTTCTACATATATATATATATATATATATATATATATATATATATATATATTGAGAGAGAGAGAGAGCGAGAAAGAGTGAGGATCATATATTACCTATAAATATCATGTGAATGTATGACCAAATTTGGTCCACTCATCTCATAATAGTATTATAGTTATTTAATTATATAAATAATTATTATAAAAAATAAATCCATTTAATTTTAGAAACTTAATCAAGTTAGATATGGAAGAATCACAAATCAATGATATAACTCTTTTATTAGTTAATTTCTATTCTATTCTTTGTCACTTTTATTTTCTTCGTCCTTAACTCCCACTTACTCTAAACCTAGCAGAAGAAAGAAACCCAAAAATTGAAAATTGTTAAATCGACTCCAAATCGGAAAATCGTGATAGTCTGAATAGTTTTCATCCACTACGCAATCTAAATCGGAAAATCGTGTAATCAAATATCGATATCTCATCCTTGGGTTCATGCTTCGACGAGACATTGGTGGACGTTGTTGAAGACGAAGACAAAATGTTTGGTGAAATCATCACGGACACAAACTCACGAATTGTAATCGTCTCGGTCACCATTCTGTACTTCGATGAGACGATGGTGGCATCGGCGAATCGTTTAATCAAATTTTTTCGAACCCAAATAACTAAATAAGAGACGATCATGAAATCAAGTAGGTATTCCTTCTTAGTCTTCATTCTCTGCTTCAATTCACTTCTCTAATTTCCTTTTTGATCATTATCGACCTTCAAAGAATTAAGAATACCCATGTAATGTATATGTGAATTTTTGGATACGGTATTTCTAGATGTATCTGTAATCGATTTTTCATATGCAAGACTGAATCCACATATGTATGGCTGAATCAAATTTGTATAAGTACTATTGAATCTATATATAGTTCTAGAACTAGATATACCTATAATTCATCTTCTAACACAAAAGAAATATATATATATATATATATATATATATATATATATATATATATATATATATATATATATTGACAAATTGTTTCACATCTTCTACCATATATATAGTAAACAACGGTATACTCGGTTTTCTTTTTCGATAAAAAACATGGTCTAAAAAAATTTTAAACGAAAAAAATAAAGTGAGTTTTGTTATAATCTGGTGCATGTGCGTATATTTAAAAGTTTACAAACCTTCAGTTTACCATTGATCGTTTTTAATTTCGACGCTTTGGATTGGTTCATGGGTTCAGTGATTAATAATGGTTCTATATTGAGCTTTTCTATATATATATATATATATATATATATATATAGACAGAGAGAGAGAGGGAGAGAGAGAGAGAAATAGAGGAAGAGAGAGAGAGAGTTAGGATCATATATTACCCATAAATATCATGTGAATGTATGAACAAATTTGGTCCACTCATCTCATAATAGTATTATAGTTATTTAATTATATAAATAATTATTATAAAAACTAAATCCATTTAATGTTAGAAATTTAATCAAGTTAAATATGGAAGAATCACAAATCACGGATATACCTCTTTTATTAATTAATTTCTATTCTATTCTTTGTCCCTTTATTTCCTTCCTCCCTAACTCCCACTTACTCTAAACATAGCAGAAGAAAGAAACCAAAAATTGAAAATTGTTAAATCGACTCCAAATCGGAAAATCATGATAGTCTAAATAGTTTTCATCCACTACGTAATCTAAATCGCAAAATCGTGTAATCAAATATCGATATCTCGTCTTTGGGTTCATGCTTCGACGAGACATTGGTGGACGTTGTTGAAGACGAAGACAGAATGTATGGTGAAATCATCACGGACACAAACTCACGAAGTCAAATCGTCTCGGTCACCATTTCGTACTTCGATCAGACGATGGTGGCATCGATGAATCGTTTAATCAAATTTTCTCGAACCCAAATCACTAAATAAGAGACGATCATAAAATCAAGTAGATATTCCTTCTTAGTCTTCATTCTCTGCTTCGATTCACTTCTCTAATTTCATTTTTTATCATTATCGACCTTCAAAGAATTAAAAATACCCATGTAATGTATATGTGAATTTTTAGATACGGTATTTCTAAATGTATCTGTAATCGATTTTTCATATGCAAGACTGAATCCACATATGTATGGCTAAAATTATATGTATGGCTGAATCAAATTTGTATAAGTACTTTAGAATCTATATATGGTTCAAGAACTAGATGTACCTGTAATTCATCTTCTAACCCAAAAGAAATAAATAAATATATATATATATATATATATATAGTGACAAATTATTTCACATCTTTTACCATATATATAGTAAACAACGGTATACTCGGTTTTTTTTTCGATAAAAAACACATTCTAAAAAAAATTTAAACGACAAAAATAAAGTGGATTTTGTTATATTCTGGTGCATTTGCGTATATTTAAAAGTCCACAAACCTTCAGTTTGTCGTTGATCGTTATAAATTCATATTGATTAATAATGTTTCTATATCGTACTTTTATATATATATATATATATATATATATATATATATATATATATATATATTGAGAGAGAGAGAGCGAGAAAGATTTAAGATCATATATTACCCATAAATATCATGTGAATGTATGACCAAATGTGGTCCACTCATCTCATAATAGTATTATAGTTATTTAATTATATAAATAATTATTATAAAAATTAAATCCATTTAATTTTAGAAACTTAATCAACTTAAATATGGAAGAATCACAAATCACGGATATACCTCTTTTATTAATTAATTTCTATTCTATTCTTTGTCACTTTTATTTCCTTCGTCCCTAAATCCCACTTACTCTAAACCTAGCAGAAGAAAGAAACCCAAAAATTGAAAATTGTTAAATCGAATCCAAATCGGAAAATTGTGATAGTCTAAATAGTTTTCATCCACTACACAATGTAAATCGGAAAATCGTATAATCAAATATCGATATCTCGTCTTTGGGTTCATGCTTCGACGAGACATTGGTGGACGTTGTTGAAGACGAAGAAAAAATGTACGGTGAAATCATCACGGACACAAACTCACGAAGTCAAATCGTCTCGGTCACCATTCTGTACTTCGATGAGACGATGGTGGCATCGACGAATCATTTAATCAAATTTTCTCGAACACAAATCACTAAATACGAGACGATCATGAAATCAAGTAGGCATTCCTTCTTAGTCTTCATTCTCTGCTTCGATTCACTTCTCTAATTTCCTTTTTGATCATTATCGACCTTCAAAGAATTAAAAATACCCATGTAATGTATATGTGAATTTTTGGATACAGTATTTCTAGATGTATCTGTAATCGATTTTTCATATGCAAGACTGAATCCACATATGTATGGCTAAAACCATATGTATGGCTGAATAAAATTTGTATAAGTACTGTTGAATCTATATATAGTTCTACAACTAGATGTACCTATAATTCATCTTCTAACACAAAAGAAATATATATATATATATATATATATATATATATATATATATATATATAGTGACAAATTGTTTCACATCTTTTACTATATATATAGTAAACAACGGTATACTTAGTTTTCTTTTTCGATAAAAAACATGGTCTAAAAAAATTTTAAACGAAAAAAATAAAGTGAGTTTTGTTATAATCTGGTGCATGTGCGTATATGTAAAAGTCTACAAACTTTCAGTTTACCGTGATCGTTTTAAATTTCAACGCAGAGAGAAAGAGAGGAAGAGAGAGAGAGAGAGAGAGAGAGAGAGAGAGATAGGATCATATATTACCCATAAATATCGTGTAAATGTATGACCATATTTGGTCCATTCATCTCATAATAGTATTATAGTTATTTAATTATATAAATAATTATTATAAAAACTAAATCCATTTAATTTTAGAAACTTAATCAAGTTAAATATGGAAGAATCACAAATCACGGATATACCTCTTTTATTAATTAATTTCTATTCTATTCTTTGTCACTTTTATTTCCTTCGTCCCTAACTCTCACTTACTCTAAACCTAGCAGAAGAAAGAAACCCAGAAATTGAAAATTGTTAAATCGAATCCAAATCGGAAAATCGTGATAGTCTAAATAATTTTCATCCACTACGCAATCTAAATCGCAAAATCGTGTAATCAAATATCGATATCTCGTCTTTGGGTTCATGCTTCGACGAGACATTGGTGGACGTTGTTGAAGACGAAGACAAAATGTACGGTGAAATCATCACGGACACAAACTCACGAAGTCAAATCGTCTCGGTCACCATTTTGTACTTCGATGAGACGATGGTGACATCGGCGAATCGTTTAATCAAATTTTCTCGAACCCAAATCTCTAAATAAGAGACGTTCATGAAATCAAGTAGATATTCCTTCTTAGTCTTCATTCTCTGCTTCGATTCACTTCTCTAATTTCATTTTTTACCATTATCGACCTTCAAAGAATTAAGATTACCCATGTAATGTATATGTGAATTTTTAGATACGGTATTTCTAAATGTATCTGTAATCGATTTTTCATATTCAAGAATGAATCAACATATGTATGGCTAAAATTATATGTATGGCTGAATCAAATTTGTATAAGTACTTTAGAATCTATATATGGTTTAAGAACTAGATGTACCTGTAATTCATCTTCTAACCCAAAAGAAATAAATAAATAAATAAATATATATATATATATATATATATATATATATATATAGTGACAAATTGTTTCACATCTTTTACCATATATATAGTAAATAACGGTATACTTGGTTTTTTTTCGATAAAAAACATGTTCTAAAAAAAATTTGAACGAAAAAAATAAAGTGGATTTTGTTATATTCTGGTGCATTTGCATATATTTAAAAGTCTACAAACCTTCAGTTTGCCGTTGATCATTTTAAATTCTAACTCTTTGGATTGGTTCATGGGTTCATTTATTAATAATGTTTCTATATATATATATATATATTGAGAGAGAGAGAGAGAGAGCGAGAAAGAGTTAAGATCATATATTACCCATAAATATCATGTGAATGTATGACCAAATGTGGTCCACTCATCTCATAATAGTATTATAGTTATTTAATTATATAAATAATTATTATAAAACTTAAATCCATTTAATTTTAGAAACTTAATCAAGTTAAATATGGAAGAATCACAAATCACGGATATACCTCTTTTATTAATTAATTTCTATTCTATTCTTTGTCACTTTTATTTCCTTCGTCCCTAACTCCCACTTACTCTAAACCTAGCAGAAGAAAGAAACCCAAAAATTGAAAATTGTTAAATCGAATCCAAATCGGAAAATCGTGATAGTCTAAATAGTTTTCATCCACTACGCAATCTAAATCGGAAAATCGTGTAATCAAATATTGATATCTCGTCTTTGGGTTCATGCTTCACAAGACATTGGTGGACGTTGTTGAAGACGAAGAAAAAATGTACGGTGAAATCATCACGGACACAAACTCACAAAGTCAAATCGTCTCGGTGACCATTCTGTACTTCGATGAGACGATGGTGGCATCAGCGAATCGTTTAATCAAATTTTCTCGAACCCAAATCACTAAATAAGAGACAATCATGAAATCAAGTAGGTATTCCTTCTAAGTCTTCATTCTCTGCTTCGATTCACTTCTCTAATTTCATTTTTGATCATTATCGACCTTCAAAGAATTAAGAATACCCATGTAATGTATTTATGAATTTTTTGATACGGTATTTCTAGATGTATCTGTAATCGATTTTTCATATGCTAGACTGAATCCACATATGTATGGCTAAAACTATATGTATGGCTGAATCAAAAGAAATATATGGTTCTCGAACTAGATGTACCTGTAATTCATCTTCTAACCCAAAAGAAATATATATATATATATATATATATATATATATATATATATATATATATATATATAGTGACAAATTGTTTCACATCTTTTACCATATATATAGTAAGCAATGGTATACTCGGTTTTTTTTTCAATAAAAAACATGTTCTAAAAAAAATTTAAACGAAAAAATAAAGTAGGTTTTGTTATAATCTGGTGCATGTGCGTATATTTAAAAGTCTACAAACCTTCAGTTTGCCGTTGATCGTTTTAAATTCCGACGCATTGGATTGGTTCATGGGTTCATTGATTAATAATGGTTCGATATTGAACTTTTCTATATATAAATAAATAAATAAATAAATAAATATATATATATATATATATATATATATAGAAAGAGAGAGAGAGAGAGAGAGAGAGAGAGAGAGAGAGCGAGAGAGAGAGAGAGAGAGAGTTAGGATCATATATTACCCATAAATATCATTTGAATGTATGATCAAATGTGGTCCACTCATCTCATAATAGTATTATAGTTATTTAATTATATAAATAATTATTATAAAAACTCAATCCATTTAATTTTAGAAACTTAATCAAGTTAAATATGGAAGAATCGCAAATCACGGATATACCTCTTTTATTAATTAATTTCTATTCTGCAATTGGAGAGATTTTCACTCAAACAGGTCAAGTCATGGCCTCAATTGCTAATTTGTTTGAGCAGTTTGTAGAACTATTCGATGAACCGGAGAAAGCTACTCTCTTGGAGGCCAAGTCAGCAGATAACAGGGTCGACCATCTGAAGCAAATTGTCGAAGATGCCGCCAAACGAATGAGTGAAGGAGAACAAGTTCCAAACGAACCTCTTGAGCAAGGTGCTTCAGTTGAGGGGGGAGAATCCATCTTCATCAAAACAACCGAGCTCACAAATTGAGGGGGAGAATTCTATTCCAGTTCCACCCGAAAGCTCAACTTCACCCGAAAGCCCTTCAGCACCCGAAAGCCCTTCAGCTCCCAAAAGCTCGACAACACCAGAAAGTCCTGTAGCACCAGAAAGTCCAGCTACACCTGAAAGCTCATCAGTTGAGGGGGAGAATGTCGATATGTTGTACGACGACGATAGTCAATCTGAATTAGAAGAAATGGTGGATGCTGAATTGGATCCATCCTATGATCCAAATTACCCTCCTCTTGTTAAGTGGACCAGAGATCATCCTGTATCCCAGGTAGTGGGTAATGTCTCTGAAAAGGTCCTGACCCGATCTCAACTGAAGGCAAAGCAAACATCTCTATTCTCCAAAGTAGAATTCTGCATGTATAATTCTTCCGTCTCAAAAGTTGAACCGAAGACAGTTAATATTGCTCTTGATCACTCTGATTGGGTTCAAGCTATGCAAGATGAACTCAACGAGTTCGAAAGAAATAAGGTTTGGCGCCTCATTCCAACTCCTAAAGACGCCTCAGTTGTTGGTCTCAAATAGGTATTAAAAAATAAAATGGACAAGGAAGGCAATGTGATTCGAAACAAAGCTCGTCTCGTGGTGAAAGGATATTTCCAGGAGGAAGGAATTGACTATGAGGAAACTTTTGCTCCGGTAGCGAGGCTGGAATCTGTTCGAATATTTCAGGCCTATGCTGCACACAAGAACTTCGAGGTCTACCAAATGGACGTGAAATGCGCCTTTCTGAATGGTGAACTTGAAGAAACGGTCTACGTGGAGCAACCTCCTGGATTTGTTAATGAAAAGTACCCCAATCACTGTTATATTCTGGACAAGGCAGTTTACAGTCTAAAGCAAGCACCTAGGGCATTGTATGAAACGCTAACCAAGTTAAAGATGTCAAAATTCAAACAATGTTCGGTTGACCCAACCTTCTTTCATAAGAAGGAAGGTAACCACCTTATGATTGTTCAAATCTATGTCGATGATATCATCTTTGGCTCAACGAATCCTAGCTTAACAGCTGAATTCAAAAAGCTGATGGAGACTAAATTTGAAATGAGCTCAATGGGTCCGATTAACTTTTTCCTTGGTTTAAATATTAGACAGGGACCCGAAGGCATCTTTATCAACCAGGAAGCTTACACCAAGACTCTTCTTGCTAAATTTGGCATGAATGGAGACTCAAAGGTTAAAGTTCCAATGGCATTCGGCACCAAGATCACACCATCCTTGGAAAAACCGGCAGTCGATATTACGTTATATCGCCAAATGATTGGTTCTTTAATGTACCTTACTACTAGCAGGCCTGATATAATGTTTTCTGTGTGTTACTATGCTAGATTTCAAGCGAATCCTCATGAACCACATATGCTTGCAGTGAAAAACATTCTCCGGTATCTGAAACGAACCACCTCTCTCAGTTTATGGTATCCATCAAACTCAGGTTTCTTCGTTCAAGCCTACTCAGATGCTGACCTTGGAGGTTGTGGTTTAGACAGGAAAAGCACCACTGGAGGCTTCCAATTCCTAGACGGGAAGTTGGTTAGCTGGCAATCAAAGAAACAAACATGTGTATCTCTGTCTACAGCCGAAGCAGAGTACATCGCAGCTGCCTCCTGTACATCTCAAGTGATTTGGATCCAAAGCCAGCTCCGGGACTATGGACTCAATATGAAAAAGATCCCACTATATTGCGATTCAGAAAGTGCAGTTAGGATCTGTCATAAACCAGTGCAACATTCCAAGACAAAGCATATAGCGCTGAGGTATCACTTCATTAAAGATCATGTGGAAGATGGGAACGTCGAAATTCACTTTGTTCGAACCACTGATCAACTGGCTGACATCTTCACCAAAGCTCTTCCTGAAGCATCTTTCAACAAAATTCTACAAGGGCTAGGAATGATGAAATCGGAGTCAGTGCCAAAGACTACTTCTCAAAATTAAACGTTGGAAGCGAAATAGACCGAACGTTCGGGTTCGGGTCTCATGTGTGCCGAAATGAACCGAACGTTCGGGTTCGGGTCGTGTTCTGGTATACCGAAATGAACCGAACGCTCGGGTTCGGTCGTATTATCTGATCGTCGCTTATCACTCCAAGGTAGTTTCTTTGGTTGTAAACCTTTTGTATCATTTTCTTTATTCATTTCACTTATTTTCAAAGTTCCTTTCTTTTTCAAACTTATTTTTTTTGCAACCGAAATAGACCGAACGCTCGGGTTCGGTTACAAATTTTTTTTTTTGCCGAAATAAACTGAACGCTCGGGTTTGGTTCCAAATTTTTTTTGTGTCTAATTTTTTTTACTTATTTGTTTAATTTTTTTTTCTTTAAATCAAAAAAATTCCAAAATATTTTTTTTTCTTATTTTCTTTTCGTGAATTCAAAAACTCCAAAAATATTTTTTTATTATTTTGTTTTGTTTTGTGTCTTATCTTTTTGTGTGTCTATTTGTGGGAAAATCATTTCACTAGTTAAGTGTCCCTAGAAGCATGTTGTTGTATGTGTCCAAAGCCTCACCTGATTCTGAATAATAGCCTTATTGACTTGGTAAATACAAACCTTGTCTTCCCAATTAGGCTTTCATATTTATTCTCATCATGAGCTACCTGACTCTCTTCTCACATGAGATAAGAGTTTTCTACTTGGTCCTTATTTTAACAGCAGAGGTACTTTCGTTTCTCTACACCATCTACACTACTTTTCTCCATCTCACTCGCTTCATAAACGTAACCCTTGAGACTCTCAGAAATTGCCACTGAGGTTTATGGTTACATAATTTCTGTGTTTATGATCTTAGCTTCGTGTCACTACGAACTAAGTGAAACCCACAATTCAATACCTACTATGAATTGACGATGATCAATCATCTTTGCTCTAGCTATAACTAACGAATTGACGGACTTATCCATGGGGATGGAAAGTAAAATCTCCAATTTCCTTTTTAGTGATTCTTATGAAATTGTTACGTCCAATAACATTTCTTCCCTTGGAATTCAGTTTTAATTTTTTTTGAGATTTTACATAAACGGTTTTATCTAGCCACTTAAATAATTTCAAACCTACTTGTTCAACAGACTGCATTGGTCTCACAAGTACTTCGTTCGATTTCTGTCTTATATCAAGATCAGGAATTCTGAACTGAAGTGAAAGCCACCCAAATAAGGCTAATTAAAAGAAGACTTTCAACACTTCTTAATAAGTGTCTGATCGTTTTTCAACGGGAAACCACACAAACACTTTAAGGTCTCTCTTGACTTTGAAGGAAGAGATTCGTGCCCGGGATCCATTGTTTCGTGTCTTTATTGACATCACAAAATCCCTCATATGTGTTGCTTTATTTCTTTTTCTTTTACACACTAAGAACGAAAATCTTTTTGATTTTCCACAATTCTGGTTTCATTAATTACATGGCATCATTTTTAAATGGGATTTGAAGTAATAAAAGGGTTGTGGTTAATACTGATCCACCCGGGCAACTTTGCTTTAAGATGACGTTAACTCTAAAAGGATAAGATGATAATATGCTGACTCAGGCGGGAGTCCAATCGATTTGATTTTCAAACGGCGCTTGACAGCCAGGCGTGCGAAGAGGAACCGTTTCTTTTGAAAACGGCGCCTGATGGGAAGGCGTGTGAATCGGGACTGACACTCTCTCTCATGCGTAATCATCGGTGATACCAACTGTCACGCATCAATCACCTCCGAAAAACCATTCGTATTTCCCTCGAAGATTTGGGACAGATTCTTCTCTCTCCTCTACCCAGTATAAAAGGTAACGTAAACCATTGTTTACCTCTTTACTACGCCCATATTTTCAGAGAGCAAGAAAACCTTCAAGTATTCTACTGTTCATCATCTCTCCCATCTTCTTCACAACAATGGCGGATTCATCATCAGTTCATGCCACTTCCCACATCCTGCCGATTCGTCCCCAACAGAGTTTGATCATCGATCTTACTCCTCAGGTCTATGATGCTTTCATGTTCCCGATAATCGCATGCCTCAAGTACTCACCGATTGCTCCTGCTCTCACCAAAGTTGAAGCAGTTCCTATCGAGTTCTTGTCTCAAATTTTCGCCACTGCTCATTACGACAAGGCAGTCGACAGGATCTTCTTTGACGTGCTTGATCACAAGGTGTCCATCTCCAAGCAGAGGTTTTGCTCAATTTTAGGGTTTGAACCTGATTCAACTAGGGTTAACCCTGAATCGATTCCGGTGGGTCACATGTTCTCTATGTTCTACAACATGGGGTATACTGAGGTGCTGACAACAGTCACAAAGTTCAAGAAATCGTGCCTGCCTCCTCAGTGGAATGGGTTATTTACAGTGCTGTTCAAGGGGCTGTCTGAATGCAGTGCTGGATCAGACGGAGCAAGCCGTCTTTTCATCACGATTTTGTACGGGATCTACAACGGTATCAACTTGGACTACGGGTCGGTCCTATGGCAACAGCTCATTCAGAGTCTGTCTTCTAGATCTCGACATTCCGAGATTTCCTATGCTCGATTTTGGACTCTCATTACAAAATGGGTGATGGACAAGTACCAAGTCCCCATTGTTGCTAGTTCTCCAATGTCTTCGATTGGTACTTTCCATACCACGAAGATCATTGTCTCCGATGCTTCAAAATTTCAATTCATTGGCTCTATTCCAGAGACGATGTATGGAGATGTTCCAGCTGACATTCAGATCATTTGAACCTACAAGGAGTTTCGATGGTTTGGTCCGAGAGAGCTTACTCCTGAAATGCTCAAGTCCATCCATGACGCTGACAAGCCTGCGCCAAGGGGAAAGAAAACTGACAAAGGCAAAGACAAGCAAGTTGGTAAGGGAGCGAAAGGCCCTTCTCCCAAGAAGCGTAAAACTACACAGACTGTTCAGTCTCCTCCGCCGAAGAAGAGAAAAACCCAACCAAGGCGAAAGCTGATAATCGCTTCCTCCTCAAGCGAATCTGAGGAAGAGAATTCTGCCTCTGACGGATCTCCTCGTGGTAACACTCCACCACGATCGCCTACTCCTGAAGCTCACTTTTCCACTTCTCCAATATCTTCTCCACCAATTACCATTCCCATTTCCATTCCCCCCATAACCTCCACCACTCAAATACCATCCACCTCCATCCCAGTACCCCCTCCCATCTTTACCGAAGCAACCACCACCACCGCAGAATTCAGAACCAATGTATCTGATACAGGGGTTCCTACTGACGCACCCAAACCCCCACCAACTACCAAACATACAACCCAACCCGAACCTACTACAACTACCGAGCCTCCACCCTCACCACCACCCTCATCTCCTGCTCATGCGGCAGAGAGTGAAGAACCATTCCTCGGCGGAGAGGACATGACCTTTGATTCGGTCTATTACAGTCCGTTTCAGGTACAGAGTGACGACGATGATGATGCTCCCGTTACCAAAAGGCATCTCAAGGAGCTTCACGATAAAATTGATTCGCTCATCGCTTCCTCTTCTTCATCCCAGTCCTCCATCTCTGAAGCTGCCATTCAGAAGATTGTTGATGCTTTTTCCAAAGCTCATCCAGTCTCTCTAGACTCCGCTACTGCAGCCATTGATGCCTCAACCAAAGCCTGTGAGGCAGCGACCGAAAAAGTCGATAAACTATTCACTGATGCGTCTTCTTTATTACAATCATTACAGGAAAATGCTGAAGCCACCAAAACAAAGCTGGAACCCATTGTCAACCAGCTGGCTACATTAGTTGCATCAGAGCTGAAGTCGTTTGCTTTTCTTCGTCAAACTCTCTCAGATGACAACTCAGCTTTCAAGACAATCATTGAGGAGCGCCTCGCCAAGCTTCAAGACGATCTAGCTGCTGAGAACTCCCTCATGGATGCTCTTGCTTGGAAGACCACCGCTCTTAAGGTCAAGAGTATTCAACTCTCCAACTCACAAAAGGAGATTGAGTCTCTTCGATATGAAAGACAGATAATTTCTTCGTGTGTTTCGGATGTCCACTCAGCTATATGCAACATCCTGGAAGCACATGACCCGATACTCAACTATTCTGTCAGGCGAACTCTTGCAGAAAAGCTTGCTCCTGCCCTCTCTCTACTGAGCAAGATTGAAGGGCTCCTTGATTTCGTGTCCATTCCGAAACAAGGGGGAGAAAAAGAAAATGTGTCTCAACCGCCTCCTACTTCAACAGCAACTCACACAACCGAACCTCCTCATACTGGCCAAGCCTCAGGTTCGTGTGTTAAAGACAAGGGCAAGAAAATTGCTAAGGAGAGCGATGATGAAGATAAGGAGACCATTGCCGACCTTCTGAAGAAGCAAGGTCGAGATAAAGATGCTGACATCAGCACTCGTGTAGCTAGGGAGGCTGAAGAAGCCGAAAGAAGACAGAAAGAAGCTCACGACCTTCTCGAGAGCAGGAAAACTCTTTCTCCTCCTTGGACTCTTGAGAAGTTGCTGAAAGAAGCTATCGATACTCCAAGCATCTTGTGGCTAGAACCGGTGATCTCTCTAGATCGTGATAATACTGTCGATTCTCAGTTCGACATGCCACTGACCCGAAGGGCGTTTGTCTTCCATGCCCTTGACAACATTGCTGAGTTCCCTCATCCACATCTAAAGATTGATAGGGACTTAGTCGAATTCTATCTGAGGGCTGCTCAACCACAGTACCAAACATGGAGCGCTCAGAATATTATCAATGTTCGGGTTCTGAAGCCGTACAAGGAAGGAAACATCACCAACGTTCGGTTTAAGGTGCTGAGAGGATCTGCCAAGACCGAACATGCCATCTCGCTTGCTGATCTTCCCAACTTGAATCCACATGACTGGATCATCTTGCACAACATCCTTCTTACAAACGAAGCAGAATATGGTCCGATCATTGACCACTTCAAGAGGATGCTTGTCTGCTACATCATGGAAGTCGCCAAGATGGATCAGGAGATAGCGAGCGTATTCAAGAAAAAGCCTACCATATCTCCTGTTGGCTCAGCAAGTGACCTAAACATGATGCAGATGGGGAAGATAGACCCAAAGAGAAACTCCGTTATGTTTACCAGAAACGAAGGCCAAAAATGTCTTTTCGCTTTGGCAGACAAACATCTCTATACCACTGCATGTCTGGAACATGTCTTAGGGATCATCCATCGATGCAAGCAGAATTCGACGGATGACAAGAAGTACTTTGATGATATGATTCAATGGTACATTCGCTTCAGACAGACTATTCTCGCACTTATCTCTCGTCTGATTGATACAACCAAGAAGGTTCCAGCAGCTGGTCCAAGCAAGAAGAAATGATAGTCTTGCTCCAAATTGACGCAAAGGGGGAGATTGTTAGGTCCAGTTTAGTGTTGCGTCTTTTGGGCTCGTTAGCTAGTACATGTTTTGTCTCCGGTATAGGCCTGTCCATCCGTGAGTTTAGTTTAGGGTTTACTATATAAAGATGCTTGCATGCATTCTAACGTAAGATTGAGATAGATTTGATAGCGTACAAGTTCTTATCTTTTGTAACCCTAGAATCCTCTACAGTGGAAGTTCTTCATCGAGCTCTGCTGATGATTGAGTTAATCAAATCATTCGACACATTCAAATCCATACTTGTGTTTTTCATTATTGTCTCTGTTTTATTATCTTACCTGTTACAACGATCTAATCGATCAAAGAGTTTTTGAACTCATCACCTTCCTAATTGAAAAAATAATTTCGGCCAATCCCTTTTAAATTCATGATGATTTGCAGAAACCTTACAAAAATTGGTTTATTCAGAACTAATATTGATATTCTTTCCAAATTCAGTTTTATAAATTATTAAACATGTAATGCTTAACAAAATATATTAATTTTTTAAAAAAAACTCGTGTATTACATGGGTCTCATACCTACTACATATATAAATAGAAGGGTCATAAATTATACATAGTCTTTGGTAAAAAATCGAGTATATTAGATATAATAAGAGTAAATTATAGTTTTAGTCCTTGTGGTTTGGAATGATTTGAAGGTTTGGTCCAATCTTTGAAAAGTTGATAACTAACATCCAATGGTTTCAAAAATTACACAAACGGTCCTTCTGTCTGAATCTGTTAGAAAAGCTCCACTAAATATGTATAAAATGACCAAAGTACCCCCATTATATTATTTTATCATTTTATTATTATTTTTTAAAAATTTTTAATCATTCATATATATTAATGGCTACCTACACCTCACAACAAATCACCACCTCACCATCGTTCTTCCCTTTTCTTCTTAGTCACATTTCCTGTGAACATCAATCAACCACAAACCACTACCCAACCACCGTATGTATCCTTCCAGTTGATCATCTTCTCAAGCATATTAACAAAATCAAAACTGGGATAAAAAATAATCAACCACAAACAATGATGCAAAATAAAAATAAAAACACAATGATATATCTTGATTTTTCATCCCAGATTCACAAAATCAGAACAAAATAAAAGCCAAAAAACAAATGTGGTATGCATATCATAATTCATCTTCGTCGCATATTTCATTAAACACACAACCACCCCTTGAAACCACCACCTTTGTTCCAGTTCATTAACACGGTAACCACCATCTTCATCTTCTTTCAAAATTCATTCTAGATTCACCATCACCGCCTGCAATTAGATCGAACCAACACAACAAACACATGAATCCTTGGCCGTGATAACAACAAATTTTATAAACCCAAACGAAAGTAAACAAAATGAACATCTAATTTGCATATATTTCAAGTTCAGTTTGGGTTCGACTTAGCAGTTTTTAAGAGGTTTTTTTGGTTTTAAGAGGGTGAACAAGTTGTTGCTTGTGAATATGGTCGGATAATCTTGATAATTAGTTTTCATGACTGAGTAAAAACCGATGGGGAAAGCGCGGGGGATCGCTTTAGTTTTTTTTATGGTGTTGGTTAAAGTTGTCAGTTGGGAAGAGGGGAGGGGGGAGAAGAATGGGTGGGTGGAGGTGACAGTAGTTATGGTGGGGGAGACCATACTGATTGCGACAGATAAATGGGAGAAGAAATGAGAGTTGTCGAAGGAGATGCAGGTGGTGATGTAGCCTATGTGGTGGTTGTCGGTTGTGGCCGATAATGGTGCTGGAGACAATGCGAGTGAGAGGTGAGAGATGGAGAGTATGTGTGAAATGAAGGATGGGGGTTTATTATGTTAAGATTTATTGTGTTTATTTTGTTTGTAGTTTTATTTTTAGTTTTTGTAGTTCTACAAATTAAAATAAAAATCATAAACTAAAAGATAAGGGGTATATTTGTCAATTTACCGAGATTTAACATCTGATTTTAACGATTTTTTAACTGGGCTATCACTCTAGACCATTGTTATAATTTCTCCAAACCACAGAGATGGTATTTGTCAAAATTTCAAAGATTAGACCAAACTTGCGAATTTGATCAAACCACATGGACTTTTTTTTTTGTAATTTACTCTATAATCAATCATATCATCCCTGCGTTTGGATTTTTTTTTTATCGTGCATTTAAAAATTCCAAAAAAATAAAAAAATAAATAAAAATAGACTACCATAGCAACAAACGTACAACCATAACCACCATTTCTATAATTCAAAAAAAAAACTATGTTCTTGGTATCTGTTTAATAAAAAATAAACACAAACACAACATTTCCATGATTATCTTTGTTTTTTGACATAAAATTAGAGTGCTGTCATTGGATGGATCATCCCGGACTAAAGTTTGTATTACACATGAAAAATACGATACAATTGTTATTTTAGAAAATCGCTACTAACAGGATACAACATATTGTCATAGTTATCTTTACTACAATCATCGTCTCTAAAAGTTTTCTAAGAGAAAATATTACATAACCAATATTTTAAATGACATACAACAATCTCTCTATTATAATAAAAGAATAGTTTTATTATTCTTTTGACATGTGTCACCTTATTAGAACTCTTAATTAATGCATATTTTATTCTTCTTTTGTCACGTGTTATCATATTATATCTCCTAATTAATATTTGCCACTTGTCAACCTATTTATTATTTATTTTAAATTTTAAATTTTAAATTTTCCATTCTATCTATATTAAATTAATAGCAATAAAATAAAAATTAAAATAGAATTAATACAAATTATAAAGTGATATAATTTCACATATTTATTTAAATCAATTATTATAATTTTATATAACTAAAGAAATCTTATAATTAATAATTTATTTAAAATAATTAATTAATAACTTAAAACTTTTATTATAAAAATTAAATTAATTTTATAACCGTAGTTCCAAAATATTATAAATTGAAGTACTATACATATACATGTGCTAAAATAACCGCGTGAATCATATCATAATATAATATATAGCAATTTTAGGAGTGAAGTTGGCGATATACAAAGAAATTGACTGTTCCGGATAAAATATGTCTCCTGCATTCCACTATTGATTATAAATTGACAAATAACTAAAAAAGAGACCAGATGAATGAGGACATAAACACAACGGAGTGTGGTAATATTCAAGGAAAAGGTGCTTGTTGTGCGTTGGATGTACACATAATGTTGTCATAAAAAGTATATATATATATATATATATATATATATATATATATATATATATATATATATATATATATATATATATATATATATATATATATATATACTTTTTATTATGACAACATTATGTATATAGGTGGGTTCAATTGAGAAAATAAAAAAGATTAAAAATGGGGGAATCATTCTCAGCCACTCATTTTATTCAAGCATAAAAAGACACGGTGGCAAACTTGTAAATATAAGAACAACCTTCAATCTCAAATACGTATCTGTAATTCAAACCCATTCATCGTTCATCATCCAAATTTCTTCTCAAACTTTCAACAATCATTCAGATTTCTTCAATTAAATCATCATCAACATCATCCAGTGCTAATCAATCATCGATCTTCATCAATAATCAACACGATTCAACAGTTAACAACAAAAATTCGTTTTTGGTTCTTTTAATTCAACATTCAATTGTGTTTGAATACGATCAGATCTTCAACATCTATGATTAATTATACTCCCAATGTTATTAGATCAACATCATCGATAATCAACAAAAATCCACTTCATATCATTCATTCAACATCGACTATCAAAAAAAACTTGAAAACTGAGGTTAGAAAAATATCAAATCGTTTTTTTTTGAAAAATTTCATATAATTCTCTATTAATCTACTCTTTGTAAGATTTAAATGGTCAAAATATCATGTTTTTAACATTTTTAAAAAAAAGTTAAATTGTATGCACTCCAACTGTTTGATGAAATACATGAACTAAATTACCACGTTATATTCATATATGAATATGTTTTCTCGGTATATGATTATTAAAACAAAAAAACAAATATGCAAGTCTGTATGTTATTCATATGTGAATAACATATAAAAATTATATATATTTGTGAAAATACCTTGTAATATTCATATGTAAATATACTGTGTAATATTCATAAGTGAATATATCATCTAATATTCACAAATGAATATACTATGTAATATTCAGATATGAAAATATTATCTAATATTCATAAGTGAATATACCATCTAATATTCACAAGTGAATATACTATGTAATATTTATAAGTGAATGCATCGTCTAATATTTAAATATGAATATACTATGTTTATTATATGCTATATTCATATATGAATGATACTTAATTTGTAAAAAAAAAAAAATCATAGTTTTTATTCATAACTGAATAACGAATGTACTGTAGTAAAAACCTGATTCATTTTTCTTCACTTATGAATAACGATAGCTGAAAATATAAAAAAAATAAATTTTTTATTTTATCTTAAAACTATATCAATATGGATGTCTATTTGTAGAGAATAAAAAATCATGAATTTTGGTATATTTAAAATCATTTTTTGATAAAAATAGCTTATAAAAACTAAAAAAAAAACGAAAAAAACTATGTTTTTGTATATATTAAGGTAATGATTAGCATAGCTTAAGGAAATATGTTATGTTGGAAAACACATGTGCATTCGTTTTCCATTTCCGCCGGTACAATGGAGGATTTTGCGGCAAAAATAAATGATTGGCTGAGAATGATTCCCCCATTCTCAACCTTTTTTTGTTTTTTTCTCAATTGAACTCTCCCCTATATATATATATATATATATATATATATATATATATATATATATATATATATATATAAAGAGAGAGAGAGAGAGAGAGAGAGAGAGAGAGAGAAAGAAAGTTCAATAGAAAACCATAATTATGGGTTTTTCAAGAACCAAATCTTTTTTTTCAATTTATAGAGTTTATTTTTTATCGAAAAAAAAAATCTAAATTCATATATTAACATTGTGAATGTGAAAAATATTTTTCGGATTCACCGTGTGAATCCGGATTCACGTTGTGAATTTTCGAAGATTCACATTGTGAATTTGACGTAAAAAAAGAAATTCGAATTTTATATAATTGGAAAAAGGATAAAAAGTTATGAATTTCTATATTTTTAGTTTTTTTTTTGATAAAAAATAAGTTTTAAAAGTTGAAAAAAAGATTCGTTCCTTGGTTAATTATGGTTCTCAATTGAACCTCATATATATATATATATATATATATATATATATATATATATATATATATATATATGTATATATATATATATATGTATATATATATATATATATCGGTTGAGAACTCATAGTTTCCGGAGAACCCGAGAACTAAAAGTGGAGCGTTAGATTAAACGAATTCAATAAGGGCATGATCATAATCATACCAATCTCATTTAATGTTTAACTTTTTGTGTTATTGGAAACATTAATAAAAAGTTTTAAAAATTAACATAATAACACAAATTTCTGATTTTTTAAAAATTATTTTCAATTTTTGTTTTTTTAAAATGGAAATCTTTTAATTTTTTTTTAAGAAAACATGGTTTAAAAAAAATGAAAAAAATATTAAAAAAAACTGCAATTTTTTCAAGAAACAACTGCATTTTTTTCAAAAAAAATACTGCATTTTTTTTTCCAAAAAAACAGCAATTTAAAAAAAGAAACTTCATTTTTTTTCAAAAAAAAATATGCAATTTTTTCATAAAAAAAAAAACAAAAATTGCATTTCGATTAAAAAAAACAACATTTTTTTTAAAAAACCTGTAAACTTTTCAAAAAAAAAAAGCTACAATTTTTTTTAAAAAACCTGTAATTTTTTTTTAAAAAATGCATTTATTTTAAAAAACTACAGTTTTTTCAAAAACCAAATATTTTCAAAAACACATTATTTTCAAAAAAAACACTGTATTTTTAGGTGGATATATGCATATTTTTGGTACATTTATGCATATTTTTACAAGTGCATATATGAATATTTCATATTTTATAATATTTGTAAAAGAATCATAAGAAAATTCATTTTATTTACTAATCTATAAACACAATACAATAAATATTTTATTCGATACAATATAAAATATCAAAAACAAAAAAATGGTACAAAATTTCAAAGCGTTTTCATGTCTTCGTGTCAATAATTCCATATTTTCTTCAATTTATCATTTTCATCTCTTCAATATTCAACAAAAATTCTTCCAAATCTACAAGAAAAATAAAAAAGAAATTTATTGATGCAAAAACACTCACAAAAATACATATGTGATTTACATGTGAATCACATATAATTCATATGTGATTTACATGTGAATCATATGTAATTCATATGTGAATTACATATAATTTCCATTTGTATCACATATAATTCATATGTGAATTACTGTGAATTACATGTGAATCACATGTGAATCACATGTAATTCATATGTGAATTATATGTGATTTAAATGTGAATCACATGATGTGACAACCCGAAATTTTTTTGCATCAAAAGCCAGTCCAATCAACCTTAATTCAGACTCACTCCTGCTAACATTTGGCATTGGTTAGAGCCTGTTTGAGTGTTCTGAGCCCAATACACTCAAGAAATGAGTGCTAGGAAGTACTAACTAGAACCATTGAACAATGGTCAAGCCTAAATCACCAACACCATGAGTTCACAACCACCACATTGGAATTTACGGCCGTAAACTCCATGTGGTCCGTAAACTCATCCTATATATCCAAGTGTTGGCCATTTCTCTCATTTCTTTCTTTCCTTGGCCGATTTTCCTCCATTCTCTCTCAAGTATCATCCACTTTCCATCCTTAGATCATCATAAGTGTAAGTATTCTATCCCTTGATTAGTTGATAAACCTTATTAACTAGCTTCATTCATTGATTTCATCCATGAAAATCATGTTTGTTTAGATCTTCAAGAAACACCAAGAACACCAAGAACACACACTAGTGTTCTTGACAAAAATAAACCCTTTCAAGCTTTTATATCATAAGTACACTACCTTTAGCTTGTTGTATTCATGATTTAATTAGTTTAGCACCAAGAACACAAGAAGAACTTGAGTTTACGGCCCAAGATCTCCCTTGGCCGTAAACTCAATGTTAATGTCTATTTTAGGCATTTAACCGTTCTTATGATCAAGCTTAGGACCCTAGACCTTCATAGGATGTTGTAGGATCTGGAAACACACACATTTGTACATTTAACCATGAGTTTACGGCCGTAAACTCCCATGGCCGTAAACACCTTTCATGGTGATTTCTCTTGCCTTTGTTGAATCACATGTGATTCAACACTTCATGTCAATACCCTTTGGCACAATAGATTGTTTTCCATATCCTAGGGTGTTTTACTTGCTTAATTAGTTGTTTAAATACTAATTTTATGCATACATATATCAATATATGTTAAATAGGATTCGTGTGTTGTGTTCAAGTCTTCACTTGACACTTAGCATCCTACCGAGCACTTTCCTCCAAACCACTCACTATAGGTGAGTTCATACCCCTTAATTAACCTTTTAAATGTTTTTAAATGCTTTTATGGGGGGGGGGGATACAAGTTGAATGATACTAGTTATGAAGAGATACAAGGAATCACACAAGAGTCAGTTCATTCATGAGTCTATACAAATATACTACACACTAGATGAAGAGATACTATTACATACTATAAGAATAGATACTATTACATACTATATGAAGAGATACTATTACATACTATAATAGAGAATACTATACAAAGAACACTATACATAAAATACTATTACTACAACAAGTTTCAGAGATAACATAATGTGAGATACTACTTCATGACACATCGACCATTTCGTTATGTCACTTTTTGTAACCAGAATCTCCTAGAGGGAGAGCGTGAGTTTGTGTATAGATCTATACTGGATTGACTATCCTACACCTTTCCTGTTCGCTACCGTGAGACTTGCAAGTCTACAGGTGCCAAATGTAATTTCTTCCAATGTCTTTCATCGTCGTGTTATAGTCAGATTAGTATGGTAACAATCATATCACATTTTGCCTTAATTAAACCATTGGTTTTAAGGTAGTTATTACTTTAGTGATTAATACAAATAATACTGTAGTACACATATACATTTTCCCATTATATTCAAATTGTGATCTTCTCACATAAAGGGAAATATAAGGCTATATTCTGATAATAATAGTTATACATGGGAAAAACCTTCATTCTTAAAGAGAAGCAAACCTTCAAAACAGTTGGGTCTTGGTAGAAGACTACTTTTTATACTAATAGGAAATATGAGATTTTCTAGGGTTTTCATACTTATACAAGCTTTTTCACTAAAAATTTACAAGTCTTTTCTTTACAGTTTTACAAATCAATGATACTAAAATACTTATGAATTCACCAGGTTAAGTGCTGATCTACGCTTTCAAAATAACTTGTATTCTCAAGTCACCAATAGACATGTACGATGACCAGGTTTTGGAGAAGACGGAGCAGTCAAGACTCGTCTTTCATTTTGATTACTTATCATGTCTTATTCTATAAAAGAATACACTTGTATTAAAATTTTTACTATTAATGCAATGGATGATGTTGCTTGCTTACTACTTTGCACTGTTGTGATACTTTACATGACGTCCTCCGCCCCAAAACATTTCTGCCGCTCTTGGTTTTGGGGTGTGACAAATTGGTATCAGAGCATTGTTTATAGTGAATTGAGTATATCAACCCATAAAAGATATACATACTATAAATACAATGGGATTAAAATACTCTGACCAAGAGTTTATACTTTTAAATAATAAAATATTTAACTAAGTATACATGCCTGCATTCATACTTAAATCAATGTCACAATGACAAAAACAAAAGTATTACGATTGTTGAATATCACAAGTAAGCTCGAGGATGTATGGTCAGTCTTGGGAGTGGCATAGCCTAATCAACTATGCTGCTCTGAGGAGTGATTAGCATATGCCCAAGAATGGTTGTGATATGGCAACAAGTCTAAAAACTTACCAACACTGCTACAATGAAGACATTAGGAGTATTTTGTGTTACTATAATTACTTAGTTGAGAACTAAAGATCTTCATTAATAAGTTAATAGTTGCTAAGTGGATACACTAAGGTTATATATAACTAGGATGTCATAGACTTAGAATCTGTGAAATTTTGCTTTACCCCCTGTTCCTTGTAAATTTGGAGTTAAGGCCACTTGTTCAAAAGCCTTTCCTGCTTTGATTACATATAACTAGTATGCACTTTACAAATATTGAAGTAACTGATGAAGATTATCATATAATTATCTAGTTAGTACATCTAATAATTTTTTCGTTACCCCAATTCTCTCGTAGATAACATGGCTAGACCCTATCCCCACGACGACCTGTACTTCCTGAACGGAGGCAATGCAGGAGGGTTTGGAGAAGAGCCAGAAGATGATCATCAATTCCCTTTGGATGATCACCATGTTGAAGGCTTTTCAGATGGTGCTAACTCTGAGCCTGAGGTTGAGAACCTACCCCCGGTGGCTCCTAACCCAAATCCTAACCCCCGTTCGGCTTTTCAAGGCCCGACGCCTCCTTCGGTAGAATGTTTGGAGACATGGAGCGAAGAGAATGATCAACCTATGCCATTTAATGGAGACCGAAGCTTCTATAACATAAGTGAAGGAGGCTCAGCAGACAGAGTTCTGTCAATCCTAGTCCGTAGAGTTGCTCGAAACAAAATCCAGGGCAGGACAACTCTCCATCGTATCGCAGAGGTTGATGCCAATGCAGGAATGCATACGATCCACACCATTTACCTTGAAAATGCATGTGAGAGATCTGAGAGAGACCATGAGGCTCTGCTGCAAGCACTAGCTGAAATTCGAGCCAAAGTCATAGAGCTCCAAGTATGCCAGAGGGTGTACGAAAGACACCTGCTGATATGGAATGTCAAATGGCTGAACTAAGGGTTCACCAGAGGGATGACCATCACCAGTAGGAAATACTTTATCTTTCCTTCCTTGTTATAAGGAATCGTTTTCCTGTCTATGCCCTATGTAGCACTTTTCTATGTAACTACCCCAGTACCGTAAGTACTTTTGGTTAGGCCTTTATGCTATCAAAACTTTTCTACTCCAGATATGATGTAAGACCTACTACAAGGTCAATTTTCCCAAACTTATTACATCATAAATATCAATGATATTGACAGCCGACTAATTTCTGTGTCAATCTTTGTTCAAATACTTTCATCATACTATCGTTAGAATTCTGTCTAAAACTCACTCTAGTCAAGTTATTGAGCTATGGTAATTTAGCTCAGGGATCACTTCCAATTCTTGTCGAAGGTTGGTTAGCAATTGTCTTATAACCATTCTATGAACTTACTTCTACTCTTTACTAGGACTGCATCATAGGGATGTAGGTCAAACCCTCGAGAACTTACTTCCACTCTTTACATGAATGATCGAAATACATCTAGGTTCAACCATAATCACTCACGAACTCGTTTTCTTTCGTATAGCAGAATCATGTCGTCCTCCAGAAATAGTTAGCCGAGCAATGAAACCCCTATCCTTCATATCGACACTGCTACATTCCAAGTCACGGTAACAGCTGCAGTAGCAGCTGTCCTTGCAAACCTCAGTGCTAACAACGCAAGCAAGGCTGGCAAGGGGTTGACAATTCCGATCGTTGTATTGATCCGGGAAGCCAAAAAATGATAACAGTCACATACTTGCAAAGCCGTAAAACCAAGAATAGGAAAGGAAAGCGTCAAGCCCAAAAGGAGCGCAAGCGATCCCAAAGACTTGCCATGCAACAACAACAAGTGGCAACCCCTTCCATTCCAACACCGATCAGACCATACGAGGGAAAACTCCGAAGTGTGACAAGTGTAACTTTCATCATAATGGGGCTTGCCATGAAATGCAATGCTGCAATTACCACAAGATAGGGCACCATGGTCGTAGCTATGGGGCACCGGCACAACCCATCACTCAAGTCCCGGACATCGGAGTCAACCAGGTTTGCTATGTTTACGGTGAAATCGAACACTTTAAAAGGAATTGTTCGAAAAGGAGGAACAACGAAAGCAACCGTGTCCATATAACTCCGACCCGACACATCACTTCCACCACCGATGCTAGTGCAAGCCAAATATGTCACCAATGCGGTGAGATAGGACACCTCAAAAAGGATTGTCCAATAACAAAGAACTCTGGCGCAGACGGTAAGATACTTAGGATCACCGCCGCAGGAGAGACTATTCCTGATCCACGATGAAATTCTGGTGTGTTCTGTGGCGTTAATGTTAGACTTTTAAACTTTTTAATACTAGTGCAACTAGAGTTTTATCTTTTGCGAGACCCCATCAGTGTTAGGGACTCTCGTGCTGCGTGTACTTGCTTTTAGCAGTATATCTTGTTTGCAATTATAGTATCGTAGATGAAACTATAGTACTAAAACTCTTTCATAGGTTGCACCACTTTGCTTTGTATCACCTTCTTAAAATAGTCTAACGCCAGTTATTTCGAGTAGCCTGACATTGTCATTTGACTTGAATCGATTTGATCCTCATAGTGCCAGTTTCGTGTGAAAAACTCTTTTCCGTGTAATCAACATTCTAACGAAACCGTCATTCCATAAATCTGAGGTACTCGTGCTTAGAGTGCCTTATGTTTCGTAATTTTCCCGAAGTAACCCCAACAAACCTCTCCGGAATACCTCTCGTACAGTACGTCAAGTTTAATGCCAAGGACCCATATGGTTGATCCATCGCGGAAGAATATATACATAAGGGTGGTGTATAATCAAGGTTCTACAAGCTTAGAAATGATGATATTGCTTTAAATTCCTTTCCTTGTTTGGATGTGAGCTTAGAGAGGAATCATTTATTCGACTGCTTTTTCAATTTTAATTATACACGGCTCGTATACACAAGGCTGCGATCGATGAATCTAGTATGAATTCTATTATGAACTTCAGGACGGAGACCGCTCAAGACTACGAGTGATCGTGCTGCCATGCGACTAAACTTAGAAGCCAAACTAAGACCTTCCCGTCGATCAAGACACAAGATGCAGATGGAACAGAAGTACTTGTCCTTCCTATAATTCATGAGTATTCACTTTCGAATCTGAATTTCGGGACGAAATTCCCTTTAACATAGGGACGATTTGACAACCCGAAATTTTTTTTCTTCAAAAGCCAGTCCAATCAACCTTAAGTCAGACTCACTCCTGCTAACGTTTGGCATTCGTTAGATCGTGTTTGAGTGTTCTGAGCCCAATACACTTAAGGAATGAGTGCTAGGAAGTACCAACTAAAACCACTGAACAATGGTCAAGCCTAAATCACCAACACCATGAGTTCACGACCACCACATTGGAGTTTACGACCGTAAAATCCATGTGGGCCGTAAACTCATCCTATATATCCAAGTGTTGGCCATTTCTCTCATTTCTTTCTTTCCTTGGCCGATTTTCCTCCATTCTCTCTCAAGTATCATCCACTTTCCATCCTTAGATCATCATAAGTGTAAGTATTCTATCCCTTGATTAGTTGATACACCTTATTAACTAGCTTCATTCATTGATTTCATCCATGAAAATCATGTTTGTTTAGATCTTCAAGAAACACCAAGAACACACACTAGTGTTCTTGACCAAAATCAACCCTTTCAAGCTTCTATATCGTAAGTACACTACCCTTAGCTTGTTGTATTCATGATTCAATTAGTTTAGCACCAAGAACACAAGAAGAACTTGAGTTTACGGCCCAAGATCTCCCTTGGCCGTAAACTCAATGTTAATGTCTATTTTAGGCATTTAACCCTTCTTATGATCAAGCTAAGGACCCTGGACCTTCATAGGAAGTTGTAGGATCTTGAAACACACACATTTGTACATTTGACCATGAGTTTACGACCGTAAACTCCCTTGGCCGTAAACCCATGGCTGTAAACACCTTTCATGGTGATTTCTCTTGCCTTTGTTGAATCACATGTGATTCAACACTTCATGTTAATACCCTTTGGCACAATAGATTGTTTTCCATAGCCTAGGGTGTTTTACTTGCTTAATTAGTTGTTTAAATACTAATTGTATGCATACATATATCAATATATGTTAAATAGGATTCGTGTGTTGTGTTCAAGTCTTCACTTGACACTTAGCATCCTACCGAGCACTTTCCTCCGAACGACTCACTATAGGTGAGTTCATACCCCTTAATTAACCTTTTAAATGTTTTTAAACGCTTTTATGGGGGGGGGGGGATACAAGTTGAATCATACTAGTTATTATATCAATCACATGTGATTAATAACTAGTATACAAATGGAATTCACTATACTTTTAACTGTTTTGCCAAACAAACTACTTCAAAACATTTTCTCAAATGCTTTTACATGTTAAGCTCTTTATCAAACTCGTTTTCTATACTAAATCTTTCCTTTCAAATTCTGTTATAAATAGGTTTCAAACAAAGGATTCCTTATACTTTAAACTGTTTATGTCAACAAACTGCTTATAAATCGTTTTATAAATTGACTTCAAGTCATCGATTTTATTATTAAACTCTTCAAATGTTTTACAAAACTTCTTTTAAACTTTTATACTGTCAAATGCATGCCTATATATGTATAGTTATGTAAGTAATGTTTAAAGGACTTAGGACTGCTAACTCACATTAATTCCTTTTCCTTGTTTGGATGTGGCTTTAGGGTATCGGTTATTTGTCCGAATGTCGTCTAAATATTAGTTACATATTATGTATACATATGTAGACATAAAAGTTCTATCAGTCAGTTCAGTACCTTTGGGTAGCACAAGTATACTTTCGTTCAGTCACATACATACATTACTTGTAAACTATAATAGATATAGTTTAGAGGTATACTACTTACTATTCCTATTACAAGGAATCACAAAAGTGTCAGTTTATTTATGAGTTTATACAAATATACTACATACTATATGAAGAGATACTATTACATACTATATGAAGGATACAAACATGAGATGCATCCAGATTTGAGATCTTAAGGAGACAAACTTGTAGTTGATGTAATAGGTTTGGAAGGGCGGAGGCGGTGATGTATAAAGGATACGAATATTCGGGAGATAAATTGAGATGCTCTCAATAAGTAAACATAACACCATCATAATGTGAGGCGATGGTGGGAGGAAGGAAGTAGAAAAAGATGTATCATCGTTGTGTTCTCCGGTGATCTCTCGTCGATGCTTTTCCGGGTGTTGACACCTCCTACGGATTTGATTGGAAATAGGGGATGTCGATGGAGACAGAAGAGAGACGATGAAGAAGGTAATCGATTTATGGCGTGATGATTAATGGACGTGGCCATAGATTTCAGATGGTGGCGTTGGATTTCATCAAATAATCAACGATGAAGTTGTGAAAGAAAGAGGCAATCAAGGGATTAGAGAGAAAAAGTCTGAATTTGGGGGAATATCAAGGTGAGAGAGAAGGGGGTTGATGAGGACGACGATGGTTTTTGGGGAGTAAAATGTGGGTTACCTGATCTTAAGGATAGAACATTTTTCTACTGAGTTTAACCTCATGATTATTTTTAATAAACCTGATTTGCCACTAAGCTTATTAATATTTACAAATTTTGCCACTAATCATCTAAGCCATAGAAATAATTGATCTAATGTTCCACTTTTAGTTCTCGGGTTCTCGGGAAACTTTGAGTTCTCAAATGATCCTTCCTCTCTCTCTCTCTCTCTATATATATATATATATATATATATATATATATATATATATATATATATATATATATATATAAAGAAAGAGAGAGAGAGAGAGAGAGAGAGAGAGAGAGAGAGAGAGAGAGAAGTTCAATAGAGAATCAATACGGATCAAAGAACCAAGGAACCCATTTTAACCATCTATTTTCTTTTAATCTTGGATATTAATCCTTAATTAACCAAAAAAAACACGGAGGGACATTTTGGTAAGTTCAATGTCTCATTTAATATTCTTATTTGTCTCCGTTAGTGTCTTCTGTTATTGTCCTTCGTCTTCTAACACTGATCGATCCAAAATCTCGCATGTTCTTCGAAATCTCAACCTTTTTCATCCAATTTACTAATAGTTTATTAAGATTTTAGCTAATAATTAGGTATTTTTAACATCTATCCATCTTTCGTTTATGATTATTAGGTCAATTATGGACTTTGATTTTACTGTTTTCTTCTGATGCATTGTTTATCAATCTTATTGTTATTGTTATTGTAATCGTCTGATTGTCAAATTCTCTTGATTTTACCGTTTAATCTTCAAATTTTTATGTTTTTATTGTTAATTTGCTAATATTATGTCGTATGTTGAATATCTGTTTGATGTTACTGTTTTTCATTCGATCGTTTCTGTAATCATTCGTCTGTAATGCATATTCGACATTTAGATAATCAATTATATCTTGTGCATCTTCTGACATTTAAGTTTTTTTCCAAACTTTTAGTGATTTTAAGAATCTTATCTTATCTTGTGAATATATTTTAATGTTTTGTGATTATCTTGTTTATTTGTTTCCTTCTTTGTATAATTATCAATTCTAAATTTCTAATCTGTATATAAACTCCAGGTTACTGACGATTCATTATGAGTTCTCTGAATTCTTGTTCAGATTTGCATTCAACTATTAATGAACAATCACGTAAGTTTTTTTTTCTTAATATAAATTTCACATTTTCTATATAATGTAATAAAATAGATGTTTTTTTTGGTTTTGCAGTTCATGATCAATCATCTTCAAATATGAATATTGATAATTCAAATAGCAGTAATTCTTGTTCAGATTTACATTCAATTATTAATGAACAATCTCACAAGTTTTTTTTCTTAATATAAATTTCACATTTTTTATATAATGTAAAAAAGTAGATGTTTTGTTTGGTTTTGCAGTTCATGATCAATCATCTTCAAGTATGAATATTGATCATTCAAATAGCAGTAATTCTTGTTATAGTTTTGATTTTGAGCTCTACAATACTGAAACTTTTAAGCTTGTTCCTTATGATAAGTTGATACATAAGAAGCCTTTCAAAGGATTGCTGTTTGATTCGCTGGATATTGGTCTTGACTTTTACAAGACTTATGGTCAAGAATCTAGTTTTGATGTGAATATGTCAAGTCAAAAAAGATACAATGATGGCACAATTCGTATTAGATATTCAACATGTAGTAGATCAGGTTTCACGGAGTCATTCAAGAATGAAAATATTAATGTGAAATTTTCAGATGTTAAGAGAAGAAGAACTTCTTCTAAGAAGAATGGATGCCCTGCTGTTTCAAAGTTCAATAATCTCCGATGTTCTTTAATGTTCTACATTTATGTGTTTGTTGAAGATCACAACCATGGACTTGTTGCTCAAGATCAGTTGCACTTATTAAGGATTAATAGGACAATGAATTTTCTTGATGAATCCTTTATACATAAGGTTGGTACTTGTAACATTGGTGCTTCAAAAGCTTATAACTTGGTGAGTAGTATGAATGGTGGCTTTGATTATAGGGAAGGGACTGCAGTTGACTTTAAAAATTTTCATAGAGATTTGAATTCTTAAATTGGTGTCAAAGATTCACAAATGGTTGTGGATATATTAACAAACAGAAAATTGTGTTTCTCTAATTTTTCATTTGAGGTCCAAAAAGATGTTGATGATCATCTTACTTGACTTTTTTGGGCTGATGATACTTTGAAAGCCAACTATAAGGAATTTGGAAATGTACTATCTTTTGATGCTACTTATCAAACAAACAAGTAATTCCTAATCCTTATTTGTTCTTTTTATGGTATTTGTTCTTTTTAATAATACTTACCAAAAAAAATCTGGTATTCTATGGTATTTTTTCTTTTTACTCGAGTTAACTACCACAAGCGTTGTGTTACTTTTGCTGCTGGTTTACTAGCTCGTGAGACAGCAGATGCATATGTGTGGTTGCTTGAAGTGGTTCGTAAATGTCACACCCCCAAACCGGAACGACGGAAACGTTCGGGGGCGGATGACTTCATGTGGTAGCATAACAAATGAATACATAGTAAAGAAAGCAATACAACCATCATATATATAATTGAAAGTTTACATTGTTTAAAAGGTACATGTTCAAAACCAATTACAATATGATGCCAAAATATGAATTTAAACTGACGACGCAGCGTCCCTTCTTCAAAAGCTGTTTTGATACCTGTAATTACTGAATCCCTGGGACATACAAGTAGTTTTGAAAGAGTAGATCAGCATTTAAGCTGGTGAGTTTCATAAGTATTAAATGACAATGTTTGTATGAAATGAAATGTTTTGTTTTTGTTTGTTTGTTTCTAGAAAATCCTATATTTTCTACTAGCATAAATGTAGCCTTCTATCAAGACAAATGTTTGTTTCTAGAAAATGTATGTACGTGTAAAATATCTAATATGTTTGAAAAACCTCGTAAATCAATGTATTTTTAATACTCCATGTGAGTTTTATAACCATGCTATTGACTAGAAATGCCTATACACAACGTTCTTCAGGCGTTGGAATGTTATGACGTTTGCCGCCCCAAATGGTGGACTGTAGCTAACAGTCAGGGCGCGGGTTGTCAAGCCCGTATTGATCTATACACAAACACCATGCTCCCCCTCCAAGGGATTCTGGTATATAATATATGACTTGAAATGTGTACTCGAACGTACGTGAAGTTAATGTCTCACAAAACTTAGTATAAAAACAGATTTACGTGTTAAAATGTTCGTTTGTTCTTGTATATGAAAGTGACTTCTTGAAAATTATGTTTCTAGTATGTAAAAGTTAGTAATATTCTCGTAAAACTATACCTATTATAGCTTTCTAAAAGTGTGCCTCGTGTGTTTAGAAATACCTAGAAAATGAACCACTTGTTATGAAAGTATAGAGTAATGCATAGCTAAAAAAACGCCAGTCACTATCTGAATGACTAAACAAATACCAGCTTTTATAGTGTCTAAGTTGGACACGTATACATGTAATCTAAGCAAAATGCTTAGTTTATACATATATGACAACATTTTACATTTCAAAAGATAGAATGTTATCATAATATATTTTATATATGAGAGTTCCCTATAAAGTTTATAAATCACATATGATTCGGTTAAATAAAAGTGTATAATAATTCTATATATAACACACGATAATACTCATGTGTTTTACTTGTATTCCCCCCTTGAAAGCATATAAAAGCATTTAGAATATTTAAAAGGGTTAATTAAGGGGTATGAACTCACTTGAAAGATCGAAGAAAGGCGAGGTGAAAACCGGGCAGAATTTCTTCTTGGGAAAACGGATTTTCTCGGGATTCTCGGAAATCTCGGGAGCACAAACGACCTTCGGGACTTGAGCAAAGTGACCGGGGCTTCGGCTTAGCACGGGCACGGAAAACGAGGCAACAACGCAAGAGAAATGAGAGAGAATGGCCCTTTTCTTCGGAACCCTCGCATCCCTTTTATAGGGGGTGGGAACCGCCTCGGTATGCTGGGCGTACGCGGGCGTCACACATGACCGGATCCTCGACTGCCTCGGACTTCGGATGGGACGGGTGCTAGCTTCACATAGGGCGAGATGTGGACGATCCGAAGCCTAGCCCTTGAGTACGCTGGGCGTAACTCGGATAGACTTGCTGACTCTTCCTTCAGATAATACCAAGGTTTAATAATAAAATTTTTATTTTATTTATTTAATAAACTTCTAAAATTCATATCTTCTTCATACAAACTCTGTTTTCGACGTTCTTTATATCCACGCGTAGGTGAGACTATGCTCTACAACTTTTGTTTAGATTCCGTCAGCAAATTTTGAAATTATTTTTATTATTTATTTTTAAAAGGTCGCGTTAAGGAAATTCCATTAGAAATTCATAACTTCTTTATCTGACGTCCGTTTTTGCCAGACTTTTTACCACTAAAATACCATTGTCGAGACCTTCGATTCCCGTTTAGGTCATTCCGGTCAAAAGTCGCTCGGTCTCCGATTCGAGTTTTTAGCTGTCTGTCGCTAAGCCGGACTTGGAAAAATCATAACTTCAATTTACGAAGTCGGATTTGGGCGTTCTTTTTACGTATGATCACGGTTTAATGACATCAAACATAGTAGGTAATTAAATAGAAACTTTTTGGACATTTTATTTTCGAAGTTAATTTCATTATCACAAAAGTGGTTACAATACTTGACTTTTTAGGTCATTACATAGAGTTGAAATATCGGGTTGTCACATCATCCCCCCGTTAGAGGGAATTTCGTCCCAAAATTTAAAGTAGTAAAGATACTAGTGAATATGAAAAAGATGAGGGTACTTTTGCTTCATCTGATCTTTGCGTTCCCATGTGAATTCAGGTCCCCGCTTGTCGTTCCAGCGAACCTTCACGATGGGTATGCGACTTTGTTTCGTTTGTTTGACCTCTCGGTCCATAATTTCTACCGGTTCTTCCACAAAGGTGAGGCTCTCGTTGATCTCGATCTCGTCGAGAGGAATAACAAGAGTCTCATCGGACAGACACTGCTTCAAGTTCGAGACATGGAAGGTTGGATGTATGTTACTAAGTTCACGCGGTAGATTAAGCTTGTAAGCCACAGGGCCGATTCTAGCAAGAATCTCGAAAGGCCCTACGTATCTTGGATTTAGTTTCCCACGCTTTCCAAAGCGTATTAAGCCCTTCCACGGTGAGACCTTCAATAAAACGTGGTCTCCTACCTGGAATTCCAAAGGTTTCCTCCTTTGGTCAGCGTAGCTTTTCTGTCGGTCTCTAGAGGCTTTCAACCGTTCACAAATTTGAACGATCTTCTCTGTCGTTTCTCGTATGATTTCCGGACCGGTGAGAGTGCTTTCAGGAACTCGTCCTCTAGCTAATTGGGTGTCGCCAACTTCAGTCCAACACAGAGGGGATCTGCACTTTCGACCATAGAGGGCTTCAAACGGAGCCGCCTTTATGCTTGTATGATAACTATTGTTGTATGAAAACTCGACAAGGGGTAAATGGATGTCCCATGCCTTTCCAAAGTCAATCACACAGGCTCTCAGCATATCTTCCAAAGTTTGTATTGTTCTCTCACTTTGCCCGTCTGTTTGTAGGTGGTAGGCTGTACTTATGTCTAGCCTAGTCCCTAGGGAACTTTGTAGTGACTGCCAGAATCTTGAAGTGAATCTACTATCTCTATCGGAGATAATGGATATCGGAACACCATCCAGTCACACTATTTCTCTTAAATAAGTTCTTGTAAGCTTTTCCATCTTGTCAGTCTCCTTTATTGGTAGGAAATGCGCGGATTTGGTCAAACTGTCGACGATGACCCATATGGTATCGAGTCCACCCGTCGTCTTGGGCAACTTGGTTATGAAGTCCATAGTAATCCATTCCCATTTCCATTCCGGTATCTCCGGCTGTTGCAGTAATCCTGACGGTTTTTGATACTCGACCTTAACCTTAGTGCAAGTAAGGCATTTACTTACGAAGGTAGCAATTTCTGCTTTCATGTTAGGCCACCAGTACAGTTTCTTAAGATCCAGATACATTTTATCTGAACATGGGTGAACGGAATATCTCGTGTTGTGTGCTTCGGTCATGACTACGTCTCTGAAACCACCATGTTTTGGTGTCTAGATTCGATCCATGAGATAATACGCTCTGCCCCCCTTGATTTCTAGATTCTTTTCCATTCCTCTTAGGGATTCACCCGCCACATTTTCAGGTTGTAACGCTTCCAGTTGAGCCTCCTTAATTTGTGTGGATAAGTGGGAATGGATAGTCATAGCCAGAGATTTGACTCTCCGCCCAATGTATTCTTTTCGGCTGAGGGCGTCAGCTACCACGTTGGCCTTGCCAGGATGATAACGAATTTCACATTCGTAGTCATTGAGTAACTCGACCCATCGTCGTTGACGCATGTTGAGCTCCTTCTGGTAAAAAATGTGTTGAAGGCTCTTGTGATCAGTGAAAATAGTACTCTTTGTTCCGTACAAGTAGTGTCTCCAGATCTTCAGAGCAAATACCATTGCTCCTAACTCAAGATCGTGTGTCGTATAGTTTAATTCGTGTGTATTAAGCTGTCGGGAGGCATAAGCAATAACCTTCCCTCTCTGCATAAGAACACAACCAAGTCCTTGGTTTGATGCATCACAATACACTACAAAATCTTCTATTCCTTCGGGAAGGGATAGTATCGATGCGGTGCACAAGGCCTGTTTCAGTGTTTGGAATGCCTTCTCTTGTTTCGCTTCCCATTCAAAGGCCACGCCTTTCTGGGTTAAGGTAGTAAGAGGTTTCGCAATGCTAGAGAAGTTCTTTATGAATCTGCGATAGTAGCCAGCGAGACCTAGAAATTGACGAATCTCTGTAGGTGTCTTTGGTGCCGACCAGTTCTCAATGGCCTTAATTTTGGAGGGGTCCACATGTATCCCCTTCTTGCTAACAACGTGGCCCAAAAATTTGACTCTTCGAATCCAAAATTCGCATTTAGAGAACTTCGCATAGTGCTTCTCTGATCGCAATGTTTCGAAGACTTTTCGTAGGTGTTGACTATGCTCTTCCTTACTTCGGGAGTAGATAAGTATATCATCGATGAAGACGATGAAGAACTGATCTAATTAAGGATGGCACACCCTATTCATTAGGTCCATAAATACTGCTGGTGCGTTGGTTAATCCGAATGGCATCACTACAAATTCGTAGTGTCCATAACGAGTTTGGAAGACTGTCTTGGGAATATCCCCCTCTAGTACTCGTAATTGGTGATATCTGGATCGTAGATCTCTCTTCAAGAAGTAGTTTGCTCCTTGAAGTTGATCAAATAGGTCATCAATACGGGGTAGAGGATAACGATTTTTGACAGTAAGTTTGTTCAGTTCTCTGTAGTCGATGCACATGCGGAACGATCCGTCTTTCTTCTTTACAAATAGGACCGGTGCTCCCCAAGATGAGAAACTTGGTCTAATGAATCCTTTTTGAAGGAGTTCGTTAAGCTGACTGGAAAGTTCTTGCATCTCTGCTGGTGCTAGGCGATAAGGCGATTTTGCTACTGGGGTAGCCCCTGGAACTAAGTCGATTCTAAACTCGACTTGGCGTTGTGGTGGTAATCCCGGTAGTTCTTCTGGAAATATATCAGGAAAGTCGCGTACTTCAGGAATGCTCTTGATGTCTCTTAATTCCTGACTCGTATCAACGATGTGCGCAAGAAATGCATGATAATTCTTTCGCAAACACTTTCGAGCTTGGATGCACGAAATGATGCGAAGGTTTGTACTTGATTTGTCGCCGTAAATCACTAATGTTTCTTCGTTAGGAAGACTAAGACGAACTGCTTTTTCAAAGCACAGGATGTTGGCGCGAAAAAGACATAACCAATCCATGCCGACTATGACGTCGAAACTTTTAATTTGGACCGGCATGAGGTTGATTGGGAAAGAATGACCGTCTAAAGTTAACGTACAGGCCATGTATATGCAGTTAGTGTTTTCCGTTTTTCCATTTGCCATCTCTACAGTGAATGATTTTTCTAAGTTGCTAGGTTTATGTTTAAGTAAGTGAATAAAGTTTTGACTCACGAAGCTTCTCTCCGCTCCACTATTGAATAATATGCATACATATGAATTATCGAGAAGGAACGTACCAGCAACTATAGTCGGATCAGCTACGGCTTCATCGTGGCCTATAGCCAAAACTCGTCCCACCCCGCCGGTATTTGCTGCCTTTGGGCAGTTTCTCTTGTAGTGGCCCACCTCGGAACAACTGTAACAATTTTAGCCTACACCCGTGCTGGGAACTTGAGTGATCGGCTTTGCGGGATCCTTGCAGAAACGGACAGTGTGTCCCTTTCTGTTGCAGTTGGAACACTGCATTTCCCGACAAGGTCCATGATGGTGATAAGTGCATTTGGTGCACTTTGGAAGGTTACCCCCATAAGGCTTTGTTGGGTAGGGATTTGTAGGAATTATAGTAGGTACAGTAGCAGCATTCACTGAAACCAGTTGTTGTTTCTTCGCGGATTCTTGGGAAGACCCACCCTTCCCTTTATTCCATACTCTCTTCCTGTTATTTTTGTTGTTGTTTCCCTTTTGGGGTTCTGGTGTAGCAACCGTTGAGTTCTGATGACCTCCGAAATCAACAAGAGATTGTACCAGTTCCTTGGCACTTTCAAAAGTGTCAGGTTTTGAAGCTAACACGCTTGAACGAATTTGGGGCGACAGTCCCCAAATGTATCTCTCTATTTTCTTGCTCTCAGGAGCAATCATATCTGGGCAAAGGATTGCTAGATCGTGGAATCTGTTGGTATAAGTTGCTATGTCGGTACCAATCATTCCAAGAGTCCAGATCGAGTTTTTGAATCTCCCCTCGTGGACAGTATTCTCTCATCAGCATGATTTTTAAGCTCTCCCAGCTTATGGAGTTTGCCACTATCAGGGTAAGTACCTTAACGTGGCCATTCCACCAAGTTAAAGCTCTATCAATAAGGGTGAAAGTTGCAAACTTGACTTTGCTGTGCTCGGGACAGGAGCAGATTTCAAAGACTGATTCTGTCCTTTCGATCCACTGCCTCAGAGCCATCACACCACCAGTTCCATAAAACATCTGGGGTTTGGCATTAGTAAAGTCCTTATAGGTGCATTCTCGGGATTGCCCATGACTCTCGCCATGGTTGGATGGGTGTGTGCTAGTTCCCGAGCCATTAGTACTCGAGTTATTGATCTGTAACATGGCAGCTGCTACAGCTGCGGTGACTGCTGCTTGGAACATGACAACATCAAATTGAGGAGGTGGAGGTGGTGGTGATATAGGCGCTTCCCCACTGTTGTTTCGCCTTGGGTTCCTATGCGGAGGCATCCTTCAACTATAGGTTGAAAAGATAAAGATAAGAATTCCTTAGTATAGAAACTGTATGTGTCTTATGAACTAGATTTCTATAGCCCAACGATAGATGATAGTACAAGTCCCAAAATAGAAGAATGAAAGTTACTTGTAAGGCTGAAAATATGAAACAAGCATTTGGTTTTCCCATAACTTTTTAAGGATTGAATGAAATACTCCACGTAGTAATAATAGTGCCACTTATATTAATATAATAGTTGATACAATGATCACGAAAATTTGACCCCTATAAGGGTCTCCGGTTACAAAGTTTAAGAAATTTAAAAACTTTTAGCCGAGGTCCTAACTTATAACAAAATTTGTGATTTTGGAAAGCACTACTTGCGACGTAGGTTGCGCTTCGAGCTTGACTGCGCATCCGATTGCTTCGATTCCATTAGACGCCTATCAAAATCGGCTTGTTGTTCCCTCAATTCGGGTAGGGCTGCAATCATATGAGCTTGGAATGCCTCGGTTTGGAGTTGGGCATTGTCCTGAATTCTGTCCAGCCTACAGATGTCAGAAGTGTGAACCTGTACTTCTACGTTGACATCCCGAATCCGGCTAGCTTGAACTCCGGATTGGTAGGACTGATTGGCTAGCTTGCCCACCATTACTGGTAGTGCCCGATCAGCTGAACCTCCGCCGCGGACATCGTAGAAGTCTCGGCACATGCCGTAGGGAGGGCGTAGGTTTTGTTGTTGGCTCCAATGGTGGAGGTGACTTCCCCAGACGGGAGTCGGTCCTTGAAAGTTCCTTACGAAGATGGGAGGTTGTGCGGGTGGTGGATTGATTACTTCCGGCTCTGAGTCGGTACCGGAGTCATCATCCAATTCTATGGGTTCTTTGTCCTCTTCGGGATCCTCTTTGATCCATCCCCCGTTGCCTTGGTTGGGATAGTAGCGGTCGCCGGGGTGGTGAAATCCAGCCATTTGACTGTACGAGAATAGGGTTATAAGAATCGAATAATGTTTGGAACATGTAATACTAAATAGGTATGTTAAGCTATCCTAAGTAATAAATACTCCTATAGTGTTTTAAATTCGTGTGTTTGATTCCCGTGATGTTTTGGTAAGTTTTGACTTGTTGCCTACTACGATCAATCCTCAATATATATTGGTCCGATCTCGGACAAATATAGTTGATCACGCTATATTTGTCCCAAATCCGATTACATATATCGAGTCTTAATCGTAGTGTCCAACTTGTCTAAATACTTCTTGTATAGTTATAATCATGAAAACATGTTTGTTGTATGCATGTATTTGTACTTGAATGAATTAACATTAAAAGTTAAACGAAACGCGACTTAGGCGTAAAACAAAAATGTTTTATCAAAGAGTATTAGTGCCTTAAGCATTTATAGTTTGTATATCTTATGTGGTTCGATATACTTAGTTCACTATAAACATTGCTCTGATACCAATCTGTCACACCCCCAAACCGGAACGGCGGAAACGTTCGGGGGCGGATGACTTCATGTGGTAGCATAACAAATGAATACATAGTAAAGAAAGCAATACAACCATCATATATATAATTTAAAGTTTACATTGTTTAAAAGGTACATGTTCAAAACCAATTACAATATGATGCCAAAATATGAATTTAAACTGACGACGCAGCGTCCCTTCTTCAAAAGCTGTTTTGATACCTGTAATTACTGAATCCCTGGGACATACAAGTAGTTTTGAAAGAGTAGATCAGCATTTAAGCTGGTGAGTTTCATAAGTATTAAATGACAATGTTTGTATGAAATGAAATGTTTTGTTTTTGTTTGTTTGTTTCTAGAAAATCCTATATTTTCTACTAGCATAAATGTAGCCTTCTATCAAGACAAATGTTTGTTTCTCGAAAATGTATGTACGTGTAAAATATCTAATATGTTTGAAAAACCTCGTAAATCAATTTATTTTTAATACTCCATGTGAGTTTTATAACCATGCTATTGACTAGAAATGCCTATACACAACGTTCTTCAGGTGTTGGAATGTTATGACGTTTGTCGCCCCAAACGGTGGACTGTAGCTAACAGTCAGGGCGCGGGTTGTCAAGCCCGTATAGATCTATACACAAACACCATGCTCCCCCTCCAAGGGATTCTGGTATATAATACAGGACTTGAAATTTGTACTCGAACGTACGTGAAGTTAATGTCTCACAAAACTTAGTATAAAAACAGATTTACGTGTTAAAATGTTCGTTTGTTCTTGTATATGAAAGTGACTTCTTGAAAATTGTGTTTCTATTATGTAAAAGTTAGTAATATTCTCGTAAAACTATACCTATTATAGCTTTCTAAAAGTGTGCCTCGTTTGTTTAGAAATCCCAAGAAAATGAACCACTTGTTATGAAAGTATAGATTTTTATAGTGTCTAAGTTGGACACGTATACATGTAATCTAAGCAAAATGTTTAGTTTATACATATATGACAGCATTTTACATTTCAAAAGATAGAATGTTATCGTAATATATTTTATATACGGGAGTTCCCTATAAAGTTTATAAATCATATATGATTCGGTTAAATAAAAGTGTATAATAATTCTTTATATAACACACGATAATACTCGTGTGTTTTACTTGTATTCCCCCCTTGAAAGCATATAAAAGCATTTAGAATATTTAAAAGGGTTAATTAAGGGGTATGATCTCACTTGAAAGATCGAAGAAAGGAGAGGTGAAAACCGGGCAGAATTTCTTCTCGGGAAAACGGATTTTCTCGGGATTCTCGGAAATCTCGGGAGCACAAACGACCTTCGGGACTTGAGCAAAGTGACCGGGGCTTCGGGTTAGCACGGGCACGGAAAACGAGGCAACAACGCAAGAGAAATGAGAGAGAATGACCCTTTTCTTCGGAACCCTCGCATCCCTTTTATAGGGGGTGGGAACCGCCTCGGTACGCTGGGCGTACGCGGGCGTCACACATGACCGGATCCTCGACTGCCTCGGACATCAGATGGGACGGGTGCTAGCTTCGCATAGGGCGAGACGTGGACGATCCGAAGCCTAGCCCTTGAGTACGCTGGGCGTACGCCTGTACGCTGGGCGTAACTCGGATAGACTTGCTGACTCTTCCTTCGGATAATACCAAGGTTTAATAATAAATTTTTTATTTTATTTAGTTAATAAACTTCTAAAATTCATATCTTCTTCATACGAACTCCGTTTTCGACGTTCTTTATATCCACGCGTAGGTGAGACTATGCTCTACAACTTTCGTTTAGATTCCGTCGGTAAATTTTGAAATTTTTTTTATTATTTATTTTTAAAAGGTCGCGTTAAGGAAATTCCGTTAGAAATTCATAATTTCTTTATCTGACGTCCGTTTTTGGCAGACATTTTACCGCTGAAATACCATTGTCGAGACCTTCGATTCCCGTTTAGGTCATTCTGGTCAAACGTCGCTCGATCTCCGATTCGAGTTTTTAGCTGTCTGTCGCTAAGCCGGACTTGGAAAAATCATAACTTTAATTTACGAAATCGGATTTGGGCATTCTTTTTACGTACGGTCATGGTTTAATGACATCAAACATACTAGGTAATTAAATGGAAACTTTTTGGACATTTTATTATCGAGTTAATTTCATTATCACAAAAGTGGTTACAATACTTGACTTTTTAGGTCATTACATAGAGTTGAAATATCGGGTTGTCACAATAAAGCATTTGTCAAGCCACCTATGATGATTGTAACGTATCAGGATTCATCAATGAAGAAAGCTGTTAATTTTGTTTTTCCTGAATCGAAACATAGACTATGCATGTGGCACATCACTCAAAAACTTGAGGAAAATGTATATTATTTGTTTCTTGATTCCTATATATGTTTATAAACATATAGATCATAAAGCACATTGTGAATTCACAATGTAAATTTGCATATGATGAAAGGAACAAATCTAAATCATAAATCACACTGTGAATTCATAATATTAACCAAATGTTATGTTATTATGAATTACATCAAATATTTAACATATGTAATGATTCTTATGTGTTTCTTTTTTTAGATTCCTATCGATGTTTATAACCATCCGAACTTCCAAAAGACATTTTTTGATATTATATGGAATCTTCAATGTTCTCCGCAAGATTTTGAAGGTTCGTGGTCAACAATGTTAGACAAGTTTCATCTAAAAGAAAATGACTGGTTAATAAAATAAGGGATTTATGGATTCCTACTTTTATGAGAGATCTTGAACTTTCTGGTATGATGCAAACTACTTTAAGACCAGAGAGTCTGAATTATGCTTTCTCACATTTTTTGCATCATAAATCAAATTTGGTGAAGTTCATGATGTCGTTTGATAGTGCAATGGAGAAGCAAAGGCATCATCAATCTTTATTAGATTATCAGTCCACAGCTACTACCCCCAAGCTAAGGACTCCTTTGGCTATTGAAAAGCATGAATCAAAAATTTATACACATAATATTTTCTTGGACATTCAGAAAGAGTTATACAAATTTGTGTCTTATTGTGTTCAAGAATCTGTAGTTATTGAAGATGAAAGTGAAGTTTATGTTTTGAGAGATAAGAAGAAAAGTTGATTGATAAAAATGTGAATGAGGATGAAGATTCTGATGATTTTTATCGAAATAGTCTTCCTTCTCATTGTCCTAATACTCTTTACAAGGTATGTCTCTTTTTCCTAATACAATTTATTAAATATAAAATGTAGTTTAAAAATTCACACTGTGAATGTAGGATGTTTTGCTAATTCACAGTGTGAATTTTTATAGAGTTATAAATTGGTTTTTAGTTTTCATTAGATTAGTATGGAATATGTATGTATATATATATATATATATATATATATATATATATATATATATATTGTGAATTTGATTTGAAGTACATATTTACATTATAGTATTATGATTTCTAATGTCTTGTTGATTAATAATGTGAATCGATGTTAATTTGTAAAATTTTTATCGAATGGTATGAGATAGAATTTCTTATTCACATATTAATTTGTTTATTAATGATAATTTTGTAGATTATATCTAGTAGAAGTTGTGATAGCATTAACATCATTTGTAGCTGCATGGTTTTTGTCCAAGAAGGATTGCTATGTCGTCATATGTTTTTCATATTAAATATGAAAGAGTATGACGAAATTCCATCAAATTTCATTTTGAGGAGATGGGGAAAATATATCATAGCTGATGGATTGTTGAAAAAAAAGTAATCATATCCTCATAAATGTAGTAAAAATGAATGTTTGATTCAAGATGTGTATGCTATTCTTCGTTTGTCCATTAACAAGATAGCAAATAATGATGATGAGTTGGCTAAATATATAAAGCAACTTCAGGAGGTTGATAGTGGTATTCCTTTATGTACCTCATTAAGGGCATCTTCGAGTAGATCAGTTCACATTGAAAAAATTATTGGAGCTGCAGTACCTAATGTTATCAACATTCATAATCCAGAGGGGATCAGAAACAAGGGATGGGCCAGTGGTAAAAGAATCAAGAGCACTAGAGAGAAAGTGATTGAGAAATCTAAAAAAGGTCCTAGGTTATGCAGTTTATGTCATAAACCAAATCACAATGCTAGGAGTTGCATTTTGAGGTTAAAGAAGTCTGATTTAGAATCTGAGGTTACAGAAGGCTGATTGGTTCTAATTTTTCTTTTTAAGACTACTAAAATAAGATTTGATTTTTATAACGATCATTCAATGGATAGAAATGTTGAAATATTGATGTTAATTTTGATATTCATTGTTTTAGAATTTATTTCTAATAATAGAATATATATATATATATATATATATATGTATATATATATATATATATATGTATATATATATATATATATATATTCAAATTTATTGTTTTTGGTTAAAGATATTTTTTATGGTTAGTTTTTTGAATCTTTTCTAATAAAAATTACATGCTAATGATTTAATTTATGTATATTATTGTTAATCTCATATATAAAATTTGCATATTAAAGATTGTCTTAATGTAATTTAATTCATATTGTGAATCTCATCTATTAATTGTTCTAATGATTTATATGTATCATAATTCACATTGTGAACCTCACATATAAAATATACATGTTATGATATGTATTGTAATTCACATTGTGTGACAACCCGAAATTTCTATTCTGTACAACATATCAAGTCAATAGAAGTCAGAACAGTTGCTGTTAATTTTCAGACTTTTTAGAATAAGTTTGAGTATTTCAGGATTTACACTTTAAGAGATATCAGGAGAGAGGATGCACTAGGGTTTATTGTGCAACACTGTTATTCCAAAACTCCAAGAAATTAGAGTTTACTGCTTGAATAAAATATTTACAGCCAAAATCCCTAAATTTGGGAGTATATATGACAATTAGTCATTATTTACACTTTTTCCAAATCTCAAGATCCAAATCCGTTTCTCTCTCAAGTATCATCCAAAAGTTTTTCAAGATCTTCAATCTAGTAAGTGTTCTAGCCTTCTTTAGTGATTATATGACTTAATCTAGTGTTTTAACACACTTCTAACCATGAAATCATTCCAAATGGTTGATTCTTCAATTTTCACCAAGAACACACACTAGTGTTCTTGGACTTTTAGCTCATTTCAAGCTTCTATATAGTAAGTACTTCTATCCTAGAGTCTTATAAAGCTTGTTACATTCCCTTACATCAAGAAATCGTCCCAAGAACACCAAGAACAAGGTGGTTACGGTCCAAGAAGTTCTTGGACCGTAAACCCCAAATAAAGGTGCCAAAGTGTGCCCTAGTCCTTCACAAGCCTTAGAAACATGTCTAAATCCTTTCCTTGATGATCTAAGGACTTGAAAAACCCCAAAAGACCATAAACGATATGAGTTTACGGTAGTAAACCGTAAACTCAAAGGAAAATGGTTTAGGAACCGTAAACTCCAATTAGGAGTGAAATGGTGCCCTAATTCCTTCCATAGACACATACTTCAAGTAGAAAAGCTTCTAGGGACTTTTAAGGCTTCAAATCATCAAATGGTCAAAAGAGGAGGAGCTTACGGCCGTAAAATCAAGGGTTTACGATCGTAAGCTCATTTGTTGATGACCATAAAACCGTAAACTCCATGATGGAGTTTTCCTTGAAGCCCACTAGCCATGCCCTACAACACTTAGTTGCAATCCTTGGGACTTATAACACTTATATAAGGTGTTTAGCATGTCCTAGGGTGTCTTAACTTTGTTTATTAGTTGTTTAGAGACGAATTGGATACATATATATGATATTATATGACAACTAGGATCCTTGGGTGTGTTCAAGACTTCACTTGACACCTAGCAATCCTGTTTCATCAGTTCATCCATACCACTCACTACAGGTGAGTTCATACCCCTTAATCAATGGTTTAAATGTTTATAAATGCTTTTATTGGGGGAATACAAGTTGAATACTTATAGTTATTATATCAATCACATGTGATTAATAACTACCAAACCAGTAGTCTCTTACTGTTCAAACTATTTACTAAATTGTTTTACTTCAAACTGCTTTACAAACTCTTATACTTGTCAAATACTTTTACTTAAACTCTTTTATACTTATTATTAAATGCATGCCTATGTATGTATAGTTATATAAGTAATGTTTAAAGGGCTTAGGTAGGCTAGCTCACTTTATCTCCTTTTCCTCGTTGGGATGTGGCTTTAGGGCATCGGTTATCCGTCTGAAGGTCGTCTATCTATTAGTTATATATTATGTATACATATATAGACATAAAAGTTCTTTCAACCAGTTCCATACCTTTGGGTAGCAAGGGTTTACAAACATGATCATACATTACTAGTAAGCTAGCATAAGGGTAGTATAGGAAGATACTAATACTATTACTAGAACAATGAAACATACAATGAGCCAGTTCATTCATGAGTCAATACGAGTAGTACACACAGTACATTACTATACATGCTAGATAGAGAGAGAACACACATTACAGCTAACACACGCAGAACATTACAATACATTACTATACATGCTAGATAGAGAGAGAACACACATTACAGCTAGCAGACGCAGAACATTACAGTACATATAGGCTAGACAGAGAAATAGTACACTTTACAGTTAGCACATTCATTACATATACATTCATGCAGTTATGTGAACCATTAAACGGGTCATGGCACTTCCTTCCATGACCGTTTTTGTATCCAGAATCTCCTTAATTGGGGAGCGTATGAGTTTGCGTATAGATCTATACTGGATTGACTATCCTACACCTTGTTGCTCACTACAGTGGGACTTGCAAGTCTACGGGTGCCAAATGTCATTTCTTACGGCGTCTTACATCGTCGTTTTACTAGAGTCGGTAGCAGGATACAGGTGGATCACATGTTACTTTATATATCATTTGTTTTAAGGTAGTTAGTATAGTAGTAGTCACTTATTACAAATACTACAGTACTATGATATTTTCCCATTACATTCACTTCGTGAATATTCACACGATGCACAGTAATGTAAAAACTATATTTTTGGTTAATGATAATCAGAACTGGGAGAACACACACTCTTACAAGAGACACACGCACAGACACTAGATGCCTTGGTAGAAGGCTACAATTAGTAGGAAACATAGGGTTTCTAGGAGAGTACAAAACATATTACAAACATTTTACAAATGCTTTCATACAAACACAGACACTAATATACTTATGATCTCACCAGCTTTAAAGCTGATACTCGCTTTCAAAATAACTTGTATTCTCAGGTCATCAATAGACAGGTAAAGGTGCCAGATTTTGAGAAGATGAAGTTCGTTCAAGACTCATCTTTTATTTTGATATGTATATTTTGGTGTCTATATAACTTGACAGAACACAATTGTATGAAATTATATTATTAATGCAATGGATGATGTTGTTGCTTGTTTACTACTATTCATTGTTGTGATACTGTACATGACGTCCTCTGCCCCAGAACGTTTCTGCCGTTTATGTGTGACAGATTGGTATCAGAGCATTGTTTATAGTGAATTGAGTATATCAACCCATAAAAGATATACTAACTATAAATACATAGGGATTAAAAATACTCTGACCAAGAGTTTATACTTTAAATATTATAATATTTAATTAAGTATACGTGTCTGCATTCATACTAAAATCAGTATCACTAAGACAGTATAAAAGTATTACGATTGTTGGGCAACACAAGTAGACTTAGAGACATATAGTCAAAACTGGGAAGATATAGCCTGATCAACTATATTATCCGAGGGTTGACTAGCATGTGCCTAAGTGTGGTTGTGAGGTTGCAACAAGTCTAAAAACTTACCCACAATACCACAATGAGAACAATAGAACTTAAACCTAAAATACTATAGGAGTATTTTGCATTACTATAAGTTACTTATGTGCTAGATTCTTATACCTCTCTTCTCGCGTAGATTAAATGGCTGGATTCCACCTTCCCAGAGACCCGTACTATCCCAACCACGACAATGCAGGATGGCTGGAAGAAGAACCAAAAGATGATCACCCAATTCCTTTGGATGATCATGAAGCTGAAGGCTTTTCTGATGGTTCTGACTCAGAGCCAGAAGTCAACAACCTACCTCGAACTGATCAAAACCCAAACCCTCGCCCAACATTTTAAGGACCCACACCTCTGTGGGCCACAAACTTGAATAGATGGAGTCAGGAACAAGGTCAACTCATTCCCTACCATGGAGAAAGAAGTTTCTACAACCTCACTGAGGGAGGTTCTGCTGACAGAGTCCTACCAATCATAGTTCGTAGGATTGCTCGGAACACCGAGCAGGGTCGAGCAGCTATCAACCGAGTCATGGAGATTGACGCCAATTCTGGCATTAACACTATCCATATTCGCCAGCTAGAGTCTGCGCACGAAAGGACTCTGGTCCATAATGCAACTCTTTGGAGGGAACTCGCTGAAACCCAAGATGAAGTCAGAGAACTTCGAGCTCAGCAAGCAAGAGCTGATAGGCACATGAGGGACATATAACGTCTCCTGTCGAGATCAAGAACTCACTCTGGTAGTTCTCATCGCCGATAGTTTCTCATCAACTTCTCTCTTTTGGATATAACCTAGTTATGTAAAACTCTGGTCTAATTCTCTATCTTTGTAAATTTTAGGCCTGTTAGGTCTTGGTTAGGTTTTAATTCTGTCGAAATTTTCCCATTTTGGTTGATGTAAGGCCTCTTTCTGTTGGCCGTTTTTCCCGAATTTGTTACATCTGTAATCCCAGTAATATTGACATGTACCTACTCTTATGGGAATTATTATCCAAATGAGATAATTTATTAGTTCTAGATCTACATTAAATCGTACTGTTAGGCTATGAAGAGTTAGTTCATGAGTCATTTTTATCAATTCTTCCATTAAATTCTTATAAATGTTTTCATCTTCATAAACTTTTAGATCAAAGATGCCGCCTCGCAGAAACCCAAGGCATAACCCTAATAACGAAACACCACCTCCTCTACCTCCTCAACCATCTACTCCTCAGTTCGACACGACAACTCTAAATGCTGCGGTAACTGCGGTTGTGGCTACAACCATGGCTCAATATCATTCATCAGGTTCCACTGGAGGAGGAACCCCAACCCTATCTACTCACGATGAAATCCCTGTGCGCTTGAAAGAGTGCTCCTACAAGGACTTCACCAACTGCAAGCCATTGTCCTTCCGCGGAGTCATTTCCCTCTCGCAATGGTTCGAGAAAACCGAATCAGTTTTCAAAATCTGCTCCTGTCCCAAGGAGAGTAAGGTGAAGTTCGTTGCTTGCACCTTTGAAACGAAAGCCCTAACATGGTGGAATGGCTATGTCAAGCCGCTATCTCTTATAGTGGCTAATTCTATGGGCTGGGAAACTTTGAAAGACCTCATGATTGAGGAGTACTGCCCGAGAGGCGATATCCAGAAGCTAGAGGAAGAACTGTGGAGCCTAACCATGAAGGGCTCCAACGTAGTCGCCTACACCGCTAGGTTCTGTGAACTGGTGGCCCTCTATCCCAACATGGTTCATACAGAGGGAAAGAAAATCGAGAGATACATATGGGGGCTGGTGCCACCATACCAGGGAAATGTATTAGCATCACACCCCACTACATTTGATAGTGCCAAACGATTGGCACAACGGCTCATAGACCATGGGGTTCGTACCCCGACTGCGACAACTACCCTGGCCATCTCAGAGCCCGCAAGAACCACTGATTCCAAGCGGAAGTTTTGGGATGACAAAAAGAAGGCTAAGGCTGCCAAAAAGCAGCAGGTCGTGGCAGCACATGCTGCGATGGCACCTGCCGCTGTTGCTCCGGTAAAGCAGTACGCTGGAAGTTTGCCTAAGTGCAACAAATGCAACTTCCATCACGTTGGTGTGTGTCGGCAGATGCAGTTTTTGAACCGCAACGGGAAGGGGCACACTGCCCGTTTCTATAAAGCTCCGACGAAGCCAATCAACCAAGCCCCCGGTGCTGGAGTAGGCCAAACTTGCTACGGATGTGGCGAGGTAGGCCACTTCAAAAGAAACTACCCGAAGGCAGGGTTTGCCGGTGGAGCGGAAAGAGTTCTGGCCATAGGCCATGAGGAAGCAGTTGCCAACCCCACAGTGGTCACTGGTACGTTTCTCCTTGATAACTCTTATGCATGCATTCTATTTGATAGTGGAGCAGAGAGGAGTTTCGTGAACCAAAAATTTGCTCATTTACTTAGGCAAAAATCACGAGCACTTAATGAACCGTTCACTGTAGAAACGGCTAATGGAAAGACAGAGAGCACTGACAACATATTCATAGGGTGTACCCTAACTTTAGATAGCCATTCATTTTCGATCGATCTCATGCTGGTCTCAATTAAAAGTTTCGATGTCATTATCGGCATGGATTGGTTGAGTCTTCATCGTGCCGAGATCATGCGTTATGAAAAGGCTGTTCGCCTTAATCTACCGTCTGGCGAAACCCTAGTAGTTTATGGCGACAAACCCGGCACAAACCTTCGTATCGTCTCGAGCATTCAATATCAGAAATTCTTGCGGAAGGAATGTAGAGCTTTCCTTGCTCATGTGGTCGATGTGAGCCAAGAAACGAAGGACATTCAGAACATTCCAGTAGTACATGACTTCCCCGACATTTTTCCAGAAGAACTCCCAGGATTACCTCCGCAACGTCAAGTCAAGTTCGGAATCGACTTAGTTCCAGGGGCTACCCCCGTAGCCAAATCTCCCTATCGTCTAGCACCTGCAAAGATGCAAGAAATGTCCTGTCAAATTAACGAACTGCTCAGCAAGGGCTTTATAAGGCCAAGCTTCTCTCCATGGGGAGCTCCAGTTTTGTTTGTCAAGAAGAAAGACGGATTGTTTTGTATGTGCATCGACTACAGGGAGCTCAACAAGCTGACCGTCAAAAATCGTTATCCTTTGCCTAGGATCGCCGATTTATTTGACCAACTTCAAGCGGCGAATTTCTTTTCGAAAATTGACTTGAGATCCGGATATCACCAACTACGAGTGCTAGGGGAGGATGTTCCAAAGACAGCCGTCCGGACTCATTATGGACACTACGGATTCGTAGTGATGCCGTTCGGATTAACAAACGCAACCGCTGTATTCATGGACTTAATGAATAGGGTGTGTCGTCCTTACATGGATCAGTTTGTCATCGTCTTCATCGATGACATACTTATCTACTCTCGAAGTAAGGAGGAGCATAGTCAACATCTGCGACAAGTCCTCGAAACATTACGTTCGGAGAAGCTCTACGCGAAGTTCTCGAAATGCGAATTTTGGATTCGACGAGTCGCATTCTTAGGGCACGTGGTTAGCGAAGAGGGAATACACGTGGACCCTTCCAAAATCAAAGCCATTGAGAACTGATCAGCACCGAAGACGCCTACAGAAATTCGTCAATTTCTAGGCGTCGCTGGCTACTATTGCAGGTTCATTTAGAACTTCTCCCGCATTGCGAAACCTCTTACAACACTGACCCAGAAGGGCATGGCCTTTAACTGGGAAGAGAAGAAGGAAAGAGCGTTTGAAACGCTCAAACGAGCCTTGTGCACCGCACCAATACTATCACTCCCCGAAGGAATAGAAGACTCCGTTGTCTATTGCAATGCGTTAAATCAAGAACTCGGATGTGTTTTGATGCAGCGAGGTATGGTCATCGCCTATGCCTTGAGACAGCTGAAGACACATGAGGTCAATTACCCGACCCACGATCTTGAGCTGGGAGCAGTTGTGTTTGCTCTGAATATCTGGAGACATTACCTGTACGGTACAAAAAGCACTATCTTTACAGACCACAAAATCTTACAACACACATTCGACCAAAAGGAGATCAAGATGAGACAACGACGGTGGGTCGAGCTACTCAGTGATTACGAATGCGAAATTCGTTATCATCCGGGTAAAGCCAATGTAGTTGCTGACACCCTAAGTCGGAAGGAATATTCTGGTCGTAGAGTCAAATCGATGACTATGACTATCCATTCACATTTTTCCACACAAATTAATGCGGCTCAGCTCGACGCTTTGAAGCCTGAAAATATGGCAGGTGAATCCTTGAGAGGGATGGATAAGAACTTGGAGGTTAAGGGTGGTGGAGCTTATTATTTCATGGACCGGATCTGGACCCCGAAACTCGGTGGTTTCAGAGACTTGGTCATGAACGAGGCGCACAACACTCAATATTCCGTACACCCGGGTTCAGATAAGATGTATCTAGATCTTAAACAGTTATGCTGTTGGCCTAACATGAAAGCAGATATTGCTACCTTCGTGAGTAAATGCCTTACTTGCGCAAAGGTCAAGGTCGAATACCAGAAACCCTCCGGTCTACTACAACAGCCTGAGATACCGGAATGGAAGTGGGAGCGGATCACTATGGATTTCATAACCAAGTTGCCCAAGACAACGGGTGGACTTGATACCATATGGGTCATCGTCGATAGGCTGACCAAGTCTGCACACTTCCTGCCGATCAAAGAAACAAACAATATGGAGAAACTTACAAGAACTTACATTAGGGAGATTGTATGACTGCACGTTGTTCCCTTATCCATTATCTCGGACAGAGATAGTAGATTCTCTTCGAGGTTCTGGCAGTCGTTACAAAGTTCCTTAAGAACTAGGCTGGACATGAGTACAACCTACCATCCACAGACCAATGGGCAAAGTGAGAGAACTATCCAAACCTTGGAAGATATGTTGTGAGCCTGTGTGATCAACTTTGGGGAAGCATGGGATACTGATTTACCCCTTGTCGAATTTTCCTACAACAATAGTTATCACACGAGCATAAAGGTTGCTCCATTCGAGGCCTCTATGGCCGAAAGTGCAGATCCCCTCTATGCTAGGCTGAGGTGGGTGATACCCAGTTAGCTAAAGGACGAGTTCCTGACAGCACTCTCATAGGTCTAGAGATCATACGAGAAACGACAAAGAAGATCGTTCATATCCATGAATGATTGATAGCCTCCAGAGACCGACAGAAAAGCTACGCTGATAAAGGTAGGAAACCATTGGAATTCCAGGTGGGTGACCGTGTTCTATTGAAGGTCTCCCCCTGGAAGGGCTTCATACGCTTCAGAACGCGTGGAAAGCTAAATCCAAGGTACATTTGGCCTTTCGAGATTCTCGCAAGAATCGGCCCTGTAGCTTACAAACTTAACTTACCGCACGAACTCAGTAACGTACATTCTACCTTCCACATATCGAACTTCAAAAAGTGTCTATCCAATGAGACTCTTGTTGTCCCACTCGATGAGATCGAGCTGAACGAGAGCCTCAACTTCGTGGAAGAACCAGTAGGGATTATGGACCGAGAGGTCAAGAAAATGAAGCAAAGTCGTATCCTGATAGTGAAGGTTCGCTGGAACGCCAAACGAGGACCAGAATTCACTTGGGAGCGTAAGGATCAGATGAAACTGAAATATCCTCGTCTTTTTTACTTAGTTATTTTTAACTACTTATTTAATTAAAACTCTAATTTCGGGACGAAATTCCTTCTAAGGAGGGGATGATGTGACAACCCGAAATTTCTATTCTGTACAACATATCAAGTCAATAGAAGTCAGAACAGTTGCTGTTAATTTTCAGACTTTTTAGAATAAGTTTGAGTATTTCAGGATTTACACTTTAAGAGATATCAGGAGAGAGGATGCACTAGGGTTTATTGTGCAACACTGTTATTCCAAAACTCCAAGAAATTAGAGTTTACTGCTTGAATAAAATATTTACAGCCAAAAACCCTAAATTTGGGAGTATATATATGACAATTAGTCATTATTTACACTTTTTCCAAATCTCAAGATCCAAATCCGTTTCTCTCTCAAGTATCATCCAAAAGTTTTTCAAGATCTTCAATCTAGTAAGTGTTCTAGCCTTCTTTAGTGATTATATGACTTAATCTAGTGTTTTAACACACTTCTAACCATGAAATCATTCCAAATGGTTGATTCTTCAATTTTCACCAAGAACACCAAGAACACACACTAGTGTTCTTGGACTTTTAGCTCATTTCAAGCTTCTATATAGTAAGTACTTCTATCCTAGAGTCTTATAAAGCTTGTTACATTCCCTTACATCAAGAAATCGTCCCAAGAACACCAAGAACAAGGTATTTACAGTCCAAGAAGTTCTTGGACCGTAAAGCCCAAATAAAGGTGCCAAATTGTGCCCAAGTCCTTCACAAGCCTTAGAAACATGTCTAGATCCTTTCCTTGATGAGCCAAGGACTTGGAAAACCCCAAAAGACCATAAACCATATGATTTTATGGTAGTAAACTCAAAGGAAAATGGTTTAGGAACCGTCAACTCCAATTAGGAGTGAAATGGTGCCCTAATTCCTTCCATAGACACATACTTCAAGTAGAAAAGCTTCTAGGGACTTTTAAGGCTTCAAATCATCAAATGGTCAAAAGAGGAGGAGCTTACGGCCGTAAAATCAAGGGTTTAGTACCGTAAGCTCATTTGTTGATGACCATAAAACCGTAAACTCCATGATGGAGTTTTCCTTGAACCCAAAGCACACTAGTCATGCCCTACAACACTTAGTTGCAATCCTTGGGACTTATAACACTTATATAAGGTGTTTAGCATTTCCTAGGGTGTCTTAACTTTGTTTATTAGTTGTTTAGAGACGAATTGGATACATATATATGATATTATATGACAACTAGGATCCTTGGGTGTGTTCAAGACTTCACTTGACACCTAGCAATCCTGTTTCATCAGTTCATCCATACCACTCACTACAGGTGAGTTCATACCCCTTAATCAATGGTTTAAATGTTTATAAATGCTTTTATTGGGGGAATACAAGTTGAATACTTATAGTTATTATATCAATCACATGTGATTAATAACTACCAAACCAGTAGTCTCTTACTGTTCAAACTATTTACTAAATTGTTTTACTTCAAACTGCTTTACAAACTCTTATACTTGTCAAATACTTTTACTTAAACTCTTTTATACTTATTATCAAATGCATGCCTATGTATGTATAGTTATATAAGAAATGTTTAAAGGTCTTAGGAAGGCTAGCTCACTTTATCTCCTTTTCCTCGTTGGGATGTGGCTTTAGGGCATCGGTTATCCGTCTGAAGGTCGTCTATCTATTAGTTATATATTATGTCTACATATATAGACATAAAAGTTCTTTCAACCACTTCCATACCTTTGGGTAGCAAGGGTTTACAAACATGATCATACATTACTAGTAAGCTAGCATAGGGGTAGTATAGGAAGATACTAATACTATTACTAGAACAATGAAACATACAATGAGCCAGTTCATTCATGAGTCAATACGAGTAGTACACACAGTACATTACTATACATGCTAGATAGAGAGAGAACACACATTACAGCTAACACACGCAGAACATTACAATACATTACTATACATGCTAGATAGAGAGAGAACACACATTACAGCTAGCACACGCAGAACATTACAGTACATATAGGCTAGACAGAGAAATAGTACACTTTACAGTTAGCACATTCATTACATATACATTCATGCAGTTATGTGAACCATTAAACGGGTCATGGCACTTCCTTCCATGACCGTTTTTGTATCCAGAATCTCCTTAATTGGGGAGCGTATGAGTTTGCATATAGATCTATACTGGATTGACTATCCTACACCTTGTTGCTCACTACAGTGGGACTTGCAAGTCTATGGGTGCCAAATGTCATTTCTTACGGTGTCTTACATCGTCGTTTTACTAGAGTCGGTAGCAGGATACAGGTCGATCACATGTTACTTTATATATCATTTGTTTTAAGGTAGTTAGTACAACAGTACTCACTTATTACAAATACTACAGTACTATGATATTTTCCCATTACATTCACTTCGTGAATATTCACACGATGCACAGTAATGTAAAAACTATATTTTTGGTTAATGATATTCAGAACTGGGAGAACACACACTCTTATAAGAGACACACGCACAGACACTAGATGCCTTGGTAGACGGCTACAATTAGTAGGAAACATAGGGTTTCTAGGAGAGTACAAAACATCTTACACACATTTTACAAATGCTTTCATACAAACACAGACACTAATATACTTATGATCTCACCAGCTTTAAGCTGATACTCGCTTTCAAAATAACATCTATTCTCAGGTCATCAGTGGACAGGTACAGGTGCCAGGTTTTGAGAAGATGAAGTTCGTTCAAGACTCGTCTTTTATTTTGATATGTATATTTTGGTGTCTATATAACTTGACAGAACACAATTGTATGAAATTATATTATTAATACAACGGATGATGTTGTTGCTTGTTTACTACTATTCATTGTTGTGATACTGTACATGACGTCCTCCGCCCAAAACGTTTCCGCCGTTCATGGTTTTGGGGTGTTACACATTGTGAATTTGACATATAAATTTTTCACAAGGTTAACATATGAACAATGTAAACTTTCTACATATATTGTACTTTTATTATATTAACATTTAATCATTTAGACCAAAAGAAATGAAGTAAATGTATGAAATGACAATTTACTTTCAATTCTTTATTCAAAGTAGAAATATAATCACTCCTCCCACCCACCACCAATAGCATATTTTTAATAAAACATGTAATTGTATAACATACATGTAGACATTCACATGAAAATATAAACATCTTTTAAGTATTTAGTAAAGTTCATTATATTTGATATAGAGACTAACATCAATTTGTAACATAACAAGCATGTATATGTTCTTAAAGAAATTAAAGTGCATCTAAACTTATACTAATTATGAAAAGAAAACTAAGTTTTAAGTTTTACACTTCTTTTTCCAATCCTTGAAGTACTATATCCTTTCTCCCTTTTTTTCCCATCCTTTGTTGAGCAAATATTTTATTTCTTCATTAGTCTTTTTTGCAAACTTAACCGTTTGTGCAATGATTTTTGACATGTATGTGTTTGTGTCACTCAATAGTATCTTTGTCAAATACTTAATGCGTAAATTGTTTAACACACTTTGTTGTTGTTTTCATTCTTTTGGCAACGCACATGTCCAATTTACTGTTTTATCTCTCATATATGTCTCCATATGACGCATGCAAAAAACTCCACAGTCAACATGATTATCCCTCGTGCGCCAATTTGTGTTCACCCTTTCTGGTTCAACACCCTCCAAAGTTGAAGTTGATTTGTAATTAACCCTCATCAAGTACCTACTAAAAAGTATTTTCTGCAAAAAATAAATTGTCATTTTCTATAATTATTATTTTATTTAGATTATCAGTCTATTAATACTCTTGTGTTAGACCAAGACCAAGTCCAAGTGAAAAACTAGGCATTGATGATTTTCTAGTATTTTTTTCTTTTGTTATCATCTATTATTGTTTTTTTATTTTTTTGTTCTCTAAAACTTTTTACATTTTCAAAATCATCATAATCATCAAAATTTAAAATACAATGAATAAATCAGCAATCTCATGCACTATTGGATCATTGTACATATCATGGTGTTACCATGATTGGTTCATTCTTTATTTCATGTTCATTCAAATTCCCATCGCTTTTTTTCTTTATCTTCATTCTTGACATTTTCTGCATCATCTTCATTTTGAGTTTTAAAAATGAATTCTTGTTCAAAGACTTTCTTCATATCTTTCAACTCATCGCTTTCTGTGAATTTTGTTATTGAAAACTCAATTAATTTTCCAAACTTTATTTTATCATTCACTAGTTTTTTGTAATTCTTTTTCGCTTTGAATACCAATTCCTGCGAAATAAGATAAAAATGCCAATACAAATGATTTTTTTAACTTTTTTCTATAATAAATTACAGTTTCAAAATATGAATGCATTGATGAGGTATCACATTTTTAATGCATTTTAATAAATTACATATTCACTTTGTGAATTTATTATAGAGAAAGTAATAAAATACACTTTTATAACATTGTGAATATAAAATACACTTTAAATTATATAGATTATTAACTTACACTTTTATATCTGTAATATTGTCCTTAGTCCACTTTTGTATCCGGATTGGGCTTGTCCATCCGTGATTTAATTATTAGGGTTTAGTATTTATAGATGCTTGCATGCATCTTTGTATGTAGATTTTTAGTCGATCATTCTAAGCGATCATAATTTTTATCGATTGTAACCCTAAAAGCCTTTACAGTGGAAGTTCTTTATCGAGCTCTGCTGAGGCGTGAATCTATTGAATCGTTCAGCTCATTATTGATTCATTCTCTTGTTTGTTATTTTGTTTTCATTATTCTGATTAACCTGTGTAAGATCTAAACGATCAAAGAGTTTTTCAACTCATCAATTGGTATCAGAGCAGGAGGCTGTGTAATTCATACACATCTCTTATGTCAAAGAAGTGATTAGGGTTCATTCCACATTCATTGATATTTATTAAGCCGTCACTCCATAATTGACGTATCTCATTAATTATTAATCTTGCCCTAATATTACGTATTACAAAGTCTGGTCTTATAACAGGTTAAACGATCAAGCATGGACGATTCTCAATCCAACCCCATCAACATCTCTAACAACATTGGATCAACAACCAAGATCCGAATCCTTTACACTCAAGATTATGAAGTATGGACACACCATTTTGAAGATTACGTTATTGGATCGGAAGATAACGGGTATCTGATATGGGAAGCAATCACAGTTGGCCCCTTCGCTCACTCGAGCACTTTAAGAATCATTAAAACTCGGAAGGAGTACAATGATCTATTAAAAGATGTAAAGGACGTCGCTCAGGACGAAAAGGAGAAGTTCCAATGCAACATTAAGGCATTGAGACTAATTCGATTCGCCCTTCAATCCGACACATTTCGGTTAGTAAGTTCATGTGGTACAGCAAAGGAAATCTGGGATCGGCTGCGAGAGCTGTATTCCACAAATGAAGATCTGGAGCACTCGATTCAGACCCTACTTCTCTCAGAATTTGGAGAGTTCAAGCAGAAGCCAGAGGAGGTTGTTACACAAATGTTCGATCGGTTCAATCATCGAACAGAAGGTCACCTTCTTAAATGGCCTAAGACCCGAATGGAGGGCAGTTGTGTCGACGGTTAAAGCACATGAGCAGTTCAAATAATATTCTTTGGCGAAACTTGTGGGGATTCTGAAATCCCAGGAAAAGATTGTGCTGCAAGAGAAGAGCATGGTTTCAAACTTGGGGTCTTTGGCCCTTATGTCTAAAGGTAAGAGCGCAGCAGCAGAAGAAGAAGATCTGAATCTGGGAGACTATGATCTGACATCTGAAGATTATGCAATGATGGTGTCAAATCCCAGGAGGTTCATCAAGAAGAAGTTCCTTACCAACAAGAACCGTAATTGGTAGGGAAGCTATAGCTCTGAAAAAGCGAAAGAGGAGCCAAAGGTGGAAGAACCAAAGAAAGAAGTGAAGGGTGAAGCTGATTCTGGTGTCAACTGTTTTTACTGTGGAGGGAAAAATCACTACGCAAAAGATTACGTGTTGAAGAAAATGGCAGAGAAAGATGATGAGAAGGATGAAGAAGCAAGTCTCTTGAAAATACTGGAGGAGATTAAAAGAAAGAAAGCTGCTACTAATCCTTCTATGAATGCTCTAATTGTGCAGGGTTCGGTAGATAATGATGAGTTCGGTGGTGTACAGGTGTGGTTGACCAACTCAGAAGATGATGAAGTGAGAAAGCCTATGGAAAGGCTTATGTGGCAAAGAGTGGTGATGCTAGTGGAAGATGCTTGATGGTGACAGATGTATCCCAGATGAGGGGATACAACACTGATGATGGAAACAAAGTGGCTAAGGAGCGAGAGGACGTGTGCTTTACAGCGAAGCCTCTCAGTGTGCAGATCAGTGAGCTTGATGAACTGATCAAGAAGATACAATCCATTTTTGTTTCGTTTAAAATTCCACAAACATCATATGAAAAAGAATTAAATAACTTGAATTCAAGAATTTCAAATCTAGATAGTTGTTTAACTCAAACACGTGTCACGAATTCTAATCTGACTGACCAAATAAGCAGGGTGTCATCCAAGAGTGAGTAGCGAAGAATGTGGATTGAGCAGAAGGAGTTGGAGCTGGTTGAGTCTAGGGATGAAAATATCTATTTGCAAAGAGACAATCTTAAGTTGTTAAAACAGAGAAATGTTTTTTGTTTGATTGCAAAAAGACTTTATACTAACATTACACAACTGCATTTAGACTGTGAAATAGGCCAGAAAAAACATCGCATGATTTTGCCCTTCCTTGAGCTAAAGGAGGATGAAATTGATGCCGAAGCATACAACTGTGAAAGTGTTGTATCTTCTGATGATGTAAATCCCACTTATATGTTTGGTCTGGACAAAATTGAATCGTTTATAAAGTCCAAAGTCCATAAGGACATGCTTAAGAATCTTTTGGATGAAAATGATAGGTTGAAACTCAGAGCCGAAACTATACAAAAATTTGACTCATTGAGTACCAAATTAAGTTCAGAAAATAAGATTGATGTTGAAAATGCATCTGAACTTAATGAGGACGATGACATGAGTGAAATCTCTGTAGAGGATGAAGTTGACTGTTCAGAGTTTATTAGGAGCGAACCTGAAAACCACAAAAACTTGATTTCTGAAAATTCTGTGGAATTCGCTCGTCTGTCCAAAAATAAGTCCCCAATCCTTAAAGAAAAGGTCGTTGTATACCAAAAGGTAAGAACCACTCCCAATCAGGTTTATAAGGTCACAAGAGTAACCGAACATCAGACAGCCGAACTCACTGCATTGGTGAATGAAGATAATGCAGATGGTTGTGATGAATTTTCTGGACTGCACCGATAGACAACGCAGATGAAACAGTCGGTTTGTCGGAGCGAACATCATGGAAGGTCAAAGGTAGATATGTGACAGAACCACTTAATAAACCTACCAACTTTGACGTGCCCAGTACCAGTGGCACAAAAGAGGTTCCAGTGGAACACGTCTCCTCAACAAGCGAAACCTCTTCCATGGAAAGCGAACCTGTTGTTCAGAAGCCGAAACAGAAGGAAAATATTCACAGACAACTGAAACAGGTGAACAATCAAAAGCAGCAGAGGAATCTGAGATACAAGAAAAATCTCTCAGAGCGAAAGCAATTTTGGCGCTCCCAAAATCCTCACTATACTCACTTTGATAGAAAATCCAAGCCAAAAGGAGAAGAGAATAAGGATAAAAGGAGCTTTGGTCCGTTGGATCAAAAGAACCAAAAGAAGACTTTCGGACCACATAAAGAACAAGACCGGAAGGATAGGTTCGGTCCTGAAAGTAACAACAACCGAAAGCCTGGTTTCGGTTCACCAAGCAACAACAGACAAAGACCAGGGTTCAGTCCATCAAGCTTTTACAAGAAAAGACCCAGTTTCGATCCAGCAACCTACAACAACCAAAAAGCCAGTTTCGGTCCATCAACAAATGGCAACCGAAGGTCCAGGTTCGGTCCCTCAAATGATCACAACCGAAAGAGTCATTTCGAACCTAAATTCAGGAAAGATTCTCATTCTAATTTATATTCCTCTAATTTTTCTCATTCTCATTCTTCTTCTAAGCCTAATTCTCATCCTACACCAAGCTCACAATCGACGAAGGATTTGAAAGGATAAAGTAAGATTTCCTCAGCAAACGAAGACCGAAAGCAAGCTAAAGCCCAGACTCCTGAACCTAAATCCAAAACACTTGAATCTAACTCCAATAAAATCAAAGTGTTTACTATTAAGAGGAAAGATAAAACAACATTAATAAAACGAACTTATCTTGTTGATGCTTGTCTTACTATTCTTGTTTCTGTAAAAGGCTCACGAGGACCCAAGAAACTTTGGGTTCCTAAATCTGCTTAATTTTTGCAGGTTATAAGTGATGACCATTTTGACGAAGAATGGTACATAGACAGTGGCTGCTCACGTCACATGACAGGAAGGAAGGAAGAGCTAAGGGAGTTTCGGTCCCTTCAAAACGGTGATAACGTCAAGTTTGGTAACAACTCCTATGGAACAATAAAGGGTTATGAGATGATAACCAATGGAGAATTTACAATCAGGAAGGTGGCTTATGTAGAGGGGTTGCAGCATAATCTCATCAGTGTGTCTCAACTGGTGGGAGGTACAGGTCTCAAAGTCTCGTTCGATGACGAAGGTTTAGAGATAATAAAGAAGAAATCCAGCAAGGTTATTCTCAAATCAAAATGAAAAGGTGAAATGTTCCCTCTGAATCTCAACCCAATTAAAGGGAATCCAGCCATATGTCTATTGTCTAAAGCCCATTCAGACGAAAGTTGGTTGTGGCACCGAAGGCTCTCTCACCTCAACTTCAAAGACATCAACAAGCTAGTCATCGGTGATCATGTTCGGGGTCTTCCGCTGCTTAAGTTCGATCGAGAACACTTATGTGCTGCTTGTGAAATGGGGAAACAAAGTCGCCAAAGTCACCCAACAACCATAAACACCAAAGTTGTTGAACCACTTGAGTTGCTTCACATCGACTTATGTGGTCCATCATCAATCGAGAGCATTGTCGGTAACAAGTACATCCTTGTTATTGTCGATGAATTCTCATGGTTTACTTGGGTGTTCTTTCTAAAGCACAAATATGAGGCGACTCCCAAGCTGAAGATCTTTATCAAGCAGATCGAAGTGCAACTGAGAAAAGTCGTTCGGAATATCAGGAGCGACAATGGACTGGAATTCAAGAACAAAGAATTCGAAGATTTCTTAGCAGAAAAAGGCACCAGTCACAATTTCTCAGCCCCCTATACACCTCAACAGAAAGGAATTGTCGAAAGGCGAAAACGATCCCTGTGTGAGGCGGCCCGAACCATGCTAAGTTTTGCCTCCCTTCCTCTATATTTCTGGGCAGACGCCATTGCTGCAGCTTGTTTCACTCAAAACAGATCTTATCTCAACAAGCGTTTCTCTCTCACCCCCTATGAAATTCTTAACAACAGGAAGCCGAATGTCAAGTTCTTTCATGTGTTCGGCTCGAGGTGCTTCATTTTTAACTCCAAAGAGCATCGCAACAAATTCGATGTCAAAGCCGATGAAGGTATCTTTCTGGGATATTCTCTTACTTCAAAGGCGTATAGGGTTCTGAATAAGCATTCTAAATGAATTAATGAAACCTATTATGTAACGTTCGATGTCAATTACGTCAAGAAGTTGAAGTCTACCGAAGGGGCAATTGGAGAGATTTTCTCTCAAACCGGTCAGGTCATAGCCTTAATCGCCAATTTGTTTGACCAGTTCATGGATTTATTTGATGAACCTGAGAAGGCTATTCACTCTGAAGCCATGGCAGCAGACAACAAGGTGGATCACCTTAAGAAGATTGTCGAAGACGCAGCCAAACAAATGGCAGAAGAAGAACCGGTTAGAAACGAACCTCCTTACAGCAATACTTCAGTCCAGGGGGAGAATAAATACTCTTCAAATCGACATGATTCACATATCCAGGGGGAGGGTCCATCATTTTCAATTGACGATAATGCTCATGGCCAGGGGGAGAATCCAATCTTTGACGGAACCGAAAGCCCAGGCAGAACCGAAAGCCCGGTTGCACCCGAAAGTCCTGTAGCAACTGAAAGTCTGAAACAGCCCGAAAGCCCAGCCAAAACCGAAAGCCCTGTTGCACCCGAAAGTACTATAGCAACCGAAAGTCCGGAACAGCCCGAAAGCCCAGTCGAAGAAAGAATTTTTGGTTCACATCCAAATGTTTCATCATCTGTCGAGGGGAGAATTCCAATATGTATTATGATGATGATATTCAATCAGAGTTGGAAGAAATGGTAAATGCTGAATTGGATCCCTCTTATGATCCAAATTATCCTCCTCTCACCAAATGGACCAGAGATCATCTTGTATCTCAAATAGTGGCTGATGCATCAGAAAAGGTTCTAACTCGATCACAACTGAAGGCGAAGCAAACTGCTCTATTCTCCAAAGTAGAATTCTGCAGGTTTAATTCTTTCATTTCCAAAATAGAGCCGAAAACCGTCAATATTGCTCTCGATCATTCTGATTGGGTTCAGGCAATGCAAGATGAACTCAATGAGTTCGAAAGAATTAAGGTCTGGAGACTTATTCCAACACCAAAAGATGCCTCGGTTGTCGGTCTCAAATGGGTATTCAGAAACAAAATGGGCAAGGAGGGAAATGTGATCCGGAATAAGGCTCAGCTATTGGTGAAAGGATATTGCCAGGAAGAAGGAATCGATTACGAAGAGACATTCGCTCCGGTTGCAAGGTTGCAATCCGTTCGAATATTTCTTGCCTATGCTGCACACAAGAACTTTGAGGTCTACCAGATGGATGTGAAGTGTGCCTTTCTGAATGGGGAACTTGAAGAAACCGTGTACGTAGAGCAACCTCCTGGTTTTGTTAATGAAAAGCATCCAAATCACTGCTACATCTTGGATAAGGCAGTTTATGGTCTGAAACAAGCTCCTAGGGCATGGTATGAAACATTAACTAAGTTTTTAAAGAGGTCTAAATTCAAACAAGGTTCAGTTGACCCAACCTTCTTTCGTAAAAAGGAAGGTAATCACCTTATGATCGTTCAAATCTATGTCGACGATATCATCTTCGGCTCCACGAATCCTAGCCTAACAACTGAATTCAGGAAGTTGATGGAGACTAAATTTGAAATGAGCTCAATGGGTCCGATTAACTTTTTTCTTGGTTTAAATATTAGACAGGGACCTGAAGGCATCTTTATCAACCAGGAAGCATACCCAAAGACTCTCCTTGCCAAATTTGGCACGATGGGAGACTCAAAGGTCAAAGTCCCTATGGCGTTCGGCACCAAGCTCACACCATCTTTGGAGAAACCGGCAATCGACATAACGCTATATCGCCAAATGATTGGTTCCCTGATGTACCTCACCGCTAGCAGGCCCGATATAATGTTCTCAGTATGCTATTGTGCCAGGTTTCAAGCAAATCCTCGTGAACCACACATGTTGGCAGTGAAGAATATATTCCGGTATTTGAAGTGAACCACCTCTCTCGGTCACTGGTATCCCTCAAACTCAGGTTTCTTCATTCAAGCCTACTCAGATGCAGACTTAGGAGGATGTGGTCTAGACCGAAAAAGCACCACAGGAGGCTGCCAATTCCTAGACGGAAAGTTGGTTCGCTGGCAATCGAAGAAACAAACATGCGTTTCTCTATCTACAGCCGAAGCAGAGTACATTGCAGCCGCCTCCTACACATCACGTGTGATTTGGATCCAAAGCCAACTCCAGGATTATGGACTCAATATGAAGAAGATCCCACTATATTGCGACTTAGAAAGTGCAATTAGGATCTGTCATAACCCAGTGCAAAATTCCAAGACCAAGCATATAGCACTGAGGTATCACTTTATTAAAGATCATGTGGAAGATGGAAACGTTGAAATTCACTTTGTTCGAACCACTGATCAACTGCCCGACATCTTCACCAAAGCCCTTGCTGAAGCAAATTTCAATAAAATCCTACAAGGCCTAGGTATGATGGAATAGGAGTCAGTACCAAAAACACCTTATCAAAACTAAAAGTTGGAAGCGAAATGAACCAAACGCTCGGTCTATTTCAGGCTCGGTTCACACGAGAACCAAAATGAACCGAACTCTCGGTCTATTTCGGGTTCGGTCCCACTGCACTTGTTTTCGCTTATCTCAAAAAGATGATGTCTTTGGTTGTATACTTTTGTACAATTGTTTTCCAAAAATCCAAAAATATTTTTTTAAGGAACCGAAATGAACCGAGTGTTCAGTCCATTTTTGGTTCGGTTCAATTTTTTTTGTTTGGTTTGTTTTGTTTTTCTATTTACAAAATATCAAAATTCCAAAAATATTTTCTTTCTTTTGTCTCTGCTTCTGTTTATGTTAACAGTTTCTGGAATATCGATGGGGCAGGTATCATTCTTACACTTTATTGTAGCTAAGTGTCCCTAGAAGCATGCTGCTGCATGTTGTCCAAAGCCTCAACAGATTTTGAATAAAGCCTTATTGACTGGGTATATACAAACCTCGTCTTCCCAATTAGGCTGCTAAATTTATTCTAATCATGAGCTACCTTACTCTTTTCTCATATGAGTTAAGAGTTTTCTGCTTGGTCATTCTTTTTATAGCAGAGGTACTTTGGTTTCTTTACAACACCTCAAACACTTTTCTCAATCATATTTCGGTTCATAAATGTAACCCTTGAGACTCTCAGAAATAACCACTGAGGTTTATGGTTACACAATCTCTATGTTTACGATCCTAGCTTCGTGTCACTACGCTCTAAGTGAAACCCAAAATTCAATACCCACTATGAATTGACGGTGAACAATTAAATTTGCTCTAGCTTTCACCCATGAATTAACGAAACCACCCAAGTGGTTGTACCATGAAATCTCTATTTTTCTTTTTGTGTGATTCTTATGAAATTGTTACACACCATAACATTTCTTCCCATAGAATCCAGTTTTAATTTTTTTTTTGAGATTTCACACCAAACATTTCCAACAACTCACTGAATATGTCCAAACCTACTTGTTCAACAGACCACATCGGTCTCACAGGTACTTCGTTCGGTTTCGATCTTATGTCAAGATCTGGAATTCTGAACTGAAGCGAAAGCCACCCTTCTAAGCCTCATTAAAAGATGCCTTTCAACACTTCTTAACAAGTGCTTGATCGTAATTCAACGGGAATCCACACAGACACTTTAAAGTCTCTCTTGACTTGGAAGGAAGAGATTCGTGCCCGGGATCCACTGTTTCGTGTCTATATTGACATCACAAATTCCCACATAGATGTTGCTTTATTTCTTTATATTTGACACTCTATGCACGAAGTTCTTTTTGATTTTCCAAAAGTCTGGTTCAATTCTCTACAAGCTACTTTCCTTTATGTAGCTTTCGTTCTTAAGGATATACTCAACAAGGGAATGTTGTGGTTTTTCTAAGTCTTTGATTTTATTTAATGATGACAGCTCATTTAAAAGATAAGATGATGAATCAGCCGAAAGATTAAAGGTTTCAAGAATTCAAAAAGGGATTTGGTGGGAAGGCGTGCTAAACGGAAATGATTTTCTCTCTCATGCGTAATCATTGGGGTTGCTAACTGTCACGTTTCAATCGATTCAGGAACCATTTCACGTTTCAAGAGGATTTGGGGGCGAATTTTCCTCTCACCTCCATACCTGGTATAAAGGGTTAAACCCTAGTTGTTTTACCTTTTTACTGCAACCCAAATTTCTGAGAGCAAACACAGGCGATTTTTCTCCCACTGTTCATCTTCTTTTTCGAAGCATTTAACAATGACGGATTCCTCCTCTGTTCATGAAACATCCAACATTCTCCTAATCAGACCTTAGCAAAGCTTGTTCATCGACCTCACCCCAATCTCCTATGATGCCTTCAGGTATCCCATAGTGGAGTGTCTCAAATACTCTCCACTGGTTCTCGCACTCTCCAAGGTTGAAATTGTGCCTATGGAATGTCTATCCCAGATTTTCTCCACAGCTCACTACGACAAATCCGTTGATCGCATCTACTTCGACATCCTTTACACCAAAACCTCCATCTCAAAGCAGCGATTTTGCTGGCTTCTAGGGTTTGAACCTGACAAATCGAGGGTTAATCCTGATTCGATCATTGTGGGTCAATTATTCTCCATGTTTTACTACATGGGTTACACTGAAACCCTTACTACTATCACGAAGTTCAAGAAGCCGTGCCTTCCTCCTCAATGGAATGGCTTCTTCATGATTTTGCTCAAAGGGTTATCTGAAAGGAGTGTAGGTTCTGATGGGGCCAGTCGTTTGTCCATGACAATTCTTTATGGGTTGTACAATGGGATCAACCTCGCCTGTGGCTCGGTTCTATGGCAGTAGTTGATTCAAAGCCTTGCCTCTACTTCTCGACACACTGAAATCTCCTATGCCAGGTTCTGGACGCTCGTCACCAAATGGGCAATGGACAAGTATCATGTCCCCACTGTGGCCACTTCTCCACTCTCCTCGATTGGCGTATTCCACACTACAGAGATCATTATCACTGATCCCTCCAAGTTCATCTTTGTTGGCTCAATTTCTGAGTCCATGTATGCTTGTGTATCAGCGGAGATCCACATCATCAAGACCTACAAGGAGTTTCTTCCTTCGGGTCCGAGAGAGCTGACTGCAGAGGTGCTTCAGTCCATCAACGACGCAGACAAAACTTCTCCCAGGGGCAAGAAACCAGAGAAAGGGAAAGAAAAGAAAGTGGTCAAAGGGGCGAAAGGCCCTACTCCGATGAAGAGAAAATCAACAAAGGCAGCCCAATCACCTCCACCGAAGAAGAAGAAACCACAGCCTAAAAGAAAACTTATTCTTGCTTCTTCCTCAAGCGAATCAGAGGATGAAAGTTCATACTCAGAGGAGTCGGTTCGAGGCGACTCTCCTCCCCGTTCGCCTTCACATGAGGTACCTGTCATAATCGAACCTGTCTCTTCTCCACCTATCACTATCTCTATTTCCATTCCCCCATAACTTCCTCAACTCATATTCCACCAACTTCTATTCCTATACCACCTCCCATTTTCTCTGAAGCCACTAAAACAACAACCACTGGAGTTCGAACCAACGTATATGATACGGGGGATCGTACTTCAGCACCCGAACACACACCTACAACCGAACCTACTTCCACACCCGAACCTACTCCCACAACCCAACCTCCAACATCGTCTTTATCTCCCAATCACTCAGTCGAAACCGAGACATTTCTAGGAGGGGAAGATATGACTTTCGATTCAGTTTACTACAGTCCCTACCGGGTTCAGAGCGATGATGATGATGCTCCTGTCATCAAAAAGCACATCAAGGAACTTCATGAGAAGATTGATAATCTCGTCGCTTCTTCCTCCTCCTCTCGGTCCCATATCACGGAAGCTGCCATTCAGGGGATGGTCAATACTTTCACCAAGGCACACGAAGCCTCCATCAACTCTGCTACTGTTGCTATTGATGCATCAACAAAGGCTTGTGCTGCTGCGACCGAAAAAGTTGAATAACTATTTCGAGATGCTACCCTCTTTTTGGAGTCTTTGCAGGGGCAGCCGAATCTAATGCAACGAAGGTTAATTAGGTTTTTGAGAAGCTGGTTACTTCCTTTGAAACAGAACAACACCACTTTGCCAGTCTTCGTCAAACCCTAGAAGCAGACAACAAATTCTTCCAGACAACCATTGAGGATCGCCTGACCAAGCTCCAAGAAGACCTTGCCATGGAAAATTCTGTGATGGATGCGCTTGCACGCAAAACAACTGCGCTAAAAATCAAGAGTCTTCAACTTTCCCAAACTGAGAAGGAGGTTGATTCTCTTCGATCCGAGCGTGCTGTGATTAGGATTTGTGTTTCGGATGTCCATGGAGCCCTCTCGAACATCATTGAAGCGCATGACCCGATTCTCAACTACTCAGTGAGGCAAACTCTTGTTGTGAAACTTGCTCCTGCTCTTGCCATTCTTAGCAAAATTGAGGGGCTTCCTGAGCAAGTGGTCCATCCAAAACAAGGGGGAGACGGAGCTTCAAAGGGCAGTAATCAATCTCAACCTCCTCCTGTTTCCATAGCTCAATCCCAACCGCCTCCAATTTCTTCATCAGTTCCAACTAAAGCAACCGAACCACCAACAACTGGTCATTCATCAGGTTCGGGTGCTCAAGACAAAGGCAAAAAGGTTCTCGATGACAGTGATGGAGACGAAGACAAAGAAACCATTGCTGATATTTTGAAGAAACGGGCTAGGGATAAGGAACCAGACATGAATGCTCGGATTGCTAGGGAGGCCGAAACAAATGAAAGGAGGATGAAGGAGGCTCATGATCTCCTTGAAAGTTGAAAAACCCTATTCCCTCCATGGACTCTTGAGAAGCTTATCAAAGAAGCTATCGAGTCCCCCAACATCCTCTGGCTTGAACCTATGATCTCTTTAGATAGGGCTAATTCTGTTGATTCTCAATTCGACATGCCCGTGACCCGAAAGGCATTTATCTTTCATGCATTTCCCCACATAGCTGAAGTCCCTCATCCTCACCCGAAGGTTGATAGGGAACTTATTGATTTCTATCTGAGGTTTGCTCAGCCTCAGTATCAGACGTGGAGTGCATATAAGATTGTCAATGTTCGGGTCCTCAAACCCTTTTGGGAGGGTAACTTCACGAACGTCAGATTCGAAGTCTTGAGGGGGTCAGATAAAGCCGAACATGCCATTACTCTCGTTGATCTTCCTAACCTAAATCCTCATGATTGGATCATCCTGCATAACATCCTCCTCACCAATGAAACTGAATATGGGCCGATCATAGATCACTTCAAGAGGATGTTGGTCTGTTATATCATGGAGGTTGCCAAGATGGATCAGGAAATTGCTAATGTACTTAGGAAGAAGCCCACCATATCCCCAGTCGGTTCTGCAAGTGATCTGAATAAAATGCAGATGGGGAGGATTGATCCGAAGAGAAACTCGGTTATGTTCACTAGGAATGAAGGCCATAAATGTCTGTTCGCTTTAGCTGACAAACATCTTTACACCACTTCGTGTCTGGAGCATGTTCTGGGGATCATCTATCGGTGTAAGCAAAATTCTGAAAATGATAAGAAATACTTCAATGACATGATCCACTAGTATATTCGTTTCCGACGAACTATTCTTGCCCTCATTCCTTGCCTATTCGAAACCACGAAGAAGGTTAATGTTGTTGGATTAGTGTCTAAGTCCATAACTATTTTGGTATGTACTTGACCTGATGGTTCATGGTCCTTTTGGGTTGCCTTCACCAAAGCAACTTGATAGGATGAATTATGGAGAGAAAGGATTAAATATGACTTATTAATATATTATGGGAATAATATATTAAAGGAGAAATCATATTTCTTAATTAATATTAGTCAAGAATTAACTGGTAATTAGTTTTGTGACTAAAAGAGATTAATTAAACATAAGGGACTAGAATTATAATTATAAGATAATTGTAATTTGGGCCATGGATTGCCTTGTATTAAGGTGTGGACGAATTCTATGGGGAAGCCCATAAGAAATCGTCCAAGGCCTTAATTAAATGAGTCCATGGGTTGCTTAGGGCTTAGGCATCCAAATTAGGGTTTCCTTATTAGATAACCCTAATAGCCTCACTATATATAGATCCCTTATGCCTCAAAAACGTGGACATGACTCCTTTTAGGGTGTGTAGACGTTTTAGGGCATCCTCCTTCCTCTCTCCTCTTCATCCTCTTGCTCTTGGTGTTTGTGAACCATTAGAGGAGTGACATTTGTGAGTCTAAGCTTTCTAAAGTCAATACAAGGAGGAATTGGATTGTTATTGCTACATAACAATCAAGGTAACATCTTAAACCCATTCTTATGTTAATATGATTACTTGTATGCTAGAATTAGGGTTTATAGTCTTGAATAATTTGCATGTACAATAGAGAAAACTAGATCCAAGCATTAGGGTTTGTATGAGCACATAGGATGTTCTTATGGTCAAAACCCATCAGTGGTATCAGAGCCTAGACTGGTTTCTATTGTATTGATGCATTGTATGATTGAAAAATTTGTTTTTTGTGTTTCTGGAGGCTGGACTCGCCGAGTCCATGCTGACTCGACGAGTCCATGCCTGACTCGGCGAGTCGGCTGGTCAGATGGAGGGAAAACCGGGATTTCTTGCTGTTTTTGCTTAAAGATAGTTGCCTTATCATATTAGATCAATATAAATCCGATTTTATGATATATTTGACTATATTCTTGATCTAATTGAAGATATTTATCAATTAATAAAATATTTGTTTCCTTATGTGATAATTGATTAATTGTTTTGATTAAATTGGTAAATTGTTTTGCAAGAAATCATTAAATAAATCAAATATGGATAATTATGTGATTAAATGTTAATTTAGATTATTTGTTATTTGATTCTTGTGCTTTGAAAAGTTTTCATATTTTCCCACTTTAGGTTTTATAGTTTAAATTTGAACTCAAAAGTTTTAGTTTTGAAATTTTAAATAGTTGAAACCCTAATGTTTTGAAATGGTTCAAAACTTGCCCTCAATTTTTGCAATTTAAATTTTGATTAATAGTTTAATTTTGTTGTACATTTAAACCCTAATGTTTTTGAAACGTTTCAAAACTTGCCCTCAAGTTTTGGAATTTAAAAGTTGATTAAAAGTTTAATTAGGAATGTTAAATTCTAAAACCCTAGTATTGTTATGAAAAAGCTCAAATCACACCCTTATGGTTTTATTAATTAATTAGGTGTATAATTAAAAGAGGTTTAATAAATCCATAAACATTTTGGTTTAAAATTTAATTGAATTAAAGGTATAATTATTAAATTTGACCACCTAGTATTTTGAAACTGTAAAATACACCCTATACTATTTATAACATTAAAAGTCTAACTTTATATATATGTATGTGTAAAAGTCAGTCTTACCGTTAGTAGGCCTCATTCATGAAGCTGGTCTATAAGGGGTGTTTAAGGAAATTGCCTATAAAATGGCGATTGAATGGGTATCCACTCTTACCCACCACACTCTTGACTAGTGGAGGGTCGTTAGCCGAACGGGTAGGATAGGACGAAACCTTCCATTATAAGTATGATGAAGTACAAAAGTAACTAAATGTTTTACAAATTCCCAATCTTAGTTACTTAGGCAAAAGTGAATTGATGCAATTCCATGAAATTACACTTTGTGCCCTTGCGAAGACGTTAGTGGAACGTGTGTGGTTTACCGGCACACTAAATGGTTCTAAGAAAAGGTAGCAAAGGGTGACTCAATGTTTGTCATAGTTCGGTGGAGTGTGTGTGGTTTACCGGCACATCGAATAGATGACTGTAACATGTGAGGGCACCATGTAAGTTTGCATGGTTATTCACACCCGCTTTGTGATCCTCGGCATCCCAGTCACAAACAAGAGGGGCATATCGCGATTTAAACATGCCAATGAAATGTTCAATGAATCTCAAAGGATCTAGGAGTTTTCATAGATTTAAAACTTAAATTTCTTTTTCGTTTCTCATGGTGGAAATTAGTGAATCGTCATTCACTTACCTTCAAATGTTCTGCAATTTGGGTTATGACATCCCTCTCCCGAGTTGTAGAATATTGTGTTGGGTCCTAGCCTTAGTATTTCATTTGGGTGATTTACTAAGGACTCAATCAATCAATTAACTTGAGTTTGTTTTCTCCTGTTTTGTAGATGTCAAAGTTCGACAACTATGGTCTTCCCAAATCCAGTGGAACAAGCATTCCACATGAAGATGGTATTCCACATGAAGATGGTATTCCACAATTCGATCAAGGAACAAGAAATCATGCTTCACTTCCTCCACCTCCTCTAATTATTCTCCCTAACCCACAAGTTCAAAGGCTTGAAAAGTTCAAGATCACTCAAGCCCTTTTGGCAAGTAAACATAAAGAAGGAAAGTCGGTGTGTGCACACGTCCTAGGGATGAAGTCATGCATTGATAGGTTAAGAATGTTGGGATCCGTTGTTTGTGAGGAAATGGCTATTGATTGGGTTCTTCAGTCACTTCCTAACTCATATATTGAGTTCGTAAGAGAGTACTATATGATGAACCGCGACGTGACCCTTATAGATCTCACCTATATGCTTATTGCTGCTGAATCAGCAATGGTTTGGCGCAATAGAAAAGCAAAGTTGATTGGTGAATCTGCCTTCATGACCTCTATGGATATAGACAATGGCAACGAAAGACATGCTATGATCGAAAAGTTTGATCATAAGAGAAAGGCAATGTCTGAAGTAGTTCCATGTCATGTTCCAAAAGAGTCAATTTGCTTTTATTGCCAAGAGAAAGGGCATTGGAGACGAAGCTGCCCCATTTACCTAAGAGATCTAAGAGATGGAAGAGTTGAAACATATGGCTCTAATATAGGTAAAATCCATTAACTAACTCTTTTAAGATCCTATTCTAGATTCTTAATACATAATGTGATAAGATTACAATTGATGTTTCGTAGGATCGAAGAAAAGAGAGGAAGCTGAAGTGAAGAAGTGAGCAGAATCCAGCCGTGAAGAAATGGATTTCGATCGCATTACCTGAAGATTAGATTCTTGAGCTGCTACTTAGAGTTAGAATTAGATTGCTAAGAAATATGTATTAGCATAGTTTTTCAATGAATTGCATTGTAAGGACAGATTTTTTCCGCAATAAAATAAATTTTGATTTTATTTATATATTTATCCTTGCAATGGCATGTATGAAAAATTGATGTTTGAATGTTTCTAATATTAGCAATAATGGATTTAATTCTTATTATGTTATTTGTGGAAATGTCGAAGAATTTACCGAATAAGGAAAGTTTCTCATCACCCAAGTTTCAATTGGACAGAAACTTGGAATCATGCAACTTGGTTGCACGATGAATGAGAAATTTCATATTTGGAAATTAGACTAATTCATTGACAAAGTGTCAAGTGAAGGACTAGGAGATCGAATACATAAAGTTGCGTGTTGATCAAGTCCACCATAAGAGTAACAAAGATATTCGTCATGATTTACTAAAGGTTTAGTAAATATGATTATACTTATAAGATTAAGTGTAATTCTGAATTGGTTAAAAAAGGTTTAAATCAATAGCAAAACGAATAAGAAGAATCAAGTAGGCAGAAAGATAAAAGTTTCTCCATTCTAAGAAGAAGGGAGAGTAGCTTTTATGCTTTTTGATAGGTCTTAATGATTAAGAACCATATCTCAATTGATCCTCTAAGTGAGTCTTATGTTTAAGAAGAGGAAACAAGAATTGAAGAAATGGTTAAATCAAGAAGTCAATCATACTTCATTCCAAAACAAGTCTTAAAGTTAAGATTGTGACATTAAGTGATAAGTATTAATAAGGTTTATAACATTCATCAAATGTGGAGAGTTGTGATGTCTTGGATAAGACAAAGACCAACTAGGACCAATTTATGAAGTGTTTTGATAAAAGCTATACTAACTCTTGAATATTTGTTTTGTTAAGAAATGGTTATTAACAAGAGAATCGTATATGTCAAGGAGTCAGTGGGAGTCTTAATGGTCTTGAAAGGATTCAAGAACAAATCAAATAAACTTTATCGATCATCACTAGCACACAAGTTGAGGTTTACAACCTATCGTGTTGACATTATTTTGTTTCTGTGTTGTTCCAATTGAGTTACTTATGCATGTGAGCCCTATGAGCTCTCATTTGAATGCATAAAAGGCAAGGACCTTGATCAATGGAAAGTACATTGATAGGAAAGGGTAAGGTGCTTAACTACTTGGAAGACGTGGTGGGCAACTATGCTACCATAAGGCAAGAAATCGAGATTAAGAAAGTTCGATCCATATGAGTTTGAATTTGTCGTAAACTTTGGTTTTAACAAATTCACATGGATAGGAACAAATACACCGTTTAAATCTAAGTGTCATAAGATTTCCTCCTTCATGAAAATGATTGTGAGGAAATACTTTCACTAAGAAAGATTTTAAAGAAGAACACAGTGATTGTAAAATTGCATTCTCGAATTCGATTATGGTTACGGTATCCCTTTCCATAATTTGAATTGTGAGGTTTGGCAATTGTTTAGACACACATATGAACTATCTAAGGCAAAGGTGTATAAGTTCAAGAAGCCTTGATAAAAGATTATCAAAGAACTAAGTATTAGAAACATGAACTTAAGAAATTCAATAAGCATTGTTTTTCTGAAAGTTAAGCTGTTTCTGAATACATGTCAAAGCTAGTGGGAGCATAAGTGTTATGTTTATAATAATCATCATGATAGTGGGAGCATAAATGTTATGATTTTATGATTATTAAGGAAAGTATTGCAAGTTGGCAATATTAATTATAGAAAACAAGAGCCATTCTTTGCAAAGTTGTAAGGATGGAATAGTTGTTTTGCTATAATTAAGGGAGAGAATATTATGCTTCATTTCAAATCTAAAGGCTTAGGTTGTGGAATGTTAATAAATTTAGTCAAAGGTACATAGTGTGTTCTTAAATTTCGATTATAATTACGGCATTCCTCTTCACAATTCGAATTTTGAGAACATAGCAAATGAAATATTATGGCGGAAGATTGATAAAGTATCAAATCTTTATGTAAGACATTATGTATTGTGTCCCATACGCTTCGGGTATAGGATCGATTGCAAATGCTATAATATTTGACCATTCTAAAATTTTCCAAATGTCTAGCGCATTTAGAGGGGAAAAGGACAAGAATCGGCTTTGACTAATATAATTAAACAACTATCAAAGGACAATCCAAAGTTCGCTGAGGATTGGTCGCTTGTGAGTAGTTGGAAGTATAGTATTGGAAAATATAGAAATGTTTCCATATTGGATGGACCATATCGACATTATTATGAATAGATAAGATTCTATTAAGAATGAGTTGTAATATGGAAAATATGGAAATGTGTCCATATTGGGAATTGAATATTGAAAATCTATGTCTAGATTAGGAACTTTTATGCAAAAGGATGTTCAAAGGAATGTACTTTGAGTGAGAGACATCATATCTAAGGAATTGTGTTGTAACAATCTCCGATAGAAGACTTCGTAATTTCATTGGCAATAGTCTTTGTGACTTTAGTGCAGTGACATTACGAAAGGATCGTTGCATAGAATGTTAGAATCTAGCATATTCTATAAGTAGCAAGAATTTGATATTCTTTCACTTATGGAAAAAGGATTCGGAGTTGTGAAATGAGAATGATTGGAAATGTGTTCAATGTGATCTATTTCACAAAGTAAGAACCATAGGTAAACATTGTGTGCGTGCTAGGAGCATGGGACAAGTGTTGTAATTCAAGTAAGAAGTTGATTAACCGAAACGACAAATAATGAGTAATCAATATGGTGATAAATAAAAGGTGTTTTATTTATGCTCAAAGGTTTGAGGCAATATGGGATTAGTATTATTCTTGTGTTTCACTTTGCATGTTTTGACTTCCAGAATAATTTAATTGTTTAAGAACAAGCAAATTATTTAAACGGGCCACAGTCGTTCAGATGTTGGAAGTAGATATGAAAGAAGACTGTCGTGAATTGGTGTGTGGAATGTCTAAAAGAGTATTAGACATAAGCAAATGTTTGCTGCAACATTCATGAGTGCTTATGAATATGATTTGAGCATTGGATCAAACCCACGCTCACTTGGATCACTCCATGAATTGTATCACGAGTGATTGGTGAGACAATAACATCTTATATTCTTTAAACCGAGATGTGTGAGTTGTATCTTGCAAATTGGTTGCACATTGATAATATGTAAACGCACTAGTAACTTGGTGTTATAAAACATATTGTTGTGTGTGATTCGGTGAGTGAGTGCAAGCAAGCATTGTATCAAAGTTTATCCGTTCCTTTTATCCAAAGTAGGATAAAAGTGATATCTTTGGGCCCCTCGATGGTTTAGTGATGACAAACGTAAATGCTCGGCCGGGCTAGGGCTAACTTGATTTGTTCAATTAGTCAGTCGTCATAAATCGGAAGTTGAGAAATAGTACAAAGAGAATGATTAGAAATCATGTCATACGATATCTAGAATGGAGGAATATATGATCCCTTATCTAAAGGACACGCGTATCTGATAGGATCAGAGTTGACAGCGGCTTTGGAAAGCTACGATTGCAGATCAGGATCTGAAGTCATACGCATAATAGTTATTAGACTTATCCAAGTGGGAGACTGTTGGATTAGTGTCTAAGTCCATAACTATTTTGGTATGTACTTGACCCGATGGTGCATGGTCCTTTTGGGTTTCCTTCACCAAAGCAACTTGATAGGATGAATTATGGAGAGAAAGGATTAAATATGACTTATTAATATATTATGGGAATAATATATTAAAGGAGAAATCATATTTCTTATTTAATATTAGTCAAGAATTATTTGGTAATTAGTTTTGTGACTAAAAGAGATTAATTAAACTTAAGGGACTGGAATTGTAATTATAAGATAATTGTAATTTGGGCCATGGATTGCCTTGTATTAAGGTGTGGACGAATTCTATGGGGAAGCCTATAAGAAATCGTCCAAGGCCTTAATTAAATGAGTCCATGGGTTGCTTAGGGCTTAGGCATCCAAATTAGGGTTTCCTTATTAGATAACCCTAATAGCCTTACTATATATAGATCCCTTATGCCTCAAAAACGTGGACATGACTCCTTCTAGGGTTTGTAGACGTTTTAGGGCAACCTCCTTCCTCTCTCCTCTTCATCCTCTTGCTCTTGGTGTTTGTGAACCATTACAGGAGTGACATTTGTGACTCTAAGCTTTCTAAAGTCAATACAAGGAGGAATTGGATTGTTATTGCTACATAACAATCAAGGTAACATCTTAAACCCATTCTTATGTTAATATGATTACTTGTATGCTAGAATTAGGGTTTATAGTCTTGGATAACTTGCATGTACAATAGAGAAACCTAGATCCAAGCATTAGGGTTTGTATGAGCACATACGATGTTCTTATGGTCAAAACCCATCAAAAGCAGCAGGATCCAGTAAGCCAAAGTAGAGTCTCGCCCCAATTGACGCAAACGGGGAGATTGTTGGGTCCATTATGTGTTGCGTCTTGGGCTTGGTCCTTAGCCCAATTTTGTATCCGGATTGGGCTTGTCCATCCGTGATCTAATTATTAGGGTTTAGTATTTATAGATGCTTGCATGCATCTTTGTACGTAGATTTTTAGTCGATCATTCTAAGCGGTCATAATTTTTATCGATTGTAACCCTAAAAGCCTCTACAACGGAAGTTCTTTATCGAGCTCTGCTGATGCGTGAATCTATTGAATCATTCAGCTCATTATTGATTCATTCTCTTGTTTGTTATTTTGTTTGCATTATTCTGATTAACCTGTGTAAGATCTAAACGATCAAAGAGTTTTTCAACTCATCAAAAATATTGTTGTCTTACAAGTTGCAGGCTTATTCTGTTCACAGATGGTATTAACAAATAGTAATAAAAAGTTTGTTCTATAAATAATCCCTGAATCTGATGATTCTTTAATTCTCTCTTCAACATCTGTTGGTCTCATAGCCTTTAAATTGTATTGCTGCTTCCAATCCATTAATTCTTTTCCTTCACATTAATCAGTGTTATATATATCTTTTCCACATAGAGGAATTCCCAACAAATCATGAACATGTTCTGGTGTTATATCTATCTTTGCACTACGTAGATGGATTTTCATATCTGATGGATTGAATGAATTCACAACAAAACATGCCAATTTCCCAGAAATTCCATTGGTTGCAATTCTCAGCAAAGATCCCAATCCCATTTCTCTAACAACTTTTTTCTTTTCTTTATTTAAAGATTTAACAGTATCATAAAACTTCTTTGGGCCCATTTTTGTTCTCAAAGATACTCTGCCAGTTGGATTTATTGGCACTTTTGCCTTTTTTTTCTTTGACTACTTCCAGAGTTTTTTTTTCTTTTTCTTTTTCCTATTAGTCAATAATTCTCATAAGCTTCTCATAATATAACGTATATACTATAAAATAACTAACAATACAAGAAATTCACATGTGAATTTGTTTTGCAAAATATAATATAATACATAAAATAAACATGTGAATTTGTTTATAACTTTGTAAATTAAACATGTGAATAGTAATAAACAAACCTGTTACTTTTTTATCAAATTATTTCTTTACAAGGCTATCATCAACTTTAATAGGAGTTACAAATTTTTTGTATTTAGTCATTTTAAGTCTTGGACTCTGTCTGATTTCTGTTCATGTTTTAACAAAATTAATAAGAATTAATTTTATAATATTAAATTCAATTATAATTTTATAAATACTAACCTTGAGTTGTTTTCTTTTCAGGTGTCTTGAAAACAGATTTGTCTTGCTTAATGGACTTTTTAGTTTTTGTTTTTTTTGTAATCTTGGACTCTGTCTGATTTCTGTTCATTTTAAAAAGAATAAAATTAAAGATAATTGATTTTATATATTAAAGTAAATTATAATTTTATAAATACTAACCTTGTGTTGTTTTCTTTTCAAGTGTCTTCAAAACATATTCATCTTGCTTCATCAATTTTTTTGTTTGCTTTTTTTGAATCTCATCACCTTCTAATTTTTTTTTCAACATTTTCATCAATAGTATCTTCATCTTCATTTTTTTCTTAATTTATTAACTATTTCCACCACGGTTCTCCTTGCTGTGTTTTTGGTATATTTTTTTGAACCTTCAACTACACAATGTGAAATTCTTAATATCAATGTCAAAAATATAAGTAGTATTATGAAATACATGTCAATCAATATAAAATTGAACATGTGATGATCAAATTGCAAAAACTTTTTAGAAATTCACATTACGAATCTATTAGGCTATGAGCCATATCCAAGATTCACATTGTGAATTTATGCATTTAACAACAAAACAGTTTGAGGTTCACCAAGTGATGTACACATACACATGGTAAATTTTTACAATTATTGTGTGCATAGTGAATACAAACAAAAGTGTTGATCAACTTGCAGAAAACAATTTTTTTTAACAGATTCACATTCTGAATATGTGTGAATGTGAGACATACATCCAAGATTCACATTGTGAATTTATGCATTTAACAACAAAAGAGTTTGAGGTTCACCAAGTGATGTACACATACACATTGTGAATTTTAAAAATATTTTGTACATAGTGAATAAAAATAAAAGTGTTGATAAACTTGAATTTTTTTAAGAGATTCACATTATGAATCTGTGTGAATGTGAGACATACATCCAAGATTCACATTGTGAATTTATGCATTTAATAGCAAAAGAGTTTGAGGTTCACCAAGTGATGTACACATATACATGGTGAATTTTTAAAATTATTATGTACATAATGAATGCAAACAAAAGTGTTGATCAACTTGCAAAAAAAAATTAAGAGATTCACATTGTGAATCTTTGTGAATATGAGACATACATCCAAGATTCACATTGTGAATTTATGCATTTAACAGCAAAAGAGTTTGAGGTTCACCAAGTGATGTACACATACACATGGTGAATTTTTAAAATTATTTTGTGCATCGTGAATACAAAAAAAAAAGTGTTGATCAACTTGCAAAAAAAAAATTAAGAGATTCACATTGTGAATATGTGTGAATGTGAGACATACATCCAAGAATCACATTGTGAATTTATGCATTTAATAGAAAAAGAGTTTGAGGTTCACCAAGTAATGTAAACATACACATGGTAAATTTTTAAAATTATTTTGTGCATAGTGAATACAAACAAAAGTGTTGATCAACTTGCAAAAAAAAAACAAGAAAAAAATTAAAAGATTCACATTGTGAATCTGTGTGAATGTGAGACATACATCCAAGATTCAGATTGTGAATTTATGGATTTAACAGCAAAAGAGTTTGAGATTCACCAAGTGATGTACACATACACATGGTGAATTTTTACAATTATTTTATGCATAGTGAAAACAGACAAAAGTATTGATCAACTTGTAATTTTTTTTAAAAAGATTCACATTGTGAATCTGTGTGAATATGAGACATACATCCAAGATTTACATTGTGAATTTATGCATTTAACAGCAAAAGAGTTTGAGTTTTACCAAGTGATGTACATATACACATGGTGAATTTTTAAATTTTTTTTGTGCATAGTGAATACAAACAAAAGTGTTGATCAACTTGCAAATTTTTTTTAAGAGATTCACATTGTTAATATGTGTGAATGTGAGACATACATCCAAGATTCACATTGTGAATTTTTGCATTTAACAACAAAAGAGTTTGAATTTCACCAAGTGATGTACACATACACATGGTGAGTTTTTACAATTATTTTGTGCATAGTAAAAACAAACAAAAGTGTTGATCAAATTGCAAAAAAAAAAAAAAAAAATTAAGAGATTCACATTGTGAATCTGTGTGAATATGTGACATACATCCAAGATTCATATTGTGAATTTATGCATTTAACAGCAAAAGAGTTTGAGTTTCACCAAGTGATGTACACATACACATGGTGAATTTTTACAATTATTTTGTGCATAGTGAAAACAAACAAAAGTGTTCATCAACTTGCAAAAAAAACAAGAAAAAAATTAAAAGATTCACATTGTGAATCTATGTGAATGTGAGACATACATCCAAGATTCACATTGTGAATTTACGCATTTAACAGCAAAATAGTTTGAGCTTCACCAAGTTATGTACACAAACTGTCACACCCTCAAACCAGACGGCTTAAACGTACGACGGCTCGTGTGACTATAAATTGAAATATCATCACAATGAATATACATGAAACATAAAACAATCATCACCAAACATTACATAGTACAACTGGTATGGTTTACATCAATTACATTGTTTTACAATACATATTCCAAAACATAAATTGTATGATGATTAACATTTGCATAAAAGAAATCCCAAAATACTCTTGATGAGTCTTTAGCTTATCGATTTCCTGAGAATACAAGTTATTTTGAAAATGGTCAACATATATAATGTTGGTGAGTTCATAAGCATGTTTGATTAAAAGAATTTGTATTGTTCGTGAAACCCAGAAAATCCGATATTTTCTGTAAATTCTCTGAAAATGATTCAATGATCAAGTGTAAATGTATGCGTGATTTCCACTTGTAAAAAAAGAAACATGTATAAGTAAGCAATCCAAAAATTTCCTTGTATTTTATCCTTTGTAGGTAGAAGGTAATGACTAATAGTATTTCTCCAGAAAATCCGATATTTTCTGATTTAATAAAGTGTTGTAGTCCTTGTATTATCGTATGAACTATTTCGTATTAATATGATTTAAGTACTTTGATCCCCGTAATGTATCGGTAATAATGGATCTGTATGTGAGTTGTTATAACCATGCATGATGTGACAACCGTCAATTTTCGGTCAAGTCAAAGTCAACTAAAGTCAACAAGTCAAACCGGTCAACTCAATTTGCCGTGAGTACTAGAGTTTACGTTATGTAATTTCTAAACAACTCTCTATTCTAATGAGAGATCGTAAATCGAAAAGTGTGTACATCTAGATCTCCTTAACCTAAAACGGTGGTACGTGGAGAGCCAAACCGATAAAACAATGTTACATACTCATCGGGAGTATGCAAGATCCTTAAACAAGGCTTAACGGGGCTTACGGACCCTGCATTGCGAAGCCGAACACTCAAAAAGGTCACCAATGAAACCTCTCTCAATCGTTTTCACTTTATCTCTCTCTATGAGAAATCTCTCCAAAATCTCTCTAAGTATGCGAAATCTCTCCCACATATCTCTTTGTATGAGAAATCTCTCCAAGTATGTGAAATCTCTCCCAAATCTCTCTCTGAATGAGAAATCTCTCCAAGAATGTCAAATCTCTCCCAAAACTCTCTAAGAATGTGAAATCTCTTCCAAATATCTCTTTGTATGTGAAATCTCCCCAAGTATGTCAAATCTCTCCCAAATCTCTCTGAGTATGTGGAATCTCTCTCAAATCTCTCTCGAAATCTCTCCTAACTTTCTCTAATCACTTGGGGCATCCCGACCCTCGAAGTTGGCGAAAACAGCCCAAAAACGGAAGTCTACGCGAAAAACGGACCTTAGGAACCGAAACCCCTCTTAGGAACCGAAACCCCTCTTAGGAACCGAACCCTCCTGATGAAGAAGGCTGCTGATCCGAACCGAAGGTACTGTTCACTAACCGAACCGAAGGTACTGTTCACTACAGTCCGTTCGGTTCTGACTTCTCTTCGGACCGAACCCTCGCCTTCGCTTTTGAGCTTCTGACCGGACCCTCGCCTCGCCTTCGCTTCTCGCTCCTGGTTCGCATCTCGCTTCCGACTCAGCACCAGCAAGGACCGAACCTCGGCCTAGGACCGAGAGGCCTCGCTGGGAAGCCTTTTTCTCCCGGTTTTCGATTAAATTCGCGTTTTAAGCCCGTTTTTAATTGTTTTAGCACGGGATTTTCACCCAAAACTTTATTTTAACATAATAAACCCTAAATATTCACAATTTAATCATATTTTCATAAAAATCTTTATTTAAATAATAAAAGCAAGTGGGTAAAGTACAAAGAGATGGAGTGTTGACTTTCCTTTATTTTATGACACAAGCAACCTCCATCACCCACTCCATGTCACTATTCCCCATCAGCCCTTACCTAGTCATTTCATTGTACTTTTCCCACCTTTTTCCAACCCCACAATTGGTCAAAGCCTAGAAAAGTCTCCTCTCTCCTCATTTCTCTCATTTTCTCTCTTTCACCAAAAAGAGCAAACTATTTTCTCTCTCACTTTCTCTCTCTAGAAATTCGAGATTCAAGGGCTGATCTTGAGTTTTTCCTCCACATTTGGTAAGCATAATCCATTCCCTTTATGATTATCTCAATTATTTCCACTCAAATCATGGATATCTTACACAAACTCCATTATATTTGTGTTAGAGCTTCGAATCTTCAAGGGATTCTTCAAGTGTTCTTGGGTTGAACACTTCTATTCTTCAACACTTACCTACTGAAATCACTCAAGGTGAGTTCATACCCCTACATTTTCATGTTTTCTCAAGTTTTTAGGGGGGGAATACAAGTTAAAACACCAAGAACATAACTACACTTTTCTAACAGCCTTCATCAGAAAAGTTCAACTCCATTCACGGACGGTTTTGGACAACTTAAACATTTGAGTTTTCAAAACTGTTTTAGGTGTAAGTAGTTCCAGTTCTTAGCTTTAAAATGACTACTTGGACATCTCCATACGATTTTTCTACAATTTATGGTGATTTTTACAAAACTGCCTATCATTTCAAACACCAATCCGGACCAGTCTGTGATTATGGACTTTTTCACCCAAGTTGGAGGTCATTAAAAATCGTGATAAAAATTATGAGTAAACTAGACACATTTTGGGAACTCTCAGAATTTACGGATTTAGTTTTCGACTTCGTATGATTTTTCTATGGCTTTTCTAAAACAGTGCAGGAAGGTCTAAATTAGTTAACATCATATAATTTTCATAACACTTTGTATTATGTTGAGCAAAGTGTATAATAATAAATTCTAAGTATTGAACGTGTTCCTTTGTAAATTTTATCATCATAAACTGAAAACAAGTCATTCATGATAAGATTATTCATTCATTTAGAACACGTATATAAGCTATAATAAGCATAGTTTAATGGATTTCATAACATTAATGCTTTTTCATAAAAGAGTTCGTATATATTACAAACATTTTGGATAAAACTATAATAGGTATAGTTTATGATACATCACATAACACACACGTACAAAAAGGGTACATTCATACAGAAAGGTTTTACACTCCCGCACACAACTTGTAAACTTGTTAACCTAAATTGTGAGACAATCTCTTTCCGTACGTCCGAGTGCGGGGTATAAATTCCTGTTAGTTATAATCAGAGTCTCCTGGAGGGAGAACGTGATAGTTTTGTATAGGTCTATATTGGGTTTGACACCCCACACCTTGCTGCTAGCTACAGTGGGACCTGCAGGTCTACGGGTGACAAATGTCATTTCAGTTTTACGACGCCTGAGAAACGTCGTGGCAGGTTCATTTAGTCATAGTATGATTATAGCGACTCACATAAGGATATAACAATACATAAAGTTTACGGGATTTTTATAAAACTTAAATGGGTTTTATGTCGATTTTAAAGTCACTTTTATCTCAATAAGTACAGGTATTACTGTACACTTTCGGTTTTGGTATTTATGACCACACATCATGTGAAACCACATTTATAACTTTAAGTATGGACAATACTTGTTATTTTCTTGGTCCTGAGATTTAGGACTACATATACATAAAGTATTAACAAACATAAGAATTTACGGGAATTTCATTTAATTCAAGCGCGTTTATGTCAATTTAAACACATATTATTTTCTATTAGTAAGAGTGGTTACTTATACATTTTGGTCGTCGGTTGTAAGACTACATTACATAAATTTTATAAAGAAAATATCGGATTTTCTGGATACATATTCTATCGCTTTTACAAGGAAAACGGTTATTTCTCCAACAAAATTTCTTATGAACTCACCAACCTTTGTGTTGACACTTTTCAAAACTACTTGTATTCTCAGGAATTCAGTAAAAACAGGAAATCAACAACGTTTTGAGGATGGGACGATAAATCGTCAAACAGTTCATTTTGTTTCATAATGTAATTGATTCGAATCATGTAAACATATACTTTGGTGTAACTTTTTCAATGATATTTATGATGGTTGTATTTACTTTGAGCACTATTATACTCGTTGTTGTGATACTCTACATGAAGTCCTCCACCCTCGGACGTTTCCGCCATCCTTGGTTTGGGGGTGTGACAGATTGGTATCAGAGCATTGTTTATAGTGAACTTAGTATATCGAACCACATAAGATATACAAACTATAAATGCATTGGGACTAGAGTCTCTGATTTTATGTTTTCAAAACAACTATACTTTTAGAAATAAGTAGTTTCTTATTAAAAGTATACCTGCATGCATACATACTAGGGTCAACATCGTTCTAGAACAAAACAAAAGTAATGATTGTTGGATATCACAGGTAAGCTCGGGGATGTATGGTCAGTCTTGGGAGTGGCATAGCCTGATCAACTATGCTCGTCCGAGGAGTGATTAGCACATGACCAAGAATGGTTGTGATATGGCAACAAGTCTAAAAACTTACCAACACTACCACAATGAAATACCATAGGGGTATTTGGTGTTATTATAATTACTTATCTGAGAACTAAATAGATTTTTATCAATATGTCAATAATTGCTTAGTGGATACATTAAAATTATATGTATCCAGGACGTCATAGACTTACGAATTTGTGGATCTTTGCTTTACTTCCTGTTCTCGTTGGATTGGGGATTTAGAGTTAGGGTCGCTTATTCGAAGGTCTATCCTGTCCCAAATACATATGACTAGTATGCACTAAACAATGTATTGAAGTACCTGATAAAGATCATCTTATAATTATCTAATTAGTACATCTACTTAGTTATTCCTTATATCCCCATTTCTCGCGAAGATATCATGGCTGGATTTCATCCCCACGATGACCCGTACTACCCTAACCACAACAATACTGAATGGCTCGGAGAGGAGCCAGAGAATGATCACCCAATCCCTGTGGATGGTCACCAAGCTGAAGGCCTTACTGACGGTTCTGACTCCGAACCTGAAATGGTGAACCTATCCTCGATGACCCGTGTTCCAAATCCCAATCCTCGACCGGCTTTCAAGGCCCGATGCCTCCTTGGGTAGAGTGCTTGGAAATCTGGAGCGAAGAGCAAGACCAACCTATGTCGTTTGATGGAGATCGAAGCTTCTACAACATAAACAAAGGAACCCAGCAGATAGAATTTTTCCAATCCTGGTCCGTAGAGTTGCCCGAGACGAGATTCAGGGCAGAACAACTCTCCATAGTATCGCAGAGGTTGATGCAAATGCAAGAATACATACAATCCGCATCAATCGCCTAGAGCACACTCGTGAAAAGTCTGAGGAAGACTATGAAACCATGCTGCAAGCACTGGCTGAAACACGAACCGATGTCATAAAACTCCGAGTACGCCAGAGGGTGTACGAAAGGCACGTGCTTGATATGGAGCGGCAGCTAGCTGAACTGAGAGATCACAAGAAAAATGACCGCCGCCAGTAGTAGATGCCTTACTTCATTTCATGTTAAAAAGGAATCGTTTTTCCTATCTATGCCCTATGTGGCATTCCCTATGAAACTATCTTGTACTGTAGGTACCTTTAGTGAGGCCTTTAGGCGGCCAAGACACTCCTGCTTCGATATGATGTAAGACCCTCTATAAGGTCAATTTTCCCTAATTTGTTACATCTTAAACATCAATGACGTATCAATCAGCCGAATTCTGTGTCACCTTTTTGTTCAAACACTCCCATCATGCTACCATAGGAGCCTGCCTAAAACCCACTCTATTCAAGTTGTAAGACTAGAGTAATCTAGCTCCGGAATCGTTCCTGATCTTCTCTGCAAGGTTGGATCATGTTATTCACCAACCAATGGAACTCGGTTTCAAACGACAAACATCAAAATATCACTACCTGAACTTACTTCTACTCTGTATTAGGACTGCATCATAGGGATGCAGGTCAAATCTTCGAGAACATGCTCCAATTGGTCATAATAAGGACCTAGCCTGGGTCAACTATAAGGCTCCACTTGGATGCAGAACTACTAAAAATTCATGGGTTTACCATATAAAGACTCCCGTTATGAATTGTTTTCAGAACGCCCTTAACGACCGAATGACGTTACAAATCGATATAAGATAAAACTTAGTTAGAAACTCGCGACGTATAGCCATTCTAAAAACTCATTATCATCTCACCCTTAAACATTTTGTTGAGAAGTTCCTTCATCATAGACTTATGGGTGCGATCATACCAGCACTAATACACCGGGTCCCATCAAAACTCCTCAGCCAAGCTTGTTTAGACACACATGATTCTAAGATGAGTAAAGCTTAACGCCCGTATGAAACTTACCCCTACCCACTGCTGTGACTCCATTTCAAGAATGTTAGCGGAAACACTAGGAATAGTACAGTAATGTGCAAAAATGTATATGCGTTAATATAAATTGTAAGGATGCACTTAAGATAATCATTTCCACTAACGAAGATGTTTTTCATCGTGAAACAGAGCTATGTCTTCACCAAGAGGCAACGAACCAACTAGTAAGACGCCAACGCTGCAGATAGACGCTGCTACTTTTCAGGCTGCAGTCACGGCAGCCGTGGCAGCCGTCATGGCACAGTTCAATGCTAAGAACGCCAGCAAAAATGGAAGCGGTACTGACAATACAGATTGTCGTAACAATCAGGAGCACCAACAGGTGCCTGCCAGCGAAAATACCTCGGGCCACAAACCTACGAGCAAGAAGAGAAAGTTTTGGAACATGAAAGAGCGCCACCAATCTCAAAGATCCACTAAAAGACAACAATCTATGGCCACCCCCACCGTCACAATAGCAGTCACGACACATGCCTCAACACTAGCCACGGGGTCTGCCACCCAAACGTCGGCCAGACCATATGAGGGATCACTCCCAAAGTGTGTCAAGTGCGGATTCCATCACACAGGAGCTTGCCGAATTTTAAAATGTGATAACTGCAACAGGAAAGGACATACCTCCCGTTTCTGTAAGGCCCCGACCCAGCATCTCCCTTCAATCACCAACACCAGGGCGGACCCAGTATGCTACTTATGCGGTGAAATGGGACACTTCAAGAGAGAGTGTCCAACCGAGAAGAATGACGGAGGAGCCGGAGGAATGTAACAAACGAACCGGCAGGAACAGTAGGAAACCATATTAGGACTTTTGTAATGATTCCAACGACAAAAACGTTTAAGTACCATATGTTTGTAATGAAATTGTTATGCTTGCTAAAGTCACCGTCTTTCTAAAAGTAGTTAAAATACTCTCTCGTTTAAATCGAACCAAATACATTCATATATGATCTTAGGATCATTACCAGTAAGATGTGATGACTTTGTACATACCTCGGGGTTAATTATAATCAAAATACTGAAGTCTTGAAACAAATAATTTCATCCCGACTCCTAATCCGTGTCTAGTAGTAAGAATTGAGTGGGGCCACCCACTCGACGATTCCCCAACATCAGATCACATACGACGTTCATATACCGTTCGATCATAGGGAGACCTGTCAGGGGTCATGATGTCAAATATCATTACTAATTCTCGAAACACACCCACTGCCAGTACTAGACACTATAGTGTGAATCATCCACAGTAATAATAACATCAAAAAAAAAAGTGTATCACCCTAAAAAGAAACACAAGATACTCTATCACTCTAGTGATCTCTTCTTGCGAATACAGCTTAGCTAGTTTTATCTAAAAAGATATTGCTGTCGTCATCCAATTTTCATTAATATAGCCCTCATCTTCCCAATTTAACATCTACAAAAGGACCTTTCACCTAACCCCTCCAAACATCGAAACCTTCGTCTCTCATAAACATCTAGCACGAACCTACGGATCATCTTTTGCTATGGAACCCCAAAACACGCATCAGAGGAGTGTTATACTTCCCGAAACCTTATCACAAGTGCTTACAGGAGACCTTTGGGAATGTCACGCATGTAGCAGACAAGGTCTAAGCACAGAAGCTTGGGAAAGATATGGTACAAGTTCTGCCATGAACTTCGGGCCAAGGTTGCCCAGGAGGGCGAGTAAATGTCCTACCATCTAAGAAGGCCTAATCGTGTAAACCAAACCCACATGCTTCCTACCGAGCTACAAGAACTCTTAGGTCAAACCTGTCGAACTACTCAACAATAAAATTGAAGAACCAAGCTTCTCACCCTGGAAAGCTCTGTTCTTATTCTTCAAATAGAAAGGCAAATTGCTCATAGTTCCATTAACTTCAGAGGCCCTGACAATATCTCCAGTAGAAACCTTTACTATCTGCCTCACATAAACGAATAGGCCGACCAACCACAAGGAACGAGGTACCCTTTAGGAATCGAACCTGAGATCTGAATATCACCAGTCGCGAGTATTGGATAAGGATGTCCGAGGACAACCCTCCAAATTCGATGCGGACGCTGCAAGTCCGTAGTGATACCCCTCGGATAGGACCAACTCGTTCGCAGTATTCATAGGATGTGCCATTCTTACTAGGATCAGTTCATCGTTGTCGTTGTAAGTGACTTGCTTATCTACCCTCGTAGTAAGAAGGATTACTAAGTTATTTGTTATGATTTCCTCACTTATACATTCCCCAGTTATATATAACGAATACCTGGTAGATAATAGAATGTGAGAATTCTGACTTAGTTTCTTTTCCTCGTTGGGATGTGAAACTGAAGTAGAATCACACATTTTACTATCCGCCCAGTATTGGTTATATCATAATGTGTATAAGCTAAGTTTTCATGTATAATAACTCATCTCTTAGTCAGAATCAAAATAATGTAGAGCCGACCTTAGTCATTTACAAACTCCTTGCCTAAATTCAAATTTCGGGACGAAATTCCCTCTAACGGGGGGATGATGTGACAACCGTCAATTTTCGGTCAAGTCAAAGTCAACTAAAGTCAACAAGTCAAACCGGTCAACTCAATTTGCCGTGAGTATAGAGTTTACGTTATGTAATTTCTAAACAACTCTCTATTCTAATGAGAGATCGTAAATCGAAAAGTGCGTACATCTAGATCTCCTTAACCTAAAACGGTGGTACGTGGAGAGCCAAACCGATAAAACAATGTTACATACTCATCGGGAGTATGCAAGATCCTTAAACAAGGCTTAACGGGGCTTACGGACCCTGCATTGCGAAGCCGAACACTCAAAAAGGTCACCAATGAAACCTCTCTCAATCGTTTTCACTTTATCTCTCTCTATGAGAAATCTCTCCAAAATCTCTCTAAGTATACGAAATCTCTCCCACATATCTCTTTGTATCAGAAATCTCTCCAAGTATGTGAAATCTCTCCCAAATCTCTCTCTGAATGAGAAATCTCTCCAAGAATGTCAAATCTCTCCCAAAACTCTCTAAGAATGTGAAATCTCTTCCAAATATCTCTTTGTATGTGAAATCTCCCCAAGTATGTCAAATCTCTCCCAAATCTCTCTGAGTATGTGGAATCTCTCTCAAATCTCTCTCGAAATCTCTCCCAACTTTCTCTAATCACTCGGGGCATCCCGACCTTCGAAGTTGGCGAAAACAGCCCAAAAACGGAAGTCTACGCGAAAAACGGACCTTAGGAACCGAAACCCCTCTTAGGAACCGAACCCTCCTGATGAAGAAGGCTGCTGATCCGAACCGAAGGTACTGTTCACTACTGTTCACTACAATCCGTTCGGTTCTGACTTCTCTTCGGACCGAACCCTCGCCTTCGCTTCTGAGTTTCTGACCGAACCCTCGCCTCGCCTTTGCTTCTCGCTCCTGGTTCGCATCTCGCTTCCGACTCAGCATCAGCAAGGACCGAACCTCGGCCTAGGACCGAGAGGCCTCGCTGGGAAGCCTTTTTCTCCCGGTTTTCGATTAAATTCGCGTTTTAAGCCCGTTTTTAATTGTTTTAGCACGGGATTTTCACCCAAAACTTTATTTTAACATAATAAACCCTAAATATTCACAATTTAATCATATTTTCATAAAAATCTTTATTTAAATAATAAAAGCAAGTGGGTAAAGTACAAAGAGATGGAGTGTTGACTTTCCTTTATTTTATGACACAAGCAACCTCCATCACCCACTCCATGTCACTATTCCCCATCAGCCCTTACCTAGTCATTTCATTGTACTTTTCCCACCTTTTTCCAACCCCACAATTGGTCAAAGGCTAGAAAAGCCTCCTCTCTCCTCATTTCTCTCATTTTCTCTCTTTCACCAAAAAGAGCAAACTATTTTCTCTCTCACTTTCTCTCTCTAGAAATTCGAGATTCAAGGGCTGATCTTGAGTTTTTCCTCCACATTTGGTAAGCATAATCCATTCCCTTTATGATTATCTCAATTATTTCCACTCAAATCATGGATATCTTACACAAACTCCATTATATTTGTGTTAGAGCTTCGAATCTTCAAGGGATTCTTCAAGTGTTCTTGGGTTGAACACTTCTCTTCTTCAACACTTACCTACTGAAATCACTCAAGGTGAGTTCATACCCCTACATTTTCATGTTTTCTCAAGTTTTTAGGGGGGGAATACAAGTTAAAACACCAAGAACATAACTACACTTTTCTAACAGCCTTCATCAGAAAAGTTCAACTCCATTCACGGACGGTTTTGGACAACTTAAACATTTTAGTTTTCAAAACTGTTTTAGTTGTAAGTAGTTCCAGTTCTTAGCTTTAAAATGAATACTTGCACATCTCCATACGATTTTTCTACAATTTATGGTGATTTTTACAAAACTGCCTATCATTTCAAACACCAATCCGGACCAGTCTGTGATTATGGACTTTTTCACCCAAGTTGGAGGTCATTAAAAATCATGATAAAAATTATGAGTAAACTAGACAAATTTTGGGAACTCTCAGAATTTACGGATTTAGTTTTCGACTTCGTATGATTTTTCTATGGCTTTTCTAAAACAGTGCAGGAAGGTCTAAATTAGTTAACATCATATAATTTTCATAACACTTTGTATTATGTTGAGCAAAGTGTATAATAATAAATTCTAAGTATTGAACGTGTTCCTTTGTAAATTTTATCATCATAAACTGAAAACAAGTCATTCATGATAAGATTATTCATTCATTTAGAACACGTATATAAGCTATAATAAGCATAGTTTAATGGATTTCATAACATTAACGCTTTTTCATAAAAGAGTTCGTATATTACAAACATTTTGGATAAAACTATAATAGGTATAGTTTATGATACATCACATAACACACACGTACAAAAAGGGTACATTCATACAGAAAGGTTTTACACTCCCGCACACAACTTGTAAACTTGTTAACCTAATTTGTGAGACAATCTCTTTCCGTACGTCCGAGTGCGGGATATAAATTCCTGTTAGTTATAATCAGAGTCTCCTGGAGGGAGAACGTGATAGTTGTGTATAGGTCTATATTGGGTTTGACACCCCACACCTTGCTGCTAGCTACAGTGGGACCTGCAGGTCTACGGGTGACAAATGTCATTTCAGTTTTACGACGCCTGAGAAACGTCGTGGCAGGTTCATTTAGTCATAGTATGATTATAGCGACTCACATAAGGATATAACAATACATAAAGTTTACGGGATTTTTATAAAACTTAAATGGGTTTTATGTCGATTTTAAAGTCACTTTTATCTCAATAAGTACAGGTATTACTGTACACTTTCGGTTTTGGTATTTATGACCACACATCATGTGAAACCACATTTATAACTTTAAGTATGGACAATACTTGTTATTTTCTCGGTCCTGAGATTTAGGACTACATATACATAAAGTATTAACAAATATAAGAATTTACGGGAATCTCATTTAATTCAAGCGCGTTTATGTCAATTTAAACACATATCATTTTCTATTAGTAAGAGAGGTTACTTATACATTTTGGTCGTCGGTTGTAAGACTACATTACATAAATTTTATAAAGAAAATATCGGATTTTCTGGATACATATTCTATCGCTTTTACAAGGAAAACGGTTTACTTCTCCAACAAAATTTCTTATGAACTCACCAACCTTTGTGTTCACACTTTTCAAAACTACTTGTATTCTCAGGAATTCAGTGAAAACAGGAAATCAACAACGTTTTGAGGATGGGACGATAAATCGTCAAACAGTTCATTTTGTTTCATAATGTAATTGATTCGAATCATGTAAACATATACTTTGGTGTAACTTTTTCAATTATATTTATGATGGTTGTATTTACTTTGAGCACTATTATACTCGTTGTTGTGATACTCTACATGAAGTCCTCCACCCTCGGACGTTTCCGCCATCCTTGGTTTGGGGGTGTGACACATGATAATGACTAATTTTCCTGTTTTGGCATTTTTCCAAACGTCGGTTTTGATCAAGGATTTGTCACCCTAGACTGACATAGTCTAACTGTAGCGAACAACTAAGGTGTGGGGGAGTCACCCCCATATAGATCTATACACAAACTCTTGCTCTCCCTCTAGGAGACTCCGATTATAACTACAGGCTACAACCTTACACTCAATGGTGTCAACCGACAAGTCTCACTAGATCCGAATTATTGCCACATCAATATGTTTAATGTTATATGTATTTAGATTTACAAACACTAGATGATACTTGCATGTGAAAAGATACGACCCAACAAACATGAAAAAGGACAGCTGTGACACATTAGACATGTAAGTTATTTCCCGGCTTGATAGTATGAAAAAGGACACGTTAAAGCCCATTAAGCATATGATAATTTTTTCTAGGCTAAATTAGCATGTAAGTGGGCCATTAAGGCCCAATAACATATAAAGCTAAGTTAGGCCCCTTAAGCATGTAATTGGGTCACTAAGGCCCAATTGACATGTAATGAATATATTGGGCCCAATAAACATTCAAATGGATCACGAAAGCCCAATAAGCATATATAGCAAGTACTAGGCCCAATATTCGTACCCTTGTTATATTTCGTTTGTTTGTTATAGTATGAATTCTTATGGTTGAAACGTTTACCCATAATGTTATAAAAGTCAAATGTTTGGTTATAACAATATTTTTAGTTTAGAAAAAAAATACCATTTTAACCCTTAAGTTATAAATATTTATATCTTCGGTCCAGTTGTTTAATAATTGACATATTTGGTCCAAAAACACATATTTGGCGATTTCAGCCCCTTTTTCACCAAAAAAATTATTTTTAACCCTTGTTGAAATAAAATGACATTTTTGGTCGTTTTTGGTGAAAATAACACTTTTAGCCCATTAGACCATCAAACTTAGCATCTTCGGCCCAACTATAAAATTGTTTTACAATTTCGGTCCAAAATACGTTGATTGACATTTCCAGCCCCTTATTTTGTAAAAATTTTCATTTTTGGCCTAATTTCTGAAAACTTTACATTTTTGGCCCAATTTAGAAAGAGGTGTCATTTTTAGCCTTTGTTTTTGGTCATTTCCTGTTTTTGGCTCAAGTTTTGATTAAATAACATTTTAACCCCTAAAAACTCACATTTTTCGCATTTCGGGCCCAAAAACTGTTAGGCACATTGTCTAAGCCCATTATGCTAAAATTTACACCTTTGGTCCCTTGAAAAGTGTGATTATCATAAAAACCCAATTTTATGCAAATATGACCTTTTTGATCCTTATAAAACCGAAAATGTCACCTTTTTCCCCATCTTTACTTTATTTGTCAAAATTATCCATTTTCATGATTTTTGTTTTTGTTTTTCACATCTTAAACATATAAAAAATTTGTTTCTTTGTTGTATGATGCCTAATGTGTTTTAGTTTATGAATCTCTCCCATTTTGTTGTAGATTTTGAAATATATCAAGTTTTAACACATTTTCACCTCAATAAACCAAAGAAATCGCATATAACATGCATAAACACATAGATCAACACATAACACTTGTATTCTCCCCCAAAAACAAGTAAAAACAAAAAGGGGGTATGAACTCACCTTTGTTTGATTTTTCGGTTTTGAAGAAGAATGGAAGAAGATGATGTGATTTTCGGCCCTAGCATGCTTCTTGAGGGGATTTTCGAACTTAGAGGTGTTCTATGGAGTTAGATCATGAAGTAAAGCTATGTATGAAGGAGTTCTTAACATTAAGATGTAAAGTAAATGTTTGTGTTTAATAACAACTTACCAAAGGTTGAAAAACATGATGAAGATCCTTGAAACACAACCCAAAGTCACAATATTTTGATGGAAGTAGGAAGAAGTTCTTGAGAGATTTGAGGGAGTTTGACGGAAAAGTTTGAATATATGTGTGTGTGTGTGCTTGCTCTTGGCCGAGAGGATTAGAAGAGAGGGCAAGAGAGAGGTGAAGATGTGATGGATGCTTAGAAGTATGAGATTTATGGTTTGCTTAATGGTTAATTTGCATGGAAAACCACCATGCAATTGTGACATGTCAATTGCAAATTAAACCTCTCTTTATTTTTATAACACATAAATGTACACGTATATATTTACATTGGGCCAAGATTTTTGGGCTAAGAGGGATAAGAATGAGATAGTTTGGGCCCATTCTAAGCTTAGTTCAAATTTATGGAACCCAATAATGATTTTCAGCCCATTGGGCTCTTATGAGTGTTCACGGCCCAATATGGTATAAAGGAATGGGTTTATGGCCCATTAGGGCTAATTTATTCATTTATGGCCCAACAATTCCCATTACAGGTAAACTAATCCTTTTTTAGGCGCACATGGCCCAAAATATTTATTTTTGTAAATGTGGGTCCATTTAGAGCCCATTTAAGGGTTCTAAGCCAAAATAGTCAAATTGGATGCTTATTGGTCCATTAGACCCAATAAGAAAATCCTTGTCCAATCAGAAACTTAAATCGGGATTCTTAGGGTTTTGTGGTCGTTGAAGATGGTGCACTTTGTACCATAAAGGTAGTGCCTCCAAATCTTCAATGCAAAGACCACAACTCCCAACTCGAGATCATGAGTGGTGTAATTTACTTCATGTGTCTTCAGTTGTCTAGATGCATAAGAGATCACCTTTCCCCGTTGCATAAGTACAAAGCCTAAACCCCTATTCGAAGCATCACAGTAGACTATGAAGTCTTCGGTTCCCTCTAGTAAGGATAATACTGGTGCACTACAGAGGGCTTGCTTTAGGGTTTGTAAGGCAATTTCTTGTTTTTCAACCCAGTTGAAATCCACGCCTTTTTTTGTGTTAGTGTGGTGAGGGGTTTGGCTATCTTGGAAAATTTTTGAATAAATCTTTGATAGTAACCTGCGAGACCCAAGAATTAATGAATTTCTGTTGGTGTTGTCGGGATCGCTCAGCTTTCGATTGCTTTGATCTTGGAAGGATCTACATGAATCCCATCATTGCTGACAACATGTCCCAAGAAATTTACACTGCGGAGCCAAAACTCACACTTGGAGAGTTTCGCATATAACTTCTCAGCTCGCAGGGCCTCTAAGATCTGTCGGAAATGTTGACTATGGTCTTCTTCGCTTCGTGAGTATACGAGGATATCATCGATGAAAACGATTACGAAGTTATCAAGAAATGGGCGACAAACTCGATTCACGAGGTCCATAAATGCGGCGGGGGCATTTGTTAGACAGAAGGGCATCACGAAAAATTTGTAGTGTTCATACCGTGTTCAAATGGCAGTTTTTGGGATATCCTCCTCCCGGAATCGGAGTTGGTGATAACCAGATCTCATATCTATCTTGGAGAAATAACTAGCTCCTTGAAGCTGGTCAAATAGATCATCGATTCGTGGAAGTGGATACCGGTTTTTGATAGTGAGTTTGTTCAGTTCCCTATTTTCGATACACATCATGAAGGATCCGTCTTTCTTTTTAACTAAAAGAACCAGAGCTCCCCATGGAGAGAAGCTTGTTCTTATAAATCCTTTGTCCAGGAGTACACTCAGTTGGCTTGATAATTCTTGCATTTCAGAAGGAGCCAACATATAGGGTGATTTGGCGATTAGAGTGGCTTCAGGCACGAGGTCAATTCGAAATTCAACTTTCCTTTCAGGGGGTATTCCTGGAAGATCCTCAGGAAATATATCCGGAAAGTCGCATGCCAATGGGATATTTTGTATGTTTGCTTCTTATTTGGTCTTGTCCACAACATGAGCGAGGAATGCGTATTTCTTCTTATGTAAGCACTTATGTGCCTTGATGCACGAGAGCGTATAAATAAATCATATTTATATTATCCCTATAGTATATTTTAATCATTTACGTTTGGGTTCCTAGAGTTATTTGGAAATGAGGTAGGCTTCTAGATTCATTTCCCACTATGATTACTTCCAAACACATGTTGGTCATATATTGAATAAATACAGTTGATCATGCTATATTTATCCCCAATATGACTACATAACTGTCCGGGTTTAATCATAGTGTTCAATTTCCTCCGAAAGCATTTAATGTTATTGTTTTAATGTATACTTAGGTATGCATTTATTCAGAGTGATTTAGTCACATTGTATTTATAGTTGCATATCATGTATGGTTTGATATGCCAGTTCACTATAAACAATGCTCTGATACCAACCTGTCACACCCTCGAACCAGACGACGGAAACGTCCGAGGGCTAGTGTGACTACAAATTGAAATATCATCACAATGAATATACATGAAACATAACACAATCATCACCAAACATTACATATTACAACTGGTATGGTTCACATCAAGTACATTGTTTTACAGTACATATTCCTAAACATAAATTGTATGATGATTGACATTTGCATAAAAGAAATCCCAAAATACTCTTGATGAGTCTTTAGCTTATCGATTTCCTGAGAATACAAGTTATTTTGAAAATGGTCAACATATATAATGTTGGTGAGTTCATAAGCATGTTTGATTAAAAGAATTTGTATTGTTCGTGAAACCCAGAAAATCCGATATTTTCTGTAAATTCTCTGAAAATGATGCAATGATCAAGTGTAAATGTATGTGTGATTTCCACTTGTAAAAAAAGAAACATGTATAAGAAAGCAATCCAAAATTTTCCTTGTATTTTATCTTTTGTAGGTAGAAGGTAATGAATAATAGTATTTCCCAGAAAATCCGATATTTTTTGATTTAATAAAGTGTTGTAGTCCTTGTATTATCATATGAACTATTTCATATTATTATGATTTAAGCACTTTGATCCCCGTAATGTATCGATAATAATGGATCTCTACGTGAGTCGTTATAACCATGCATGATAATGACTAATTTGCATGTCTTGGCATTTTTCCAAACGCCGGTTTTGATCAAGGTTTTGTCACCCTATACTGGCATAGTCTAACTATAGCGAACAACTCAGGTGTGGGGGAATCACCCCAGTATAGATCTATACACAAACTCTCGCTCTCCCTCCAGGACGTTATGATTATAACTACAGGCTATAACCATACACTCAATGGTGTCAACCGACAAGTCTCACTATATCCCAATTATTGCCACATGAATATGTTTAATGTTATATGTATTTAGATTTACAAACACCAGATGATACTTGAATTTGGAAAGATACGGCCCAACAAACATGAAAAACGACAACTGTGGCCCATTAGACATATAAGTTATTTCCAGCTTGAGAGTATGCAAATGGACACATTAAAGCCCATTAAGCATATGATGAATTTTTCCAAGCTAAATTAACATGTAAATGGGCACTAAGGCCCAATAACATGTAAAGCTAAGTTAGGCCCATTAAGTATGTAATTGGGTCGCTTAGGCCCAATAGATATGTAATGAATATATTAGGCCCAATAAACATGCAAATGGATCACAAAGGCCCAATAAGCATGTATAGCAAGTACTAGGCCCAATATTCGTACCCTTGTTGTATATTGTTTGTTTGTTATAGTATGGATTCTTTTGGTTGAAACGTTTACCCATAATGTTATAAAAGTCAAATGTTTGGTTATAATGATATTTTTAGTTTATAAAAAAATATACCATTTTAACACTTAAGTTATAAATATTTATATCTTTGGTCCAGTTGTTTAATAATTGACATATTTGGCCCAAAAATACATATTTGGCAATTTCAGCCCCTTTTTCACCAAAAAACTTATTTTTAACCCTTGTTTAAATAAAATGACATTTTTGGTCCCTTTTGGTGAAAATAAGATTTTTAGCCCATTAGACCATCAAACTTAGCATCTTCGGCCCAATTATAAAATTGTTTTACAATTTCGGTCCAAAATACGTTTATTGACATTTCCAACCCTTATTTTGTAAAAATTTACATTTTTGGCCCAATTTCCAAAAACTTTACATTTTTGGCCCAATTTAGAAATAGGTATTTTTGTTCATTTCCTGTTTTTGGCTCAAGTTTTGATTAAATAACATTCTAACCCCTAAGAACTCAAATTTTTCGCATTTTGGGCACAAAACCATAAGGCCCAATTTTTAAGCCCATTATGCTAAAATTTACACCTTTGGTCCTTGAAAAGTGTGATTATCATAAAAACCGAATTTTATGCAAATATGACCTTTTTGATCCTTAGAAAACCGAAAATGTCACTTTTTTCCCCAATCTTTACTTTATTTGTCAAAATGATCCATATTCTTGATTTTTGTTTTTGTTTTTCACATCTTAATCATATAAAAAACTTGTATCTTTATTGTATGATGCCTAATCTGTTTTAGTTTATGAATCTCTCCCATTTTGTTATAGATTTCGAAATATATCAAGTTTTAACACATTTTCACCTCAATAAACCAAAGAAATCACATATAACATGTATAAACACAAAGATACACACATAACACTTGTATTGTCCCCTAAAAACACGTAAAAACCAAAAACAAGGGGGTATGAACTCACCTTTGTTTGATGTTTCGGTTTTGAAGAAGAATGGAAGAAGATGATGTGATTTTTGGCCCTAGCAAGCTTCTTGAGGGGATTTTCGAACTTGTAGGTGTTCTATGGAGTTAGATCTTGAAGTAAAGCTATGTAAGAAGGAGTTCTTAAAATTAAGATGGAAAGTAGATGTTTGTGTTTAATAACAACTTCCCAAAGGTTGAAAAACTTGATGAAGTTCCTTGAAACACAACCGAAAGTCATGAGATTTTGATGGAAGAAGGAAGATGTTCTTGAGAGATTTGAGAGAGTTTAAAGGAAAAGTTTGAAGACGTGTGTGTGTGTTCTTGCTCTCGGCCGAGAGGATAAGAAGAGAGGGAAATAGAGAGGTGAAGATGTGATGGATGCTTAGAAGTATGAAATTTATGGTTTGCTTAATGGTTAATTTGCATGGAAAACCACCATGCAATTATGATGTGTCAATTGCAAATTAACCCTCTATTTTTTTAACATATAAATATACACATATAAATTTACGTTGGGTTGAGATTTTTGGGCTAAGAGGGATAAGAATGAGATAGTTTGGGCCCATTCAAATCTTTGCTCGAATTTATGGAACCCAATAATGATTTTCGGTCCATTGGGCTCTTGTGAGTGTTCACGGCCCAATATGGTATAATGTAATGGGTTTATGGCCCATTAGGGCTAATTTATTCATTTATGGCCCAATAAGGCCTATTGGAGGCAAACTAATCCATTTTTGTCCCTCATGGACCATAATATTAAGTTTTGTAAATGTGGGTCCATTTAGAGCCCATTAAAGGGTTCTAAGCCCAAAATAATCAAATTGGATGCTTATTGGTCCATTAGGCCCGATAAATCTTTGTCCAATCATAAACTTGAACCAGAATTCTTAGGGTTTTCAATCCATAGTTGACTATTGAAGCATTTTGTATAGAGTTTTGAACTTTATTTGTGAATCTTGATTAGGTTAGTTGTCATTGATTGAGTATAGTGCATGATGTCAAACAAGAATTACATGTATCACAATAGATGATGTTTTGATGAGTATAGAATTTCCTAGCTAAAATGATAGTTGTGACACAACACACGGTGAATTTTTAAAATTATTTTGAGCATAGTGAATACAAACAAAAGCGTTGATTTACATTGTGAATTTATGCATTTAACACCAAAAGATTTTTGAGTTTCATCAAGTGATGTACACATACACATGGTGAATTTTGACAATTATTTTGTGCATAGTGAAAACAAACAAAAGTGTTGATCAACTTGCAAATTTTTTTTAAGAGATTCACATTGTGAATCTGTGGGAATGTGAGACATACATCCAAGATTCACATTGTGAATTTATGCATTTAATAGCAAAAGAGTTTGAGTTTCACCAAATGATGTACACATACACATGGTGAATTTTTGAAATTATTTTGTGCATAGTGAATACAAACAGAAGTGTTGATTAACTTGAAAAAACAAATTTTTTTAAGAGATTCACATTGTGAATATGTGTGAATGTGAGACATACATCCAAGATTGACATTGTGAATTACTTTTTTTAATAAGTGTGTAGTATATGATTAGATAATTAGTTATTTTAATCTGAATGCGAATGTTCTAACCTTTTTTTTTATCTTGAATATCTTCAATTTTTTTTCACTTGTGGTTGAAGGTAGAACATTTTTTAGATTTCTTGTCAATTTCATTCTTTTCTTATTATCCTTTTTTTCATTGATTTTTTCTTCATTTCCTGTTTTTGATTAAGAAATTAATTCAAATATCAATTTCATGGTATGAAAGTTATGATTTATTCATATACTTCACAATGTGAATCAGGATTACAAATGAATTTAACATAATATTTATTCACATTGTGAATTCAGTTTGAATAAAAACATTACCAATCAAACTCTTTATAAATTTACAATGAGAAACACAATAAGAGATACAATATCAACTAAACATAGATGCACAATATGAATTTCACAAGATGAAAAAAATCAAATGTAAATGATAAATCACCCTGTGAATTCACAATTTGAATAAATGATATGTTAAATTGATATATAATCATGATTCACTTTGTGAATTGTCAAATAATGTAATACCCAGAAACATTGAATCCTTTCAAAATAATCAAATGTAAATCACAAAACACTTGGTGAATTCAAAATGTGAAATTAGTTTTTTAAGTTTAATGAATAAACTTAGAAACCACTTAGATTCACAAAGTTTTTAGGAAATTAAGGTTTGTAATTTAGATATTCCTGATTTCCGTATCGATTTGAAGAAATTTATATCATTAGGTTTTTGGTAATTTTACAAATTCTCAAAAGTCTATGAAATTATGGTTTCGATTTACTGAATAAACGCAGATTCGAGTTAGATTCACGAAGTTTTAGGAAATTTCAGTTTGTAATATAGATATTCATGATTTCTATATCGATTTCAAGAAATTTAAATCATTAGGTTTTCGTTATGTATACAAATTATTAAAAGTTCATCATCCGAGGGTTTCAAATCAGTCTAAAACAATTTTTTTAAGAAAATAGTTTATTCACAGATTCATCGAATACATAATGTAGCATATAGTTTAGATTTGTCGTTTTGAAATTTATCAATCGAAAAAATATAATGTTGAAAATGAATTAAATGAGATAATCGGAAATGAATAGCAGTCAAATATACCTTCTAGATTCATTTTGACGAACTTTTTGGGATGATTCACTTTGGATATTGATTGAATCGTCGCTGGAGATTTGTTTGAAATCGATGTTCGTCGGTGAAGTAAAAGATCGCTTTCAATGAGAGGGTAAAATTGATTTCACTTATATGTGAAGCTGATGAACTAACGTCGTTAATTAACAGTGAGAGTTAATAAGTTTTAGGTTGACGAAAATGCCCCCTTAAGTTACGTGTTTAGTCATAATCAGCTGCACACTATTGTATGAACATGAACTGGCCTAAAAAATATTTTTTGATCCAACCATCTTAATAGGTTCCTTGCTTCCTCCACCCATATTGGTTCTTTATTGAACCCCTCCATATATATATATATATATATATATATATATATATATATATATATATATATATATATATATATATATATATAAGTTTAATAGAGAACCATTATTAATGAAGAAACCAAACAACCAATCCAAAGCGTCGAAATTTAAAGCGATCAACGTCAAAAAGGGTTATAGACTTTTACAATGTATGAACATGCACTAGATTATAACAAAACTCATTTTTTTTCGTTTAAAATTTTTTTTAGGTCATGTTTTTTATCGAAAAAAAAAGCAAATATATCGTTGTTCACGATTTTTAGTCCTCTTTCCTTCATGATGATTTATAAAAAACAAACTTTTTTTCCGAAAAAAACTCACTTCATTTTCGTTGTTGAAAAGTTGAGGTCTATTTTTTTATAGAAAAAAATTAATAAATATATCAAAATTCATACTTTTTGGTACTTTTTAAACATAGATTCATATTCATGTTAAAAAAATGATATCTCAGTTCGGATTCACGTTGTGAGTCTATTCAAATTGATATTGTGAACCTGTTCAGATTGACATTGTGAACCTTCTCAGATTTACAGTGTGCAAAATAGTATGTCAGATTCACAATATGAATCTGAACCGATCCAGCTTTTTCACATTGTGAATGTTAAAAATTGGAATATTTACAGTTTAGATTCATAGTGTGATTCTACACTAATCGAGTTTTTTTTAGTCGGTGTTGATGTTTATTAATAGAGTACAAAAAATTAATAGTTTTGGTATAATTAGTTTATTTTGATAAAAATAAACTTAAATATTGAAAAAACTAACAAAATGAAGGGAGTTTTTATCGAAAAAAAAGTTCGTTTTTTATATATCAACATGGATCTCTATGGAAAGAGGATGAAAAATCGAGAACAACGGTATATTTGATTTTTTTTTCGATAAAAAATGTGGCCTAAAAAATATTAAACGAAAAAAAGAGGTGTGTTTTTTGGTAAGGATGTGGATTTTTTGGTAAGATCCAGTATATGTGCGTCAAATGTACAAATATACATCTATTCGCACGGCCGTTGATTATTATGATTTCCGACGCTCACGATTGGTTCCTTGTTAATTATGGTTTTCTATTGAACCTATATATATATATATATATATATATATATATATATATATATATATATATATATATATATATATATATATATATATATGAGTTTAGGTTCTATGGAAAACAAAAAACCTTAAAACTAAAAATCATAAAAATTCATAAAAATAAGCTTAGATATCACGAAACTTTTTTTTTGACTTTATATATACAAAATTCGCAACTTTTTTAACAAATTCGGTGAATTTTTTTTTTGGAAAAAAAAGATCAATTTTTTAATTTTTTTTTCAGCGAAATTGTTAAGAAACCTGCGATTTTTTGATGTGTAAAATCATAAAAAAGTTTTGTGATCTCTAAGTATTTTTTTATGTATTTTTATGATTTTTAAGGTTTTTTTTTGTTTTACATATAACCCTTCCCTATATATATATATATATATATATATATATATATATATATATATATATATATATATATATATATATATATATATATATATATAGAGGTAAAAGTTCAACAATGAACCATTTTAAAACATGGAACCAAGGAACCCTTTTTAAGCCTTTATCCTCATTTAATCACGTCCAACTCTATTAATTAGTCACCCAATGGTATTTTTGGTATTGCGGAGTAATCTAACTGACGATCGTTATCTCTAATTATGTAAAGCTTATATCTTGTCATTCTTATATTATATTTATTGACAATCAGAAGATTTTCATTCTAGAAGTTTTTCAATGAAATTGTAGTAATCGACTTTACATAAGGTAATGTTTTATGTCTTTAACCTATATTTAATTGATTTAACAAAGTTTTTTTTTCTTTTGATTGAAGTATTAATCGATTTTAATTTTTATGAATTCGAAATCATCTTTCATTGATTCTTCATTGAAATCGATATTAATGATCTTCAATTATGCTTGCTGTTTATCTTATTCGATCTAGATAAGTGTTCTTTTACTAAAGCTTAAAATCGTGATCGATTTCTAGTTTTTGTGGATTCTGAATCATCTTTTATTGATTCGATATTGAAATCAACATGCATTGCTCTTTGTTTTATTAATGCATTCATCGATTTCAGGTTGTATGCATTTGCAATTAACTTTTATGGATTTTGCATTGAATTCGACATTGACATCATCAGATTTTTTAAAAATCAAAATTATCGACTTATATTGTTGTTTTTGCATAACATCGATGTTTAAACATGCATAACATCGATGTTTAAACTTTATGTTTTTCTAATTGTAAGTGATAATTCATCGTTACCTATTGAAGCTTCTCCTTTAGATGTTAATATCATCTTTTCTGATTATCATGCTGAATGTAGTAAGTGTTTTTTATATTTATTTTATTCTAGGTTTAATATTATGTGAGTTTCCTTTGTTAAGCTTGTTTTATGTTTAGAAAATTATATGTGAATTTTATCAATACTTCCTTTTATTATTCATCTATTCAGTTAAGATTCACCATGTGATTATTTTAATTAATTTAATTAATTTAATATAGGCAAAAGTAATGCATCAAGTTGTGAATTAAAACAGTTCAGGAATGAAAGTGATTCTTCTGATAATGACGATGAAATGTTGATTCCCAAGGTTCCAGATAAGATGAAGCCAAAGGAGTAAGATGTTTATAATTCTTTAAAGGATGGTCGTAGTATGCTAAAGAAGTTGGATTTGATGCTAGTATGTCAACAATAAAGCGTTTTAAAGGAGAAATTTCACTTAGATATGTGATATGTAGCAGATCAGGTTTTTCCGAATGTGTTAATAATGATTCTAACAATGAAAAGCAGCCGAAACATAAAAGATGGGATGTCCAACTCTTATAACTTTCAAGCGTGTTGCTTTTGGTTTATTGCAATTTTAGGTATATAAGTTTGTGGAAAAACATAACCATGTATTGGTTTCAAAAGAAAATCTTCATTTGTTACGTGTTAATTGGAATCTTGATGTTGTTGAACAATCGTTCATTCACAAACTTAGAGCTTATAACATTGGTGCCACTAGAGCGTATAGATTGTTAAGTTCAACTAAGGGTGCTTATAATGTTAGTGGTGGTACTATAACTAATTTCAAGAACATTAAAATGGATTTAAAGTTTTAGTTGGTAAAAGTGATGCACAAATTCTTAGTGACATAATGGAAGATAGAGTAAAGTATGTTCCAAACTTCTTTTTTGATCACAAGATTGATAAAGGTCATGTTACCGGTCTCTTTTGGGCAGATGAGGCATCAAGAAGAAACTACAAATTTTTTTGAGATATTGCATCTTTTGATTCCACCTACAGTATCAACAAGTAATATTCTTAATATTATCTTGTTAATTTAATATTATTTTCTTAACATTATCATTCACATTCTTATCTTGTTAATTTAAGGTTCATTTTAATGATCATTATCATTCACATCGTGAATGATCACATCTTTGTAAATTTTATATCACATTATCATTCACAATGTGAATGTTTTTCCTACATTACATATAAATGGGTAGAATTTATTATTAAACTTCATTGCCATTGTCATTGTTTACATTTAGTTAATTGTTTCAGATATTGTATGGTATTTGTTCCATTCACCGGAATTAATAACCATAGGCAATGTGTAACTTTTGGTGCTGAATTACTAGCTAATGAGTCAACTGAATGATATATATGGTTCCTTAAAATATTTCTCGAAGCTTTCAATTGGTAGTCAGCCAAGTATGATTGTAACTGATCAAGATGCTGCAATGAAGAATGCCATTAATATTGTTCTTCCTCAGTCAAGCATATACTATGTATGTGGCACATCAACAAAAAACTTTATGGTAAGGTATTTTTTTTATTATTTTAAGTTTGATTTTCTCTAAATTATTTCAATAAGAATATCTAATTGTTTCATTATATGAATGCACTTGTTTATTCTAAAAATTGAATTTTATACATTTCATATTCACATTGTGAATTAAATAAAGCTAAGTATTTTTTTTTATTTTAAGGTTCTGTCTAGAGTTTTTAACCATCCAGAGTTCAAGAAAGCTTTTCACAAAACTATTTGGGATTCTAAAATTCATATAGAAGAATTTGAGGCTTCATGTGTCACACCCCGAAAACCGAAGGCGGAAACATTTCCGGGGTTGACTCCACATTGAGTATCGAATCCAATATACGTAGTAAGTAAAGTAGAACAACCATTACATTACATATAAAAGTTTTACAATTGTTTTCAAAAGTAAAGTTGTACAGTTGTGATACATAGTATATATATAAACAAAATAAAACGGGTCTTCTGAGCACTCCAACTTCGAGCAAAAAGGATCTTCGGTACCTGTTCTAACGTTGACCTGAGAACACAAGCGGTTTTGAAAATCAGCATAACGCTGGTGAGTTCATAAGTAGTTTTGTTTTGTGAAAATGTTCATGCTTCCTTTCTGTTTCTGAAAAATGTAACACACGCCAAGAAAATCCCACATTTTCTTAAAAGTTGATTGTTGTTTCACAATTACTAAGTATAGTAGGTTTGTACACTGAAAACATGTTACTCATGTGAAAAATGTATAGTTTGATTATCCGGTTTGTTAAACTGTTCTGCTTGAGTTCCAATGTATCCCCAGGAAAGTCCCATACTTTCCTGATTGTGAGTTATCATTTGTAAAAGATGTAATGTTTTGTTACACTTTTCTAGTTAAGTATATGTTCCCAAGGAAGGCCCCATGCTTTCCTGAATGTTGGTTTTCATTGTAAAGATGTATTCTATTAGACCTGGTTATGTACAAGATTTCCCAGGAAAGTCTCATACTTTCCTGAATGTTGGTTATCAATGTAAAAGATGTATAAGTTATTCATTATTACTATAAGTAAATCTCTGTTATCCTAATTGCGAGTTCCATAACCATACTAAAGACTGAACCTGTGGCAATAAGTAGTCCACAACCTTATGACTTTCGTCACCCTTGAACCATTTCGGTTCGGCTGTAGCTAGCAGCCAGGTGTGGGGTAGTCAGCCCCGTATAGATCTATACACTCAAGTCACGCTCTCTAAATCCCAGAGATTCTGGTTACGAGTGTAGTCCTCCACTCGCGTATCTCTGTGGAGTGTTCGCCGAGGACGTGTCTCCAATCACACAGGAATAACAAATTTACTAGTAATAATATGATAATCCTCCATTCGCGTATCTCTATGGAATGTTACTGAGGACAAGACAGTGTACAAATTATATTGTTCATGTGTTCTAATGTCATGCTTTTAACTGATAAAATGTGGAAAACCATTTGTGAAATATATAAAACATAACAGTTTATAAAACCCATTTCACAAATAAATGTTTACGTGATCTGCATGTTCTACTGGTTATCAGTTGTGTATATCAGTATTAAAAGCATATGAAATGTGAAACACACACACACGAAAATAATTTTTGAGTACAAGAAAACCCTTGTACTTTGCTTGTGTTCCCCCTAAAAACAGTGAAAAACAGTGAAAAAGGGTAGGGGTATGAACTCACCAGACTCGGAAATGCGATGGTTTTGGATATTAGACGTTGGTTCGGGGCTTGATTACTCGCGATGTCCCTATGTAAAATGTAATAATTTCCATATATAACTAATTAGATTTACAATCACTAATCATATGGAACATTACACTCCAACGAGGTTAAACACCTCAAAACGAGCGTTTTGAGTGACCCGGGTGACATCTACAGACGTATATTGACACTACGGACTTAGGACTTGAGTTTACTCCCCAAGAGTAAACATATTAGGGAGTTTACAGCCACAAAACACACACACACACACATGAGTTTACGGCCGTAAACTCATGTTGGTGTGATTTTGAGGGTTTAATGGCTTTAATGGACATGGGGATTGTTGGAATGGACTTCTAAAATGCCTTGGATTAATTTGTTTGGATTTATACCATTTAAAAGGGAGTTTACGGCCTTAAACTTGGAGTTTACGGCCGTAAACTCTACTATGGTCAAGAATAATTCATTTGAGGTACAAAGAACAATCACATGTGATTCTAGTTAATTTTCCAAGCCTTGTTATGAATTTAGGGCACCATTTAACATATTTTTAGGAGTTTACGGCCTAGAAGCATGTTCTATGGCCGTAAACTCTTCTATGCTCATGAAAAATTAGTTTTTGACACTTAAAACAATCACATGTGATTCTAGAAATTTATGCAAGCCTTTGGAGTGAATTAGATGCATCTTTTGACATAGTTTCATGAGTTTACGGCCAAAGGGTATGTTCCTAGGCCGTAAACTCCTATATGTGGTATTTTTGATGTGTTTAAGGTCTCTAAACTACTTTTAGATGGTTCAAGGATTTACCACAAGGCTATTGGTTAAGTTTCAAGGCATTCTAACATGTAAAAAAATGAGTTTATCCCCCATGTTTGAGGAGTTTACCGCCCAAGCACATGTCTTTGCCGTAAACTCTTGTTTGTCCCTCAAAATTTATGTTTTAAATGTTTTAAGTCCCAATTTGCAAGCCTTAAGGTCGTATCTAAGTCCCAACAATGATTTGGAAGGGTTAATTGGCATAAAAACCCCATTTTTAGGTGTTTACGGCCCAAGCTTGATCCTTGGCCGTAAACACATGTTCTAGGTCCTAAAACTCAATTTAAACATCAAATTGAAGGCTAAAGAGGTTAGATAACAAGTTAGGGATGTTACCTCTTTGATTTGGAGCCTTAAATCTTTGTTTTTGGACCTTTGATTATAGATGAGGAGAGAGGTTGGAAGTGTTTATGGAAGAAATGGCCAAAAGATTCAAATGAAATCTTTGAATCATTTATATAGAGCTCAGGAATTGGACACGATGGAATTCTACCCGATACCGGCGTTAAGTGGGGCTTTTGGTCATACCCGACCAATTTGTCGTAACCCGATATGGTCGATTATAGAATTATTCCGATAACTACTATGGGGTGTTAGAATGATTTCAAATGGCAATAATACACTCATTAAGTCATTTTAGATCAATACAAGTTAATGACTTAATTAAATGGCGAAATCGGAAACGAATTTGGAAACGACGTTTGGTTGGTCGAATTGGATTACAATTTGAGTTACAAGAAGTGATATGAAATTTCGGGTTGTTACATCATGGTCTTCAGTGATTCAAAATTTTGATCTTCAAAGTAACAGTTGATTATCTGTTATGTTTGATATGAGGAGTTCATAGATTCCATATTATTTGAGAGATTTCCAACATTCTGGTTCGATCCAAACTACTTCAAGATCAGATTGTGAAAATTATGTTTTCTCAAAATTTCTTCATCCGAAAGCAAAATTTCTTGATTTATTGTTTCTTTTGAGAATGCTATGGAAAAGCGAAGGTATAATCAATGTTTACTTGATCATCAATCTTTAACAACCAATCCTAAATACTTAACATTGCTTCCTATTGAAAGATTTACAGTTAATGTTTATACCCGTTCTAATTTATTTATTGTTAAAAAGGAGATTTTTAATTTCATTTGGTCTTGCTTCCACTTGTATGTTATTATGGAAAATGAAGTTGAAGTGTGTCTAATCAAAGATAAAAATAATTCCCTGTGGAAAGATGTTAAACATAAAAGAGTTGATGATGGTGAAAACTATTATTCAGATTATCCAGGGTCCTTCTGATCTTTCTCATTCTACCAATTTAAAGGTATGTTCCTATCTTAATTTTACAAAGGAGATTCTATTTCTACTTTTAAACTTTTGAAAGTAGTTTATGTCTAGAATTCACATGTGAATTTATGAATTTTAATTATAGCAATTAAAATTTATTTTTATTCAAGTCTAAAGTGTTATTAATTGTTATTTTGTAGGTTATGTTTAATCAAAAAGAAGATTCTATCACATGTAGTTGCATGCTTTACATTAAAAAAGGATTCTTATGTCGCCATATTTTTTATGTTTTTAATATCAAGGAGATTGATATAATACCATCAAAGTACATATTGAAGCGTTGGCGGAAAGATATCATTCATCTTGAACTCTTGAGACAAACATTTTCAAATTATGGAAATGAAAGTAAAATGATTCAAGATGCTTTTATTACTTTTGGTTCAATTGTTAACAAATTAGCAAAAGAGGAGGATGTGTTGAGCAATTTTCTGAGTAATCTTCAAGAATATTTGAGTGAATTTAATAAATGTGGTTCATCAATGTCATCATGTAGTAAATATACACATATGACATCTTTACGTGGAGCTTCAGTACCTAATACTATTAATTTTAAAAATCCAGAAGTTAATACAGACAAGGGTACTGGGAAAGATTCATCAGCAATAAATAAAAGTCAACTAAGGCGTCGAAGAAGCGATTAAGGGAATGTACTTTATGTCATAAGCCGTATCATGATGCTAGAAATTTTCCTCTAAAGGAAAAAAATAGGAAAGGTTTTCTCTTAAAATTGAATATTAGGCTTTTAATGATTTGTTTTTACTATATTGTAATAGAATAAATAAATATTGAATGTTTTTGTAAAAAAAATTTCATGTTAAATCATTAATGTTGTATAAATTCACTATATTGTAACATATTTACATTGTAAATCTGCACTATAAATCATTAATTTTGTATAAATTCACTGTATGAATCTGCACAGATTTCACATGGTGAATCTGTACAGATTCACAATGTGAATATCAACAAATTGACAGTGTGAATCTGAACAGATCAATTTTTTTATCAAATTTCATATGAATGGACGGAGGATAAAAAGTTATGAATATATATATATATATATATAATTCTTTTTTTGATGAAAAATTTGCTCTAAAAGTTGATAAAAGATTGGTTCCTTGGTTCTAAGGTTTAAAATAGTTCCTTGTTATTATCTATGTTCTAAAGATCTATATATACTGTAACTCACATTGTGATCCTAAGATATAAATTATACATGTTATAAAAAAACTATATGTACTGTAATTTACCATGTGAATCTCATATACAAATTTTCATGTTATAGATTGACTTTATATAATTTAAATCATGTTGTGAATCTCACCATTTCAAAAGATTGACTTTATGTAATGTAATGTAATTCAAATTGTGAATCTCACATATTTAAAATAGAGATTTATCCACTCCACCTCTTCCCCCTCCCCCCCCCCCCCCCAAACACCACCAATACACTAAAATAGACATTCACATGAAAATGTTAACATATTTGAAGTATTAGTAAAGTGCATTGTATTGGACATAAAGGTTCAAATCAAAATGTAACAAAACAAGCGTTTATATGTTCTAAAAGAAAATAAAGTGCATCTAAAATTATATTAACCATAATACCATTACATTTAATAGAAAACTAAAGTTTAAAATTTCCAATCCTTGAAGTTCTAAATCCTTTCTCCCCTTAATTCCCATCCTTTTTTTTTTTTATCAAAGCTTGTATTTCTTCACTATACTTTTGTGTAAACTTCTCAGTTTGTGAAATGACTTTTGACCTCAATATGTTTGCGTCACTCAAAAGTATCTTTGTCAAATACTTAATACACACATTATTTAACACATTTTGTAGTTCTTTTGATTATTTTGGCAACCCACAGTCCCTATTTACTGTTTTATCTCCCATATACCTCGGCATATGACGCATTCAAAAAAAATCCACAGTCAACATGATTATCCCTTTGTTGGGTTTTGATACGAAGTAAAAGTTTGTTTTTCATAAAAACTGGCAACAGAAGACTTTAAGAACAACAAGTTTATTTTTGGTTCATAACAAAAATGAACCATCATGGATACATTTATAGAGGTTAGAATGAAACTAAACCAACCATATGATGTTTTAGAGATAACCTTTGAATCCTTTGAATCCACCTGGTTTTGGGGTGTTGATAAAGATAACAAAAGATCAAAGTGTATGATCTTCTATACAAGTATCTGTTGGAATAGTGTCTAAGGCTGCAACTATATTAGGCAAGTATTTAACCCGGTTGTGCATGGTCCTTTTGGGTTGCCTTCACCATAGCAACTTGACAGGATGATTTATTATGAGAGAAGGAATATTATTAATATATTATGAGAATAATATAAGGAATAATAATATTATTATTTGATAAATATAAGTCATAAATTAATTAGGAATTAATTTGGTGACTTAAAGAGATTAATTGAATAAAGGGGCATAAACTATCAATTGTATGATAGTTGGACTTTGGGCTATAAATCCCTTATGGATAAAGGTGGACGATTTCTAGGGCTTAGGATAGGCTTAGAATTCGTCCAAAGGCTTATCAATTAGGGTATTGGATTGCTTAGGGCCTAAGTTATCCAATTAGGGTTTAAGGGTGAAACCTTAGGAGCCTCACTAGTATATATAGACCTTAAGGGTCAAGGGAAATCGACACTCTTGATAGAAAAGAAACACTGGCCGATTTTCTCTTCCCTCTCCTCTCTCTCAAATCATCCTCTTGCTAGTTGGTGTTTGTAAGCCATTAGAGGAGTGACAGTTGTGACTCTAAAGCTCCAAGGACAAGAAGATCAAGCAAGTGATTCAAGGTAAACTTCTAATTCCGATTTCTTATTGTTATTATACTCTATTAGCCATTAGAAGTCTTGGATTCAATGCATGTTTAATTAGAGAAACCTAGATCCAAGCATTAGGGTTTGCATGTGCACATAGGAATGTTCATTTGGCTAAAACCCATCAGTATCCACCATCAAGAGTATGGCACTTGTAATGCTAGTTCTTTCTTGTTTTCTTGAGTGTCTAAAGCCTTTAAGTGCTTATCTGAATTAAGCACTAAAGGGAACAACTCAAGAGGGCTTATAATCTTGCAACAATCTTCAAAAGACAACAAGAAGAGGGAGAGAGACAGGTGATTTCAGCCATGCAAAGAGATGGAAAGAATCATCAAAAACTTGCACCAAAGTCATGCAAGACACCTCTTTAAATACCCATGAAAAAGCAAAAGTAACACCATATAATAATATAAAGTATTCACTAGCTTTTAGGAGCATGGGGAGAATGGGAGGAAAGTTGAAAAACAACCTCCTATGCTTGTCAAAACTTTCAGCCATAAGGCTTTGGAAGAGACAAAAGTTGTCTCCAACTTTATTAACCATGGTAGAGTAAGTCTTTAACTTAATCATGGTTAACCAAAGTGTCCAAAACTTTGTACACAACTTATTAAATCATACCATATGAAATAATAACTAGTAATACTCTCTTATAATTATTATTTACACAAAACAATAATTATCCCCTAATTAAAATACAAGAATTGATATTATTTATTAATAATCATATTAATAGTAAATATACAAAATGTGCCAACTTGATAAAGGTGTGACCCTATAGGGTCATATATTATTAGCAATATCACTCCATAATGACTCTTGGGATATAGATCCAATAATCTCCCACTTCCACAAGATACATTATAGATTAACATAAATAGTAGCTGACGTCTAGCAACGGGCTACTGCCCCTAACAACATATGAAGGGTGCCATTTCATCAACAACCAATGCTAGGATCTCTAAGATACAATTGTTACTAAAGGTGTGGTATTAATTATTCCTTTGTCTCAGACATCATGTCGAACATGAGATATGGATCGTGATCAATCTCATTTACTGTTCAAATTTAACTAAGGCCTTAGATGTCATGCTCTCAACGAATAAGAGGGACAAATCACATATCGACTACATACGCCCATCAATGTAGTTCATGTCATACCCAACGATGGCCTTTATGATTGCCTTTTATGAAACAGTGTTGAACCATGTCTAAGAGCAACAATCCTTACCCTTCAAGTCCCAAATATGCATCTCAGGTCTAAGAATACAAAGATCATCTTGACTACATACGCCTATCAATGCAGTTCATGTTATACCCAACGATGGCCTCTTTGGCTGCCTTTTACGAAGCAGTGTTGAACCATGTCGAAGCACAACAATCCCTACACCTCAAGTCCCAAATATGCATCTCAGGTCTAAGATTAAAAAGATACAACCTTGATCAAAACGTCACTCTTGACTACGATCCATAAAATGGTTTTGATGCGGGTCAATTCCAATACTTATTCTCCCAATCGAGTACCTATGAAGTTGGTTGGATCTCTTTGCCATTCTCATCTCTATGAGAATCCACCAATCCACTCATATTAGTCTTACCTCATAGATGTTCCCACAACTATAAATGACTATGGACATCTAGAATAACCTAGTTATTCAAGGATTTAAACATGCTAATATAGAATACAACAATTATTTAATGAAATAATCATATCTAATATATCATTCATTACAATATATGTTGCATTGTTCCAATATCCAAATACTAAATTTCAATCAAATACATCTACTTGTATCAACAATGCTCTATAGCACCAACTTGACTTTCATGCTTTAGCTAATGTTAAGTAGATTCGAGAAACTTGATTTGTGTAAACTTTGTGAATACAATCATTTTCAGTTATATATATAACTCATATATAAAGAAAAACCGTTGAGAATGAATTAGATGCTTGAATATGACTTAGATACCAATACTTGCGTAATGGGATTACTCATAGTCATAATGAACTATACATTAAGCATCGTTGTACGTGGTTCTCCAAACCACGAGGTACTCTAACTCTGATGTGTAACTGTAATTAAAATCAACATGGAACCACTATCCATGTAACTATTTCTTCAGTCATAATGAGGGCATGCCTGATTGTGATTGAGAGTCATCTCAATGTATTTGAAAATTTAGCACATGTGTAACAACTTTAAGCATATATTTCTTTCAAATACTCCGTAGACTAGGAATATTTCTCTAGTTCTCATAAGTACTTTGGAATATTCCTATAAGTCACACAATGACATGTTCTCGGATTATACTGGTATCATTCGTCATGCTCTAAATATACGACTTATTTGGCCTTTATGCATAATCATGACATATATGATCAATCCATTTGCATCAGCATATGAAATACAATCATATTATCTAGTTCAAAAACATTTGCACTAGGATTTTGCTTAAAATCATGTCAAATGGTATTTGACAGGATAACTCTCAAAGAGTCCTTTATCTTAAGCTCTTTATGATCCTTGACAATTAATGCAATTTTAATTAATCCTTTAAGTTTCCATGATCTATATATATATATATATATATATATATATATATATATATATATATATATAGATCTTTATTCCAAGAATTAGTATGTCAACTACATATAAGGCTAGGAATGTTACTGCGCTCCCACTAGCTTTGTAGAAAAAACAAGAATGATGTAGATTCATAATCAAATCACACTATGTAATTAACTTATAAGAAGGAAGATTCTTACTTTGAGATGTTAGCTTAAATCTTGGAAATATTTTTATTCATGTATGTTTTCTCCCTTGAAAACTCACTTACTGTTTATAGTCAAACTATATCAAGGAACATTAATCAAGCCTATACTTGATAATCATACATGAACTTATCTTTATGTATTTTATTAGTTTCTGATCAACCATTGAGCAGATTCAACAATAGTTGAAAACTTGCTAGTTCTAAACTATGATACATTTTGCTTATGGGTCTTTAGCTCTTAATGTGACAACCCGAAAATTTCTATCTTACATTCTTCATTTCTTGTCAAAGTTAAACTCGTTTTTACTATTTTCTAGCACTGTTTGGAGTCAGATAGAGTGTTTAAAGCCTAGTATCAGTAGGGTAGGAGTCAGGGGATAAGTATTGTGGGTGTATCGCCTTGAAATTGAGCCAATCACACGAACACAAGGTGTGTGCGGCCACACACCCATCCCAACCGCACACACTCCCCCTATATATTCAAGACTTAGGCATTTTGAACACATTCTACACTTCTTCAAAGCTAGGACCCGAAATCCTCTCAAGTATTATCCAAATCTCCTTTAGGATCTTCATAAAAGGTAGCATCTTTAACCAAGAACACCAAGAACACCAAGAACACCAAGAACACCAAGAACATTAGGTGTACTGCCGCACACACGTCATGTGTGACCGCACACAGGCCTGACCACACACTCCTAGCCGCACACGTGTCCTGACCGCACACACAGCCGCACACAGGGTCGCACACTCATAAAGGTGGAGTTTTGTGGCCTTACACTCGTCCTAAGGGTCCTACACTCATTTGGGGACTTCATATGTATTAGTAATACTTGATTCTAAGTATTCTTATGTACCGAGAGTGTATCCAAGTGTCTATTAGTGGTTATATACCCTAAATATATTAATATATGTGTTATTACATGTTAAAATAGGATTCGTTTTTGCCCACGACTCCATTCGACATCCAGTGATCCTATATCAATCTTCTTTCGAGATTCTCACGTCAGGTGAGTTCATACCCCTGAATTAACCTTTTAAATGCTTTTACATGCTTTTATGGGGGGGGGGGGAATACAAGTTAAAACACGCCAGTTATCATATCAATCACATGTGATTGATAACCCGCATGCACAAGGATTTATTACACTGTTAACTGTTTTACCAAGTATGATACTGTAAATGGTTTTCTAAAATGTTTTTACTTGTTCAAAGCTTTCCTCAAATTGACCCTTCCGCTGAATGTTTTATCAAAGTTTCATTAAAAACTTGCTTATGAAAGGTTTTCAAAGGAATTCTAAAGGTTTTCAAACTTATTTTACAAAATAATACCAGGTCGTGATTTTCTTACGTATAAAGGTTTTCCAAAGTTTTCATCAAAGTTTTCTTCCATGTTTTTATACTCCTACTTTGTTAGATACTACTGCTTCGTTATACTTCCACTTAGTTAAATGCTATTACTTTGTTAACGCCTTTTATTTCATGATACGCTCCTACTTCGTGATACGCTTATCCTTATTAACGTTTCCACTTCGTGATACGCTTATACCTTATAAACACTTCTACTCTGTTAACGCTTCTACTTAGTTAAATGTATGCCTATACTTGTATAGCTATATAAATAATGTTTAAAGGACATAGGAAGGCTAGTTCGCCCTATTTCCTTTTCTTCGTTTGGATGTGGTCTGGTGGGATCGGATATCCATCCGAAGGTCGTTTGATCGTTAATTATATATCATGTATACATGTATAGTCATATGGGTTTACATCGATCGGTTTAGTTATGAGTCTCTACTGATAGTCCAACACTTACATCCGAATTCACTGTTCAGGATACATCTTTAGGACACGGCCTTCTCCGTTGTCTAGTTGGTAACCAGAGTCTCTTGTAGGGAGAGCGGACATTGTGTTATAGATCTATACGGGATTGACACCCCCGCACCCTGACTGCTAGCTACAGTCCACGACCTACAAAGCCAAGGGGTGACAAATGTCATACTTACACCGACGCTTGCAGGGCGTCAAGTACTCTAGTGTCGATTAGTATGGTTACCAGTATCTCCATGTTTACCTTATAATTCATGGCCTTAAGGTAACGATGTTTAACACTGTATGCTGGAAACACACTTACACTGTTTTGGACCTTGCTAGTTGTATCTTTCATTTGATACTGTCTGGGGTCTGTAATCACTGTTTTGGACCTTGCTAGCTGTATCTTTCATTTGATACTGTCTGGGGTCTGTATTCACTGTTTTTGACCTTGCTACTGGATCTTTCATTTGATACTGTCTGGGGTCTGTAATCACTGTTTTGGACCTTGCTAGCTGTATCTTTCATTTGTTACTGTCTGGGGTCTGTATTCACTATTGTGGACCTTGCTAGCTGTATCTTTCATTTGATACCGTCTGGGGTCAGTATCTCCCTTTTGTTAGACTGAGTCAGGCATGTCGATTTATTCGATACTCTCCTGGAGTCTATGATTTCTTTTGCCTTAGTCAGCAGTCTTCACTGCTGAGGCGTATGTTATTTTCCCTGATATTCTCCTACTTTCTTTAAAATCAAACACCATATTTTGGTAATGGTAACGTTTAAGGGAAAATTACTTTTTACAACATAACTCTGTCGGGTCTTGGTAGAAGACTACTTTTATTTAAGAAAATATAGGATTTTTTTTGGAAAGGACTCTAATACACGGTTGATTTTAAACTACTACTTTTATAAAGTTATTTTGAACTTACACAAATGACACTAAATACTTATGAACTCACCAGCATTTATAAAAATGCTGATACTCGCTTTCAAAATAACTTGCATTCTCAGGTCAGTAATAGACAGGTGCATCACAGGCGCTTTTGGTGAAGACAGTTTTGTACCAAGCTGCACCTATACTATTACTTGTATTACTTTGATGTTTCTATTTAAAGTAAATTATGTAAAACTATTACTATTAATGCAATGGTTGTTGTACTTTGATTACTATAATGCATATGTTGTGATACTTGACATGACGTCATCCACCCCAGATCGTTTCCGCCGTTCCGGTTTTGGGGTGTGACAGATTGGTATCAGAGCATTGTTTATAGTGAGCTAAGTATATCAATTCATAAAAGATATACAGCCTATAAATACATAGGCATAAAACACTCTGACCAAGAATTATACTTTAAAATATAACAATATTTTACCAAAGTATAAGAACATCCAGAATCTAAACACTCGAACACAAGTATCACAAGAAGAACAAGAATAAAAGCCTTCGAATGTTGAGCATTACCGTCAAACTTGGGCAGTTATGTAATCGTAAGCTGGAATAAATGTAACCTGATAAACTACATTTATTCGAGATGCGATGAACGTGTGCTTGGGAGTGATAGTGGTGTTGCAACGAGTCCGAAACATACCAACTAGGAATGCTAGAGCCAAACATAAAGTTTAAAAATACTATGGGATTATTTTGGAATACTAAAAGACTCACATTAATCCCAAAATCATATTCAGAAGTTAAGAATCAAACAAGAAATTAAAATATCGTAGGGGTATTTTAGGATCCATAGATAACCTTGTGTGAAGAACTAAAAAGATCCTTATTGATATACCTACAATTACAGAGGGTATACTCCCAAGGTTATATATAATGAGGATCCCATAGGCTAAGAATGTGTGGTTTCGCTCTACTTCCTTTTCCTCGTTGGGAGGTGGATATAGAGTAGTATCACATATTCGAAGGCCTATCGGATCTAAGATATATATGATTTGTATACCCTATGTAGTCATAGCAGGACTCAATATGGATCACCTAGTGAAATGTTACTAATCTCTTAGGATTCTTTAGACATTTCCATTCTTGCAAGAACCCTGTAGAAAACCCTATCCACTTCAGTACTCGGCAGAAGAGTTGAATTCAGACCCCGAAGAGGTTCATTGAGAAGATTTCCAGTTCGGAAATAAATGAACTAGGTCGAGACTATTGAAATCACCAAGTGCCTATATCTTTTTAGGAACATGGTAGGAAACTCGCCTAAACTTCTGAGATTTCTAGTCATCCATCATGAAGTGATGAAGCCCAGAGTTGGAATCGGAAGTAAGATGGAGTAGAAATTCAATATGTATATAGGAGGAGAGAACCCTAGGTAACTACCTGAAGGAAACGAACGTCGGTCCCAGTCAAAGATACGAGGTAGACAGAGGGAGCCAGTACGTGGAACCCGAGAAGTGTCTTTTCCTCGTGTTCGTCCCGCTAATACACCCATACAATAATAGAATTTAGTGAGTTAGTGATTACACTACTCACACTATGTGTTAGGTAAATCGCCTTTTCCCGTTGCTAGTAATACGATTAGAGCGGATCCCAACACCTCTGTTGAGAGTGTTTAGCCATAAGTCTTCATGAGCCTTTCTTCCCCGCGGTCTTCGTTCTGAACTGTTCTCAGATCCTTCCAAGTCGGAGCGTGAACCTTTCCCAGTATAAGGGTAACTTAGTAGGAACGACTCCCATCTTATGGCTTTTCCGATACTCATACCCCTACCTTGAATACCCGGACTACATCATAGGGATGTAGGTCGACACTCAAACAACCAATATCCGAGGCACGGAAAAAATTTACGCCTAATATAGTAAGGATAGATACGTCTAAGGGCTAACCATCATCTCTCACCCGCTGTGTTCCTTTCCGTGTAGAAAAAACCATGCCTCCGAAGAAGCGTAACCAATCCACTGGCAAGAAGCCGACTCTCCTATGCGATGAAGCTACGTTCCAAGCTGCAGTCTCGGCAGCCGTAGCAGCTGTCATGGCTCAACTGAATGCTAACAAAGCTAATGTTAGCAAGAGCCCTATCGGGAATTCCGATCCAAGTGACAGACAGCGACAAATAACACTTGCATACCCAGCCACCCAAGAACCTCAACCGAGTCCACTAAAGAGAAAGTTCAAGATCGAGGAGGGAAGTACCTCGGCTCAAGGACCTTCCGAAGGGCAACGAGCTGAGGCAGTCAATACCCCTGCCAGCCCTTCCATCCCGACTTCAAGGAGACCATACCTAGGAAACCCTCCCCACTGCAGCAAGTGTAGCTACCATCATCATGGTATCTGTCGAGAACTCTATTGTGCTAGGTGCAACATGAAGGGGCATATTGCTCGCATCTACAGAACCTCGTTTGAGTTTATTACATCAACCACCAATGTGGCGACCAATACAGTTTGCCACCTATGTGGGGAAATGGGACACTTCAAAAGGGACTGCCCAACTGAAGAAAACGACAAGGGCACGGGAGGAGTCTAAGTCTAATGCTTGGGGAGAAACATCAAGGAACCCGGTAGATTTTTGGTACATCTCTCAATCTCAGATAACTAATCAAAAACGTTAAAAGGCTAATTCCAAATGTAATTACTTCCCCATTAAGGCGAAAGTCGCACCACTGTTATAAAATTTAAAATTTCATCAGGTAAAACTATAATGGCTAGATATATACGTTACGACCACGTATAATTGAGATGGATAGACCTAGAGTGAGTGAATGTCGCCTCACTTCCTATTCCTCGTTTGGTTGTGGATTTAGGGCGGAGTCGCTCAGTCAACAGTCCTCCCCACCTTAATTATACATGACTAGTATATATTAGGCGATTATAGAAATGCCTCGTGAGAATCCATTCATGAAAAGGTACTCTACTCTCTACAGTTCCGCATCGACTCTATCAGTCCAGGTATCCGCGACAGTGATACACGGGACGAAACCCGAGATGCCTAGAACTGGTGTGCCCGTTCGGCACAGGACTCTATCGACCCTCATTCTATATCATGTCGAAGTATGCCAACTTCGACGCCTCTATCAATCATTGTTCGACTTCATGCAACCATGTGTAAATCCTTAGTGCTGTGTAAAAAGAACTTTCACCGTAGCCATTTCGGCAGATAAAAGGTTCTTCCGAACCTAAACAAAATAAAAATAATAAAGACTAATGCAATCCTCAGTCGTCACTCTTATTTCAAACCTTCTGAAGTACCCAGGAGAAGGGTACCGTGCGCTGTTAACCAATCCTTCTTAGACAGATAGAAACCGAAACGAAAGACACTGCAGGCATTCTAGAAGACGATAACCCCCCGAAGCAGACACCGTGGGAACCCAGAAAGACCGTTCGCACCTCGCAATCAGGTTCGTAAATCGAGAGGATAGAACTCATGGGACTGACTACTATAACTGAGTATATGCATAATGGTGGTATATAATTGAGATAAAAAAGATTTAAGATGTGTGCTTCCTCCCTAATCCCTGTTCCTCATTGGGTTGTGGGTCTGGGGTGGAGTCGCACAACTGAACATCCTGCCGACCTCAATTATATACAGCTTGCATACACCAAGTATTAGTGGTTAAAGCCGAGTATGAGCTCTACCCCGAACCTCATAGTAAAACCCTTCATCCTATTCCATAAAATAGGAGCTAGAGTCAAAAGAACCACGGCGGGTTGAGCTACTATAATGATCACAAAACCGAAATTTGTGGTCATCCCGGTTAAGCCAAAATAGTAGCTAACACCCTCAACTGGTAAAGAAATCTGAGTCGTAAGAGTCAAGGACATTGACTACGACCATCCACTCACGCTTAATTCCCCAAAATCGGCATCTCAGCGGAATATCCCGGAACCCTGGAAGCTACGATAAGTTAAACTCTGAGAAGAGTGGATGAGGAGATTAAAGTTCCGAGTGATGGAACCCTATACTTACTAGATTTGACCTAGACCGAGAAAACTCAGAACCTTCAGAAGAGTCGTAGCAGAAGATGTTCGCACTACTCAAGCACTTCGTCCACCCCGTTACCGATGAGTAGTGCCTAGGACACTCTGCCCCCTCATGTGGAAGAAGTCACCGTCGCCCTGTAGACAATAGACTGCATTCTCCGAAGCGAACACTAGAATGCCAAGAGCCACAGGATAACCTCCGCAACCAAGAATACTTGATTAAAGTGCAAAAGTAGGTACGCCTTATAACCTAAATCCCGAAGAGATTATAGACTTGACACCAGTCTAGGTGTTAGTCGATGGGTTGTACAAGAGCACGCACCTTCTGCAACTGAAATAAACCAACGCATTGGAAAATAGGACATGTCTTAGAGATTCATTGGACTACTAGTTGTTCCATGAATACTATCTCGCGCAGAAATAGTAGAACCACCTCCTGAGATAGTCCAACACTTCAGAAAATCTCTAAGGATTAAGTTAGTCCAGAGCAGAGCCTGCTATTCATGAAACAGCAAGGCAAGTAAGAGCATGATCCTTTCCCTTTAAGGATCATATTGTGAAAGCGCTAACTAGACGATAATGTAAGTTTAAAAACTTTCTAAGCACTCGTCTGGTGAAACCCTATCTCCCCGACCCTGAGGGTTTCCGTTAGAAATATCTCAAGAATCAGAAGTGCAGATTCATTTTGTACAAGATTGAGATAGACACTCTGCAGCAAACAAATACCCATACACATGCAATCCATCCGATGATCCAGAAAACCTCTGAAAGCCAAACAGTAGAAACGCAAATCCAAGGACAACCCGAGCTTCTAAGAACCAACCAGAAGGACTACACTTCCAGTATGAGAGAGAACGTTGGGACTTCGGAATGGCGATCACGCCAGTGATGATCTCGCCATAGAAGTACACTATGTTCTAAGTACTAAAAAAATCCTACCCTTCCGAGAGCTTAGGACCATCTGAGATTCTATACAAGAATTGGTCCAACCTTCGTCAGACCACTACTACTTTCGGAAATTCCAAAAGTTTCACCCCAAATCAATCCACTTCTTGGACTTGAAAAGTGATTCTCGACGCCACTCTTGGTATCCCACTCATCTTGATAGAAACCATTGAGAACCCTAACTTCATGGACGAACCGATAGGAAATCGCTAACTGCACGAGACGGAATCCGCATTCCGTAAGTGAAGGTTTGTTGGAATGACAAGCACAGGCCAGAGTTCACTTGGGAGTGCGAGGACCAACCGAATAGGAAGTGCTCTCATACCTCTACCCAAGTGTTCATCTGTTTGATCATGATTACTTCTTACCTAAACTTGAATTTTGGGACGAAATTCCCTCTAATAGGGGGATGATGTGACAACCCGAAAATTTGTATCTTACATTCTTCATTTCTTGTCAAAGTTAAACTCATTTTTACTATTTTCTAGCACTGTTTGGAGTCAGATAGAATGTTTAAAGCCTAGTATCAGCAGGGTAGGAGTTGAGGGATAAGTATTGTGGGTGCATCGCCTTGAAATTGAGCCAATCACACCAACACAAGGTGTGTGCGGCAGCACACAAGGGTGTGCGGACACACACCCATCCCAGCCACACACACTCCCCCTATATATTCAAGACTTAGGCATTTTGAGCACATTCTACACCTCTTCAAAGCTAGGACCTGAAATCCTCTCAAGTATCATCCAAATCTCCTTGAGGATCTTCATAAAAGGTAGCATCTTTAACCAAGAACACCAAGAACACCAAGAACACCAAGAACACCAAGGACACCAAGAACATTAGGTGTACTGCTGCACACACGTCATGTGTGACCGCACACAGGCCTGGCCACACAATCTTGGCCGCACACATGTCCTGACCGCACACACAACTGCACATTGGGCCGCACACTCACAAAGGTGGAGTTCTGTGGCCTTACACTCGTCCTGAGGGTCCTACACTCATTTGGGGACTTCATATGTATTAGTAATACTTGATTCTAAGTGTTCTTATGTCCCGAGAGTGTATCCAAGTGTCTATTTGTGGTTATATACCCTAAATATATTCATATATGTGTTATTACATGTTAAAATAGGATCGGTTTTTGCCCACGACTCCATTCAACATCCGGTGATCCTATATCAATCTTCTTTGGAGATTCTCACATCAGGTGAGTTCATACCCCTGAATTAACCTTTTAAATGCTTTTATGGGTGGGGGGGGGGAAATACAAGTTAAAACATTCCAGTTATCATATCAATCAAATGTGATTGATAACCCGCATGCACAAGGATTTATTACACTGTTAACTGTTTTACCAAGTATGATACTGTAAATGGTTTTCTAAAACGTTTTTACTTGTTCAAAGCTTTCCTCAAATTGACCCTTGCGCTGAATGTTTTATCAAAGTTTCATTAAAAACTTGCTTATGAAAGGTTTTCAAAGGAATTCTAAAGGTTTTCAAACTTATTTTACAAAATAATACCAAGTCGTGATTTTCTTACGTATAAAGGTTTTCCAAAGTTTTCATCAAAGTTTTCTTCCATGTTTTTATACTCCTACTTTGTTAGATACTACTGCTTCGTTATACTTCCACTTAGTTAAATGCTATTACTTTGTTAATGCCTTTTACTTCGTGATACGCTCCTACTTCGTGAAACGCTTCCACTTCGTGATACACTTATACTTATTAACGTTTCCACTTCGTGATACGCTTATACCTTATAAACACTTCTACTACGTTAACGCTTCTACTTAGTTAAATGTATGTCTATACTTGTATAGTTATATAAATAATGTTTAAAGGACGTAGGAAGGCTAGTTCGCCCTATGTTCTTTTCCTCGTTTGGATGTGGTCTGGTGGGATCGGATATCCATCCAAAGGTCGTTTGATCATTAATTATATATCATGTATACATGTATGGACATATGGGTTTACATCGATCGGTTCAGTTATGAGTCTCTACTAATAGTCCAACAATTACATTAGAATTCACTATTCAGGATACATCTTCAGGACACAGCGTTCTCCGTTATCTAGTTGGTAACCAGTGTCTCTTGTAGGGAGAGTGGACATTGTGTGTATAGATCTATATGGGATTGACACCCCGCACCCTGACTACTAGCTATAGTCCACGGCCTACCAAGCCAAGGGGTGACAAATGTCATACTTACATCGACGCTTGCAGGGCGTCAAGTACTCTAGTATCGATTAGTATGGTTACGAGTATCTCCATGTTTACCTTATAATTCATGGCCTTAAGGTAACAATGTTTAACACTGTATGCTGGAAAGACACTTACACTGTTTTAGACCTTGCAAGCTGTATCTTTCATTTGATACTGTCTGGGGTCTGTAATCACTGTTTTGGACCTTGCTAGCTGTATCTTTCATTTGATACTGACTGGGGTCTGTGTGCACTGTTTTGGACCTTGCTAGCTGTATCTTTCATTTGATACTGTCTGGGGTCTGTAATCACTGTTTTGGACCTTGCTAGCTATATCTTTCATTTGATACTATCTGGGGTCTGTATTCACTGTTTTGGACCTTGCTAGCTGTATCTTTCATTTGATGCTGTCTGGGGTCTGTATTCACTGTTTTGGACCTTGCTAACTGTATCTTTCATTTGATACTGTCTGGGGTCTGTATTCACTGTTGTGGACCTTGCTAGTTGTATCTTTCATTTGATACCGTCTGGGGTCTGTATCTCCCTTTTGTTAGACTGAGTCAGGCATGTTGATTTATTCGATACTCTCCTGGAGTCTATGATTTCTTTTGCCTTAGTCAGCAGTCTTCACTGCTGAGGCGTATGTTATTTTCCCTGATATTCTCCTACTTTCTTTAAAATCAAACACCGTGTTTTGGTAATGGTAACGTTTAAGGGAAAATTACTTTTTACAACATAACTCTGCCGGGTCTTGGTAGAAGACTACTCTTATTTAAGAAAATATAGGATTTTTTGGAAAGGATTCTAATACACGGTTGATTCTAAACTACTACTTTTCTAAAGTTATTTTAAACTTACACAAATGACACTAAATACTTATGAACTCACCAACATTTATAAAAATGCTGATACTCGCTTTCAAAATAACTTGCATTCTCAGGTCAGTAATAGACAGGTGCATCACAGGCGCTTTTGGTGAAGACAGTTTTGTACCAAGCTGCACCTATACTATTACTTGTATTACTTTGATGTTTCTATGTAATGTAAATTATGTAAAACTATTACTATTAATGCAATGGTTGTTGTACTTTGATTACTATAATGCATATGTTGTGATACTTGACTTGACGTCATCCACCCCAGAACGTTTCTGCCGTTTTGGTTTTGGGGTGTGACACTTAAAGTTCTATATAGTTCCCACTTAGAAAAAGAACATTCTAATCACTTGTCTTATGGAATAACAATTAGTGAGATTAGTAGAAACTTCACCCTAAACAATCATTTCGGATATTCTACATAAATGCAGTTAGTAGATACTAGAGTGGTTAAGCTTATTGTTTAACATGAGCTCATTGACTCCATATCTTTTTGATAACGAGAAACCATTTCATCCTTAGTCTAATATAAGGATCTAATCCACTTGTTTTGTTGGATATATATATATATATATATATATATATATATATATATATATATATATATATATATATATTCAATATATATTTGTTGCAGTGAGCATAATTCCAAAAGTTTGTAAAGTAAATATTTCTTTTAAAACATCATATAATAGACTGCAATGTCTTTTTTTATCCTCTTTAAAACTTATACTATCAACATTCAGCTAGTGACTAGGTGACCCTATCCCACTAGATAATTTGAAGGCTACCTCGAATATAAAAAGATAGATTCAAGTGACCAGGCGATCCTGTGCCACAAGAAACATGCTAATGACAACTGAGTGTCTTTGAAAGACGGAGTTGTGGATCAATTCCACAACTCCTAAGATGTTCCAAGAAGACTTGGTTTACAAAACTCATTGTCTTTATCACAAGGAAATGTTAATGATGATCTCATTAAGTCGTATTTCAATCTTCACTATGAAAAATTTGAGAAAATCAGTGGTTTTATCAATAACGAATAAAACTCGTTAGTGAAGATGAATAAACATTTATCTCCAAATCTATTCATGGATTGAAAAGATTACTGTGACAACCCGAAATTTTCATTCGGTCAAACCCTAAAGTCAATCACTTCAATTTATAAGTCAAGTTCATTTTCATTTTTTTGGCAAATTTAAAGTCCGTTTGATTATTTTAATAATTAATCTTTAAACGAACGGGTGAAAGGAAGTAACGTCTCGAGTCTTGAAATTACAAAACCGCAAGTACCACGTAGTTAAGAGATTCACGGCCAAAATTTTATGTTTGGGCCGTAAATCCCTTCAAAACCCGTAAACTCATGCCTTAAGCATGAGTTTACTCCCCAGAATACTTCATTTCTTACTTGCAACCTCGTGAGAAAACTCCAAACACTCTCAACTACCATCCCGTCTTTCACCCGATTTCCCGAAAACATAGGTACCTCTTGGCTTGATTTGTTGTTATATCATAACAACTAGTGATTATACATCTTTTAATCCATCAAATTTCATGTTTTGATTAGATTTCCAAAACACCAAGAACACCAAGAACACACACTAGTGTTCTTGGACTTTTAGCTCATTTCAAGCTTACATATAATAAGTACCTCTATCCAAGAGTCTTATAAAGCTTGTTATACATCTTTACATCAAGGAAATGTCCTAGGAACACCAAGAACATGGTGTTCACGGTTTTGGGAAGCTCGCAAAACCGTAAAAACCAAGTAAGGTGCCAAAGGGTGCCTTAGGGTGCCTTAGTCCATTCACAAGCGTTAGGGAAATGTCTAAATCCTTCCTTGATGTGTTTATCACATGAAAAGCACAAAATCTCTCATTTATATGTGTTTACGGTTTGGGGAGCTCCCAAAACCGTAAACACCCCAAAGTATGTATAAATGACCCATATCCCTTCCTATGCCTTAGTAACTAACAAGGATCCATTATTTGATGAGCATAGGACTTGAAAACATGAAAATACCACTTTCCATATGGGTTTACGGTAGTAAACCCAAAAGGAAATGGCCTTAGGGCCATAAACTCCTCAAAGGAGTGTAATGATGCCCTAATCTCTTCCAAAGGCCTAACCATCAAGTAGAAATGCTTCAAAGGACTTGTAAAACCTCAAAACAAGTTATGGTCAAAACGTTTACGACCGTAAACCCTTGAGTTTACGACCATAAACTCATTGGGTAATGGTCATGAAAACCGTAAACTCCAAAGGAGTTTACCCTTGAACCCCAAACACAATAGGAAGGTCCTTTAGCACTTAGATGCAATCCTTATGACATGTAGCACTTATATAAGGTGTTTTACATGCCTCAGGATGTCTTAACTTTGTCAATTAGTGGTTTAAAGTCTAATAGGATACATATATGTGTGATTATATGTTAACTAGGATCATTTGATGTGAACAAGTCTTCATTTGTCACCTAGCTATCCTACATCATTCAGTTCATCCAAACCACCATCTACAAGTGAGTTCATACCCCTTAATCGATGTTTTAAATGATTTTAAATACTTTATTGGGGGGGGGGGGAATACAAGTAGAAAACAACATGTTAATGAATCAATCACATGTGATTTATAACTGTGTTTTCATCCAACTGATTTCACATACTTCAAAATGTGATGCATAAAATGGTTTTCTATCATAAAAATACTTTGTTATCAAATATATTACTTTTGAAATGTTTATTAAAATGATATCAAGTCATTGTTATTTATTGTTCAAAACTCTTAAATGTCATACAAATCCATTTTTCATCTTCTTGATCAAAACTATATCTATACACTTATGTTCTTATATATATATATATATATATATATATATATATATATATATATATATATATATGTATTGATATGATAGTTTTCATCCTTCATTCAGTTTCCCACACACTTGTGTAGCAAGGGTGTATAAACCTTCTTGGACATCAATTACCTTCCAGTAAACTATTATAGGGATAGTTAGGAGATACAAAACATTATTCCTATTACAAGGAATTACACCAGAGTCAGTTTATTCATGAGTCTATACTAAATGCTATATGAAGAGATATACTTACATGGATACTTGTACCTAGATACTATTACATATCATGCGAGTAGTTTAGTTCTGTCTATCCTAGTACAAAAGGATACTATACGGGACTAACCATTCTGGCACCCACCTGTTAGAAACAGAGGTAATGAACATCTACGGATGCCTACGGTTAATACTTATACTAGGGGTACCTTTACGGGACTAACCATTCCTTCAACCTGCTGTTAGCTACAGAGGAAAATGAACATCTACGGATATTCAAGGTTAATACCTTTCGGCAATCGCGATGTCGTGTTTATCCTAATGCAAAAGGATAATACTTTTATGGCTATATTTTCCCTATTACTTTTACTTTGTGATACATTCACATAAACGACGAGGTAGACTATATATTGTTAAATAATAGTCCTTCATGGGAAAAACCATCTTTGTTACAGCAAAACATACAAGTCTTGGTAGAAGACTACTTTCAAAACATACAAGTCTTGGTAGAAGACTAATTTCAAAACATTCGAGTCTTGGTAGAAGACTATTCTTATACTAATAGGAAATATGGGATTTTCTAGGTTTATCATACTTATATCAAATGTTTCATATAAAAGATTTACATGGCATTCATAACATCTTTCCAAAACAGGGTAATGACACTTCAATACTTATGAATTCACCAGCTTTATGTTGATACTTGCTTTCAAAATAACTTGTATTCTCAGGTCACCAATAGACAGGTACGATGACCAGGTTTTGAGAAGACGGAGCACGGACAAGACTCGTCTTTTATTTTGATTACATATTTTGGTGTCTTATTACAATGAAAGAACACTCATGTATTAAAAATTTACTTTTAATGCAATGGATGATGTTGTTGCTTGTTTACTACTTTACACTGTTATGATACTTCACATGACGTCCTCCACCCCTGAATGTTTCCGCCGTTCTTGGTTTTGGGGTGTGACAATTACATACATGACTTATGTATAATTCTTTGCCAAGCCTTTTGTTCTTTATGTAACAGCCCGGATATCCAGGTATCTTTTATGCTTATATTTTTGGAGTTTTGTGAGGGGACTTGGCGAGTTAGAGCTCAAACTCGCCGAGTAGGATCGCGGTTCAGGACGCGGGTTCGCGCCCGGACTCGACGAGTCCAAGGAATGGACTCGGCGAGTCCTCGTTGTTTAATGAAACCCTAAATTCCCAGTCCTAAGCCCTATTTAAAGGACCTTATGGCCCTTCATTGCGGCTACCTGGGTCTTGAGAGCACCAAAGCAGCTGAGGAATTCGTGTGAGTGAGATAAGAGGCTATTGTTCACCAAATTTGTGTGTTTTTGCAAGAAAGGAAGAGGAAAGTCAAGCTAGAAGAGTTGGGGAGCTGGGATCTTCTTTTATTTCATCTGAGGAGGCTTCTTGAGGTATCATTCAGAGCTCATTTCCGTATTTTTGTTGATTTGGTCAAATATAGGGTTTCTTCATGCCTTATTTGCTTTGTATTGGAAGTGTGAGAGGTCCCATGGGGTTATGGTGCTTAGATCTGGACTTTAGTAGGTCCAGAGAGTCCCTAATGTCATCCTTTATGTCCTCCCTTTTGGGTTGGAGGCTAGGGTTGCCATTTTAGAGGTTATTTATCCAAAAAGAGCCTTGTAGGTGTTGTATGGTAACCAAGATATGGACTTTACGTGATGAATAAGCTCAGGAGGGCCAGATATATGAGTGGATGGTGCGGATCTGACCTCAGAAACTAGTTTGAGTTGATGCATGGCATGGACTCGCCGAGTCTGAGGAACAGACTCGGCGAGTAGCATGAAGATTGTCCTTAACCACTCAACGAGTGGTCCTTCCGAGTTAAGGGTCGACTCAGTGAGTCAGGGAGAGTTAGTGAGGGTTGACAGTTGGACTGAGTCGAGCTGGGACTCGCCGAGTTGTTCTTGAGACTTGGCGAGTCGAGTCGTGGTGGCCCCGCGATTCGTGCCAGGTGGAACCCGTCGAGTCAGGGGAGTACTCGACGTGTCAAAAGAGAATCCTAGAGAGTTGGTGAATATGTATAGACTCGCTGAGTCGCCCTAGTGCACTCGCCGAGTCCGGTCAAAGTTGACCGTTGACCGTTGACCAGAGTTGACTTGATAGGGGTAGTCAGCCTTAGTGGTAAAAGTGTTAATTAAGAGATATATGATGTTATAGGAGGACTATAGCTCGGAGGATCGAGCACGAGTGATTTCCAGGATTCGCGAGTTATCGAGATACACGAGGTGAGTCTTCTCACTATACTTTACCTTGAGTAGGTAATCAGAGTTATGTGTCAGAAGTATGTGTATGATATGTGTATGCTATGTGTTGTACTGCATGATGTCTATATGATTTATGTTGTGCACGTTTATAGAGTTGAAACCGGAAGGTTCCCATAGTTAGAACCTGAGGGTTCACAGAGCTTGGGTGCACGGACCCATAGAGTTATAGCCTCGAGTGGCCAATATATGTTTATGTGGTATTTTGGGGAACTCACTAAGCTTTGTGCTTACAGTGTTAGTGTTGTTGTTTCAGGTACTGGCGATGACCGTGGGAAGGCGCCGACTTGATCTGTACACACACATGGGATTTTTGATATACATTTGATCTTGGGATTTTGTATGATGTGAATTGGGATTCAAACTTAATGTTTTATGAAAATTAAATGAGAAATGGTTTTATAATTTGTGAAAAATTATTTTGAAATTCACGGCGTTACACTTTAACTACTAATAGATAAAGACACTTGTGAATCATTTTCCCATATAAATATGATTCACATATATCAAATGAATCAAGCTCATTTGCCTTCAAAAATTCCATCCTTTTGAAGTTGGTATATGTATTTTTTTTATATTGTTATGATGATTATGACATAGATAAGTTACAATCAAATATCATTTGATTATATAGGTGTGATGATCAGAACTATTAATTAAATGAAAGATTATAGATTGACTTCATAAATAACATGATGAGAAAATATTCTTTAACACATAATACATCGTTTCAGAACATGAATGCAAACATCCATTAAACGATAAGTAAATCTAGATTTATTCATAAATTACAACTGTTACATGTCCCTATAATGATATGTACAATACATCTATTGTTTAAATAAAAGACTATAACAACACATGTTATATCTTCAACATGAAATAACATCCGTTTGTAATCAGTTGAGTATTTCTTCCAATAATCAACACATAATATAAATTAATAGTGTCACATGAAGTATTATATACTGAAGTGGATGATGGAAAAATAAATATTTCTATCATATAGATATCTGAAGTCTTGTCCAAGTCAGACTTCTTCAACTTGATGAGTTAAGAGGAGCAATTCCTCATTTAGTGTCCAATTTCTTCCACAATTGAAACAACACTAATCATTCGATCCTTTCTTGATTTCTTGGTTTATGATGTATTTCGCTTAACTGAAATACAAGTCTATATGAGTGCACAATCTCTTAGACTTCCTTTTATTCAATTGCTTGAACATGCTTGAAACTATTTCTAGTGTTCTGATTGAATATCTGTTTACTTGATGAGACATCCGACATGTTTCATAATTATCCAATACTTTTAGCAAGTCATAGTTAATCACTCGAGTATGATGTGAGACACATCAACATCATCACAATAATAGTTTCATCAAAGTATCATGATCAGACTAACTAGTTGCAGATGTTATTCAGGCATGAGATCTTTATATATATATATATATATATATATATATATATATATATATATATGTGTGTGTGTGTGTGTGTGTATGTGTGTGTGTGTGCGTGTATATATATATATATATATATATATATTAAAGGTAGAACCTCAAAATATTATACCACTCATAGAAATTATAACAATCAAATGTTACTATCTCTTGAAACTCATCAAGAGAGAGATTTTGCAGGGGGTAAAACTATTAACAGTTATCAACATAATTTAACAATATTTCATTTAGTAATTTCAATATTTAATCTTGAAAAATTAATACCTTACATTGTTTCTTAAAACATTAATTTATTAAAGTCTAGGATCCAAGTAATGAAACAAGTAAATGGTTAGGTGACCTTTATCCCATAAACTTAATCAAACTCGGTAGGTAGCGATTACCAATTGCATACGATATGTAAATCCTAAATTATAGGATCCTAAACAACTTTTGTTTAGTTTGACATGTTTATCCCATATATGCCTCAAAACTCTTATGCATAGGCGACCTTTATCACATAAGAAATTGATCAAATCATCCATTTAAAAAGCATGTGAGTTCTATTCCACAAATGGTTAGGTGACCATTTTTCCATAAGAAAATACAAAAACACCTTGACTATTTTTGACAACTCATATTAATATGGTGACCCAAAAATCCATATGAACTGCACAAAACTCTCAGGTGAATTTGAAATGGATTGCATAGAGTTGAAGTTTTGTAAATAAGGGTTTATATATGTTTTACAATTATAGTTATAAAAACATGGTCTCATGAATATTGCATGTATCCAATAATTTATGTACCCTTTTGTAAAATTCATATCACTTGTTATGAGGTTCTTAAGGTTCCAAATAAAACTTTATTTTATTTTCCATTAACCGCGATCAATTATAAACTAAAACCCGGTATTTTAAAGTTTAGTCACCGGTTTTATGAACCGGTAACAGTCTTAATAAAACTTTATTTTATGCTTAACACTTGCAGTTTTGGATGAGTTATAATATCACTATTTTAAATCTGTTTTTAACAATAAAAAAACTTATGACTTAATGAATTTATAGAATAAACTCATTTAATTTTATAAACTCAGGTTTATGCATCTTATGATAAAAGTCATATTTTGATAGACCAAAACTTGAGTGATGATAAAAACTCCATATTTATTATAAATACATGGAGTTTATATAATGTTTAAACATCTTTTATAGCATTTCAAGTATTTTAAAGTTGGGTATATATAAGTTTTACAATAAAACTATTTTCAACAAAAATTGAGTATTAACAGGTAAACTGGTAACCCGTAAAACGTTTTTATAAATATCCATTTATAAATATTTTATGTTATCTTTTAAATATTTTTTATTCAAACTCCAAGTGATATTATCTTATGGAAAAATGTTATTTGGCATGTAAAAACCATTTTCGTACATAAAACATAACATGCATTTAACATAAAATAAACATCACAAGCATGCATTATAATGTATAAACCAAGCCATGTCTAGTAATAATTTTTGTGAGCCATCACAAGAATTATTAAGTCTTTCTTAAAGGACTTAAGGGACACTTCAAAGAGTCTTCAAGCTCCCAATTGCCAAGTCAACTCTTGCTTGCAAAAGGACTTCAAATCTTCATGTCGTGAAAGTTGCAACACTTAAACCATTAAAATTATAATTAAGCCCAAAACTGAAAGTGGAAGCTTGTGTTTGGGATTATGGTCTTAAGTAGTTAAGTCATCTTCAAAGTGGTAATTTCTTTATCTTGTTACATTTAAAATAAATATAACTAGTCTAACTAATTTATTACAAGAAATCAACTAATACAAAATATCTATTTATCTATTACATCTTATGAATAAATAAATATCAACCAAACACAATGCAAAGGTCCAAATGACTTGTTTATACACAACAACATATCAAATATTATAACAAACAACTCTTTGTTTTTTCTAAGGCAAATTTTATATAACCAAAATACATTAAAAATGGTTATATATAAAAATAAACAATATTAACCAAGAAGTTGCCAAAGCAGACAAATATGGATTTTTCTTAACCAAAAGAAATCCATGCTTGTTTTCCAAAACCAAAGATTATAAAACATAAAAAATATTTCTAACATATAAAAGATGACTCTGATACCACAGTTGGGTTTTGCTACGAAATAAAAGTTTGTTTTTCATAAAAATCGACAACGGAAGACTTTAAGAATAACAAGTTTATTTTTGGTTCATAACAAAACCAAACCATCATGGATCCATTTGTAGAGGTTAGAATGAAACAAAACCAACCATAGGATGTTTTAGAGATAACATTTGAAGTCTTTGAAACCATTTCGTTTTGGGGTGTTGATGAAGGTAACAAAAGATCAAAGTGTATGATCTTATCTACAAGTATCCACCATCAAGAGTAAGGCACTTAGAATAATAGTTCATTCTTGTATTAAAGAGTGTCTAAAGCCTTTAAGTGCTTAAATCAATTAAGAACTAAAAGGAACAACTTAAGAGGGCTTCTGTCACACCCCAAAACCGGAACGGCGGAAACGTTCTGGGGTGGATGACGTCATGTCAAGTATCACAACACATGCATTATAGTAATCAAAGTACAACAAAACATTGCATTAATAGTAATAATTTTACATGGTTACATTACATAGTATCAAAGTAATACAAGTAATAGAATAAATACAGCAAGGTACTAAGCCGTCTTCTTCAACAGCTCTGGGGGTGTACCTGTCTAATGCTAACCTGAGAATACAAGTTATTTGAAAAGTGAGTATCAGCATTTTTACAAATGCTGGTGAGTTCATAAGCATGTAGTGATGTTTCAATCAAATAACTTTAATAAGTAGCAGTTTAAGTGTTTTCTCTGTATTAGAGTGCTCTTCAGAAAATCCTATATTTTCTTTAATAAAAGCAGCCTTCTACCAAGACTAGTCAGTGTTATGTGGTAAAAAGTAGTTTTCCCTTAGTTGCTATCATTATCAAAATACTGAATTTGATTATTAAGGAAGCAAGAGACATCAGGGAAATACATATGCCTCAGCAGTGAGGACTGCTGACTAAGGCAAAGGAATCATAGACTCCAAAAGAGTATCGAACTAACGACATGCCTGGTTCAGTCTAACAAGTAGAGACTCAGACCCCAGAAGGTACCAAACAAAAGATACGACTGGTAAGGTCTAAAACAGTGAATACAGACCCCCGACAGTATCAAATGAAAGATACGTCTTGTAAGGTCAGAACAGAGTAAACAGACCCCAGACAGTATAATATGAAAGATACGTCTTGTAAGGTCAAAACGGTGAATACATAGGATACAGTGGATACAGACCCCAGACAGTATCAAATGAAAGATACGTCTTGTAAGGTCAAAAACAGAGAAAATAGACCCCAGACAGTATCAAATGAAAGATACGTCTTGTAAGGTCATAACAGTGTGACTCTGAAAATAAATTACCAGCATACAGTGTAAATTGCTGGCGAAATACTGTTACCTTAAGGCCATGAATTATAAGGTAACCCGGGATACTTGTAACCACACTAACCGACACTAGAGTACCAGACGCCCTACAAGCGTCTATACAATGTGACATTTGTCACCCCTTGGCTTGGTGAGTCGTGGACTGTAGCTAGCAGTCAGGGTGCGGGGGTGTCAATCCCTTATAGATCTATACACAGAATGTCCACTCTCCCGACAGGAGACTCTGGTTACCAACTAGACGACGGAGAAAGCCATGTCCTGAAGATGCATCCCAAATAGTGGGTAGAGACTTCCAACTAGTGGGTTTCTAGTGTAAGTGTTGACCTAGAGGTAGAGACTCTTAATTGAATTGACTGAAGAAAACTCGTATGTCTCTGCTTGTGTACATAATATATAACTAACGAATCAAACGACCTTCGGATGGACATCCGATCCCACCAGACCACATCTCAACGAAGAAAAGGAAATAGGGCGGACAAGCCTTCCGATGTCCTCCAATGATTATTTATATGCATCTATTCAAGCACAAACATACATCTAACTATGCTTGAGTGTGTATCAAGTGGTATCATACAGTGAAGTATAAGTGTATAGTGTGGAATAACCGACTCGTGAAGTATAAGCGTACAGTGAAATATCCGAGTCGTGAAGTATAAGTTTAAAGTGGAACATCCGAGTCGTGAAGTATAAGCGTAAGTGGAACATCCGAGTCGTGAAGTATAAGCGTACAGAGTGGGATAATCGAATCGTGAAGTATAAGTGTACCAAGTGTAAGTGTATCACGAAGTGGAAACGACGATAAGTGAAGTAAGAGTGTCTATAAAGTATAAGCGAAATAGAGACAATACGAAGTATAAACGCATCATAAAGTGAAAGCGTTATCGATTAGGAGTTTAAAAATAAGTATAAGTGAAGCAGCAGTAACTAACAAGTAAAAGTATACATGAAAACATTGGAAAAACCTTTATACTCAAGAAAATCGCATTTGTATTCTTTGGTAAAATAAGTGTGAAAACCTTTAGAAATCTTTGGGAATCTTTAATAAATCAGTTTGAAAATGGCACTTTGATAAAGCAATAAAAGTAAGAACTTGAGCAAGTGAAAACCCTTTTTGAAAGCCATCTATAGTGTCCTACTTGGTAAAACAGTGTACAGTGTAATAAAATCTGGTGCATGCGGGTTATTAATCACATGTGATTGATATGATAGCTGGCATGTTTAACTTGTATTCCCCCCCCTATAAAACATGTGAAAACATTTAAAAGGATCATTCAGGGGTATGAACTAACCTGGTGTAAGTAGGTCCGACGAAGGTGCCGTTTGGGCGTTCGGTGTTACGTAGGGACTCGAACACACTCAGTGACCTATTAAACACGTATACGCGCTCAAAGGAGCGGAAAACACTTTGGTTAACTGTTTGGGTGTCCCGGGTAGCGTCTAAAAGTGTGTATGGCTTAGGAATGGAGTTTGTTATCCGAGAGTATACTCCCAAAGTTGTGTTTACGGCCCAGGGACATCTCACCATGAGTTTACGGCCGTAAAATCATGGTAAGGGTATCTAGTGTGTTTTAAGGCTTCTACTTGTTCATGGGATTTTTCTAACTACTTTTCCAAACAGGCATGAGTGAGTTTAAGGCTTCTAAGGGCTTCATTTGGGAGTTTACGGCCTAGGGACACTCCTAAGGGAGTTTACGGCCATAAACTCTCATTCTTTGTGTAACACCTGGAAACCATGTACCCTTCTATTTATCCCTTCATCTTGTTATGTTCTCTTTTTAGGGTTGGATGATTTGCGAGTACGCTGGGCGTACAAGAGGTACGCTGCGCATACTCGTGCGCTTCATTTGGACGCGTTCACCCTCAGGTACGCTGGGCGTACTTAAGGTTACGCGGGGCGTAACTGGTCCAGACCTAAAAACCCTAATTCATTTGGAGGGCTATAAAAGGAATGTGTGGCTCGACTTCTCAGCCACCATCAGAAAGAAACCCTAAAGAGAGTGTGCAACCGTTCTTAGGCCATTTGTGAGTATTCTAAGCTTGGTGGTGCCATTTCTAGGTAGCAAAGGAGAAGAGGAGCTCATTGGGGAAGGCTAGAAGTGGTACTCAATTGTAGATCTGAGCTTAGCCAAGGTTGAGGCTTCATTTCAAGGTAAAAAGCTCGGATCTTGTTCTATAGTTCTTGTAATATGCTTCATGTACCATTTTCTAGGGTTTTTGGTCCCAAAGGTGGAGACTTTTGAGCAAATGGTCTCCATAAGCTTAGATCCTTCGTATTTCTGGTCTATTTGAGTTGTAGACTCATAAAAATGCAATCTTCGTCGTGAACATTGCACCATGCATGAGATCTAGGTCCTTAAGTTGGAATAGAGTGATGTTATGAAGTGTTGGAGCCTTTAAAGCCAAGCCAAGGCTTAAAGGTCTCGACTTTATGGGTATAGACGCATAAACTGAGTCGTATCTAGAAGTTGGAGTAATCGCTTAACCGATTAAGACCAGAAATGATGTATTCTAAAGTCTGGTGGTTATGCTGGGCGTAACTTCCAGTACGTGCAGCGTACTGGGTGGAGACCCCGATCCATGGGTTGGCGATGTACGCCCCGCGTACTCGTAGGATTGACTTTTGTTGACTTTTTAGGGTTTTGGTCAACATGAGGACTTTGGGTCAAGGAGGGGTAAAATGGTCTTTTACCCTCTGAGAATGATGATAAGGGTTAAAGTTTAGTTGTGGAAGTCTTGATTATTAAATGGTATTTTTTATGATTAGGCGAGGTAGAGTCGTCGTTGGGTTTTGGAGATAGCGAGTGCGCGAGATCTTAGACTTTCCACGAGGTGAGTCTTCTCACTATACGTTACCTTGAGTGGTATTCTCGTTTGGCCAGAGGGTCTTATGTGCTATTTATGAGATTGTATGCTATGTGTTATTTGTATGTTGTATCACTATATGGACCGGACCGAAGGGTCCAACGATTCAGAACGGGCCAGAGGGCCTAATGAGCTATGACTGGACCAGAGGGTCCGACAAGCTACGGGACTGGAGGGTCCTGCTGAGACATCTTGACCAGAGGGTCGGGTTTAGCCTCGAGTGGCGTATTTGTGTTATGTGGTATTTTTGGGGAACTCACTAAGCATTATGCTTACAGTTGTTGTGTTTGATGTCTCAGGTACCAACGAGGACCGTGGGAAGGCGACGGCTTGACTCGTACACACTCACACCGATGGAGTTCACATTTGAGAGATCTTGGGAATTTGTTTTGAAAACACTGTTGTTTCGGATTTGTAATTATGATATGATATACATTTGGTGGTTTTAAAAATTGAAAATTTAATTGGAATTTTACGTTGTTACAAGTTGGTATCAGAGCCTTGGTTTGAGGGATTCGGATGCACCTTCGGGCGTATTTGAACTCAAACCGAGGATTTGAGAAATTTTACAACCAAAACTGCAAATTTTCTAAAAAGAAAAAGAAGTTTTGGAAACGAGCAGAGTGGATGGTGTGTACGGTCAACCAGCGCCCGAACGGTGAATCCCCAAAATACCTTTACATTTATGTTATGAGTTATGAGATATTATTTTATGCATGATAGAGAGGCTAGGTATTCCTATAAGGACTAGAGTGGCCTGATTTGTGATGCCTTAGCCTAGGAGATTACTGCTGCTATGAGATACTTTGAGAGTGAGTAGGTAGCAGTGAGGAGCTCATGATAGGTGTGCTGAGGGTAGCCAACGCATAGCGAGAGTAGAGTATTTAAGACTTGGGATCCTAGGAGGAGGACTTGGATTGTATATTGATTCGATGTGGACAATAGTATTGGTCCCGTACTATTGAAAACACCGGATTGGTGCGCAACCCAAGTAAGAATCCTTGGGGGTACCAGGAGTGAGGATGTTTGAGTTATCGAGCGTGAGAATACTCGAGAGTATCCCTGATATTTCTTATGTTGTGTTTCAGAGGTTGATCATGGTCGGGACACGCCATAACCCCGAGAGCAGTGGGGTGAGCGACGAGGAGATCCGTCGGATCATCCATGAGGAGGTGGATGCTGCCATCAGAGCCGAGATTCCGAAGATGTTTGGGTCTATTAAGACCACATTGATCTAGACGTTTGACGAGCGTTATGCTGCCTTGACTGATGCTACTGTTGCTGCAGCCACAGCAGCTGTTGCTGTTGCAAGACCCCAGGGTGGTGATTCGTTGCTATACCGAGAGTTCAGCAACACGAAACCACCAGAGTTCGATGGTACGCAGGACCCGATCGCCGCTATGAGGTGGATCTCAGACATGGAGGGGTGTTTCTATACGTGCTCGTGTCCGGAGCACTTGAGGGTGCGATTCGCACTCAACCAGCTTCGCTTGGGGGCGAAGGACTGGTGGAAATTCGTGACCGCGAGCTATTCTACAGCTGAGCTGACTGCAGTGACCTAGGAGAGGTTTACTGCGATGTTTCGTGACGAGTATGTTCCCCGGGTGGAGAGGGAACGTTTAGCTCAGGAGTTTCTGACCCTCAAGTAGGGGACAGAGTTGGTGACAGTGATTACGAGGATGTTTCATGAGCGGGCGTTGTTTTGCCCGGAGTTGGTGTCCACTGAGCAGGCTCGCATGAGCCGTTATCTGAGTATTTTGAGGAGGGACATCCGTGAGTTTGTGGCGAACTCGACTTAGCAGACATTTGCCGAGCTCCAGGCAAATTCCAGGAAGAGGGAGATCGAGCTTGAGACACAAGCGAGGGAGGAGACAGAGTTGCAGAGGGGTGATCGACGACCGGCGCAGTCGCAGCCGGCCGCCAAGCGGGCAAAGCCCGCTGATTTGAGGACGGGCAGTTCGAGGGGCTGCACTTGTGGGAAGTGCGGCAAGAGCCATGATGGGCCGTGCAAGACTGGGGTATGCTACAAATTCGGGAAGGAAGGACATTTTGTGAGGGACTGTCCGAAGGGGTTATGGGTTTGCTTCCATTGCAACCAGACCGGCCATTGGAAGGCCGAGTGCTCCCAGCTTCAGAGGTCAGCGCAGGGATCTGCACCTGTGGTTCGAGCAGCTGAGACCCGGCCAGTGAAGGCCGAAGCACCGAAGGCTAGGGGGAGATCCTTCCAGATGACTGTGGAGCAGGTCTGCGCAGCACCTGACGTCGTGGCGGGTATGTAATCTTTATCTATTTTATGTTGAGTTTATGCTATTGTAATTACTATATGTTATGCGTAGGTACTTTTCTTGTGAGTTCTGTACCTGCATTGGTTTATTCGACTCGGGTGCGAGTCGGTCTTTCATATCTTTGGCTTTTAGTCGGCACATTAGTATTCCGAGGGAGGCCTTGAGTCGACCTCTGCGGGTTTCCATAGCAGATGAGCGTGAGGTATGTGCTACCGAGGTGATACGTGGATGCATGTTGGAGATCATCGGGGTGGAGTTCCCGATTGATTTGATTCCGATCGCTATGGGGGATGTTTGTGTCATAGTAGGAATGGATTGGTTGAGCCATTTTGGGGCTGTCATAGATTGCGAGCGTCAATTGGTGACGATCCGAGATCCTAGTGGGGGAGCGCTGAAGGTTTACGGCGAGGGGACTCGTGGTGGTTCGGTTTTCTGTTCGGCCGCTAGAGCGAGGCGGAGTTTGCAGCAGGGCTGCCAGGGGTTCGTAGCCTGTGTGACAGATGTGCGAGAGGCCGCTGGGAGGCCAAGTTCAGTGGATGAGGTGTCGATAGTGCGTGAGTTCTCGGACGTGTTTCCCGAGGAGTTGCCGGGTGTGCCTCCCGAGAGGCAGGTGGAGTTTCGTATCGATTTAGTTCACGGGGTTGCGCTTATCGCCAAGGCGCCGTATTGGCTAGCACCGCCAGAGATGCAGGAGTTATCCTCACAGCTGCAAGAGCTGTTGGGGAAAGGGTTCATCCGTCCAAGTAGCTCTCCCTGGGGAGCGCCGATCCTTTTTGTCAAGAAAAAGGATGGTTCACACCGGATGTGCATTCATTACCGAGAGTTGAACAAGTTGACGGTCAAGAACCGTTATCCGTTACCGAGGATCGACGATCTATTCGATCAGTTGCAGGGGGCGTCTTGGTTCTCCAAGATTGACTTGAGATCGGGATATCACCAGATGAGAGTTTGGGATGAGGATATCCAGAAGACGGTGTTTAGGACTCGTTACGGGCATTACGAGTTCGTGGTGATGCCATTCGGGCTCACCAATGCACCAGCGACGTTCATGGATCTCATGAACAGGGTGTGTAGGCCGATGTTGGATCGTTCGGTGATTCTTTTCATTGATGACATCCTGGTGTATTCGAGGACCAGAGAGCAGCGTGCGGAACATTTGAGGGAGTTCCTCGGAATTCTGAGATCGGAGAGGCTCTTTGCCAAATTCTCCAAGTGCGATTTCTGGTTACGAGAAGTCCAGTTTTTAGGGCATCTCGTTAACCAGAATGGGATATTGGTTGACCCAGCCAAGATTGAGGCTGTGATGAGTTGGGAGGTGTCGAGGTCACCTACGGAGATCAGGAGCTTCTTGGGGCTGGCAGGCTACTATAGGAGATTTATCAGAGATTTCTCCAAGATCGCCATGCCACTTACCAAGTTGACCCGGAAGGCTGTTACTTTCTCATGGGGTCCAGAGCAGCAAACCTTTGTTTGAGACCCTTCGTCAGAGATTGTGCGAAGCTCCTGTACTCGCACTACCGGAAGGGATGGAGGATTTCGTGGTGTATTGTGATGCTTCGATATTGGGGATGGGAGCGGTGTTGATGCAGAGAGGGCATGTGATCGCGTATACATCGAGGCAGTTGAAGCCTCATGAGACGAGATATCCCACCCACGATTTGGAGTTGGGGGCTGTAGTGTTTGCCCTCAAGATCTGACGTCACTATTTGTATGGGGTTCAGTGTACGATATACACTGACCACAAGAGCTTAAAGTACTTGATGGATCAGCCAAACCTGAATACGCACCAGAGGAGATGGTTGGATGTGGTGAAGGATTATGATTGTGAGATCCTGTACCACCCGGGCAAGGCTAATGTCGTAGTCGACGCTCTGAGCCGTAGGTCGGAGAGCGCCCCGATACGAGACATTTGTATGAGGTTGACGGTGATGACTCCGGTATTGGACACCATCCGAGGGGCCCATGCTGAGGCTGCGAGACAAGAGAACTGAAAGCGGGAGCGGGTCGTTGGGCAGGTGTCAGAGTTCGTTATCGATAGTCGGGGGCTTATGACGTTTCAGGGTTGGATTTGGGTACCGTTTGTGGGCGGGACGCGTACGATTTTGATGGAGGAGGCGCATCGATTGAAGTTCTCGATCCATCCCGGGGCTACCAAGATGTATTTGGACCTAAAGAAGGAGTATTGGTGGCCCTGTATGAAGAGGGATGTTGCTTGGTTCGTTGAGAGGTGCCTAACTTGTCGCCAAGTTAAGGTCGAGCACCAGCGTCCGCATGGTAAGCTGCAGCCGTTGGAGATTCCCGGGTAGAAGTGGGAACAAATCACCATGGATTTTATCACCAAATTGCCAAGGACTGCGAGAGGAGTCGATGCAATTTGGGTGATTGTGGACAGGTTGACGAAGAGCGCTCATTTTCTTGCTATCAGTGAGAGCTCTTCTACTGAGAGGTTGGCAGAGTTGTATGTGAGGGAGGTGGTATTGCGGCATGGGGTTCCGTTGTCGATCGTTTCAAATCGAGACGTGAGATTTACTTCAAGATTTTGGAAGAAGTTCCACGAGGAGTTAGGTACGAGGCTGCATTTCAGTACCGCATACCACCCACAGACGAACAGACAGAGCGAGCGGACGATTCAGACGCTTGAGGATATGCTCCGAGCATGTGTTTTGGATTTTGGAGGGAGTTTGGACACCTATCTACCCTTGGCAGAGTTTTCGTACATTGGTATGCCACCTTTTGAGCTGTTGTATGGGAGGAGGTGTCGCACCCCCATCTGTTGAGGAGAGGTGGGGCAACGGGTAATGGGTAGCATAGAGATTGTACTCCAGACGACCGAGCAGATACAGCAGGTCAGGCAGAGATTGTTGACCACGTAGAGTCGCCAGAAGAGTTATGCGGACAGGCGTCGATCTAAGCTCGAGTTTCAGGTTGGTGACCTTGTTCTCCTAAAGGTCTCTCCTTGGAAAGGAGTGATACGATTCAGGAAGAGGAGCAAGTTGGGACCCCGATACATTGGACCCTTCAGGGTAGTTGCTAGGGTAGGCGGGGTAGCCTACCGGTTGGACCTACCTGCTGAATTAGGACAGATCCACGACACCTTTCATGTTTCTTAGTTACGGAAATGCATTGCCGACGAGTCGGCCGTGGTGCCTTTGGATGATATTCAGGTGGATGCAGGCCTGAATTATGTGGAGAGGCCAGTGGCGATCAGGGATCGAAGGGTTAAGGTTCTGAGGAACAAGGAAGTACCCTTGGTACAAGTGCAGTGGCAACATCGGAAGGGGTTCGAGCTGACATGGGAGCCCGAGGCTGAAATGCGGGATCAGTATCCGGAGTTGTTTTCGGTATGAGACTTCGGGGACGAAGTCTGGTTCTAGTGGGGGAGAAATGTAACAGCCCGGAAACCAGGTACCCTTCTATTTATCCCTTCATCTTGTTCTATTCTCTTTTTAGGCTTGCATGATTTGCGAGTACGCTGGGCGTACAAGAGGTACGCTGCGCGTACTCGTGCGCTTCATTTGGACGCGTTCACCCTCAGGTACACTGGGCGTACCCAAGGTTACGCGGGGCGTAACCGGTCCAGACCTAAAAACCCTAATTCATTCGGAGGGCTATAAAAGGAATGTGTGGCTCGACTTCTCAGCCACCATACCTCAGAAAGAAACCCTAAAGAGAGTGTGCAACCGTTCTTAGGCCATTTGTGAGTATTCTAAGCTTGGTGGTGCCATTTCTAGGTAGCAAAGGAGAAGAGGAGCTCATTGGGGAAGGCTAGAAGTGGTACTCAAGTGTAGATATGAGCTTAGCAAAGGTTGAGGCTTCATTTCAAGGTAAAAAGCTCGGATCTTGTTCTATAGTTCTTGAAATATGCTTCATGTACCATTTTCTAGGGTTTTAGTCCCAAAGGTGGAGACTTTTGAGCAAATGGTATCCATAAGCTTAGATCCTTCGTATTTCTGGTCTATTTGAGTTGTAGACTCATAAAAATGCAATCTTGGTCGTGAACATTGCACCATGCATGAGATCTAGGTCCTTGAGTTGGAATAGAGTGATGTTATGAAGTCTTGGAGTCTTTACAGCCATGCCAAGGCTTGAAGGTCTCGACTTTATGGGTATAGACGCATAAACTGAGTCGGATCTAGAAGTTGGAGTAATGGCTTAACCGATTAAGACCAGAAATGATGTATGCTAAAGTCTGATGGTTACGCTGGGCGTAACTTCCAGTACACGCAGTGTACTGGGTGGAGACCCCGATCCATGGTCAACATGAGGACTTTGGGTCAAGGAGGGGTAAAATGGTCTTTTACCCTCTGAGGATGATGATAAGGGTTAAAGTTTAGTGGTGGAAGTCTTGATTATTAAATGATATTTTTTATGATTAGGCAAGGTAGAGTCGTCGTTGGGTTTTGGAGATAGCGAGTGCGCGAGATCTTAGACTTTCCACGTGGTGAGTCTTCTCACTATACGTTACCTTGAGTGGTATTCTGGTTTGGCCAGAGGGTCTTATGTGCTTTTTATGAGATTGTATGCTATGTGTTATTTGTATGTTGTATGACTATATGGACCGGACCGGAGGGTCCAACGATTCAGAACGGGCCAGAGGGCCCAGTGAGCTATGACTCGACCAGAGGGTCCGACGAGCTGCGGTACTGGAGGGTCCCGCTGAGACATCTTGACCAGAGGGTCGGGTTTAGCCTCGAGTGGCGAATTTGTGGTATGTGGTATTTTGGGGAACTCACTAAGCATTATGCTTACAGTTGTTGTGTTTGATGTCTCAGGTACCAACGAGGACCGTGGGAAGGCGACGACTTGACTCGTACACACTCACACCGATGGAGTTCATATTTGAGAGACCTTGGGAATTTGTTTTGAAAACACTGTTGTTTCGGATTTGAAATTATGATATGATATACATTTGGTGGTTTTAAAAATTAAAATTTTAATTGGAATTTTACGTTGTTACACTTTGAGTTTTGTGAAGTTTTAAGCCCCTAATACCTTCCTAACAATTTATAATGGAGTGTGGTGCCATTTTGGGGGATTAAAACTATCATTTGGGTGTGTTTTGGGGAGTTTATGGCCTAGGTACTTGCTTGGGCCGTAAACTCCAAGTCACCCATATTTCCTTGAGTTTAAATGTTCCAAACCCTAAATAGCATGTCCTTATTTTATGTCGTAAGCCTATGGGTGGTTTGGGAGTGTTTGAAACTTGATTTAACAAGTTTAGAGGGTGTTTACGGCCTAAGCATGTGCTTGGACCGTAAACCCTATTTTATGCCACAAATCTTGTTGTTTTGGGGTTTAAACACTCCTAGGCTAGATCCCCTAATAGTTTCTAAGCTTAAGGATGAGTTTTAAGGCATGTTTGGCACCATATTAGGGGTTTACAGCCCTAGAGTGTTCTTGGTCCGTAAACTCCTTATTCCATGCCTTCTTGGACGATTTTTGGGGTATAAACACAAGCCAATAAGTTTAGAATAAGCTAGGGTAAGTGGACTTACGATTTGGAAGCGTTTGGTTGCGGATTTGGGGCGAAGACGGGTCTAGAGAGAGAGTATAGAGAGAGAGTGTAAAAAGTCTCCAATGGACTCCACTCACCTTTATATAGGGTTCCGAGTCGGGGCTCAGTGGAATTTTACCCGATACTGCCGTTAAACGGGGCTTTTGGTCGCACCCGATTTAGTGGTCGTAATAATAAAACTTAACATTTTCCAAATAAATAGATATGTGTGTTATGTGTTTTTATTTCCTTTTATCATGACTTAACGGCATATTAAATGCAAACATATGGAATGTATATTAAATTGATGACCTCTAATTAATGGAACTTTATAAACTGGAATATTCCGTTAACGGTAACGGGGAAATGTAACGGAACAACTTGGGTTGTCACATCATCCCACCGTTAGAGGGAATTTTGTCCCGAAATTCAGGTCTAGGCAAGGAAGTAGGTATGAATGGCCAAGTAGAGGTAAGAGAGTACTTCCTATACGGTTGTCCTTGCGTTCCCAAGCGAACTCTAGTCTATGTTTGTCATTTCGACAGACCTTCACGTACGGGATGCGGATTTCGTGTCGTGTAGCTAGTGGGTTCCAACTGGTGTATCTACAGGGTTAGAGTTCTCAATGGATTCTATCAAGATGAGTGAGGCACAAAGAGTGTTGTCAGGAAATCACATATCAAGTCTAAGAAGTGGATCTACCGGGTGTGAATCTTGTGTTATATCCGAAGGTAGTAGCGGCCTGAATAGGGTTGGACCAAATCTCCATGAGAATTCTCATGTGGTCCTAAGCTCTCGGAATGGTAAAGCTTTTCAGTACTCTGAACATAGTGTACTTCTATGGCAAGATCATCACTGGCATGATCGCCATTCCGAAGTTCCCAACGTTCTCACTCGTACTGTGCGTGTAGTCCTTCAGGTTGGTTCTTAGAAATCTCGAGTGGTCTTTGGTTTCATGTTTTCTGTCAACTGGCTGATAGAGACTTTCTAGATCGTCGAGTGGGTTGCATGACTATGGTTATCGGTTTGCTGTAGAGTGTCTATCTCAAGCTTGTGCAAAAGGAATCTGCACTAACGAAGCTTTAGATGCGGAAACCCTGAAGGTCGGGAATATAAGGTTTCACCAGATGAGTGTTGGACTATCTCGGGAGGTGGTTCTACTATCTCTGTGTGAGATAGTATTCGTGGAACACCTAATAGTCCCATGAATCTCTAAGACTTTGGTTTGATCTAGTGAGGAAAGCGCATGTTCCTGCATAACCCTTCGACTAACACTAAGGCTGGTGTCAAGTCTATAACCTCTTCGGGATCTGGGTCATGAGGCTCAACGCGACTACTATCGCACTTTGATCAGGGGTTCTTGGCTGCCGGGCGACGACGATTTCCTCCTTGCGAGAGGGTGGAGGATGATAAGCACCACTTGTCTATAACTGGGTGGACGAGTTGCCTGAGTAGTGCGAACATCTACTGCAACGACTCTTCCGAAGGTTCTGAGTTTCCTCAGTCTAGGTCAATTCTAGTGAGTATAGGGTCTCATCACTCGAAGCTTTACTAGTTTAACCCGCAGTGATTCTCTTGACTCCGGCTCCTATGTTATGGAATAGGGTGAAAGTGTTTTGCGAAGTGGTTCATGGTAGAGCTCATGCTTGGCTTAACCACCAGTACTGGGTGTATACAAGCAGTATATAATTGAGGTCGGCAGGATGTTCAGCTGTGCAACTCCACCCCAAACCCACAACCCAACGAGGAACAGGGAATAGGGAGGAAACACACACCTTAAATCTTTTTTATCTCAATTATATGTCACCTTTACGCATATACCTAGTTATAGTGGTCAGTCTCATGAGTTCTAATCTCTATGCTTACGAACCTGACGTGCGATGTGCGAGGGGTCTTTCTGGGGAATCTACGAAGTATGCTTCGGTTGGTTGTTGTCTTATGGAGTATCTGCAATGTCGTTCACTTCGGTGTTCATCTGACAACGAGGGGTCGGTCGACGGCGCGTGGTACCCTCTCTTGGTTACTTCAGATGGTTTGAGATAAGAGGGACGATTGACGGATCGCATTAGGTTAGATTATTTGTGTTAGGTTTTAGGTTCGGGAGAACCTTTATTTGCCGACATGGCTATGGAGAAAGTTCTTTTTACACAGCACTAAGGATGAACACATGGTTGCACGAAGTCAAACCATGATCAATAGAGTCGTCGAAGTTGGCACACTCCGACACGATATAAAGTGAAGATCGATAGAGTCATGTGCCGAACAGGCACACCAGTTCTAGGCGTCTCGGGTTTCGTCCTATGTATCACTACCGCGGATACCTGGACCGATAGATTCGACGCGGAACTATAGAGAGTTCTAAGCATTTCCGAATAGAGTACCTTTTCTTGAGTGGATTCTCACAAGGCATTTCTATAATCGCCTCACATATACTAGTCATGTATATTTAAGGTGGGGAGGACTGTTGACTGAGCGACCCCGCCCTAAATCCACAACCAAACGAGGAACAGGAAATGAGGCGGCATTCGCTCACACTAGGTCTATCCATCTTAAATATACATGGCCGTAACGTATATGTTTAGCCATTATAGTTTTACCTGATGAATTTTAAAATCTTATAACAGTGCTGCGACTTTCGCCTTACTGGGGAGAATTTACATTTTGAATTAATCTTTTAATGTATTTAGTTTAGTTATCTGAGATCGAGAGACGTACCAAAATCTAACGATTTCCTTGCCACTTCTCCCTAAGCAGTAGTGTCAGGCTCCTTTTGTGTCTTTGTCTTTCCTTCGGTTGGGTAGTCCCTCTTGAAGTGTCCCATTTCACCACATATGTGGCAAACTGTGCGGGTCACCACATTGGTGGTTGATGTAATGAACTCAACCGGGGTTCTGCAGACGCGAGTAGTATGCCCCAGCATGTGGCACCTAGCACAATAGAGTTCCCGGAAGGCACCATGATGATGGTAGTTGCACTTGCTGCAGTGGGGAAGGTCTCCTAGGTACGGTCTTCTTGGAGTCGGGAGGGAAGGATTGACAGGGGTATAGACTGCCTCAGCTCGTTTCCCTTCGGAAGGTCCTTGAGCCGAGGTACTTCCCTCCTCAATCTTGAGTTTTCTCTTTAGTGGGTTTGAGTGAGGTTCTTGGGTGGCTGAGTATGGAAGTGTTGATTGCTGCTGTCCATTGCCAGGATTGGAAATCCCGACAGGGCCCTTGCTAACATTGGCAGTGTTAGCATTCAGGTGAGCCATGACAACTGCTACGGCTGCTGAGACTGCAGCTTGGAACGTAGCTTCATCGAATAAGAGAGTAGGTTTCTTGCTTGTGGATTGGTTACGCTTCTTCGGTGGCATGGTTTTCCTACACGGAAAGGAATACAAGGTAATGAGAGACGATGGTTAACCCTGGACATTTCTGTCCTGAACGTATTAGGCATAAATTTTCCCGTGCCTCGGGTACTGGTCGTCTGAGTGTCGACCTACATCCCTATGATGTAGTCCTGGTAATAGAAGTGGGTGTATGAGTATCGGAAAAAGGCCATAAGATGCGAGTCGTTCCTACTACGTTACCCTTATACTGGGAAAGGTTTTACTCTCCGGCCTGGAGAGCTTTGAGAACAGTTCGGAACGAAACTGCAGAAAGAGAGGCTCACAAGGGCAAATGACTAAATTCTCTCAATAGAGATGCGGGGATCTGCCCTAATCGTGTAATTGGCAACGGGAAACGACGATTTACCTAACACATAGCGTGAGTAGTGTAACCACTAACTCACTAAATTGTATCAATTTATGGGTGTATTAGCGTGACGAATCACGAGGGGAAGACAATTCCCGGGTTCCATGTACTGGCTCCCTCGGTCTGCCTCGTATCTTTGACTGGAATCGGCGTTGGTTTCCTTCGGGTGGCTTCCTAGGGTTCCCTTCTCGTATGGACATATTGAATTTCCACTCTGGCTTCCTTCTGATTTCCGACTCTGGGTGTCACCACTTCATGATGGATGACTGGGAATCTCCGAAGTTTAGGCGGATTTCCTCACCGATGTCCCTAAAAGAATATAGGCACCTGGTGAATTCAATAGTCTCGACCCCGTTCATTTATTTCCAAACAGGAAATCTTCTCAATGAACTTTCTCTGGGTCTGAATCAACTCATCTGCCGAGCACTGAAGTGGATAGGGTTGTCTACAGGGTTCGCGCGAGAATGGAAATGTTTAAAGAATCCTAAGAGATTATTAACATTTCACTGGATGATCCATATCGAGTCCCGCTACGATTACACAGGGTATACAAATCATATATAACTTAGATCCCATAGGCCTTCGAATATGTGATACTACTCTAGAACCACATCCCAACGAGGAAAAGGAAATAGAGCGAAACCACACATTCTTAGCCTATGGGATCCTTATTATATATAACCTTGGGAGTACACCCTCTGTAGTTGTAGGTATATCAATAAGGATCTTTTTAGTTATTCACGCAAGGTTGTTTATGGATTCTAAAATACCCCTATGGTATTTTAATTCTTGTTTGATTCTTATCTTTGGATTATGATTCTGGGATTAGTGTGAATCTTTTAGCGTTCTAAAATACTCCTATAGTATTTTAACTTTATGTTTGGCTCTAACATTCCTAGTTGGTAAGTTCCAGACCTGTTGGACACCACTATCACTCCGGAGCACACGTTCATCGCATCTTGGATAAATGTAGTTGATCAGGTTACATTTATCCCAGCTTACGATTACATAACTGCCCAGGTTTGACGGTAATGCTCAACATCCGAAGACTTTTATTCTTGTTGTTCTTGTGATACTTTTTGTTCGAGTGTTTAGATTCTGGATGTTATTATACTTTGGTAAAATATGGTTATATTTTAAAGTATAATTCTTGGTCAGAGTGTTTTATCCCTTTGTGTTTATAGGTTGTATATCTTTTATGAATTGATATACTTAGCTCACTATAAACAATGCTCTGATACCAATCTGTCACACACCAAAACCGGAACGACGGAAACGTTCTGGGGTGGATGACGTCATGTCAAGTATCACAACACATGCATTATAGTAATCAAAGTACAACAAAACATTGCATTAATAGTAATAATTTTACATGGTTACATTACATAGTATCAAAGTAATACAAGTAATAGAATAAATACAGCAAGGTACTAAGCCGTCTTCTTCAACAGCTCCGGGGGTGTACCTGTCTAATGCTAACCTGAGAATACAAGTTATTTGAAAAGCAAGTATCAGCATTTTTACAAATGCTGGTGAGTTCATAAGCATTTAGTGACGTTTCAATCAAATAACTTTAATAAGTAGTAGTTTAAGTGTTTTCTGTGTATTAGAGTGCTCTCCAGAAAATCCTATATTTTCTTTAATAAAAGGAGCCTTCTACCAAGACTGGTCAGTGTTATGTGGTAAAAAGTAGTTTTCACTTAGTTGCTATCATTATCAAAATACTGAATTTGATTATTAAGGAAGCAAGAGACATCAGGGAAATACATATGCCTCAGCAGTGAGGACTACTGACTAAGGCAAAGGAATCATAGACTCCAGGAGAGTATCGAACTAACGACACGCCTGGTTCAGTCTAACAAGTAGAGACTTAGACCCCAAAAGGTACCAAATGAAAGATATGACTGGTAAGGTCTAAAACAGTGAATACAGACCCCCGACAGTATCAAATGAAAGATACGTCTTGTAAGGTCAGAACAGAGTAAACAAACCCCATACAGTATCAAATGAAAGATACGTCTTGTAAGGTCAAAACGGTGAATACAGTGGATACAGACCCCAGACAGTATCAAATGAAAGATACGTCTTGTAAGGTCAAAAACAGAGAAAACAGACCCCAGACAGTATCAAATTAAAGATACGTCTTCTAAGGTCATAACAGTGTGACTTTGAAAATAAATTACCAGCATACAGTGTAAATTGCTGGCGAAATACCGTTACCTTAAGGCCATGAATTATAAGGTAACCCGGGATACTCGTAACCATACTAACCGACACTAGAGTACTAGATGCCCTACAAGCGTCTATATAATGTGACATTTGTCACCACTTGGCTTGGTGAGCCGTGGATTGTAGCTAGCAGTCAGGGTGCGGGGGTGTCAATCCCGTATAGATCTATACACACAATGTCCGCTCTCCCTACAGAAGACTCTGGTTACCAACTAGACGACGGAGAAAGCCGTGTCCTGAAGATGCATCCCAAATAGTGGGTAGAGACTTCCAACTAGTGGGTTTCTAATGTAAGTGCTGACCTAGAGGTAGAGACTCTTAATTGAATTGACTGAAGAAAACTCGTATGTCTATGCTTGTGTACATAGTATATAACTAATGAATCAAACGACCTTCGGATGGACATCCGATCCTACCAGACCACATCTCAACGAAGAAAAGGAAATAGGGCGGACAAGCCTTCCTAAGTCCTTTAATCATTATTTATATGCATCTATTCAAGCACAAACATACATCTAACTACGCTTGAGTGTGTATCAAGTGGTATCATACAGTGAAGTATAAGTGTACAGTGTGGAATAACCGGCTCGTGAAGTATAATCGTACAGTGAAATATCTGAGTCGTGAAGTATAAGAGTAAAGTGGAACATCCGAGTCGTGAAGTATAAGCGTACAATGGAACATCCGAGTCGTGAAGTATAAGCGTACAGAGTGGGATAATCGAATCGTGAAGTATAAGTGTACTAAGTGTAAGTGTATCACGAAGTGGAAACGACGATAAGTGAAGTAAGAGCGTCTATCAAGTATAAGTGAAATAGAGACAATACCAAGTATAAACACATCACAAAGTAAAAGCGTTATCGAGTAAGAGTTTAAAAATAAGTATAAGTGAAGCAGCAGTAACTAACAAGTAAAAGTATACATGAAAACATTGGAAAAACCTTTATACTCAGGAAAATCGCATTTGTATTCTTTGGTAAAATAAGTGTGAAAACCTTTAGAAATCTTTGGGAATCTTTCATAAATCAGTTTGAAAATGGCACTTTGATAAAGCAATAAAAGTAAGAACCTGAACAAGTGAAAACCCTTTTTGAAAGCCATCTATAGTGTCCTACTCGGTAAAACAGCGTACAGTGTAGTAAAATCTGGTGCATGCGGGTTATCAATCACATGTGATTGATATGATAACTGGCATGTTTAACTTGTATTCCCCCCTATAAAACATGTGTAAACATTTAAAAGGTTCATTCAGGGGTATGAACTCACCTAGTGTAAGTAGGTCCAACGAAGGTGCCGTTTGGGCGTTCGGTGTCACGTAGGGACTCGAACACACTCAATGACCAATTTAACATATGATAACATATGTTTACATACAATTAGTATATTTAAAACTAATTAAACACCTATACGCGCTCAAAGGAGTGGAAAACACTTTGGTTAAGTGTTTGGGTGTCCCGGGTAGCGTCTAAAGGTGTGTATGGCTTAGGAATGGAGTTTGTTATCCGAGAGTAAGCTCCCAAAGTTGTGTTTATGGCCCAGGGACATCTCACCATGAGTTTACGGCCATAAACTCATGGTGAGGGTATCTAGTGTGTTTTAAGGCTTCTACTTGTTCATGGGATTTTTCTAAGTACTTTTTCCAAAAAGGCATGAGTGAGTTTAAGGCTTCTAAGGGCTTCATTTGGGAGTTTACGGCCTAGGGACACTCCTAAGGGAGTTTACTGCCGTAAACTCTCATTCTTTGAGTTTTGTGAAGTTTTAAGCCCGTAATACCTTCTTAACAATTTATAATGGAGTGTTGTGCCATTTTGGGGGATTAAAACTATCATTTGGATGTGTTTTGGGGAGTTTACGGCCTAGGTACTTGCTTGGGCCGTAAACTCCAAGTCACCCATATTTCCTTGAGCTTAAATGTTCCAAACCCTAAATAGCATGTCCTTATTTTATGTCTTAAGCCTATGGGTGGTTTGGGAGTGTTTGGAACTTGATTTAACAAGTTTAGAGGGTGTTTACGGCCTAAGCATGTGCTTGGGCCGTAAAACCTCTTTTATGCCACAAATCTTGTTGTTTTGGGGTTTAAACACTCCTAGGCTACATCCACTAATAGTTTCTAAGCTTAAGGATGAGTTTTAAGGCATGTTTGGCACCATATTAGGGGTTTACGGCCGTAGATTGTTCTTGGGCCATAAACTCCTTATTCCATGCCTTCTTGGACGATTTTTGAGGTATAAACACAATACAATATGTTTAGAATAAGCTAGGGTAAGTGGACTTACGATTTGGAAGCGTTTGGTTGCGGATTTGGGGCGAACACGGGTCTAGAGAGAGAGTATAGAGAGAGAGTGTAAAAAGTATCCAATGGACTCCACTCACCTTTATATAGGGTTCCGAGTCAAGGCTCAGTGGAATTTTACCCGATATTGCCGTTAAACGGGGCTTTTGGTCGCACCCGATTTAGTGGTCATAATAATAAAACTTAACATTTTCCAAATAAATGGATAGGTGTGTTATGTGTTTTTATTTCCTTTTATCACGACTTAACGGCATATTAAATGCAAACATATGGAATGTTTATTAAATTGACGACCTCTAATTAACGGAACTTTATAAACTGGAATATTCCGTTAACAGTAACGGGGAAATGTAACGGAACAACTTGGGTTGTCACAGCTTCTAATCTTGCAGCAATCTTCAACATACAACAAGAAGGGGGAGAGAGACAAGTGATATCGGCCATGCACAGAGATGGAGAGAATCACCAAAAACTTGCACCAAACTCATGCGAGACACCTCTTTAAATACCCGTGAAAAAGCAAAAGTAACATCATATAATAATATAAAGTATTCAGTAGCTTTTAGGAGCATGGGGAGCATGAGAGGAAAGTTGACAACCAACCTCCCATGTTTGTCATAACTTTCGGCCATAAGGCTTTGGAAGAGACAAAAGTTGTCTCTAACTTTATTAACCATGGTAGAATAAGTTTTTAACTTAATCATGGTTAACCAAAGTATCCAAAACTTTGTACATGACTTATTAAATCATACCATATGAAATAATAACTAGTAATACTCTCTTATGATTATTATTTTCACAGAATAATAATTACTCCCTAATTAAAATACAAGAATTGATAATATTTATTAGAGTAAATTATATGAATGGTCCCTATGGTTTAGGGTAATTTGCGTGTTTAGTCCCTAACTTATTTTTTTAACTCGGAAGGTCCCTACCGTTTGTTTTTGTTACACGTTTAGTCCCTGTCTTACCTAAAAAGACAATTTTTCCCTTGAGTTTTTTAATTTATTTAAATAAAAACTCCCCAACCCCACCCCTCTAATCTTACCTTGTCTATCCCACCATTTTTTCCTATTTAAATAATAGTTTTTTTAGGTAAGACAAAGACCTAGAGCATAACAAAAACAAATAGTAGGGACCAAACGTGTAACAAAAACAAACAGTAGGGGCCTTCCGAGTTAAAAAATAAGTTAGAGACCAAGCACACAAACTACCCCAAATCACGAGGACCATTCGTGTAATGTACTCTATTTATTAATAATCATATTAATAATAAATATACAAAATGTGCCAACTTAATAAATATGTGAACCTATAGGATCATATATTATTAGCAATATCACTCCATAATGATTGTTGGGCATATAGATCCAACACCCTTGTGCACTATTTCATTGTCACTCTTTCTGGTTTAACACCCTCCAAAATAAAAGCTGGTTTGTGGTTGACACTCATCAAGTACCTACTAAAAAGTAGTTTCAGCAAAAAAAAGAAATTGTTATTTATTGTAATAATTATTTATTAAAATGTAAATGTAAATTTTATATTCTTACCAATTCTTCAGGTGCATCACGATAAACTCATTTAAGCATTGCAACTGAATTCCTCTTGTCAATGATATCAACTACTTGTTCCTCTAAGTTTATGCATATCAGGTAAAAGTGGTTTTTTTGATGAATTGGGAAAAATACCTGTTTTAGAATTTTAAATTGTTAATCTTTCTTGTAAAGATGTAATATATTCAATATCATTTGTTTTAATGAAAAAGAATAACTTTATTACCAATTGAAAGGATGTTTTTTGTCATATATGAACTGTCTCTGCAAAAAAATATAAATATACATCAAACTTTAAGAATTTATAAATACACAATAATGTACAATTTAATATTATAATTATTCACACAATGAATCATAATAGGATTCATTGTGTGAGTTTTATAACTTATTCAAAATTGTTATAACTTACCACCATTGATGTATTAAACAAAATACCGCTACACTATTGATTTTGAATTATTCTTTTCTTCATAGTTGAAAACATCAGTCCAAGCATCAATGACATGTGCATGTACCCATAATTCAGCTTGCATTGTTTCAATCATTCCTCTTCCAAGCACATATCCTCTCTTAGTTTGAAATACCTTTTCACTAAATTTGTAATCATATAAAATGAAAAATAATTAATAGAAAATTAACTAATATCTGTATTTATATTATTGTATTTACAGAAAAATTAAAATAAATTATTACTTGCTATTACCAATGGTGGAAAATATTCTATCTGATACTCTTACTTCATCCCTTTCTACAAACTTTATTGCACAAACCTCTTTTTGATTACAAGGTGAACATACATACATTGATGGTTTTTTAAGCGCTTTCCTTCATTTACCTCTTGACCGTCTTCAATTCCCAAGATATTAATGTCATCTTCTGTTGCTTCTAAATCATAATTCAGTTCATCTCCTTCCTGAAACTCTTGTGTTAGACGAAGACCAAATCCAAGTCAAAAACTAGGCATTGTTGATTTTTTTTATTTTCTTTATCCTCTATTATTATTTTCTTAATGTTTTGTTTTCTAAATCTTTGTGCATCAAAAAAATCATCTTGATCATCAAAATTTAAAATACATTGAACAAAATTAGCAATCTTGTGAACTGTTAGATCATCGTAGAAATTTCCTGGTGTTACCATTAATATGAGTGGTTGATTCTTTATTTTGTTTTTTGGTGTATTTTGTCCATCTAGATCTTTATTCATATCCCCCTCATTCCCATCCAATTCATTCACATCTTGAGGTTTTTCAGCTTCATTCGTATCCACCTCATTCCCATCTTGATATTTTTCAGCTTCATCCCCAATCACTTCATTCCCATCTTGAGGTTTTTCAGTTTCATCCCCAATCACTTCATTCCCATTTTCAGGTATTTCATCTTCATTCTTATCTTTATCACTTTCAGATTCATTCCCATCTATTTTTCTTCATCTTCACCTTTTGTTTGAATTTCATATCATCCACTAGTTTTTTATAAATCTTTTTCACTTTAAAAACCAATTCCTGTAAAATGAAATAAAATGTTTTTAAAAACATCAAAGATTCATAATCTCAATGCTACTCAATATGTTTGGTATTCACTATGTGAAATTATTATATCAAAAATAATAAAATACAAAAAGTGATGCACATTAGATATTCACTTTGTGAATTTGTACAAATTCACAATGTGAATTTGAATAAATTAACAATGTGAAGTTGCATGTCATTCGAAATGAGTTATGATTCAGCATATTCACTGTGTGAATTTGTATAAATTCACTATGTGAATTTGTATTTCATAGCAAATTCAGTTAAGATATGAACCACATCAAAGATTCACAATGTGAATTTGCATGTCATTCCAAATTGTAGTTAAAATTCACCTTGTGATGCATTTGTAGTCATTTCTTTGATTGTTCAAATACACATCGTGAATTTTAACATATTTTGTATGCATAGATTTAGAAGAATAAGAAGCTTAAATTTTTTTTTTTGTAGAAATTCACAAAATTAATATTTGAGTCTATGAAAAACATCTAAGATTCATAATGTTATAATGTTAATTCTAAAATTCTAAAATGAAAATTTATTAAATATATAAATTATAAACTTACATCGAGTTTCATATCTTCATTTTCATCACTGTCCTATTCTTCAACAATCTCTATAATATCATCATTCCATTCCAAGGTTCCTAAGTCACCACTTTTTAACTCAGCTTTTTCCCTTTTCATCATCATGTTATAATCCAAAAAATGTATTGCATGTATTTTTCGTTTTTTATTCTTATCATTTCTCATAAACTCCAAATAATCTAGCTATTTTTATGTAAACAAAAAGATAGTTAAATAATATTCTTATAATAATTTAAATTAAAGTGTTAATTTCATAAAAAATCCTTACCAGTAAAACAAGAAGTGGTCTACAATAATAATTTCCTCTTTCTATTTCATCCCATGTAATCTTTGACATTTTCAAGCTATTCGTTATAAATCCACACCAATAAATTTCTCTAATAGGTGTTTTTCCTAACAAATTTGGCAGTACTATTGTTTTGCATTTTGTTCACACAACGTATTTACAAACAGTATAAGAAAATTGGTTCTGAATATAATCTCTGAATATGTAGATTCTTTAATCCTCTCTTCAACATATGATGGTCTCATAACCTTGTAGTTGTATTGTTTCTTCAAATCCATTAATTCTTTTCCTTCACATTGATCAGTTTTGTATATATCTTTCCACCTAGAGAAATTCCGAGCAAATCATGAACAAGAGCTGGTGTTATATCTATGCTTCCTTTGGGTAGATGCATCTTCATATCTTCTAGATTAAATGAGTTATCAAAAAATGGTGTCATTATCCCAGTTATTCTGTTAACTGAAATTCTAAGCAACGATCCCAATCCCATATCTCTAACAACTTTTTTTGTTCTTTGTTTAAAGATTTAACAATATCATAAAATTTCTTCAGGCTCATTCATGTTCTCAAAGATGTTTTCTCATTTGTATTTATTGGAACGTTTGCCTTTTTTTCTTTGAATACTTCCAAAGTATCTTTTTTATCCCCGTGTCTTTCATATTTCTTGTTCTCTCTTTCATATTTCTTTTTCTTGTACCTGTTAGCTATTATTTTTTATAAGCTTCTTATAATACTATATATTATAAAATAATTAAACATTTGAATAGTAATAAACAAGCTTGTTGCTTTTTTATCAGATTCTTTCTTTACAAAGCTATCATTAGATTTAATAGGAGTCATAAATTTTGAATATTCAACCATTTTAAGTCTTGGAATACTTCTGATTTTTGTTCATGTATTAAAAAAAATTAATAATAACTGATCATATAATATTAAATTCAATTATTATGTTTTAAATACTAACCTTGTGTTATATTCCTTTTCTGGTGTCATAAAAGCAACCATATCTTCCTTCATCAAATTTTTTGTTTTCTTTTTGTGAATCTTCTCATCTTTTGAAGTATTTTCTTTTTTTTTTCTTCACTTATCAACAATTTCCTCTGTAGTTCTTTTTGTTGTTTTTTGTATACTTTATTGAACCTTCAACTACACAATGTGAATTTTCATATCATTCTAAATTTAGTTAAGGTTCACCATGTAAATTTGTATTTTTCATCAATACAATTAGAGTGTTTTGAGCAAATTCACATTGTGAATCTGTGTGGCTGTTAGCCACATCAAAGATTCACCAAGTGAACTTCTGTCTCATTCAAAATTTAGGTAAGGTTCACCATGTGAATTTGATTTTTTGCATTTCAAGGCATTATGATATCACCAACCAAAAATTATAAATGAAACACATGGTGAAACTTAGCATGTGCTTATGTGTAGTGTATCAAGTGAGAGTGATAAAAAGTTTTGGAAAACCCCTTCAAGCAAATTCACAATGTGAATCTCGTGCGGCTATTATCCAAATCAAAGATTCACCATGCGAATTTGTGTCTCATTCCAAATTCAGTTAAGGTTCACCGTGTGAATTTATTTTTTGCATTTCAAGGCATTATGATATCACCAACCATTTTTGATAAATGAAACACATGGTGAAACTTAGCATGTGTTTGTGTGCATAGTGTATCAAGTGAGAGTTATAAGAAGCTTTGCAAAACCACTTTGAGCAAATTCACATTGTGAATCTATGTGGATGTTATCCACATCAAATATTCACCATGTGAATTTGTTTCTCATTCCAAATTCAATTAAGGTTCTCCATGTGAATTCGCTTTTTTGCATTTCAAGGCTTTATGATATCACCAACCAAATTTTTTAAATCAAACACATGGTGAAACTTAACATGTGTTTAGGTGTATAGTGTATCAAGTGAGAGTGATAAGAAACACTACTTGAGGAAATTCACATTGTACATATTTGTGGCTATTATCCACATCAAACATTTACCATGTGAATTTTTTTCTCATTCCAAATTCAGTTAAGGTTCACAATATGAATTCGCTTTTTTGCATTTCAAGGCATTATGATATCAGCAACGAAATTTTATAAATGAAACACATCGTGAACTTAGCATGTGTTTCTATGCATAATGTATCAAGTGAGAGTGAAATGAAGCTTTACAAAACCACTTTGAGCAAATTTACACCATGAATCTGTGTGGCTGTTATCCACATCAAAGGTCCACCATGTGAATGTGTTTCTCATTCCAAATTCAGTTAAGGTTCACCATGTGAATTTGCTTTTTTTCATTTCAAGACATTATGATATCACCAACCAAATTTTATAAATGAAAAACATGGTGAAACTTAGCATGTGTTTGTGTAAATAGTGTATCAAGTGAGAGTGATAAGAAGCTTTGCAAAACCAGTTTGAGCAAATTCACATTGTGAATATGTCTGGTTGTTATCCACATCAAAGATTCATCATGTGAATTTTTGTCTCATTCGAATTAAGTTAAGGTTCACTATGTGAATTTGCTTTTTTTTGCATTTCAAGGCATTATCATATCACCAACCAATTTTTATAAATGAAACACATGGTGAAACTTAGTATGTGTTTGTGTGCATAGCGTATCAAGTGAGAGTGATAAGAAGTTTTGCAAAACCACTTTGAGAAAATTCACATTGTGAACCTGTGTGGCTGTTATCCACGTCAAAGATTCACCATATGAATTTGTTTCTCATTCCAAATTCAGTTAAACTTCACCATGTGAATTTGCTTTTTTGCATTTCAAGACATTATGATATCGCCAACCAAATTTTATAAATGAGAAACATGGTGAAACTTAGCATGTGTTTGTGTAAATAGTGTATCAAGTGAGAGTGATAAGAAGCTTTGCAAAACCACTTTGAGCAAATTCACACTGTGAATATGTGTGGCTGTTATCCACACCAAAGATACACTATGTGAATTTGTGTCTCATTCCAAATTCAGTTAAGGTTCACCATGTGAATTTGCTTTTTTGTATTTCAAGGCATTATGATATCACCAACCAAATTTTATGCATGAAACAAATGGTGAAACCTAGCATGTATTTGTGTGCATAGTGTATCAAGTGAGAGTGATAAGAAGTTTTGCAAAACCACTTTGTGCAAATTCACATTGTGAATCTGTGGGGCTGTTTTCCACATCAAAGATTCACCATGTGAATTTGCATTTAAATCAGTTTGTAGTATATTACTAGATAATTTCAATGTGAATGTTCTAACCTTTTTTTTAAATCTTCACCTGTAGTTGTAGGTTGAACATCTTTAAAATTTCTTTTCATTTTCACTCTTTTCTTATTATCCCTTTTTCATTCTTCTTTTCTTAATTTTTCGTTTAAAAATTTAAGTTGAAGATGTGTTGTCATGATATGAAAGTTCTGATTTATACATATAATTTCCTAATTAATGATTAATCGATGCATCTAAATATATGTATTAAAAAACTATCATAATTTTTTAAATATAACAATAAAAATTGTTAAACATGTCAATCATAGATTCTGAATGTGATTTTGCGATTCTATGATCTACAACAATGATTCAGAATATGAAATTAGGTTTTCGATTTAATGAATAAACTCATACATGATTTCGATTCACAAATTTTAGCAAATAACTTAGATATTGACGATTTCCCAAACGATTTTAAGAAATTTAACTAATTAGCTTTTCGATTTTTATAAAAAATTCACAAAAGTTGATCATCCGAGGGTTTGAATTTTGTTAAAAGTGTAAAAGCGATTTCGTAAATAGAACGTGGTTCATAGATAGATTGAATATACACTGTAACAAGTAATTTAGATTTTAGGTTTTGAAATTTTAAAAATCGGACATTTTGATTTGGAATCCATAAATGAGATCATCGGAGTACGAGTGAATAGTAGTCGAATATACCTTCTAGATTCATTTTTCGAACTTTTTGGCAAGATTCACTGTTGATATCGTCTGAATCGATCATCGATCTTCGGAGTATGTTGAAGTAAATGATCGCTTTCAATGTGGGTAAAATCAATTTGAGTGATACAATGCAGTTGAGACTAACAGTGTTAAGTGCCTAAACGTTAAAATGTTTCAGTTTTACGAAATTACCCCCTGAAATTCCGTGTACTTTTACAATCAGCTACATCTATGTTTTTATTCTACAGTTTACAACCTAAATCCTTCCCCTTCATTTTTTTTGATCCAACCATCTATAATGGTTCCTTGGTTTCATGGTTTAAAACGGTTCCTTGTTGAACCCAGCACTATATATATATATATATATATATATATATATATATATATATATATATATATATATATATATATATATATAGGGTTTTGGTTCGGTTCTGGCCCGAATAACCCAAATAACATGTACAACATGATTAAGGAGTCGAATAACCCGAATAACCCGAGTAACCCGAATATTTTGTATTACTTTTGTAGCTTATGATTTCATAACAAATCTTTTAAAGAAACAAATTAAACACTAAAAATTAAACATCCAAAACACCCAAAAATCTATCTATAAGTATACAAGCCGAATAACTTCATCAATATGGAATGAAACAAGTAAAAGAACATATATGGTTGTTTTCATTAAATTCGCTTTTTCAAGGTCAAAGTCCCCATTGCTTGGACTTACAGAAAAAAAAGTTAACTATGAACATAGCTCATTCAAATTTCAATTGATAACATACATAATAACACAATTAATGATTGAGTAGTAGATTAACACATCCAATTTTCAATGAGTAACATACATAATAACACATTGAAAGATTGAGTTGTAGATTAAGATACAAATTCTTACTTGTGTTTCTTGATTTGGAACCCAATTTTCCATGAATTGAATAGAGTAGAAACTAGAAAACAAGATGAGGAGATGATTCACAGAGGTTTGAAGTACGGAAGTCGATCAAAAACTAATGCCGATCAAAGACTAATGTCGCAAGGAGCAATTATCGATAAAAAAAACATGTCGGAAGGAGAAATTCGCAATCAGCAACCGTCGATTAAACAAAATTGTCGCAATCATCAATATGGAAGTAGTCGACTCGATTTGGTGTAATAGGATATTCGATTTGGTGTATTAAGGGGGTAACGATCTTCGATTTGGTTTTTTTGGGATCGATTGTGACGATCACATAACCGAATACGTAAATTGTGCAAGGGAAAAAAAACAACTCTTCATATTCGATTCGGTTCTTTGGACTGAATAAGCCCTTATTCGGGTAACCCGGACCGAGTAACCCGAAAACCGAATAAACCTTATATAGATACCCGAAAACCGAATCGAATTGCTTATTCGGGTCTAATTCGGTTTGGTTCTCGGTTCGGTTCGGGTTTTGGGGCCAAATTCACATCCTATATATATATATATATATATATATATATATATATATATATATATATATATATATATATAAGTATATTTTAACAATTATATTTGAATATTTCTAGTGTAATATGTATTGAATATTAGAATATTCTAAAAATTCTAAAAATTTCAATATAATGTACTATTTTTTTTAAAAGTGAAGAAGGAACCAATCTTAACTGTTTCCCAAAATGCTTCCTGATGGAGGAGACCAAACAACTTCCACAAGGGTTCTATTGTGCCACACAACCACATCATATTTTTGAAGTGTGTTTCGGAGTAGATAGAGTGTGTTAAATCCCTTTTGACGAGACGGATGATCCCAAAATGCTTCCTCGTGGAAGAGAAGCTCAAGTCAAGATCTGTAATCACATACAAGGAGAAAGCAGATGTTATTCGCTTACCAGGAGGTGGTACCTGGGGGTTCTCTGATGGTCAAGTCAGTTGGTAATCAGAGTAATGTATGTGCGTATTGAATTTAAAGGATGTGCTCCCCGTAACTAAGGTTTGTTGGCCTTGATAGTTAGGGTTTTTGGTATCTCAAGCGTGGAACAACAAAAAAACTTATTAGAGCACATGGGTGTGCATTGGTCCAACTATCCTCTTGCAGCTCTCCTCAGGAGGTGATTGGTAGAGAAGTGTTAGACCCAGCTAAAGCGGAAACACGAGGCATGACAATAATATGCTTTCATAGAAAAAGTTAAGATACATCACCATAATAAAAACATTTATAGTTTACGATCCAAGTTTAAACACATCAAAGATAAGTCTCCAAAGCATCATTGTTCAAATGTAAAAAAACACAAATAACATTTTCCACTTCATGCAGCATGCTTTATGATGATTTATCTTTCGACCACTTACTAATTATTCTCTGAAAAACATGTAAAACAAGCGTCAACTATGGAAATAGTTAGTGAGTTTACGGGTTTTCAAAAATAGTGGTTTCATGAATGATAATAAAAGTTTTCATAAAAGTTTCCATAAATGAAAGTGCATTTCTAAAATGAGTAAATAAATTTCCATAAATGAAAGTACATTGCTAACATGAGATACAAAGTTTGTTGTTAAAATGAGAAAAAAAAATTCATATTTAAAAATGAGAAACAACGTGTTCGATTAGGTATCTAAGCCCATAACTATAATTGGTATAAACTTGAATTGATAGTAGCACAATCCTTTTGGGTTCCCTTCAAAGCTAGAAATTGGATAGGATTATTTTGGAGAGATATATGATTTATTATTTGATTAATAAATTGGAATAAATAATTTGTGAATATATTAAGAGAATAATATATCTTAATGAGAAATTATGATATTTAATTAAAAATTAATCAGAACTTAATTAGAATTAATTTTGTGATTAATATGATTAATTTAAAGTTCAGGGGATGTTTGGTTATTTATTGATAGTTGAGGGAAGAAGGCTCTAGAACCTACTTGAGAGATGTGGACAAAAGCTTCTAGGGAAGAGCCTAGAATTTTCGTCCAAGGTTCTTGGATGAGAGGCTCATGAGTTGCTTGGTCACCAAGCAAAGGAATTAGGGTTTCCTCTTTAAACCCTAGCTTTGGCTTAAGCTACCTCACTTATATAAAGAGCCTTAACCATAACAAATTCGGCACCTCCTTCCTTAGAAGATTCCTGGTCGAAGATCATATCATTCCTCTCCATAATCCTTAGTCGCTAGGGTTTGGGTATGAACCATTAGAGGCACAACACTTATGGTGCTTGCTGCCAAAAGTTTTGAAGAAAGAATTCAAGATTGTTTGCTATAACAATCTTCAAGGTAAGTTTCTTGTTCTTATGCATTAGTGTTTATTTTCATATGAAAGTTTTGTAGGATGACAATTCATAGTATGTTTCCTATATGTGAAAGACATAGATCCTATTAGTTTGCATGTGCCCAAATCATGTGAATTGTTTGACTGTTTTCCGCTTAGAGCATTGTAGTTGTAACCCCTAATAACACATTAGTGGTATCAGAGCCTAGGGCTTTCTTTTATGTATTTTCACTTTGGTGAATCGATCAAATGATAAAAACAAACCTGTTTTCGCAATTGTCGCAACTCACGATGTGAGCTTAGTCCAGATTCTAAAATCTGGATATTTTCTGTGAAATTTGCTTTTGTTTGATATTTGCTTGCTATTATTATCCTCCAAATCTGATTTTGGTCTATCTATGATGATAAATAAAAGCCTAGAAATTAGGAGATAATTATTTGACTTGATTAATTGTTTTGTTGATTAATATGATGATTTTTAAGTGTATAAATAATAGATATTAATTGAGCTTAATACTTAATGTCTAATAATATTTAGTATTTTGAAAAGTTTAAAATACATGATTATGGATCTTATTATTGATTTAATTAAATGATTAATTAAAAGATAATTAATAAATCCATGAAAGGTTTAAATTTAATTTAATTAAAAGTTTAATTTACTAAAGGATTAAACTCTTGCAATTTTAAAATGTTTTAAAATACAAATTATACTATGTATATATAATTAAAAAGTTTAATATATTATATGTATAAAAATAGTCATTCGAACCGCTAGTACTCCTCATTCACGTAGCCATACTATAAGGGGAGTTTAAGGATGCGGCCTATAAAATGACTGCCATTAGGTATCCATTCGTACCCACCGTTCTCTTGTATGGTGGAGGGTCATTAGTCGAACGGGTTTGATAGGATAATTAATTCGCATTAATAAGTATAATACGATTAAAAAGTAACTAAACTTATTTTTTAACCCCACTCTTAGTTACTTAAGGAAAAATATGAATTCGTATACTAATCCCATAAGTTGCACATTACACTTTACAAGTCGTTAGTGGAGTGTGTATGGTTAACTGACACACAAATGGGGGACTAATAAAGAGTGGTAGTGGGTGTCGTGAAAATTATCATTGATTAATGGAGCGTGTGTGGTTAACCAACACATTAAAACGATATGATAAATGACATCAAGAGTGGCAAACTAATTTGCATCATTATTCACATCTCGTTTGTGATACTCGGCATCCTAGTCACAAAAGTGAGAGCATAATATGAGATTAAAAATGCCACTGATTCGATTCAATGAATCTCAAATGATCTAGGAGTTTCATAAGATCAAAACCGGTAAAATCCTTACCTACCTAAAATAGATTTGAATTTGATTATGGTACCCTTCATTCATGTTCAAATTGAAAATATGGATCCTAGCCTTAATTTAAATTTATGGGTTAATAATTATGGATTAAAATCAACTGACTTGAATTCTCTTTTCTTCTATTATAGATTTCAAGTCAAGATATCAATGGTCTTCCTCGTTCTTTTGGAAATGGTTTTCCTCTTTCTCCAGAAGATGATCTTCCACTTTCAGATCAAGGTGAAAATGGTTTCTCTTCTTCAGGAAATGGTGGAACTGGACGTCAAGCTCCTCTAACTCTTCCTCCTCCTCCTCCAGTGAATCTCCCTATATTGCGTTACCCTCGAGTTGAAAGATACGAAACCACTTAAGCCCTATTGGCATGTCAACATCAAGATATAAATTCCACGTGTACGCATGTTCTAAAAATGCAATAATACATTGACAAATTGGATAGATTGGGTTTCGTTTTCCCAAGGGAGAAGGCCATTGATTTTATTCTTCTTTTGCTCCCTAAGACATATAGTCATAAATGCTTAAGAGCACAAGTGAAGCAAAAGTGTATGAAGGATCTAATTCCAAAGTTTCCACAAACATTGATAAGGGTGAAATGGTGGTCAAGAAAAGATTTATCTTCTCAATGGAAAGGGATCAACCAAGGTCAAATCGTTTGATCATATGGTAAAGAGAATGGCTAGTTCTGAGATAGTTCCATGTGTTAACCTTAAAGATTCCATATGTTTCTATTGCCAATTAAAGGGACATTGATTACGGAGTTGCCCAGACTACTTGAAAGATCTCATAGATGGTAAAGTTAAGTCGTATGACTCTACTCTATGTACATCCATTATCTAACTCCATTATCTTAACAAGTTCCTATGAATAGACTCTTAATACATTATGTGATGATCACATTTTGATGTTTTGTAGGATACAAGAGAAAGAAGGAACCTTAAAAAGAGTGAGTTGAATCTAATCGTGATAGATGGATTTCGGTCGCATGGTTCGATGATCACATTTTGGAAGCTACTGCTTAGGAGTTATGACAGATTGATTAGGAGATGTCTAGAAACATAGTTTTATTTTTTATGAATTGTAAGGACAAGTTCCAATTTTTTATTTATTATTAATAAAAGTGAAATTTTGGTTTATCTAGTTGGTTTACTTTATATTTCCTTGCAATGACATATATGAAAGTGTTGGTTACAATTTTATTATTAGCCATATTAATTGTGGATTTGATTCTTGTTGTACATCGCGTTTGGTATCGTCATAATTGACAAAGTGATAAAGAATTCTCATCACCTAAGTTTTAATTGGATAGAAACATGGAGACATGCAATTTGAATTTAGTGATGTATGAGAATCTTGATCATCGGAAAATTATGACCGATTCATTGATCAAATGTTTTATGTGAGTCAAGTGAAGGACTATTGGATCTAGTACATGTTCATATGGACTAGTAAAATACACCACAAAGGAAAATAATTCTATTTGTCATGATTTGCAGATGATTCAGTGAATATGGTTGGGTTTATATGGTTAAGCATAAATCTGATACTTTGAAAAGATTCTAAGAGTAGCAGAACGAATAAGAAGAATCTATTAGTCAAAAAGATTCTAAAAGGAAAAGAGATAACTTTAGTATCATGTTTGATGATCATCTTAATGATTATGGTACTATATCACAATTGTGTTGGATAAGGTGTCTAAGTCTGTAACTATATTTGGTATGAACTTGACCCAACCCGACGTGGTCCATTTGGGTTGCACTTCACCTAACCATTTGTATGGATATATTTTTGAGAATAAGATGTTTATGATATATTAGTATATAATAAGTTATAATATGTTAATATGAAATCATATTATTTAATTAGTTTCGATCAAGAATTAATTTTTGGAATTAATTTAATGATCAAAAGAAGCTAATTAAATATAGACTCTTGCGTATATATGGAATGGGCTAAGATTTATTTAGGATGGGCTAAGAGTATATGGAACTCCATGGAGCTTTTAACCCATGGATCCTAGGTAAATGAAGTATCATGGGTATTAGGGTGTAACCCTAATCCTCCATAGTATATAAAGTGGTCCTTGGTTCTAGAATTGGCACTAGTGTGTGTGAGAAACAAGGGTGGGCCGATTTTAGCAAGCAACATATTCTCTCAAGTGTTTCCAAGTTGTTTTGGGTGATTTGTGACACCATTTGAGACATCCACACTATTGGTGCTAGGTTCTAAAACTCCAAGCAATCAAACACAAAATAAAGGTATGTTATTCTACTTAAAGTTTTATATTACAAGTACCCCATAACATGCTAGTTAGGTTGTAAACCTTGGAAATCAAATTTGCATGTATTTTAGAGAAAACATAGATCCAATGTTTCTAGGGTTGCATTTACACCATAGGAGTGTTAGAATGCTAAAAACCCAACAGTGGTATCAGAGCCTAGGCTTGTTTTCTTGATACTTGATGCAAACTTGTTGAAAAAGCTCAAAAATATGCTATCTGCTACATGAACTCGCCGAGTCCATGGGGGGACTCGACGAGTACATGTGATAATTCATCTCACTCATCGAGTAGGTTCTTGCACTCGATGACTAGGAGCCCTAGAATGCAGTTTTTCGAGTTTTGCTGCTGAAAATGGACTAGAAACATTACCCTAAACTGTTTTGGTCTTTTAAAACATGTTTTAGATGGTGTAACGGTTATACTAATCCATTTACAATGGCTAATATCAAAATTCCATGTTTTATATGTGTTAATATGGTTCTTGAAATTTGGATATGAATGTTCATGTTCTTATGAGTTATTGTTAGATATAGGAATTATTTGCTGAGTTGTTTAATGAATAATTCTTGATCAATTATGTGTTTTAATGGAATCGATAATTTGTGCTCAAGTTATGGATTACCAAAAGTCTTTCTTTTAAAGTCCATATTAAAAACACATAGGTTACATAAAATGGAAAGTCACTCATTTTAATAAACCATTAACTCATAAGTTATGAAGTTGAGAAGTCTTGAATAGTTTCAAAACGTTCCCTCAAGTTTGGAATTTGTAAAGTCTCATACATTAATACTTTCATTCCAAATTGAACCTTAGAATTTTAAAAGTTTAAAATCCAACCCTTATACTTCTATAATATTAAAAGTTTAATTATTATTATTATTATATGTATATATATATATATATATATATATATATATATATGTATAAGAATAAGTCAGTCTTACCATTAGTACGCCTCATTCACGAAGCCAGTCTATAAGGAAGGTATACGGTTATTGCCTATAAAATGGTTGTTTAATGGGTGTCCACTCTCACCCACCGCTTCCTTGACTGGTGGAGGGTCGTTAGCCAAACGGGTAGGATAGGACCTTAATCCTCATTAAAAGTATAATGAAATTATAAAGTAACTAAACCTTTATTAACTCCCTATCTTAGCTACTTTAGGAAAATGTGAAATAGGTGCTAACCCATGAAATTACACTTTGCACCTTACCAAGTCGTTAGTGGAGGATGTGTGGTTAACCGACACACTAACACGGACTAATAAGAGTGGAAAAGGGTGACTTAAGTTTTATCATAGATCGGTGGAGCGCGTGTGGTTAACCGGCACATCGATTGGGTGATAAAATTAAGGGTACCAAGTCAATTTGCATGGTTTTTGACACCTTGTTTGTGATCCTCGGCATCCCAGTCACAAACTTGAGAGGGCACAATCGAGATTTAAAAATGCCATTGAAAGTTCAATGCATCTCAAAAGATCTAGGAGTTTCAAATCCAATTAAAACTTAATAATTTTTTTTATAATGGTGGAAATTGGTAAATCGTCATTTACCTACCATCAAATATTTTATAGCATGGATTATGACATCCCTCTTCCAAATTATGAAATAGCTTGTAGGATCCTATCCTTAATATTTGATTTGGGTGACTTATTAAGGACTTCTTATGTCACAACCCAAAACCTGAACAACGGAAACGTTCAAGGGTGGAGGACGTCATGTACAGTATCACAACAATGCATAATAGTAATGAAGCAACAACATCATCCATTGCATTAATAATATAATTTTAATACAAGTGTGTTCTTAATAGTTTAACAGACACCAAAAATATAAATCAAAATAAGAGATGAGTCTTGAACATGCTCCATCTTCTCAAAACCTGGTCATCGGTACCTGTCTACTGGTGACCTGAGAATACAAGTAATTTTGAAAGCGTAGACCAACATTAAAGCTGGTGAGTTCATAAGTATTTTAGTGTCGTTGCTTGTATGAAAGTGTTTGTAAATGTTTGATGTATATATTTGTATGTATTTGTAAATGTTTGTAAGTACTTGTAAATGATTGTATCTCCAAGAAAATCCTATATTTTCTACTAAAAGTAACCTTCTACCAAGGCCCACACCAGCGTCGAGGACTTGGTTGATTGGCCTTGCCGATTGGGCCTTAAAAAGGGTGTGTACGGCCACACAAGGAGTGTATGGCCGTACACCCTTGATATTAATGTAAAAATGGTCAAAAGTGTATTCCAAGGGTCTATCTTGCATCCTCTAAGTATTCTTGATCAAGTGCTAGCATAAAACGTGAGTTTTGAGGCCTTTAAGCACTAAATAAAGGGGTGTACGGCCACATGGGGTGTGTACGGCCGTACACTCGTTGATGATCATGGTTTGGATGATTTCTAAGGAGTATATCCAACAAGTAACAAGCATGGGGAGTGGTACTTACAATATAGAAGACTTTAGGGGTGTTTGAGGTCCAAAAACTTAGCAAGTGTTCTTGGTGAACACTTGAAGATCTAAACAAAAGGAGTAATTTCATGGATGAAATCATGGATACTTACTAGGTAGTGTAATGAATCATCAAATCAAAGGAAGAAACACTTACAACATGAAGATCTAGAAGAAAATCGGATGATACTTGAGAGACAAGTTGATTTCTTGGCTTAGGAGTGTGAAAAGAAGTAAATGAAGGCTAAGACTTTCATTTATACATGAGAGTGTACGGTTGGGATGGGTGTACGGCCGCACACACCTCATGAAGGGGTGTTTGGCGCATTTGAAAACTGTTGAACTCAAATACACTCATCCCTAGCCTCATACCTTTGTTATACTAGGTTTAGAACACTCAAATTGACTCTAAACAATGCTAGAAGATAGCAAAAACAAGTCTGACCTTGATTGATTTTTCGGCTGTACAAGGAGAAATTTTGGGTTGTCACGTCTTATCTAATCAAAACTTTTCTTTCTTTTCTTACAAATGTCTTCCAACACTGCTGTTGGTTCATACCCTACAGGCTCCTTTTCCCATATGAACTTGTGTGGGAAGGTCACTTTTGATGGTTCTAATTTCAATGAATGGATTAGGAACATCAGAATGATTACCCGCTATGAGGACAAGGAATATGTCCTTGACGGGGAGTTTAAGGTTATCAAAGAGTCCATTGCTACTCCTAAGGAGATTGCGGAGTATGCTACACATGAGAGGGATGCTACTAAGGTGTCCTGCATTATGTTGGCTACTATGACTCCCGAACTCCAGAAATCCTATGAAGATTTCTACTCTTATGAGATGCACGTCGATATGATGGAAAGGTACCATCAGAGCGTGCGTCAAGAGAGGTACGAAATCATCTCCTCCATGTTAACATCTATGATGAAGGATGGTGAACCCATCATCGATCACTTATAGAAAATGCAAAGGTTCATGGATCGGTTGCTGAAACTTAATGTGGACTTCCCTGAGAACATGGCGATTGATATCATTCTCCATTCCTTATCTCCAAGTTATGATCAGTTTCGTATGACTTATCATATGAACAAGGAGGAAGTTACACTCAACAAACTTCATGGACTTTTAAGGACCACTGAAAGTGGCCTTAAAGGTAAATCGGTTGTTATTTCTACTCCTACTCCTACAACAGCGCCTGATATGGCAATTGGGCAGGGAAAGGGGAAGAAGAGGAAGACCCCTTCGAAGGGTACCAAGGGAAAGTCTCTTGATCGCTCCTCTTCAAGTGGGACCAAGAAAGGTTCCATTCTTCCTTCTTCAAACCCAAAGGAAGCACAATGCTTCTACTTCCACGAAAAGGGGCACTGGAAGCGAAGCTTCCCTAAGTACTTGTAGGATGTAAAGGATGGGAAACTTAAACGCACCCATATTGGTATTCATACCATATTGTCTAAAAATTCATTGCATACTAACTCTTGGGTGCTTGATACAAGTTGTGGTATTCACATTTGTAGTGATTTGCACGGCCTAAGAAGTAGTGAAGAAGTGGAGCACGGGAAAATAAACTTAATCATGGGCAATAGGAAAGCATCACTTGTGACCAAGATTGGAGTTTACTCTTTATTGCTTAATAATGGGGTAAATTTAGATTTGAATAAATGTTGTTACTCGTCAGAAATGGCGAGAAATATTATTTCCTTTCATAGTTTGTACAAGCAAGGATTCACATTTTCATTTGATAATAAAATTGGTGCTATTAATGCTTTTTATAATGATGTGTTTTATTTAAAGCATTACCTTGTGAGGGTGTATATGAAACTGTGTCGATTGTAGACAACTTAGGAAATAATGTATTTCATATGATTCTTCGATTAGCTTGGATAAATCATCCTGGTGACATTGTCGTCTTGGACATGTCAACAAGAAGCGCATAGGGCAACTCCAAAAGGTTGGAGTTTTGGAATCATTTGACCTAAAATTAGATGATAGTTGCGAGTCTTGTTTGCTTGGAAAAATGACAAAGTCACCCTTCACTGGTTCTTGTGAGAGGGGTGAAGGTTTGTTGGACATCATACACACAGATCTGTGTGGAACCTTCAAAACCGCCACAAGGGATGCTAATCGCTATTATGTGACTTTTACTGATGATTACAGTAGATATGGATATATCTACTTAATCAAGCATAAGTCAAAAACCTTTGAAAAATTCAAAGAGTTTAAGCAGGAAGTGGAGAATCAACTGGGCAGGAACATCAAGATGCTCCGATCCAATCAGGGAGGAGAGTATCTTAGTATTGAGTTCCTTGACTATCTTAAGGAATGCAAGATTGTCTCACAATTGACACCTCCTGAGACACCACATCTGAATGGTGTGGCTGAGAGGCGGAATCGAACCTTGTTGGACATGGTTCGTTCCATGATGAGTCGAGCTTCGTTACCAATCTCATTCTGGGGGTATGCCTTAGAGACTTCCACCCATATCCTTAATCTAGTCCCTACCAAAAAGGTTTCCAAAACACCTCACGAGATGTGGACTGGGAAAGTTCCAAATCTAACCACATCAAGATTTGGGGTTGTGAGGCTTTCGTGAGTCACGAGCCTCACGACAAGCTCGAACCTCAAAGTGAGAGGTGTATTTTCATCGGCTACCCACATAAATTCTTTGGTTACCTCTTCTACAGACCCAATGAGAATGTGGTCTTTGTGGAAAGAAGAGGAGTCTTTCATGAGAGAGAATTTTTAAGCCAAGGAGACAGTGGGAGGCAAAATGACCTTGAACAGCTTCAAGAGTCAAGTGGTGAAGGAACCTCAAACACTAGCAACCAACCTGAGAAGGAAACCCATGTTGAGCCGATAGATGAGTCCGTACCTCCGAGGCGTTCCACTAGAGTTAGGAACACACCTGATTTTTATTATGGTTATCACATCACTACTGAAGGTGATACATTTATCAGTGACAGTATACTGATAGATTTGGATGAACCTAATAATTACAGGGAAGCCGTGGGAGGCCCCAAGTATGTTAACTAGAAGGAGGCTATGGACAACGAGATTCAGTCCATGTATGACAATCAAGTTTGGAACTTGGTTGAAAATGTACCAGTTGTAAGACAGTTGGGTGAAAATGGATCTTCAAGAAGAAGACCAACATGGATGGGAAGGTACACACTTACAAAGAGCGTCTGGTTGCGTAGGGCTTTACTGAAACTCCACGAGTTGACTATGATGTGACCTTCTCACCAGTAGCGAAGATTAAGTCTATTAGGGTCGTGCTAGCCATAACTGCATTTCATGATTATGAAATATGGCAAATGGATGTCAAAACCGCTTTCCTTAATTGAAATTTGGTTGAGGATGCTTACATGAATCAGCCAGAGGGTTTTGTCGATGAAAAGTACCCTAATAGAGTGTGCTTGAGAAATCCATAAATGGATTGAAACATGCATCTCACAGATGGAATCTTTGTTTCGATGAGAAAGTCAAACAGTTTGACTTTTCAAGGAGCGAGGATGAGTCTTGTGTATATGTTAGGGCTCGTGGGAGTATAGTTAGCTTTTTGGTACTGTATGTGGATGACATACTACTCATAGGAAATGACATCCCAACTTTTCAGGAGGTTAAGTCCTGTCTTGGAAAGTGTTTCGTTATGAAGGACCTTGGAGAAGCCGCTTATATCCTAGGGATAAGGATACTGAGATACAGGAGTAAAAGACTAATTGGACTTAGTCAGAGTACCTACTTGGATAAAGTGTAGAAGATGTTCAACATAGAGAATTCCAAGAAAGGGGAGTTACCGATCCAGAACAATGCCAGACCGAGTAAAACTCAGAGTCCGAGTACAGAGGCTGAGATAGCCGAGATGATTTGATTACCATATGCTTCCGCTGTTGGCTTGATCATGTATGCTACGACTTGTACTCACGTTGATGTGGCCTTTGCTTTGAGCATGGTCAGCAGATATCAGGGAAACCCTGGCAAGGCTCATTGGACTGCGGTAAATAATATTCTCAAACTGAGGATTGGGTTCTTACCCTCGGTGGGAGTAATGACTTGAGAGTAGTTGGGTATAGCGATGCTAGCTTTCAGAATTATAGGGATAATTTCTGCTCTCAGTCAGGCTGGGTCTTTACCCTAAATGGAGGAGCAATTACTTGGAAAAGTTTCAAGCAGGAGACAATAGCAAATTCTAGTTGTGAATCAGAGTACATAGCAGCACGTGAAGCGGCAAAGGAGGCGATATGGCTGAAGAACTTCATTGGAGACCTTGGAGTTGTACCAGCTATACAGGAGCCTATGGAGATTTTCCGTGATAGGAATAGTGTGGTTGCCTTAGCCAGGGAGCCAAGAGATCATGGAAGATCCAGACACATTGACAGAAAATATCACTTCATAAGACACATAATAGAAGAAGGACTCCTCGTGGCAAAGAGGGTATCATCAAAAGAGAACGCAACAGATCCCCTCACGAATGAACTGACTAGGGTTGACATTTGTAGCATGCGAGGCGCATCAGGCTAAGAGACGATATTAGTTTTAATAATTAGATAGCTATTTCTGAAACTTGTAAAATGTAATTGACATTTGATGACTAAATAAAAGTTGTTGTTTATTTATAAGTGAAGTGTTACTATCTTATGTTAATCATCTACTATTGTTTCAACTTTGCATGTTTTGACTTCCAGAATAATTGTTTTATTCAAAACTCTCCACAGTCGGTCATACGTTGGAAGTAAGTATTGAATTAAGACTGTCATGAATTTTGCTTGTAAGATTTGTCTAAGGTGCATTAGACATTGCAATGGTTGCTACAACATTCATGAGTGCTCATAAGTTATGAGTATTATATTAAACCCATGTCGTGACAACCCGAAAATTCTATCTTGTACAAACAATTCACTTTAATCTAAGTCAGACTCATTTCTGCTAACTTTTAGCACTGTTTAGAGTCTGTTTGAGCATTCTGAGCCTAGTGCATCAAAGGAATCAGTGTTTGGATGTATCAGTTAATGTTCCAAACCATCTAGCAAACTATAAACCTCCTCAAAAGGAGTTTACGGTTAGAAAGCTTAGAGCTTATGGTTATGGTGACGGTAAACTCCCTGTATATGTATAATACATGATCATTTTGATCATTTCCTTCATTTACAAGCCTAGACTCCCGAATTCTCTCTCAAGTATCATAAGATCTTCAACTTGATCTTCCAAAAATGTAAGAATTCTTTCCTTTGATTTGTTGTTACATCTCTTTATCTAGTGATTATGCATGATTTCATCCATGAAATCTCTTCATTTTGATAGATCTTCAAGTGTTCTTCATTTCACCAAGAACACACACTAGTGTTCTTGGATCCTAATCACCCTTACAAGTTTCTAATAAGTATGTACACTATCCTTAGCTTGATATATGCTTGAATCACTAGTTAATCACCTTGAAAACCTCATCTTTATCCAAGAACAAGGTGTTTACGGTCTAAGAGTATCTCCTTAGACCGTAAACTCTAATGAAAGGTGCATTACAGACCTTAAACCCTTCCTAAGGCTAAGAAGGTCCCTAGAATCCGATGCCTTTGAATGAAGTCCTTGAAAACCATCATTTGTGCAAGATTGGATGAGTTTGCGGTTGAATCTCCTTAGACCGTGAACTCCATGACCGTAAGGTCATTGGACTGTAAACCATAGGACTGTGAACACATAGGACCGTGAACCATCTTGACCGTGAACACTTATGGTCATGCCATTTGGACCATAAACTCTATAGGGTGGCCATATAACCTAGTTATGAAATCATATGTGATTGTATCCTTTCAATCTAAGAGTTCCCTAGTCTATTAGGGTATTATCCCTTATAATTAGTTGTTTATACACTAATCAAATACACATACATGTCATTATATGTTTATTAGTATCTTTGTGTGCTCAAGGTTTCACCTGACACTCTACATCCTATTTCCAAACATACTTCCGTATCACTAACTACAGATGAGTTCATACCCCTTAATCTATCTTTTAAATGATTTTAAATGCTTTTATGGGGGGAATACAAGTTGAAACATTATATTTATTATATCAATCACATGTGATTAATAACTATCAAACAAATGGATTTGCTATACTTTTAGTTGTTTTATCAATCAAACTACTTCAAAATGATTATCAAATTCTTTTACATGTTAAACTATTTATCAAACTTGTTCTTATATGATAAACCTTTTCCTTTAACTCTTTTAAACTTATATATTGTCAAAACCATGTCTAATGCATGTATAGTTTTATAAGTAAGGTTGGAAGGACTTAGGACTGATAACACACTTTATTTCTTGTTCCTTGTTTGGTTGTGGACTTAGATTACCCTGTTGTTTGTCCGAGTGTCGTTTGATCCTTAGTTATATATTATGTAAATATGTAGACATAAAAGCTTTTATCTCAGTTCAATACACTTAGTTATACAAACAAATCTACTAGTAAACTATAGTAGGTATAGTTTAGGAAGACATTGCTCATTACTACTAGTACAATGAAACATACAAAGATTCAGTTAATACATGAGTCAATACATACTATTATGAGAATCTAAGAGAACATACTATTATGAGAAACTAAGAAAACATACTATAATGAGAAACAATACATACTATACACTATACAAGAGAACATACTATGATGTGTTGATCAAGGAAGTGACCCTCTTGAACTTAGTCTACCACAACCCTCAAGGATCCGCAGTCAAGCCCTCATCAGCAGCCTCATCCGAAGTCATTAATCCAACCACAGTCTTACGTTACTTAGTTTAACTTTATCTACTTTTCTGTAATACTCTCACTATTGTCTAGTATGCCTTGCATGGATACTCTTAGAGATATGATCCAATGTAATTCTTGAGTCTCTATATATAGAGCTCATTCTTTCTCAGTTAATAAGAATCTGAACAATCTTCAATTCTATCAATTGCATCTCTCTATTACGCATCTCATATTTCTTCTTACTCTGAAAATCCTCTCGAACATAACTGAATATTATTTCTCTTCGAAGCAAGTCATTCGTGACTTTATCACTAAGCTTGATCTCACTCACTAACTTGGTCTGAATGCATTCCATGTTATGAATCAACTTATGTATACTTGATAAATCACCTGCTTTCATTTATATTTCCTTACATTTCCACAACTAACTTTCTAACTATCTAACTCGTTAACTTATTATTGTTGAGCTTTTAGATCCTTTGAGATTGGTATCAGAAGTGGTTGCTTTTTGAAAAACAAAACTTTGATTTTCAAAGGGCCTTCTATACCACTGAAACTCATTTCTTAAAAAAACAAAAAAAAAACAAGGAAAAATGGTACAAGCACTATCTCTGAATGTTTCCAACAGTGTTGGTGATTCAAATCGAGCTCCAATATTGGTGGCAAATGAATACCATCACTGGTCTCAGAGAATGGAAAGGTACTTAAGGAGACTTGGTAGAGATGTATGGCGGTCCGTAGAAGAATGACCACATGTCCGCGTTCTTACACCTACTCGAACTGATGGAGCCACAACCTGACTAGGAGGAGGACAACCAGTCATGAACCGTCCCACCAAAGATGATCTCGATAAAATGGAAAATGATGTTGTTGCTTTTTATGAAATCTCTTGTGAAGTTGCTCCTGAAAACTTCGAGATTATTATAAACTGTAAATCAGCAAAAGAGATATGGGATGTTCTCAAGAATTTGTATGAAGGCTCAGAACAAGATCGAGATAAGAAGCTCACCACTGCACTCAATGAATTCAACAACTTCAAAGCTCATACTGGCAAAAGTTTAGAAGATTCTTTTAAATGGTTCAATCTGATAGTCACTAAGTTATCAAATGTTGGCACCATCCACAGTAACCATGAAACAAACCTTCAATTTCTCAATGGTTTGGGAAGACATTGTACTACTTCCGAGATGATAGTTCAAGGGGATAGAAAGATTCATTCATTATCTCTCTACAAGCTCTACGGGGAACTACGAGCACAATAATATATCATACTCAAAGACTGTGCTGACTTCGGAGGACCACTTGCTCTTGTAACACAAGCTCCACATAATCAATCTTACTCTCCCTCGAATGACACTGCACCGCAGTCGTACAAAGCCGACTCAGAGTATAATGATGAAGAATAATTTCAAAAGGCTATTGCTCTTGTTAGTCAACAGTTCAACTGGCTACCACCTTCTTCTTTTCGAAAAAATCAACAATTCAACAAACTCCTTTGAACCGTAACTTCAAACTGCAGAATAATCACTCTTGTTATCCCAAAAGTTCTCCCCCACCACCGCAATCTCAAAATACTCAACCAAAGGAGGCACCGCAGTCCATTCAAACCTCTGACTCTGGTACTCTCTCAGAAGACAAAAGAGATGTTGTAATATGTCATAAGTGCAACAAAGAGAATCATTTTGAAAAAGATTGCAAAGCAAATGTGGTGACAAACAGAGCATTCTAACTTAGAATTTCTCAAGAATTGGAGGAAAGGGAAAAGGCTAGGGCATACGTGGCCCATGTCAAAAGAGACCATCAAGTTTGGTCATCCGGAGATGAAGAAGAAACCATCAGCAATATCAAAGGAAAAGACAAAATTTGCATGCTAGCAACTGCTGATGAAGATGGGTCTACAAAGCTAGAAAAGAACTACTGCTACATGGCAAAAGATGGAATTCTAAGCATCGTCGAACATGTAAAACTCATGATTCAAACTCCACACTATAACATGCATGACTGTCAACCCTTCACAGACAATCTTAATGACACATGTGCAGTTGTCCTTATAGACTACAACAAAGCCTTAGATGAGAAGAACATAGCGTCCCAAGAGATGTTTCATGTGAGAGGACGACTGGACAACAAAAGACTCAAAATGGCCATGTTAGCAAAGGATTTAGAGTTAGAAAACGATGCAAGAATGTTGCGTGAAACACAACAAGAGATAACTTTGAACCAAAGAGATTTAGCTCAAAGTAAGATTGTACGCTTAAATATATTAATAGAAAAATTGTTCAATGAAAGTGAAGCTATTGAAAATTTGGTTAATAATGGAACTGTGGACAATACATACAATTGGGGTTGGTCCAATGGATATACTACCTGTAACGACCCAATTTTCACGTCCAAAAATTTCGTTTTTAAGACATTACTTTAGAAAATATTAATAATTCAAAACATTCTTTGTTCAAACCATATCATAACGTAAACCATGTCTAAAAGCCAAATCATACAACCAATCGAAATATCAAAGTATCAATCCCAGAGTAAACACATAAGTGCATAATCAAGAGTGTGTGTGATGAGCCGCTACCGCGCCTGCTCCTTCCCCTTGGCTGAAGAGGTACCTGAAACAACAACTGAAAAACGTAAGCACAAAGCTTAGTGAGTTCCCCCATCGTACCACATACCATATACTCACATGACATACATATATTGTCAGGCATATCTGGGTGCCCGACCTACCCCTTCGGTCCTCTCGACCGGATACTGCCTAGCATATCTGGGTGCTGGGCTCCCCATCTGTCCTTTCGACCGGATACTGCCTAGCATATCTGGGTGTTGGCCTCCCATTCGGTCCTCTTGACTGGATACTACCTAGCATATCTGGGTGCTGGCCTCCCCTTCAGTCTTCTCGACCGGATACTGGGGAACTATTTCTCCCCTCTACTACTACCACATAACATGTATCACAATATCAGAATCTATCTATCATGGCCGGGTATGACTACCCCTCCGGCCCTACCGACCGGATATCTTGGGGACTATCTCCCCCTACTATCACTAGCACATAGCATCATATCATACTAGCACATAAACATAACACATGTATTAGTAATCCCTAGATGAATATCACAGAGACAATCATCTACATACAACTCCTACTGGTGGGCCGGCATTGTGGCCGTAGACCCACCGCTACTGGAAGGTAACTCACCTCAAAGTAGCTGCTGATCTGATCGGGAACTGACTGTCTACTGCTGCTGCTGCTGCTCCGGAAATCCTCCGGCTGCAATTCCCACAACCTACTCAATCAAACACTGCTAACTGTCCTTTGGGTAAAATGACCATTTTACCCCTGATCATGCCTAAGTCAAAGTCAGAGTGAACTTTCAGTTGACCCGACTCGCTGAGTTGGCTCTCCAACTCGCCGAGTGCCTACCTAAACGATTGTCCTGAATCCCGTTTCTACTCGCCGAGTTAGGCGATGACTCGACGAGTTCTCCTTCTAAACTGATATTCAAGTCTTTCATCCTACTCGCCGAGTTGTATGAACAACTCGTCGAGTTCATCTTCATCCGATGAACACTTATGCTAAGACTCGCCGAGTTGTATGAACAGCTCGCCGAGTTCATCTTCATCTGAAGAACACTTATGCTGCGACTCGCCGAGTTGTATGAACAACTCGCCGAGTTGTATGAACAACTCGCCGAGTCTGTTCTTGATCTAAGGAGATTGCCTTGAACTCGCCGAGTCAGGGCATTGACTCGCCGAGTTCCTCCATAGATGAGTTCAGCTTCCGACTCGCTGAGTCACACCCCGTGACTCACTGCTCACTCGACACTACGAAAAGGTGACAACTCGGAGACTCGCGAACCGACTCGCCGAGTAAGATGAACGACTCGCCGAGTCGTTACCATGCAATTACTATATGGTCGATTCTGCTTGAATCCAGTCCATGCCAATCATAGATCTGGGCTCTTAGGGCCTGGTTTACACGTAAAGTTTCCAACTTTACGTGTAGATCATCACCAATAAAGGTTCTAAGGCTTAAAGTGCACCAAAAGGGGTAGATCTAGGGCTTGTGTGCAATATGACTCCATAAAGGCAGTAGATCCAAGCTCCAGGGACTGAATGGGGTCTAGATCTAAAGGCTAATCAACTTGAATCAACCAATAATGCACAACCAAGCTTGGGACATGGTTCAAGAGGGACTTTAATGGAGTAATAAGCATAGAAATAGAGGGAAAACGGGTTATATCTCAAAGGAACCACTAAGAGAACACTAAGATGCTTGGTTTCCTTCCCTCCCTCTTGATCTACTCCACTTCCTTCGCAAAACCTTCAAGAACACACAATAATACTTCAAACTCTCAAGGAAATAAGCTTTAAACGAGGGTTGGGGGCTCTGAGAGTGAATGGGGGCTGGCTTGGCGCGGATATCAGGCTTAAATAGGGTGCAAACCCCTAAAACTTAGGGTTTCATCCAACAGCGGTGACTCACCGAGTCCGGAATATGGACTCGCCGTGTCGCCAACTTAAACATGTCCTGGGTCCCGTCTCTACTCGGCGAGTCGACCCTATGACTCGCGGAGTCCAAGGCTAAAAATGGAAAATACTCAAATAAGATTTACGTACTAGGAACCAGGTGCTACAAATCTCCCCCACTTATTTTAAACTTCGTCCTCAAAGTCTGCTGCTTGATCCTAAAACAACTCGGGATAATGCTCCATCATCTCGTCCACCGGCTCCAAAGTCCATTCCAAACCCTTGCGGTGCTGCCATTGCACCTTCACTAGCTCCACCCTCTTGTTCCTCAAATCCTTCGACTTCCTGTCGAGGATTGCGACTTGGCGCTCAATGTAATTCAGGCTGTCGTCAACCTGAATATCCTCTAACAACACTACTGCTGAGTCGTCCACTAGGCACTTCCGTAGCTGAGAAACATGGAAAGTGCTGTGGATCTGGCTGAGATCGACTGGCAGATGCAGCCTATACGCCACCTTGCCCACCCGGGCTACAACCCTGAACGGCCCAATAAACCTCGGGCCCAACTTGCCCCGCTTCCTAAATCGGATGACGCCCTTCCAAGGCGACACCTTCAGGAGAACCATATCCCCAACCTGGAACTCCAGGTCGGATCGGCGCTTGTCGGCGTAACTTTTCTGCCGACTTTGAGCAGTCTGAAGCCTGCTCCGAACCTACTGGATCCTCTCGGTCGTCTTGAGCACCACTTCGGTGCTCCCCATGACTCTCTGGCCAACTTCACCCCAGCATATCGGGGTCCTGCACCTCCGTCCATACAACATCTCGAATGGAGGGCGGTTGATACTCGCGTGGTAGTTGTTGTTGTAGGAGAACTCGGCCAAGGGAAGATAGGTATCCCAGCTACCACCGAAATCCAACACGCATGCCCGCAGCATATCCTCCAAAGTCTAGATGGTCCACTCGCTCTGACCATCTATCTGCGGGTGAAAGGTGGTGCTAAAATGCAAATGAGTGCCCAACTCGTCATGAAATCTCTTCCAAAATCTGGAAGTAAAACGCACATCCCTGTCCGATATAACCGATACTGGCACCCGGTGCCACGCCACGATCTCCCTAATATAGATGTTGGCCAATTTCTCGGCCGATATGCTCTCCTGGATCGGGATAAAGGGAGCACTCTTGGTCAATCGATCCACGATGACCCAAATCGAATCCACTCCACGTGCGGTCCGGGAAGCTTCGTGATAAAATCCATCGTGATATCTTCCCATTTCCAAAGTGGAATATCCAACGGCTGCATCTTGCCATGCGGTCTCTGATGTTCGGCCTTCACCTTCCTGTAGGTCAAGCAACGCTCAACGTACAATGCCACATCCCGCTTCATGCAGGGCCACCAATAATATAGACGAAGATCCCTATACATCTTCGTCGCCCCGTGATGAATAGAGAACTGGGACTTGTGCGCCTCCTCCATCAAAATATGGCGCACGCCTCCGTGATACGGCACCCACACCCTAAAGTGTACTGTCAATACTCCTCGTCTATCGTGATCAAAGGAGGAAACCTGACCCACCACACGCTTGCTCTTCTGATGCTCCTCCTTGATAGCCTCCTGTTGAGCCTCCCGAATTCGCTCCAACAGGGGAGTCACCATGGTTATCCTCATGCAAACGTCCCTGATCGGCGCCACCTTGCGGCTAAGCACATCGTCCACCACATTGGCCTTCCCCGGGTGGTAGAGGATGTCGCAATCATAATCCTTTACCATGTCCAACCACCGACGCTGCCTCATGTTCAGATTCCGCTGGTCCATCAGGTACCTCAAACTTTTGTGGTCCGTGTAGATGGTACATCGAACCCCATAGAGGTAATTCCGCCAAATCTTGAGGGCAAAAACCACCGCCCCCAACTCCAAATCATGCGTCGGGTAGTTCGCCTCGTGAGGCTTGAGCTACCTCGAAGCGTAGGCAATGACATGCCCCCTCTGGCAGGGCTAAGATCGGCGCCTCGCACAGTCTCTGTCTCAGTGTCTCAAATGCAGCCTGCTACTCGGGTCCCCATCGAAAGACCACGGCTTTCTTCATCAGCCGCGTCAGGGGTACGACTATCTTGGAGAAATCCTGAATAAATCTCCGATAGTAGCCTGCTAATCCTAGGAAACTCCAAATCTCAGATGGAGACTTCGGAACCTCCCATCTCATCACGGCCTCGTCCTTGGCCGAATCAACCAGAATCCCGTTCTGGTTGACAAGGTGTCCGAGAAATTGCACCTCGCGGAACCAAAACTCACACTTTGAGAACTTGGCATACAAGCTCTCCCTCCTCAGGGTCTCCAACACCTCTCTCAGATGCTCCTCATGCTCCTCCTGAGTCTTGGAATAAACCAAGATGTCATCAATAAAGACTATCACAGACCGATCCAGCATCGATCTGCATACGCGGTTCATGAGGTCCATGAACGCGGCAGGAACATTGGTGAGCCCAAACGGCATCACCACAAACTCATTGTGGCCATAGCGTGTCTGAAACACGGTCTTCTGCGTATCCTCCTCCCTGACCCTCATCTGATGATAACCCGAACGCAAATCAATCTTAGAGAACCAAGATGCTCCCTGAAGCTGGTCAAAGAGGTCATCAATCCTCGGGAATGGGTAACGGTTCTTCACCGTTACCTTGTTCAGCTCCCGGTAATCTATACACATCCGATGCGACCCATCCTTCTTCTTCACAAACAGGATTGGGGCTCCCCAGGGTGAACTACTCGGACGAATAAATCCCTTGTCTAGTAGCTCCTGCAGCTGCGTAGACAACTCCTGCATCTCGGGAGGAGCCAACCGATACGGTGCCTTGGCTATCGGAGCCGCACCAGGAACAAGGTCAATCCTGAACTCCACATGTCGCTCCGGAGGTATCCCAGGAAGTTCCTCTGGGAAAACATCTGTGAAATCTCGCACCACCGGAACCTCACTCACCGTCGCCTTGCCCGCCTCCTGGGTATCCATCACGTACGCGACATATCCTGCGCATCCCTGCTGAAGATATCGCCTAGCCCTCGCTGCCGAACAGACTGCAGGTCCACGTTGTGGCCTCTCGCCATGAATCACTAACTCTCCCCCACCTGGGGTCCTGACTCGCAGTAGCTGCTGTGCGCAATCTATCACCGCCCCATTGGGTCTCAACCAATCCATGCCTATAATCACCTTGTTCCCACGCAACGAAATGGGACCCAAGTCTACCAAGTAGCGCTCCTCAAACAAACGCAACACGCAATCTCAAAACACCATCGATGCTCGCACCGATCGATCATCAGCAATCTCTACCTCTAAAGGGCAATCTAACTCGGCCGAAGTCTCATGAAACTTCTTGCTAAGAGCAAGCGAAACAAATGATCGGGATACACCCGAGTCGAACAACACCTGAACTGGGATGTCGTTCACATGGAACGATCCTAATGCATACATATACATACGGAGCACATATCAATATCATAACATCATAAAAATAAAATAGAGGGAAAGAATCATACCCGTCACCACATCAGGTGCGGCGCGTGCCTCCTCGGTAGTCAACTGAAATGCTCGGCTACTCACCACCGGAGCCTCTGCCTTGCCCTGCCGGCCATCCGTGATCCGCAGGGTCGCTGGAGCTGGCGCCTTCACCGGGGCTGAAACTGTCAACTGGGGGAAATTGGCCTTCTTGTGGCCCCTCCGGTTGCAGTGGAAACACAGCAACTCCGATGTCTGAATAACTGCTGCCGGAGCAGTGCAATCCGTGCTATAGTGCCCATACTTGCCGCACTTGTAGCAGCCTGATGATCCCAACCTGCACGCCCCCTCGTGCGTCTTGCCGCATTTCCTGCAGCGTCCCCGTCCCTATTGGCCTTTCGGCCCCGCATCTGATCCCTTGGGCTTCTTCTCCGAAGCCCCTCCTAACTGACCCTCTTCTGCCTTCCGTTTCTTGATGTGCTCTAAATCTATCTCCCTCTCCCTCGCCCTGGCAATCATGGAGTCCAAGGTAGGGCAAGCTGAAAAGCTAACATGCTCCCGGATGTCAACTCGTAGCATATCATGATAACGGGTCCTCCTCATATTCTCGTCACCAGCATACTAGGGCACCAACAAAGCCCTCTCCCGGAACTTGGCAGTGATCTCTGCCACAGTTTCCGTCGTCTTTCTCATGTCCAGAAACTCCCTGGCCAGCTGCTGAAGCTCGACAGTCGGCGCAAACTCTGCCCTGAACCTGGTCACGAAGTCCGACCAGGTCATAGCCTCGATAGCTGAGGCTCCCAACGAGTCAAACACTGACTCCCACCAATCCCAGGCTCGGTCCCGTAAACACCCTGCTGCATACCTCACCTTCGACCCCTCAGGGCAGAAGCTAGTCAACTGTGCAGACTCGATGTCTGCAATCCATCGCCTGGCAGCAATGGGGTCTTTCACCCCATGGAAATCTGGCGCACCACTGCCCCTGAAGTCCTTAAAGGACAGTGTGCGAGGACCCGACTGGCCAGATGCCATGTCACTCCTGAACGCCCTGAGGCGATCCTCCATCAACTCGAAGATCCCTTCCTTGATCGACCCGAAGATAATGGGAGTCGACTCAAGGATACCCCTGGTGATCTCTGACGCGATGAACTCGCGTAGTCCCTCATCTACCGGCTCGGAACCTGATCCCGAACCTGACCCCTCTCCTGAACCGCCATCTACCGGCCTCGATCGAAGTACCACCATTCTGCAATAGATAATACAATCATTAGTGATACTGATACTTCCTGAGGGATCACTGCTACTTACAAGTTCCCTGGTCTTATCTTGGCCTTCCTTGGTTTGGGTACGGATCCTCTGCTTTCAGTAGTACGGGCCCATACTACCTTCCACATCTATCCGTACCTTCTTCAAGGAATGCCTCGACTCCACCAGATCCCTTTCACTACTGCTGATCACTGCTATACTCATCCTAGGCTTGCCCTATGGAAATCTATGATTCTACTCTATCCAGTCCTTAGCTGCTGCTGGCCCCCTTGTAATGCCAATTAGCCATTACCCGAATACCATCACATGTGACAAGGCTCAGATAATCCTTCGAGTACCCGACTCGTCCCTACAATGGTTGGACTCAAACAAGAGCTGTACAGTAGGATCAAATCCGGCACTCTAAGATTATTCAACCCTGATCACATGTGACATGACGTATTCGCCTAATGGCTAACTCCCATTATTCAGAGTCCCACATACCACGAAGCAAGCAAAATTCAGACAAGGGTAACAATCTCAATCAACTCTATCTACTTACAGGAACTGTACTAGCATAAAGTGCTAAGCTCATACTATCAGGCATAACCTAATCAGGCTATCCTACTTGCTGTCTACTCAATAACTAGCATGCAATTCTCATACAACTCAAACACATAAAGCAGGCACATAAGGCATCACTCCTAGATCCTTAGTCCTATTCTAGCATTTTGTTCTACAAAAGCTGATAAACATAACATAAACTTGTATGGGTACTTTGGGGAATACTTACTTGAGCTCGGCCGGTCGCGCACATCACACACTTCGTTCTTTCTCAAAACTCTTTTCTCAATTTTTAGAAAACATTTTCTTTTAGAAAATCTTTTAATCCCTCGATTTGAGTTCAGACACCCCCGAAGGTGTGTCCGAATCCCTCAAACCAGGGCTCTGATACCAACTTGTAACGACCCAATTTTCACGTCCAAAAATTTCGTTTTTAAGACATTACTTTAGAAAACATTAATAATTAAAAACATTGTTTGTTCAAAACATATCATAACGTAAACCATGTCTAAAATCCAAATCATACAACCAATCGAAATATGAGAGTATCAATCCCAGAGTAAACACATAAGTGCGGAATCAAGAGTGTGTGTGATGAGCCGCTACCGCGCCTGCTCCTTCCCCTTGGCTGAAGAGGTACCTGAAACAACAACTGAAAAACGTAAGCACAAAGCTTAGTGAGTTCCCCCATCGTACCACATACCATATACTCACATGACATACATATATTGTCAGGCATATTTGGGTGCCCGACCTACCCCTTCGGTCCTCTCGACCGGATACTGCCTAGCATATCTGGGTGCTGGCCTCCCCTTCGGTCCTTTCGACCAGATACTGCCTAGCATATCTGGGTGCTGGCCTCCCCTTCGGTCCTCTCGACCGGATACTACCTAGCATATCTGGGTGCTGGCCTCCCCTTCAGTCCTCTCGACCGGATACTAGGGAACTATTTCTCCCTTCTACTACTACCACATAACATGTATCACAATATCAGAATCTATCTATCATGGCTGGGTATAACTACCTCTTTGGACCTACCGACCGGATATCTCGGGGACTATCTCCCCTACTGTCACTAGCACATAGCATCATATCATACTAGCACATAAACATAACACAGGTAGTAGTAATCCCTAGATGAATATCACAGAGACAATCATCTACATACAACTCCTACTGGTGGGCCGACATTGTGGCCGTAGACCCACCGCTACTGGAAGGTAACTCACCTCGAAGTAGCTGCTGATCTAATTGGGAATTGACTATCTACTGCTGCTGCTGCTGCTTCGGAAATCCTCCGGCTGCAATTCCCACAACATACTCAATCAAACACTGCTAACTGTCCTTTGGGTAAAATGACCATTTTACCTCTGATCATGCCCTAAGTCAAAGTCAGAGTGAATTTTCAGTTGACCCGACTCGCAGAGTTCGCTCTCCAACTCGCCGAGTCCCTACCCAAACAATTGTCCTGAATCCCGTTTCTACTTGTCGAGTTAGGCGATGACTCGACGAGTTCTCCATCTAAACTAATATTCAAGTCTTTCATCCTACTCGCCGAGTTGTATGAACAACTCGTCGAGTTCATCTTCATCCAATGAACACTTATGCTAAGACTCGCCGAGTTGTATGAACAGCTCATCGAGTTCATCTTCATCCGAAGAACACTTATGCTGCGACTCGCCGAGTTGTATGAACAACTCGCCGAGTCTGTTCTTGATCTAAGGAGATTTCCTTGAACTCGCCGAGTCAGGGCATTGACTCGCCGAGTTCCTCCATAGATGAGTTCAGCTTCCGACTCATTGATTCACACCCTGTGACTCACTGTTCACTCGACACTACGAAAAGGGGACACACTCGGACACTCGCGAACCGACTCGCCAAGTCAGATGAACGACTCGCCGAGTCGTTACCATGCAATTACTATATGGTCGATTCTGCTTGAATCCAGTCCATGCCAATCATAGATCTGGGCTCCTAGGGCCTGGTTTACACGTAAAGTTTCCAACTTTACGTGTAGATGATCACCAATAAAGGTTCTAAGGCTTAAAGTGCACCAAAAGGGGTAGATCTAGGGCTTGTGTGCAATATGACTCCATAAAGGCAATAGATCCAAGCTCCAGGGACTAAATGGGGTCTAGATCTAAAGGCTAATCAACATAAATCAACCAATAATGCACAACCAAGCTTGGTACATGGTTCAAGAGGGACTTTAATGGAGTAATAAGCATAGAAATAGAGGGAAAACAGGTTATACCTCAAAGGAACCACTGAGAGAACACTAAGATGCTTGGTTTCCTTCCCTTCCTCTTGATCTACTCCACTTCCTTCTCAAAACCTTCAAGAACACACAATAATGCTTTAAACTCTCAAGGAAATAAGCTTTGAACGAGGGTTGGGGGCTCTAAGAGTGAACGGGGGCTGGCTTGGGGCGGATATGAGGCTTAAATAGGGTGCAAACCCCTGAAACTTAGGGTTTCATCCAACAGCGGTGACTCGCCGAGTCCGGAATATGGACTCGCCGAGTCGCCAACTTAAACATGTCCCGGGTCCTGTCTCTACTCGGCGAGTCGGCCCTATGACTCGCCGAGTCCAAGGCTAAAATTGGAAAATACTCAAATAAGATTTACGTACCAGGAACCAGGTGCTACACTACCGCAAAGGATTCCTCACCCCAGTTTAACAAAGATCGACTGTATGTCCCTCCGGACCGAGAATTTCATTTTCTAGTCAACAATAAGACTTTTCCCGAAGAAATCAGAACTCACTTCGGTAGACTACATAATCTAAGAGATAACTGCGTCATTGAGGAAATTGTGCCTGAGGTTTCGGGTCACACATGTGATCAAACTCCTATCTGTGGCACAATCTATTCAAATTCTCAGGCCTCATCAGTTGTTGATGAAGAAGTTGTCATAGAAAGTCCCGAAGTCTCACAGGACTTTCCATCTCTGCCCTCAGACCGCAGTGTCTCTGACTGCAGTCATGAGTCACAAAAGTCCAACAAAAGTCCTATTGATGTCACAACTCAGACTTACTCTGCAGAAGTCAAATCACCCTTACCACAGTCCACAATAAAAATTTTCGTGACTCTTCAGCCAATTCACCATGAATTACCTATAGAGAACTTTGAAGTTGGTCAATACTCTCAAAACCCTGACACTTCAAGTTCCGATGAGTCAAACCCTCGTTTTCAAAAGTCTACAAAGGTTTCCAGGAAACCGCAACTGAACACTAATGACTGCGGTTCCCCAAAAACCTTAGTAAAAAAGGCTTTCAAAGAGAAATTTCGATCCCAAGGCACAAATCGACAAACCTTTTCTAAAAATAAAAGTCACATCAGATTTCCAAAATCTAAGAGTCCAGAAAAGTTGGTTTTTGCTCACTATTTTTCAAAAAACTCTCCCATCAAGAAAACATGCAAAAAGGAATGTACAGTTTCAACATCCATTCCTAACTCATCTGACACAACCCAAAAGAAAGAAAAGTCTTTTTGAAACAATGGTTTTCAAATCTATTCCTCAGTTGATCCAAAATGGAAGGGTATCTTACCCACTCCAACACTTTTAAAATCACATCAAAATTTCAAAAAGTGGAAGGAAATTTTACTAAAGCCCATAAAAGGTCCAAAGAGGTTACACGTGCTAAATATTTTTCGAAAAGAACTTTTCAAATTCCAACAACACCAATGTCAGATTTTACCAACCTTAGACCAGTCATAAGCCTACCTTATCCTTCCGACAGCTGACCAAACAAAGTGTCAAAACAATAGACAAAATTTCAGCTTGTCAATGTCAATGTAGTTGTCAAAAAGGTTTATCTCATGTCAAATCTGATCCTTTTCTGAAACCTCGTAACTTTTCAAAAAAAAAAACGCAACACTCCAAAAATTCACAAACACCCAGGAATACGATTAAAAGTTGACACGAAACCAGTCCCTACAACCTCGATTAATGCATCAATCAGAAACTCATCCTTTGTCCCAGGCTACAAACTAGTTTGGATGCCTAAACTAACCGTATAATTCTCAGGCCATGTGCAAGGAGGAACAAGAAGAAGAATGGTTAATTGACAGTTCCTGCTCCTTGCACGTGACAGGAAGGTTAGAATACCTTTGAGATTTCAGGCCAATTTGCAACGGTGGAAACGTCAGATTCGGGAACAATGCGAATGGGATAATCTGAGGCTTTGGTGTTCTTACTATGGGAAACTTCTCTATTCAAAAGGTTTCTTATGTAGAAGGCCTTAAACACAATCACATCAGTGTTGGTCAACTATGTAAAGCAGGCAATCGTGTTGAATTTGATGACCGATTTTGCTATGTAATGACAAGAGATAGGAGCACTTGTCTGATCAAGTCCAGATCCGAAGGTACTATGTACCCTCTGGATGTATCTCTGATCATAGGCAAACTGCAATTATGCTTCCTATCCAAAGCAGTATACGAAGTCAGTTGGCTATGGCACCGCAAGCTAGCTCACCTCAACTTCAGATACATCAACAATTTGGTCACAGGTGAACTAGTCAGAGGTCTTCCAATCCTCAAGTTCAACAATGATACTCTCTTTCCTGCATGTGAAAGTGGAAAGCAATTCAAGGCAAGTCACCCCACGGTGACCGACTCCTCAATTTCTTAACCATTGGAACTCTTGCACATTGATCACTGCGGTCCATCTACCGTAGCCAGTCTTCATCACAAAAAATACATACTTGTTATAGTGGATGACTTCACACATTTCACATGGGTGTTCTTTATTCGACTCAAGTCAGAAACACCGCAGGTGTTGATCAACTTCATCAAGGAAATTTAACTTCATATCAAGTTACCAGTTAGACGTATCCGCAGTGATAATGGAATCGAGTTTCCTAACCATCTTCTAAATAGTTTCTTGGTTTCCAAAGGCATTACTCACAACTTCTCAGCTCCCTACACATCACAACAAAATGGGGTAGTAGAGCGAAGGAACCGCACTCTAGTAGAAGCTGCTAGATCTATGCTCAACTTTTCTCAACTTCCTCTCTACTTCTGGGGCAAAGCAGTGGCCACAGCCTGTTTTGTACAAAACCGAAGCATTGTGTGCGAACGTCTCAACAAAAATACCGTATGAGAGCCTTAACAACCGGAAGACAAATGTCCGATTCTTTCATATATTTGGGTGTAGACGTTTCGTAATCAACAATAGAGATCACCTCAACAAATTCGCACCAAAGTCTGATGAAGGTGTCTTCCTTGGCTACTCCACTAACAAGGTTGCTTATCGAGTTCTTCTTAGACGTATAAGGCTGATAATTGAAAGCCTCGATTTGAAACTTGATGACCATCACATCCGCAACGCCGCTCCATCAACCGAAACCACAACAATTCTAGAAAGTGATATTCATGCCTCTTCAGGTCCATTAAATCTAGTTGAAGTAAACTATGACGATCTCTTCGACCCGGTAGATACAACCAAGTTATTCGAAGTTCTTGTGTCTCTGGAAGCTCAGCAGCAGCATGGTGATGTATCTGGTCCTATGTTGTTCGATGAAGTATCTCTAAATACTTTCACTTCGCCAGTTGAGGGGGAAAACTCAACTCCGGACCATACAACAACCATCGAGGTTCCAGTACTAGAAGATGCAGCTCCAATCCGCAGAGAGTTTCAACCATCAAACGTTTCTTCGGATTCGGATGATGAAAACATAGAGAATATTGATACAAGAACAGATTCAAGGATTATCACACTTCCATTTGCAATCCAAGGGGAACCATCGAAGGTTCAAGGGGAACTCCCGTATGCACTCCAGGGGGAACCTTCACCATCTGCCCAAGAAAACTCTGATCCATCCTTCCCAGTTCAAGACAATTCAGCAGGATGTTCTCAAATCCAGGGGGAACTGCCGTCTCCAACCGCAGAGTCTTCTGATATTGAAGACATTCCCTCCACCATAGCTGCTGATCATCTGCAACCCCATCTACACGTATGGACGAAAGACCATCCACCTGGACAAATCATCGGTAACCCATCCGTAGGAATCCAGACTCGATCATCCAAGGACTTATCCGATCACTATCACTACGCAACATTTCTGTCTTCGGTCGAGCCCCGAATGATCAAAGAAGCATTACTAGAACCAGAGTGGATATCCGCAATGCAAGAAGAGCTGGAAGAATTCAAAAGAAGCAAAGTATAGCAGCTCGTTCCGAAGCTGCAAGGCCACACCATTGTTGGTACTAGATGGGTGTACAAGAATAAGTTGGATGAATCTGGTGCGGTCGTCAGAAACAACGAAAGACTAGTTGCCAAGGGTTATAGTCAACTTGAAGGCATTGACTATGATGAAACGTATGCTCTGGTAGCACGAATGGAAGCCATTCGGATCTTCTTAGCATACACAGCTCACAAGAACATCAAGGTTCATAAAATGGATGTGAAAAGTGCTTTTCTCAACGGTGAATTACAAGAGGAGGTTTATCTTCAGCAACCTCCGAGCTTCAAAAGTCTTGAATTCCCAGACCAATGCTACAAGCTTGAAAAAGCAGTCTACGGTCTAAAACAAGCCCCAAGAGCGAGGTACGAGACTCTCTTTGAATTTCTTGTCTTGTCCGGATACAAAAGAGGAGTGATTGATCCCACTTTATTTAGAAAAGAAAATGGTGATCATCTTATGCTTATACAAATATATGTGGATGATATCATCTTCGGATCAACTGATCAAAAGATGGTGAATGAATTCGCTAAGCTGATGACCAACAAGTTCCAAATGAGCATGAATAGAGAGATTAACTTCTTTCTAGGACTTCAAGTGAAACAAGTCCCTCAAGGGATATTCATTCATCAGGAGAAATACACCTCTGAACTATTAAAGAAATATTCAATGGACAACTGTTCTTCGGCTAAGGTCCCCATGGCCTTCGGATATAAGATATCTACTGATCCCTCAGGCGAATCAATTTATCACAAGACTTATATAGGTATTATTGGCTCATTGATGCACCTCACCGCAAGCCGACCAGATATCGTCTTTGCAACAGGTGTATGCACAAGGTACCAGGCTGACCCGAAAATGTCACACATGACCGCATCCAAGCAGATTCTACGGTACTTAAAGGGTAGCAAGACTCTTGGATTATGGTACCCCACAAGGAATGACTTCAACCTACAAGCATTCACAGATGTGAATCATGCCAGATGTAGACTAGATCGTAAAATTACCTCAGGTGGATGTCAATTTTTGGGTGGAAGACTCGTCATCTGGTCATCAAGAAAACAAAATTGTGTATCATTGTCTACTGCAGAAGTTGAATATGTGGCCGCAACCAGCTGTTGCTCACATGTCTTATGGATGAAAACACAACTATTGGACTATCGATACAGAATGCTGCAGATACCAATCTATTGTGACTCTGAAAGTGCTATATCAATTTCTCACAATCCAATTCAGTACTCCAAGACCAAGCATATTGAACTACGATATCACTTCATCAAAGACCACATCCTGAAAGGTAACATTGAACTAATTTTTTTCCATACTCATGTAGAGATTGCTGATGTATTCACAAAGGCACTTGACTCTACAAAACTCAACAGTTTCTTACAAATGTTAGGAATGATGAATCCGGACCCACAATTCTTTTTGAACTGGTAGGTACCGCAGACCATCCTTGGTCTCTGTTGCGGTCCTAATTGAAGCTATCTATGATAAATGGTTTTGATATACCCTGTGTACCGCAACCATATATCATACTTATCCTTCAATGGTCCTTATTGTTTGTTATTACTAATATTTGTTCAAGTGTTCTCCTCAGTTCTTCTACCGCAGTCATCCATCCGATGGCAGATGATCCATTCGCAATGAAGTTTCAATCCGTAGTCACCTTGATTGATTTTCAAACTATTTCAATTTTTTTCATGGTGTACAATTTAATTATCCTTCATTAAATAGAGAAAAAAAATTTAAAAAAAAAACATTCTTTATGTAACCGTCCCATTCTTTTGTATAAACCTCGTGTCAGACCTATTTTAGGTATGATGACAAAAAGATCGATTTCCCAAAATCAAATCCTTTAAAACTAATCCTATTACCCCAAAACATCCAATCCGTTACAACTTCCCCTACACAACAGATTAATCCCACCCTCACCACACGTTCTTCAGACGTGGTGTTGAAGTCTGACATTTCATAAAATGCTAACCCCTTTTGGTAAATCTCAAAAATATAGATTAAACCTTTTTCTTAATCTGTGGCTGAGATTATCTCTCCTAATCCAAGAAAACACCCAAACATTTTACCTAATTTCACTTAGAGTAAAATCGTTTCCCGCTCTAAATTAGCCACTATAAAACCCCCTTCTTCCCCAAGAAAAGTTTACGCTTTCTGAACCTCGAATCTTTTCTTACACTCTGTTTTCTATTGCGAAAACTTCTTCAACTCCTATAATGGTAAAATCAGGCATCTCCAAGAAACACTCCAAGGCATCTGGACCAGTAAACCCTATTGGTTCAGACTCTGCATCAAGACACCCAATGCCAAAGTTTGCTTCCAGAAATTTTAGGGCTGTGTTGGTAGAGCATTCCTTCTACAATGATCCGACCAAGTTGATGATCAAGTTTCTATCCAATCACCCACTGTTTGGTCCCTTCGATTCATTTATAGATGTGGTTCCTCTCTCAAGTCTCTTCAAATGTGCCTTCTCAGCGTATCGACCCCTTGAAAATCCTCAAGAAGTGCATCTGAACTTGGTAAACGATTGTTTGGTCATTCTGACTAAAGAAAAGTTCCTCACTGCCATCAACCTCCTTGTTCATCCTTCAATCAAGGTTTTCACTCCAAGTATGGTGGACATCCTTTATGCACTCTACCAGATGGGTTACCAAAAGAAGATCAAAGGCATAGGCGAGTTCAAGAAAAATCAGCTGCCTGCGGTATGGCAATTTGTTTGCCACTTTGTGATCCGCAGCCTGTCCGATAGAACCGGAGGCACTGATAATATGGGTCTCAAGCTCCTGGAGTTGGTGTGGAGCATCTTCACTGGCCATGATATGAACTACGGTCAGATCTTGTGGGATGACTTCTTGCAATACATTCCCAAGGAAAGTCCAAGGGAGAATCCTACCGAACTCACGTTTGCCAGATTATGTTCTCTATGCATCTCAGACCTTCATACGGATGCAAGACTTAGCATGGGCAACGAAATCAATCTCTTCATCACTAAAGATCTCAAAAGGTACAATCCTTCTACTGATCAATCTGCTTTCTGACCTATCAGATGGCTACCAATCCATATTCTTTCGACTCTTTGTCTTGAAACTACTGATGTCTTAGACCATATTGAGGCTACGGAAGGTATTGCCCCACACGTTTCTACTCTGCCTCTAAAACCCACATCCGCACTCACTGTCCCTGGAAGGTATTGCCCCATACCTTTCTACCCCGCCTCTACAAAGACGCAAGCAGTTAGCCTCAGCTCATCAAGGCCCCGGCCACACCAAGAAACATGGAACTCCTAATAAAAAGGATGCTCCCAAGCAAGCTGACCCTTCAAAGAAAAGAAAAATCATCCCAACTGTGCCCACAAATGTCGATCCAAACAAACATTGATCTCACTCTCCCTCTATGAGTGATTCTTATGAGGACGATCAACCCATCTCGATCCTCAAGAAAAGAAAAACCAATCCCACAGACTAAATGCGTGACCGGACTGATACCGCAGCCACTCTAAAGGCTCCAGTAGTCCTTGGGGTGGCCGCACACCCATTGAATGCCACTATCGAATACTACTCAGACACAACAAGTGTGTCTGTGTCACCGCAACATGGAGACTCACCCCCAGTTCACTCCCAAGAGGATGCAACTAGTTCCCGCCCTAAGGTCTCAAGGGCTTCTCGTCTACACTTCTTTTCCTCTAAGGAGTTGAAATCCATTCTTTTGTCTGTTACCCAAAAACTTCAAACACCCTCCCAACTGTTGGGCTGGAGTTTTATTTTGATGTTGCGTCTTTTGGGCTCGTTAGTTTAGCCATGTACACTCTGGTTTGGGCCTGTCCAACCGAGAGCCTTTTATGTATTGTATATAAGTTAATGCTTGCATGCATATTAGGTTAACAGCGAGATAGAGGTTTACGATTATAGAGATTTACGAATAGCAATTCATCTAGAGTACAGCAGGTTTCTTAATCGTTTTGTAACCTATCAATGCTCTACAGTTGATGTTCTTAATCGAGCTCTTCTGAGGATTATGTTTTAATCATTCGACTCGTTTGATTCAATCTTGTCTTGTTCTTTTTATTGCGTTCTTACTGTTTTTATATTCATATACTTGTTCAAGATCTAATCGATCTTCATAGATTAAAAGTTATTTTAATCCCTTCAATTGGTATCAGAGCAGAAGGCTGTGTAATCGATACACATCTTTTCTGTGAAAAAAATTTCCATTAGGGTTTTCCGCAATCATCGATATTTATTGAGCCGTCATCTTAATTGACGTATCTTAATATTTATTGTTTTGCCCTAATCTGCTTTATTACAAGTCTGATCTTTGAACAGGTTTTTACGATCATAATGGACGCAACGCAATCAAACCCTATTAATATTTCCAACAGCATCGGTTTGACGACAAAGATTCCAATCTTATACACCCATGACTATGAAGTATGGGCGCATCATTTTGAAGACTACGTGATTGGATCAGAGGACAATGGTTATCTCATATGGGAAGCCATCATCAATGGACCGTTCTCTCATTCTGTAACGTCCAGAATCGTTAAGACTCAAAAGGAGTACAATGATCTGCTAAAGGACGTGAAGGATATTGCACAAGATGAAAAAGACAAATTCCAGTGCAATATTAAGGCATTAAGGTTGATAAGATTCGCCCTTCAGTCCGACACATTCAGATTGGTCAGCTCATGCACAACGGCGAAGGAAGTATGGGATAGACTTCGCGAACTGTATTCCACAGACGAAGATCTTGAACATTCTATCCAAACCTTGCTTCTATCTGAGTTTGGAGAATTCAGGCAAGGGGCCGAAGAAACGGTGACCCAAACGTTTGATCGCTTCAATCATCTTCTCAGCAAGATGATCAAACACGACATTGAAAGGAAGCTTATCGAACAGAAGGTTACTTTCTTGAACGGACTGAGGTCTGAGTGGAGAGCAGTGGTTTCCACAGTCAAAGCCCATGAGCAGTTTAAATCATACTCTTTGGCGAAACTGGTGGGTATTCTCAAGTCCCAAGAGAAGATTGTGGTGCAAGAGAAGAACGTCGTTTCTAATCTTGGTTCGTTGGCCCTCCTATCTAAAAGTAAAGCTGTGATGGAGGATGAAGAGCTCAACTTGGAGGAATATGACCTCACGTCTGAGGATTATGCCATGATGGTGTCCAATCCTAAGAGGTTCATAAAGAAGAGATTCCCCAGCAACAAAAACCGAAACTGGCAGGGGAGTTACAGCTCTGAAAAGGTGAACAATGAACTGAAGGCTGAGGAGCCCAAGAAGGAACCGAAGGCAGATGGCGATTCCGGAGTAAGCTGTTTCTACTATGGTGGCAAGAACCACTATGCTAAGGACTGTGTTCTTAAGAAGATGGCTGAAAAGGACGATGGAAATGATGAGGAAGCCGTGCTGCAGAAGAGACTAGATGATTTGAGAAGGAAGAAGTCTACCGCTAACCCTTCTATTAATGCTCTTATTGTGCAGGGTTCGGTTAATGATGATGAGTTCGGTAGCACAGAAGTTTGGTCTACCGACTCAGAAGACGAAGAAGTAAGGAAGCCTACCCATGGAAAGGCTTATATGGCTAAGGAGGAAAGCAGTGGTGGAAAATGCTTCATGGTGACTGACGTATCTCAAATGAGGGGATACAACACCGATGGAGGAAGCGATGGACCAAAGGTACAGGAGGATATGTGCTTTACGGCCAAACCACTCAGCCAGCAGTTCAATGAGCTCGATGAACTGATAAAGAAGGTACAATCTGTTTTTATTTCATCTAAAGTACCACCATCCTCATATGAGAAAGAACTAAAAAATGTTAATACAAGAATTTCTCATTTAGATATTAGCTTAACTCAAACTCGAGTCACCAATTCTAACCTGACTGATCAATTAAGCAGGGTGGCGTCGAAGAGTGAGGAGTGGCGAATGTGGATTGAGTTAAAAGAGTCGGAATTAGTTAAAGTTAAAGACGAAAACATTTATTTGCAGAGAGACAATTTAAAATTGTTAAAACAACGAAATGTTTTTTGTTTAATTGCTAAACGTTTATATTCCAATATTACTCAACTTCACTTGGACTGTGAGATAGGCCAAAAGATCCATCGCATTATTTTGCCCTTCCTAGAGTTTAAGGAGGATGAAATCGATGCCGAAGCCTACAATTGTGAGAGTGTGATATCGTCTGATGATGTCAATCCAACCTACATGTATGGACTGGACAAAATCGAGTCCTTCATTAAATCCAAAGACCACAAGGACATGCTCAAAAATCTTTTGGATGAAAATGACAGACTTAAACTGAGAACCGAAACCATGCAAAAATTTGACTCTCTAAACGCCAACGTAAGCTCAGAAAACAAAATTGATGTTGAAAATGCATCTAAGCTTAACGAGGACGAAAACATGAGTGAAATTTCTGTAGAGGATACGGTTGACTGCTCAGAATTTGTTAAAAGCGAAACTGAAAACCACAAAAATCTAATTTCTGAAAATTCTGTGGAGTTCGCTCGATTGTCCCAACAAAAGTCCCCGAAATTAGTAGAGAAAGCAGTTGTGTATCAAAAGGTCAGGACCACTCCGAATCAAGTATACAAGGTGACTGGAGTAACCGAACATCAAACAGCTGAACTCACAGCTATTGTTAACGAAGACAATGCTGATGGCTGTGATGAGTACTTCTGGGAAGCTCCAATTGATAATGCAAACGAAACCGTTGGCTTATCTGAAAGAACTACCTGGATGAGCAAAGGAAGATACATCCCTGAACCATTGAACAAGCCGGATAATTTCAATGAGCCAAGTACCAGTGGTACGAAAGATACTCCTCAGGAGGATGATCGTTCAGCAAAAGAAGACATTCCCTCTACTCCAACAGCTCAAAGTGGAACTTCTTCAGACATTCCTTCTACTCCCTCAGTGCAAACTGGATCTTCTTCAGATATTCCCTCTGCTCCCACAGCTCAAAGTAAAACTCCTGAAGTTCAAAAGGAACCAGCCAAGGAGACAACAAAAATGAAAGCGAACGTTCATCATCAACCTAAGCAGATGAGGAATAAGAAGATAGAAAGGAACCAAAGATACAGGAAAAACCTTTCTGAAAGGAAACAATTCTGGCACTCCCAGAATGCATACTACTCACACCAAGACAAGAATCTGAAGTATGAAAACAATCCTGTAAGAAAGCCTGAATGTGCACCCAACCGAAAGCCAAGGTTCGGTTCACAAGAAAATACCAACCGAAGGCAAAGGTTCGGTTCTGAAAAGAACTTCAACCGAAACCAAAGGTTCGGTTCCAAGAACAACTCCAACCGAACGCAGAGGTTCGGTTTTGAAGTCAAAAGAGAACAAGACTCTAAGGTCAGTCCCTCCAATGATCAAAAGCAAAAGGGTCACCTAGAGTCACCAGCCAGGAAGTCCTCTCCATCCAAATCCTCTCATTCTAATTCTTCTCGTTCTTCTAATTCTTCTACTTCCACCGATTCGTCTCCATCTTGCTCTACAGCTAATTCTGCTTGTCCTCAAAAATCTCATTCATCAGCTGAACAAAAGGGAAAGCAGAAGGTCAATGAATCCAAACCAGAGTCCAAACCGAACACAGTCAATCCTAACAAAATAAAAGTTTTTACCATTAGAAAGAAAGATGAAACAACCCTAATAAAACGAACATATCTAGTTGACATCTCTCTTACAATTCCCGTTCCCATGAAAAGCTCACATGGACCCAAGAAACTTTGGGTTCCTAAATCTGCTTAATTTTTGCAGGTTATAAGTGACGAGCAGTTTGACGAAGAATGGTACATCGATAGTGGCTGCTCGCGTCACATGACAGGGAGGAAAGAGGAGCTCAGGGAATACAGATCTCTTGCAAATGGTGGCAACGTCAAGTTTGGAAATAACTCTTTCGGCACCATAAAGGGATATGGAATGATAACAAATGGAGACTTCACTATAAGGAAGGTGGCTTATGTGGAAGGACTCCAACACAACCTCATCAGTGTATCTCAGCTTGTTAGAGGTACAGGTCTCAAAGTCTCATTCGATGATGAAGGTTCTGAAATCATAGAGAAAAAGACAAAGAAAGTGATTCTCAAGTCAGAGCGAAAGGGTGAAATGTTTCCTCTAAAGATGAAACCCATCAAAGGAAACCCAGCCATATGCCTGTTATCAAAAGCTCAATCCGACGAAAGCTGGTTGTGGCACCGAAGACTCTCTCATCTCAACTTTAAAGATATCAATCGACTTGTCATTGGAGATCATGTTAGGGGTCTTCCATTGCTCAAGTTCGACAGAGAGCATCTATGTGCTGCATGTGAAATGGGAAAGCAGAGTCGTCAAAGTCACCCATCTGTAATCAACACAAAAGTTGTTGAATCACTCGAATTGCTTCATATCGATTTGTGTGGTCCTTCATCTATCGAAAGCATCGGTGGTAGCAAGTATATTCTTGTTATCGTTGATGACTTCTCACGATTTACATGGGTGTTCTTTCTAAAGCTCAAATCTGAAGCGACTCAAAAGCTGAAAGTGTTTATCAAGCAAATTGAAGTTCAGCTCAAGAAGGTCGTTCGCAACATCAGGAGCGACAATGGTCTTGAATTCAAGAACAGGGAGTTTGAAGAGTTTCTTGCAGAAAAGGGAATTAGTCACAATTTCTCAGCTCCCTACACACCACAACAGAACGGGATAGTCGAAAGATGGAACCGGTCTTTGTGTGAAGCTGCCCGAACTATGCTATGTTTCGCTTCCTTACCTCTTTATTTTTGGGCTGACGCTATTTCTGCTGCTTGTTTTACACAGAACAGGTCCTATCTCAACAAGCGATTCACGCTCACACCATATGAGATGTTAAACAACAGAAAGCCCAATGTGAAATTTTTCCATGTGTTTGGCTGAAGGTGTTTCATCTTTAACTCTAAAGAACACCGCAACAAATTTGACGTCAAAGCCGACGAGGGAATTTTTCTGGGTTACTCGCTCACATCCAAGGCATACAGGGTCCTAAACAAACGTTCAAGAAGGATTGAAGAGACATACTATGTGACCTTTGACGATAGCTATGTTAAGAAGCTGCAGGCCAAAGAAGACACTGCCGGGGAAATCTTTCCTCAAACTGGCCAAGTCACAGTCTCGATCGCCAATTTATACAAGAAATTTCTGGAACTCTTTGACGAACCGGAAAAAGCTTCACTCTCAGAAGCAGGTGCAGCTGACAACAAAGTTGATCATATGAAGCAGATTGTCGAAGATGCTGCAAGAAGAATGCATGAAGGAGAATCGCCCACTGATGAATCTCCATCTAACAATGCTTCAGTCGAGGGGGAGCCCAGTTCTCATGTCGAGGGGGAGCCAAGCTCTACAACTTCAACCGAAGGTCCTTCACTAACCGAAGGTGCCTCACCAACCGAAGATGCCTCTCTAAACGAAGGTGCTTCAACGCCTGAAAGCCCAGCACCACAAGAAACTCCTGAACCTCATGTTTCTCAAGACTCATCAATTGAGGGTGAGCATGACGATATGAAGCTCGATTATGATAGCCAATCTGAGCCAGAAGAAATGATCAATGCTGAACTAGACCCAACCTTCGATCCGAATTACCCGCCTCTTAACAAATGGACCAGAGATCATCCTATCTCTCAAGTAGTTGGTGATGTATCTAAAAAGGTTCTGACCCGATCTCAACTGAAGGCAAAACAGACATCCTTATTTTCAAAGGTTGAGTTTTGTATGTTTAACTCATTCGTATCAAAAGTTGAACCGAAGACAGTTAACACTGCGCTCGATCACTCTGATTGGGTTCAAGCAATGCAAGACGAACTGAACGAGTTTGAAAGGAACAAAGTTTGGCGCCTCATTCCAACTCCACCAGATGCTTCGGTTGTTGGTCTCAAATGGGTCTTCAGGAACAAAATGGACAAGGAAGGTAATGTAATAAGGAACAAGGCTCGTCTGGTTGTCAAGGGATACTGTCAGGAGGAAGGAATAGACTATGAAGAAACTTTCGCTCCAGTAGCCAGGCTAGAATCAGTTAGAATATTTCTGGCTTATGCTGCTCACAAAAACTTTGACGTTTTCCAAATGGATGTCAAGTGTGCATTTCTCAATGGAGAACTCGAAGAAACTATGTATGTGGAGCAACCTCCTGGGTTCGTGAACGAAAAGTATCCAAATCATTGCTATATTCTGGATAAAGTTGTGTACGGCCTCAAACAAGCTCCGAGAGCCTGGTATGAAACACTTACAAAATTTTTAAAGATGTCTAAATTTAAACAAGGTTCGGTTGACCCAACCTTCTTTCGCAAAAAGGAAGTTAACCACCTTATGATTGTTCAAATTTATGTCGATGACATCATCTTTGGCTCCACGAATCCCAGCTTAATAGCTGAATTCAGAAAGTTGATGGAGACTAAGTTTGAAATGAGCTCAATGGGTCCTATTAACTTTTTCCTTGGTTTAAACATAAGACAGGGACCCGAAGGCATCTTTATCAATCAGGAAGCTTACACAAAGACTCTCCTAGCGAAGTTTGGCATGATGGGAGACTCAAAAGTCAAAGTCCCAATGGCATTCGGCACCAAGCTTACCCCATCTCTAGACAAACCGGCTGTCGATATCACGCTCTATCGTCAAATGATAGGCTCACTGATGTATCTAACTGCTAGCAGGCCTGATATCATGTTTTCTGTGTGTTATTGTGCTCGATTTCAGGCAAACCCACGCGAACCTCACATGCTTGCAGTGAAGAACATCTTACGCTATCTCAAGCGAACCACCTCCTTAGGTCTATGGTATCCATCCAACTCAGGCTTCTTTGTTCAAGCCTATTCTGATGCTGACCTTGGAGGATGTGGACTCGACCGTAAAAGCACAACTGGTGGCTGTCAATTCCTGGACGGGAAGTTGGTCAGCTGGCAATCCAAGAAACAAACGTGTGTGTCGTTGTCTACTGCCGAAGCGGAGTACATTGCCGCGGCATCCTGCACATCACAAGTGATTTGGATCCAGAGTCAACTTCGGGACTATGGACTCAATATGAAGAAGATCCCACTATATTGTGACTCTGAAAGTGCAATTAGGATCTGTCATAACCCAGTGCAACACTCTAAAACCAAACACATAGCACTGAGGTATCACTTCATCAAAGATCATGTGGAAGATGGAAATGTCGAAGTTCACTTCGTAAGAACCACTGATCAACTGGCTGACGTCTTTACCAAAGCTCTTCCTGAAGCATCATTCAATAAAATATTGCACGGACTAGGTATGATGGAATCTGAGTCAGTATCTCACACTACCTCTAAACCTCAAACGTAAGAAGCGAAACCAACCGAACGTTCGGGTTCGGTTCAACCATCTGACTCGCTCATTACTTCAAAGGTAGTTTTTCTAAGTTGTATATTTCTTGTACAAGTTTGTTTTTCTTTGTGTTAATAGTATTTATCTCTTGTATATCTTAATTCCTTCGTTTCTCAAAATTTTCCAAAACCGAAACCTACCGAAGGTTCGGGTTCGGTTTTTCAAAATTTTGTGGAACCGAAACCAACCGATAGTTCGGGTTCGGTTTTTCAAAATTATCCTAAACCGAAACCAACCGAAGGTTCGGGTTCGGTTTTTCAAATTTTTCTAGAACCGAAACCAACCGAATGCTCGGGTTCGGTTTTTCAACGTTTTCCCAACCGAAACCAACCGAACGTTCGGGTTCGGTTTTTCATAAATCTTTTTCAAAGTTTTTTTTAAGTCCTATTTTTTTATATTTTTTTTATTTTTTTATTATTTTTCGTACTTATTTTTTATTTTATTCTTATTATAAATTTCAAAAACTCCAAAAATATTTTATTTAATTTTTTTATGTTCATTCGTTTATGGGGATATATTTGATGAATTACTTAAGTGTCCCTAGAAGCATGTTGCTGTATGTGTCCCAAGCCTCATAAGATTTTGAATAACAACCTTCATGACCTGGTATACACAAACCTTGTCTTCCCAATAAGGCTAACTCATTTATTGTAATCGTGAGCTACCTCAACCTTTTCTCACATGAGTTAAGGTTTCCTGCTTGGTCCTTGTTTTCGCAGCAGAGGTACTATATCTTCTTACACCATCTCCATAACTCTTCTCCACTACATTCGTTTCATTATCGTAACCCTTGAGACTCTCAGAAACTACCACTGAGGTTTATGGTTACACAACATCTGTGTTTATGATCTTAGTTTCGTGCAACTACGAGCTGAGTGAAACCCAAAATTCAACACCAAAGAATTGACAGTGAACAATTAATTTGATCAAGTTTTCACCAAAGAATTGACGAATGTACCCTTATAATGTCTCAAATTTTCTTTTGCGTGATTCCCATGAAATTGTTACACACCATAACATTTCTTCCCAAGGGATCCAGTTTTAAATTTTTATCTGAGATTTTATATTAATCCAAGCCAATACAAAATAAATTCCTACCTACTTGTTCAACAGACTACACCGGTCTCACAAGTACTTTGTTCACTTTCTTTCTTATAACAAGAATAGAATTGATGAATCAAAGCGAAACCACCCTTAATTAGCCTTATTAAAAGAAGCCTTTCAACATTCATTAATAAATGTTTGATCGTACTTCAACGGGATTCCACACTAACACTTTGAGGTCTCTCTTGACCTTGAAGGAAGAGATTCGTGCCCGGGATCATCAGTTTCGTGTCATTATTGACATCACAGAATATCCTTAAAAGAGTTGTTTTATTTCTTTTTCTTTTACACTCTTTGCACGAAAATCCTAGATTTTCCAAAATTCCGTTACTAATTCTTTTACAGGCTGGATTATTACTGGATGGTTAATAATGAAGTTGTGGTCAAAAACTATCCACGTGGCTCATTAATTCAAAAAGATGCCGTTTAAAAAGGATAAGACGAAAGGTTGCTGACTCGGCGGGAGTTAAAGGGATAGAAATTCAAACGACGGTAAAAAGGAGGCGCGTGTGAATTTGAAACGGCCGCGCTTTTTCTGACACTTAAGGACGCGTGTGCAATATTGAAGCGTCATCACTCTGGCATTAAAGGCGCGTGTGGAAATGGAAACGGTTCCTCCCTCTGAACCGGCGCTTATTGGGCGGCATAATCCTAGGAACCTAACACTCTCTCTCCTACGTGATCATCGCACGTCCCAACTGTCACTAATCAATCACTCAAAAACCCGTTTTGTATTTCCATAAGAGATTTGATACGATTTTTCTCTCTCCTATCACCCACTATAAAAGGCCGTCTACACCACCTTTTACCTCTTTACTGCCTCCATAATTTCCAAAGCACAAATACTACCAAACACTCTCCCGTTCATCTCCTTTTCCAAACCTGCAACAATGGCTGAATCATCTTCCGTACATGCTACCTCACAGATTCTTCCCATTCGACCCCAACAATGTCTAGTCATTGATCTTAACCCACTGGCGTATGATTCCTACATGTCACCGGTTATAGAATGCTTGAAGTACTCCCAGCTTGCTCCTGCACTCTCACGCATTGAAACTGTGCCAATGGTGTCCCTATCGTAGGTTTATGCGACTGCTTACTACGACAAGGCTATCGACCGGGTATTCTTTGAAGTTGCAGAACACAAGACTTCAATTTCTCGCCCCCGTTTCTGCACTATGCTAGGGTTTGCTGCTGACCCATCGCGAGTTCACCCGGAGACGATTCCGGTTGGGATGCTGTACAACATGTTTTACAACATGGGCTACACAGAGGTTCTCACCTCCGTCGCCAAGTTTAAGAAGTCTTGTCTGCCGCCCCAGTGGAATGGTCTGTTTACAGTTCTTTTCAAGGGCCTGTCAGAGAGGAGCTCAGGATCTGACGGTGCAAGTCGTCTTTTCCTATCGATAATGTATGGGGTGTGCAACGGGATAAATCTGGACTATGGGTTTGTCCTATGGCAACAACTCATTCAGAGCCTCTCTTCCTCATCCCGACACTCGGAGGTGTCGTTGGCCCGGTTCTGGATCTTGATTACAAGATGGGCCATGGACAAGTTCAACGTTCCTACTGCTGATGGTGCATCAATGTCTTCTATTGGTACTTTCCATACCAAGAAGATCATCGTATCAGATGCATCGAAATTTTCCTTCATTGGCTCCATCCCGGAGACAATGTATGCAGATGTGCCCTCTGACAGCAGACTGATACAGACGATCAAGGAGTTCAGGCCAACTGGTCCCAGGGACTAACACCGGATATGCTCAGATCTATCCATGATGCTGACAAACCGACCAACAGGGACAAAAAGGGTTAAAAAGGGAAGCAAGCGGCCAAAGCACCAAAGGGCCCTTCTCCCAAAAAGAGGAAACAACCGAAGGCTGCACAGTCCCCACAGCCGAAGAGAAGGAAGACCCAACAGAAGCGAAAGCTAGTTATTCCCTCCTCTTCAAGCGAATCTGAGGGTGGAAGTTCGGACTCTGAAAGATCTCAAGGAGACGAATCTCCTCAACGAGGCAACACACCACCTCGGTCCCCAACCCCAGAGATGGAACTTCATCAATCTCCAGTTCCTTCACCTCCACCAACAATTTCTATTTCCATTCCCACCATAAACCCCAACCTCTTTCCCTATACCACCACCCATATTCACCACCTCAACCGAAACACCACCAGTTACCGAAAACCCTCCAGTAACCGAACCACCACAAACCGAAACCCAAACTCAACCACCACCCGAAACTAACCCACCCCATACTCAACCTCCAAATACACCAACCACAACACCCCTAGCTTCACCACCACCTCCATCTCCAGAAGACGCCTCCGATGGCGACAACCAATATCTTGGTGGTGATCACATGAACTTCGATTCGGTCTACTATAGTCCGTTTCAAGTTCAGAGTGACGAGGAGGATGATGCTCCAGTGATAAAGAAGCATCTCCGTGAGCTTAACGAGAAGGTTGATCTAGTTCTCGCCTCCTCCACCAACCAGCAGTCATCTCTGTCTGAAGCTGCCCTTCAGAAGATTGTTGACGCCTTTTCAAGGGCTCAACATGATTCGGTGGCCTCAGCAACTGCTGCAATAGATGCCTCCACCCGAGCCTGTGAGGCAGCGACCGAAAAGGTCGATAAACTATTCTCCGACGCTTCCAACCTGATGAAGTCCCTGCAGGAAAGCGCCGACGCCACTAAGACAACTCTGGAACCGATTGTTCAACAATTGGCCAAGTTTGTCTCAACGGAGCTGTCTTCGTTCGCTACCCTCCGCCAACATATCAGTGATGACAACTCGGCACTTCGTGCCTCCATCGATGCCCGCCTGGCAAAGCTACAAGAGGATCTTGCAGCTGAGAATTCTCTGATGGATGTTTTGGCGAGCAAGACTACCGCCCTCAAAATCAAGAGCACGCAACTTTCCAACTCCCAACAACAATTGGAAGCTCTTCGATCCGAAAGGGAGGTGATAAAGACGTGTGTTTCGGATGTCCATGCAGCGTTATCAAACATCCTGGAAGCACACGACCCCATCCTAAACCATTCGGTGAGGCGTACCCTCGCTGAAAAACTCTCTCCGGCCATGGACCTTTAAAGCAAAATTGAAGGCCTACCGAGTTTCGTGTCCATTCCGAAACAAGGGGGAGATGAGAAGAAAGGATCGAAACCACCTCCTTCCTCCAAAGCTACTCACACAACCGAACCACCCTCTGCTGGTCATGCTTCGGGTTCGGGTGTGAAGAACAAGGGCAAAAACATAGCTGAGGGAGGAGATGAAGATGAAGACAAGGAGACCATTGCCGACATGTTAAAAAGAAAGAACAGTCGCAATGCTGATGACGATGCCAGTCGTGTGGCGCGAGAGGCTGAAGAAGCCGAACGCAAGCAAAAAGAAGCCCACGATCTCCTTGAGAGCCAAAAGATGCTCTTCCCTGCCTGGACCAGGGATCGTATGATAAAAGAGGCCATAGAAACTCCAAGCATATTATGGATCGAGCCGGTTATATCATTCGACTGCAACAACACTGTCGACTCGCAGTTTGATATGCCGCTGACTCGAAAGGCGTTCATCTTCCATGCCTTCTCTAACATTTTTGAAGTCCCGCATCCGAACGATGAGCTTGACAGGGAGCTCATTGACTTCTACCTGGAGGCCGCTCGCCCTCAATATCTTACCTGGAGCGCCCAAAAGATTGTAAACGTTCGGGTGCTGAAGCCTTATGCCATGGGGAGATTCACCAACGTTAAGTTCAAGCTCATTCGTGGATCAGCAAGAACTGCTCATATTATCTCCCTGGCGGATCTGCCGAATCTGAATCCTCATGACTGGATTGTCTTGTATAATATCCTTCTGACAAATGAATCTGAATATGGTCCCATCATAGACCATGTCAAAAGGATGTTGGCTTGCTACATCATGGAGGTTGCCCTAATGGATCAGGAGGTTGCCACAGTGTTTAAGAAGAAACCGAAGATAGCACCTGTGGGATCGGCCAGTGATCTAAACCAAATGCAAATGGGCAAGATTGATCCGAGGCGAAACTCAGTAATGTTCACTAGAGCCGAAGGACAGAAATGTCTCTTCGCTTTAGCTGACAAGCACCTTTACACCATAGCTTGCTTGGAGCACGTCTTATCAATTATCAAGCGGTGTAAAGAAAATTCGGCTGATGACATCAAGTACTTCAATGATATGATCAATTGGTACATCCGGTTTAGACAGACCATCCTCTCCATAACCAAGTGTCTGTTTAACACCGTGAAGAAGAAGGTACCAGCTTCAGCTGCCGGCCCAAGTAAGAAGTAAAGGTCTCGCTCCAAATTGACGCAAAGGGGGAGATTGTTGGGCTGAAGTTTTATTTTGATGTTGCGTCTTTTGGGCTCGTTAGTTTAGCCATGTACACTCCGGTTTGGGGCTGTCCAACCGAGAGCCTTTTATGTATTGTATATAAGTTAATGCTTGCATGCATATTAGGTTAACAGCGAGATAGAGGTTTACGATTATAGAGATTTACGAATAGCAATTCATCTAGAGTACAACAGGTTTCTTAATCGTTTTGTAACCTATCAATCCTCTATAGTTGATGTTCTTAATCGAGCTCTTCTGAGGATTATGTTTTAATCATTCGACTCGTTTGATTCAATCTTGTCTTGTTCTTTTTATTGCGTTCTTACTGTTTTTATATTCATATACTTGTTCAAGATCTAATCGATCTTCATAGATTAAAAGTTATTTTAATCCCTTCACCAACTGCAAGGCGATTCTTCAATCTTTGCCAGATCTGAGCCGAGGCCAGACTTGACCCCGGGTCAAGGAGACCAAGGAAGCTCAGGAAATCCTACTCTGCTTACATCTGTTACAGGTGGTTTAGCCATGGTGAGCACCAATGTGCATGGATCTGTGAACCCGAGGGACACCTCAATGCGTTTTGAAGGAATTGAGGAAATTGATCTCAACTACTCATGGAGTAAGTATCAACCAAGCAATGAAGTTGAAGCCAACAAATATGCCGCTTTCCGTAGGGCATTTCAAGCAAGAAAGGCTCATCAAACAAAGCAACTTCAATAGAAACAATTGGAGATTCAGTCTGTAGCGAAGTATTGGGCAGACGCAATCAATAATGCCCATACCGTATCTACAATTAGCAAAGTTCAAGCATTGATGGACGAAATGGCAGAAACAATCCGCAAGGCTCAAGCCGCGACTGCTGATCAAACTCCTTCAAAGCCCCTTCCAACTCTAACTAATAGAAAATCTCAAGACGAAGGCACCACAATAGAATTCAGCTTCGCTCCTACCTTCAGATTTGATGATATTGATCTGAATGAGGTAAATCAGCTTAACCCTTCTGATGATGATCTGATGATGTTAGATGAGGAATAGGAATCGAGTGGTTTTAAACACTCAACCTCCAAGCCCAAGGAGAAAAAGAAGAAGAAGAAGATGGATATTTCTAGAAAAGAATTTTTGAGTCTACAATCCAAAGTAGATCAAATTCTTGCTGCGGTCAAGTCCACTCAATCGCAATCTGAAGACTCTCCAGGACCGCAGTCCTTAATTGAAAGGATTGAAAGATTGGAAACTCGGGAACGTTTGGCTGCTGAGAGGATTTCTCTCAAAGTGGAAATGGGGATTTGGTCTCTCGACAACACTCGACAGGCTGATCACAAGCAATTCATGGCTGTTGTGGAGTACCTCGTCTTTGAGGTATCCGCAATCAAAGAACACTTGCAAACAGCCATTGCGGACCAGTCCACTCTCTCGCAGAAGCTGATTGTTGAGACTCATACTGCTTATGAGTCCACTATGTTAGTCCTTCATTCAACCATCAAAAGACTTCAACGATCCTTATCATCCAACTTTCATAGTCCTGAAATTCTACAACTCATAAAGGAGATTCATCGGATACTCTTCAACACCGCAATCCTAGTCAATCAACAACTGGCTGATGTTCTTAAAGCTCACTTTCAGGAGGTGTGTGCCAAGGTTGATGGTCTCAAACAATGGCTTGAGGAAGCTCCGGGTCTGAACTCGTCAAGAGGGGGAAGTGAAGAAGACCATCTTGAAGAAGAACATCACTAAAACAGTGCTTCTCATCATAGAAGCCCTCCCATCATAACAGAAAACATTCCCTCACCGCAACCATCTACTCACTAGACATCACCGCAACATCCCTCTCTCTCTCAACAGAAAATTTCTCCTAAACGACCTGAGACTCCTCCTCACTTCAAGAATCTGGCTCCCGACATGACATCAACAAGCTCCAATGACTCTCCCATCACAAAACAGAAGAAAGCTAACTGGAAAGCAGCTAAGTTTGCTAAACTCGTATGGTGAGAATTCGGTTTTGACACCAGCATGGATGAATCCTTGATCAATTCTTGGATCAATCCCCACCGCAAACTACTAGATGATGACTACAAACCCTACCTTACCTATGCTGAGCCCCCTTCTGATGGCTACTGGGATGTTCCAATCTCCCCAAATGCTAAATACTTCATGGTATTTGAGCAATTTGACTGTAGCCTATAGGATCATAGAAGACTGCCTATGGAATTCGAAAGACTCAATCATTTCCATGCCAAACATGCCTCTTGCATAGATAAAATCTGGTCTAACGATAGACCATCCGCATTCAAGAACTTCAAGCCCCGGAAATTCATGAAGGCTGACTTCATTCAATACACACTTACGAGAAGGAATCAGGACTATGTCCGAACCCAAGCTGACTTCCCATGTATGAACCCAGAAGAAGTCTTTCTAATAGCAAAGGTGTTCCAAAACAAATGTGAAAAGTATCCAAAAATGAAGATAACACTTGAAAGGGCAAACATTTTTTTGAAGGAAACCATCTGCGACTTTGCAAAGATTGATGCGGACATCCACCCTACAATTGCCAAGAAGTTCGATCTACCACTACTTAATCCTGCACCGATGTCTACCGAAGGTTATCAAGAGCGATCCCTAGGTGCAACAAACTTCCCTGAACTTGGAGTCATTTTCAAAAGAAATGTCGTTCAGATCAAATACTTCATTCCCAAGACCTCCATGAATCGTCTTACAAGAAAGCAACTTGAAATCTGTCGAACCGTAGTAGAAAAATCAAAACACACGACTGCCGAAGTCAAGTTCGAGATTTTAAGAAGGATCACCTCGTTGGAAAATATTAGAAAGTTTTGGTGGATTCTGATCAAGTTCCGGAAACCTGATAAGTGAATAAAAGTTAAAGAGGTCACTTAGGGGAAATTGTTGAATCATGGAAGTGACCCTCTTGAACTTAGTCTACCGTAGCCCTCAAGGATCCGCAGTCAAGCCCTCATCAACAGCCTCATCCGAAATCATCTATCCAACCGCAGTCTTACTTACGTTACTTAGTTTAACTTTATCTACTTTTCTTTAATACTCTCTATTGTCCAATACACCTTGCATGGATACTCTTAGAGATATGATCCAATGTAATTCTTGAGTCTCTATATTTAGAGCTCATTCTTTCTCGATTAATAAGAATCTGAACAATCTTCAAGTCTATCAATTACATCTCTTTATTACGCATCTCATATTTCTTCTTACTCCCAAAATCCTCTCGAACATAATTGAATATTATTTCTCTTCGGAGCAAGTCATTCGTGACTTTATCACTAAGCTTGATCTCACTCACTAACTTGGCCTGAATGCATTCCATGTTATGAATCAACTTATGTGTATACTTGATATATCACCTGCTGTCATTTATATTTCCTTACATTTCCGCAACTAACTCTCTAACTATCTAACTCGTTAACTTATTATTGTTGAGCTTTTAGATACTTTGAGATTAACTATTCCACAACTATACTTGTTCTAATGTTTGTCCAAGTGTGTCTCAAGTTTTTCTCTCAACATGATGAGAAACAAAGAGAACACACTACATACTAGATAGAGAGAACATACATTACACTAGTACATACAATACATTTACAAGAATACAATAACATAAATGTGAACCATTATTTCGGGGCATGGCATTGCTGCCATGGCTCGTTTTGTAGCCAGAGTCTCCTGGAGGGAGAGTATGAATTTCTGTATAGATCTATACTGGATTGACTATCCTACACCTTGCTGTTCGCTACTGTGGGACTTGCAAGTCTACGGGTGCCAAATGTCATTTCTTCCGACGTCTTTCATCGTCGTGTTATTAGTCGATAGTATGATGCAATCATATCACATTACACCTTAAATAACAATTGGTTTAAGGTAGTTAGTACAACAGTAGTCACTATAATACAACACTATAGTACTATTATTATTTCCCCATTTCATTCACATTGTGATCTTCTTACATAACCGGTAATGTAGAAACTTTATTTTTTGTTAATGATAGTCACACTTGGGAAAATACACACTCTTACAAGAAACAAACATACATCACATTTGATCCCTTGGTAGAAGGCTACGTTTAGCAGAAAATATGGGATTTTCTAGGAGATTCAAACATTTACAACTTATACATCAAACACTTACAAACATTTTCATACAAACAATGACACTAAAATGATTAAGAACTCACTAGCTTTGAAGTTGATCAACTCTTTCAAAATAACTTGTATTCTCAGGTCATCAGTACACAGGTACCGATGCCAGGTTTTGAGAAGGTGGAGCTCATTCAAGACTCATCTCTTATTTTGAATTAAATTTTTGGTGTGTTATAAACTTCACAGAACACACATGTATTAAATTATATTATTAAAGCAATGGATGATGATGTTGCTTGATTACTACTATGCTTTGTTGTGATACTGTACATGACGTCCTCCACCCCCGAACGTTTCCAACGTTCCGGTTTTGGGGTGTGACACACGCTCACTTGTATCACTTCATGGAATTTATCTCGAGTGATCTTAAGACGGTAATATCATATATATCTTCAAACCTAGGGATGTGAGTTGTTGACTATGAGTTGGTTATCCATTGATTGTACGAAAACGCATCAGTAACTTGATGTCATAAAACGTGCTTTTGTGTATAATCCAATTAGTAGTTAGTACAAGCATATGAGTCGAATTTTATCTGTTCCTTCTAGCAATAGAAGCGGTATCTAGGCCCCTCGAAGATTTGGTTTTGACTTATGTGTCGGGCCCGGTCAAAACCTAATTGATGTGTTCAATTTAGTTCTAGGTCAAAAAAATCAGAGATCGAGAACCAACTGCTGGACAAGAAGTACGACATTGTTCCATGTATTTGTCCGGCTGACATCTTGAGAACAGAGGATTATATGATCACTTATCTAAAATGGTGCTTCATAGTTCACAGAGTTTTAAAGAGCTACGATTTTGGTTGGTTCCTAAAGTTATACTTGCAACTATAGTTATCAAACCTATCCAAATGGGAGACTATTGGATAAGGTGTCTAAGTCTGTAACTATATTTAGTATGAACTTGACCCGACCCGACATGGTCCATTTGGGTTACACTTCACCTAACAATTTGTATGGATATATTTTTGAGAATAAGATCTTTATGATATATTAATATATTATAAGTTATAATATATTAATATAAAATCATATTATTTAATTAGTGTTGATCAAGAATTAATTTAATGATCAAAAGAAGCTAATTAAATATGGACTCTTGCATATATATGGAATGGGCTAAGATTTATTTAGGATGGGCTAAAAGTATATGGAAGTCCATGGATAGTCTATGGAGCTTTTAACTCATGGATCCTAGGTAAATGAAGAGTCATGGGTATTAGGGTGTAAACCTAATCCTTCATAGTATATAAAGAGGTCCTTGGTTCTACAATTGGCACTAGTGTGTGTGAGAAACAAGGGTGGGCCGATTTTAGCAAGCATCATATTCTCTTAAGTATTTCCAAGTTGTTTTGGGTGATTTGTGACACCGCTTGAGACATCGACAATATTCGTAGTGGGCTCTAAAACTCCAAGCAATCAACCACAAAACAAAGGTATGCTATTCTACTTAATGTTTTATATTACAAGTACCCCATAACATGCTAGTTAGACTGTAAACCTTGGAAATCAAATTTGCATGTATTTTAGAGAAAACATAGACCCAAGGTTTCTAGGGTTCCATGTACACCATAGAAGTGTTATAATGCTCAAAACCCAACAAATTGATCCTTGAAGAACATCTTAGTGGAAGTGTTTTAGTAAGAAGAGGAATCATATATTGTTGAAATGGTTAAATCGAGAAATGAGTCATACTTCGTTTCTAATCAAGTTTTAGAGTTGTGCTGTAGTTACTACACATCGTATCTTGAAACTTATTTTATACTAAGTAGGTATATAACACCTCATGAAATGTGGAATAATAATGTTTTCAAACTGTACCACATTTGGATTTTGAAGTTGTGATGTTTTGGTTAAAACAAAGGATAAACTAAGACCATTTCCATGAAATGTTTCTTGTCAAGAACCCACACTAAATTTTGAATATTTGTTTTTTCTCATTAAGGAATGTCCCTTTAGAGAGATACTTATATGTCAAGAAGTCAACGGAAGTCTTATTCAGCTTGAAAATTTTCAAGATTCAATCGACAATGACCCTTTTAATTATCAATAGCACACAACCTGAGGTTGATAACCTATCGTGTTAAGTTGACGCATTCTTGTTTCTATGTACCTTCCAGTTGAGTTGGCAATGCTTATGAGTTCTATGGTTTTTATTTGACTACAAATTCAAAGCACGTTGGTCAGTGAAGGTACATTGATCAATATAGGTGAGCTACTTCACAACACAGAAACACTAGTAGGCCTTATGCTACCAAAGGGCAAGAAAATAAGAATTAACAAAGTTCAGTCCATGAAAGGAAGGCTAAATTTGAGTTTGGTTTTGTCCTAAACCTTATCTTATGATTGTAGATTAGAAATGATAGATTCACATGGATTGGAACATGTACACCATATAATCTAGGTGGCAAAAAAGTTTCCCTCTAATTCATAAGAATGATTATGAGGAAATATTTTTGCTAGTAGGTTTTAAAGATTTGATAAATATCATTGTGATTAGTAGTTTTGCTAATTGCGTTCTCAAATTCGTAATATGATTTCAACATCCCTTTTCATAGTTCGAATTGTGAGAAATGGAAAGGAACTGTTTAAATTTTCAGGATATATGGCTATAAGTTCTGAAAGGGTTTAAACACTCACACACACACATATGCTATGTGATGAAGGTATATAAGCATAAGAACTCTAGTTAAAGACTTATCAAAGCATCTCATATCAAAATTTTGTACTTTAGTAAGACAGTCAAGAGTATTGATTTCTAAAAGTCCAGCTGATTTTTTGGTACATGTCAAAGCTAGTGTGAGCATACTTGTTGTGCTATTAGGAGCATAATTGTCATGTTAGTGGGAGCATAATTGTTAAGCTAAGTGTTGCAAGTTGGTAATACTATTTGTAGGAAACAGAGTTTACAAATTTCCAAGGTGCAGAGTCTGGAAATTGTTTCGTTATAGTAAGGCTTAAGGAGAGGGCACTCATACTTCATTTCAAATCTAAAAGTTTAGATTGAAGGGTTCAATAGTACTTAGACTTGAACATATATGCATATCATTTTTAAATGATTCAATATAGGAAATTCGATATATGGAAGTATTATAGAAAGAGTGATCGTATATCAGGTCTCTGTGTAAGACATAATGAATCGAGTCCCATGTGCTTAAGATATAGGATAGTTTTCAGATGCTATAATATTCACTTGTTCTGATTTTTCCAAATGCCTTCGGCATTGAGAGGGAAAAAGAACTAGAACTTTGTGTGACTAAAGGCTATTAAATAACTATCTAGAACATTCTGAGGTTTACTGAAGATTGGTTGCTTGTGGACAGTTATAAGTATAGTATTGTTTGGAAGGACCATAGTGACATGTTTTAGATTGAGATGATGCTTGATCAGAATAGATGATCATACGAAAAAAATTTCATAACAAGAGTTGAAATCTGTGTGAATTGGAAACTTGAATGCAAGGAATGTGTTCAAGGAGTGTACCTTGAATTTGAGACTTCATTACTATGGAATTGTCTTTTAGTAACAAAGTTCCAATGAAACATTATGTAATATTGTTGGCTAAGTCTCTATGACTTTAAAGCTTTGACATCATAGAAGGACAATGCATGTAAGGTTGGAATTCTAGCACATTTTAAGTAGCAACAAGAATTTAGAATTATGAAATGAGCATCATTGGAATAGTGCCCAGTCGATTTGTTCACATAGGAAGAACCATAGAGAAACATAGTATGCATGTTCATAACATGGAATGATTGATGTTTAATTCAAGTGATTAGTTGATTACCTTAAAAATTATATACAATGAATAATGTCTTAATTAATATGGTGATTAAATAATAAGAGTTTTATTTATATTCAATAGTTTTGAGACCATAGTTAACTAGGTTATTATTGTGTTTCACTTTGCATGTTTTACTTCCTAAATAATTTGATTATTCAAAATTCCACAGTCGCTCGTTGTTAGGATTAAAACCCTAATTGTGATTTGATGAACAAGATGCAGAAAATAAGAACAAACACAATAATGAAGATTATGTCGAATGATCACTCGATTTATTGAAATATGAGGGATAAATTACACTTAAAGCATAGACTAAAGAATCTAACACTAAGAAACCTCACGTGGCGGCTACATTTTGCCTCACTCTTAACCCTAATAATGAATAATACATGACTATTTATAGGGAAAAGACAAGTCTTGGGCTTTTAACCTAGAATTCATCAAAGGGGCCCATTGCCATCATCCATGGAGTGCTTTGAAACCCTACAATCTCCCCCTCAAAGTATGGAATGGATGACAATGCTTTAACTTCCAAAACAAGCATCTAGCAAATAAAAAGATCTGCAACGAGGAATATATGAAGCAATCCACGAATCTTGATTCTTCAATAGTCTTCAAACATGGGCTCTAGGATATATAAATCAAGCACTGAAGTAATGTCTTTAAACTTCATTTTCGAATGTAATCCCAAAGAATCTTCATGAAAGCCAAACCCGCCATAAAAACCATCTCAGAACAAAGAAACTGAATCACTTCTTGTCTTTGAAGAGCTCCCCCTCCAAGTCACAATGATCTTCAAATAAGCTAATGATATAAGCCATCAAAAAAATATCATGTAACAACCCAAACTTTAAGATTCGTAACGCCACTTGATCGAGAAAATACAAGAAGTCGGAGATATAACAAGTCCTTAGCAGAGCTCGATGAAAAACTTCCGCTATAAAGGATACTTCTCTGTAAAAACCTTAGTAGAGCTCGATGAAGAACTTCTGTTGTAAAAGCTACCTTCATAATTTTCCCACAAGCTTTATCAAAAATCTTCAACTTTGAAAAGTCACAAATCCAATTTTGAATGGCCATACCAAATTCTCCCCCGATTTATAATCAAAAATATGATTATAAAGCCTTCAAATGGTCATGAGAATGATCTTGAATGGATAAAAATTTACTATGCTCCCCCGTGACAAAAAGATATACACAAAAATCCGAAAAAAATCGTGAAAACTTGACGTTATAAAAAAAACGACTTTCCGAACCACCAAGACTTGATGGAATCATTATTTTGCTGTTCACGAAAAAATATGAGCGTTGAAAAATCCAAAACTGTTCACCAGCCCTTAAAATTGCAAATTTTTCGAAAAATGGGCTGAAATTGTCACTTGCTGAAAAATAGGGACTGAAATTGTAATTCTGCATCAATACTCCCCATTATTTCTGACAAAATCTGGAAATCGTCCATAATCGCCAAGAAGTGAAAACAATAGGGACCAGAAGTGTCATTTCGTTGAAGTTTCAGGGACCATTAATGTAACTTGATATCTTCTTCCCCAATTTAGAGGCTGATAAAAGGAATGCGCGACTGGAACAAATGCTAGACCCCAAAATTTAAAACACGCAGATCATACTTTCGTTTCAAGTACAAGCAACCGAACCTAAGTTCGTTTCAATACCGCCATTTATTCACGCGAACCTGATTTAAAGAACCGAACGTTCGGTTCGTTTCTTATTCCAAATCATGCTTCATCAGGCGAAACTCCTTTCGCTTTCGGTTCATCCTTCGTTCGCTCCAACCATTAACAACCGAACCTAGTTTCATTGATACAAAAGCAAAACCGAGCATCCCGATTAGAATAAGGAGCGAAACCTTAGCCAAGCCGAATCACAGGTTCGCTTTCGGTTCATCTCCTATTTCAGTCCCAGCATAAACACGCGAACCCAAGATCGAGGTTCGTTCCAAGAGCTACCAACCGAACATAAGTTCGATTGATAATTGTTCTTCCCAATTGATTTCCAATTCTAGTTTCATTCGTTTGCAGTGAACATCATCAATTTTGACTTTTTGATTTTGACAATCGATCGCACCAGTTACGATTTCATTCCGATGAACTCTCAAATCCGATTACATTCGTTCTCAGTGAGTTCACTGGAACCAAAGATTTTGCATTACCATTTCATCTCGTTCCGATAGACGCCATCCAACATCACAATTTTGAAACCAAATTCTGAGAAATTGGTACCGACTCCGAGATCTGTATTCTAATTGCAAAAGCCATTTGTTCTGATTACAAGCTAATCTCTGATTGGTGATTTGAGTTCCGTGAAAATCACCAAATTAATTAACACAAGTCATTTCCAGATCGAATGTGTTTTTCAATCAAAATAGCAAACTTCCTTCAATGGTTCATCAATGTACCCAGAAACTCATGAACACGAATCGAAAAAAAACTTGAAATCAAAAGGAATCGATTCATGAGTCGATAATCACGACACGGATGTTGAAATTGATAATCACGAATGAATGAATTTAAGCACAGAACAAAAACGCAAACGGAAACGGAGACATAGATGTAATATTAGGGTCAAATAAAACTGGATCGTGATTATCATCAAATACTCGCTTTATGAACAGTGACGGACTGAACATTTTGGGCCAAAGCAAAAGTAAATACGATTGGATTCAAAGGCTTAAAACAAAGGAATTAATTGATTTGGGATTAAGCAAATGATTTGATCCCAAACGAACAGAAAAGAGAATCAGATTAAAAAAAATACTAGATGAACAGTATAAATCTCCATGAACAGTAACTTGAACAAGAATCTTGATTCCATACCGCCAAAACACCAATAATCTTCAATATGTGTAGAAAATCACCAAATCAAGAACCGATACTTCAAAAATCAACAGATTTTCAAAGACCCGCTCTGATACCACTTGTTAGGATTAAAACCCTAATTGTGATTTGATGAACAAGATGCGGAAAATAAGAACAAACACAATAATGAAGATTATGTCGAATGATCACTTGATTTATTGAAATATGAGGGATAAATTACACTTAAAGCATAGACTAAAGAATCTAACACTAAGAAACCTCACGTGGCGGCTACATTTTGCCTCACTCTTAACCCTAATAATGAATAATACATGAATATTTATAGGGAAAAGACAAGTCTTGGGCTTTTAACCTAGAATTCATCAAAGGGGCCCATTGCCATCATCCATGGAGTGCTTTGAAACCCTACACTCGTACTTTTGGAAGTAAGTAGCGAACTAAGACTATCATGAATTGATTTGTAGATTGTTTATGGAGATTAGACATAGCAATAGTTTTGCTGCAATGTTCATTAGTACTTAGTAATGGGGATTTTTAGTATTGGATAAACCCATGCTCAGAGAATCACTTCATGGATTTTATCAAGAGTAATTTTAGGACGATAATATCTTATATTCTTAGAACAGAGATATAGGAGTTGTTGTTTACAAGTCGGTTGTGCATTGATAATACGTAAACACATCAGTAACATGATGTTATAAAACATATTGTTGTGCATGATTTAATGAGTAAAATAGTGCAGTCATATAAGTGACAGTTTATTCGTTCCTTTTTTCTAACGGGAAAGCGATATCTTTGGGCCCTTTGATGATTTGATGTCGACATCTGAATTGCTTGGCCAAGCCTAGACTGAATTCTTGTGTTCATTTGGTAGTCTGATTATAGTTGTCATAAATCAGAATTTGGGAAACAAAAACTTGGATAATAAGATTGATTATAATCTTTGTCTCTAGTCTGATTCATGTGTTCAATTGACAGTTTGATTATAGTATGATTATACTGACTAGGTAAGAGTTCGATAGAGGCTTATGGTAGCTACAATTTGCTGATCAGTTTGGAAGTTATACTGGTATTTATACTTATTAGACTTATCCAAGTGGGAGACTGTTGGATTAGGTGTCTCAACCCACGACTATAATTGGTATAAACCTGAATTGATATTAGCACAATCCTTTTGTGTTACCCTTAAACCTAGCAATTAGATATGATTATTTTGAAGAGATATATGATTTATTAGTTGATTAAAAAATTGGAACAAACATTTGTTAATATATTATGAGAATAATATATATTAATTAGAAATTATGATATTTAATTAATAATTAATCAGAAATTAATTGGAATTAATTTTAGGATTAATTGGATTAATTAAAAGTGTAGGGGTTGTTTGCTTATTTATTGATAGTTGAGGGAAGAGGGCTCTGAAACCTCCTTGAGAGAGGTGGACGAAAACTTCTATGGAAGGGCCTAGAATTTTTGTCCAGGGCTCTTGGATAAGAGGCTCGTGAGTTGCTTGGTCACCAAGCAAAAGAATTAGGGTTTCGTCCTTAAACCCTAACTTTGGCTCTAAGCTACCTCACCTATATAAAGGGACTTAACCGTCACAAATTTGGCACCTCCTTCCTTAAAAGATTTCTGGCCGAATATCATATCTCTCCTCTCCATAATCATTAGTTTCTAGGGTTTGGGTGTGAACCATCAAAGGCACAACACTTGTGTTGCTTGCTGCTAAAAGTTTTAAATAAGGAATTCAAGATTGTTTGCTATAACAATCTTCAAGGTAAGTTTCTTGTTCTTATGAATTAGTTTTTAATTTCATAAGAAAGTTTTTTAGGAAGACAATTCCTAGTATGTTGCCTACATTTGACAAACACGGATCCTTATTAGGTTGCATGTGCCCTATTAATATAATTGTTTGATTATTTTTTGGCTTAAAGCATTGTTTTTGTAATCTTAATAACACATCACAAAGTTCATTGCTAAAATGTGATACAAAGTTCATATGTGCATAATGATCAAACCATGAGTTCACAACCCAAGCCTAATGACCGAGGGGTGCCGTTTTTAATACTATGTCTATCGTTAACATAGTGAGAAATACGGTAAAATGCACTCTGCGAACCGTGCGAGTGAGAAGTTGTCTACCTCCTAATAACACTATACATAATGACCATGGTTTCAAAAGAATTAATGAGTTGTGCGAAATGATTACAAGGACTTAATCGCGATAACACCTCATTAATTAACATTAGTATACACATACACAGCAAATCACATTTTATACAATTTAAACTAAGTACAATGAACATAATTGAATAACCGACATGTTTGTCCACCCCAAAATATTAAAAACCGAAAATAGGGGCTGTGAATACTCATAATGCTTCAAAAAGTCACAAGTAATATCTCGGGATACACCAATACATCTTACTCCCGAGATCCTATGATAACAACATACTTTAGTGAGTTTCTATGTCCAAAATCTAAAACTAATATATTGAATTCTACGTATGGTGAAATGCCAAATATTATTCTAAGAGTTTGGTTTTAATTGTTTGGTAACTAATATTCTGAAATCTTGGAATTTTATAACTCATGTGGTTTAATGACAATTGTTAGATAGTATTTTCCGGATTTTTGTATTATTAATTGTGGAACATTTTAATACTTTCAAATGTGTTTTAACTAAGAAAAATTCAAAAAAATTATCAGACAGTTTCCAATGACCTTCAAACTTTCCATTTTCATTTCAACTACAGTGAAGGTCTTCCAGAAATTTTTTCTAGAAGTTTTGATATGTTTAGTTTTTTTTCCTTTATTTAATTCCTCAAATCAACACAAATTTATGAAAAATACCAAACAGTTAAGGAAATACTTCAAATATTTTTTACCACTGGCGTACAATGTATATAAGGTGGGAAAATATAAAAAGTGGTTTTCATGAACTAGATACATGTTTTCATGATTTATGTATATTTAATGTAAGAAAAATAGCATAAATAGTAAACAGATTATATAATTCCTCACAATTTTAATATGATTGCTATTTAATGTATACAAACTGAGAAACATGTAGAAATTGGTTTTTAAATACCTTAACATGATTTTATGATTTTTTTTTTGTTTTTATTCTAACAAAAATGAAATAAATATAAAACTGTTTAAAAAATTTCACGAACTTTTAATTTGTAGTTAAACTACAATACATGATTTTATTGTAATTTCATGTGATTTATAGAATAACTTAACTATTTTTCCTTGATTTATTCTCTTAAATAAGCATTACCTCGTGAAAAATTACTAAAAAATATATAAAATTCACTAATCTTTTTATTTATAATTAATATGTAATATAGGATATTCGGATAAAGTTTTATAATTTTTGGATAAGTATAACTATTTTTTTGTACAATTTAACTCCTTAAACATTCATTAAATCTGGGAAAAATAAGAAATTGTCATCGAAAAGTCTGTAAATTTTTTCATGGTGATTTTATAATGTCCAAAAAGTGCAAAAGTTATTAAAAATGGTTTTGAATTTCATATTTCTATTTTACCACATAATTCTCTTCAACAACATTAAAATCGAAATAAACAACAAATAGCCAAAATAATTCATGCAACTTCATAAAATGTCTTTATTTAACATTTAAGTTAGGGATGTCAAAAACCCCCGTGGCACCCCGATACCGTACGGGACTAATTTTTAAAAAAAATTGGGAGAGGGGGCGAGATTAATCCCCATTTATTTTCGGGACCGAGGTCGGGAGTGAGTATTTCCATCCTGTACTACCGCGGGGGGCCGTTTATATTTATATAAAAAATCTATATATTTAATGTAAAATAAAAATGGGAAATAGAGTATATAATTTTAATTTTAGGGCTTTAGCTTTCTTCGGTCTTCAAAATCACAATCGATTGACTTCAATATATGGTCTTCACAATATTTTATAAATTTTTCTTAAGTTTTGAACTGTACAGTAATCTTGTTAATTTAGCATATAACTTGGAACAATATTGATAATTTTTTTTATCTTTGATTATATCTCATAACTTAATTATTTAAAGTTGATATAATACAGTTTATAAAATTTTATGGAGTATAGATGTTGAATTTATAAAATTTAGGTTTTTAGGGCTTTTATGGTTTTGGGATCTTTTTAGCTATTTAACCACATATTGACGTGAAATAAGAATATTTTAAGTTATTTTAGGGTTTCATACCCTTTTTTTTTTAATTATAACAATATTTGTAGTTTTTTCTAATTTGAGTATTAGCATTTCCTATTGTATTTGAACAATTCACTTGAATTGTAAGAGTCAAGTATCTTAGTTCTAGATTTTAGTTGGATCCATGGTTCAACAAGCTTTTGCTCTAATGTCCACTACTAATTCAAATGTATGAGGTGTGTATACGGTTTATGAAAAGATGCTTAAGTCAGAGAATGACCTAAATTTGATAGTTGTCTCAGTATCCCCCAATCGAAAGAATTTCGTCTTGAAATTCAGTTGATGTCATCGTTTGCCTACACATAGAATGGTTGAGAATAATTTTCCTCCATGAAGTCCTCACATTCCGATGTGTACTCCGACCCGCATTTCGAGTTCCATCAAACTTTCACAATTAGAATCTTGCTCTGCTTGAGTTGTTTCACCTCTCTTTCAAGGATTTCTATCAGTTCCTTGATGAAATTCACTTTATCATCGATCTGGATTTCCTCTAAAGGTACTACATATAATTCGTCGGCTAAGCGTTTCATAAGATTTGAGACGTGGAAGGTGTCATGAATAGCACTCAACTCATGGGGTAACTTTAGCTTATATGCTAACGGACCGATATTTTCAATGATCTGAAATGGTCCCACATATATTGGGCTTAGTTTTCCCTTCTTTCCAAACCATGCAATCCCTTTCCAAGGTAATGCCTTTAGAAGCACCGTGTCTCCAACTTGGAATTCTAAAGGTTTTCGATTGTTGTCTGCGTAACTTTTCTGATGTCCCCTAGCGATTTTAAGCCTATCTCAGATGATAGCAATCTAGTTAGTTGTTTCATGGATAATTTCGAGTCTAGTGAACTATTTGTCTCTAATTTCAAGCCAACACAAATGGATAATGGCACTTACGTCCATAAAATGCTTTGTATGGAGCGTATTGGATACTCGTGTGGTAACTGTTATTGTAGTAAAATTTGATTAGAGGAAAATGAGTATCCTAATTTCCCTTGAATTTAATGGCACACACATGTACCAAGTCTTCCAGGATTTGTATCGTTCTCTCCGTCTGACCGTCTGTATGAGGATGCTAAGATGTGCTCAATTTATTTGGGTTCCTAGAGCCTTCTGTAACATCTGCCAAAATAGTGATGTGAAAAGTCTATATCTATCAGAAATGATAGATAAAGGTACTTCATGAAGCGCCACAATTTTTTCGATGTAGATTTGAGCCAATTTTTCCATCTTGTAGTCCTCACGGATAGGAAGAAAATGCGTAGATTTCGTCAGTCGATCTAATATCACTCAAATCGTATCATGTCCCTTGGATGTTCTAGGAAGTTTGATGATGAAATGAATGGATACTTTCTCCCATTTCCATTGTGATATTTCTAGGTTGTTGCAATAATCCAGATGACTTCTGATGTTTAACTTTGACATTTGAACATGTCAAACACTTCCCAACATACAAGGCAATATCCTTTTTCATTCCATGTCACCAATAGTACCCCTTAAGATCATTGTACATCTTATCTACTCGAGTGTGAATTGAGTATCTAGATCAATGAGATTCATCTAATATTGTGTCGGTCAAATTGTTAACCCTTTGAATCAAAACTATATTCTTAAAATAACGTACTCCATCGGGTTTGGTTTCAAATATCACTTCTAAACCATGCAAAGTTTTACCTTGCAGAATTTCCTTGATCAAGGCTTTCTACTAAGCATCAATGATGTGAGATTTCAAGCTTGTCTATACTACCATTCCCAAAGCTCAAACTCGAGAAGGTTTCAATTTTTCCTTCCTACTAAGTGCATTAGCTACCACGTGGGCTATGAATGCAACACATTTATACTTCAGATACTTGTGAATCTTCATGCTTGACACAATATTCAGGCTTCTTCCTGACTTCTCACCATGCATAATAAGTGTTTCACCGTTCGGAAGGAGTATTCTACTAACTTTCTTGTAACAACCAATGTCTGCCCTATTCTTGGATAACCAATCCATACCTACTATTATTTCAAAACTTCCTAACTCTATGGGAATTAGGTTAATGTTAAAGAGTTTATCAGCTAATTACAAAGTAAAGTTTCGGAATTATATCATTAGCCCTAAATTCATACTCATCAACAAGTTCGATAGCATATGCATTCTTCATCTTTTTCAATTGCAAGACAATTAATGGTCTAAATTCTAAAGAAACATAACTCTTTTGTGCCCCCGCATCAAATATTACTGATGCAAAGTGATTGTTCATGAGGAATGTACCGGTTATCACTTCAGGGTTTTCATGAGCTTCTTATGCACCAATCACAAAGGCTACACCCCTAGCATGCCTACCTCGGTTTTCCTAGGTAATTCTGCCTTGTCGGGTTCTGACCATTGTTACTGGGTTCTTTGTTCAGTTTGGGGCAAGTATATCGAAATTGATCAATACTTCTGGACTCATAACATGCCCTTTTTCCATCCTTTTTTTTTCTTACAATAATTGGGTAAATGGCCAATATGATTACACTTCTAGCACACAAGACAGATTCCTTCATGATGGAACCTACACTTGTCGCACTTTGGGTGCAGTCCTAAGTATTGTCCTTGCTCCTGAGTCTTCACCGGTCCTTGTTCTAGAGCTTTCTTAATGAAATTTATTATGACTTTCTGCTTCCTAGACTTATCTCCACTATCCTTTTCTCCTTGATTTTATTGTTTCCTGTTGCTACTAGAGCTTCCCTTTACCGAATTACCAGTTCGAATCACGTCATTGGTCAATCGAATGTAAAGGAACGATTCAGTGATGTCAATACATTCTAATATCCCAATGACACCTTCCTCCACATGGAATTCTTTAGGGTTACATGTCATGAATGACTTGTAGCAGCCTCCCATAATGTGATTACCCTGATTTCCTCCTCTGTTTCCTTGGTTAGCATTGAGACATGTAGTTACTTGAGTGACAATGTTTGGCATTGCTTCCATGAGTTGTTGTGATACTAGTTGAGCAACATCGGGTGTTTCGTTCTATGGATGTTTGCGAGTAGTCCTTCTTAGAGGCATGGTTCAAAAACACACTAATAAAATAGATATATGTAATTGTTTTAAAATAGTGTATAATATTAGGTTCACAACCATTTTCAAACTAGGTATACTCCCAAGTTAACACATTGCATTATTACTATGCATATAGATTTGAGACTCCGCAAAAGATCTTTTATTTGGTCATTGACTAAAAAAAATTTAGTCTTTGATTTCACATCAAAAATTGTAAAAATATAACATAATATTTTCCATACTCATTTAAAATAGATTTTTTTAATATATTAAAACAATGCATCATTACTAAAATAAGGTTTTAGTTTTCTTCCAAAATACATCCCACATGGGTTTTCAATATATGATAAAATAAAAAACAGAAATCAAAACCAAACACGGATCATGATCCCAACAAGAAACATCAATATCATGCTCAATAACAGTTCCCTAAACATATAGCATGTGGTCACCAAGCGACCTACATCTCTCTCTGTAGTCGTGGCAGTTAGGATAACATTTGTCGTATACTAATGCAGGATATTCGCTCATGTATTCAGCTCATCCAAGATCTGCTGATGCTCGTCAATCACTGTGTGAATATGACGTAAATTTCCTAACATCGACTGAATCCACTTCGAATCCTCTAGGGATAGACCTCTCTGTCGAATAGGCATCTCGATGACTCACTACGGTGGGGGTACTCTCGATCCTGCTAAGCCGGGACCTGCCATGCTAGGTCCTACCCTACTAGGTCATGCTCTCTAAAAGTGTCATCCCCACAGGAATGGGGACGTTCTTCCTCACAATGTTTTAGATGCACATCCCGGGGAGTGGCAGTTGTGGTAAAACTGATGCAGGAAAAGCTCCATGTTGCTCACTCGAGGCGTTGTCGCTACTAGAATCTCTTGTGTCTCTCGTGTCTTCAGAGGGATCTTCCTCCACAAAGGTGGGTGGTTCATTTCTCGGTATTGTCGTAACATAGTAGGACTCATCGGCCGAAAAGGTAGTGCGAGATGATGATGATTTCAACATAGTGGACTGAGACATAAGTATAATGAGCTGTAGAATGCATAATAATGAATGCATATTATATGCAATGCTTACACACACCAAAAATTTCCTTTTTTTCGATTTGAAATAAAATTTATTTTTTCAAAAATTTAGTTCGAACATAATCCTATTATAATTAGTTCAAGTCTTGTATTAAACCATCCTTATTAAACATAGGTGATCAGGCTATGTTTAACAGAGGTACAATAATACATTTCCGGACCTAATTATATTAAAATATGTTTGATGTTTCAAAATTTATGTGTTTCGGCTATAATTTTGGTCTTCTAAAAGAAGATGGATATTCACTATAATCTTCGGATCTGATACTTTTTCTGTCACACTCTGTTAAAGCGGAAACACAAGGAATGACAGTAATACAGTTTCATAGCAAAGTTAAAGATACATCACCATAGTAAAAACATTTATAGTTTACAATCCGAGTTTAAACACATCAAAGACAAGTCTCCAAAACATCATTGATCAAAAGTAAAAAAGAAAAAAAATACAAATAATATTTTCAACTTGATGCGACATGATTTATGATGATGAATCTTTCGACCACTTACTAATTATTCTCTAAAAAAACATGTAAAACAAGTTTCAACTATGGAAATAGTTGGTGAGTTCATGGGTTTACAAAAATACTTGTTTCATGAACCACAATTAAAGTTTTGATAAATGTTTCCATAAATGAAAGTGCATTTCCAAAATGAGTATATAAATTTCTATAAATGAAAGTGCGTTGCTAACATGAGATACAAAGTTTGTTGTGAAAATGAGAAAGAAAATTCATTTCCAAAATGAGAAACAAAGCGCACTGCTAAAATAAGATATAAAGTTCACATGTTCACAATGATCAAACCATGAGTACACAACCCAAGCCTAATGACTGAGGGGTGCCCTCTTGAATACTATGTCTATCGCTAACATAGTGAGAAATATGGTGAAATGCACTCTGCGAACCGTGCAAGTGAGGAGTTGTGTACTTCCTAATAGAACTATCCATAATGACTATGAACTCAAACGAGTTAATGAGTTGTGTGAAATGATTTCAGGGACTTAACATCGATAAGGCCTCATGAATCAACATTTGCATACACATATATAGCAAATCACATTTCATACAGTTTATAATAAGTACAACGAGCATAATTGTACCAGTGATATATAATGTATATAAGTGGGGATAATATCAAAAGAGGTTTTCATATAGTACCATCCGGTATTCATGATATATGTATATTTAATATAAGAAAAATATCATAAATAGTAAATGGATTAGATAGTGCCTCAAAAAAATTTACAATTGTTATTTAATGTATATAAATTGAGAAAAATATAGAAATTGATTTTTAAATAGTTTAACCTGATTATATGATTTTTGTGTATTTATTATAGAAAAAATGGAAATAAATATTATCTGTTTAGAAAATTTCCCGGATTTTTATTTGTGGTTAAACTGTAATACATGATTTTTGTAGAACAACTTAACTAATTTTCATTGATTTATTCTCATAAATAAGGATTAGTTCTTGAAAAATTATTAAACAGTAAAGCGAATTCACTAAATTATTTTATTTGTGATTAATATTTAATATAGGATATTTGGATAATGTTTTATGAGTTTTGAATAAGTGTAGCTATTTGTATCAAATTAAATCCGTAAAAAATCATTAATTCTATAAAAATAAGAAATTGTCATGGAAAAATCCGTAAATTTTTACATAGAGATTGTACAATGTCCAAAGGGTGCGAAAATTATTAAAAATGGGTTTTGACATTCATAACTATACTTTACCATTTATTTCTATTCAACCAAAATAAAATTGAAATGAATATAAACTAGCCAAAAATATTCAGGCAACTTTATAAAATGTTTTTTATCGTTGTATAAGTCATCTCAGAATTTTCCTAGAATTTATTGACCTTAAAAAGTATTTTATGTGAATTATTTCTATATTATAGTGCAATAATTATAAAAATTCGAGAAAAATAAATTATTTTATAAAAATTTCAAGATCTTCTTATTTTGTTGATGGAATTCTGCGAAAATTTTGGTTTGGACTAAAACCTAATTTAAGATAGTTTGGTGGATTTAAAATCATCCATGCATAAGTTTGAAGCTTTTAACAATATACTTTGAGCATCAAGCACCTTAGGCTTGAAAATTAACAAATGCATGTTGGTTTAAGGCCATGCATGAGTTTGAAAAGTTTAAAAAAAGTTTTTGAAAGAAAACGTTCGTTGATGTTGTGATTTTTCCATCAAAACTAGTATAAAAATGGTATATTTCAATTTAGACATAAGTATGGATCATGAGATTTCAGCATTTGTAACATGCATGTTCTTTTTGAGTGAAATCCTACCACCATCATCATTAAAAAAATGGTTAGGGTATATAATTCATAATCCATCTATAGAATGATGTAAGTTTGAAAATGGAAGAAGGGATTTTTGATTTTACCTTAAGAATACACTTGATGGATATGATTTTTGGTATTGAAAAGAGCTTCTTGGTTGATTAATTTAATGAGCTAGAGAGGGAAAACGAAGAGAGTTGAGTGGAGAGAAAACGAGAGAGTGAATAATGAAGGAGGAAGAGTGGGAGGAAGGTAAAATGATTATATGTGTTGGGAAGGGAAAGATATATCTTGGGGGAGGGGGGGCAAAATTTGAGTGAGAGAGGCTCCATCTCTTCCATTTTCTTTATAAAACCCCAAAATTTTATTAAAATTTCAATATTTATAAAATTTGCTTAAGTTTAGAATTGTGTAGTAATCTTGTTAATTATCAAATAATTAGGAACAATATATATATATATATATATATATATATGTGTGTGTGTGTGTGTGTGTGTGATTATACCCCATAACTTAATTATTTAAATTTGATATAATATGGTTTATCAAAATTTTATGGAGTATAGATGTTAAATTTATAAAATTTAGGTTTTTAGGCTTTTGAAATCTTTTTAGCTATCTAACCACATATTTTAGGGTTCCATACCCTTTTCTTTAATTATAACAATAGTTGTATTTTGTTGTAATTCGGGTATTGGCATTTCCTATAGTAGTTGAGCAATTCACCTGAATTGTAAGACTCAAGTATATTAGTTCTAGATTTGATTGGATCCGTGTTTCTACAAACTTTTGACCTAATTTCTACTACTAAGTCGGATGTATGAGGTGTATATATGGTTTATGAAAAGAAGCTTGATTCATAGAGTGACTTAAATTTGAAAGTTGTTACAAGAAGGAATATCAAGTTTATGTGGTTGGAGAGTCCTCACATTTCTTACTACAAGAACACATTCTAGAGGATCTTACTGAAAGGGCGATTTCAATATTGATTTCATGGGTAGCCAGATAAGATGACAGTATACATCATGATGAGTTAAGAAACTCTTTGATCTTTTAGATCTTCTAACAGGTTAATCACAAAAACGAAAAACAATAATATAAAACACAAGAATGAATCAAAATATGTCGAATGATTCAATAGATCCAAGCCTCAGCAGAGCTCGATAAAGAACTTCCGCTGTAGAGGCTGTTAGGGTTACAAACAATAAAAATCAAATCTTTCAGAATAATTGACTTCTAAATCTTACGTACTAAGATGCATGCAAGCACCTATAAATACAAAACCCTAGATATAACTCTCGGATGGACAGGCCCAATCCGAAGACTAAATGGACTAAATAGCGAGCCCAAGACGCAACACCTTTCAGACCCTACCATCTCCCCCTTTGCGTCAATTGGAGCGAGACTATCGCTTCGGCTTGCTGGGTCCAGCTGCAGGAACTTTCTTAGTGGTTTCAAACAGACGTGGGATGAGAGCAAGGATGGTCTGTCTGAAGCGAATGTAGCACTGAATCATGTCATCAAAATACTTCTTGTCATCTACTGAATTTTGCTTGCATCGATGAATGATTCCCAGAACATGTTCCAAGCATGCAGTGGTGTAAAGGTGCTTATCTGCCAAGCTGAACAGGCACTTTTGGAATTCGTTCCTTGTAAACATGACAGAATTCCGCTTTGGGTCGATTCTTCCCATCTGCATCATGTTCAAATCACTAGCCGAGCCAACAGGAGAAATAGTAGGCTTTTTATTGAATATGCTAGCGATCTCCTGATCCATCTTGGCAACCTCCATAATGTAGCATACAAGAATCCTTTTAAAGTGATCAATAATTGGACCATACTCAGCTTCGTTGGTGAGGAGGATGTTATGAAAAATAATCCAACCATGTGGATTCAGGTTGGGAAGATCAGCAAGTGATATAGCGTGTTTGGTTTTAGCAGAACCCCTCAGCACTTTGAACTGAACGTTCATGAAGCTCCCCTCACGAAACAGTTTGAGGACCCGAACATTGACGATCTTCTGAGCACTCCAAGTCTGATACTGTGGTTGAGTGGACTTCAGATAGAATTCGACAAGTTCCCTATCAACCTTTTGATGAGGATGAGGGATATTAGCAACGTTATCAAAAGCATGGAAGATGAAGGCTTTTCGGGTCAGTGGCTTGTCGAACTGAGAATCGACAGAATTGATTCGATCCAAGGAAATCACTAGTTCGAGCCACAGGATGCTGGGAGTTTCAATTGCTTCTTTTAAAAGCTTCTCGAGAGTCCATGGAGGGAAAACAGTTTTCCTACTCTCAAGAAGATCGTGAGCCTCCTTCATTTTTCGTTCGTTCGCCTCAAACACTCTGGCAACGCGAGCGCTCATGTCAGCATCTTTATCCCGGCTTTGTTTCTTTAAGAGATCAGCAATGGTCTCTTTATCATCATCATCACTGTCTTCGGCAATCTTTGTCTTTGACACCTAAACCTGAGGCTTGACCTGTTGGAGGAGGTTCGGTTGCTTTAGTTGCTGTGGAAGTGGGAGGCGGTTGAGACACATCTTCTCCCCCTTGTTTCGGATAGGACACGAACTCAAGAAGCCCTTCAATTTTGCTTAGTAGAGCAAGGGCAGGAGCAAGCTTCTCTACGAGAGTGCGCCTCACTGAGTAATTCAGGATAGGATCATGTGCTTCAATGATGTTGGAGAGAGAAGCGTGAACATCCGAAACACACGATGAAATAACCGCACACTCAGATCGAAGAGATGCAACTTCCTTTTCAGATTGGAAAAGATGAAGACTCTTGACCTTGAGAGCAGTGGTCTTGCGAGCAAGAGCATCCATCACTGAGTTCTCTTAAGCTAGGTCTTCTTGCAGCTTAGTCAGGCGCTCCTCAACAGTCGCCTAGAATAATTTGTTGTCATCGATGAGAGATTGACGAACACTGGCAAAGGACTGCAATTCTGAGGCAACTGAAGTGGCCAGTTTGTTGACAAGAGAGTCAAGCTTTTCTGCCTTGGAGTCTGCAGCTCCCTGTAAAGACTGCAAAAGTGAATTAGCATCAACAAATAGTTTTTCGACTTTTTCGGTCGCAGCAGCACACATCTTGGCTGAGGTGTCAATAGCAGCAGTGGCAGTGTTGATAGAGGCTTCATGACCCTTGGTGAACGAATCAACAAGCCCCTGAAGAGCAGCCTCTGAGATAGTAGATTGAGAGGAAGAGGAGGAGGAAGCAATGAGAGAGTATATATTCTCATGAAGCTCCTTGAGATGCTTGTTAGTGACTAGAGCATCATCGCCATCATTACTTTGCATTTGATACGGACTGTAATAGACCGAGTCAAACGTCATGTCCTCTCCTCCAAGAAAAGGTTCTTCATTATCTGCTGAGTGAGCGGGAGATGAGGGCGAGGGTGGAGGCTCAGTTGTGGAAGTAGGTTCGGGTACGGATGTATGTTTGGTAGTGGGAGTGGGTTCGGGTGCTCTAGTAGGAGCCCCCGTATCAGATACATTGGTTCTAACGCCATCGGTAGTTGTTGTGCTAGCTTCAGTGAAAATAGGAGGTGGTATTGGGATAGAGTTGGGTGGTATTTGAGTAGTGGAGGTTATGGGGAGAATGGGGATGGAGATGGAGATTGGGGGAGGAGAGACATGTCTAGTGGAAACAGGTACCTCAGGGGTAGGCGAATGTGGAGGAGTATTACCTCGAAGGGACTCTGCGGAGTCTGAACTCTCTTCCTCAAATTCGCTGGAGGAGGAGGCAAGAATAAGCTTGCGCCTAGGTTGAGTCTTCCTCTTCTTTGGTAGAGGGGATTGAGCTGCCTTGGAAGGTTTGCGTTTCTTCGGAGAAGGACCTTTCGCTCCTTTAACAACCTTCTTGTCTTTTCCCTTGTCATGTTTCTTTCCCCTGGGAGCAGGCCTATCAGGATCATGGATTGATTGAATCATTTCAGGAGTGAGCTCTCTGGGACCTGAGCGACGAAACTCCTTGTAAGTTCTGATAATGCGGCTGTCACTTGGAACACATCCATACATTGACTCAGGGATTGAGCCAACGAACTGAAATTTAGAGGAATTAGAGACGATTATCTTCGTAGTGTGGAAAGTTCCTATCGAGGAGAGTGGAGAATCATAAACAATTGGAACGTGATACTTGTCCATCACCCACTTTGTGCCCAGCGTCCAGAATTTGGCATAGGAGATCTCTGAATAGCGAGAAGTAGACGCTAGACTCTGAATCAGCTGCTGCCATAAAACCGATCCAAAATCGAGATTTATGCCGTGGTACAACGCCTAGAGTATGGTCATAAACAGACGACTCGCCCCGTCTGAACTTGCACTTCGTTCCGATAACTCCTTGAACAAAACTGTGAAGAAGCCATTCCACTGAGGAGGTAAGCAAGATTTCTTGAACTTTGTGACGGTCGTCAGAATTTCATTATAACCCATGTTATAAAACATGGAGAACAACTGTCCCACTGGAATGGATTCAGGGTTAACCCTAGACTCATCACGTTCAAACCCTAAAAGCGAACAAAATCGCTGTTTGGAGATGGAGGCCTTGTTATCAAGAATGTCGAAGAAGATTCGATCGACAGACTTGTCATAGTGGGCTGTAGAGAAGATTTGAGACAGACACTCCATTGGAATAGGTTCGACTTTGGTGAGAGCTGGAACCAGTGGCGAATGCTTGAGACATTCCACGATTGGAAACATGAAAGCATCGTAAACTTGTGGAGTGAGATCGATGATCAGGCTTTGTTGAGGACGGATTGGCAGAATGTGAGAAGTAGCATGAACTGAAGAGGAGTCCGCCATTGAAGAGAAGAATTTGGGGAAGATGATGAACAGTAGGAGAAACAAATCTTTTCTTGCTCTCTGAATATTTGGTGCAGTAAAGAGGTAAATAATGGTAGAAATTACCTTTTATACCGTGGTGAGAAGAGAGAGAAAAATCTGTTCCCAAATCTTCAAGGAAAATGCGAAACGTTTCCTTAGGTGATTGACGCGTGATAGTTTAGAGCCCCGATGATTACGCAGGAGAGAGAAAGACTGTCTCGTTTCACACGCCTTCCCATCAGGCGCCTTTTGAAATGTCAAAAACGATTCCGCTTCACACGCCTTCCCATCAAGCGTCGTTTGAAATATCAAAGCAATTAGACTTTTGGCTGAGTCAGCAACTTATCCCTTTAGAGTGAGTTGTCGTCATAGAGCAAAATGACCACGTGTAACATTGTGAGCCATATCTCTTTTATAACCTTAAATCCCATAGCCAAAAATAGCTTGTAATTAACGAAACCAGATTTGTGGAAAATGAAAAAGATTGTCATGCATAGAGTGTAAAAGAAAAAGAAATAAAGCAACTCATATGTGGGAAATTGTGATGTCAATAAAGACATGAAACAATGGATCCCGGGCACGAATCTCTTCCTTCAAAGTCAAGAGAGACCTTAAAGTGTTTGTGTGGTTTCCCGTTGAATTACGATCAGACACTTATTAAGAAGTGTTGAAAGGCATCTTTTAATAAGGCTAATTTGGGAGGCTTTCGCTTCAGTTCAGAATTCCTGATCTTGACATAAGACAGAAATCGACTGAAGTACTCGTCAGACCAATGTGGTCTGTTGAACAAGTAGATGTGAAGAGAATTTAAGTGGCATGCTGAAAATACTTTTAGGTGAAATCTAAAAAAAAAATGAAACTGGATTCTAAGGGAAGAAATATTATGGGATTTAACAATTTCATAAGAATCTAAAAAAAGAGATTTCAAGGTACAACCACATGTGTGAATTCGTTAATTCATTAGTGAAAACTAGAGCAAATTTAATTGTTCACCGTCAATGCATAGTAGGTATAGAATTGTGGGTTTCACTTAGCACGTAGTGGCACGAAGCTAAGATCATAAACACAGAAATTGTGTAACCATAAACCTCAGTGGTAATTTCTGTGAGTCTCAAGGGTTACATGTATGAAGCGAATAGTATGGAGAAAAATATTGGAGATGGTGTAAAGAAACCAAAGTACCTCTGCTGTTAGAATAAGGACCAAGCAGATAACTCTTATCTCATGTGAGATGAGAGTAAGGTAGCTCATGATTAGAATAAATATGATAGCCTAATTGGGAAGACAATGTTTGTATATACCAAGTCAGTAAGGCTATTATTCAGAATCAGGTGAGACTTTGGACAACATACAACAGCATGCTTCTAGGGACACTTAACTATTAAAAGATGTGAGAACAATACCTGCCCCATTGATTTTCCACAAATGATAAAAAATTAAATAAATAAAATAATAAAACAAAAAATTAACGAACAAAAAAAAATATTTTTGGAGCTTTTGATTCAAAGAGAAAAACAAAAATAAAACAAACAAACAAACAAAAAAATTGGAACCGAACCCGAAATAGACCAAACGCTCGGTTCATTTCGGTTTTAAAAAAATGTTTGAAAAAGAAAAAGAATTGAAAAATAAGAGAGAAATAATTGAGAAATAAGTGTACAAAAAGTTTACAACCAAAGAAACGACCTTTAAGTGAAAAGCGAAGACAAGTGAATAGGACCGAACCCGAGCTCTCGGTTCATTTCGGCACTCACGTGAACCGAACCCGAACGTTCGGTTCATTTCGCTTCCAACTTTTAGTTTTGAGAAGTAGTTTTTGGTACTGACTCCGATTCCATCATACCCAGCCCTTGTAGAATTTTATTAAAACTTGCTTCAGGAAGAGCTTTGGTGAAGATGTCAGCCAGTTGATCAGTAGTTCGAACAAAATGAATCTCTACGTTTCCGTCTTCTACATGATCTTTAATGAAGTGATATCTTAGTGCAATGTGTTTGGTTTTGGAATGTTGCACTAGATTATGACAGATCCTAATTGCACTTTTTGAGTCACAATATAGTGGGATCTTTTTCATATTGAGTCCATAATCCCGGAGTTGGCTTTGGATCCAAATCACTTGAGATGTGCAAGAAGCGGCTGCAATATATTCTGCTTCGGCTGTAGACAGTGAAACACATGTTTGTTTCTTAAATTGCTAGCTCACCAAATTCCCGTCGTGGAATTGACAGCCTCCTATGGTGCTTTTCCTGTCTAAACCACATCCTCCAAGGTCTGCATCTAAGTAGGCTTGAACAAAGAAACTTGAGTTTGAGGGATACTAGAGACCGAGAGAGGTGGTTCGCTTCAGATATCGGAGTATGTTTTTCACTGCTAGCATGTGTGGTTCACGATGATTCGCCTGAAACCTAGCACAATAACACACAGAACACATTATATCAGGCCTGCTAGCTATAAGGTACATCAGGGAACCAATCATTTTGGCGGTATAGCGTTATATCGACTGCCGGTTTTTCCAAAGATGGTGTAAGCTTGGTGCCGAACGCCATTGGAACTTTGACCTTTGAATCTTCCATCATGCCGAATTTAGCAAGAAGAGTCTTGGTATATGCTTCCTGGTTGATAAAGATGCCTTCGGGTCCCTGTCTAATGTTTAAACCAAGGAAAAAGTTAATCGGACCCATTGAGCTCATTTCGAATTTAGTGTCCATCAACTTTCTTAATTCAGCAGTTAAGCTAGGATTCGTTGAGCCAAAGATGATATCATCGACATAGATTTGAACTATCATAAGGTGGTTACCTTCCTTTTTACGAAAGAAGGTTGGGTCAACCGAACCTTGTTTGAATTTAGACATATTTAAGAACTTAGTTAGTGTTTCATACCATTCCCTAGGCGCTTGTTTCAGACCATAAACTGCCTTGTCTAGAATGTAGCAGTGATTTGGATGCTTTTCATTCACAAAACCGGGAGGTTGCTCCACGTAAACTGTTTCTTCAAGTTCTCCATTCAGAAAGGCGCATTTCACATCCATTTGGTAGACCTCGAAGTTCTTGTGTGCAGCATAGGCAAGAAATATTCGAACAAATTCTAGCCTTTCTATCGGAGCAAATGTTTCTTCATAATCAATTCCTTCTTCCTGGTAGTATCCTTTCACCACAAGACGAGCTTTATTACGAATCACATTTCCCTCCTTATCCATTTTATTTCTGAATACCCCTTTGAGATCAACGACTGAGGCATCTTTTGGTGTTGGAATGAGACGCCAGACCTTATTTCTTTCAAACTCATTGAGTTCATCTTGCATTTGTTGGACCCAATCAGAATGATCAAGAGCAATATTGACGGCCTTTGGCTCGACTTTGGATACGAAGGAATTATACATGCAGAACTCTACTTTGGAGAATAGGGAGGTTTGCTTTGCCTTCACTTGAGATCGGGTTAGGACCTTTTCAGATACATTACCCACTATCTGAGATACAGGATGATCTCTGGTCCATTTAGTGAGCGGAGGAAAGTTTGGATCATAGGATGGATCTAATTCGGCATTGACCATTTCTTCCAACTCAGATTGAATATCATCATCATAGAACATGTCGGAATTCTCCCCCTCGACAGATGATGAATCATTTGGATATCCAGATTAATTTGGACCTTCGGGTGCTACGGAACTCTCAGGTGTAACCGGGTTTTCGGGTGCTACAGGTCTTTCGGGTGTTACAGGACTTTCGGGTGTAGCCGGGCTTTCGGGTGTTACAGGGATTGAATTCCCCCCCCCCTGAAACTGTGAGTCCGGTTGATTTGAAGAGAATTGATTCTCCCCCTCAACTGCAGTGCCGTGATGAGGAGGTTCGTTTCGAACTGGTTCTCCTTCCCTCATTTGTTTGGCTGCATCTTCGACAATCTGCTTCAGACGATCGATTTTGTTGTTTGCCGCCTTGGCTTCCGAGAGAGTGGCTTTCTCAGGTTCATCGAATAAGTCTACGAATTGATCGAATAAATTAGCAATTGTGGCTGTGACTTGACCTGTTTGAGAGAAAATCTCTTCAATTGCTTCTTCAGTAGTCTTTAGTTTCTTGACGTAACTGTCATCAAAAGTCACATAATATGTTTCTTCAGTCTTTCTAGAACGTTTATTTAAAACCCTGTATGCCTTACAAGTAAGAGAATATCCCAAAAAAATTCCTTCGTCAGCTTTAACATCAAACTTGTTACGATGTTCTTTGGAGTTGAAGATGAAGCACCTTGAACCGAACACATGGAAGAATTTTACATTCGACTTCCTGTTATTGATGATCTCATAAGGAGTGAGAGAGAAACGCTTGTTGAGATAAGACCTATTATGCGTAAAACATGTTGCAGCAATAGCATTAGCCCAGAAATATAAGGGAAGAGAAGCAAAACTTAGCATATTTCGGGCCGCGTCACACAAGGATCGGTTTTGTCTTTCGACAATACCACTCTGTTGAGGCGTATAAGGAGATGAGAAGTTATTATTGGTTCCTTTTTTTGCCTAGAAGTCTTCGAATTCTTTGTTCTTGAATACCAGTCCATTGTCGCTCCGAATGTTTCGAACGACTTTTCTCAGTTGCACTTCAACTTGCTTGATAAACATCTTTAGTGTAGGAGTGTCCTCAGAATTGTGCTTCAGAAAGAATACCCATGTAAAACGTGAGAAATCATCAACAATAACAAGAATATACTTGCTACCGCCAATGCTCTCTATTGATGATGGACCACACAAGTCGATGTGAAGCAACTCAAGTGGTTCAACAACTTTCGTGTTTATAATAGATGGGTGACTTTGACGACTTTGTTTCCCCATTTCGCATGCAGCGCACAAGTGTTCTCAATCAAATTTGAGCAAGGGAAGACCCCGAACATGACCTCCGGTGACAAGTTTGTTGATGTCTTTGAAGTTGAGATGTGAGAGCATTCGGTGCCACAACCAACTTTTGTCTGAATGAGCTTTAGATAAAAGACATATGGCTGGATTCCCTTTGATTGGTCGGAGATTCAGAGGAAACATTTAGCCTTTTCGACCTAATTTGAGAATGACCTTGTTGGATTTCTTTTCTATAATTTCTGAGCCTTTGTCGTCGAATGAAACTTTGAGACCGGTTCCTCCCACAAGTTGAGATACACTGATGAGGTTATGCTGCAATCCTTCTACGTATGCCACCTTTCTTATTGTGAAGTCTCCATTGGTGATCATCCCATAACCCTTTATTGTTCCATAGGAGTTGTTACCGAACTTGACATTGCCATCATTTTGAAGTGATCGAAACTCCCTTAGCTCCTCCTTCCTTCCTGTCATGTGACGTGAGCAGCCACTGTCAATATACCATTCTTCGTCAAACTGCTCGTCACTAATAACTTGCAAAAATTAAGCAGATTTAGGAACCCAAAGTTTCTTGGGTCCACGTGAGCCTTTCACGGGAACATGAATAGTAAGAGAAACATCAACAAGATATGTTCGTTTTATTAAGGTTATTTCATCTTTTCTTTTAATGGTAAACACTTTGATTTTATTAGGATTAGTTGCAGGCTTTTTGGATTCAGATTCTAGGCTATGAACTTTAGTCTGCTTTTGGTCTTCCTTGGCTGAGGAAATCTTCCTTTTACCTTTCACGTTCGTTGATGATCTTGAATTTTGTGTAGAAACAGAATTGGGTTTAGAAGAAGATTGAGAATGAGAAGAATTAGAGGAAAAGAAATTAGAAAGAGATTCTTTCCTGACTTGGGGTTCAAAATGACCCTTTCGTTTGTGGTCATTTGAAGGACCGAACTTGAACCTTCAGTAGCCGCTTGATGATGAGCCGAAGTTGGATTTTTGTGTGTTGTTAGTTGGTGGTCCGAAACTTGGTCTTTTATTATAAAAGCTTGATGGACTGAAATCAGGTCTTTGCCTGTTATTATTTGGCGGACCGAGACTAGCTTTTTGGTTGCTGTTGCTTTCGAGACCGAACCTATACTTTCGGTTATGTTCTTCCTGTTGCCCGAAAGTCTCTCTGGTTCTTCTGACTTTTGCTTTCTTCTCCCTTTGAGTTAGAATCTTTGTCATGGTAAGTGTAGTGAGGATTTTGGGAGCGCCAAAACTGCTTTCGTTCTGAGAGATTTTTCTTGTATCTCAGGTTTGTCTGTTGCTTTTGATTTTTCACCTGTTTCGGTTGTCTGTGGATATTAGCTTTTTGTTTCAGCTTCTTGGCAACCGGTTCACTATTCATAGATGAGGTTTCGCTTGTGGAGGTGACTTCTTCTACATGAATTTCTTTTGTGCCACTTGTACTTGGTACGTCAAAGTTGGTAGGCTTATTCAGCGGTTCGGGCACATACTACCTTTGGTCTTCCAGGATGTTCACTCCGACAGACCAACCATTTCGTCTGCATTGTCTATAGGTGCTGACCAGAAAAACTCATTACAGCCATCTGCATTATCTTTGTTCACTATGGCAGTAAGTTCGGCTGTTTGATGTTCGGTTACTCATGTAACCTTATACACCTGATTGGGAGTAGTTCTAACCTTCTGAAACACAACGGCCTTTTCTTTAAGGACTGGGGACTTAGTTTTGGACAACCGAGCGAATTCCACAGAATTTTCAGAAATCAGGTTTTTGTGGTTTTCGGGTTTGACAAACTCAGAACAGTCGACTTCATCCTCATTAGAATTTCACTCATATCATTGTCCTCATTAAGTTCAAATGCGTTTTCAACATCAATTTTGTTTTCTGAACTTAAATTGGTACTCAATGAGTCGAATTTTTGTATGGTTTTGGTCCTGAGTATCAGCTTATCATTTTCATCCAAAAGATTTTTAAGCATGTCCTTATGGTCTTTGGACTTTATAAAAGATTCTATTTTGTCCAGACCATACATATAAGTAGGATTAACATCATCGGAAGATACAACACTTTCACAGTTGTATGCTTCGGCATCGATTTCATCCTCCTTAAATTCAAGGAAGGGTAGAATCATGCGATGTATCTTCTACCCTATTTCACAATTTAGATGCAGTTGAGTAATGTTAGTATAAAGCCTTTTAGCGATCAAACAAAAAACATTCCTTTGTTTTAACAATTTCAGATTGTCTCTTTGCAAATAAATGTTTTCATCCCTAGACTTAATTAGCTCCAACTCCTTCTGCTCAATCCACATCCTTCGCTCCTCACTCTTAGATAACACCCTGCTTATTTGGTCAGTCAGATTAGAATTTGTGACCCGTGTTTGAGTTAAACAACTATCTAGATTTGAAATTCTTGAATTCAAGTTATTTAATTCCTTTTAATATGATTTTTGTGGAATTTTAAATGAAACAAAAACAGATTCTACCTTCTTGATCAGTTCATCAAGTTCACTGATCTGCACACTGAGAGGTTTTGCTGTAAAGCATAAGTCCTCTCGCTCCTTGGCCTCTTCATTTCCACCATCAGTGTTGTATCCCCTCATCTGAGATACATCGGTCACCATTAGACATCTTCCACCGGTTTCACCACCTTTTGCGACATAAGCCTTTCCATGAAAAGGCTTTCTCACCTCATCATCTTCTGAGTCGGTCGACCATACCTGTACGCCACCGAACTCGTCATCATCTGCCGAACCCTGCACAATAAGAGCATTCATAGAAGAATTAGTAGCAGCCTTATTCCTTTTTATCTCTTCCAGTCTTTTCGTATGTCACACCCCCGAACCAGACGGCGGAAACGTCCGGGGGCTGTCGTGACTCAATTGAATACCATAACATTGAATATATATGAAACAAAACAACATTCGTCACCATTCATCAACATGATACAACCAGTAGTGTTTACATGTCATACATTGTTTGAGATATTACATTTCCAAAAATTAATATTGTTTGGTTCATTCAAAAATAAACTGCAACCGTCACTGAGCATGATTTCCCTTGACTCACTGGTTTCCTGAGAATACAAGTATTTTGAAAAACGTCAACATATGAAATGTTGGTGAGTTCATAAGTAGTGTTTGAAATCGAATGTTTATATTGTTTGAAAAACCACCAGAAAATCCGATATTTTCTGAAAAGAAAAGCTTTCAAAAACGTTTGTGAAGATCCATAGGTATGCTTGTTTGTTTCTATACTAAAAAAAAAATGTTCATTTAAGATGTATGCATTTCAAATCTGTATGTAATAAAAACCCTAGGGAAACCCGATGTTCCCCTAGTTCTTTTGAAATCCATTGAGTTGCGTTGAAACCATTACGAAAATAGTAGCATCGGTCCCAAGCGACGTTGGAAGGTTCTCGAGCATTGATTATTTACTACAAACCCGCATTACACAAACGCCCGGTTTATAGATATACCAACGATTCCCGAAGGCGTCGTCAGTACTAATCACGTTATCCAATCGCCCGGACAAGGTGTAGTCCCACATCCGAAGAGAAGGAGGTCACGAAGACCCCGGTAACTCTATTAACCGGTTGGGGAAAATATGCGTGCGAGGGGTCCCCGACCCGCCTCGTAAAATGTGTAGACTTTTCTAGCAATACCATGGCCCTTGGGGTCCAGTGGTACAAGCCATTGAAAGTCACCCTACGTTGTGCCAAGTCGGTAAAACTCAACACTTCGTAGAAAAAAAATGTCTTCGGGCCTTAAGATCAGGTCATTGGGCTAGCTAGGCCCAACAAACAAGATTTTACACTTTTGGGGCCCGAAGATGGTGCGTAGACGTCTGTGCACACTCGTATGTATATGTATTACCAATCGTTATTTGTATGTATCGAAGAGTTAGTAGTTGTGGATTTTCATTGGCTCGAGACCGAGCCAATTCGTTTAACAACGACTTTTGGTATTGTAATGAGTTGTATCTCGTTGATAGTTGAGGTGTCATTATTTGATCAAGTTGTACATAATGAATCAGCCTTGAAATATTTCTGTTTTCAGCCCCTCATTATTTGTAAAAATTACATTTTCAACCCTTTTATTTAAATATTTTCCGGTTTGGTCCTTAAACTATTTTTCTTGACAGTTTAACACCAAAAATTATTGAAATTAATATTTTCCAGCATATTTTTCAAAGAAAACAGTTTAAGTCCCTGAAAATGCAGTTTTTCTCGGTTTTAGCCCATCTTTTCGCAATTTTGACAATTTTGCCCCAAAATGGAAAATTTTTGCAACTTTGGTCCTTTTTAAATTTAAAAAGCATTTTAACCTTGGAAAAGGGTTTGGAACACTTATAGTCCACTGTTTTACAGAAAGTTACAGTTTTGGCCCTCCAAAACAGAAAAATTCGCATAATGGGCCTTATTGGGCCGAAATTTTCATTTTTAGCCCAATAGGCTTGAAATTTATGTTTTTAATCCACCAATTGAATAGAATTCCAGAAATAGTCTTATGAAAACTGTTTTGGCACATTCCAACCATCAGAATCTGTAAAATGTCAATTTGGGCCCACAATTTTGTATTTTTCACATTTTTGGCCCAAAATGTGTGTTTTTAGCTTAAAGAAAATTGTTGCTAACCACTTGGCTATTTATCTAGTATCACTTATTATGTAGGAACATATTTGAAGCTAATATCACAAAACATGAGTTATATCTCGGTTTTGAGGGGTTTAATGGCTAGATCCAACATTAAAACACATATAAGCATACATATAAGCATGGAAATCATACAAGGCATACAAATACATATAGATCTACACTTTCACTTGTATTCCCCCCCACAAAAACTCTTAAAAACAGAAAATAGGGGTATGAATCTCACCTTGGGGTGTTGGTTCGGTTTTTGCAAGGAAAATGGAAGGAAAAATGAAGTGTTTTTGGCCTTGGCTCCCTTTGGTGAAGATCTTGAGTTTTGAGATGATTCTAGGGTGTAAGATCACGATTTTTGTATAGATTAGGAAAGGATTTTAATAACAAAAGAATTTAAACCATAGATCTATGCATAATCTTACCTTAGATGATGATTTACTTGCAAAATCCTCTTGAAAAGTCCCTAAATTTCGAGATTTTTGGAGAGGGGAGGGAAGGAGAGTTCTTTGAGTGTTCTAGAGAGAAAGTTGAGATATTTTGGTGTGTGTGATGATGCTTGGCCGAGAGCAAGAAGAGAAGAGAGAAAGAAGTGACTCTTGAAGTGATACATGCATGGAGGTATGTGATATATGCCTAGAAATCCATTAGGTAATAGTGAGGTGGCAACCAAAGTCAACCTCCCTTGTATTTGGGCCTTGGGCCGAGAATGGTGGGGAAAAAAAAAGGTTTTTGGGCTTTTTGCTCCTAAGCCCAATATTAGTGTTAATTAGGGTGTGTTTTAAGTCTAAAGGAGTGTAGTAGGATTTTTATGTTTTTCTTGAACTAGTTTTAGGTTATTCATGTATCAAGGCTCTTAATCCATTTCATTCATGACCTAAAATGTTGGAATAAGTAAATATGGTTCCACTTAGAGTCCAATTAGGGTTCTAAGCCCATGTTAGTCTAATTGGAAGCCTATTGGTCCACTTGGATCCAATAAGGAAGTTCTAGTCCAAAATAGACTTAATAAGAACTTCTAGGGTCTCCAATTGTTTGATGACTATTTGTAGTTCTAGCATGTTGTATTTGATTGAAGTTTTTGATTCACATTAACTTGAATGTATAGATTACATGGCTAAAAATTTACAGTTGTGACATCATCCCCCCGTTAGAGGGAATTTCGTCCCGAAATTCTGTTTGAAAGCTAGATTTGAGAGTTGCTAGAATAGGTGAGGGTACTTCTGCTTCATTTGATCCTCGCGTTCCCACGTGAATTCTGGCCCACGCTTTGCGTTCCACCGTACTTTCACGATCGGGATGCGACTTTGTTTAGTACGCTTCACCTCCCTGTCCATGATCTCGATTGGCTCTTCGACGAACAGGAGATTCTCATTGATTTCGATTTCGTCAAGAGGAATGACAAAGGTTTCGTCTGATAGGCACTTTTTCAGATTAGAGACGTGAAACACAGGGTGTACACCGTTTAGCTCCGGGGGTAGTTGTAGTCTGTAGGCTACCGGACCTATTCGGGCGACGATCTCGAAAGGTCCAATGTACCGTGGGTTTAGCTTTCCTCGTTTTCCGAAACGTATAACCCCTTTCCAGGGTGAGACCTTCAACAATACTCGATCACCGACCTGGAACTCTAAGGGCTTTCGCCGTTTATCAGCGTAGCTCTTTTGCCGGTCGCGCGATGCCTGTAATCGAGCTCTGATCTGGACAATCTTTTCTGTGGTCTCGCGAATGATTTCCGGTCCTGTCATTGCCCTATCCGACGTATGTGTTCTTGCTAGCTGGGTGTCACCTACTTCAGCCCAACATAACGGTGATCTACATTTACGCCCGTACAGTGCTTCGAAAGGGGCCACCTTAATGCTCGAATGATAACTATTGTTATATGAAAACTCGATCAACGGTAGGTGGGTATCCCAAGACTTTCCGAAGTCTATCACACATGCACGAAGCATGTCTTCAAGCGTCTGAATGGTTCGTTCGCTTTGACCGTCCGTTTGTGGGTGATACGCGGTGCTCATATCAAGATGAGTTCCCATTGCCTTGTGGAGCGACTGCCAAAAGCGTGACGTGAACCTACTGTCCCTATCCGAGATGATAGATTTTGGCACTCCATGAAGTCTTACAATCTCTCGTAGGTACAAACGCGTCAGCCTCTCCATCTTGTAGGACTCTTTGATGGGCAGGAAATGGGCAGATTTCGTCAGTCGGTCGATTATTACCCATATGGTGTCCAATCCGTCCGATGTCTTGGGCAGCTTGGTCACGAAGTCCATAGAAATCCCCTCCCATTTCCACTCAGGGATTGCCGGTTGTTGTAACAATCCGGAAGGTTTCTGGTATTCCACTTTTACTTTGGCACACGTAAGGCACTTACTAACATAAGTTGCGATTTCCGCCTTCATGTTAGGCCACCAATAGTGCTGCTTAATGTCCAAATACATCTTGTCCGAACCAGGATGAATGGAGTATCGTGTCTTGTGGGCTTCCTTCATGACGGTCTCTCTGAATCCTCCGATTTTTGGAACCCAAATACGGTTCATGAAGTAGTATACCCCGTTCTCTTTGACTTCCAGGTTCTTCTCCATTCCGCGTAATGCCTCGCTAGTTCTATTTTCCGCTTTCATAGCCTCTGCCTGGACTGATGCAATTTGAGTGGTCAAATGAGACTGAATGGTTATCGAGTGCGTTTTCGTACGTCGATTTGTGTATTCCTTCCGACTTAATGCGTCAGCTACCACGTTGGCCTTGCCTGGGTGGTACTTGATCTCGCATTCGTAGTCGTTTAACAATTCCACCCATCTTCGTTGTCTCATGTTCAGCTCCTTCTGATTCAAGATGTGCTGGAGGCTCTTGTGGTCCGTAAAGATGGTGCACTTTGTACCGTACAGGTAGTGCCTCCAAATTTTTAGAGCGAAGACCACAGCTCCCAGTTCTAGGTCATGGGTCGTGTAATTTACTTCGTGCGTCTTTAGTTGACGGGACGCATATGCTATTACTCTTCCACGTTGCATGAGAACGCAACCTAAGCCCTGATTTGACGCGTCACAGTAAACTACAAAATCTTCCGTTCCTTCGGGTAGAGATAATACAGGAGCGCTACAAAGAGCTTGCTTCAAGGTTCGAAACGCAATCTCTTGTCGGTCTGTCCACTTGAATGGCACACTCTTTTGCGTAAGCAAGGTAAGTGGCTTGGCGATTTTTGAGAAGTTTTGGATAAATCTTCTATAGTAGCCTGCTAGGCCTAAGAACTGACGAATTTCTGTGGGCGTAGTCGGAGTTGCCCATCCTTTCACAGCTTTGACCTTAGAGGGATCCACATGAATCCCGTCTTGGCTAACTACGTGGCCTAAGAAATTCACACTCCGAAGCCAGAACTCGCACTTGGAGAGTTTGGCGTAAAGCTTTTCCGATCGCAGCGTTTCTAGGACTTGTCGAAGATGTTGGCCATGCTCCTCTTTGCTTCGAGAATAGACGAGGATGTCATCGATAAACACAATGACGAAGTTGTCCAAGAACGGTCGACAGATTCGGTTCATTAGGTCCATAAATGCGGCGGGTGCATTTGTTAGACCGAAGGGCATTACGACGAATTCATAATGTCCATAGCGGGTTCGGAAAGCGGTTTTAGGAATATCTTCTTCTCGGACCTTGAGTTGATGGTATCCGGACCGTAGATCTATTTTAGAAAAATAGCTAGCTCCTTGGAGCTGGTCGAATAGATCATCGATTCGCGGGAGTGGGTAGCGGTTTTTAACAGTGAGTTTATTCAACTCTCTGTAATCGATGCACATTCTGAAAGATCCGTCCTTCTTTTTGACAAAGAGTACCGGAGCTCCCCATGGCGAGTAGCTAGGTCGGATAAATCCCTTGTCCAGAAGCTCACTGAGTTGGCTGGACAATTCCTGCATTTCCGCAGGAGCCAGTCGATATGGTGATTTAGCGAGAGGAGTTGCTCCTGGAACGAGGTCGATTCGGAACTCAACCTGTCTCTCTGGGGGTACTCCCGGAAGATCTTCGGGAAACACGTCCGGAAATTCACACGCTACCGGGATGTCTTGGATGTTAGTTTCTTCTTTTGTCTTGTCCACTATGTGGGCCAAGAACGCTAAATTGTTCTTTCGCAGATGTTTTTGCGCTTTGATGCACGAGATGAGGCGGAGATTCGTACTGGGTTTGTCTCCGTAAATTACTAGGGTTTCGTGATTTGGGAGACGAAGGCGAACGGCCTTCTCGTGGCACATAATCTCAGCATGGTGGGGGCTTAACCAATCCATGCCGATAATCACATCGAAACTTCTAATTGACACTGGCATCAGATCTATTCGTAAGACGTGTTGGTTAAGGGTTAGGGTACATCCAGTGTAGATCTCCCTAGTGGATTCGGTTTTCCCATTGGCCATTTCCACCGTATAGGTTTCATTTAGCTTCTGGGGTTGTTGTTTTAGTAAATGTTTAAACTTCTCGCTTACGAAACTTCGCTCCGCTCCGGTATCAAATAAGATGCATGCATAAGTGTGGTTTAGGAGAAACGTACCGGTCACAACTGCGGGATCTTGAACTGCATCACTCTGACCCATAGTCAGCATTCTTCCTGTTCCTCTGTTTCCGGAGTTGTTGTTGTTGTTAGGGCAGTCTCGACGGAAATGTCCCGTCCTTCCACACCCGAAACAGGTGTGGCTAGGCCCTGCGTTGTTGCCGCCGGCATTGGTGTTGTTGGTGTTGCGGTGATTGTTGTTGTTGTTCTGGTTGTTTCCCTGACTCTGGTTCTGAGAAGGATAAGTCCTGCAGAACTTTGCAGTGTGTCCCCTTCGATTGCAACTGGTGCAATGGAACTCCCTACATTCTCCTTGGTGATGGAAACCGCACTTGTTGCATTTGGGATGAGTGCCGGAATAGGGTCTTGAAGTAATTGAAGTAGCTGAGGCTGGAGCATGTGAGGTGACTGGAACCGGCGCAGTGACAGCGTGAACTGCCACCGTTTGCTGCTTTTTAGAGGTCTCGGGACCTTGACGCCCCTTCCTCTTGTTGTTCCATCCTTTCTTACCATCGCTCTCCTTCTTCTTCTCAGTCTCTACCGGTTTCTCGCCCTTTTTATGGTTATGATCATACAGCCTCTTTGCTAATCTCTTCGCACTGTCAAAAGTTTCAGGGTTCGCAGCTATCACATTCCCTTGAATGGGGGATGTCAGTCCCCAAATGAATCGTTCAATCTTCTTCCCCTCTGATGTGATCATACCCGGGCACAACAGAGATAGTTCGCTGAATCTCGATATGTAAGCATCGATGTTCCCATTCTGCACCGTGAGATTCCATAGTTCCTGCTCCATCTTCTGTATTTCGCCCCGGGGGCAGTACTCAGCCGTCAACATCTCTTTCATCTCTGCCCAGGGAATAGAGTTGGCGACAGGGAGTGTCATAGCTTCCACATGCCCATTCCACCAAGTGAGTGCTTGGTCCACAAAAGTGCAGGCCGCGAACTTCACTTTCATCTGCTCGGGGCACTCGCATATCTCGAATACCGACTCTACTTTCTCGATCCATCGCTTTAGGGCGATCACTCCTCCGGTACCGTTGAAAGTTCGGGGTTTAGCGTTCGCAAAATCCTTGTAGGTGCACGTTTTAGTGAGTCCTTGGTTCGTCCCGTTGTTCGAACTTCCGGAGCCTTGACCATTGCCTCCTCCATTGTTTCCTCGGTGAAGCTGTGCCATAGCTGCCGTGACCGCAGCAGACACGGCTGCCTGGAAAGCAGTGGAGTCAACTTCCGGCGGGGTTGGTTCGGGATTTCCGCGAGTAGCTGGGCGAGGCATCTTTCTGTCATGAAACGGAAAGATGTTGAGTGTACGTGGTTTCGGTGAGGTGGCGACTCTACTAACTAGGCGTATGGTGCGAGCCTAAACATTACTATCATCAAGCATGCAATCATAATGTCTCAACACATAGCAACTGAGAATAATTTAGCAAAACACACAAAAGTTTATTAATATTATCCGCATTTAGTACAAGAAAATTTGCTCGTAGGAGCATACATAAGTAACGCTAATCCGACAGCATAACGGCTCCATGAGTAGTGTAGTCACTTAAACATAGAGCCGGAGTACATAACATAGTTACTAATATCCTACTACGATAGGTCTATCCCTAACCGCGATGAGCTGCGTCAGGAGGTGGTGCCGAAGTCATATGCCGAAATGTTGTGCCAGTAGCTGCGCCATCTCTGCCATGTCTCCTATAACCTCATCCCTCTCATGCTCTGCTTGCACTGCCCGAGCCTCCATAGCATACAGCTGTTGTCGCAGTGCAGCGATCTCAGCTTCGAGGGAACGGTTCTCTCTTGGGGGGTTCACTGGTGGGGCAGGGTGATCTGGTTGTGCCTCGTCCTCGCATGGCGGGATGGGGTCCTGGTCCCCGACCCGGCCGTCTTCGTCGTCATCGTCGAGCTCTCCAAATTCGTAGTCAGAGTCTACGTATTCGTCGGGTCCGACATCGTGTGCTTCGCCTGGATTCTCTCCTGGCTCATCCACAAGCATCCCGTGAGCTACTAAGGCCTGATGAAACTGGATACCCTGCTGCACCTCCTCGGGCTCCTCCTCCTCCTCTAGCCACCCGTTGTTTCCCTGATTAGGGAAGTAGGGGTCTCCCGGGTGATGAAAACCAGCCATGCTGTCTGCGCGAGTACGTAATTATGCTACATTATTCCTAGGGTACTATGACTATTACACCGACTAAGCAAATATTCTCTTTTTGAGTGATGGAGGGTAAAATTTTTAGGTTCCCTGGCTATTCCGATCTCATCAAGACATGTGTTAGCTTTACCTTGGAGAGAATGTAGTTGATCAGGCTACATTCACTCCTTGGTATCACTAAGAACAGTCCCGAGTTAACCGAGATACCAGCATTATGGTGTTTGATTCAGCGTTAGGTCCTTACTCCTAATGCAAGCAAGTGTATTTTATTTATTTGTTTTGTTCAGAGTTATGTTAGTCCTTCTTTTTGGTTTATAGTTGCATATCAATGTATGGCTCGACATGCTAGTTCACTATAAACAAAGCTCTGATACCAACCTGTCACACCCCCGAACCAGACGGCGGAAACGTCCGGGGGCTGTCGTGACTCAATTGAATACCATAACATTGAATATATATGAAACAAAACAACATTCGTCACCATTCATCAACATGATACAACCAGTAGTGTTTACATGTCATACATTGTTTGAGATATTACATTTCCAAAAATTAATATTGTTTGGTTCATTCAAAAATAAACTGCAACCGTCACTGAGCATGATTTCCCTTGACTCACTGGTTTCCTGAGAATACAAGTATTTTGAAAAACGTCAACATATGAAATGTTGGTGAGTTCATAAGTAGTGTTTGAAATCGAATGTTTATATTGTTTGAAAAACCACCAGAAAATCCGATATTTTCTGAAAAGAAAAGCTTTCAAAAACGTTTGTGAAGATCCATAGGTATGCTTGTTTGTTTCTATACTAAAAAAAAAATGTTCATTTAAGATGTATGCATTTCAAATCTGTATGTAATAAAAACCCTAGGGAAACCCGATGTTCCCCTAGTTCTTTTGAAATCCATTGAGTTGCGTTGAAACCATTACGAAAATAGTAGCATCGGTCCCAAGCGACGTTGGAAGGTTCTCGAGCATTGATTATTTACTACAAACCCGCATTACACAAACGCCCGGTTTATAGATATACCAACGATTCCCGAAGGCGTCGTCAGTACTAATCACGTTATCCAATCGCCCGGACAAGGTGTAGTCCCACATCCGAAGAGAAGGAGGTCACGAAGACCCCGGTAACTCTATTAACCGGTTGGGGAAAATATGCGTGCGAGGGGTCCCCGACCCGCCTCGTAAAATGTGTAGACTTTTCTAGCAATACCATGGCCCTTGGGGTCCAGTGGTACAAGCCATTGAAAGTCACCCTACGTTGTGCCAAGTCGGTAAAACTCAACACTTCGTAGAAAAAAAATGTCTTCGGGCCTTAAGATCAGGTCATTGGGCTAGCTAGGCCCAACAAACAAGATTTTACACTTTTGGGGCCCGAAGATGGTGCGTAGACGTCTGTGCACACTCGTATGTATATGTATTACCAATCGTTATTTGTATGTATCGAAGAGTTAGTAGTTGTGGATTTTCATTGGCTCGAGACCGAGCCAATTCGTTTAACAACGACTTTTGGTATTGTAATGAGTTGTATCTCGTTGATAGTTGAGGTGTCATTATTTGATCAAGTTGTACATAATGAATCAGCCTTGAAATATTTCTGTTTTCAGCCCCTCATTATTTGTAAAAATTACATTTTCAACCCTTTTATTTAAATATTTTCCGGTTTGGTCCTTAAACTATTTTTCTTGACAGTTTAACACCAAAAATTATTGAAATTAATATTTTCCAGCATATTTTTCAAAGAAAACAGTTTAAGTCCCTGAAAATGCAGTTTTTCTCGGTTTTAGCCCATCTTTTCGCAATTTTGACAATTTTGCCCCAAAATGGAAAATTTTTGCAACTTTGGTCCTTTTTAAATTTAAAAAGCATTTTAACCTTGGAAAAGGGTTTGGAACACTTATAGTCCACTGTTTTACAGAAAGTTACAGTTTTGGCCCTCCAAAACAGAAAAATTCGCATAATGGGCCTTATTGGGCCGAAATTTTCATTTTTAGCCCAATAGGCTTGAAATTTATGTTTTTAATCCACCAATTGAATAGAATTCCAGAAATAGTCTTATGAAAACTGTTTTGGCACATTCCAACCATCAGAATCTGTAAAATGTCAATTTGGGCCCACAATTTTGTATTTTTCACATTTTTGGCCCAAAATGTGTGTTTTTAGCTTAAAGAAAATTGTTGCTAACCACTTGGCTATTTATCTAGTATCACTTATTATGTAGGAACATATTTGAAGCTAATATCACAAAACATGAGTTATATCTCGGTTTTGAGGGGTTTAATGGCTAGATCCAACATTAAAACACATATAAGCATACATATAAGCATGGAAATCATACAAGGCATACAAATACATATAGATCTACACTTTCACTTGTATTCCCCCCCACAAAAACTCTTAAAAACAGAAAATAGGGGTATGAATCTCACCTTGGGGTGTTGGTTCGGTTTTTGCAAGGAAAATGGAAGGAAAAATGAAGTGTTTTTGGCCTTGGCTCCCTTTGGTGAAGATCTTGAGTTTTGAGATGATTCTAGGGTGTAAGATCACGATTTTTGTATAGATTAGGAAAGGATTTTAATAACAAAAGAATTTAAACCATAGATCTATGCATAATCTTACCTTAGATGATGATTTACTTGCAAAATCCTCTTGAAAAGTCCCTAAATTTCGAGATTTTTGGAGAGGGGAGGGAAGGAGAGTTCTTTGAGTGTTCTAGAGAGAAAGTTGAGATATTTTGGTGTGTGTGATGATTCTTGGCCGAGAGCAAGAAGAGAAGAGAGAAAGAAGTGACTCTTGAAGTGATACATGCATGGAGGTATGTGATATATGCCTAGAAATCCATTAGGTAATAGTGAGGTGGCAACCAAAGTCAACCTCCCTTGTATTTGGGCCTTGGGCCGAGAATGGTGGGGAAAAAAAAAGGTTTTTGGGCTTTTTGCTCCTAAGCCCAATATTAGTGTTAATTAGGGTGTGTTTTAAGTCTAAAGGAGTGTAGTAGGATTTTTATGTTTTTCTTGAACTAGTTTTAGGTTATTCATGTATCAAGGCTCTTAATCCATTTCATTCATGACCTAAAATGTTGGAATAAGTAAATATGGTTCCACTTAGAGTCCAATTAGGGTTCTAAGCCCATGTTAGTCTAATTGGAAGCCTATTGGTCCACTTGGATCCAATAAGGAAGTTCTAGTCCAAAATAGACTTAATAAGAACTTCTAGGGTCTCCAATTGTTTGATGACTATTTGTAGTTCTAGCATGTTGTATTTGATTGAAGTTTTTGATTCACATTAACTTGAATGTATAGATTACATGGCTAAAAATTTACAGTTGTGACATCGTAAGACTTGCTTCTTCATCTTTCTCTTCGTCTTTCTCTGCCATCTTCTTCAGGACGCAATCCTTTGCGTAGTGATTCTTTCCCCCACAGTAGAAGCAACTGACACCAGAGTCAGCTTCACCCTTTGCTTCCTTTTTTGACTCCTCAACCTTCGGTTCATCTTTCACTCTTTCGGAACTATAACTTCCCTGCCAATTATGATTTTTGTTGGAAGGAAACTTTCTCTTGATAAACCTTCTAGGATTTGACACCATTAAAGCATATTCTTCTGCTGTCAGATCGTGATCTCCCAGATTAAGATCCTCTTCATCTTCTTCTACACTTTTACCCTTGGATAGAAGCACCAGAGACCCCAGACTAGAAACCACGCTTTTCTCTTGCAGCACAATCTTTTCTTGGGATTTCAGAATTCCCACCAGTTTCGCCAGCAAGTACGATTTGAACTGCTCGTGTGCTTTAACTATTGACACAACAACTCTCCATTCAGATCTTAGACCATTCAGAAAAGTGACCTTCTGTTCAATAAGCTTGCTTTCAATATCATGTTTGATCATCTTGCTGAGAAGATGATTCAAGCGATCAAACGTCTGTGTAACAAACTCATCAGGATTTTGCTTGAACTTTCCAAATTCAGACAGAAGCAAGGTCTGAATTGAGTGCTCCAGATCTTCATCTGTGGAATACAGCTCTCGCAGCCGATCCCAGATCTCTTTAGCTGTACTACAGGAATTTACCAATTTAAACGTGTCAGGCTGAAGAGCGAATCGAATCAGTCTCAATGCCTTGATGTTGCACTGAAACTTCTCCTTTTCGTCCTGAGCAACATCTTTCACATATTTTAACAAATCATTATACTCCTTTTGAGTTTTAATAATTCTGGATGTTCCTGAATGAGCAAATGGTCCAGACACAATAGCTTCCTATATCAGATACCCATTATCTTCAGATCCAATGATGTAGTCTTCAAAGTGATGCGCCCAAACCTCGTAATCTTGAGTGTAGAGAATTAGAATCTTAGTTGTAGATCCTATACTGTTTGAGATGTTGATAGGATTGGATTGAGAATCGTCCATGCTTGATCGTTTAACCTGTTGTAAGATCAGACTTGTAATACGTAATATTAGGGCAAGATGAATAAATAATGAGATACGCCAATTATGGAGTGACGGCTAAATAAATATCAGTAAATGCGGAATAAACCCTAATCACTTCTTTCACAAAAGAGATGTGTATGAATTACACAGTTTCCTGCTCTGATACCAATTGATGAGTTAAGAAACTATTTGATCGTTTAAATCTTCTAACAGGTTAATCACAAAAAAGAAAAACAACAATATAAAACACAAGAATGAATCAAAATATGTCGAATGATTCAATAGATCCAAGCCTCAGCAGAGCTCGATAAAGAACTTCCGCTGTAGAGGCTATTAGGGTTACAATCAATAAAAATGAAATCTTTCAGAATAATTGACTTCTAAATCTTACGTACTAAGATGCATGCAAGCACCTATAAATACAAAACCCTAGATATAACTCTCGGATGGACAGGCCCAATCCAGAGACTAAATGGACTAAATAGTGAGCCCAAGACGCAACACCTTTCAGACCCTACACATCACATAAAGTTGGATCTAATATCATTGAGGAGGGATGTGAGGATGTTGAATGACATGGTGCATGATTTAGAAAAGAGTAGGGATGTGGATGAGTTAAGGATCCTCCATTCATACGACCACTTGAAGGAGACTTGTTCTTTGGTTTAGTTTCAACAGATTGACATCGAGGGTTTAGTGTTGCGTGTGGGAGTATTGGAGAAGTGGGTGATAGTTTCAGAGACCAATGTGGTTGCTATGGAGGTGTTGATCTGTTACCTACAACACCAGATGGCATAGTTAGTAGCATTGATAGTAGTTTATCTAGGTATATGGTTGATAGTTTGAGCTAAGAAAATTGGGAACTTTATTTTTGGGTTAAAAGGAGGTTGGAGTTAGCAGATTATAGGATGTTGCTATGTCTCTTTTATGTAACATAAAAACTTTTCCTGTTTAAACCACCACTTTTTTGTACACTTTTGGGAAAATCTTATGTAAACAAATGTAACAAAAAATAAATGGAAATTAATGAAAATGTAAGTATTTCACAAATCATCCTATTGGAATGTGAAATTTTTTGTGTACTTGGTTTGTTTTATTATTATAGTAAATTCTTTAACTAATTCTCAAACAAATCTCAACTAATTATGAAGAATATATTAACTAACATATACCTTGAATATAGAATCATGCCACGCATAAGAAGAAACCCAAGACCACAAGAACCTAAGCCTAAACCCATGAACTTCGTTGCGATGGAGGCCTTAGTGGCCTAACATGTTGTTGATGCAATTGCAAATTCATAATCCAATAGGAACAACGGTTCGGGAGGTAATGGTGGGGACAGTTCTCATGGAGAAAACCGAGGTCCATCCTGAGTTTGTTCATATAAGGATTTTATGAACTATAAACCGAAATTGTAGAGTCAATATATGTTGTGAGATGACAAACCATAGATACTGTCTAAGATTGGGAATCATTTGTAAATAGCAAATATCTTCCTAACTTCATGAACTAATGTATTTACTAGGCACTTAAGTGGTTTGCATTTTAATGTCGTGTCCTGGTACTTTTTGTTCTCGTGAGAACCCTATAAATAGGGTAAGTACGTAGAGATTCGTAAAATCTTTTGGGCATTTGTACGCAAGAGCTTTCTCTCATTGTGATTCTTTTGTACTCATCCAAAAAGTAATAGAGTTGAAACCAGATCTTATTTACATCCCCTTGTTCAAACTTAGTCTAATTTACATTCTATTGATTAAAACATAATTCAAAACATCTTTTCAATTAGTATCAAAATAGGAAATTACACTCGATAGAAGAATCTTTTTCACCTTTTCATCTTATTGAATCAATCTTTCCGATTCAAATATTTTGCAAGATTGAAACATAATTCTTCGTTCGATCATTGTGATAAAAAGATTTTTCATTAGTTTTGTTAATCGATATTGCATCCCGATTTCTTCCTTTTCATAGATAATCCTATTTGTAATCAATCTAATGGCATATCTGAACATTAAAACCATGATGAATGGGCAGATCGTATGAAGACTATCTTAATGGGATCGATGAGGATATTTGGAGATCTATCGAAAATGGACAGTATCGTGCTTATTTGGTTCAAGCTATTGGAAATGTTGGTACTGCTGAAAACATGGTCGCTCAAGGAAACAACAAGAAGGAGAATGATGAAAGATATCTCCTTGAACTACGATGAGCTCGTATACATGTTGTTTACAACTATGTTCGTGGTTGTAAGACAGCAAAGGAGATTTGGGATGCTTAGAAAGAGAAGTACCATGGGAATGAAAAAAAAACAAAAAGAGCTTTGTGATGCAATGCTTTTTGGAATTGGCCGATTTTACCCAAAAGGAAAGTGAGACTATCGAAGGGTATTACGATAGGTTGAATATGCTCATTTTCTAGTGCAACAAATATGGAGTTGTTCGTACCACCTTGGAGTTCAATCTCACATTCATTTTGGGACTAAGAGACGAATGGAGGAATATTTGTCTCATGATCATGATCAAGTGAAATTCAACACCTACTCCTTTTCGACTCTCTATAACATACTGAATGCACATGAGTCAAAAGTGAAAGAGATAGCTGAGGCGAACAAAATGAATTTTGGAGGTCTAGTGGTGCTAGTTTCAAACGAAGCTGCAAAAGAGAATAATTCCGATGAAGAAGAATAAGAAAGCAAATAATGTTTTCTACTCAACTCATATGACGAAGTTGATTCCTGTTATTCCAATAATAGGGTTAAGAAGTTCTACAATAAGCCAATTAGAGGGAATTTCAAGAACAGTTATGAGAAGAAGTCAATGACGAACTCTGGTGCGGGACAAAAAGTTGTTGAGAAAGTGAAGAAGAAAGAAGAGAAGAAGATTGAGAAGAAGTGGAAAGGTGATTCTGGTTAGAGTTATAACTATTGTAATGGATATAACCATCTTGCAAAGGACTGCACATCAAGGAACAAGGAGGAGAAGAAAAATAATGTGAAGGGTGAAGAGTATTATGCAATGAAAATAAAAGAACTTCACTCAAAATCCAAGAATCTTTCCTTGGTGGTGAAGGGTGTAGATGATGATGAGGGGAAATATCAAATATGGTCCTTTGGATCTGCTGGCAAAGAAATGTGTCATCCTACTCATGGAGTCATGTTCGCAAAACATGAAGAAGGCCATTCTAGAGGATAAACATATTTGGTGATGTGGAGGAAGATAGTGATTGGGAATGAATATGGAATGAGAAAGGAGATAAGAGTGAAGAAGAGGAAGAGAATTTGATTGGAAGGTGCTTCATGACCATAGCCCCAAAGTCTCCAATCCCTACAAATGGTGCGTAATCTTCTCGTTTCTCTTAATGTGCCTATAAATTCTTATGATGCTATTTTATCTGAATTTGATGATACTTTCTCTTACCTGAATGATATGTTGATCTCTATGAGTAGCGAAATGGAGAAACATTACGAAGCACATAAGAATTTGAAGGAGAAGAACTCTGGAATAGAAAGCTTAGCGTTAAAAATTATGAACATTATGATTGATCGGGTATCTATTTGTATGGACAATAACATGTTAGTAAAACAACGAAATATCTGTTGTAATACCGCTAAACGTGTATATGGAAAATTGATGGACCTTTGTCATTCATCAGACATACGTAAAGGACAACATAGGAAACCACTCATGTTATTACTTTCAAACGTGAACAAGTGAACGCGACTATTTTTGATTGCGAAAGTAAAGTAGTTGATTATTATACTATTCCTAATGATTCGTATGCATATGGTATTGTGAATATTAATGATTGTTTGAATGTTGATGAATTGGTTAATGTTGTGAATGGGACTTTGACCAAAAACAAGTAAATTTAAGTTTTGAACAAAATTGAGGATTCGACACAAAGTACATAACAAAATTTTGTTGATATCGAAGATGATTCTAACAATTTCAGTGAAATTGAGGAAGAGGAATGTGTTCATTGCTCGAAATTGTCTGTCATTAATGTCACCTCATTAGCTAAAGGCAAATAAAATGTTGACTCAACAACGAAGCTAAACAATGATTCATCTACAACAACCAAAGCCAATGATTCTCAAGAGTCAGTTATTATCGAGGACATAATAAACAATGAAAGTGATAACGATGATGATTCTTGTGAAAGAGAAATTCCACGAGCTATTGAAGCTAAAGTATTTGAGGACACATAGGCATTAACAATGATTTTGAATGAAAAAGGAAAATGTTTTCTAGAAACAAAAAAAAATTCTTTGTCCAACATTCATTAAAGGAATTCCCAATCAAGTTTTTGTTAGAATAGGAAATGGGGACAATGTCGATCCAAAAATTAATGAGTGGTTAAAAGAACATAATGCAAAAGTAACTTATGAAAGATTTTACTATAACCAAAACGTTGTTGAAAATTGATTTGAATCAAAGGTCCAAAGTTTTTCAACATCAAAAGAGTCAAAAATCTTTTCCCAAAGAATATAAAAATAAAACAAATGGAGTTTGGGTTGTAAAAACAGCTAAGCCTAATGACGAAGGAAAAGCAGAGAAAAGTGGTGAGCACTACCTAATGATTTAAACAATCAAAAGGCGAAGGCTCAAGCTTTGAAAAGTAGTGAAGAAAAATCTATTTCTAAAGGAGCAATTTCCAAAATGAAAGCTCAAAAGAATGCTTATTGGAAGAAAAAAAAAGATTTTCAATAGGAAAACAAGTTAAAACAAAAATCACCACAAAGCCAAAAAAAAGAAGTTTTCTCAAAATTCTAAAATTCATACTTCAAAAGAACGTTCAAATGTTGCTCCCAACGTTGTTAACAAAAATTTTTAGAATAAGATTCAAAATGACTTTTCTCAAAAGTTGAATGCTAATCAAGGTTCAAAAATAAAACAACTTCAAAAAGATTAAAATCATGTTAAAAGAAATGGTAAAATTCAATTTTCAAAAGACCATAAAAGTTTTTAAATGGAATCTCATTTTGGATATCATAATCGATATCAATATTGTTTTTATCAAAAATCACATAAACTTTTTTCACAAATGAGTTTTACTAAAATGGCCAACGTTGTGAAGAAAAATGTACCATTTAAACCTGAGGGTACACATTTTCCAAATCCCGATTCAAGGCAGAAATCAAATGTTTCTTTTGTCAAACGAAAAAATGAGATGAAGAATTTTAATCATTGGTTTGAAGGAAAAGGAAGTAAATTTCAATCTAAAGAGTATTCTCAAGAACAAGTACAAAAGTCATATGAGAATTAATTTGATAAATCAATGAGTGGAAGTACTTCATCACAGAAGTCATTAATGAAGCCTTCAAAATATCAAGAAGTTAAAACAAAGAAATTTGATTTTTCTAAGAAAAAAGGTTGAAAAAGAGAAAATAAAAGTTAACACTTTGTCATTGAATGATAAAATTTATGTACTTGTAGATGAACTATTGGATTTAATTGGCAAAATCAAAACAAAAGTTCGTAGTTGGATTTTTAGTTCTTCTTTGCACACAACATTCCACACTAATGTCAAATGACCCAAAAAAACCTTGAGGACCTAAATCTCTCTAAGTGATTGCAAGTGATGGTATATCAATAGTAGATGCTCGTGTCACATGAAAGGAAGTAAGGAAAATTTGAGAGATTTTTGGAAGCTTGAGAATGATGGACTAGTAAAGTTTGGGAATAATCAGAAATGTAAAGTCAAGGGAAGGAAAGGTGACAAATGAGAATTTATTGTGAAAAGGGTTGCTTATGCCTAAGGTTTGAAGCAAAACATTATAAGTGTTTCCTAACTTGTCGTTGGAACTAGGAATCAAATTCTTTTTTCATGAAGAAGTGTAACAAACCGTTATTTCAAATCTATGTAATCGTGTAGGTCAATTTGTACTTCTTTTTAAATTAATAAAGAGAAATTTTGGCATACTGTGTATATTTATATAACTGACCCTCAAAAATAAATTATTAAATAATCTCAATTGGGATGAACCAAGTGATAGAGATTGTAACAAGGTTTCCAAAAATATAAAGAACACAAAAATCCGAGTTATAACGAAGAAGTTATGACCAAGCGAAAATCCGCGACAAAACCGGCAAAACACTGTTCTGTGTAAAAACTGAATTTTTAATAAAAGGATTTTTAGCCTTAAAAATCTAAATGAAAGTTTTAGTTTATGTTAAACCGAGAACTTTCATAAAAAGAACGCCAAAATCTGACTTCGTATGAGGAAGTTATGATTTTTCTAAGTTTCAGTATAACAGTGTACATCTAAAAACTCGAAATAAAGATCGAGTGGATTTTAGCCGACACAACCTAAACAGGAATCGAAGGTCTCGTCATTAGTAGTACAACGGTAAAAAGACAGACAAAAACGGATGTCAGATGAAGAAGTTATAAATTTTTAACGGATTTTCCTGTCCCGATCTGTTAAAAATAATAATATCAAAAATAAATCAAAATTAGCCGACGAAGTCTAAACAAAAGTCATAGAGTATAATTTTACCTATGCGTGCATCTAAAGAACGTCAAAAACGGAGTTTGTATGCAAAAGTTATGAATTTTACAAGTTTTTGGCACAAAAATAAAGAAAAATAGGAAAAACCGGAAATTTCGCATGAACAGTACATGCCACGTCACCCTCGCATGTGGCAGCTGCTGATTGGACCTAAGCCTTGCATGGCACCTTCTGATTCGACCAACTCCACAGTCCAATCCCACTAGGACAACCTCGCATGAGACACACCGGCCCTCACCCTCGCACGCCCCTCGGATGCCCCCTTCGCACGTGTCTTCTTCCCATTGGACCGACGTTTGGTCCAATCTGAGCCTCCCACCTTGCGAGCCTGCAGTCCGAAGTAGCCATTCCTTCGCCACCTGTCTGACACACGTTAGCCTCGCATGGCCTCGGATCCGAAGCTTTTGCCTATATAAGGCATGCGAGGGTTCCAATTTTTTTTACACTTTTCACCCTAAATTTCACCCTCTTTCATATTTTCCACTTCCATAAGCTCATATACAATCCCTAAAGCCCCGGTATCAAGACTCGAGCCCGAAGCAAGCCTCAAATCCCCGAGATTCCCGAGAAGTAACCTCTCTCCTGTCAAAACTCTGCCCGATTTGAGCCGGTTTCTCGACAAATAAACTCCTTTTTCGTGAAACGAAACTCTATCCGATTCATCATCTATCAAGTGAGTTCATACCCCCGTATTTTTATAATTTCTACTATTTTAAGGGGGGAAATACAAGTATAACACAAGAACTTTGTGTTATAAATAAATGATTTCAAATCACGATAAAACTATTTTAAAGCATTAGAAATACTCCAAATATTGAACTCTTTTATAAACTTATATTTTTCCCAAATATTCATATTTGTATATATATATATATATATATACATATATATATATATATATATATATATATATATATATATTAACATGAAGAAGATTTAAAAGGCTTAGGACTAATAACTCATTCTAGGTCCTTTTCCTTGTTTGGATGTGGACTTATAGTACCTGTTATTTGTCCGAAGGTCATTTAAATTTTACTTATATATAAAATTGTATATCTCTATAAATATAAAAGTTATTTCATCAGTTTAATTACCCTTTGTAACATGTTGAGCAAAGGATTGCATGCAAAAATAGTTATTTACCAATTCATAAAGTACATTTAAATTATAATAGGTATAATTTATGATATATAGAACAATTATTCATGATTCAAGTATACTAGAGTACACTATTTTACATGTAACAAGGGTTTTGATTCAAAACAAAATAAGGGTTTACACTTGTCAAATACATGTTCGGAATACTAATTCAAGAACATACTGTCAATCATTTATTTCAGAATGATTGGGTTTTCATATCTAATATACATGTAACGTTTATATGCTTTTTATGAGACATTCAATTCAGGTTGTTTAATTCATTTTAGATAGCCGAGGTAAAGTCCTAACATTATAACCAGAATCTCCAGCCCGGGGATCGAAACAAGTTGTGTGTAGATCTATATCGGGATTGACAACCCCACACTCAAGCTGCTAGCTACAGTAAGGCATACACGTCAATGAGTGGTAATTGTTATCCATAGTTTAAACGCTCACAAGGCGTTTGTTTCAGGCGTTCATGTCTTAGTATGGTTATAATAACTCATTAAAAAGATATTAACAACACATTAGTGTATAAACAACTAAACGTAAGTACATCTTTAAAGTACAAATTTACAAAATACAAAGTACAATGATATACTATAGTTTTCAATAACAGCTAGTGAAGCCAAGCACACTCTCGGTTACAAGTTTTACAAATACATTGGTTTACAAAGAGAACGGTTTTATGGGAATAAAACTACTTTTCACATACCACAGAAAATATGGGATTTTCTAGAACAATTTTCATATTCAAGATACAAAGACACCCTTTCAAACATAAAGACTTATATACTCACTCAACTTATTGTTGATACTCTCTTTTCAAATTACTTGTATTCTCAAGGAAATAATAACAGGTACTCCCCGAGCTTTTTGAGAAGATGGAGCCATTATGAGTCATATCTTCTACTTTTGTATAACTATTTTGGTTTCAATATTCAATGATTGAACACATGTAAATACTTATACGTTTAAATACAATGGTTGTTTGTACTTTTATTACTATGATGCATGTGTTGTGATACTACAAATGAAGTCCTCCACCCTCGGACGTTTCCACCGTCTGGTTTGGGGATGTGACAAGAAGGGAGCGACATATCGAATAAAGAAATAAAGGCCGACTCGACAAACCATTTGACCAACTTCAAAGGATTGAGCAAAGGTCGACATATCTCTAGTTCAGAACTCCGTACGAAGAAAGTCCCAAGACAACCTGAGACTCATAGGGCCAACCGCACCACACGCAACCTTAACCTTAGTGACGATAGTGTTCTTCTCAAGGTCTAGAGACACTAACTTTAGGGCGTCAATAGACCATTTGAGATCCTCGCCATCATCGTTTTGGTAGCCCATAGACTTCGGTTACCACAAGAACTCAGCATCATGCATCCCACATTCCACGTGTCCAAGTAAACAATAACCTACACCCCAAAGAGGAACATGAGGAAATCATGGACAGGGAAAAACAAAATAACGAAAAAAGTTAGATACCAATAGCGAAGGTCCACTAGAATACCAGCCAAGGACCTAAATTTCCCTAGGAACAAAGACATCAGACGAAACAGAGATACTCACAACTTTTCTCCTAGTTGCAAGAGCTATCCTAGATGTTAATTTCGGGAGGAAATTCCCTCTAACGGGGGATGATGTGACAACTGTCAATTCTGGGTCAAACAAAGTCAACCAGGTCAACTCAACTTGTATTTGAATTTTAGGTGAATTACGATATTCCATAATGCATCCAATGTACGATTGACAAGTTATAATACAAAGCACCACTATTATTCGAAATTATAGAACATAAACCATAAATAAGGTTAGTATCGTAACAATTCAATAATTCAACTTTATATTGTTTTAGTATAAATAATATTCATAACACGATGTAGTGGAATTCATAATCCTTACACTGCATGACGAATTCATAACAAAGGATACAAATAAAATTTTTTTGGTGAATTCGTCACCAAATACGACAAATTCCATACCCGACCTAAAACGTCCAACTTTTAATGAAAAGAATTTAGTGATCAACCTAATTTTCGTGTAACATATTATTATTTTTGATAATAATGATTTTATTAACAATTTGAATTTTTATAATTCAAATTAAATATTTATATATCATTTATACCATATTTTCATTATAAAAATCCCACACTTTGTATAAAGAATATCATATTTTTATAAAAATTATCCCACTTATATAAATTACCTAGATTTTTATAAAAATAAGAAGAGTTGACTTAGTGACATGATTGTTACATCTTTTCCCAACATAAAACATTAACCAACATGTATCAAGACCATTGCCCAACATATAACAATGCAAACATCACCTCACCCCACCCATTACCCCCTTACCCACCCCACAATCCTACCTCCCCCATAAATTTCGTTCACCTCTTCCCCCTCTCTCTTCATCTTTATCTCTCACTTCATCTTCTTCATTCATCCATAATACTCTCAAGAACAAGTTCAAGTCTTCCAAAGATCCATCCCTCCAAGTTGGTTCGTAGGATTTTTGGTAAGCATCCCTTGGTAATCTAGTGTTTTTATACACATTCATACTAGTTTTGTTACATTTACACACATTTATATGTGTTGTTATCCACAGGGTAATACCATCTTCAAGCGTTCTTCAACCATCTTCAAGTGTTCTAAGCTTGAGGATTTTCATCTTCATCTCTTTATCCACTAAGAAATCCACTCAAGGTGAGTTCATACCCCTTCATTTTTCAAGTTTTTTTTTTCAGGTTTTAAGGGGGGGGGGAATACAAGTAAAAAAATCCTATTTGGATGATCTAAAGGCTTTGTAAACTAAAAATCCAAGTTAGGTCACTAAAACATATCCAAGCTTCAAAATCAGCTTTTTTACAGAAAAGTTGTGATCTGTTCACGGACTGTTTTACCTTGCTTAAACTTAATATATTTCAAAACTGTTCAATATGAAAATAGTTCAAGTCTATATATTTTTAAGGACTACACGCACACACTCATACGATTTTTCTACAATTTATGGTGATTTTACCATAACTGCCTATCATTTCAGAACATTTTCGGACTAGTCTGTAAAAATGAACATTTTCACGCTAGTTAGGAACCACTTAAGGTCAGGTAAAAATATTATGGATAAAATAGACTCATTTTCTAAGCCCGGACAGTTTACGGATCCAAATTTCGAGTTACGATGATTTTTCTATAATTTTTCTAAAAACATGGACATAAAAGTCAAAAAGTAGAAATTTTTCTTTATCGTACTAAACGTTTTTATACTTGTGTTAGATGTAAGTTTTAATGACATATTCATTTAAAACCATCTAGACAAGATATTTACTATGTATTTTTATAAATGATTATATAAGTATTCTCAATAAACAAAAAAGATAAACTATAATAGGTATAGTTTGGGGAACGTTCACATTATTTTACTCTTTTGGGTCAAAGGAATAAATATATAAAAATATGATTATTTTATACATTGTGAATACTATAAAAGGATAAAACAAACGATAACAAGGAAAAGATAACTTCAACACACTTTATGTAAACTAGTTAATACAGGATTGTGAGCCACTCCTTCTTGTACCAAACATGATACCCATTAAAAACCTGAATTATAACCAGAGTCTCCTGGAGGGAGAGCGTGAGTTTTTGTATACATCTATACGTGATTGACAACCCCGCACCTCAGTTTTTTCGCTACAGTTAGACCCGCAAGTCTAGGGTGACAAACTTCATAGCTTTCCCACATCTGAAGAACATCGTGCAAGCCATTAGTCATATTAGCATGGTTATAATGAACGCTCACAATAAACATTAACTAAATATTTATGTAATGATATATTTTCAAACAGTCTTAAAGGGGTATTCACTCTATGGCTGCTTTGTGTATACGTCAGGGTTATATAAAAATTTATATCCGGTAGAAAGTGGAATGTGTGATTTCCACCTTATTTTCTATTCCTTGTTTGGTTGTGGGCTTAAGGCAGATTCACCAATTCGACTGCCTGTTCGACCTCGATTTTATATAACTCGTATGTACAAAGTGATCATAGGAGGGTATCAACATCACATCTGGTTACAATGTAAACACGTCTTCATCTAGTTTTACTTATGAATAAAACTACATATCATTAAACTAGGTATGGAAATTATAGTTCTACTTTTCGGTCATGGAACGTTTAAAAACTACAATTCGGTTTTATGGAAAATATAGGATTTTACTGGAATAAACATCACTATTTTACTAGTAAACAGTTTACAATTCAACTTTCTAGAAACAAATACGATTACTTACTCTTAGGTTAGGAACCATAGTAGGAACCAATATGGGCCACATTTCTTTTATGAAATCAAAACGTTACATTATATTCTTTAAGCATAAGAAACATATATATTTTGGTCTTAAAGCCTAAAACTACATTCCATTTTATTAAGAAAGTGTAGGATTTTCTAAAAGAAAACACAAACATTTTCAAGGAACAAGAACTTAGTTTCTAAAACAAAATGCTTATGAACTCACCAGCATTCAATGTTGATGTTTTTCAAAATCACTTGTATTCTCAGGAAACTAGTAGATAGGTACACACACAAGTTTCGAGAAGACGGAGCATAGTAGCTTCAAGTCTTTGTTTTGATTTTTGATTTTGGAGTCAGACATTATGTAAATCGAGTTCAATGTAAACACTATAATATTAATACAATGGATGTTGTTGCTTTGATTACTATTATACAATTGTTGTGATATTGTACATGACGTCCTCCAGCCCCAAACATTTCCGTCGTTCCGGTTTTCAGGTGTGACACGAGGGGCTACCATTTCTTCCAAGTTGTTTAGCAACTCACGTATACTGGTCAATGAACTTTCACTGATCAAGGCGCTTTTCCTTATGCAAACAATTTAGAGCTTATAGAACTCATATGCATAGTCAACTTTAACTAGAACGGGCATAGAAAAAAGAATATGTCATCACGATAGGTTACAAACCTCTAGTCATGTGCTAGGGATAAATGATAGGTTTATTCTTGATTAGTTCTTGAACCTTTCAAGATCTTTTAAGATTCCCACTGACTACTTGACGTATAAGATTCTCTGTCAAGAAACATTCCTTGATAAACTAATATCCAAGAGTTAGTGTGGATTCTTATCAAGGAAAACACTTCATATAATAGGTCTTAGTTGGTCTTTGTTTTATACAAAACATCACAACTACCAATTTTGAAATAGGCAAGAATTAGAAAACTTTTATACTCCGCATTACGTGATGTGTTACAAACGTTCTTAGGACATGTCACTCAAGACACAATCTTGGAGTACAACTCTAAGGCTTGACTTTGGAACGAAGTATGATTCACCTTTTTGATTTAACCATTTTAACAATTCCCGATTCCTCTTCTTAGCCATACAAGTGGTGTTCTTAGATGATCAATTGTGATATGGTTTTCATAATCATTAATATGATCATAAAACACGATACTAAAGTTCTTTCCTTTCCTTTCATATTAGAGAAACTTTTATCTTTCTTCTTGTTTGATTCTTCTTATTCGTCTTGCTATACATTGAAACTTATCCAATGATTCAGAATTACACTTAATCTAGTAAGCATAACCATATTTACGAAACTTTTAGTAAATCATGAAAAATAGTCTTATCGTTCTTTGTGGTGGACCTGATCAGTGCACAACAATGTGTACTAGATCTGCTAGTCCTTCAGTTGAGTCACATCTATATGTGAAAAAGGAATTAGACTTGATTTCCCAAAGATGAAGGTTCTCATTCATGTTACAATACGAGTTGCATGATTCCAAGTTTCTATCCAATTGAAACTTGGTGATGAAAATCTTTCCTTATTTGGTAAATATAGACACTACCATAAAAGAAAGAGTGAAATCCATACTGCTAAAACTATGAACACACAAACATCAATTTTCATAAATGCCACTACAAGGAAATATAAAATAAGATAAAATCAAAATTTTCTTTATTTATAAAATTTCGAAAAATATTATCCTTATAATGAAAGTACATATGAAAACTATGTTTCTAAATATTCCTATGCAATCTTTCTTAACTCCTAATCAACATCTCAAAATTCTGATCATCGAATCATACGATCGAAATCCATCTCTTTGCGATCAGACTCAACCTGCTCTTTCTTTAAGCTTCCTTTCTCTTCTTTGATCCTACAAAACATCAAAATGTAAACTTATCACATCATGTATTAAGAATCTAGAAATAGGAAATTAATAGAGTTAGATAATGGACTTACCTAAAGCAGAGTCAAACACTTTGACTTTACCATCCTTGTGGTCTTTCAGGAAAATATGGCAGCTTCGCATCCGATGCCCTTCTCTTGGCAATAGAAGCAAATAGATTCTTTTGGAATGGCACACAGAACAATCTCAGACTTAGTACTTCCCTTTCCATTAGGAAGACTTTTTTGGACTTCTAATGTTTCCATTGTCAATGTCCATGGAAGTTTGGGAAATAGATCTTCTAATCAAATTTGCTTTACCAGTGCGCCAAATCATTGCTGATTCAGCAGCAATTAGCAAATATGTAAGATCAATAAGGGTCACATCATGATATTTCATATAGTAGTCTTTAACAACCTGACCATACGACTCGGGAAGTGACTGAAGAACCAAGTGAACTACCAACTTTCTCAGGAAAACGACACCCAACATTCCCATCCTGTCAATATGCAACTTCATGTCCAAGACGTGAGCACATACATACTTTGCATCTTCGTGTTTGCTTGCCAATAGGGTTTGAGTGACCTTGAACTTTTCAAATCAACGAACATGTGGGTCAGGGAGAATTATTGGAGGAGGTGGAGGAAGTGAAGTATGATTTTTGGGAAGATCATCTTCATGAGGAAAGCTTTTTCCAAAAGATTCGGAAAGACCATAGTTGTTAGAACTAGACATCTACAAGGGAGAAATTTAACTTTAGTTGAGTTTAGTCCTTAATATAATACCCAAATGAAATATTAAGGCTAGGACCCAGCAAAATAATTCACAATTCGGAAGAGGGATGTCATGATCAAATTGTAAACTATTTGTTGGTAGGTTAATGACGATTTACCAATTCCACCATGAAAACGAAATTTTAAACGAATTAAGTTTTAAATGAAACTCCTAGATCTTTTGAAATTCATTGAACTTTTCAATGGCATGTTTAATCTCGATTATGCCCTTCAAGTTTGTGACTGGGATACCGAGAATCACAAACAAGGTGTGAATAACCATGCAAATTAGCTTGGTACTCTCGAAGTCATTTATCACCTAATCAATGTGTCGGTTAACTATACACGCTCCATTGATCTATGACAAACATCAAGCTACCCTTTGCCACCCTTACTAGTGCAAGTTGCTGTGTCGGTTAACCACACACGCTCCACTAACGACTTGGCAAGGTGCAAAGTGCAATTTCATGGATTAGCGTCAAATTCACATTTTTCCTAAGTAACTTAGAGTGGGAATTTATAAAAGATTTAGTTAATTTATTTCATTATACTTTTAATGAGAATTTAAATGTCCTATCATACCCATTCGGCTAACAACCCTCCAATAGTCAAGAGTGCGGTGGGTAAGAATGGATACCCAATGGTGGTCATTTTACAGACCACTACCTTAAACACCCCCTTATAGACTAGCTTCGTGAATGAGGCCTACTAATGGTAAGACTGACTTTTAACTTATACATATATAATATATTAAACTTTTAATTAATTTTTTTAGTTATGAAACCAAGAGTTGCACCTTTTGAAACCTTTCAATTACTAGATTTAATGTTTCATAAAAGAGACCTTATAAGTTCCAAAACTTGAGGGAAAGTTTTGTAACTCTTGAAAACTTTTTAGATTCCAAACTTAAGCACAAATTTTGTAACTCCTTAGAAACACTTTTGAGTTCCAAAACTTGATGGCAAGTTTTGTAACCTCTCAAAACCATTTAGATCAATTTTTAACCAATAAAATAGTCATATTATCGTTTACCAATTTGACCTAACTACAATTCGTGTAGCAAGATAAATAAAATAATACAAATAATTAGTTTATCATATAATCTAGTAATTATTTTATAATTTGACAAGTTATCTTTTAATTGGATGAAGATAATCATTACCTTATAAGAAAAAAATGAATTTTAACAATCCAAAATAGTTTCTGGTAATGATCCTAATCAAAAAAATGGCCAATAACTTGAAAATCTACACACAGATGGTCCACCACGTCATGGTAACTTTGACCATGTCGTGGTCATCTGTCAGATTCCAAAAAACGATTTTCTTTTGCTTTGGACAATCAACCAATGCATCTGTATAACAGAAAACACCCATGACTCTGATACTATTGTTGGGTTTTATGTACTAGAACACTCCTATGGTGCACATACAACCCTAATGCTTTGGATCTAAGTTTTCTCTAGTTATAAATGCAACAAAAGTTATCCAAAGCATGAAATCTATAACTAGCATACAACTTGGATATTTGAAACATAAAAAAAAAGAGTTACAAGAATACCTCTTAGTTGTAGCATGTAGAATTTGTCCTTTCAAGAGCTTAGCACCCCAAGTGTGATGCCTCAAACAAGTCACAAACACCATGAACAAGTGGATGATTATGAGAGATAGGTCATGAAGCACTAAAATTGGATAGGGTTCAACTAGGAATCATTAGACCAAATTTAGGTGCATTAGGGGTTACATTGATAGTGTGGATTCCCTAGTGTTTCAACTTGTAAACCATAATTCACTTCCTTGGGCCTAGAATCCAATAATCCATATGATAAGCCCTTTGGACTAACTCTTAGTTCCTTCTAATCAACATGGATCATTAGCCCAAACTATATGTATTACTGATTTACCTAATCTGTCCCCGTTAATTTAATTAGTCTCTTTTGATCACTAAATTAATTTCAAATTAATTGTTGATCAATACCAATTAAATAATATGATTTCTCAATTAACATATTATACCTTCAATATATTAATAAATCACAAATAACCTATTTCTCAAATATCCATCCTATTAGATTGTTCTGGTGAAGGCAACCCGAAATGGACTATGCAACTCTCGGGTCAAGTACATACCAATTATAGCTATGGGCTTAGACACCTAATCCAACAGAATCGAGTACGAATGATTGGATTTTCGTGAGGGCTTCATCGTCGAGTGCATGAGTCATGACGGTGCAACTTGAATGAACAAGAATGAAAAGGAGGACAGAGGAATCGAGTATCAGATTTCCGTGAGGGCTTGAAGCCTTGAACTGTAAAAGGTGATCAAGTCATTTAAGTGAACCATATATTTGTAAAATAGAAAATGGGCTAAAATGATTTTTTACTTTATACTTAAAATTTTTATATAATATATAAAATATATAACATGTTTTTTTAATAACTTCTTTATGAAATTCGTTTTTTCGGTTCGTTTTGGTGTAAACTTCATTAGACTGAAACTGGAACCAAAGACCAAATTCGCAATTTAGCTTGGTCTCAGACCAAACCAAAAACCAAATTTGAATATGTTTTGGTCTAAAATCGATTTTAGTTTGATTTGGTTTTTTGGTTTTTCGGTTAAAGACAAAATTATTCACATCCATAAGGAGAAGTAGTTTTCTTTTGATCATATGGATAGTAGCATGGGCTCGTAATCCAAGATCAAATTCTGTTATCCATGTTTCAATCTATAATTTCCTTCAGGTATACTAGACATTTAGAATTTATTGGTCATTATCTTGTTTTGGAAACAAATAGCCTATCATAGCATGTTTCAGAATAAGACTTCCTGTTGTCCTTGGTATTTGGGGCCTGATTAGGTATACCAAGACTAATCGCCTTTTAACCCATTAACAACTGGCTTCCTTCCACTTGATACTTCCATTCATAATATAAAATATGTGGAATTAATTAAAGTTAGAGTTTCTATGATTTTCCATATTAGTTACCAAAGGAAACCTCAACATGCCATGTAACTCCTCCATAGACATTTCAAGGTTGTTCATGTCGTATAAGAGTGAACTCATTATATGTACATGTCATCTGGTTGATTAATCATAGTCAACTCCTAACTTAATGAAATTATTTTTTACTTAAACATGTTAGTATAAAGTATACACTTGATAATTGGTCTTTCTTCCTCTTTAGAATTCTATGAATAGTGGAACCTCATGAAGAGCTTTATGTAAGGCATGATCTTTCTTTTTGTTCATAAGAACGGTTCCCAAACTATGAATTTAGACAATATTGATCATCCTATCAGCTTATCCTTTTAGAGGTGTATAGAAGTAGATATTAATGGATAAAATTATAGACATCACTTAATATTAGTTCCATTTTACTTTGTTTTCTTTATTCTTATTAATAATTACCCAATTTATTTAATGAGGATACAATCCATATTTGGCTCTGTGATGTTTAAATGGATGTCGTAAACACACTACACATTTATTTATGAAAGAAATACTCTTTGCCAGTTTTAATCACCATCAAACTCCTAGATCTTTGAGATTCATTGAGTGTTAAGGGCTTGTTAATCTCGGATTATGCTCATCTCAATTTGCTGACTAGGATGTCGTTGATCATAAAACAGATGGTTAATCAACCATTAACTTTGCATGATCATCGGCTCAAGTTATGCTTGAGACTCGCAAGTTTCATATCATTTCCAACTATAATCCTTAATCGATTTGTTGGCTAACTGCACACGCTCCATCAATAGATTATAAAGGAAATATACATTTTAATGGCTAACATGTGATTCATGTTTTGATTATAAATCGGGATTTTATTTTATTATTTTTAAGTTAATACTTTTAACTTGAACACTTATCATATCTAACTCTTTCAGTAACTCCACCATCAAAATGTAAAGGGGTGGTGAGGGGTTAAGTTATGAGCTTTTAAAAACCGACATCATCATCGATCAAAGAGTCCTCCTTAAACTTCTCTTATTGATGGGTTTTTAGGAGATAAAAATAATCTTTTTTTTAAAATACTTTTATGCAACAAGGGAAGCAATATTTCTAGATCAATTTAACTGAACCACCAAGAGGATCCAAATCACATGAACTAGAAAGATTATGACAACCATATGATGTTTAGCACTACAACCTTTGAAGACTTTAATCCACATGGTTTTAGGGAATTGATGATTATGGTAAAAACTCAAGAAAAGGCTTCTCTATAATATATCCATCAACAAGTATATACCACCAAGAGTGCTAGTTCTCATATTGTATAAAATAAATATTAATCCATTAAGAACCAAATCATCAACTAGCTTAAAAAGATAAGAAGAAGAGGAGAAGGGAAATAGGGTATGCCTTTGAGGATAAAAGAGAGAAGGAAACACAAAATGGAAGCCTATAACTCTCTTATATATACACACACATGTCTTATCGACCCCACTTTCATTAAATATTGTAATGTGATGGCAATGTATGGAACATCTCATGTGCAACAGGGAGGTTAGAAAGCAACCTCCCACCTCTCTTAGAAGTCCACAAAACTGAGAGAGAGAGAGAGAGAGAGAGAGAAAGGGTGATTTGAATTTTCCAATGAATAAAATATATTTTCTTAAATGTTACAAGTTTAAATACTTTATACAAATGAACCACTAAAGGTCTAAACACTTTTACACAACATATTAAAACATACCATATGATTAAATAGCTAGTAGTATTCTCAAAATATTGTTTTCATAAAATGTAATTATTCTCCAGTTAAATACAAGAGTTGAATTAAATTATCAATAATCATATATATTTAGTACGTGACAACTTAATAAAGGTGTGAGCCTATATGATCATATCTTATTGGCAAACATCATTCTAAAATGATTATTGAGCATATAAATGCAACACTTATAGTATTGGAGTGAGTGAGCCGAGTCGTAGTTAGACGAATAATGTTTTAATTAAACATTTGAGAGAACATGTTGTAATGATCTGATATATATATATATATATATATATATATATATATATATATATATATATATATATATATATACACAACGGAGCGTTCAATCGAGAATATTTCTTATTGTGAAAACATTTGAGAACAATTTTGGACCACACAACAACACTCACCACCCAAGTAAAAATAATATTAATATAAATCAAAAAACAAGTAAAAATTTTGAAAACAAGTAAAATTTTTGAAAAACCCACTAACCAACAACACTCACCACCCACCACCACCACCACCACATGTCACCGCCACCCACCTCCACCACCCATAAATACTAATCCCACCCATGAAAACCACCACCCACCACCATCATCACCACCCGCCACCGCTAACCACAACCACCATCCATCACCATCACCATCACCCGCCACCGTCACCCCTGCCTACCAAAACCACCACCTATCACCTGTCACCACCACCCCCACCACTTACCATCACAACCCACCACAACCACGACCCACCCACCACCACCACCCACCCACCATCCACCTTTATGCCCACCACCCGACACTACCACCAACCACCACCCATCACCACCACCCACCTCCTCCACCATCACCATCACCCCCACCCATCCATCACCACCCATCATCACCACTCACCTCCACCACCCATCACCACCACTTGCCTCAACTACCATTACCCACCATCCATTAACATCACCACCACTTAGCACCATCACCACCGACTACCGACCACCACCACCACCCATCACCACCACCTACCTCCACCACGCATCACCACCAACACCCTCACCCACCCACTACCATCCATCACTACCCATCACAACCACCCATCACCACCACCTGCTTCCACCACAAGCCTCAACCACCCCACCCACTACCCACCAACACCACTACCACTTACAACTATTCACTGCCACTCGACACCACTACCCCCACCCCACTCACCAAAATCACCACCAATCACCATCACCACCACTCGCAACCACCACCACCACCCACTACCACCACCCATCACTACGCCTACCAACCACCCACCAAAACCACCACCCACCACTATGGCCACCATCACCTACCAACCATCACCACCACTACCCCCATATATAACCCCCATGACGCTTCGCCACCCACCACCCACTAACTACCCCCACTACCCTTCACCACCATCACCACTCACCATCCTTCACATGTGATTAGATAAGTGTAATAACATGTGATTAAATACAATAATAACTAATGATACTTTTGTATTTAATCAAATATGATTATATGTATTTAATCATATATGGTTAATGTTGACAAATTTGTGTTCGTGTTTTTGATTCAATAGTAGTCCTCTTTTATATATAATTACATATAATTTATGTAGACAAAATTATTTTTTGTCCAGATAAATCATATGTGACTGGATACGTATAATCACATGTGATTAGATGTATTGAATCACATATGATTAAACTTTACAAAGAACAATTTTAACCCAAGAACGATAATGAATCATCTCCACATAAACCATATGTGATTGAATTCATATAATCACATGTGATTATATATATTTAATCAAATATGATTTATGTAAAAAATATTTATTTTTGCGGCATCGATTCAATAATTGGTCTTGTATATTTAATCATATTTGATTATATGTATTTAATTACGTAAGAGTTATGTTGAATTTTTTTTTTTCAAATACTTGATTTAATAGTTGTTCTTGTGCGTATCATCACATGTGATTATATGTATCCAATCATATATGATTTATATAGGCAATATTCATTTTTTCCAAATAAAATCAGATGTAATTAGATACATATAATCACATGTGATTAAATGTATTTAATCACATATGATTAAACTGGAGAAAGAACAATTATTGAATCAAGAATACGAAAATATCACAATAAAATATGCATCAATATTATATCATTTTTGTTGCACTATAGTTTTTTCATATATTAAATCTCATTTGTTTTTTCTATTAAAATAAGATTAAAAATGGTACCTTGTTGGACTTGACCGTTTGACATTTTCTAATTGAGCCTTAAGAATATTCTTTACCTTTTGACGGTATTGAAACCCATCTTTTTCTTCACTATCTAATTTTGGAATATTGCTTGACTTTTTTCAATAATTTTCCTGTGAAACCTCTTATCATTACTTGCTACTTGTTTATTCTTGTTTGTCTAGTTTTTCAGACCACTACTATCGCCGGAGATCCGCAATCTTAAAGCCTCTCCCCCACAGAGCCATCTTTGTCACCGAAATTCTGTTAATCTTCACCAGGTCAGACCACCTCTGTCGTAGAGCCACACCCGACCGCCTCCATAAACGTTTTTCAGATCTAGAGTGAAAAGAGACCCTATAAAGATTTTTTAGATCTAGAATCTATCGTCGGACTAAGTAAGGTTTGAAAATGGCGAACATTTTTCGAGGTCTACAAGTGCCATTAGATTCGGAACACCTCTACACCGTGACGACGGTGGCCGATGAAACCTGATTGGGAATTAAATCTGCTTGTTTTTTTCCTTCAAATCTATAACGGATGAAACCAGATCTGGTGACGAAAACGAGATCAGAAAGGAGATGAGAAGAAGGTGATTTCCAAAAAGGTAGTTTCCAGTGAGATACTTTTCCGGCAAAGGAAGATGAGAAGCAGAGTGAGCTGGTTTAGGAAGAGAGGATATGATTGGAGGTGATCTGTGGCGACATGTCACAGAGATTCGATGCGGTGGCGCTTAGGCGACGACGAGTGGTGGTCCGATGACGGTAGGTGGTCCAACAGTCTTGGTGGTGCAGCTTCGATTGGGATGTAAAATTATAAATAATGGAAATAAATAAAATATTTTTTGAAGGAGTAGTCCAAATTTGTTCTCAAATGTTCTCTCAATAAGAAATGTTCTCAATTGAACGCACTTATATATATATATATATACACACACACACACACACACACACACACATATATATATATATATATATATATATATATATATATATATATATATATATAAGAAAATTTAAACATCTTTAAATTTAGAGTCATGTGAGGACGCATGCTAATAATTATTATTAATATTCAAATTTATAAATTTTAAATTTTAAATAATATTAAAAAATATATTCAAATTTAAATTACTATCAAAATAACATTTAAATCTAAAGGGAATATCCAAAATTCAAAATATCTCATATTTGTTTCTAGCATGACAAGTAAGCGTTCTTGTGGGGCAATTAGGGTTTCGCTAGAATCAATCGTAGAGGGCACACTGCTACATATTGACATCCATGTATCTTTTACAATTTTGTTTTGTGGGTTTGTAGTTATTTAAATCATAGCTTAGGACACAAGGAAAAATAAAATTAACCAACAAAAAAAAATAATTTTGCACCCAAAAACCTTAATCTAAATAAACAAGATTTTAAATCTATTTGGAATAGCAATACAAGAAATCATGAACCAAACGTTCTGATACCACTGATGAGTTTTCTATCAATATATATACACTAGATAGGCATCGAAATATAAAAAATAACATATAACATCCCGAAAAAAACGAATAAAATTTTCATTTGAAATAATGCAAAAGCATTCATTCATTATCCTAAAAGATGATTAGAGCAAATATATTCACAAAATATCATAGTAAAATCATAAACAATCATAGTAAAATGATAAACAATCATTCTAAAATAAATCTCCATAGGATGGATTACCATCAAGACAGGCTCTTCCTTTTGAAACTGGAAATACCTGGAAATGTTTAACCAAAAAACCATAAGCACAAAGCATAGTGAGTTCCCAGAAATACCGCATAACATAAAAAACAATGGGCCTATCCCTAGGGTACATTCCAACCCAAACATACAATAGTAGGCCCATCATTGGGGTAGATGTCAACCCAAACATACAGTAATGGACCCAAACCTAGGATATATTTCAACCAAAACATATAATGTTGGCCCTAACATTGGATATATTTCGTTTCAAACATACAATAGTAGACCCAACATTGGGTTATATTTCAACCCAAACATACAATATTGGGCCCAACCTTGCAGTATATTCCAACACAATCATTCGTGTAAGAGTTACAAAGACAGCTAGCACTTTATATAACACAATCCAGTAGACCCAACATTGGGTTATATTTCAACCTAAACATACAATATTGGGCCCAACCCTGGGGTATATTCCAACACAATCATTCATGTAAGAGTTACAAAGACAGCTAGCACTTTATATAACACAATCCAATGGGGCAACATTGGTGCATTCGACCCACAAGTATAGTGAGAAGACTCACCTTAACTATTCAACAAAAGCCCAACAACTACATTAGCATTAGCACAGCCAATCCAAGCTTCCTAAAACTAAACCAAGACCATCCCTTAGTCAAAAGTCAATTCTACCCAAGTTTGACCAAAAGTCAAGCTCATCAAAAAGTCAACCGTCAAATTTCAGGTCAAAATTGCCAGCGGCACCCCTCTATGTTGTGATCTACCTTAGCCACGTCGTGGGTACAAAACGCTAAACAATCGATGATTTCCCAGTCATCATGTCGTAGCAACCTATGCCATGTTGTGGGGACTGTTCTGAACATTTGAAACGAGCTAAGTCTATTTTCTTCTGATTTCAAGAGCTCCAAAGCTCGGATCTATTCCATTTCAAGGCCTTAAACGATAATGTTTCTAACTTTATCCATTAGGAAGGTACAACCCACCATGATGTAAATTTTAAGTCTCAAAGGGACCCAAGAATGCATCTTTCTCAACTTAATCCGTTAAGTCCAAGTCTCCCACTTTCAGGTCTAAATCAACAAGATGTCTAAAGGGATATAGTTTCCAACTTTATCCATAATAATAACACAATCTTTCAAGCTCTAAAATTTAATCCATTAAAATGACCTAAAGGACCAAGATAACTTGCATGGCTAAAAGGGAAGGCAAAAGATCGTAACTTTCTTGGTTCATGAGGTCAAAGAGGTATTCAAAACTTTTCAAAAGATGTTAGAGTCCACCCAACTCCAAGATCACCCACAAAATGGACCAAGAGTGCCAAAAAGAAAACCCCAAAAGACAAGACCTAAAGAACTTGATAGAAAGATTGGAACTTTATACTTATAATATCCCAGAAACATAGCGTATTTGATGGATCCAAACTTGAAGCATCATTCCTTGCAACCAAAAGAACCATCTTGATCTTTAAACATCATTAAAATATCATAAAAGCATCCCAAAGTGGATAAAGGAGAGAGGAGAAGCTCAAATCTTGAAGGTGGAGGCTAGGGTTTCTTCCAAGGGGTTCTAGAGGTGATGGTGGCTGATAAAATGGCCAAGAATTCGGAACATTATGCTTCTATACACTGAAAATCCTAAATATCATGGGATTCGGCCTGGATGATCATTGTGTCATGGTCACGCTTCATCAAGTCGAGTCGACTGCCATGCCATGGGCTCTGATCCCCGCTTCGTGGCAACGGTTTTCACCTAAATCCACCATAACTTCAAACAACTATTACTTCTTTGTTTCAACTCCGTTTTCACGATATTTATATCCACATAAAGGTACTGATGACCTCCACACTTCTATCTAGTTACTTTTGACATAAAACCCACCAAACTAACAACCTTAGTTCATGAAAGAAGTCTGGAGCATCACCTTTTCCATTTCACCCTTTGACTTGAAACACAAACCAAGGCCTTAGGTCACATAACCAACATTATCAATATCCAATAGGGTCTAAAACCTATTCCCTTGAATCCTAAGGGATTTACGTGATTCATTAATTGCCCACAATCCTGAAATAAGAAACTTCTCGAAATAGGATGTGACAACTCTCCCTCACCTAAACTGGATTACGTCCTCGAAATCCGTTTGGTTAGAATCTCTAAAATCAATGCTAACATATTACATAAGATTCCTCTAACCACTTCAAAATCTAGGCATCTTATAAAGAACTCCAGAGAACAATTAGAAACACATAGTTGCCAACAAATAACCCAAAAACCTAAAAATAGTAAACTGCAACGACTATCTTTCTCACCCTAATTGTAAGACTCAACTTTCAGAGAAAACCACTCAAACCGTGAACTCGCACAACTACAACCAGCAACCAACTCCATCAATATACTCCTCGAAACCATGAACCCATTAGTCCAAACTTCAGAAAATAGACCCCTTGACTGATGATCATCCATTCATCGTACCCACCCCTATTCCCTAACTAGGAACATCACTAAACCATGTAGAATAACTACCAAAACATCTCGATCGTGAATATAAACCAATACAAAATCCGAAAATTATGCCCAAAATCATGAAACATGCACTTGACTTCCTAACAAGTCATTCAGGACATTATAACTGAGCTTCATGATCTGAAGTTTCAGATCCAATACCATCTCTGGTAACTAACTCATAATCATAGCCCATAAGAAAACAGAAAACCAAAAATGCAAACATTTAGCACAAGAATTTTGATGCACCACTAATACTCCCAACAAACTTTTACTGTCCACATGATCCAAACCAACTGGTCATTGAGTCTCTCAACTCCCAACAATGCAATAACACCCATACAAGACAAGAAGACTAACGATCTGAGACCTAAGAGTCTCAGTCAAATGACTACCGGGTCACACCAATATGAATCATACGACTACTGGTTCACGATACACTGTGACACCTTCTAACCACTAAAATGATAAGCTCATGGTACTACACCGATCATGTTGTTATACCATCACTAGCCCGAAGACTCACGACCAACACCACAAGGGCCTAAAGATATTCAAATATCAATCGACCGACTTGAAGGAACCCAATCAACATCCCTCTCAATGCTAACCGAACACAAAACATATCATACCCTTCTATTACGCACAATCCCTTTCACAGTAGAGGCTGCCACTAATGAAAAATCAGACGAAAACATGGTCGCACTCAAACAGGTAATGAGATAGACTGTCGTAGTATTGTTCCAATTCTAAAAGCTATAAACTACATAAGAACCATACCAATAACTTCACACAAAGTGTTCTTATTTCATCTCATTCAGTCAACATACACCTCCATCATGACCTGATTTTTGGCACTACCACAATGTACACCCCTAATGGGAGACACATAACCAACACTATATATACTACATTCTTTCTTCCTCACAAACTTACCCAAAGGGTGAAGTACTAGCTGATCTAACGATAGGATGAACCTCAACCGTTAATAGAAACATCCTTATGCATGGCCAAAATAAATATCCCCCACCTTGATTGAAATCGAACAAATGCTACCAATATGTAACTAGCTCAATAAAGCTTCCAAAAGTATCCAGAAATTTTGTTAAAAACCTAGTTGGATCGATCCAAAATAACAACTCTTTCGATGCAACATACCAAAATTGGATTCTATGTAGATCTATAGTCACACCTGGAAAACTAGACAACACTGCCCCAACATGGAAACTTCCAATAACAAAGTACATTTTCCAAAATCGAGCTGAACATGATGATAGGTTGATGCATCCATTGAACATCAACTAATACAAATCGAAACTTCTTAAGAATCTCTGTTATTGATGATGAATTAAATGACCAACGATCGAGGATGTATTGACAACTAATCCATTGATGCAATAAACTACTAAACCTTAAACCATGTGGAACTAAACATACCAAACTCTAAAGTTGATTTACAGATCAACACCTAGCTAGCCTAGACACTAGATACCAATCTATACAACGAGCTAACAAATCCCTCAACAACTGATACTTAACCTGAGTGAATCAAATGCCTCATGATCTATTCATCGACATTCCCGAATGGAACCACTAGCTACAAAGATCTCCTTGTCCAATAGGTTCCTATCGCAAACAGAACTCATGCTTTCATAAGCACATACATTTTATGGCAACTTACTCTGCATAGCTAACATGACCAAATTTTGAACCAATGTCTTGCACACCCAAACAAGAACTTCCTATGACCCATTATTTCCAAACCAACAGCTCGAACTGATTGATGATTCTCCAAGCATAATACGTAATTGTCACGTACTTAGGGTTCGAACTACCACCAAGTGGCATTACAAAAAGACCAAAATATAAATCGGCTCAACCAAATACATAACATTCTTGACCCTTAGAACGGATAACAAAATACAAGATGATATTCCAGACAAGGACCAAGCAAACTCAAAGAGAATCTGAATCTTAGATGGAGACCTCGAAAACTTCCCAATCATAACCGCTCCTAATATCAAGAATCCCATGCAGAAGCACAAAAAATAATTATAACAATCCATTTATAACACCAATTCTTTATATAGAAATAAATGGACTACCATACACCTTGCCTCAAAATCCCCAACCATCAACTCATCGTGGGGATCATTCATAATTCGAAGAAAGAAGACCCTTGATCTCATGCCAGGGCAACCATACCACAATAATCCTTTTGTGCATTCATATGCTGCCAAACTTGTCTCCACAGAACACAACCATCTAGCCCCATGCGGGGTCTACATCCCAAATTTGAAGAACATAAGCCCCTGTCGTAGATAGTGACATCATAATCTATTTGCCAATCACTCAGCCTCTGGCTACAATCCTCAAGCATATCATCACAATCGCTTCCTTCTTGAGTACTATGACTCCACTGGCATCACCTCGACCAAGGCCCTCAAGACCTCAAAATCAACTAACTTACCTAGGTCTACACCATTTAATCCCAAACTAACATGGCCACTAAGGCCCAAACAATCATGAGACCCATCCTCAGCCTAAACAACCATAAATGAAAACCGAATAACACGAAAACACGTTGCAATGAATCATGGTGGCAAACCATATAATCTACCCTCAACCAACTCCTTAGAATCCCATAAATTTTCCTCGATTCAAGTACAGTTCATGTGCTTTTAGTAGTATGGGCCCGATACTACCTTCCACACCTATCCGTACTTTCCTCAAGAGTCGTTCTGGATCCTCTATGTAACTATTCATGTCCCTACCATCCGATATAATCACATGTACTTAGTCTCATGTAACACCAGTCAAATTTAGGTCAAATTAAACTTTTATTAAACCATAATTGGGATACACCAAGTGGTAGATATCGTAAGAAGGTTTCCAAAAATATAAAGAACACTAAAATCCGAGTTATGACGAAGAAGTTATGACCAAACAAAGATCCGCGACAATACCGGTAAAACGCTATTAAGCAGAAAAAGAAAAATTCTAATAAAATAAATTTTAACCTTAGGTATCTAAATGAAAGTTATAGATATCATTAAACCGTAAAAAAACATAAAAAGAACGTCCTAATCTGACTGCGTATGAGGAAGTTATGATTTTTCGAAGTTTCGGATATAGCAGTAAACAGCTAAAAACTCCAAATAGATATCGAGCGACTTTTAGCCGATGCAACCTAAACGAGAACCGAAGATCTTGACAATAGTGATACAACGGTAAAAAGACCGATGAAAACGGACGTCGGATGAAGAAGTTATGGATTTTTGACGGAATTTTCCTGTCTTGCCTATTAACAATAAATATAATAAAATTTAAGGTCAAAATTAGCCAACAAAGTCTAAACAAGAGTTTTAGAGCATAATCTCACCTTCGCGTCGATATAAAGAACGTCGAAAATGGAGTTTGTATGCGAAAATTATGAATTTCTTATGTTCGGGGCGCGAAACCCCAAATCTGTCAGAGACCACGACGTGAAATCAGTGTTCATGATGTGAAATGTCTTCTGATGGCTCCTGGAGTCTGCCAAACCCAACTTGCGATGACGCATGCAGTGACGATCAAGCCCACGACGTGAAAATACTGTTCACGACGTGAAAATCAAGAAATCTGCCCTATAAATAGATTTGAAGGGGCAGCCGCCCAAGGTTGCTAATTCATCCTCCTCTCACCCATATTACCTCGATTTACATGCAAAGAAGTATCCCCGAAGTCCCGGTATCGTCCCGAGAGCCGAAGCAAGTCCCGAAGTCCCGAATCTCCCGAGATTTCCGAGAAATCGACTCCTTTCTGGTCGAACTGCTGCCCGAACAAAGCATCGTTTTCACCGAATCTTCACTACTACCAAGTGAGTTCATACCCCTATAACCACACTTTAAATGCTTTTGAAACACTTTTAGGGGGGGGGGGGGAATACAAGTAAACACACTATTAAAATCGTGTGAAACATCAATCTTTTGCTATACTTTTCGTACTGTTATTTAAACCATCATATGAAGTTGTTATCGTGCAAAACACCTCACCACACAACTTTACCCTCTTGGGATACAATATGTTTTATAAATAGAAATATGTTTTATTTATACGTTTCCATACTACATCATATCAAGGTTAACCATTTCAAATATAACATGATGCGTTTACAAGAAAACTCAACTCATCATTACCCCTTTGTAACACGGTAGAAAAGGAAATCATTTCATACAAACGACTTTTCATCATATTACTCGTGAAGATGTTGTTACCAATCATGTGATGTCATATGGATTTGTTTGTACCAAACGAAAGTCCCCACCTATAACTAGAGTCTCTTGGAGGGAGAGCGTGACAAGTGTGCATAGATCTATACGAGGCTGACGACTCCGCAACCTGACTGTTAGCTACAATCCCTGAGGTTACAAATGTCAACATTAGGTACTGCGTCTAGTATGGTTATGAGGAACTCACAACACGCGGAAACAACAACTCATGCACGTAGTAACACATAACTCAATCATGCTCGGGGGTAAGAACTATATTATAAAGTATTATCAGCATGTTCAGAATTCAGGATAAACACTTCCACAACTAGTTTTACTTAATAATAAAACTATACATCATCATTTCTTTGCATGGCATATTTTCTTATAGGTTACAGTCTTGGTCATTTAAGACTGCATCTCTTTTAGGAAAATATAGGATTTTCTTGGTTCAAACATTCACTTTGTACAACAATGATTCACAACCCACTTTATTAAGAAAATATTGGATTTTCTGGAAAACATACATGAACTTTCGAATGGCATACATTTTATCAAAACACTACTTATGAACACACCAACTAAAATGCTGACACTTTTTCTTTGAAATAACATGTATTCTTAGGAAATCGCTAAACCATGTTAGCAACTGCTTTTCAAGACTTACGCTTAGGCGTTAGTTTAATCTTTTGGATATCATATTGTAATTGACTTTTGCAAACATGTAATACTACAATCATGTAAACTTTTCAATTATGTATATGATGGTTGTGTGTAGTTTATTTACTATTCATTTGTTATGATACTATACGTGACGTCCTCCGCCCCCGAATGTTTCTGCCGTTCTGGTTTGGGGGTGTGACATCTCAAACGAATTTAGACCTCTATACAACACATGAATTCCTCTAAGGCACTTCCTAGGCTCTCCTAGGATTCCCACTTCACCCTTCCATCGACTGCTGAAGAACTCCTACCAATGTCAACTAACTAATTCATGAATAATATTACATGAAACAAAACATAAATAAAAAATCGAGTAAAACCCGCAACGCTGTAGTGCGTAGAATCAGATGACAGCTGCACAATAAGGTCGAGTCAATCATTCTAAAAGTGCAATCAATTCGAGCTCTTCCTTTTGAAACTTCAAGTACCTGAAAATGTGTCAGAATCCTTCAAATAAGGGCGCTAATACCAACTTGTGACGTCCCAAAAATACCGAGTAAAGTTTTCATTTTAGATAAGTCAAAACCATTCATTTATTATCTGTCACACCCCCGAACCAGGCGGCGGAAACGTTCGGGAGCTGTCGTGACTCAATTGAATACCATAACATTGAATATATATGAAACGTAACAACATTCGTCACCATGCATTAATATAGTACAACCAATAAAGTTTACATGAAGTACATTGTTTAAACATTACATTCCCAAAAATAAATTGTTCGATTCATTAATAAGTAAACTGCAATCCATCACTGAGTACATTTTCCTTTGATTCACTGGTTACCTGAGAATACAAGTATTTTGAAAAACGTCAACATGTGAAATGTTGGTGAGTTCATAAGCGGTATTTGAAAAACAATGTTTCGTGTCGTTTGAAAACCACCAGAAAATCCGATATTTTCTAAAAAGAAAAGCTTTTGAAAACGTTTGTGAAGATCCATATGTATGCTTGTTTGTTTCTATACTTGTAAAAATTGTTCATTAAACTTGTATACATTTCGAATCCGTATGTATTGAAAAACCCTAGGAAAACCCGATGTTTTCCTAATTCTTTGAATTCCATGAATTTACATTGAAACCATTGCAACGCGTGAAGTTATCAATCCCAGGCGACGTTGGATTACTTTTGAGCATGATTATTTACTACAAACACGCGTTACACAAACGACCAGTTTATAGCTTTACTAACGATCCCGTAGGCGTCGTTCGTACTAATCACGTTATCCAACCGCCCTGACTACGTGTAGTCCCACATCCGAAGAGAAAGAGGACACGAAGGCCCCGATGACTCCATTAACCGGTTGGGGATAAAAAAAGGTACGAGGGGTCCCTGACCCGCCTCGCATGAAGTATCGACTTTACTAGCAATACCAAAGGACCCTTAGGGACCAATAGTATACAAGCCATTGAAAGTCGTTTTACGTTGTGTTAGATCGGTAAAACCCAACACTTCGTAAGGTAGAAGTCTCCGGGCCTTAAGATCAGGTCATTGGGCTAGCTAGGCCCAACAAACAAGATTTTACACTTTTGGGGCCCAAAGATGGTGCGTAGACGTCTGTGCACACTCGCATGTATATTGAATTCCCAAACGTTACTTGTATGAATCGAGATATCGTCGCGTTAGTAGTTTCGGGTTTTTATTGGTTCGAGACCGAACCAATTCGTTTAGCAACGACTTTTGGTATTGTTGTGTATTGTATTTCGTCGATAGTCGCAGTGCCATTATTTGATCAAATTGCGTGTATTGAATTAGCCTTGGAAGTTTTCTGTTTTCAGCCCCTCATTGTTTGTAAAATTTACTTTTTCAACCCTTTAATTAAATAACTTTCCGGTTTGGTCCTTAAATCATTTTTCTTGACATTTTAACACCAAAAATTATTGAAATTAATATTTTTCAGCATATTTTTCATTGAAAACAGTTTAAGTCCCTGAAAATGCAGTTTTCTCGGTTAGAACCCCTCTTTTTCGCAATTTTGACAATTTTGGCCCAAATTGGAAATTTTTTGCAACTTTGGTCCTTTTTAAATTTAAAAAGCATTTTAAACCTTTGAAAAGGACTTGGAACACTAATAGTCCACTGTTTTACAGAAAAACACAGTTTTGGCCCTCCAAATCAGAAAATTTCGCATAATGGGCCTTATTGGGCCGAAAATGTCATTTTTAGCCCATTAAGCTTGAAATTTATGTTTTTAATCCTCCAACAAGTATATTTCCAGAAAATACATTATGGAAACTGTTTTGGCTCATCTCCCCCATCAGATTTCGAAATATTTCAATTTGGGCCCTTTAACTTTATATTTTTAGCATTTTATGTCCAAAAATTGAGTTTTTAGCCCAAAGGAAATGTTACTAAGCCATTTAGCTATTTTTCTTGGAACACTTTGTATGTTGGAATATACTTGATGCTAGTATCATTTAACATAAGGTATATCTCGGTTTTGAGGGGTTTTATGGCTAGATCCAACATTATAACACACAAAAACACACATATAAGCATGGAAATCATACAAGGCATACAAAACACATATAGATCCACACTTTCACTTGTATTCCCCCCCCCCCACAAAACTCATAAAAATAGAAAATAGGGGGTATGAAGCTCACCTTGTTTGAAGCTTTCGGTTTTGGAGAGAAGATGGAAGAGAAATGAAGTGATTTTCGGCCCTAGCACCTTTCCTTGGTAGATCTCGAGTTTGGTGACTTCTAAGGTGCATGATCACAAGTTGGAATAGATTTAGAAGGGATTTTTGATGGAATGAAGTAGCTATATCATGGATTAGTCATCAACTTACCTTAGATGATGATTTTGGTGATGGATTCTCCTTGTGAAGCTTCTTGATTCACGAAATTTTTGAAGGAGGAGGGAGGATTGTTCTTCAAGACTTAGAGAGTTTGGAAGAGATTTTTGTGGTGTGTGTGTGTGTGTGTTTCGGCCGAGAGTGAGAGAGAGAGGGAGAAGAAGAGAGATGCATGAAAGGATGGTGCATGGAAGTATGAGTCTCTTGCATGGAAGTCCTTTGGTTAATAGTGAGGTGGCAAGCAAATAGTCAACTCTTCCATTTCTTCTTGGACTTGGGCCTTGGGCCGAGAATTTGGAAGGGAAAAGGAAAAATTTGGGCTTTTTGCCCCTAAGCCCAATATTAGAGTTTGTTTGGGTATGTTTTAAGCCTAAAAGAATGTGGTAGGATTTTTACATTTTTGTTGGACTAGTTTAGGTTATTCATGGATCAAAGCTTTTAATTCATTTCATTCTAGGCCCAACATGGCCCAAAATATTGAAATAAATTAGTGTGGGTCCAATTAGAGCCCAATTAGGGTTCTAAGCCCATGATAGTCAAATTGGAAGCTTATTGGTCCATTTGGATCCAATAAGGAAGTTCTAGTCCAAGCTGGACCTAAGTAAGAACTTCTAGGGTTTCCAATTGTTTGATGACTATTTGTAGTACTTGTATGATGTATTTGATTGAAGTTTTTGATGTCATAATCATAGGTGTCACACATGTTCTTAAGTTTTTGATTTACATTAACTTGAATGTATAGATTACATGACACAAAATTTCCAGTTGTGACATCATCCCCCCGTTAGAGGGAATTTCGTCCCGAAATTCTGTTTGAAAGTTAGATTTGAGAATGCTAGAATAGGTGAGGGTACTTTTGCTTCATTTGATCTTCGCGTTCCCACGTGAATTCTGGCCCACGCTTTGCGTTCCACCGTACTTTCACGATCGGGATGCGACTCTGCTTAGTACGCTTCACCTCCCTGTCCAAGATTTCGATTGGTTCTTCGACGAACAGGAGATTCTCATTGATTTCGATTTCGTCAAGAGGAATGACAAGGGTTTCATCTGATAGGCACTTCTTCAGGTTAGAGACATGAAACACGGGGTGTACACCGTTTAGCTCCGCGGGTAGTTGTAGTCTGTAGGCTACCGGACCTATTCGGGCGACGATTTCGAAAGGTCCAATGTATCGCGGGTTCAGCTTTCCCCGTTTTCCGAAACGTATAACCCTTTTCCAGGGTGAGACTTTCAACAGTACTCGATCACCGACCTGGAATTCTAAGGGCTTTCGCCGTTTGTCGGCGTAGCTCTTTTGTCGGTCACGCGATGCTTGTAATCGAGCTCTGATCTGGGCGATCTTTTCTGTGGTTTCGCGAATGATCTCCGGTCCCGTTAGTTCCCTGTCCGACGTATGTGTTCTTGCTAGCTGGGTATCACCTACTTCCGCCCAACATAACGGTGATCTACATTTACGCCCGTATAGTGCTTCGAAAGGAGCCACCTTGATGCTCGAATGATAACTGTTGTTATATGAGAACTCGATCAACGGTAGGTGGGTATCCCAAGACTTCCTAAAGTCTATCACACATGCACGAAGCATGTCTTCAAGCGTTTGAATGGTTCGTTCACTTTGACCGTCCGTTTGTGGGTGATACGCGGTGCTCATGTCGAGATGAGTTCCCATTGCCTTGTGGAGTGATTGCCAAAAGCGCGATGTGAACCTACTGTCCCTATCCGAGATAATAGATTTTGGCACTCCATGGAGTCTCACGATTTCTCGTATGTACAACCGCGTCAGTCCCTCCATCTTGTAGGATTCTTTGATTGGCAGGAAATGGGCAGATTTCGTCAGTCGGTCGATTATTACCCATATTGTGTCCAGTCCGTCCGACGTCTTGGGTAGCTTGGTCATGAAATCCATAGAAATCCCCTCCCATTTCCACTCAGGGATTGCCGGTTGCTGTAACAATCCTGAAGGTTTCTGGTATTCCACCTTTACTTTGGCGCACGTAAGGCACTTACTAATATAAGTCGCGATTTCCGCCTTCATGTTAGGCCACCAATAGTGTTGTTTAATGTCCAAATACATCTTGTCCGAACCGGGATGAATGGAGTATTGTGTCTTGTGGGATTCCTTCATAACGGCCTCCCTAAATCCTCCGATTTTTGGGACCCAAATACGGTTCATGAAGTAGTATACCCCATTCTCCCTTGTTTCTAGGTTCTTCTCCATCCCGCGCAATGCCTCGCTAGCTCTATTTTCCGTTTTCATAGCCTCCGACTGGACTGATGCAATTTGAGTGGCCAGATGAGATTGAATGGTTATCGAGAGAGTTTTCGTATGGCGATTAGAGTACTCCTTCCGACTTAATGCATCAGCTACCACGTTGGCCTTGCCTGGGTGGTACTTGATCTCACATTCGTAGTCGTTTAGCAATTCCACCCATCTTCGTTGTCTCATGTTCAGCTCCTTCTGATTCAAGATGTGCTGGAGGCTCTTGTGGTCCGTGAAGATGGTGCACTTTGTACCGTACAGGTAGTGCCTCCAAATTTTCAGAGCGAAGACCACGGCTCCCATTTCTAGGTCATGGGTCGTGTAATTTACTTCGTGCGTCTTTAGTTGGCGGGACGCATATGCTATCACTCTTCCACGTTGCATGAGAACGCAACCTAAGCCCTGATTCGACGCATCACAGTAGACCACAAAATCTTCCGTTCCTTCAGGTAGAGATAGTACAGGAGCGCTACAGAGGGCTTGCTTCAAGGTTCGAAACGCAATCTCTTGTCGGTCTGTCCATTTGAATGGTACACCCTTTTGCGTAAGTGAGGTAAGCGGCTTGGCGATCTTAGAGAAGTTTTGGATGAATCTCCTATAGTAGCCTGCTAAGCCTAAGAACTGAGCGTGGTCGGAGTTGCCCATCCTTCCACAGCTTTGACCTTAGAGGGATCCACATGAATTCCGTCTTGGCTAACTACGTGGCCTAGGAAATTCACACTCCGGAGCCAGAACTCGCCCTTGGAGAGTTTGGCGTAAAGCTTTTCCGATCGCAGAGTGTCTAAGACTTGTCGGAGATGTTGGCCATGCTCCTCTTTGCTTCGAGAATAGACGAGGATGTCATCGATAAACACAATGACGAAGTTGTCAAGGAACGGTCGACAGATTCGATTCATTAGGTCCATAAATGCGGCAGGTGCATTTGTTAGACCGAAGGGAATTACGACGAATTCATAATGTCCGTAGCGGGTTCGGAAAGCGGTTTTAGGAATATCCTCTTCCCGGACTTTGAGTTGGTGGTATCCGGACCGTAGATCTATTTTAGAAAAACAACTAGCTCCTTGGAGCTGGTCGAATAGATCATCGATTCGTGGGAGTGGGTAGCGGTTTTTAACAGTGAGTTTATTTAACTCTCTGTAATCGATGCACATTCTGAAAGATCCGTCCTTCTTTTTGACAAAGAGCACCGGAGCTCCCCATGGCGAGTAGCTAGGTCGGATAAATCCCTTGTCCAGAAGCTCACTGAGTTGGCTGGACAATTCCTGCATTTCAGCAGGAGCCAACCGATATGGTGATTTAGCGAGAGGAGTTGCTCCTGGAACGAGGTCGATTCGGAATTCAACCTGTCTCTCTCGGGGTACTCCTGGAAGATCTTCAGGGAACACGTCTGGAAATTCACACGCTACCAGAATATCTTGGATGTTAGTTTCTTCTTTGGTCTTGTCCACTATGTGAGCCAAGAACGCCAATTCGTTCTTTCGCAGATGTTTTTGTGCCTTGATGCATGAGATGAGACGAAGATTCGTGCTGGGTTTGTCTCCGTAAATTACTAGGGTTTCGTGATTTGGGAGACGAAGGCGAACGGCCTTCTCGTGGCACATAATCTCAGCATGGTGGGGGCTTAACCAATCCATGCCGATAATCACATCGAAACTCCTAATTGATACTGGCATTAGGTATATTCGAAAGACATGTTGGTTAAGGGTTAGGGTACATCCGATGTAGATCTCCCCAGTGGATTCAGTTTTCCCGTTGGCCATTTCCACCGTATAGGTTTCATTTAGCTTCTGGGGTTGTTGTTTTAATAAATGTTTAAACTTCTCGCTTACAAAACTTCGCTCCGCTCCAGTGTCAAATAAGATGCATGCATAAGTGTGGTTTAGGAGAAACGTAACGGTCACAACTGTGAGGTCCTGAACTGCCTCACCCTGACCCATAGTCAGCATCCTTTCTGCTCCTCTGTTTCCTAAGTTGTTGTTAGGGCAATCTCGGCGGAAATGCCCCGTCCTTCCACACCCGAAGCAGGTGTGGCTAGGCCCTGCATTGTTGCCGCCGACATTGGTGTTGTTGTTATTGCGGTTGTTGTTGTTGTTGTTGTTGTTGTTGTTGTTGTTGTGGTTGTTTCCCTGATTTTGATTCTGGGGAGGATAAGTCCTGCAGAACCTTGCAGTGTGTCCCCTTCGGTTGCAACTGGTGCAATGGAGTTCCCTGCATTCGCCGTGATGATGGAGACCGCACTTATTGCATTTGGGAAGATTACCGGAATAGGGTCTTGAAGCATTTGATGCAGCTGAGGCTGGAGCATGTGGTGTGGCTGGAACCGGTGCGGTGACAGCGTTAACTGCCACTGTTTGCTGCTTTTTAGAGGTCTCGGGGCCCTGACGCCCCTTTCTCTTGTTGTTCCTCCCTTTCTTGCCATCATCCTCCTTTTTCTTCTCAGCCTCCACTGGCTTCTCGCCCTTTTTGTTGTTATGATCATACAACCACTTCGCCAATCTCTTCGCACTGTCAAACGTTTCAGGGTTCGCAGCTATCACGTTCCCTTGAATGGGAGGTGTCAGTCCCCAGATGAATCGCTCAATCTTCTTTCCTTCGGTTGTGATCATACCCGGCCACAGTAGAGATAGTTCGCTAAATCTCGATATGTAGGCATCGATGTTTGCATTCTGCACAGTGAGATTCCATAGCTCTTGCTCCATCTTCTGTATTTTGCCTCGGGGGCAGTACTCAGCCATTAACATTTCTTTCATTTCTGCCCATGGGATAGAGTTGGCGACAGGGAGCGTCATAGCTTCCACGTGTCCGTTCCACCAAGTGAGTGCTTGGTCCACAAAAGTTCAGGCCGCGAACTTCACCTTCATCTGCTCGGGGCAATCGCATATCTCGAATACCGACTCTACCTTCTCGATCCATCGCTTCAGAGTGATCACCCCTCCAGTGCCATTGAAAGTTCGTGGTTTAGCGTTTGTGAAGTCCTTGTAGGTGCACGTTTTAGTGGGTCCTTGATTGGTCGCGTTGTTCGAACTTCCGGACCCTTGCCCGTTGCCTCCGCTGTTGTTCCCTCGGTGAAGTTGTGCCATAGCTGCTGTGACCGCAGCAGACACGGCTGCCAGGAAAGCAGTGGTGTCAACTTCGGGCGGGGTTGGTTCGGGATTTCCGCGAGTAGCTCGGAAAGATGTTGAGTGTATGTGGTTTCTGTGAGGTTGTGATCCTACTAACTAGGTGTATGGTACGAACTTAGACATTGCTACCATCGGACATAACGTCTCAACACATAACAACTTGTAATATCATAGCAAAACACACAAAAGTTCATTAATATTATCCGCATTTAATACAAGAAAATTTGCTCGTAAGAGCATACATAAGTGACACTAATTCGACAGCATAACGGCTCTATGAGTAGTGTAGTCACTTAAACATAGAGCCGGAGTACATAGCATAGTTCCTAATGACCTACTATGATAAGTCTATCCCTAACCGTGATGAGCTGCGTCGGGAGGTGGTGCCGAGGTCATATGCCAAAATGTTGCACCAGTAGCTGCGCCATCTCCGCCATGTCTCCAATAACCTCATCCCTCTCATGCTCTGCTTGCACTGCCCGAGCTTCCATAGCATACAGCTGTTGTCGCAGTGCGGCGATCTCAGCTTCGAGGGAACGGTTCTCTCTTGGGGGGTTCACTGATGGAGCGGGGTGATCTGGTTGTGCCTCGCTCTCGCATGGCGGGACGGGGTCCTGGTCTCCGACCTGACCTTCTTCGTCGTCGTCGTCGATCTCTCCAAATTCGTAGTCAGTGTCTACGTATTCGTCGGGTCCGATGTCGTGTGCTTCCCCTGGATTCTCTCCCGGTTCATCCTCAAGCATCCCGTGAGCTACTAGGACCTGATGAAACTGGATACCCTGCTGCTCTTCCTCCATGACGACTGAGGGAAAATATAAACTATCGTCACTCTCCTGACTATGACTTATGCTAACTAGACGCTCTATTTTTAGTGATAAAGGGTATAGCTTTAGGTTCTCTAGCTATCCCGATCTCATCAAGACGTGTGTTAGTTTTACTTTGGAGAGAATGTAGTTGATCAGGCTACATTCACTCCTTGGTATTACTAAGAACAGTCCCAAACTAACCGAGATACCAGCATTATTGTGTTTGATTCGACGTTATGTTCTTATTCCTAATGCAAGCAAGCGTGTTTTTATTTACTTGTTTTGTTCAGAGTTATGTTAGTCCCTCTTTTTGGTTTATAGTTGCATATCAATGTGTGGCTCGACATGCTAGTTGACTATAAACAAAGCTCTGATACCAACCTGTCACACCCCCGAACCAGGCGGCGGAAACGTTCGGGAGCTGTCGTGACTCAATTGAATACCATAACATTGAATATATATGAAACGTAACAACATTCGTCACCATGCATTAATATGGTACAACCAATAAAGTTTACATGAAGTACATTGTTTAAACATTACATTCCCAAAAATAAATTGTTCGATTCGTTAATAAGTAAACTGCAAGCCATCACTGAGTACATTTTCCTTTGATTCACTGGTTACCTGAGAATACAAGTATTTTGAAAAACGTCAACATGTGAAATGTTGGTGAGTTCATAAGCGGTATTTGAAAAACAATGTTTCGTGTCGTTTGAAAACCACCAGAAAATCCGATATTTTCTGAAAAGAAAAGCTTTTGAAAACGTTTGTGAAGATCCATAGGTATGCTTGTTTGTTTCTATACTTGTAAAAATTGTTCATTAAACTTGTATACATTTCGAATCCGTATGTATTGAAAAACCCTAGGAAAACCCGATGTTTTCCTAATTCTTTGAATTCCATGAATTTACATTGAAACCATTGCAACGCGTGAAGTTATCAATCCCAGGCGACGTTGGATTATTTTTGAGCATGATTATTTACTACAAACACGCGTTACACAAACGACCACTTTATAGCTTTACTAACGATCCCGTAGGCGTCGTTCGTACTAATCACGTTATCCAACCGCCCTGACTACGTGTAGTCCCACATCCGAAGAGAAAGAGGACACGAAGGCCCCGATGACTCCATTAACCGGTTGGGGATAAAAAAAGGTACGAGGGGTCCCTGACCCGCCTCGCATGAAGTATCGACTTTACTAGCAATACCAAAGGACCCTTGGGGACCAATAGTATACAAGCCATTGAAAGTCCTTTTACGTTGTGTTAGATCGGTAAAACCCAACACTTCGTAAGGTAGAAGTCTTCGGGCCTTAAGATCAGGTCATTGGGCTAGCTAGGCCCAACAAACAAGATTTTACACTTTTGGGGCCCAAAGATGGTGCGTAGACGTTTGTGCACACTCGCATGTATATTGAATTCCCAAACGTTACTTGTATGAATCGAGATATCGTCGCGTTAGTAGTTTCGGGTTTTTATTGGTTCGAGACCGAACCAATTGGTTTAGCAACGACTTTTGGTATTGTTGTGTATTGTATTTCGTCGATAGTCGCAGTGCCATTATTTGATCAAATTGAGTGTATTGAATTAGCCTTGGAAGTTTTCTGTTTTCAGCCCCTCATTGTTTGTAAAATTTACTTTTTCAACCCTTTAATTAAATAACTTTCCGGTTTGGTCCTTAAATCATTTTTCTTGACATTTTAACACCAAAAATTATTGAAATTAATATTTTTCAGCATATTTTTCATTGAAAACAGTTTAAGTCCCTGAAAATGCAGATTTCTCGGTTATAACCCCTCTTTTTCGCAATTTTGACAATTTTGGCCCAAATTGGAAAATTTTTGCAACTTTGGTCCTTTTTAAATTTAAAAAGCATTTTAAACCTTTGAAAAGGACTTGGAACACTAATAGTCCACTGTTTTACAGAAAAACACAGTTTTGGCCCTCCAAATCAGAAAATTTCGCATAATGGGCCTTATTGGGCCGAAAATGTCATTTTTAGCCCATTAAGCTTGAAATTTATGTTTTTAATCCTCCAACAAGTATATTTCCAGAAAATACATTATGGAAACTGTTTTGGCTCATCTCCCCCATCAGATTTCGAAATATTTCAATTTGGGCCCTTTAACTTTATATTTTTAGCATTTTATGTCCAAAAATTGAGTTTTTAGCCCAAAGGAAATGTTACTAAGCCATTTAGCTATTTTTCTTGGAACACTTTGTATGTAGGAATATACTTGATGCTAGTATCATTTAACATAAGGTATATCTCGGTTTTGAGGGGTTTTATGGCTAGATCCAACATTATAACACACAAAAACACACATATAAGCATGGAAATCATACAAGGCATACAAAAGACATATAGATCTACACTTTCACTTGTATTCCCCCCCCCCCCCCACAAAACTCATAAAAACAGAAAATAGGGGGTATGAAGCTCACCTTGTTTGAAGCTTTCGGTTTTGGAGAGAAGATGGAAGAGAAATGAAGTGATTTTCGGCCCTAGCACCTTTCCTTGGTAGATCTCAAGTTTGGTGACTTCTAAGGTGCATGATCACAAGTTGGAATAGATTTAGAAGGGATTTTTGATGGAATGAAGTAGCTAGATCATGGATTAGTCATCAACTTACCTTAGATGATGATTTTGGTGATGGATTCTCCTTGTGAAGCTTCTTGATTCACGAAACTTTTGAAGGAGGAGGGAGGATTGTTCTTCAAGACTTAGAGAGTTTGGAAGAGATTTTTGTGGTGTATGTGTGTGTGTTTCGGCCGAGAGTGAGAGAGAGAGGGAGAAGAAGAGAGATGCATGAAATGATGGTGCATGGAAGTATGAGTCTCTTGCATGGAAGTCCTTTGGTTAATAGTGAGGTGGCAAGCAAATAGTCAACTCTTCCATTTCTTCTTGGACTTGGGCCTTGGGCCGAGAGTTTGGAAGGGAAAAGGAAAAATTTGGGCTTTGTGCCCCTAAGCCCAATATTAGAGTTTGTTTGGGTATGTTTTAAGCCTAAAAGAATGTGGTAGGATTTTTACATTTTTGTTGGACTAGTTTAGGTTATTCATGGATGAAAGCTTTTAATTCATTTCATTCTAGGCTCAACATGGCCCAAAATGTTGAAATAAATTAGTGTGGGTCCAATTAGAGCCCAATTAGGGTTCTAAGCCCATGATAGTCAAATTGGAAGCTTATTGGTCCATTTGGATCCAATAAGGAAGTTCTAGTCCAAGGTGGACCTAAGTAAGAACTTCTAGGGTTTCCAATTGTTTGATGACTATTTGTAGTACTTGTATGATGTATTTGATTGAAGCTTTTGATGTCATAATCATAGGTGTCACACATGTTCTTAAGTTTTTGATTTACATTAACTTGAATGTATAGATTACATGACACAAAATTTCCAGTTGTGACATTATCGCAAAATACAATCAGAGTAAAAGTAATCTTATAACATCATAGTAAAATCATAAACAATCATTACAAAATAAATCTATAGAGGATACAGTGTGATCAATTCGAGCTCTTCCTTTTGAAACTTCAAGTACCTGAAGATGTTTAAACCCACAAAATCGTAAGCACAAAGCTTAGTGAGATCCCAAAAAAACACATACGATACAAATTAGTGGGCCCAACCCTGGAGTATATTCCAATCAAAATATACAATAGTGGGCCTAGCCATGGGGTATATTTAAACTCAAACATACAATATTGGGCCCAACCATGGGGTATATTTCAACCCAAGCATACAATAGTGGGCCCAATTGTAAGGTATATCTCAACGCAAACATATAATATTATGCCTAGTGTAATGCTTGTCTCCGTATAAGTTTATTTCTTCAAATATTTATAATTTCCTTTGGGGACCCAATGAGTTAGAAGTTTCAACTCATCGTGTCGAGAGAGTTTTGGCCGCGGATATTGATGAACCAACTCGGCGAGTTGGGGTGCACCAACTCGGTAAGTTGGAGGTTGGGAAGGAAACCCTAATTTTTAGTGTGTTGCACCCTATTTAAAGGCCTTAATCCCCTTAAGTGGGCTCCTTACCAGCCTCCACTGTCTAGAAAAACCCTAAATGTGTGTATCATCATCCTTGTGAGTGTGTGAGCTTGTGGAGCGCCTTAAGTGTTGATATTTTGCACATTTTTGGTGAATCTTTGAAGTGGAAGGTGCATAGCTTGGAGGGAAGACTTAGATCCAGAATCTCCCCACTCATTTCAGTTATTTGGAGATATCAATGTTATACCTTGCTTTGTTATCATCTTGATCTCTTCCTTTGGAGTTTTATCTTGATTTTGGACTCTTGGTTGAGTTGTTCAAGAAGCTGAGGGTTCCAGGGGTTGTCAAGTTAGATCTAGCCATTTTATGGGCTCATTTGGATTAAAGTTGCAAGCTTTATTAGGTCGTAGGTCCCACTAATGCAATAAGTCATTTATTAACCCATATTGTATTATAGGGTTTATGTTTATCACGCATGGATGTAAAATTGGAAACTTTATGTGATTTTCTAGCGTTAGGAGGTCAGATCTGTATTTTGGGACTATATTTTGAGAGTTTAAGGGCTTAATGGGTTAAGCCTCACTCTAATGTGTCTAGGGTTTGAGTTTGACTCGTTTTAGATGGTTACTAAGGGTAAAGTTGGAAATTTTACCCTTCTAGACATCATTTTGAAGGATATCTGAGAATTGGAGTTCCTAGATTCGATGGAAACACTTTAATGCATTAACCTGTTGGGTTTATGGCTAACTCGACGAGTTTATTAGTGAAGTCGGTGAGCTGATGAGAGTTTGAATCTCAGACGGTTCGTAAGACCCAAGTTAGCAGCCAAGGATTCGTAATCTGTGAAATTCCTGCTCCTGCTTCTCCTTTGTCCAAAAAGAGACGTGCTCAAGATGTTGTGTGACAACCCGAAATTTCCATTCTGTACAATCTATATCACTTCAATAGAAGTTATAGTGGTGCACTAGGGTTTTGTGCAACACTGTTATTCCAACACTCTATTATAATAGAGATCAATTCAGGAGTAAAAATATTTTCTGCCAAAAATATTTCAGGACTATAAATAGATTTCTGAACCAAATTCATTCACTATTCACATTTCCAACTAGAGAAAAGCCATTTTCTCTCTCACGGATCTTCGGGTTTTTATACCAAAACGTGAGTAACTCTTTCTAGTAGTGATTAGAATGCTTATTAGATGCTTATAACATGATTTAGTTGGCTAAATCATTAGATCTAGGAGTTTACTCCCCAAGGTGTTCTTGGGTGGTAAACTCCCGAAACGAAGCCAAAACCGACCCTTGTGTTATGCTAAAGCCTTAGCCTCATATGTATGCATGTTAGGAACAAGAAAACATCCATAAATCACCCAAGTTTGGGAGTTCACGGCCAAAGAGATTCATTCCCTTTTCACACTCAAAATGGTGTTTTAAGGACTCAAACACTTTAAGGCTTTTATCTAGACTAGTTCCCATTTAGTGTAAGGCCTTAAACACATCAAAGAACACATACAAATGAGAGTTTACGGCCCAAGTGTATCTTAGGCCGTAAACTCCATTGAAATGGACAAAAGGGGTGTTTTTATGACACCTAAAGCCCCATACCTTTACAAGAAATTGTTACCCACTTAATGGAGGGACCAAACCACATCAAAATCACTTAACAAAGTGAGTTTACGGCCAAGACATGGTTCTTGGGCCGTAAACTCCTAAAAGGGGCACCAAGGTGTGCCTAATGCCTTCATATGCTTGGAATAAAAGTCTAGAACCTATACCACAAGTGCAAAGGACTTAAAAGCATCAAAAACACACCATACTTAGAGTTTACGGCCGTAAACTCTAAGGGGATTGACCTCAGGGCCGTAAACTCCTAAATGGAGTGTTTCTAGACCTTAAACCCCTTCAAGGATGGAACCGCCAAGTTAGAATGATTCTAGAAAGCATTTGGGACTTCAAAACACACCAAACCCCCATGGTTGGGAGTTTACGGCCGTAAACTCAAGAGTTTACAACCGTAAACTCCATGTGTGATGGTTTAAGTGGAGTAAACTCACATGTAGGGTCCTTTGGAACCCTAAACACAAATACCTTGTCCCACAATAGCTTAGATGCAATCCTTAAGGCTTAAAACACTTATGTAAAGTGTTTATTATGTCTAAGTTGTCTTAACATTATCAATTAGTGATTTCAGTCTAATTGAGTGCATATATGTGTGATTATATGTTCATTAGGATCGTAGTGCGTGTACAAGTCCTCGCTTGACACCTAGCCATCCTATACCGTTCAGTTCATCCCAATCACCAACTACAGGTGAGTTCATACCCCTAATCAATGTTTTAAATGAGAGTAAATGCTTTAAAGGGGGGATACAAGTAGAAACAAACATGTTATTAAATCATCGATATGTATTTTATAACTGTGTCTGTCATTTAACAGATTTCACATACTACAAAATGTGACACAAGAAATGGTTTTGAATCTTAAAAACACATTGTTATCAAATGTTTTACCTTTGAAATGTATATTAAATTGACATCAAGTCATTGTTAATTATGGTTTCAAAATCCATATGATGTCTTACAAAACCATTTTTACACTCTTGAACTAATGCATGTACACTTATATTCCTATATCTGTAATGATGTTATAGTTTACAACTTTCATTTAGTTTTTCATACTTTTGAGTAGTAAGAGTGTATAAACCTACTTGAGCGACCGATTACCTTCCAGTAAATTATCATAGGGATAATTTGGAGATTTCAAACATAATTCCTATTACAAGGAATCACACAAGAGTCAGTTCATTCATGAGTCTATATCAGTACATTACTTGATACATGAGTACCTTTACAATTGATTACCTGATACATGAGTACGTTTACATATACTATCAGGATACATGGACACGCGTACATGAACGCATTACATGAATACTTGTATCTCGAATTGCGAGGATGATTTATTAGTACCTTCTGTGTAAATCTTCCTGCATATCCCACAATACCTCGGGATATCTAGACAGGACCCCATCCCACAGTACCTCGGGATATCTAGGTGGGCCTCTATCCCACAGTACCCTGGGATATACGTATGGGACTAACCATTTCGGAACTCATCTGTTAGCAACAGTGGGTGATGAACATCTACGGATGCCTACGGTTATTACTTATACTAGGAGTACCTTTACAAGGTCTAACCCTTCCTCCGCCCTGCTGCTGCTACAGAGGATAATTGGACAATCTTCGGATGTTCATTAGGTTATATAGGTCATTTTAACCCTAGTACCTCGGGATAACAATTACATATGTTGTGTTAGTCCTAGTACCCAGTGACATCACTTACAGTAGTACATTTTCCTGTTTACTTTATTTTGTGATACTTTCACATAAACGATGAGTCAGACTAAGTACTTTAGTACTAAACAATTAAAGGAAAACTATCATTGTACTTACAAAACATTCGGGTCTTGGTAGCAGACTACATAGTCATAACAAAACATCCGGGTCTTGGTAGAAGACTACACTTCATACTTATAGAAAATAAGGGTTTTTTTCTAGGGTTTTTCATACTTACATCAACATTTTCATTCAACGTTTTACATGGCCTTCATAACAGATTTTCATAAACAAGGCAATGACACTTATATACTTATGAATTCACCAGCTTTAAAGTTGATACTCACATTCAAAATAACTTGTATTCTCAGGTCATCGGTAGACAGGTACGGAGGCCGAGTTTTGAGAAGACGGAGCAGACAAGTCTCGTCTTTTATTTTGATTGTATATTTTTGGTGTCTTACTCGTACAAAGAACACATGTATTAAAACTTTACTTATTATGCAATGGATGATGTTGTTGCTTGTTTATTATATTACACTGTTGCGATACTGTACATGACATCCTCCACCCCTGAACGTTTCCGCCGTTCGTGGTTTTGGGGTGTGACATGTTGCGAAGCATATCACTGAGAAATAGCACAAGCGAAAGAGTGTAATAAGAGATGATTCCTCGGAGAACGAAGTTGTTCCTGATAATCCTTTGGCTTCGACTTTTCCTATGGTAACTTCTACACCCATAATTTATTTAGTTTCACATGTTTCTACGATTTCTCCTACAACAACCATTCCACTAAAAGTAGTGGTAACCAAGTCATTTAATGAGGAGCTTCCTGTTTCTAACATCACTGCTAATGTATCTGATACTGGGGCGAATGTTACAATGAGTGTTGACACTTCACAGCCTATTATTCTTTCTTCTTCATTACCACCCATCAATTTAACTTCGTTTGTTTCATTACCACCATTCATTCAACTCATATATACTTCTACTTCATCTCCATTGTTCAAAACTATACTTCAACAACCTATCACTACTCTTTTTCCATCCCAATCCATAGAAACACCCAAACCTCATTCCGATGATGAAACAGAAGGAGGAGGTTTCGAAGGAACATTCGACGAATTGCATTTCGATTTGGATGAGGAGGAGATTCCTAATCATATGTTATTGTTAGGAAAGCTTTTCAAAATCTTGAACAGGAAGTTAAACTCTATTCTTCGGTCCCAAGCTGATTGCGGAGCAAAACACTTGGTTTCGGGTATTGGAGTAGAAGTTATGTTAAAAGCTGCTGAACGGAGACTTCTTGAAAAGATAGATGAATCTGATCATAATAATGAGCTTCGAATAAAGACTCAAGGAGGGAAATTTGAAGGAGCCTTGAAGGAATTGAAGTCTGTTGCGAAGGAACGTCATTTTCTCTTCGTACATGATGTTAAAAAGGTTCGAGAAGATGCCAACTTGAAACTGGAAGAAGTGAAAAAGGAAGTCTCTCAAGAGATTAATAATATGCATTCTCAGTACAATTCAATTCAAGAGAAGGTCGATATAATTGTTGGGGCAGTTACATATTTTATCAAGACTTTTCAAGACACTGCCGAAGTTCGAATCTAAAGCAACTGAAGACAAGGATCAGTTTGCGAAGTTGGTCGACTTACTTGCTGAATGTGCTTGACCAAGTCATTCAGAAGGTTGTTGCTCCCATATCGAAGTTTTCTCAAATGCTGCCACAGAATGCCCCACCTGTTGTCACAGGGATGCAAGGGGGAGAAAAGAAGGAGAAAAAAGAAACGAATGTGAATAAAAAGGGAGATTGTGAGAAGAAGACAACTGAAGATTTGAAAGTTGTTGGAAAGGTGATTTCTACACAAATCCCTGTTTCAATCCCAACGAAGTTTGACCCCATCTCAACAACTGTCATAACCACAAAACCGATTACAAAACCGAAATGGATTGTGATTGGTTCGGCTACATAAGGGGGTAGTTCAAGTTCTGCAAAACCAAAGCCTTTTGCTGAAGGAAAAGGGAAGGGTGTTGCAATAGAAAAGACAAAAGAGGAGAAGAAAGCAGAAATTGAGGCTGAAATCGAACATCAGAGGCATGTCCAAAGTATTTTGAGGCTAAAGGAGAATGATCCACCTGGTATGGACAAAGGTGATCTCAAGAAGCTATATTCATATGAATCAATCAAATCGAGAGTTGCATTCAATCACATGTATGCTTTCAAGAAGAAACCGAGAAAGAGTTATTCGATTGCTAACACGGATTTCAGCCAGTTGGACTTCCCGATCAACAAAATGATGTTTATCACTGTACAATACAAAGTCAGTGAGAAATTCAAGAACCCAGATGATTATACACACATGAAAATTCGTTTTCATGCTGTACTTGGAAAAGATCAAGACGAAGTGTGGTCTCTGGTCAAGATCAAGAAAGTTACTGCTATTAAGAAGGATGTCATGTTCGAAGAAATGATACAAAACTTTAGGTATCATGTTGTTCGTACAAACAACAAATCATTCGACTTCAGCGTTGCAGACTTCCCTTTAATGAACTTGAATGATCTTATTCAAGTTACATTGCTTTTAAAAGATATGCAAGAAACTCAGCACAAGGGAAAAAATTGAAATCTTTTCGAATTATTCTAGCACATATCAAAATATTCATTGATAATTACTATCACTGTTTGGCGTTGACTGACGAAGAGTTGGCTTCGGGTCTTAGAAGGAAGGTAACTGTAGCTATGGAACCTTCGAAGCCACAAGCTGAGTTGAGGAAGTATGCTGATGGAGAGATATCTTTGAAACCATTTGGTTTAGTTTTTGCTGGGAAGGACACAAAGGGGTAGGCTAAGAGGTTTCTCTTTCAAGTTGCTGAGATCGAAAGATATATAACGTCGCAATATACGAACTTTATAGTTCGTATGAACAACTGCACGAAAAACAACGAAGGTGACAAGAAGGAGTTAAGGAAGGTTTTAACCTGGTACTTAGAGATACGAAGGATGATGCACTTCGCTGCTCAGATTCTTACAAACTGAGTAGTTCGACTCGTTTACAAAGGGGGAGATTGTATGGGTTGAAGTCTTCTAAAGAGTTGAATAGTGTTTAGTCAATTTCGTATATAACATATTTACTAAGTCACTTTCGTACGAAGCTTAATAGTTTTAGACTGAATATTTTTTGTACTCTCTGTTTCCCTATAAATAAGGACTGAGCTTAGATTTAGAGATACGAGTTTTCCAATTTCGTTATCTGTTTTGTAATCGAGCTTATTGAGAGTAATACAAACCTAAAAGTTTTATTTACTTTTTGAGTTCATTACATTGATTGATCTTATTATTAATCGATTTCTCAAATATAATTCTTCTACAACCTTATTGTTGATTGAAGATCTTGAAGCCTTTAGAACTTTAGCACCTTAAGTGTTGTGCCTTTAATGAATCACAAACACCAATAGCAATTGGAGGAAGAAAGAGAGAGAGGGGAGAGGAGAATTTTGGCTCTAGAACTTCTAGGGTTCAAGTGGCTGAAATTCCCATGTCCAAGGGTCCTTTATATAGGTGTAGGAATTAGGGTTTTAGTTATTATCCTTATCTGGTTACTTAGCCACCAAGCAGCCTATAAGACAATTCTAGAATCCCTATCATGGACAAACTCTTAAGGCTTTATCCCTAGAATTCATCCACCCTATTTATTAGGGTTTCCTTGCCCAACTTTGCAACTATCACATAATTACAGTTCAGTCTCCTTAAGTTCAATTAACTTCTTTTGATCACAAAATTAATTCATGACCAATGTTAATTAAACGAATATGATTTCTCTTTTAATATATTAGTCTTATAATATATTAATAAACCATAATCACCTCTTTCTATATTATTCCTCCAGTCAAGTTGTTTTGGTGAAGGCAGCCCAAAAGGACCATGCATAACCGGGTCAAGTACATACCAAATATAGTTATGGACTTAGACAATAATCCAATAGTCTCCAACTTGGATAAGTCTAATAACTATAAATGCAAATGTAGCTTCTGGATCCGATTAGCAATCGCAGTTCTCAAAACTCCTGATCCTATCAATAACCTGTGCTTAAGATAAGGGATCGTATAATCCTCTGTTCTAGATATCGTGCACACAATTACATGGAACATAGTAATACTTATTGTCCAGCAGTTTGTTTCTCAATCTTATATTTGTTTGACATAAAACTTAATTGAACACATCAATTCAGTCCTGACCGAGCCCGACACATCAGTCAAACCAAATCATCGAGGGGCCCTAATATCACTTTTATCCTTTTGGAATAAAAGGAATAGATAAAATTTAACTTATATGCATTTACCATTCACTAATCAAATCAAACACAACAATGCGTTTTATAACATCAAGTTACTGATGCGTTTACACATTATCAATGCACAACCAATTAGCGAACAATAAACCATATATCTAGGTTTTAAGACCATATGATATTATCGTCTTGCAATCACTCGTGATAAATTCCATGAAGTGATTCCAACAAGAGTGGGTTTATTCCAATGCTCAAAAATTGTTCATAAGCACTCATGAATGTTGTAGCAAACTCTTGCTATGTCTAACACACTTTAGACAGTCTACACACCAATTCATGACAGTCTTCATTCAAACCTACTTCTAACATATGAACAACTGCAGACCGTTTGAATAATCTTATTATTCAGGAAGTCAAAACATGAAAAATGAAACAATAGGTAAACAATTAACATAAGACAATACCTTTAATCATAAATAATACCGATTTATTTAATCATCGAATGTTAATTACAATGTATCTATTACACGTTTCTAAACTATCTAATCTAAATTAATATCCTCCTTTAGCCCGATGCTCCTAGCATACTGCAAGTTTAACCCTACTCAATCCCTTTGTAACCGGATCTACTGGGTTATCCTCTAATGATACCCTCTTCACTATGAGGAGTCCTTCTTCCACCCAATGTCGAATAAAGTGATATTTTTTTTGTAGATATATCAAGATCTTCCATGATCCCTCGGTTCCTTGGCTAAGGAAACCGCTCCTTCATTATCACAGAAAATTCCATAGGCTCCTGTATGGTCAGTACAACTCCAAGGTCTCCAATGAAGTTTTTAAACCATATTGCCTCCTTTGATGCTTCGCTCGTTGCAATGCACTCTGATTCGCACGTTGAATCATCTGCGGTCTCTTGCTTGGAACTTTTCCATGTCACTGCTCCTCCATTTAGGGTAAAGACCCAGCCCGACTACGAATGGTAGTTGTCCATGTCGGTCTGAAAACTAGCGTCACTCTACCATCGCACCTTTAAGTCATCACTCCCATCGAGGACTAGAAACTATTCCTTGGTCCTCAGAAGGTACTTAATAATATTCTTGACTGCGGTCCAATGTGCATTGCCAGGTTTCCCTTGATATCTGCTGACCATGCTCAAAGCGAAGGCCACATCAGGCCGAGTACAAGTCATAGCGTACATGATCGAGCCAACTGCAGAAGCGTATGGTACTCGGCTCATCTCTGCTATCTCGAGTTTGGTAATCGGACTTTGAGTCTTACTCAACTTGGCATTACTTTGGACTGGTAACTCTCCCTTCTTTGAATTCTCCATACTAAAACGCTTTAGTACCTTGTCTAAGTAAGTATTCTGACTAAGTCCTATTAGTCTCTTACTCCTGTTTCTCACTATCCTTATTCCCAGAATATATGCACTTCCCGAGCCAGGACTTAACCTCTTGCAGTGTCAGGATGTCGTTTCCTATGAGTAGTATGTCATCGACATACAATACGAGGAAGCTTACTATACTCCCACTGGATTTGACATATACACATGATTTTTCCTCGCTTCATAGAAAACCAAACTCTTTGACTTTCTCATCGAAACAAATATTCCATCTACGAGATGCTTGTTTCAGTCCATAAATGGACTTTTCAAGCTTGCACACTCTATTTGGATGTTTTGCACTGACAAAACCCTCTGGCTGAGCCATGTAAACATCCTCAGCCAACTTTCCGATAGTGGTTTTGACTTCCATTTGCCATATTTCATAGTCATGAAATGCAGCAATGGCCAGCAACACCCTAATAGACTTTATCTTTGCAACCGGTGAGAAGGTTTCATCATAGTCAAATCTGGGAGTTTAAGTCAAACCCTTCACAACTAATCGTGCCTTATAGGTTTGCACATTCCCATCCATGTCGGTCTTCTTCTTGAAGATCCATGTCACACCCCAAAACCAAGAACGACGGAAATGTTCTGGGCGGAGGACGTCATGTAAAGTATCACAACAGTGTAAAGTAGTAAACAAGAAACAACATCATTCATTGCATTAATAGTAAGGTTTTAATACATGTGTGTTCTTCATAAAATAAGACATGAAAATAAGTAATTAAAATAAAAGACGAGTCTTGACTGCTCCATCTTCTCAAAACCTGGTCGTCGTACCTGTCTACTGGTGACCTGAGAATACAAGTTATTTTGAAAGCGTAGATCAGCATTTAAGCTGGTGAATTCATAAGTATTTTATTTTCATTGCTTTGTAAAACTGTAAAGAAAAGACTAGTAAATGTTTGAAGAATAAGTTTGTCTAAGTATGAAAACCCTAGAAAATCCCATATTTCCTACTAGTATAAAATGTAGTCTTCTACTAAGATCCGACAGTTTTGAACGTTTGCTTCTCTATATGAATGAAGGTTTTTCCCATGTACAATTATTATTATTAAAATATAGTCTACCTCATTGTTTATGTGAATGTGTCACAAGCTAAAAGTAGTAGGAAAATTATATAATCATTGAAATCGTATCCTTTTTGTCTTAGGATAAACACAGCGTGGAAACTCGCCGAACAGTACAACCGTAGACATCCGTTGTGACAACTGTCAATTTCCAGTCAACTAAAGTCAACAAGTCAAACCGGTCAACTCATCTAACCCTTGTATACTAGGGTTTTCTTTATGTTTCTTATTAAACAACTCGCACTGTTAATACAAAGTATCACTTAGAGTTTTCACGTGTTCGGAAACTCTAAACCCTAATTAGGGAAAGTGATGAAACTACTCGATAAAACATTATTCCTTAACCCTCGAGGGCATATGACAATCATAACAAGACTTAACGAGGTTTACAAACCTTGAATTATAGAGCCAAACACTCAAAAAGCTCTCAAAAGAAGTCTCTCTCAACCTCTTTCACTTTATCTCTCCCAAATCTCTCTAAGAATGTGAAATCTCTCCCAAATCTCCCTCTGTATAAGAAATCTCTCCAAGTATGTCAAATCTCTCCCAAATCTCTTGAAGAATGTCAAATCTGTCCCAAATCTCTCCAAGAATGTGAAATCTCTCCCAAATCTCTCTCTGTATGAGAAATCTCTCCAAGAATGTGAAATCTCTCCCAAATCTCTCCAAGTATGTCAAATCTCTCCCAAATCTCTCCAAGTATGTCAAATCTCTCCCAAATCTCTCCAGGTATGTCAAATCTCTCCCAAATCTCTCTCAAAACCCCTTTTTATTTATTTTAATCATTTGGGGCATCCCGACACTTGACTTGGTGAAAAAACATTCGAAACGGGAAGCTTCATTGGAAATTAGCCTTTTAGGGCCGAAGTTCCTCTATAAGGACCAAACTCTTCTTGAGTCGAAGCCCCAAGAATCATGACCGGAACCTCCTTATGGAACCGCAGCCATTGGACCGGACCGGATCTGCTGATGAACCGACACTGCCGAAGACTGCAGCGCTGATCCGCACCCGCAGCTGAGCATCGCACCCGACCTTCGCTTCGGACCCTCCTGACAGGCCGCCTGCGGTACCTCCTCGGACCGCAGTCCCTTCCCCTTTGGATTCACTTCAGCGACCAAGTCTTCCCTCCGGTTCTAAGGCTGCTAAGATCTGAAACCAGGCCCTGACATTGGATTTACCCAATTTTCACCCAGTTTTCGACCACGACTCCGTTTTAAGCCCGTTTTTAATTATTTTCAGGAGGGATTTTCACCTAAACTTATATTTTGACATATAAGACCCCATAAATTCATAAATTCATCATATTTTTAGGGAATGCCTTATTTAAGAATAAAATCTATTACGTAAGATCTTGAGGTGGAGTGTTGACTTCACTTTAGTTTATGACACAAGCAACCACCCACACCCACTCCATGACCAGCCCACCCCCATCCCCACCACACCTGGTCATTCAAGAGTACTTTCCCCACTATTTGACCAGCCACACTCTTGGTCAATGGCTGAAAACTCTTATCTCTCCTCACCTTTCTCTTATTTCTCTCATTTCCACCCAAAGAACAAACACCTTTCTCTCTCAATTCTCCATCCCTCAAATTCGAGATTCAAGGGCCGATCATCAAGTTTCCTCTTGTTTGTGGTAAATGAAATTATCCTCCTTATGATTATTACACTTCCTTTTACTTAAATCATAGATTCCTTACACAAACTCCATCATATTTGTGTTAAGATTCTCGAATCTTCAAGCAATCCTCCAAGTGTTCTTGAGTTGAACACTTCTTCCCTTCAACATTCATCCACTGGAATCACACAAGGTAAGTTGATACCCCTATATTTTTATGTTTTTCTTAAGTTTTAAGGGGGGGGGGGGAATACAAGTTAAAACACTAAGAACATAACTAAACTCATTTAACAGCCTTCATATGAAAAGTTTAACTCCATTCACAGACTGTTTTGGTCAACTTAAACATTTTAGTTTTTAAAACTATATTAGGTGCAAATAGTTCCGGTTCATACCTTTAAAGTGACTACTTGCACATTTCCACACGATTATTTATAGTGATTTTTACAAAACATCCTATCATTTCAGAAATGAATTCGGACCAGTCTGTGAATATGAACATCTTAATACAAGTTGAAGACTTACAAAAATCATAATAAAAAGTATGAATAAAATAGACACATTTTATGAACTACAAAATTTACGGATTCAGTTTTCAACTTCGTATGATTTTTCTATGATTTTTCTAAAACAATGCTGAAAGGTTAAAAACTAGTTAACAACTTATAGCTTTCATAACACTTTGTATTATGTTGATTAAAGTCTATAACAATAAGTTCTAAATATTGAATGTATTATCTTGTTTGTTTAAAATCATAAAATTAAATTTAGTCATTCATGATAAGGTTTACTCATTCATTTCGAACACATATAATAAATTTCAATGAGCATAGTTTATGATTTTACTACATGAAAAAGGTTTTACTCTCGAAGCAAATGGGTTTTCATATCCTACATGATAAATTATAATAGTAACAGTTTAAGGATTTCATATCACTAATTTATTCAGAAAAGGTGATTTACTTCCTCCACGGAAGAGGTTTTAATATCAAACTATGTGTAAACTAGTTAACTTAGGTTGTGAGGCAATTCTCTGCCCGTATGTTCGAGTACGGGATTCCAAATTCCTGTAAGTTATAAGCAGAGTCTCTTGTAAGGAGAGCGTGATAATTGTGTATAGATCTATATTGGGTTTGACACCCCACACCTTGCTGCTAGCTATAGTGGGACCGGCAGGTCTACCGGTGACAAGAGTCATAGTATCTTAACGTCTGAAAAACATTGTGCAGGTTAATTCTCGTCATAGTATGGTTATAGCGACTCACATAGGTAGTTAACAATCTTTCAAGTTTACATGGAAACTTTTACCATAAAAGGGGTTTACTTCTAAATCAAACGAGTTTATGTCGATTTAAACTTACATGAATTACTTTAAGTATTGTAAAATTATTGTACACTTTCGGTCTTAGGATTAAAGACAAATCATAACACATAAAGTTTACCGAATTTTTCTCAAATCAAGAAAGAGTTTTATGCCGATTTAAAATCACTTTTATATCTTTAAGTATGGAAAATATTTGTTCATTTTCGGTCCTGGGATTTAGGACTACATAACTTTTATAAGGAAAATATTAGATTTTCTTTGGAACATATTTCTTTTAACTCCATATCTCGTCTAGAATTGTTAGACTTCAACGGTTCATTTAACTCAAATTATATGTAATTTATGTACACTGAGTGATCATAGAAGGAACCTATGGCTTCTTCTAGAGTTCATTATCACATAACATAGGAGCATTCATTCCACACTTAATTAAAAAAATATTGGATCTTCTGGAAAACATACTCTATCACTTTTACAAGGAAAACGGTTACTTCCTCAAACAAAACTCTTATGAACTCACCAACTTAATTGTTGACACTTATTCAAAACTACTTGTATTCTCAGGAAATCAGTGAAACAGGAAAACCAACAGCATTTTGAGGATCGGACGATAAGTCGTCAAATAGAACATTTTGTCATCATAATGTAACTAATTTGCATCATGTAAACATATACTTTGGTGTAACTTTTTCAATTATATTTATGATGGTTGTATTTACTTTGAGCACTATTATACTCGTTGTTGTGATACTATACATGAAGTCCTCAACCCCCGGACGTTTCCGCCATCCTTGGTTTGGGGGTGTGACAGATTGCTATCACAGCATTGTTTATAGTGAACTAAGTATATCGAACCACATAAGATATACAAACTATAAATTCATTGGGACTAAGGTCTCTGATTTAACGTTTTTTTAACTAACTATACTTTTAGAAATAAATAGTTTCTTATTAAAAGTATACATGCATGCATACATACTAAGGTCAACATCATTCTAGAACAAAACAAAAGTAATGATTGTTGAATGGTACACGTAGGCTTGGGAATGTATAGTCAGGTATTGGAAGGACATAACCTGATCAACTATGTCTAACCCAGAGGTGATTAGCATATGCCCGAGAATGATTGTGGCGTTGCAACAAATCTAAAAACTTACCAATTCTACCTACAAACAAACATTGAAAAGAAGAAGTCAAAAATTAAAATACTATAGGAGTATTTTGTAATACTATAACCAACTTATGTTAAAATTAAAGACCCCTATTAGTAGGTCTTTAACGATTGAGTGCACACGCCAAGGTTATACATAATTGAAGATATTATAGACTCAAAATCTATGACTATTGCTCTAGCTCCTGTTCCTTGTTTGGTTGTGGATTTAGAGTAGAGTCATTTATTCGAAGGTCTATTCTATCTCAGATTATGTATAACTGGTATGCAGTATGTGATTATAGACATGACTGATAAGGATCACCCCCTATACGTAATTAATTATAGAGTTAGACGCCTATTAATTATCTCTTCCACTCCTATTCTCGCACATATAACATAGCAAGATCATACTTTCCAAGTGACCCCTACTTTCCCAACCAGGGAAATGGTGGATGGTTATGAGAAGAATCAGAAGCGGAACTGGAGGTAATCAACCCTCCATGCATACCCAGGGTTCCCGCGAAACATTTCGACTACATCGACCTGTGCCTCGTTGGGCAACTGTGATCGAGGGTTGGAGTTGACAGCAATGAAAGCAATCACCATGTGGAGACCGACGATGGTGCTATGACCTCAACCACGAGGGACCGACTGACAGAGCCCTCCCGACAAAGACTCGGCCGATCGCGAACATCGGGGTTTAAAACAGGGAGACTACAACCCGAGTTTGGAAACTACGCGCTATTACAGACCCTATTGTCTCACATACCTGAGACACGGAAAGAGACTACTATTTCAGAGACCAACTCTCTTTTTAGGACCTTATCGCCGCTCGGGCAGAGGCAAGAAAGTAACAGGGTAGACAGACGACATTCAAAGAGAGGATGATTGCAGCCAAGCATCGATTGGCAGAGCTGCAAGGTGCATCGACTTTGCCTCAGGCATCGCAAGGGACGGATCGTCATGAGTAGAGTTATTACTGCTCACAAGACCTTGTAAATTAGGTTCATGAGTATGCGTTGGTGCTACTCTATTATAGGTGAAAGCACGACACTGCAATTTAAGTAGTCATACTAATCCAGAGAACTAGTTGCTATCAAAACTTTTCCTTGCATGGATGTGAGGGAGACCTGCATCGAGGTCAAAATTTTCGCTGAAACCATAATTACTAGAATCATATTAACAAGATGGGCTTAGGACATACCTAACAGACTCGAAGGTCTATTTAGTCTTAATTATATAACTAAGCATACATCAATTGGCCATAATAAGGACCTAGCTTGGATCAAATTACAAGGTTTCACTTGGATACAGAACTACTAAAATACATGAGTTTATCATATATAGGATCTCATTATGAATTGTTTTCAGAACACCATAAACAACCGAAATACGTTACAAATTGAACTAAGATAAACTTAGTTAGAAAACTCGTGACGTATAGCCATTCTAAAGACTCATTACCGTCTCTCCTTTAAACATTTCGGTTGAGAGGTGCCTTCTTCGTAGACCTATAGGGTGCGATCATACTAGTACTAATGCACCGGATTCCATCAAAACACCTTAGCTAAGTGTGTTTGGACAAACATGATCCTAAGATGAGTAATGCTTAACGCCTGTACGAAACCTACTTCTACCCACTACCATAACTCCGTCTCGGGAACGTTAGCAGAAACACTAAGAATAGTACAACAATGTGCAAAAATTTATATATGTGAATATAAATCGTAAGAATACACTTGGGATAATTATCCCCAATCACGAAGTCGTTTTTCATCATGAAACAGAGCTATGTCTTCACCAAGAGGGAACCAACCAACCAGCAAGGCGCCAACCCTACAGATAGAGTCTGCTACTTTTCAAGCTGCAGTCACGATAGTCGTGGCAGCCGTCATGACGCAACTCAATGCTAACCAAGCCAGCAGTTGCGGAGATGGTGTTAGAAATACTAACTATAATAACAATGAAGAACACCAGCGGGCGTCTACCAACGAAAATGCCTCAGGCCACAAACCTACGAACAAGAAGCGAAAGTTTTGGAACAAAAAGGAGCGCAACCAATCTCAAAGATTCGCTAAAAGACAACAACACATGGCCACCCCTAAAATTACGACAACAGTCAAAACACATGTGTCAACATCAGCCACAATATCTATCGCTCAAGCACCAGACAGACAGTATATCGGAACACTTCCGAAGAGTAACAAGTGTAACTACCATCACACAGGAGCTTGCCGGTGTCCATGATGTATCAACTGCAACAAGAAAGGGCATACCGTCCGCTTCTGCGGGACCCTAAACCAACGCATTGCTTCAACCACCAATATTGGTGTACGTCCAGTATGCTCCTTATGTGGTGAAACGGGACAATTCAAGAGAGACTGTCCAACCGAGAAGAATGACGAAGGAGCAGGAGGAGTGTGACAACTGAACCAGCGGAAGCCTATTAGGACTTTTGTAATTTTTCCCACGACAAAAATGTTTAAGTACCATATGTTTGTAATGAATTTGGTATGATTGCTAAAATTACCGTCTTTCTGAAAGTATTTAAAATACTCTCGTGTTCGAGTCAAATAAAAAACATTCATATATAACCTTAGGATCATTACCTGTAAGATGTGATGACTTTGTGCATACATCGGGGTTAATTATAATCAAAATACTAAAGACTTAAATCAAATAATTCCATCCTGACTCATGTTCCATGTTTAGTAGTCGGATTTGAGTTGAGCCACCCACTCGACAATTTCACCAATATCAAATTACATACGACGTACATATACCGCTTGATTGTAGAGTGACCTGTCAGAGATCATGATATAAAGTATCATTGCTAGCTATAAGAAACCACTCACTACCAGTGCTAGTTGTTGTAGCATGAACCATCTGCGGTAATAATAACATCGAGCAAAACGGAACACACTGAAAAGAAACACAAGATACTCTATCCATCTAATGAGCACATTTTACGAATACAGCTTAACACATATCGTACCTAAAAAGATATTGTTGTCATCATTAGATTTCGATCGGTATAGTCCTCACCCTCCCGATTTAACGGCTACGAAAAGACCCTTCACTTAACTCGCGAAATATCGGAACCTTCGTCTCTCATAAACATAAATCTGGCACGGATCTTCGGGTCATCTCTCACTGCGAAACCTCAAAAACACTCACCAGAGGTGTATACGCGAGGATAATCTATAATTAAGATTCTACGGACATTAGATGTGTGCTTCCGCCCTATTTCCTGTTCCTCATCTGGTTGGGGACTTGGGGCAGAGTCACCCATCCAACTGTCTTGCCAACCTTACGTACATATGACCTATATGTGCAAGTTAATGATAGATGGACCAGGTACGAGTCCTTCCAGAAACTTCGGGACCAGGCTACCTAGGAGGGCGAGCGAACGTCCTATCATCCGGATAAGTCTAGTCGTGTAACCCGAACCCATATGTTCCCTACTGATCTAATCAATCGAGAAACACTAAAGTAAACCCATGCAGCACTCCGAGGAGAAGCTATCACTTATGACTTAGTACAAATACGAGAAAGGCTGGAAGCATCTCGAGATCACAACAAAACCCGAATAAGTCTTATCATCTACATAAAAACACAGGGTTTTTACTAGTGAATCGAAGATGGCTAGTGTAAACATTATGGTCGTGTATCATCAAGTTTCTATGGACATTAGAATGTGTGAATCCGCCTCATTCCCTGTTCCTTGTTTGGTTGTGGGCTTAAGGCGGAGTCACTCGTTCGCATACCCTTGCAATTTTAATTATATAAGACTAGTTTACATCAAGCGATTATAAAAGACCTGGTAGGACTTATAATGCAAGTTTCATCACAATTTGTTGGAGCATTCGTAATACTTGTACTCACAAATCACATTATAAAATATTCATAGTGGTAAGACCAAGTATAAAGCGGAGAGCATAAAAGCACGCGTAGAATACAGTATCATTCCAGAACAATAACTCCTTCATATCGAGTTAGCTCAAGTTACAATAAGAAATTCCAAGGTCATGATTTAACATCAGGCGGATTGGTCCCCTCCATACCAATTTCTTATACACCAAAAAGTACCCACATCTCTTCCGGAACTCTTGAATCCCCAATCAAAATGCAAATTTCGGGACGAAACTCCCTCTAACGGGGGGATGATGTGACAACTGTCAATTTCCAGTCAAGTCAAAGTCAACTAAAGTCAACAAGTCAAACCGGTCAACTCATCTAACCCTTGTATACTAGGGTTTTCATTATGTTTCTTATTAAACAACTCGCACTCTTAATACAAAGTATCACCTAGAGTTTTCACGTGTTCAGAAACTCTAAACCCTAATCAGGGCAAGTGATGAAACTACTCGATAAAACATTATTCCTTAACCCTCGGGGGCATATGACAATCATAACAAGACTTAACGAGGTTTACGAACCTTGAATTATAGAGCCAAACACTCAAAAAGGTCTCAAATGAAGTCTCTCTCATACTCTTTTACTCTATCTCTCCCAAATCTCTCCAAGAATGTGAAATCTCCCCCAAATCTCTCTCTGTATGAGAAATCTCTCCAAGTGTGTCAAATCTCTCCCAAATTTATCCAAGAATGAAAAATCTCTCCCAAATCTCTCTCTCTGTATGAGAAATCTCTCCAAGAATGTGAAATCTCTCCCAAATCTCTCCAAGTATGTCAAATCTCTCCCAAATCTCTCTCAAAACCCCTTTTGATTTATTTTAATCATTTGGGGCATCCCGACACTTGACTTGGTGAAAAACCATTCGAAACGAGAAGATTCATTGGAAATTAGCCTTTTAGGGCCGAAGACCTTTATAAGGACCAAACTCTTCATGAGGCGAAGCCCCAAGAATCAAGACCGAAGCCTCCTTAAAGAACCGTAGCCATTGGATCGGACCGGATTTGCTGAGAACCGAGGTTGCTGAAGACCGCAACGCTGATCTACACCCGCAGCTGAGCACCGCACCCGACCTTCGCTTCAGACCCTCCTGACGAGCTGCCTGCGGTACCTCCTCGGACCACAGTCCCTTCCCCTTCGGATTCACTTCAACGACCAAGTCTTCCCTCTGGTTCTAAGGCTGCTAAGATCCGAAACCAGGCCCTGACTTCGGATTTCCCCATTTTCACCTAGTTTTCGACCACGACTCTGTTTTAAAGCCGATTTTTAATTATTTTAACGAGGGATTTTCACCCAAACTTATATTTTGACATATAAGACCCCATAAATTCATAAATTCATCATATTTTTAGGGAAATCCTTATTTAACAATAAAATCTATTAAGTACGATCTTGAGGTGGAGTGTTGACTTCACTGTAGTTTATGACACAAACAACCACCCACACCCACTCCATGACCAGCCCACACCCATCCCCACCACACTTGGTCATTCAAGAGTACATTCCCCACCATTTGACCAGCCACACTCTTGGTCAATGGCTGAAAACTCTTATCTCTCCTCACCTTTCTCTTATTTCTCTCATTTCCACCCAAAGAACAAACACCTTTCTCTCTCAATTCTCCATCCCTCAAATTCGAGATTCAAGGGCCGATCATCAAGTTTCCTCTTGTTTGTGGTAAATGAAATTATCCTCCTTATGATTATTACACTTCCTTTTACTTAAATCATAGATTCCTTACACAAACTCCATCATATTTGTGTTAAGATTCTCGAATCTTCAAGCAATCCTCCAAGTGTTCTTGAGTTGAACACTTCTTCCCTTCAACATTCATCCACTGGAATCACACAAGGTAAGTTGATACCCCTATATTTTTATGTTTTTCTTAAGTTTTAAGGGGGGGGGGGAATACAAGTTAAAACACTAAGAACATAACTAAACTCATTTAACAACCTTCATATGAAAAGTTTAACTCCATTCACAGACTGTTTTGGTCAACTTAAACATTTTAGTTTTGAAAACTGTGTTAGCTGCGAATATTTAAGATTCATACCTTTAAAATGACTACTTACACATCTCCACACGATTTTTCTACGATTTATAGTGATTTTTACAAAACAGCCTATCATTTCAGAAACGAATTCGGACCAGTCTGTGAATATGAACATCTTAATACAAGTTAAAGACTTCCAAAACTCATAATAAAAAGTATGACTAAACTAGACACATTTTTTGAACTGTCAGAATTTACGGATTCAGTTTTCACCTTCTTATGATTTTTCTACGATCTTTCTAAACCAGTGTTGAAAGGTTAAAAACTAGTTAGCAACTTATAACTTTCACAACACTTTGTATTATGTTCAGGAAACTGTATAACAATAAGTTTTAAATATTGAATGTATTATCTTGTTAGTTTAACATCATAAACTGAAATTTAGTCATTCATGATAAGGTTTACTCATTCATTTCGAACACATATAATAAATTTCAATAAGCATAGTTTATAGATTTTACTACATGAAAAAGGTATTACTCTCGAAGAAAATGGGTTTTCATATCCTACGTAATAAATTATAATAGTAGTAGATTAAGGATATCATATCACTAATTTATTCAAAAAAGGTGATTTACTTCCTCCACGAAAGAGGTTTTAATATCAAACTATGTGTTAACTAGTTAACTGAGGTTGTTAGGCAATTCATTCCCCATACGTTCGAGTACGGGATTCCAAATTCCTATAAGTTATAACCAGAGTCTCTTGTAGGAAGAGTGTGATAATTGTGTATAGATCTCTATTGGGTTTGAGACCCCACACCTTGCTTCTAGCTACAGTGGGACCGGCAGGTCTATGGGTGACAAGAGTCATAGTATCTTAACGTCTGAAAAACGTTGTGCAGGTTAATTCTCGTCATAGTATGGTTATAGCGACTCACATAGGTAGTTAACAATCTTTCAAGTTTAAATGGAAACTTTTACCATAAAAAGGGGTTTACTTCTAAATGAAACAAGTATATGTCGATTTAAACTTACATGAATTACTTTAAGTATGGTAAAATACTTGTACACTTTCGGTCTTAGGATTAAAGACAACTCATAACACATAAAGTTCATGGGATTTTTCTCAAATCAAAAAAGGGTTTTATGCCGATTTAAAATCACTTTTATATCCTTAAGTATGGAAAATACTTGTTCATTTTTGGTCCTGGGATTTAGGACTACATAACTTTTATAAGGAATGTAATGCCCCGATTCTCAGGTATTGCTTAAATAAGGATTATTGGGTTAAGCTCTTCTCGACGAGTTGCTTAACCTACTCGTTGAGTAGCAGTTGGATGTGATCGCGCTTTAAGTGACCTACTCGATGAGTCCATGTTGGAACTCGGCGAGTAGGAGCAGGCAGTGGAAACCCTAAATCCCGGGTTTGCACCTCTATTTAAAGGAGCCTTAGCCTCCTTTGGCCTCTTTACAGTATTTGAGGGCCCCTTAAAACCCTAATTCATGTGTGTGTGCCTTGGTGTGGTGTTTGAAGCTTAGAGAAGAGAATCTGGGAGGAAGAAAGCTAAGAGTGCAAAGGAGATTGAAGCAAGGAAGGAGTGGGAAGCAGGAATGACCTCAGCTAGCATCCATTGGAGGTATCAAAGTGCCATCCTTACTTCCCTTTTTCCGTTTTGTTGGGTTTCTAGGGCTTTTTATGGATTTTCAAGTTGGTATGATGAGCTATGGGCTAGATCTGAAGTTGTAACGTCAGATCTGGACCCTCCTTGGATTCAAGAAGCATAAAGTCACAATCTTGGTTGTGATTTAGGTCCTTATTGAGCATGAAGCTCCATTAAGAACTTAAAATAGACATTTAGAGCCTTTATAGCCATGCATGCACGTAAAGTTTGCAACTTTATGTGATAAGCATGGCCCAGAAGCTTGGATCTATGAGTTAGAGCCGTTGCATGGCTCAAAATATGTCTGTATGGAAAAGAAGGACTGAATAGACTCGGCGAGTCGCGAAGTGACTCGGCGAGTCACATGAAGATGGCCGTGAACTCGATGAGTTGTGTGAACAACTCGGCGAGTCCGATGAAGATTGCCATAAACTCGACGAGTTGAAGAACAACTCAGCGAGTTGGATGAGTTTTTTCTTGGATATGTATGAGTGTGCATCCGTCGAGTTGCAAGGAGAGAACTCGACGGGTGGCCTTTAATTTGATCGAGAATCAAAGGAACTCGACGAGTCACTCCAATGACTCGGCGAGCTAGAATGTACTTCAGGGAACTCGGCGAGTAGGCAAGGGTACTCGGCGAGTTAAGGTCAACATGGACTGTTGACCTTGACTGAGGATTTTGACTTTGACCAGGGATTTACTAGTGGGTTATGGAGTACCTTATAAGGTTAAGGAATTATGAGTATGTTTTACTATGACAATAGGTGGTGGAGCCTGTGTCAAATGATCCGAGAGTTGGAGTTTCCCTTTCGAGTCGACATCTGGGAGGTGAGTTATCCTCACTATATCTATAGGGTCTACGACACCAAGGCCGACCCTTTAGTTGTTATTGTTATGGTATGCTACATGTGGTTATGACCTGTTAGACTAGAATCAGGGTAGACAGTATGTTATGCTCTTATGATTCGTAGTGATTGGTATGTTAGTGACCTGCTAGGTCGGTACTCTAGTTACAGGAGAATTCTATGATTGATGATCAGTGTGACAGATATGTTTGATGTTTGTATATGCCTGTATGTGATAGTATGCGCACATGTTTATTTGCTGGTAGTTGGGTTTAGGCGGTCCTACTTTGTGCTGAAGGCCAATATACCCTGTGAGCGGTCCGAGGACACTGTAGGCCCACGTGGCGGACCAGTCATGTCGAAGGCTCATGATATAGTCAGACGGACTGTAGGCCCGGTAGGGAGGTCCAGTCAAGTCGATGGCCCAATATGCATGATGATTGATTGATTATTACTGATATGGTATTGTCAGTGTGGTATTGGTATTTTTAAGGGTAGCTCACTAAGCCTCGAGCTTACAGTTTTCAGTTTATTGTTTCAGGTACTTCAGGAGATCATGGAAGGGCGAAGGCGTGACCACACCGCTCCTCAGCCTTACGTTATGATTTTTGGGATACTCTGATGGAAAATAATTTGAAAACATTTTGTAAGCAATACTATTGGGTTTTTTATTTATTATTTAAAAAGTTTAAATTTGGCGTAAAATTTATGGATGTTACAAGGAAAATATTGGATTTTCTTTGGAACATGTTTCTATTAACTCCATATCTCGTCTAGAATTGTTAGACTTCAACGGTTCATTTAACTCAAATTATATGTAATTTATATACGCTGAGTGATCATAGAAGGAACCTATGGGTTCTTCTAGAGTTCATTATCGCATAACATAAGAGCATCTATTCCACACTTAACTAAGAAAATATTGGATCTTCTGAAAACCATACTCTATCGCTTTTACAAGGAAAACGATTACTTCCTCAATCAAAACTGTTATGAACTCACCAACTTAATTGTTGACAATTTTTCAAAACTACTTGTATTCTCAGGATATCAGTGAAACAGGAAAACCAACAGCATTTTGAGGATGGGATGATTAGTCGTCAAACAAAACATTTTGTCATCATAATGTATTTAATTTGAATCATGTAAACATATGCTTTGGTGTAACTTTTTCAATTATATTTATGATGGTTGTATTTACTTTGAGAACTATTATACTAGTTGTTGTGATACTAGACATGAAGTCATCCACCCCCGGACGTTTCCGCCATCCTTGGTTTGGGGGTGTGACATCCGTCGATGTGCAGTTTCCCACTGTAGCTAACAGCCGGGTGTAGAATGGTCAGTCTCGTGTAGTATGTAGTAGTATCTCGTCATATAGTATGTAATAGTATCTCTTCATTTAGTATGTATTAGTATCTCTTCATTTAGTATGTATTAGTATCTCTTCATATAGTATGTATTAGTATCTCTTCATATTGTATGTATTAGTATCTCTTCATATTGTATGTAATAGTATCTCTTCATATAGTATGTATTATTCTTGTATAGACTCATGAATGAACTAACTCTTGTGTGATTTCTTGCACTAGGAATAGTAAATAGTATCTCCTAACTATACCTATTATAGTTACTAGTAATGCACATATATAACTGAAAGTATGCCTTCGCTACCCAAAGGTACTGAATTGATTGATTGAACTTTTATGTCTATATATGTATACATAATATATAACTAATATTTAGACGGCATTCGGACAAATAACCGATACCCTAAGGCCACATCCAAACAAGAAAAAGGAATTAGAGCGAGCTAGCAGTCCTAAGTCCTTTAAACATTACTTATGTAACTATACATATATAGGCATGCATTTGACAATATAAAAGTTTAAAAGAAGTTTTGTAAAACATTTGAATAGTTTAATAGTAAAAATCGATGACTTGATACCACTTTATAAAACGATGTAAAAGCGGTTTGTTGATATAAATAGTTTAACATATAAGAAATACCTTGTTTGAAACACAGTTATAACAAAGTTTGAAAGGAAAGACATAGTATATAAGATAGTTTGATAAAGAGTTTAACATGTAAAATCATTTGAGAAATCATTTTGAAGTAGTTCTCAATGGTTTTTATTTTGGAAGGGTCTACATGAATTCCCACTTCACTAATAGTGTGCCTTAGGAATTCGACTCTTCGAATCCAAAACTCGCATTTAGAGAACTTCGTGTATAGCTTCTCCGATTGAAACGTTTCCATGGTCCGTCATAGATGCTTTCTATTCTATTTCTTACTACGAGAGTAAATAAGTAGGTCATTTACAAGGACAATGACGAACTGATCCAAGTAAGGATGGCATACCCTATTCATTAGGTTTATGAACACTACGGGCACATTGCTCTTATCCGAGAGGTATCACTATGACTCGCAGAGTCCGTATCAAGTTCAAAAGGTTGTCCTCGGGACATCTTCCTCTGACACTCGTAACTGGCGATACTCGGATCTCAAATCCGTCTTCGAAAGGTAATTCGTTCCTTGCGGTTAGTCAACCAATTCATCTATGCGAGGAAAAGGGTAACGATCCCTAATGGAAATCTTGTCGAGGTCTCCATTAGTCGATGCACATACTAACTAATCTGTCTTACCTCTTGACGAACTAGAATGGAGTTTCCCAGGGTGAGAAACTCAGTCTTATAAAGCCATTGATGAGCAGTTCGTTAAGTTGACCGGACAGTTCTTGCATCTCTGTAGGTGTTAGACTATAGGGCGATTCGGTTCTAGGGGTAGCCTTTGATTGGATTCTAGGATCATTGGCATGGCAGCATGATCACTCGTAGTCTTGAGCAGTCTCCGTCCTGAAGTTCATATTAGAAAGTCATACTTGGTTCATCAATCGTAGCTTCACGTATACGATTCATATATAATTAAGATTGAACAGGCAGACGGATAAATGATTCTTCTTTAACCTCACATCTAAAAAAGGAAAAGAAGTTAAAGCGGAATCATCAATTCTAAGCTTGTAGAGCCTTGATTATGTACCACCCTTGCATATACACTCCTCAGTGATAGATCAACCGTAGTGGTCTTCGGATTGAAGCTGACGTACTGTATGAGTGGTATTCTGGGGTGATTGGATGAAGTTTCTTCGGAAAGGATACATAACATAAGTTACTCTATGCATGAGTACCTCGGAGTTCTGGAATGTCGGCTACGCTAGAAAGGCATTTTAGGAGAAAGAGAGGTACGTACGAAACTGGTATTGTGAGGATCAAATTGACTCAAGTTGTATGATAATATCGGACTACTCGGAATAAGAGGAATTAGACTTAGATCATAAAGGATGTTACAAACAACATAACAGTGCAACTTCTAACAGAGTTTCAATACGTTAGATTAACTACAAGACTACTGTTGTGAATAATGTATACTTGAAAAAGCAAGTATACACAACACGAGGGCCCCTTGACTGACGGGATCTCGTAAAAGATATGACTCGAGTTGCACTAGTTTTATACAAGTGTTAAGAATTGATTCGAATGACGGCGAAATTATAAGTGTAATTAATTACTGCGGTTTGGAAGTGTACCCATAAAATAGCAGGATTATTCGATGTCTTTTGTTGTTCTGGGGTCAAACTCCTCCTATTCCCCCGTCACTCTTCTCTGTTGGGCAGTCCCTTTTGAAATGTTCCATTACGCCACATAGATGGCATATCCAAGATATTTCGACATTGGTGGTTGAAGTAATGTGTTAGATCCTAGTCCTGCAGCAGCGGGTAGTGTGTCCGTTCTTGTTGCTGTTCTTGAAGTGTAATAGACGACAACTACCTAGATGATGGAAGTTGCACTTATTGCACTTCGGTAGGTTTCCAGCATACTGCCTGGCTGGGTTAAGGGTAACCGGGATACTACTAGGGATGGTAGTAGGAGTTACATACATCGTGGCCGCGAAGGCTGCCACAGGTTGTTGTCTCTTGTTCGTCCCTTGGGGTGATTTGCTTTGAAATCTATCCCAAAATTTTCGTTTATTACTCTTGGGTTTGAGATTCGAGGTGTCGGGGTAGTTTGATACTCGTTGATGTAATTGGTTGTTACTTTGATTGGAATTATTGATAACCATCCCGCTAACATTTGCATTGTTAGCATTTAGGTGAGTCATGGCGGCTGTCACGGCAGCTGAGACTGCAGATTGAAAGGTAGCTGCATCAATCTGAAGAGTTGGTGTTTTGTTGATGGGTTGATTACTTTTCTTCGACGACATGATTTTGTTACATGATAAGAAAATACATGCGTGAGCGATTATGGTTGAACCTAGATGTATTTCGATCATTCATGAAAGGAGTAGAAGTAAGTTCTCGAGGGTTTGACCTACATCCCTATGATGTAGTCCTAGTAAAGGGTAGAAGTAAGTTCATAGAATGGTTACAAGATGGTTGCTAACCAACCTTCGACAAGAATTGGAAGTGATCCCGGAGCCAAATTACCATAGTCCAATAACTTGACTAGAGTGAGTTTCATATAGGCTCCAATGATAGTATGATGAAAGTATTTGAATAAAGTGTGACACAGAAATTAGCCGACTATAAATATCATTGATATTTATGATGTAATAAGTTTGGGAAAATTGACCTTGTAGAAGGTCTTACATCCTATCCGCAGTAGAAAAGTTTTGGCAGCATAAAGACCTAACTACAAGTACTTACGGTACTGGGGTAGATACATAGAAAAATGTTACATAGGGCATAGACAAGAAAACGATTCCTTATAAAAAGGAAATAAAGTAAAGTATCTCCTACTGGCGAAGGTCATCCCTCTGTTGAACCCTTAGTTCAGCCAGTTGGCGCTCCATGTCAAGCATGTGTCTTTCGTACACCCTCTGGCGTAGTCGGAGCTCTATGACTTCGGCTCGTGTTTCTGCTACTGCTTGTAGAAGGGCCTCGTTTTCTTTCTCAGATCTCTCACGAGCATTTTCAAGGCGATTGGTGCAAGTGGTATGCATTCATGCATTGGCATCAACCTATGCGATACGATGGAGAGCTGTCATGCCCTGAATTTCGTTTCGGGCAACTCTACGGACCAGGATTGGCAGAACTCTATCTGTTGAGCCCCCTCGCTTAAGTTGTAGCAGCTTCGGTCCCCATTAAATGGCATAGGTTGATCTTGCTCTTCTCTCCATGTTTCCAAGCATTCTACCCAAGGAGGCGTCGGGCCTTGAAAAGCTGGACAAGGGTTAGGAATTGGGTTGGGAGCCACCGGGGGTAGGTTCTTAACCTCGGGCTCGGAGTTAACACCATCCAAAAAACCTTCAGCATGTTGATCATCCAAATGGATTGGATGATCATCCTATGGCTCTTCTCCAAACCATCCAACATTGGCTTCGTTCGGAAAGTACGGGTCGCTGTGGGGATGGGGTCCAACCATGTTATCTACGTGAGAATTAGGGTAAAGAAATAATTATTAGACGTACTAACTAGATAATTATAAGATAATCTTCATTATTTACCCCACTATTTGTAAAGTGCATACCAGTTATATGTAATCAAAATAGGATAGGCCTTTGAATAAGTGACCTTAACTCCAAATTCACAAGGAACAGGGGTTAAGCAAAAATTCACAAATTCTAAGTCTATGTCTTCCTATTTACATATAACCTTAGTGTATCTACCTAGCAACTATTGACCTACTAATGAAGATCTTTTTAGTTCTCAACTAAGTAATTATAGTAACACATGATACTCCTAATGTGTTCATTGTAGTAGTGTTGGTATGTTTTTAGACTTGTTGCCATATCACAACAATTCTTGGGCATATGCTAATCACTCCCTGGACTAGCATAGTTGCTCAGGCTATGCCACTCCCAGGACTGACCATACATCCACGAGCTTACTTGTGATATTCAACAATCGCAATACTTTTGTTTTTGTCACTGTGACACTGATTTTAGTATGAATGTAGGCATGTATACTTAGTTAAATATTTTATTATTTATAAGTAAGAACTCTTGGTCAGAGTATTTTAATCCCATTGTATTTATAGTTAGTATATCTTTTATGGGTTGATATACTCAATTCACTATAAACAAAGCTCTGGTACCAATCTGTCACACCCAAAAACGAAGAACAGCGAAAACGTTCTGGGGCGGAGGACGTCATGTAAAGTATCACAACAGTGTAAAGTAGTAAACAAGCAACAACATCATCCATTGAATTTATAGTAAGGTTTTAATACATGTGTGTTCTTTCATAAAATAAGACATGAAAATAAGTAATCAAAATAAAAGACAAGTCTTGACTGCTCCGTCTTCTCAAAACCTGGTCGTCGTACTTGTCTACTGGTGATCTGAGAATACAAGTTATTTTGAAAGCGTAGATCAGCATTTAAGCTGGTGAATTCATAAGTATTTTAGTGTCATTGCTTTGTAAAACTGTAAAGAAAAGACTAGTAAATGTTTGAAGAATAGGTTTGTATAAGTATGAAAACCCTAGAAAATCCCATATTTCCTACTAGTATAAAATGTAGTCTTCTACCAAGACCCGACAATTTTGAAGGCTTGCTTCTCTATATGATTGAAGGTTTTTCCCATGTACAACTATTATTATTAAAATATAGTCTACCTCATCGCTCATGTGAATGTGTCACAAGCTAAAAAGTAGTAGGAAAATTATATAATCGTTGAAATCGTATCCTTTTTGTCTTAGGATAAACACGACGTGGAAACTTGCCGAACAGTACAACCATAGACATCCGTCAATGTGCAGTTTCCCACTGTAGCTAACAGCCGGGTGTAGAATGGTTAGTCCCGTATACTATGTAGTAGTATTTCTTCATATAGTATGTAATAGTATCTCTTCATTTAGTATGTATTAGTATCTCTTCATTTAGTATGTATTAGTATTTCTTCATATAGTATGTATTAGTATCTCTTCATATTGTATGTATTAGTATCTCTTCCTATTGTATGTAATCATATCTTTTTATATAGTATGTATTATGTTTGTATAGACTCATGAATGAACTGACTCTTGTGTGATTTCTTGCACTTGGAATAGTAAATAGTATCTCCTAACTATACCTCTTATAGTTACTAGTAATGCACATATATAACTGAAAGTATGCCTTTCCTACCCAAAGGTACTGAATTGACTGATAGAACTTTTATGTCTATTTATGTATACATAATATATAACTAATATTTAGACGACATTCGGAAAAATAACCGATACCCTAAGGCCACAACCAAACAAGGAAAAAGAATTAAAGCGAGCTAGCAGTCCTAAGTCCTTTAAACATTACATATATAACTATACATATACATGCATGCATTTGACAGTATAAAAGTTTAAAAGAAGTTTTGTAAAACATTTGAAGAGTTTAATAGTAAAAATCGATGACTTGATGCCACTTTATAAAATGATGTAAAAGTAGTTCGTTGATATAAACAGTTTAACATATAAGGAATCCCTTGTTTGAAACATAGTTATAACAAAGTTTGACAGGAAATATATAGTATATAAGACAGTTTGATAAAGAGTTTAAAATGCAAAAACGTTTGAAAAATCATGTTGAAGTAGTATACTTAGTAAAATAGCTAAAAGTGTAGTAAATCCATAGTTTGATAGTTATTAATCACATGTGATTGATATAACAACTATCATGATTCAACTTGTATTCCCCCCCCCCCATAAATGCAATTAAAAGCATTTAAAAGGTTAATTAAGGGGTGTGAACTCACCTGTAGTGAGTGGATTGGACGGAAGTGTTGGACAAGGTGCTAGGTGTCAAGTGAAGACTTGAACACACACAATGATCCTAAATAACATATAATAACACATATATGTATCCAATTAGTCATTTAAAAACTAATTAACTAAGTTAAGACACCCAAGGACATGAAAACACTTTGATTCAAGTGTTGTAGTTACCAAAGGGTCGCAACTAAAGGTTGTATGGCATTGCATTTGAGTTTATGGACCAAGAACCACTCCTTAAGGAGTTTACGGCCTAAGGTCATTTCCCCCATGTGTTTATGGCTGTAAACTCATGATAATTGGAACGATTTTGTGTTTTGAGGTCTTATAAGTCATAAAGAAACATCCTTACTTCAAGTCTAAGCCTTAGGAAGTCATGGTGGAACAACTTCACCCCTTTATAGAGTTTACGGCCCATGGAGCATTCCTCATGGGTTTATGGCCATAAACTCTATATGTTCATGGTCTTTCTGATGTTTAAGGTCCCTAGTTCAATGGTGGTTGGTTCTAGGCTAAGTTCTAGGCATAAGGAAGGAAATTAGGGCAGCATTGCACCCTTATAGGGAGTTTATAGAGTTGGGAGATCCTTGGCCATAAACTCTCTTCCAACTCATGATTCTTGATGTTTCTAAGGCCTAAACAAGTTCAATCTAGTACATAACAAGATAGAACAAGAGTACTTACGATATAGGAGCTTGAAAGGGTCGGTTTTAGCCAAGAACACTAGTGTGTGTTCTTGGTGAAACTTGAAGATCTATGAAAACATGATTTTTATGGATGGAATCATGAGAGACTGCTAGATTAAGAGGTGTATCAACAAGTCAAGGAAGAATACTTACTAGTTTTGAAGATCTAAGGTGAAGATCGGGATGATAGTTGAGAGAGAATGAAGGAAAATCGGCCAAAGAAGGAAAGGAATGGAACAAATGGCCAACACTTGATCGTATAGGGTGAGTTTAGGGCCCACATGGAGTTTACGGCCATAAACTCCAATGTGGTGGCAGTGAACTCCTGGTCCTAGTGATTTAGGCTCTATATTTTTTACTATAGTTTCAGCAAATAAACCCCAACGCTTATCCGTTAAATGTACAAGGCTCAGAATGCTCAAACCGACTCTAAATTGTGCTAAATGATGGCCTTAACGAGTCTGACACTAACTTGAGTTGACTGTATAGGATAGAAAATTTCGGGTTGTCATAATCCATTTGCACCCGACCGTCGTATGACCTGGTACATTGTCAACCAAATTCCAAACTTGGTTGTCATACATAGACTGAATGTCGCTGTCCATCGCCTCTTTCCACTTTGCAGACTCCAGGCCTACCATGGCTTCCTTATAGCTGTTAGGTTCGTCCAAATTCACTAGTGTACTATCACTAATGAACGCATTCCCTTCGGTATTAATATGAAAACCATAAAACTAGTGTTGAACCCTAACTATTTCGGAACGTCTAAGAGGTAAGGAATTGTCAGTTGGTTCAACTGGAGTTTCCTCCTCGGGTTGAGTGCCAACGTTAGAGGTTCCTTCATTGCTCGATTCTTGAAGCTCTTCAAGATCGATTTGCCTCCACTGTCCCCTTGGATTATGATATCTCGCTCACAGAAAACCCCTCTCCTCGTGATGAAGACAAAGTTGTCAATCGGTCTATATAAGAGATATCCAAAGGACTTCTGCGGGTAGCCGATGAAAATACGTCGCTCACTACGAGGTTCGAGCTTGTCGTGAGTCTCTCGTCTTACGTAAGCCTCGCAACCCCAAACCTTGATATGTGACAATGAGGGAGCTTTCCCTGTCCACATCTCGTGATGTTAAGTCCCAAATCTGTGGGATCTATCTAATGATCAATTAATTGCAATAGAAATGAAGAAGAAGAAGATTAAACAGCCATGCTTGCATACAATTCAATCATGAAATGTCGAATACAACTTGGATAGACCGAAAACTAGCTAGAGCGACCAAAACTGCCTCTGACAACCTGACAACAATTTATAGCAATACAAATCAGACTGAAAACAGGTTTTCGGTCAAAGCCTGACCGAAAACCTACCTAGACCGAAAACTCACACAAACACAAAAGATGTCCAAAACACAACCCTAACCCATCCATGCATTAATGCCTAGCCCAAACCAAATATATTGGCCCTTCAATCACCCCCTTGGTTTGGGGCTAGCATGATTCAGTCTTTATCAACCACCATCACATCTGACGTTCCTATAGCTCCATACCACATCTCCTTCCGTATAATGTCAACAACCATCGTTGTGTATTCCTTAGCAGCAGGCTCAAAAATATCTTCAACCACCATGATCCGATGAATAGAGAGTTGATGAATATCCCACTTTCCGAATTGTAGCAAATCCCTCTTGTCATATAAACGAATACATCCATGTTCAAGTTTAATGATAGCAGAAGTTGTAGTTTCATCAAACACCCAGTATAACATGGATTTCAGAGATCCATCTGGATGACTTTGAAGGATAGGAATTTGATTTACTTGATTGGTTGCGGGCCACATCACAGATCGAAGAGGCTGATTGGTTTTGGGATCTATGATATTAGGGTAAATCTTGATGATAGACGATGCTGTTTTCGTAGAGGGAAAGCCCTTTACCACTTGACCTTCTAAAAGCAACCTGAATTTTGTTGCCTTGGGTTCATTTGTTGGATTTGAAAACGGGGCTTTAGACAATTCTGTAAGATCAACCCTGGTCCAAGAGTTGAAATTGTGAGCATCTTTATACAGTTCGGTATTTCCACTCTTCCTTTTAACAATCCACATTTTCAAAGGGTCATGGAATCCCCATGAGACGATCACGGACCTATCACCATAAATATCTCTGAAGCGATTTTCTCCAATGTCAGTAACGGTGATCTCTAGTCGATTCACAGGAGCATTCTGATTCGAGTTCTTCTTGAAAAACAGTTGACCCTTCTCAGCGACTTTGGCTTCTTTAGCATGTTTTAAATCCATGGTATGAGGAGCCTGCACTGGTTCTTTTTCAAATCGATTGAAAACCCTTGTTGATTTTGTCGGAGGTGGAACTACAGGAGCGTCTTGATTAGGAAGATAGATTTTGGGCTCACTGGCGGATGATTTAAACTAGTCACCAAATTCTTCTTCCAGCTTCTTCTTTAGATCATAATAATTGGCGGTCAACAGACCAAAATGCGTCTGAAGATCGGTGATCTGCTTTGATTTCTGAGCGGTTTCCTTGAGAAGATCAACAACTTGATTATTGAGCTTGATGTTCTCAGTTTGAAGATCTGCAACTTTGATATCAAGCTCGATATTTTTCTGGTTTAGTACACTAATCTCCTTTCTCAAATCAGGCACTGAGGTGTCATCATCTCCAGATATATTATCCTCAAAGGATATACCTTTTTTGCGCGAGGAGTGTGTTGGGCTTAAATTCTGAGCCAAATGCATGGCAAGGCTTACAGAGGCAACATTATGATAAGGCCTTGGAAGAGACGAACTCAAGCCAACAGATGAGCCAGCAACTTCATGAATCGAGCTGTGACCTTCCTGAATGGGCATGGTTGAAGAAGAGGTAGCAGTTGTGAATGGAGGAGTCTCTGTGGTTTGAGTTAGGTCAGGAAAAATAACTCCCACCCTTGGATCAGTTCTTTGTCTTTTCATCGGGGGCTGGCAGGTCAGGTCTGTCTGAGTTTCACTCACAATTGGCTCATATGTAGAAATCACCCTTTCAAGAGGAGGAATCCCTGAAGAGCTGTCCATTTGAATTGAAGAATCAGCCATTTGAGCGGGAACTGGAGGCTCAACTTCTTGATTGTCAACATTTTTCCTGATCTCCGGTGTTGGATTGGCACCATCATCGATATCATTGAAGATGTCATCGAGATCTTCATTTGACAAGGTGTACTCAGGTCTAATGAGTTGTTCAGCAATATCATCTCTATCATAGCCGGACAAATCAACTCTTTCATTCTCTTCTCCTTCCTCAGCTTCGGTGAATTCTTCTGTGGAACCTCCATCAAAATCACTTTGAACTGTCACATTTGTGAAATTTTGCTCCTCAGCCACAATGGTAGTTCGAGCAGCAACAGTTTCTTCCTCATGGTCTGAAACGTCAATTATATCATCATTTTTATATTTGCATATTCTGATGATGCATGATCAGTTGAAGTCTGCTCAGGTGACCCATGGGATTCTGAAGAGTCGGTCAACTCAACAAATTTTCCAAATTTTTCTAAAGGGTACTTCCCTTGGAACATGATTTTTCCTTTTTGATTTTGCTTCATCAGACTGATTGTGTTTGGTCCAAAAGCCTTCATGTCGAGAATCTCTCCCGTCTTGGCAAGGTCTGGAAAGAGGCAGTTGAGAAAAATCTCGATGAACTGAGGGTAAAGCAGGAATTGGTGCTTCGCCTTCCTTTTGAGATTAGTGACCATTTCTTGTAAGACAAATCTTGAGAAGTTGAAGTCGATTCCTGCTGCCAATGCAATAATAGCTTGAGTATTCCTTGAAGAGATCTTGTCCGCTCCACCCTTACACCCTGATATACAGTTAACAAACACATGAGCCAGAAACCTCCAGTATGGAGGTAGCAGCTTCTTGAGGGTCGGTGGGAAAACGCCTTCATATCCTATCTTTTCAAGGTATTCATGAACAACTCGCAGATCGATTTCAGTAGGATAAGTATCATTGTCATCAAGTTTCAATGTGTCTCTGATAAATTGCTCAGTGATGACCATTTTACGTCCTTTGATAGTTGCTTCGATTGGCTGTGCTCCGTTGCTTTTATTTCTGATGCAACATTCACGCAACCTGAACATCATTGACTTGAATTCACTGTGCGCCATATGAGGATCATCAAGCAAAATGGAAACATTGTGACTTTCTGCAACCTTGAAACTTGCCATTTTATCTGCGCAAAACAGACCACATGAGAAATCTTTTGATTAAAATGCATTAAATTTATTTGTCAATTTAATTCCTTTAGTTTGGCCATTTTAATTAATTTTATAAGTCAAAAATTAGGTTCTCGGTCAAGAAAGTCAAACCGAAAACCTAAGGACCAACACACAAGTCAAGACCGAAAGCCAAGAAGGACAATTCTCAGCTGGACCGAAAACTATCTGAACTGGATCGACCGAAAACGGCTCAGCTTGGACCGAAAGTCGTCTGAGCTGGCTAGAGCGAAAACAGCTCAACTTGGACCGAAAGTTGTCCGCACCAAAAACGTCGACCGTTCATATATTCTCGATTTCTTATTGATTTCACAGTCGGTTTTCAAATAAAAATGCTTATCAGTGGTCGGAATTGAAATACCTTTGATGATTTGAAGTCGATTAAACCAAAGAACACACCAAAATTTTCAAGATTTTAGAGAGGAAAAAGAGGTTTTCGGTATTCTTGAGAGAAGGGGAACCGAAAATGATTTCATTTTGTTCTTTAAGTACCCGGTTCAAGACCTGGTCCAAACCCGGATCCCAAACCCGATTTCCAAATCTTAATGGGCTGCAACATTTTTAATTAAAAATTGGTCCAATACCGAACACTTTATTAAAAATAATACTCTTTGATGATTAATTTAGAAAAATAAAATAAAATAAAATAAAATTTCCTAAGATTTATAAATCCTAAAAGAATTAAAAATAGAATAAAATAAAAATTGAAATAAAATTTTAATGCTAAAATTTTAATTCAAACCTAAAATTAAGTCTTTAACTAAAATTAATAATTTTCGTATTTTGGGATCATAGTTGCTAGACAATCATTTTCCATTTATCAGTACCTCTCCTTTCATGAATAGATCTGGTCGATCACCAGTATTGTGGTCCACTTAAACACGAAAAATTATGCCAAATTATGGACCTGCTATAGATGACAAGACAAGTTGATCCTATGTTCCTAGATAATATTTCCTAAGGACCATTCATCTGACAACGACCAAGGATATTGTTGTCCACATAAATTGAGCAGCGAGATCTACAAAAAATCTAGAATTGTTCAGTTTTAGATGTACTAGAACATGTTTCCCGCTTCGAGATATACCCCAATAATCAAGAACTTCCGAGATACTCCTTACTTTAGGTGAGCAGACTATTATTCATAGAGAGGATAGATTTAGATTATTATTAATTATGGTTTTTAGAGGGATTGAGAAGTAGAAGGTTGCATATGCTGTGTACCAGGTCGGATTGTTAATCACACAGAGGAGACAACATATGGCTAACAGATAGGAAGAATTTCATAAATATAATATGCAGAGAAATAGATTTGCATATGTTGCAGTCTAGGTCGGATCTCTTCCAATCATGCAGAGGAAGCAACATATGACTAACAGATACAAAAGAAAGAAAATAATTTTCTACAGAGCTACTTTATCGAAATTCCCCAGTCGCTCCGTTAATACCGGAATTAAGGACAGAATCCGTACATCAAGGAAAAATTAAACCACAGTTCTAGATACGGGTTCCTTTAATGTGACTGGTGGATTTTCATGTCTATCTCCCTGCTCAACATATCCAAGCATCATATTGTCAGGCTAAACGGAACTATCTAGGTCAAGATTTGTCAAGTCATTTGATTTCTTAAGTTCATTTTCACCTAGTCAAGTTCCTTAAATTCTTCTTGCCTACCAGCGCATTCAACATAGAGCCTAGACAATTCAGCTTTGGTACTTTACACAGACTCAGATTTCCCGTTATCACTTGTTGATATCACTTCCGAAACCATCACTTCTCAGAAATATTTTTGATTTTTCTGTTTTTCTAATGTTTTTGGATTTTTTTTTTAATTTTCTATTGTTTTTGGATTTTTAATTTTCTAATTTGTTTTGGTTTTTGTTTATATCTCCCCCTAAATTTGTGCATGGCTGAGAATGAAATAAAAATGCGCAAATTTATCCTAAGCTAAACAAAAAATTAATCCTCGAAGCGAATCATTTTCAAAAGATTCACCAGCACATCGAATCGAGCTTTGTTGAACGGCTTGGTGAACACGTCCGCCACATTATTAGCAGTGGGGACCTGTTCTAGCCAAATGAGCGAGCGCTCATAACAATCTCGGATAAAATGCACTTTGATATCGATGTGCTTGGTCTTTGAGTGTTGGACCGGATTTTTAGCTACTTGGATTGCAGACTCATTATCACAAAATATAGGGGTTTCTTGAAAATTAAAACCACAGTCCAACAGTTGATGTTGATCCATATAACTTGAGAACAACAGGCAGACGCAACGACATATTCTGCTTCTGTTGTTGAGGTTGAGACGATATGCTGCTTCTTGCACTGCCATGACACCAGTCTATCTCCTAGAAATTAGCATCCTTCTGAAGTTGATTTTCTATCAAGCTTGCACCCGCCATAGTTGTTGTCTGCAAAAGCATAAAGGTCTAATTCGGGATTTTTCGGATACCAAAGACCCAGTTTTGGGCAACCTTTGAGGTATCGAAAAATCCGTTTAACAGCAATAAAATGAGAAAGTTTAGGATTAGCCTGGTTGCGTGCGCATTGATCGATACTACGTCTGATCTACGGATTCGCCTTCAAGATCAGGAGCCAGTAAATGTCTCTCTGCCATGAGTGTAAGAGCAGGTTTCGCGTCTCGGAGCCCGAACTTCTCTAGCATATCATCCACATACTTTGCTTGGTGAATAAGGATTCCGGTTGAAGATTGTTTGACCTGAAGCCCCAAAAACGTGGTCATCTCCCCAAGAGAACTCATCCCGAACCGCGTTCTTCAGCACATCTTCAAACTCTTTGCAAAGTTGTTGGCTTGTCGACCCGAATATAATGTCGTCCACAAATATTTGAACAAGAATTTGATCCGGACCGACATGTTTGATAAATAAGGTTTGATAAATGGTGCCTTGGGAATAGCCGTGATCGAGAAAATGTTGAGTTAGGGTAGCATACCAAGCTCTAGGAGCTTGATGCGGCCCATACAAAGCTTTGTCTAACTTGTAGACATGGTTGCAAAGCTTTAAGTTAACGAAACTGGGAGGTTGGTCAACATAAATCTCCTCTTTGATCTTGCCATACAAGAAAGTCGTCTTGACGTCCATCTGGTATATTGTAAAGTTCATGTAGGAAGTATATGCGAGGAAGATACGAATAACTTCCAAGCACGCCACCGGAGCATAAACCTCCGTATAATCAAGACCCTCAATTTGATGAAACTCGTGAACCACTAATATCGCCTTATTATGCACGTTGACACCCGAGTCGTCTTGCTTGTTCTAAAAGAACCATCTGGTATCAAGAGATTTCTTTCCTTTGGGCAGCTCCACCAACTTCCAAACCCCGAGCTTCTTGAATTGATTAAGTTCGTCATGCATGGCGTCAACCCAGCTGGCTAATTCAGAGCCATTTCGACATTCCTAGGCTCTATCTGAGAAATAAAGTAGGAGTTGAGACACGTATTGACGTCTCCATTCTGACTTCGCGTTTGAACATCGTCGCCCAGCTGGATAATGACGTTCTCTATAGGATGGTCGCGCTGAATGTGAGCAGGGATCTCGTGGCTGATGTCATTGATAGAGACTAGAAGATTATGGACGTTAACCACTCCTTCAGTTGCTGAATGATCCACGGTAGATGAAGTAGGTTTGTTTGTCGGATCTTCTACAAACTCATCAGCGATTCTTTTCGAAAAGAGAAGTTCCATCAGATTTGAAGTTACAACGGAAGTCTCTTGGTTCATGAACTCTCTTTCCACTGGAGTTAGAGGAGTAGCATCAGCATCAGGAAAAGGTTGTTGAGGGGAGGACTCAAAAGAATCAACTTGAACAGAAGACACCGCCGGAGGATTATAAGAAACCAATGGTGGTTTGTAGACAACTTCTTCCTCTTCGTCGTCAATAATGATTTTCACACTATATGTAGACCCTGCTTGATTATCCGACGACACACTGAATGATTTTAAAAGAGATGTGTAATCAAATAACCAATCTGGACCCACTCTAGCGTCTGTCTCCTTCTCTTCAAGCCAACGAACATCGAAAGACTCCATAATCTGTTTCATCTGCTTGTTATAAACCCTGTATGCAGTACGATCAGTGTATCCAACAAAATAGCAGTCATCGGCTTTTTCATTGAATTTGGGGTTGGATTCCAAGTGGAGAAGAGTGCAAGGGCAGCCAAATACTCTGAAATGGCTGACATATGGCTTGTGTCCGTATAGAATTTCGTACGGTGTTTTCATTTTGGCTTTGTTGATTAGCATGCGATTCTGAACATAGCACGCCTTGTTAATCGCCTCTGCCCAAAAGAACACATGAAGTTTGAAGTCACACAGCATCGTGCTTGCCGCGTTTTTAAGAGTTTGGTTCCTCCGTTCGGCAACACCGTTTTGTTGTGGTGTGCGAACAGAACTGAATTGAATCACAATCCCTTTCTCAACGCAAAAATGTTTAAGAATAACATTCTTGAACTCCGTTCCATTATCAGTACGCAACGCTTTCACTCGATTGTTGATCTGATTCTCTATCATCACAATGAACTTTTTGATGAGGTCAGCGATCCCAGCTTTGATGGACAGAAAGAAAACCCAAGTAAAACAAGAGTAATTGTCTATCACAACGAGGCAGTATGAATTGCGGTTGATACTGAGAACGTTAACCGGACCAAATAAATCTATATGTAACAACTAGACCACTTCACTGATTGATTTAACCTTCTTTGGAAAGTGTGGTTTCCGATGATGTTTTCATTGAGCACATGAAACATAGTTTTCAAACGTAATGAAATCTCTAACAGGCAGACCTCGGACCAATTCGTTCTCTGCAAGCCAATTCAGATTCTTTGCATTTGCGTGACCGAGACGACGATGCCACAACATCACAGTTTGTTCTGAGACTTTAGAGAATAGGCAAGTGACTTTATAAGGAATATTGGTGTTCATGTCTATGATGTAGGCATTCCCATCCCGCTTAGATTTTACAAGGATCCACTCCTCCGGAATAACAATGCCCGACTTTAAAATAAGACATTCTTTGTCGGTAAAGTGTGTCGAATACCCTTTGTCACAAATCTGAGAGACGCTCAACAGACTATGCTTCAATTCAGGAGCATAGTTGACATTTTCGAAACTAAGCACTCCATTCGTCACACTTCCTTTCTGAGTTATTTTTCCACCTTCACCGCCTGCAAACGAGACATAGCCCCCATTAAATGTTTGAATGTCATGCAGTTGGGAGATATCTCATGTCATATGCCGGGAGCAGCCACTATCGACGTACCAAGGTCTGACGATATTCAGATTTGTTAGTTTTCTTCGAGTCGGTGGATTTCCTACTCAAAGAGTTTGAAGATCCGGTCCTGCCCTTTGACAAAATCAACTTAGGCTTAGCCTGAGTTGATTTTGGCAAACTATTATTGAATTTGTGGAATACCAGTTTATTCTTTTGAAAATTGGCCATTTTCTTGTTTGGATTTATGCTCAAGTCACCATCCCGAGAACGATTTCTGGGGGATTTTATAGTTAAAGATCATCCCCGAAATTCATTCTCTCCTCTTTTTGATGTGTGAGATACAAATATACGGTTCAAACAGTTTCTTCTAATGTGTCCAGCAGTGTCACAGTTAAAACAAATTTGTTTATTATCATTGGTTTTGACACTGCTTTTGACAGATTTCTTTCTTTTGTTTTTATTTCTACCACTTTCACATTTGTAAGAACAATCACAGGACTCTGAAGCAAATGTGGAAGGTGTAGAAGCATTTGAGTCATACAAAGATACATTCTCAGACAAAGCATTAGCAGTTGCAATCTTATCATCAGAAAAAACAATACAACTAGACACAAAATTATTTAAATTCGAATTTAATGTAAACTCATTACACAGACTGACACTAAACTTTGACACATCATCATTATTAGAATTAAGAACATCATATTTTTCATCTCTCTGCTCCCCCTGAGCTATGGACTTATCTTCACTCAAATTTGAAACGTTTGTATCCAAAACCTTTTCGTTTGAACATGTAACTTGTTTAGAAGAAGTTTTTCCATAAACAAGAAAAGGTTCTCGATCTATTTCATCATGAGATAATGGAATAGCGGTATAATTATGATTGTAAGGAGGAGGGACACTCTCATAACCTAGTCCTACTTTCTTTTGGATTCCTCAAGTGACGTCCTTGCAATGCATTTGGTTTTCTATCATTTTTTCAACAACTTCGCTTGACCCATCAAATTTTTTAAAATTGAATTCAACATTTTCAAAACATGTTTTCAATGAGTCAAGTTCAGCAGTCACAACTTCAAATTTTCGTTTGATATGGTCATAGTTCTCACATTTGTTTTTGTAATCCTCTTGAAATTTCTTAAAGCCCTTTATTTTATTTTCTAGTTGAGTCTTTAAGGGCTTTTGGTTTTTTCTATGTGTGTATCCCTCATATTTTAGTTCTCTCTCTTGATTAACTCTATTGATTCTCGCAAAAATTTCATAGTTTTAGCACAAGATGGAGAGCAACCCGATTCACTTACCTCGGGCTTAGATGGCTCAGAAGTAGTTTGCACCATGAAGGAAAATTGGAGGTTCATCATATCTTCTTCGGGATCTATCTCCGCCTTTTTCTCTTTGCAATCCTTGATCTGAGCCAAATAAGTATTTTCAGGTCCTGAAATATTTAGGGCCTGAATTGGATCTTCCTAATAAAAGGATTGAGCCACCATTGCCAAATTTGCAGATTGATTGGTTGATGAGGAGCCTCTGCTGTTGCTGTGGACATAGGTAACTGGCACCACGGTTCGATCAACATTTTCCCTTCTGTCCGGGTTTGGATATTCCCTAGCAAAGTGCCCTGGCTCATGGAAATTGTAGCAGCGAAGTTTGCCTTTGTTGAATCCGACCTTTTTGTCGGAATTCACACTCTAGTTGTTTTTGCTAGTTTTCTTAGAAAACTGCTTTGCTCTGAACACAACCATGGCCATCTTCCAGGTTATATCCATCTCTTCTACATCTTCAAGATGAATCTGATCAAGGTCGGCAAACGAAAGTTGTGGGGAGAGTTCTCCAGCCACAAAAGCATTATAGCAATTTACCAAACCCGTGGCAAAAACCAAATTTTCTTCTTTTTCTTTCGTGATTGACATCTGTGAACTGAAACCATGAGACTGAGGAGGTACAACATTAGATGAGCCAACACTGGGATTAACTTGTTGAGAAGTGATCTGAGGTTAAGAGACTTGAACTTGTTGCACAGAAGGGAAAACATAGGATGTAGGTTGAATCGGTTGATGAGTCATGAAAGGTTGAACATGTGGAACATGTGGAGTTGGGGTAACTTGAGGAGCTTACGCAACAGTGAAGCTTGAAAAGGCATTGTTGTTTGTGGCTTGGATCCCTAGATTTGCAGTGGAATAAGAATTAACATGATTAATCTCCCTCTGCTTGTCATCAAGATCAAAAGCCTTGATGATAGCCATAGTTTCTGCCAGACTCAACCTGTTTAAGTCTTGTTTTCTTGATCACTGAGACATTCATATCCCAAGATTTTGGAAGGGAGTTTAACAACTTCTTGTTGATTTCTGATTTTGTTACCGAAACACCTGCTTAACTCATTTCTGTGGTGAGAGTAATGAACCTCTAGAGCTAGTTCTCAAGAGTTTAAACAAGGACATAGCTGAACATGTTGAACTTTTGTCGAAGCATGTCCTGAAGACTTTGCTTCATATCCTCATTAACCTCAAAGACTTCTATTAATGCTTCCTAAAGTGCTTTCACAGATATGTACTCACGGAAACCCTGAGTGATTTCTGGAGATAGTGCCATTGTAAGCGTAGCAAGGGCTTTCTCCTGCTCTTTGACCTTTTTTAAATCCTCATCTGTATAATTTTCAATCCGTTTTTCGACAACTCTGTCATCCACTGTAGTAGTAATTTGAATTCATCCCCTAAGTATACTGCGCCAAATCTTGAAGTCTTTCATTGTAACATACTTCTCGATCTGGTATTTCCTTTCCGAAAAGACTTCATCATTTAAGAGTCGGGGAATTCGAGAAGTTGTTCCCATGATGGTGTCAAGTTCCTAATGTACTGTCATGCTTTGAGAATCCATTTGTTTTTTTTTTGTTTGGAAAATTAAATTGAAAGAAAAATAAAAATGATCAAAGACAGGTTTTCGGTGGAAAAGTTAAACCAAAAACTAGGATCAAGTGAGTTTTCGGTTTCCTAAGGTTTTCAGTTTCTGAAGAAGCTTGGATTTTCGGTTTCTGAGGAATGCTTGGATTTTCGGTTTCAGATGAAAGAACTAAAATAGTTTTCGTTGATTCTTGATCTGATCACTATTTTTCTCACATCCAAAACTTCCAAAAATGCTTCCAAATACACAGATCTGAAAAGAACACAAATGACAATGAGTTTTCGGTGTGTGTAGATTCAACCGAAAAGTATAAGAATTCAATCACAAAATTAAATATGATGCAGATCTTGATTTTAATAAAGTAAACAACGATCCAGTATTCAAACTAGAGCAGATTCGAACTTGCCAATGAACCGAAAACAAAGATCACGAGATTGTTGATGAACCAAAAACAGAAAACACAATTGATTGACACTAGAAGTGCTCTGATACCAATTGTTAGGTCCCAAATTTGTGGGATCTATCTAATGATCAATCAATTACAATAGAAATGAAGAAGAAGAAGATTAAACAACCAAGCTTGCATACAATTCAATCATGAAATGTCGAATACAACTTGGATAGACCGAAAACTAGCTAGAACGACCAAAACTGCCTCTAACAACCTGACAACAATTTATAGCAATACAAATCAGACCAAAAACAGGTTTTCGGTCAAAGCCTGACCGAAAACCTACCTAGACCGAAAACTCATAGAAACCCAAAAGATGTCCAAAACACAACCCTAAACCATCCATGCATTAATGCCTAGCCCAAACCAAATATATTGGCCCTTCACGTGAGGTGTTTTGGCAACCTTCTTTGTAGGGACAAAGTTAAGGATATGGGTGGCAGTCTCTAAGGCATACCCTTAGAATGAGATAGGTAATGAAGCACGACTCATCATGGAACGAACCATGTCTAACAAGGTTCGATTACGCCTCTGACCCACACTGTTCAACTGCAGTGTCCTAGGTTGCTTCAATTGTGAAACGATTCCGCATTCCTTAAGGTAGTCATGGAATTCAAGACTTAGTTACTCTCCACCTCGATCGGATCGAAACATCTTGATTTTCCTGCCCAACTGATTCTCCATTTCTTGTTTAAACTCTTTGAACTTTTCAAAGGTTTATGACTTGTGCCTGATTAAGTAGATATTCCCATATCTGCTATAATCATCGGTAAAAGTCACATACAAGCGGATCGCATCCTTTGTGGTGGATCTAAAGGGCCCACACACATCGGTATGTATGAGATCCAATAAACCCTTACCCCTTTCACAAGTGCCAGTAAAGGGTGACTTGGTCATCTTTCCAAGTAAACAAGACTCGCACACATCATCATCCCTAAGGTCTAATGACTCCAACATTCCATCCTTTTGGAGTTGGGTTATGCATTTCTTGTTGACATGTCCAAGAAGACAATGCCACAAGCATGCTTTATCCATACTTTTGGAAGAATCAACACACAACACATCATTTCCTAAGTTATCTACAACCATCACAGTATCATATATTCCATTACAGTGTAATGCCTCAAAATGTGAAACACTATTAAAATAAGCATAAATAGAACCCTTTTCATTGTCAAATGAATACCTAAATCCTTGTCTATATAAACCATGAAATGGAATGATGTTTCTTGCCATATCTAGCGAATAGAATCAATTGTTTAAATCTAAACCTAATCCATTACTAAGCACTAAGGAATATACTCCAATCTTGGTGACAGGCGACGATCTTCTGTTCCCCATGATCAAATTTATCTTCCCATGCTCCACATCCCTATTTCTTCTTAGTCCCAGCAAATTAGAACATATGTGCAAACCACATCCTGTATCAAGAACCCAAGAAATAGCAAGCGATCAATCATTAGATTTAATAGTGTAAATACCTGCAAAGGACGGCTTGATCTTGCCATCCTTGATAGCTTCCAGATATTTTGGGCAACTGCGTTTCTAATGACCTATCTTGTACCAGTCGCGACACTCTGCCACCTTGGGGTTTGAGTTAGGTTTAGTAGAACAAACTTTGGTTCCTCTAGAGGAGGTACCATCTTGGGACTTTCCCTTTTGGTGACTCTTTGAGGGAACCTTCCTCTTTTTACTCTTTCTTTACCCAATAGCCAAAACAAGGGAAGCAATAGGAGCGGGAGTTGATGCAACAAATTTATGTTTGAGATTACTCTCAGCAGTCCTTAACAAGCCTTGAAGCTTGTTCAAAGTGACCTCTTCCTTATTCATGTGGTAGGTCATGCAGAACTGGTTGTACCAGGGAGGCAAGGAGTGAAGGATATTGTCGATCGCCAACTCTTCATCAAATTTAACATTTAACTTCAGCCGGAGATCAACATATCTCTGTATCTTTTGCAGATGAGCAGTAAGACACTCTCCATTACCTATTCTAGTAGTGATCATCAAAGTGATGATCTCATACCTTTCTTTCCTAGCGCTCTGGTGGTACCGGTCCAACAAGTGTTGATGCATTTCAAAGGGATACATGTTCTCATAGAACTTCTGGAGTTCTGCAGTCATGGTCGCCAACATGATGCAATGGACCTTCGTGATGGGTTTTGAGCATTCTAACACTTCCTAAGTGTACATGCAACCCTAATAACCTTGGATCTATACTTGTCTAATTATCATGCAAAGTTGATTTCCAAGGTTATGATCCTATCTAGCATACATGGGGAACAATTTTAACTTGAATGAAAGATAGAACTACATACCTTGTTGTTGATTTTGATCCTTGAAACCTTGTGAGCCTAGCACCCCAAGTATGATGCCTCAAATGTTTCACACAACACCAAATGCTATGGAGTAAACTTGGAGAGAAATTATAACACTATAAAAATAGGCTCTAGCCCTCAAGCATGCATGTGTAACCGATTTTGGGAGAAACATGAGCTTTATATAGTGTTGACACATCTAGGGTTACACCATGTAAACCCTAATGTTTCATGACTCTTCATTTCCATGACCCATGGGTTTGTAACTCCCATGGAGCCTCCATGGAGCATCCAATGGGTTTAACCCAACTTGATTATCCATGGAGCCTCTTAGCCCACTATATAAGTTATGGATGATTTAGATAATCAACCCATATATTTAATTAGTTACAATTTGATCACTTAATTATTTCTAGATTAATTTTTGATCAAACTAATTAAATAATATTGTTAATATATTATAACTTATAATATATTAATAAACCACAAGTGTTATTTTTCTCATTTAGTCTATCCAACTGCATGGTGCCATGCAACCCAAATGGACCATGCCGGGTCAGGTCAAGTACATACTAGAAATAGTTATGGACTTAGACACCTTATCTGACAGTCTCCCACTTGGATAAGTCTAATAACTATAACTGCATGTATGACTTCAGGAACCGATCGGAAATCGTAGCTCTTTTCAAGATTTCTCGGAGCTGAGAAGATGATGGTACGCCATTTCAGATAAGTGATCATATAATCCTCTGTTCTAGATATCAGCAGGACAAATACATGGAATAATGTCTTACTTTTGTCCATCAGTTTGTTTCCCGATTTTCGATTTGTTTGACATAGAACTTGATTGAACACATCAACGTAGTTCTGACCGGGCCCGGTACATGGGTCAAAACAAAATCATCGAGGGGCCCAGATATCAACTTCTAATCCAAGAAGGAACAAATAAACTTCGACTCATATGCTTGTTTTACTACTTGTTAAATTACACACAAACGCACGTTTTATAACATCGAGTTACCAATGCGTTTTCGCATGATCAATGCATAACTAACTCATAGTTAACTAGTCATATCTCTAGGTTTGAAAACTTATATGATATTACCGTCTCGCGATCACTCAAGATAAATTCCATGAAGTGATACTAGCGAGCGTGGGTTGAAATTAATACTCAGAACTTATGAGCACTCATGAGTGTTGAGGCCATCTCCAACACCTTAGACCTTTACAACCAACTCATGACAGTCTTAATTCATATCTACTCCCGACATATGACCGACTGTGGATAATTTGAATAATATGTAAAAACACAACATAAATATTCAGGAAGTCAAAACATGCAAAAGAAATAATAGTAAACGATTGACAAAAGATAGCAGCACTTTACTCATAAATAAACACACCTTTTATTCATCATCAAATGTCAATTACACTTTACATATTTCAGAGTTATCTAACTACTAAAACTAATATCATCCTTCAGCCCTATGCTCCTTGCATGCTGGAGATGCTTAACCCTACTCAGTCCCTTCGTGAGGGGATCTGCCGGGTTCTCATCTGATGATACCCTCTTTGCCATGAGGAGTCCTTCTTCTATACGATGTCTGATGAAATGATATTTTATGTCAATGTGTCTAGATCTCCTGTGATCCCGTGGTTCCTTTGATAAGGCAACTGCACTTCCACTATCACAGAAAATCTCTATGGGCTCTAATATAGTTGGTACAACTCCAAGGTCTCCAATGAAGTTCTTTAGCTATATAGCCTCTTTTGCCGCCTCGCTTGCCGCTATATACTCTGATTCGCAAGTTGAATTAGCCACTGTCTCCTGTTTGGAACTCTTCCAAGAGATTGCTCCTCCATTTAAGGTAAAGACCTAGCCCGAATGAGAGCGAAAATTATCCCTATCAGTCTAGAAACAAGCATCACTATACCCTACAACATTCAAGTCATCACTCCCACCAAGGGTAAGGACCCAGTCCTTAGTCCTCCGCAGGTACTTGAGAATGTTCTTTACCACTGTCCAGTGAGCCTTACCAGTGTTCCTCTGATACCTGCTAACCATGCTTAACGCAAAGGCTACATCAGGATGAGTACAGGTCATAGCATACATGATCGAGCCTACTGCCGAAGCATAAGGTACCCGACTCATTTCTGCTATCTCAACCTCAGTACTCGGACTCTGAGTCTTACTCAGTCTAGCATTACTCTGGATGGGTAACTCTCCTCTCTTGGAATCTTGCATGCTGAATCTCTTCAGCACCTTTTCCAAGTATGTACTCTGAGTAAGTCCAATTAGTCTTTTACTCCGGGCACTCAAAATCCTTATCCCTAGAATATAGGCAGCTTCTCCAAGGTCCTTTATAGCAAAACACTTCCCAATCCAGGACTTAACTTCCTGTAGAGTTGGGATGTCTTTTCGTATGAGTAGTATGTGTGACAACCCTATATTTTTCCAAAAGCATTGTAACGCTCGGAAGCTAAGTACAACGAAATTAACCTCGAAAATAAAGTGTTCAAGTATCTAAGTTGGGATGCATCGAATATTAGATATCATGCCAAGGTTTCCAAAAACATAAAGAACGCTCAAAACCGGGTTATATTGAAGAAATTATAACCACTCGTATATTTACGACGCGACGTTAAAACATTATTTGACGTAAAAAGTAGAATCTCAATAAAATGCATTTTAAGCCTTAAGTATCTAAACAAAAGTCGTAGATCTCGTTGAAAGGTGAACGTGCATAAAAAGATCGCCCAAATTGGACCTCATATGAAGAAGTTACGAATTTTGAAAGTTTCGTAACGGTAGTAGAGGGCTAAAAACTCGGATTGAAGATCGAGTGTTATTTAGCTAACGCAACCTAAACAAAAGTTGAAGATCTCCTCAGTAGTAATAAAACAATAAAAAGACAAACGAAAACCGACGCCGAATAAAGAACCTATGAATTATTAACGAACTTTAGGAGGCCCAGCCTATTAAAAATATATCATTAAAAATAAAGTCAAAACTAGCCGACGAAGTCTAAATGAAAGATGTAGAGCATAATCTCACCTACGCGTGGATATAAAGAACGCGAAAAACGGAGCTCGTACGCGAAAGTTACGGAATTTAGAAGTCGGAAGCAGGGATTACGCCCCGCGTAAGCTGGGAGTACGCCCCGCGTACTAGACCCAGAGTCGAGTCCCATCGGCCCGCCCAAGCTACGTTTATCTAGACCCGAGTCGTAAGCCATGACGCCATTCTACGCCCCGCGTAACCAAGAACGCCCCGCGTACCGAGTACGCCCAGCGTACTCCGGAAGTACGCGCCGCGTACGAGGGTTTCCAGCCCTATAAATAGAAGGCATGAGCTCGAGTCTTTGCACACCTTTCTCAATTCTTCAGTCACTCTCACACCCTTCCAAGCACCAGAGACCATTCCCTCACCCCGGTTTCCGCACTCGAGCCCCGACGAAAGATTTACGCTGCAGAGATCCCCGAAGAGCCCGACGACGCAACCATCCGCGGACGAAGTTCTGCTCAACCCTAGCCTCTCTCTTCGAAACGAGTGAGTTCATACCCCCACTTTTCAATTCTTTTCACGTTTTAGGGGGGGGGGGGGGGAAATACAAGTACATTACAAATCAAAGTATTATTTTTATAATATCGTTCTTATAGAGTGTTGATACAAAAATAACTTTATGTTTTAAAGGGATATTATATCACCAAGTTGTTATTACCAAATGGGAACATACTTTTGACAAACTATAATGAGCATAGTATTCAAGTGATTCATACATTTTACATATACATCTCGACAAATGAAATGCTTTCAAAAGAAGTACAGTCTTTTATCATCGTAAATCTGTTTATACCTAGTAATGTGAGACAACTTCACGTACGTTCGAGTATGCATTATTAAGTCCTGTATTATATACCATAATCCCTTGTAGGGGGAGTGTGATACTTGTGTATAGATCTATACGGGATTGACAATCCCACACCTAAGTTGTTAGCTACAGCTAGGCCGGCAGGCCTGGGGTGACAAATGTCATAACAGTTCCAACGCCTGAAGAACGTTGTTACAGGCCAACAATGTCGTTAGCATGGTTATAAAACTCACATAAAAGTATAAAAACAAGTTAGATTTACGAGATTCACATATGCATTTCAGTTTTCTATTTTATCGTTAATACAAATTTTATCACTATTATTCAAGTATGGAAAACACAAACGCACTCCAACACGGGAAACTTTTCAAATTATTTATAGAAAATATTGGATTTTCTAAAAACCTCGTTCATCGGTTTACTATCAAAAAGGACATACTTTTTCAATACAAAACGCTTATGAACTCACCAACTTAATTGTTGACACTTTTTCGAAACCACTTGTATTTCTCAGGGAATTAGTAATACAGGTAACCACCAACTTTTGGAGAAAGGAACACTAAGGATGTTTTATTATGGAACATTTATCATCTCATTGTAATATTCTTTTGCCATTATGTATAACGCAACAACATACGTTTTCATTATATATGTGATGGTTGTGTTACTTTCTTTACAATATTCAATGGTTGTGATACTACGTGAAGTCATCCACCCCCGAATGTTTCCGCCATTCTGGTTTGGGGGTGTGACAGTATGTCATCCACATATAGTACCAAAAAACTAACTATACTCCCACTAGCCTTGACATATACACAAGATTCATCTTCACTTCTCGAAAAGCCAAACTCTTTGACTTTCTCATCAAAGCAAAGATTCCATCTGCGAGGTGCTTGCTTTAATCCATAGATGGATTTCTAAAGCTTACACACTCTATTAGGGTACTCTGTGCTGACAAAACCCTCTAGCTGATTCATGTAAACATCCTCAGCCAACATTCCATTAAGGAAAATGGTTTTGACATCAATTTGCCATATTTCATAGTCATGAAATGCAGCAATGGCTAACAATACCCTAATAGACTTAATCTTGGCTACTGGTGAAAAGGTCTCATCATAATCAACTCCTGGAGTTTGAGAAAATCCCTTTGCAACCAGTCGTGCCATATAGGTGTGCATTACCATCCATGTCGGTCTTCTTCTTGAAGATCCATTTGCACCCAACTGTCTTACGACCTGGTACATTGTTAATCAAGACCCAGACCTAATTGCCATACCTGGACTGTATCTCGCTATCCATTGCCTCTTTCCATTTAGCAGACTCGGGGCCTGCCATGGTTTCTACATAGCTGTTAGGTTCATCCAGACATACCAGTGTCTCATCACTGATAAGTGTCTCACCTTCTACAGTAATATGGAAACCATAGTAATGCTCAGGTGCATTCCTAACCCTTGTGGAACGCCTCAGAGGTACATTTGGAGGTATAATTGGATCAACAGGAGGTTCCTCCTCAAGTTGACTGCTAGGGTTTGAGGTTCCTTCACCACTTGATTCTTGAAGTTCTTCAAGGTCAATTTACTTCCCAATGTTTCCTTGGCTTATGAACTCTCTCTCTCGAAAGACAGCCCTCCTTGCTACAATGTGACAACCCAAAAATCTCCACTTCAATAGAAACCAAGTCTATTACTGCTAACTTTCAAACTTTTGGGATAAGTTTGAGCAATTCAGGATTTACACTTAAGGAAATATCAGGAGAGAGGTTGCACTTGGGTTTTGTGCAACTCCGTTATTCCAAAACTCTATGATATTAGAGTTCATTCCAGGAATAAAATATTTTCTGCCAAAAAAATCCCTGGACTATATATAGAATTTTGAACCAAATTATTCATTAGTTACAATTCCAACTAGAGAAAAGCCAAATTCTCTCTCAAGGATCTTCAGACTTTGTTCCAGAAAGTGAGTACTTCTATCTAGTGTTGTTTTAAAGCTTTATATATGCTTAATACACTAGAAATCATAGGAAAACACCAAGATTTGGGAGTTTACCGCCTAAGAACACCTTGGGGAGTAAACTCCATTTCAAGGGCCAAAGTGTGCCCAATGACCCCTAGACCTTGGAAACCAAACATGGGACAAACCTTGACATGTTTAGGCATCAAAAGCAATTAAAATCAAGGACCAAAAGTGAGTTCACAACCAAGGAAGTTCGTGGGCCATGAACTCCATTTTAGTGTGCCAAAATGCCCTAAATGCCTTCCATAGCCCAAGAGACAAGCATAGAACTTTACCTAGATGTGTTTAGGACCCAAAACAACCAAAATATCATCTTCCATAAGTGTTTACGACCGTAAACACATGGCCAAATGGTCTTTGGGCCGTAAACTCAAAATAGAGGTGTTTTGATGCCAAAAACACTTCCAAGGGCTTAGGCATGAATTTAGAATGCTTCTTTATGACCTTTAGGACCCTCATAAGAATATTTGGCCATGAGTTTACGGTTGTAAACTCATTTGGGCTGTAAACACCCCAAAAGTGCCAAAAGATGTGGTCTATCTCATCCTAGGTTAAAGCTAATGTCCCTAAATCACCCCTAGACTTCAAACTTGCACTAACCCATGAGTAACCATGAGTTTACGGCCGTAAACTCCCTTGGGCCATGAACTCATGGTAGTAAACTCATATAAGTGCCTTTATACCCTCCTAGGTTGAATCACATGTGATTCCAACACTTGGTTAAGGTGTTTCCTAGTCCCGAAAAGTGTTTCCTAGTCCCGGAAGGTGTTTCCTTTCATATAGTTGTTTATAAACACTATATTCATGTCATTATGTGTCCTTAAATATCATTTAGGACTTATTGTGTCTCGGAACTTCATTCGTGGAACTTCTCATCCGTGCGCGCATACCCGTTTGAATCACCCACATCAGGTGAGTTCATACCCCGTAATGAATCTTTTAACTATTTTAATTGTTTTAAGGGAGAGATACAAGTTGAACACAATGATAATTGTGTGTGACAACCCGAAATTTCTATTTGTACGAACAATATCTATTCAATAGAAGTCAGTCAAATTTCAGTGATTTTCAGACTTTTCCGAACAAGTTAGTATACATTAGGGTTTACACTTTAGGAGATATCAGGAGAGTGGATGCTCCTGGGTTTGTGAAATCTGAACATTTCAAGTTTTATATTATTATAGTCCTAATTCCAGAATAAAAATATTTTTGGTCAAAATATTTCAGGACTATAAATAGTTTTCTGAATTTATTTACTTCATTATTCACAATTCCAGCTAGAGAAAAGCCATTTTCTCTCTGACAGATCTTCGGGTTTTTATCCCAGATTGTGAGTAACTCTTTCTAGTAATGTTAGAATACATATTAGATGCTTAAAACATGATTTAGATGGCTAAATCATGAGATCTAGGAGTTTACTCCCCAAGGTGTTCTTGGGCGGTAAACTCCCGAAACAAGGCCAAAACTGACATTAATGCTAGGATAAGGCCTTAGGTCATTAGGTAAACACATTAGGGACATGAAATCACACACAAAACCACCCAAGATTGGGAGTTTACGGCCCAGAACTCTCTTAGGCCGTAAACTCCATATCATAGCCTTAAATGGTGATTTGAGGACTTAAGGACTTTAAGGCTTGCATCTAGGTTATTTCCCCAAGTAGCTTAAGGTCTTAAACACATCAAATGACTCATATGAAAGTGAGTTAACGGCCCAGAACTCTCCTAGGCCGTAAACTCCATGCAGATGGTCACAAAGGGTGTTTTCATGACACCTAAGGGCCTAGACCTTTACAAGAAAATGTACCCACTAAATGGAAGGACCAAACCACACCAAAATCACTTAAACAAGTGAGATTACGGCCAAGACATGGTTCTTGGGCCGTAAACTCCTAAAAAGGGCACTAAGTGGTGCCTAATGCCTTCATATGCTAGGATTAAAAGTCTAGAACACATCCCACTAGTACAAGAGGCTTAAAAGCAACCAAGGAATCACCCCAAGGGAGTTTACAACCGTAAACTCCAAGGGGAAATGTCCTTTAGGCCGTAAACTCCTATTTGGAGTACTTCTAGGCCTTAAACCCTTCCAAGAACATAGCCACTAGGTTAGAATAATTCTAGAAAGCATATTGGACTTCAAAACACACCAAACACCCATGTTTGGGAGTTTACGGCCGTAAACTCAAGAGTTTACAACTGTAAACTCCATGTGTGATGGATTATGGAGAGTAAACTCTCTTGTAGGGTCCTTTGGAAACCCTAAACTCAGGTACCCTATCCCACAATAGCTTAGATGAAGTCCTTACGGCTTAAAACACTTACATAAAGTGTTATCTATGTCTAGGATGTCTTAAACATTATCAATTAGTCTTTTGTGTCTAATTGAGTGCATATATGTGTGATTATATGTTCATTACGATCGTAGTGTGTGCACAAGTCCTCGCTTGACACCTAGCAATCCGATACCGTTCAGTTCATTCCAATCACCAACTACAGGTGAGTTCATACCCCTAATCAATGTTTTAAATGAGTTTAAATGCTTTAATGGGGGGGGATACAAGTACAAACAAACATGTTATTAAATCATTGATATGTATTTTATAACTGTGTTTTTCATTTAACAGATTTCACATGCTACAAAATGTGATGCATGAAATGGTTTTACATCCTAAAAGCACATTGTTACCAAATGTTTTACTTTTGAAATGGGTATTCAAATGAAATCAAGTCATTGTTATTTATTGTTCAAAACCCATCAATTGTCTTACAAAACCATTTTTCATTCTTGAACTAAATTATACATATACACTTATGTTCCTATATATATGTATTGATGTTATAGTTTGCATCTTTCCTTTAGTTTCTCACACCTTTGATTTGTAAGAGTGTGTAAACTTACATGAGCAACTAGTTATATTACAGTAGATTGTCATAGGGATAATTTGAAGATATCAAACATTACTTCTATTACAAGAAGTCACACAAGAGTCAGTTCATTCATGAGTCTATACTAGTACATTACCTGATACATGAGTACTTACCGATGTTTACCTGATACATGAGTACTTACCGATGTTTACCTGATATATGAGTACCTTTACATATACTTACATGATACATGAACACGTTTACATGAACGCATTACATGAGTACCTTTACATAGATACACTTATCTGTGTACATTAACAGGATTACTTGTACCTTGAATTGCGAGGATGATTTATTAGTACCTTCTGTATAAATCTTCCTGCCTATTCCACAGTACCTCGGAATATCTAAGACAGGACCCTATCCCATAGTACCTCGGGATACCTAGATGGGTCTCTATCCCACAGTACCTCGGGATATATGTACAGGACTAACCATTCCGGAACCCATCTGTTAGCAACAGTGGGTAATGAACATCTACGGATGCCTACGGTTATTACTTATACTAGGAGTACCTTTACAGGGACTAACCCTTCCTTCCACCTGCTGCTGCTACAGAGGAAAATTGGACAATCTTCGGATGTCCATTAGGTTATATGTAAGATGTTAGCCCTAGTACCTCGGGTCAACATTTACATTTGTCTTGTTAGCACCAGTACCTCCGGCTAACACTTACATAATTATATTTTTCCTGTTTACTTTATTTTGTGATATCTTTCACATAAACGAGGAGTTAGACCAAGTACTTTGGTACTAGTCAATAGAAAGGAAAAACTATCATTTTACATAGTCATAACAAAACATTCGGGTCTTGGTAGAACACTACATTTCATACTTATAGAAAATAAGGGTTTTTCTAGGGATTCCATACTTAACACAACATTTTCATTTAAAGGTTTACATGGCTTTCATAACAGATTTTCCACAAATAAAGCAATGACACTTATATACTTATGAACTCACCAGCTTTAAAGCTGATACTCTCTTTCAAAATAAGTTGTGTTCTCAGGTCGCCACTAGACAGGTACGGAGGACAGGTTTTGAGAAGACGGAGCAGTCAAGTCTCGTCTTTTATTTTGATTGTATATTCTTTTGGTGTCTTACTACAGTGAAAGAACACACATGTATTAAAACTTTAATTATAATGCAATGGATGATGTTGTTTGCTTATTTACATTTACTATGTTGTGATACTATACATGACGTCCTCCGCCACAGAACGTTTCCGCCGTTCTTGGTTTTGGGGTGTGACAGATTGGTATCAGAGCATTGTTTATAGTGAATATAGTATATCAACCCATAAAAGATATACTAACTATAAATACATGGGATTAAAACACTCTGTCTAAGAGTTTTACTTTTAAATAATAAAATATTTAACAAAATATACGTGCCTGCATTCATACTAAAATCAGGGTCACAACGACAAGAACAAAAGTATTACGATTGTTGGATATCACAAGTAAGCCTGGGGATATATAGTCAGTCTTGGAAATGGCATAGCCTGATCAACTATGCTGGTCGAAGGAGTGATTAGCATATGCCCAAGAATGGTTGTGATGTGGCAACAAGTCTAAAAACATACCAACACAACCATAAAGAAATACCATATGGGTATTTGATCTTACTGTAATTATCTTAGTTAGTTCGTCTATTTTAGCCATTTCTTATATCCCTTTTCTCGCGTAGATTAAGATGGCTGGATTTCACCACGGCGATCTGTACTTTCCGAACCAAGGCAATGCTGGTTGGCTAGAGGCAGAGCCAGAAGATGATCACCCAATCCCTTTGGATGATCACCATGCTGAGGGCTTTTCCGATAGTTCTGACTCGGAGCCAGAAGTCAACAACCTACCCCCGGCTGCTCAAAACCCAAACCTGAACCCTCGCCCTGTGTTTCAAGGACCCACACCCTTGTGGGCCATTAACTTGACTGAATGGAGTCAGGAACAAGGTCATCCCATTCCTTACAATGGCGACCGAAGTTTCTACAACCTCACCGAAGGAGGTTCTGCTGATAGAGTCCTACCAATCATGGTGCGTAGGATGTCTCGGAACATGATAATGGCTCAAGCGACTATCAATCAAGTTTTGGAAGTTGACGCCAACTCTGGTGTTAACACCGTCCACATTCGCCGACTAGAGTCTGCTCATGAAAGGACTCTGGTCCGTAATGCAAATCTGCAAAGAGAACTTGCTGAAACCCGAGCTGAGGTTAGAGAACTTCGAGCTCAACAAGCAAGGTCGGACAGGCGTATAAGGGACATCGAACGCCTACTGACGGGATCGAGGACTCATGCTAGTTGTTCTCGTCGCCGATAGAATATCGTCAGCTCATCTTTTGGATATAACCTAGTTTATGTAAAACCTTGGTCTAATTTCCTGTCTGTATAAATCTTACACCTGTTAGGTCTTTGTCTAATCTTAAGTCTGTCAAAATTTTCCATCTTGGTTGATATAAAGCCTACTTCTAGGCCATTTTTCCCGAACTTGTTACATCTGTAATTCCAGTTTTATTGACAGATATCTAATCTTATGGAAATTATTATCCAAATGCTATCTTCTTCATTTAGTCATGCTATTCTTTCTGTTGTTGGACTATGGCGATTTAGTCCATGAGACACATTCATTTATCATTTATTCTTATCCATGTCGTCATCTTTTAAACGTATAGTTAAAGATGCCGCCACGCAGGAATCGTAGGAGGAACCCAAACAACAAAGCACCAATACCACCACCCCCACCACCACCTGTACCTCTTCAAACCCCAAATCCTTTCGATGCCACTATGTTCCAGGCAGCTTTCACAGTAGCGGTCGCAGCTACTGTGTCAGCAATCAACGCTCCTGCCCCCAGTGGATCAGGAACAGGTGCACCACCCTCAAACCACGGCGAAAGCCATGGACACCCTCGAGAATGCACCTACAAAGACTTTACTAACGCCAAACCCCGCAGCTTCAATGGGACTGGGGGTGTTATGGTGTTGAGGCAATGGATTGAAAAGATGGAATCCGTCTTTGAAATCTATGCCTGTCAGGAGGGTAGCAAGGTCAAGTTCGCAGCTTGTACCTTCTCTGACCGAGCACTAACATGGTGGAACAGCCATGTTAACTATCTAACTCTGGTGGTGGCGTATTCCATTGGCTGGGAAAAAGTTGAAAGAAATGCTGATGAAGGAATACTGTCCTCGAGGTGAAATACAAAAGCTCGAGCAAGAATTCTGGGGTCTACAAATGGTTGGATCCGACATCACTACCTACACAAATAGGTTTTGTGATTTGGCAAACTTATGCCCCGACATGGTTGCTCTCCAGAGCAAAAAGATCGAGAGGTATATCTGGGGATTGTCGCCCCAGATCCAATCAAGTGTGATCGCTTCCAGGCCTATTACCTTCGATAGCGCCAAGGAACTAGCACAATCCCTCATCGATCACAGGAAACCCCAGATCACGTCAATCCCTACACCTGTACCACAGAAGACCAACCCCTACTACCACAAGAAGGGGTGGAATAAAAGGAAAAGAGGGGCTCCGCAAGGATCCTCCAATAAGCAACAACAGGAGGCGATCAATACTGCCACAGTGACTCCTGTAGTCCCTGCGAACCCCTTTCCAGCAAAAACTTATGCTGGAACTCTTCCTAAGTGCACCAAGTGCAACTACCACCACCACGGACCTTGCAAGGAGATGCAGTGCTCTGACTGCAACAGGAAGGGGCATACCGCCCGTTACTGCAAGGCTCCAACAACTCAAGCCGCCCAGCTCCCAAACACTGGGATGGGCCAAACTTGCTACGGATGTGGCAAGGTGGGCCATTACAGGAGGAACTGCCCTAAAGTGGGGATGGCTGGCGGAGTGGGAAGAGTTATGGCTCTAGGCCACGAGGAAGCAGTAGCTGATCCAACGATAGTTACTGGTACGTTCCTCCTCGATAACTCTTATGCTTGCATACTTTTCGATAGTGGAGCCGAGAAAAGTTTTGTAAGTCACAAATTTGCACACCTGCTTAAACAAAAACCATGTGCATTAGATAGTTCATTCATAGTAGAAATGGCTAACGGGAAAACAGAAAGTACAAACTGCATATACATAGGTTGTACTTTAACTTTAGATAGCCATACTTTCAAGATAGATCTCATGCCAGTTACCATTAAATGTTTCGACGTCATCATCGGTATGGATTGGTTGAGTCTTCTACGTGCTGACATTATGTGCTTCGAAAAAGCAGTACGTCTTAACCTTCCTAACAACGAAACTTTAATTATCTATGACGACAAACCTAGTACGAGCCTTCGCATCATTTCGTGCATTCAAGCACAAAAGTGTTTGCGGAAGGAGTACCATGCATTTCTCGCACACGTCGTCGATACCAGCCAGGAACAGATAGACATCCAGAAAATCCCAGAAGTACGCGACTTTCCCGACTTATTCCCAGAAGAACTTCCCGGTTTACCACCACAACGCCATGTTGAGTTCAGAATCGACTTAGTGCCAGGGGCTACCCCCGTAGCCAAATCTCCTTATCGTCTTGAACCGGCTGAAATGCAGGAACTTTCCAGTCAACTTAACAAACTTCTCAAGAAGGGATTCATTCGACCAAGCTTCTCACCATGGGGAGCACCGGTCTTGTTCGTCAAGAAGAAAGATGGATCGTTTCGCATCTGCATCGACTATAGAGAACTCAACAAACTTACCATTAAAAATCGTTATCCCTTGCCCCGCATTGACGATTTATTTGATCAACTTCAAGGAGCCAACTACTTCTCGAAGATAGATCTGCGATCCGGATACCACCAACTACGAGTGTTAGAGGAAGATGTTCCTAAGACAGCCTTCCGAACTCGTTACGGGCACTACGAGTTTGTAGTGATGCCATTCGGATTAACGAACGCGCCCGCAGTATTCATGGATCTGATGAATAGGGTGTGTCGTCCTTACTTGGATCAGTTTGTCATCGTCTTGATTGATGACATACTCATCTACTCTCGAAGTAAGGAGGAGCATGGTCAACATCTCCGTAAAATCTTAGAAACATTGCGAGCGGAGAAGCTCTACGCAAAGTTCTCGAAGTGCGAATTTTGGATTCGGCGAGTCGAATTTTTGGGCCATGTGGTTAGCAAAGAAGGTATACACGTGGACCCTTCCAAAATTAAGGCCATCGAGACCTGGTCAGCACCAAAGACACCTGCTGAAATTCGTCAATTTCTAGGTCTAGCTGGCTACTATCGCAGGTTCATTCAGAACTTCTCCAGCATAGTGAAACCTCTTACAACCCTGACCCAGAAAGGCGTGGCCTTCGACTGGGAGGAGAAACAGGAGAGAGTGTTCCAAACGCTCAAACGAGCCTTGTGCACCGCCCTGGTACTATCCCTTCCTGAAGGAATAGAAGACTTTATTGTCTATTGCGATGCATCCAATCAAGGACTCGGATGTGTTCTGATGCAGCGAGGTAAAGTCATCGCCTATGCCTCGAGACAGCTGAAGACACATGAGGTTAACTACACAACCCACGATCTCGAGCTAGGAGCAGTTGTGTTTGCTCTGAAGATCTGGCGACATTACCTATACGGTACCAAAAGCACAATCTTTACAGACCATAAGAGTCTACAACACATCTTCGACCAGAAAGAGCTCAACATGAGACAACGACGGTGGGTCGAGCTACTTAGTGATTACGAATGCAAAATTTGTTATCATCCGGGTAAAGCCAATGTAGTAGCCGACGCCCTAAGTCGGAAAGAATATACTGGTCGTAGAGTCAAATCTTTGACTCTAACCATCCATTCGCACTTGTCCACACAAATAAAGGAGGCTCAGCTCGACGCTTTGAAACCTGAAAACGTGGCGGGTGAATCCCTTAGAGGGATGGATAAGAACTTGGAAGTCAAGGGTGGCGGAGCCTTATACCTCATGGATCGGATCTGGACACCGAAACACGGTGGCTTCAGAGACTTGGTCATGACGGAAGCTCACAACACTCGTTATTCCGTCCACCCGGGTTCAGATAAGATGTATCTGGATCTTAAAAAGCTATACTGGTGGCCTAACATGAAAGCAGATATTGCTACCATCGTGAGTAAATGCCTTACTTGCGTAAAGGTCAAGGTCGAATACCAGAAACCCTCCGGTCTTCTACAACAACCGGAGATACCAGAATGGAAGTGGGAGCGGATCACTATGGACTTCATAACCAAGTTGCCCAAGACGACGGGTGGACTTGATTCCATATGGGTCATCGTCGATAGACTGACCAAGTCTGCACACTTCCTACCGATCAAGGAAACACACAAGATGGAGAAACTTACCAGAACTTACATTAGGGAGATTGTAAGACTGCACGGTGTTCCCTTATCTATCATCTCAGACCGAGATAGTAGATTCACTTCGAGGTTCTGGCAGTCACTACAAAGTTCCCTAGGAACTAGGCTGGACATGAGTACAGCCTACCATCCACAGACCGACGGGCAAAGTGAGAGAACTATCCAAACCCTAGAAGATATGTTGTGCGCCTGTGTGATAGACTTTGGAAAAGCTTGGGATACCCATTTACCCCTTGTTGAATTTTCCTACAACAACGGTTATCACACGAGCATCAAGGCAGCCCCATTCGAGGCCCTCTATGGCCGAAAGTGCAGATCCCCTCTATGCTGGGCTGAAGTGGGTGATACCCAATTAGCTAAGGCACGAGTTCCCGAAAGCACTCTCACGGGTTCAGAGATCATTCGGGAAACGACAGAGAAGATCGTTCAAATTCGTGAACGACTAAAAGCCTCTAGAGACCGACAGAAAAGCTACGCCGAGAAGCGTAGGAAACCATTGGAGTTCCAGGTGGGCGACCGAGTCCTACTGAAAGTCTCACCCTGGAAGGGCTTGCTACGCTTTGGAAAGCGTGGGAAGCTCAATCCAAGATACATAGGGCCTTTCGAGATTCTCGCAAGAATCGGCCCTGTGGCTTACAAGCTCAATCTACCGAAAGAACTCAGTAACGTACATCCTACCATCCACGTGTCAAACTTGAAAAAGTGCCTATCTGACGAGACTCTTGTTATTCCACTCGACGAGATCGAGATCAACGAGAGCCTCAACTTCGTGGAGGAACCAGTAGAGATCATGGACCGAGAGGTCAAGCAAACAAAGCAGAGCCGTATCCCGATAGTGAAGGTGCGCTGGAACGCAAAGCGTGGACCGGAATTTACTTGGGAACGTGAGGATCAGATGAAACTGAAATACCCTCACCTTTTTGCTTAGTTATTTGTAATTTCTTATTTGCTTACATTCTAATTTCGGGACGAAATTCCTTCTAACGGCGGGATGATGTGACAACCCGAAATTTCTATTTGTACGAACAATATCTATTCAATAGAAGTCAGTCAAATTTCAGTGATTTTCAGACTTTTCCGAACAAGTTAGTATACATTAGGGTTTACACTTTAGGAGATATCAGGAGAGTGGATGCTCCTGGGTTTGTGAAATCTGAACATTTCAAGTTTCATATTATTACAGTCCTAATTCCAGAATAAAAATATTTTTGGTCAAAATATTTCAGGACTATAAATAGTTTTCTGAATTTATTTACTTCATTATTCACAATTCCAGCTAGAGAAAAGCCATTTTCTCTCTGACAGATCTTCGGGTTTTTATCCCAGATTGTGAGTAACTCTTTCTAGTAATGTTAGAATACATATTAGATGCTTAAAACATGATTTAGATGGCTAAATCATGAGATCTAGGAGTTTACTCCCCAAGGTGTTCTTGGGCGGTAAACTCCCGAAACAAGGCCAAAACTGACATTAATGCTAGGATAAGGCCATAGGTCATTAGGTAAACACATTAGGGACATGAAATCACACACAAAACCACCCAAGATTGGGAGTTTACGGCCCAGAACTCTCTTAGGCCGTAAACTCCATATCATAGCCTTAAATGGTGATTTGAGGACTTAAGGACTTTAAGGCTTGCATCTAGGTTATTTCCCCAAGTAGCTTAAGGTCTTAAACACATCAAATGACTCAAATGAAAGTGAGTTTACGGCCCAGAACTCTCCTAGGCCGTAAACTCCATGCAGATGGTCACAAAGGGTGTCTTAATGACACCTAAGGGCCTAGACCTTTACAAGAAAATGTACCCACTAAATGGAAGGACCAAACCACACCAAAATCACTTAAACAAGTGAGTTTATGGCCAAGACATGGTTCTTGGGCCGTAAGCTCCAAAAAAGGGCACTAAGTGGTGCCTAATGCCTTCATATGCTAGGATTAAAAGTCTAGAACACATCCCACTAGTACAAGAGGCTTAAAAGCAACAAGGAATCACCCCAAGGGAGTTTACGGCCATAAACTCCAAGGGGAAATGTCCTTTAGGCCGTAAACTCCTATTTGGAGTACTTCTAGGCCTTAAACCCTTCCAAGAATATAGCCACTAGGTTAGAATAATTCTAGAAAGCATATTGGACTTCAAAACACACCAAACACACATGTTTGGGAGTTTACGGTCGTAACCTCAAGAGTTTACAACCGTAAACTCCATGTGTGATGGATTATGGAGAGTAAACTCTCTTGTAGGGTCCTTTGGAAACCCTAAACTCAAGTACCCTGTCCCACAATAGCTTAGATGAAGTCCTTACGGCTTAAAACACTTACATAAAGTGTTATCTATGTCTAGGATGTCTTAAACATTATCAAATAGTCTTTTGTGTCTAATTGAGTGCATATATGTGTGATTATATGTTCATTAGGATCGTAGTGTGTGCACAAGTCCTCGCTTGACACCTAGCAATCCGATACCGTTCAGTTCATTCCAATCACCAACTACAGGTGAGTTCATACCCCTAATCAATGTTTTAAATGAGTTTAAATGCTTTAATGGGGGGATACAAGTACAAACAAACATTTTATTAAATCATTGATATGTATTTTATAACTGTGTTTGTCATTTAACAGATTTCACATGCTACAAAATGTGATGCATGAAATGGTTTTACATCCCAAAAGCACATTGTTACCAAATGTTTTACTTTTGAAATGGGTATTCAAATGATATCAAGTCATTGTTATTTATTGTTCAAAACCCATCAATTGTCTTACAAAACCATTTTTCATTCTTGAACTAAATTATACATATACACTTATGTTCCTATATATATGTATTGATGTTATAGTTTGCATCTTTCCTTTAGTTTCTCACACCTTTGATTTGTAAGAGTGTGTAAACTTACATGAGCAACTAGTTATATTACAGTAGATTATCATAGGGATAATTTGAAGATATCAAACATTACTTCTATTACAAGAAGTCACACAAGAGTCAGTTCATTCATGAGTCTATACTAGTACATTACCTGATACATGAGTACTTACCGATGTTTACCTGATACATGAGTACTTACCGATGTTTACCTGATATATGAGTACCTTTACATATACTTACATGATACATGAACACGTTTACATGAACGCATTACATGAGTACCTTTACATAGATACACTTATCTGTGTACATTAACAGGATTACTTGTACCTTGAATTGCGAGGATGATTTATTAGTACCTTCTGTGTAAATCTTCCTGCCTATTCCACAGTACCTCGGAATATCTAAGACAAGACCCTATCCCATAGTACCTCGGGATACCTAGATGGGCCTCTATCCCACAGTACCTCGGGATATATGTATGGGACTAACCATTCCGGAACCCATCTGTTAGCAACAGTGGGTAATGAACATCTACGGATGCCTACAGTTATTACTTATACTAGGAGTACCTTTACAGGGACTAACCCTTCCTTCCACCTGCTGCTGCTACAGAGGAAAATTGGACAATCTTCGGATGTCCATTAGGTTATATGTAAGATGTTAGCCCCAATACCTCGGGTCAACATTTACATTTGTCTTGTTAGCACCGGTAGCTCCGGCTAACACTTACATGATTATATTTTTCCTGTTTACTTTATTTTGTGATATCTTTCACATAAATGAGGAGTTAGACCAAGTACTTTGGTACTAGTCAATAGAAAGGAAAAACTATCATTTTACATAGTCATAACAAAACATTCGGGTCTTGGTAGAAGACTACATTTCATACTTATAGAAAATAAGGGTTTTTCTAGGGATTTCATACTTAACACAACACTTTCATTTAAAGGTTTACATGGCTTTCATAACAGATTTTCCACAAATAAAGCAATGACACTTATATACTTATGAACTCACCAGCTTTAAAGCTGATACTCTCTTTCAAAATAACTTGTGTTCTCAGGTCGCCACTAGACAGGTACGGAGGACAGGTTTTGAGAAGACGGAGCAGTCAAGTCTCGTCTTTTATTTTGATTGTATATTCTTTTGGTGTCTTACTACAATGAAAGAACACACATGTATTAAAACTTTACTTATAATGCAATGGATGATGTTGTTTGCTTATTTACATTTACTATGTTGTGATACTATACATGACGTCCTCCGCCCAGAACGTTTCCGCCGTTCTTGGTTTTGGGGTGTGACATTGTGTAATTAATTGTTGTTAAACATTCTTTCTAAATGTTACTTATGTTATTTATAAGTTGTTAAAACATTTCAAATGTCTTCTAAAGGTTATGTTACTTTATAGTTATACAAAACTCCATTTTTTTAAAGTATAAGCATAACTTTGTAGATAAATGAGTCTTTTCAGTATCAGTCCAATTAGAACATTAGTAAACTATTATAGGTATAGTTTAGGAGAATGCTATTCATTACTTCTAGTACAATGAAGCACAAACAGAACATAATAGAACAAAACAGAACAGAACAGAACAAACAGTAAAGAGAATCAAACAATACCAGAACAGAACATAACAAACAAGTAAATTTGCCATAGCATGACAACACGCAGATAGGATCTAACTTTAATGTGAATTACACAGCTTGCATGGATTTGCTCGGGTCGTGTTTGGTTCCCTCAATTTCCATACATGAGAGCGGGTTAGTAGGGGTTCTAGCTTTCACATTATGACCGTAATAAAACACACATATGTTTTTAGGTTGATAGTACCTCCGTATGTCATTATAAACGACATCAGGGTACTCATTTCTCCCATTACTTTCATAAAAGTGTCGGTAACACTTGAAGGTTGATCTATTCTCTAATCGAGATAGGTTATAAACTAGGGAGAATGTACTTTACAGTTGACAAAGGAACAGTAGAGTCTTGGTAGAAGACTGCTTTCATAATCGTAGAGTCTTGGTAGAAGACTGCTTTCATAACAGTAGGGTCTTGGTAGAATACTGCTTTCAAAACAATCGAGTCTTGGTAGAAGGCTACTTTTAAAAGTTAGGACCATGATGCTAACCTTATGATTCCGTAATGTATACACTATAGGATACATATATGTTAAGTAGATGCCGACAGCTAATAGGATGTGTGTTCTTCGTTGTACGTCTTGTTCCCGTTGGATGTAGGTTTACACCGAGGTCACCCAATCTATTATCTACCCGAATCTATATATATTTATGCTTAGTATACATTAAGTCATCATAAGGGTACCAGGTATGGATCAGGTCATAGGACACAGGGTCAATGCACAGTTTTTCCTAGTACAAAACTTTCGTTTCAAAGTCAGTACTTTTGATATACAAAACTAGCGATTTCCCAGTTAAGGGCTTAATCCATTTTATTAAGCCAGTACAGTCTTAAAGACTTTAAGTGAGTTAACTCTATAATACCTTAGTTTATACACCATGTTTGAATATAAGACTAGTATCCGACAGCTAGTAGGATGTGTGCTCTTCGCTGTATGTCCTGTTCCTGTTGGATGTGGGCTTACACCGAGGTCACCCAATCTACTACCTACCCGATATCAAATTATATATAGCAGTATAAACAAAGCTATTATAAAAGTAATCACCATAGTCAATATTTTATTATAAGAAATATAGGTTTTCTTAAAAGGAACTCTCCATTAGATATAAAGGAACCATTACAAATAACTCCATGAGTAACAAGTGAATACACCATGCTTACATATGACAAGGATCTAACCACCAATGGAATGTGTGGTATCCGCCTTACTTACTGTACCCCGTCGGGTTGTAGGTTGAGGGCAGATGCGCATAATCGATTGTTTGTTTACTCCAAGTATATATAACTTGTACCCACTTATTACACATAGAAAGGCTTGTAGTGTCATTTTACTCAACTCCCATTTTAAGTAGGAAATATACGATTTTCTAGAGGAATAGGCAAACTTTACAAAACAACACCTTATAGCTTACAGTACTTTACATATACATTTTCAACCACATTTTTACAGCTTACTCACATCACTAAAATCTTATGAACTCACCAGCTTAATTGTTGATCAACTCTTTCAAATAACTTGTATTCTCAGGAGAGTATTAGACAGGTGCTCGTGCTGTGACTACAGAAGATGGAGCATTATAGCTCAAGTCTTGTTTTGTTATTTGTTTATGACTTCTATGTTTTGTGAACACATACATTGTCAACACTTTCTTTCTATATGAAATGGTTGTTCATTAGTTGCTTACCATATACATATCACGTGATACTTGACATGACATCCTCCACCCCCGAACGTTTCCGTCGTTCCGGTTTTGGGGTGTGACATACAAAGACCACATTCTCACTAGGTCTGTAGAACAGGTTACCAAAGGATTTTTGTGGTACACCTCTCACCCCTGTTTAAACTCTTTTAACCTTTCAAAAGTCTCTAACTTATGCTTGATTAAGTAGACGTATCCATATCTACTATAATCATCTGTACAAGTCACATAATAACGATTAGCATCCCTTGTGGCAGTTTTGAAGGGTCCACACACATCCGTGTGTAAAATATCTAACAAACCTTCACCCCTAACATAAGAACCTGTGAAGGGTGACTTTGTCATTTTTCCAAGTAAGCACGATTCACAACTATCATCTGACTTTAGGTCAAATGATTCCCAGACTCCATCCTTTTGGAGTTGGCCTATGCGTTTCTTGTTTATATGTCCAAGACGACAATGCCATAATGATGCTTTATCCAAGTTATTATCATTAGTAGAATCAATACACAACACATTATTTCCTAAATTATCTACAACAGACACAGCTTCATACACAACATCACAAGGTAATGCTTTAAAATAACACACATTGTTAAAGAAAACATTTATTCCACCAATTTCATTATCAAAGGAAAAGGTAAAACCTTGTTTATACAAAACATGAAAGGAAATAACATTTCTTTACATTTCTAGCGAATAACAACATTTATTCAAATATAAAGTAAATCCACTACTAAGCAACAAAGTATAAACTCCAATCTCGGTGACACGTGAAACTTTCCTATTCCCCATGATCAAGTTTATCTTTCCATGCTCGACATTCTCACATCTTCTTAGTCCCTGCAACTCAGAACAAATATGAATACCGCAACGGTATAAATGACCCAAGAGTTAGAATAGAGTGAATTATTAGATGAGATAGTGTAAATACCTGCATGGTTGGGTTTCACTTTCCCATCCTTCAAATCCTCCTGGTACTTTGGGCAGTTTCGCTTCAAGTACGACTTTTCATGGAAATAGAAGCATTCAGCCTCTTTGGGATCAGAAGAAGGTGTAATGAAACCTTTCTTGGTTCCACTAGAAGAGGAGCCATCAAGGGTCTTCCCCTTGGTAGCCTTCGAGGGGGTCTTGTTGGGGTTTGAGCATTCTAACACTCCTAAGTGTAGATGTAACCCTAAATACCTTGGATCTATGTTTTCTCTATTATACATGCAAATAAGAACTTACAAGGTATTATCCTAATCTAGCATACAAAACAATGAATATAACAAGATAAAATACATACCTCTTTGATGTAGAAAGTCTTCATGAAGCTTGAGTGCCTAGTGCCCCAAGTGTGACACCTCAAATGGTTCATACAACACCAAATACACTTGGAATAACTTGAGAGAATTCTACACTTCATGAAAATCGGCTAGCCATTTCTTACTCTCTCTAGTGGCCGATTTTGGTCAAGAATAAGATGCATATATAGTTAGGGTTCCACCATGTAAACCCTAATTGTCATGGCCTTTCATTTCCATGATCCATGGGTACAAATACACCATGGAGCATCCATGGAGCATCATATGGGTTTTTTCCCAACTAGATAATCCATGGAGCATTAGCCCACTGTATAAGTATGGATGATTTGCACAATCAACCCATATATTTAATTAGTCTTCTTTTGATCACTTAATTAATCCTAGATTAATTCTTGATCAATACTAATTAAATAATCTTATTATTCTTATTACTAATATACTAGAACTTATAATATATTAATAACCATAAGTGTCTTATTTCTCTCATTCTAGTCTATCCAAGTGCATGATGCCATGCAACCCAAATGGACCATGCTGGGTCGGGTCAAGTCTTACCAATTATAGTTATGGACTTAGACATTATTCCAACAGTCTCCCACTTGGATAAGTCTAAAACTATTATTGCGTATGACTTCAGTAACCAACTGGCAATCGTAGCTCTCAAAAGATTCTGTCGAACTCTGACCTTGTCGATGAACTCTGACCTTTGTCAATGACTTGTCCATTAGATACGGGATCATATATTCCTCCATTTTAGATATCATATGAACTGAGACATGGATTATAATCATTCTCTCTATCCATTTGTTGTTTCCCGATTTCCGATTTATGATGACTGACTAATTGAACAAATAATCAGTCCTGGCCCGGCCGAGCACTTCCATTTGTCATCATCAAATGATCGAGGGGCCCACAAATATCTCTTTTATCCCGATGGTAAAAGGAATGGATAAAATTCGACTCATATGGCTTGTTCTACTACTTGTTGAATCATACACAAAGGCACATTTTATAGCACCGTGTTACCGAATGCGTTTTCGTGCAATTAATGTACAACCAACCTATAGTAACAACTCATATCTCTAGGTTTGAAGAATATAAGATATTATCGTCTCATGATCACTCGTGATAAAATCCATGAAGTGATTCCAATAAGAGTGGGTTGAATCCAATACTCAGAACTTATGAGCACTCATGAGTGTTGTAGCCCTTTGTCCAACACCTTAGACCTCTACAAGCCAACCCATGACAGTCTTAATTCATATCTACTTCCAACATATGACCGACTGTGGATGGTTTGAATAACTTAGTCATTCCGGAAAAATAACCCAGTTTATTCGGGAAGTCAAAACATGCAAAGTGAAACACAATAATAATTGAATCCAATATGGTATCAAAACCTATGAACATAAATAAAACACCTTTTATTTATCACCATATGATTACACATTATTCATTGTATACTGTTTTAGCTATCAACTTTATTCTTGAATTTAAAACAATAGTTGTCCCATGCTCCAAGCATGTACACTATGTTTTCGAAACACTAGTCATGCCATACACCAAGTATGCATACTATGTTTTTCTATGATCTTTACTTTGTGAACTAGATCAATTGAACGTAACTTCAATGATTCTCTTTTCACTCTCCCAAATCCTTACTGCAAATGCAAGAAATCCAAATTCATGCCATTTACTGAAATCTGTTAGATTCTAAACTTATATGCATTGAACCTCTTGTAATGATTATGCACAAAGTCAGAAGGACTTGACAACAACCATTACAGACCATTCCAAAGGAGATCAGCTCCTTGGGAACATCCTTCTTGCATTAAGTTTCCTAATCTTAAACAGATTGAAAATTCTAACTTTGAAACATTTCCAGATTCCATTATGACTATCACTTCTGAACAAGAGTCGCCTCCTTACAGATTATGTCAATATGGTCCTTCCAGAATTATCACTATACTTCCTTGAGCAACCAATCTATGGTAAACCTTAGATTCTCCTTGACAATTGTTTAATCCTTTTAGTCATATCCAGTTCTAAACCTTTTCCCTTCTTAATGCCCTAGGCATTTGGAAAATTTTAGAAAGGATGAATATAGCACATGTAATCGATCCTATATCCGAAGCATATGGGACATGATTCATGATGTCTCACATAAAGACTAAACCAGTCTTTTGCTATAATATGTCCATTTCAATTTGCCAAGTTCTCATAATTCAGATTATGAAAAAAGGATGCTGTAATCATAATCAAATTTTAGAACACAAATAATGGACCCATATACAGAATTTCCTTATGTTGAGCCATTCCAACATGAAATTCATATATATTTCCTTGACTAAATGATGAAAACCTCACGATCTAAGCTTATAGATTTGAGATGAAGTATAATTTTCTCTCCCTTAATTATAGCAAAACAACTCTTCCCCAATTGAAACTTTTGTTTTCTATAATTAACATTGCTAACTTGCAATACTTATCATAATTATCATGCTCCCACTAACATGATGATTATTAGCATAACACTTATGCTCCCACTAGCTTTGACACTAGATTGTTTTGATAAGACTTTATCAAAAATCATACACCTTCCCTTAGATAGCACACTTGTGTGTCTAAACAATTATGAAGAGGGATGCCGTAATCATAATGGTTAGACCTTTTTGCCACTTCCCACAAGTCCAGGTTAGTGTGCCGGTAAACCACACACGCTCAACTAACGACTTTGAGAATGCAAATATCACAATTGCTATCTAGCTAAAATCTACTTAGTGAAAGTGTTTCCTCACCATCATTTTCATGAATCGGAGAGAAAACTTATGACACTTAGATTTAATGGTGTATGTGTTCTTATCCATGTGAATTGTCAAAACCATAGACACAAGACAAGGATAATGACAAATCAACACCCATATGGATTGAACTCAATCTTAATTTCTTGCCACCTGGCAGCTCAAGGGCCTGTCATTGCTTCCAAGTTGTTGTGCAACAAATTGAGAACTCTAAGAACTCATATGCAAAGCCAACATTAACTGGAATGGTCACAGAATATGTCAACACGATAGGTTATAAACCTCAATTCGTGTGCTAGTGAAGAACTTCAAGTTTTATTCTTGATTAGTTCTTGAGACTTTCAAGACCTTTAAGACTCCCACTGTCGTCTTGACATATAAGACTTTCTTGTCAGTTATTCAAGAGATAGTATGGATTCTAATCAAGACAAACACTTCACAAAATTGGCCTAAGTTGGTCTTTGTTTTATCCAAAACATCACAACTTAACAATTTCAAATGTACAAGAGTAGAAAACTTTTACTCTTACATTTCACAAGTGTTTTAAACCTTCTTTAAGACATGTCACTCAAGTTACAATCTTGGAGTATGACTCTAAGACTTGTATTGGAACGAAGTATGACTCATCTTCTTGATTTAACCATTTCAACAATTCAAGTTCCTCTTCTTAGTCATAAGAATGCACTAAGATTTCCTTAGAGAACTAATTTTGATATGGTTTCTTAATCATTAAGATGATCACAAAACTGATACTAAAGTACTCTCCCATCTTTACAGATTTGAGAAACTTTTATCTTTATGCCTACGTTGATTCTTCTTTATTCGCTCTGCCATACATTGGAACCTTTTTCCAATGTTTCAGAATTATACTTAAACTTGTAAGTATAATCATATTTACTGAGCTTTAGTAAACTATGATGAATAGTCTTATCGATCTTTTTTGGTGGACTTAATCAGTGCACAAGAATGTGTACTTCATCCCTTAGTCCTTCACTTGACTCACACATCCATGTGAACAAGTAATTAGTCTTAATTTTTCCAATACTTGAAAGTTCTCATTCATCATGCTATACAACTTGCATGATTCCAAGTTTCTATCCAACTGAAACTTGGGTGATGAGAATCTTTCCTTATTTGGTAAATTTAGACATTACCACAAATGAAAGAATCAATTTCATATTTCCACTCTTGCTATTAATGGAATCATATAAGCAACAATTTTTCCTCAAATGCCATTATAAGGATATTTTAAAATAAATAAAATCTAAAATTTTCTTTTATTTTAAAACTTTGCGGAAAAACTTATCCTTACAATCCATATGAAAACTTGTTGTTATATATTCCTAAGCAATATCTCATAACTCCTAAGAAGTTGCTCAAGAATCCGATCTTCAAGCTACGCGATAGAAATCCTTCTACGCGATCAGATTCAGCATATTCTTTCTTTAAGTTTCTTTACTTTCCTTTGATTGTTAAAACATCAACATGTGACCCAGTCACATTATGTATCAAGAATCTCAGAATAGAAACTTAGTAGAGTTAGATAGTGGACTTTACCTAAAGTAGAGTCAAACTTATTGACTTCAACATCCTTAGGTAAATTTGGCAGATTCGTAACCAATGTCCCTTCCTTTGGCAATATAAACATATGGACCCTTTGATAATGGTACACGGGACTATCACAGACTTAGCTTTTCTCTTTACCATTTGGTCAACCGAGTTGACTATGGCCGATCCCTTTCCATTGGGAAGAGAATGCTTTCCTGGATTTCCTGTGTCACTATTGTCAATGTCCATCAAGTTTTAAGGAAGTTGATCTTAAGAAATAGATAAGATCATTAAGGGTCTTTTCATAGTCTATTTCATAGGTGTCCCAAAGGAACTCACTATGTGACTTAGAAAGTGATTGAACCACCAACTTTCTCAAGACTTTGACACCCAACTCACCCGGCTTGTCAATATGTGACTATATCTCCAAGATGTGATCACACCTAGACCTTGCCTTGCCAATAGGGCTTGAGTGACCTTGAACTTGTGGGTTAGGGAGAATAATTGGAGGAGGTGAAAGAAGTATGATTTCCATGGGATATCATCTTCATTTAGGAAAGCTTGTTTCAAGAGATTTGGGAAGATCATAAATGTTTAAACCAGACATCATTTGGGAGATATTCAAGATAGTTGATCTTAAGTCCTTAATATGACACCCAATATGAAATATTAAGGCTAGGACCCAACAAACTATTTTATAACTCAGAAGAGGTATGCCGTAATCCAAGCTATAAAATATTTGAAGGTAGGTGAATGACGATTCACCAATTTCCACCAAGATAAACGAAATGTATTATTAGGTTTTAATTGGTTTTGAAACTCCTAGATCTTTGAGATTCATTGAACTATTCAATGGCATGTTTCAATCTCGAGTGTGCCCTTCAGGTTTTGTGACTGGGATGCCGAGGATCACAAAACAAGGTGTGAAGTAACCATACAAATTACTTGGTACCCTTAAGTGTTTACCCCTCAATCAATGTGCCGGTTAACCACACACGCTCCATAGATACTATGATAAACATTAAGTTACCCTTTACCTACCTTGTTAAATACGAGTTAGTGTGCCGATTAACCACACATGCTCCACTAACCGACTTAAACAAAGTGTAAAGTGTAATTTCATGGATTAGCACCTTATTCACATTTTCCTAAGTAACTAAGATTAGGTATTATTAAGAGTTTAGTTACTTAGTATTTATCATTAATACTTTTAATGAAGGGAGAATTCTAGTCCTGTCAAACCCGTTCGGCTAACGACCCTCCACCAGTCAAGCAAGCGGTGGGTGAGAGTGGACACCCATTAAGTTGCCATTTTATAGGCAACAACCTTATACCCACCTTATAGACCGGCTTCGTGAATGAGGCGTACTAGCGGTAAGACTGACTTTACTCTTATACATATATATATTATTAGCTTATAATATTAGAAAGTATAAGGGTTGAATTTTAACTTTTAAAATTCTAAGGGCTAACTTGGACTTAAAGTATTCATAATAGAAAACTTTACAAATTCCAAAACTTGAGGGCAAGTTTTGAAACTATTCAAAACTAATTAATTCCATAACTTATGTGTTTAAAGTAGTTTTAATCCAAAAACTCTTCAAGTTCCATAACTTGAGGACAAGTTATGGAAGACTTTAAACTAATAAAAGAATTAACTTTTCTTTATTTTATAACTTATGGAATTAATTAAGGTTACACTTTTTTTTAATTTATTATTTAATGAATAGACTCTTGGTCCTCCATAACTTGAGGACAAGTTATGGAGTCATAACACCATTTAATTAGAACTAGGCTCTTCATTTTGTAACCTTTGCCAACTTGTTTGTTTGTTATTTGTGCAAAACATCTTAGGGTAATGTTCCTAGTCCAATTCCAGCCAAAAAAGTCGAATTTATGTTGTCTGGGGGTCCAACTCGTCGAGTGCATGAACCAACTCGGCAAGTTGGATCTATTTGATCACTTTTTAGGCATGGACTCGCCGATTCTGATGATGAGACAACAACAATTTTGATTTTTTAAGCAGTTTTGCAAGTATAACAAGAAAACAAGCCTAGGCTCTGATACCACTGTTGGGTTTTGAGCATTCTAACACTCCTAAGTGTACATGCAACCCTAAATACCTTGGATCTATGTTTTCTCTATTATACATGCAAATAAGAACTTCCAAGGTATTATCCTAATCTAGCATACAAAACAATGAATATAACAAGTTAGAATACATACCTCTTTGATGTAGAAAGTCTTCATGAAGCTTGAGTGCCTAGTGCCCCAAGTGTGACACCTCAAATGGTTCACACAACACCAAATACACTTGGAATAACTTGAGAGAATTCTACACTTCATGAAAATCGGCTAGCCATTTCTTACTCTCTCTAGTGGCCGATTTTGGTCAAGAATAAGATGCATATATAGTTAGGGTTACACCATGTAAACCCTACTTGTCATGGCCTTTCATTTCCATGATCCATGGGTACAAATACATCATGGAGCATCCATGGAGCATCATATGGTAGTCCTACTAGATAATCCATGGAGCATTAGCCCACTATATAAGTATGGATGATTTGCACAATCAATCCATATATTTAATTAGTCTTCTTTTGATCACTTAATTAATCCTAGATTAATATACTAGAACTTATAATATATTAATAACCATAAGTGTCTTATTTCTCTCATTATAGTCTATCCAAGTGCATGATGCCATGCAACCCAAATGGACCATGTCGGGTCGGGTCAAGTCTTACCAATTATAGTTGTGGACTTAGACATTAATCCAACAGGTCTTCCTCTTCTTCCCTTTCCCTTTCCCGATTGCCAAGATAGTTGCGGAGTTTGGAGTAGGAGTAGAAGTGATAATAACCGATTTCACTTTAAGACCTGATTCTGCGGTCCTAAGGAGTCCTTGAAGTTTGCTAAGTGTAACTTCCTCCTTGTTCATGTGGTATGTCATGCGGAATTGATCATAACACGATGGTAAGGAGTGCAAAATGATATCTATTGCTAACTCCTCAGGAAAGTTCACATTCAACTTCATCAATCGGTCCACATACCTTTGCATTTTCTGCATGTGGCTTGTGATGGGTTCACCATCTTTCATTCGGGTTGTTATCATAGAGGAGATGATTTCATATCGCTCTTGACGAGCACTCTGATGGTAGTGGTCCATCAAATCCTGGTGCATCTCAAAAGGATAGTAGTCCTCATAGGACTTTTGGAGCTCGGCTAACATGGTGGCCATCGTGATGCATGCCACTTTTGTAGCATCCCTTTCATGAACCTCATATTCAGCAAGCTCCTCAGGAGTAGCAGTTTGCTCAGGCACCTTGAGCTCCTTGACAAGAGCATATTCCTTGTTCTCGTAACGAGTGGCCATCCTGATGTTTCTGATCCAGTCAGTAAAGTTGGATCCATCAAAGATGATTCTCCCACAAAGGTTCATGAGAGAGAAGGAGCCGGTAGGATTTGGGCCAGGAGTAGCATTATTGGAAAACATCTGAAAATAAGAAAATAAGTTTAGTTTAGATATAGGGATAGTCCTTAATAAAACACTCAAATGTAATATTAAGGCTAGGATCCAATCACAATATATTATAACCTAGAAGAGGGATGCCGTAATCTAAGTTATAACATATTTGAAAGGTAGGTGAATGACAATTCAGCAATTTCCACCATGAAAACGAAATATAAATTATTAGGTTTTATTTGGTTTTTTTAGAAATTCCTAGATTCTTTGAGATTCATTGAACTTTTCAATGGCATGTTTCAATCTCGAGTGTGCCCTTCATGTTTTGTGACTGGGATACTGACGATCTTAAAACATGGTGTGAAGTAACAATGCAAATTACTTGGTACCCTTAATGTTTTTCACTTAATCGTTGTGCCGGTAAACCACACGCGCTCCTTCCGACCTCATGAAAAACCTTAAGTCACCCTTTGCCTACCTTGTTAAGTCTAAGTTAGTGTGCCGGTAAACCACACACGCTCCACCAACGGCTTAAACAAGGTGCAAAGTGTAATTTCATGGATTAGCACCTTATTCACATTTTTCCTAAAGTAACTAAGATTGGGAATTTATAAAAGATTTAGTTACTTTATAATAATCATTATACTTTTAATGAGAATTTTTAAGTCATTGTCCTACCCGTTCGGCTAACGACCCTCCACCAGTCAAGGAAGCGGTGGGTGAGAATGGACACCCATTAAGTTGCCATTTTATAGGCAACAACCTTATACCCCCTTATAGACCGGATTCGTGAATGAGACGTACTAGCGGTAAGACGACTTTGATCTTATACATACATATATATATATATATATATATATATATATATATATATATATATATATAGATATATATTATTAACTTATAATATTATAAGTGTAAGGGTTGAATTTTAACTTTTTAAAATTCTAAGGGTTGGAACTAAAGTTTTAATCGTGACTTTACTTGTTCCAAAACTTGAGGGCAAGTTTTGTAAACTTTCAAAAATTTTCATTTCTTATAACTTATGAAGTTAATTGAGTATTAAAATGAAGACTTTTCATTTTTGTAACTCTTGTGTTCTTTTAATGGCTTTAATTCAAGTGTGACTCTTGGTTTTCCATAACTTGAGGGCAAGTTATGGACTCCATTAAAACATATTCTGATCAAGAATTAAACTACCAAGTACGTTACAAAGAATTCCTATGATCATCTAATCTTCATAAGTTCAAGAACATGAATATTAAAATTTTTCAAGAATCAAAAATTACACTTAAAACTTTGTAATTTTGATAATTGTCATTGTAAATAGATTAGCATGAAAATTACACAATCTAAAATAAGTTATAAAACACCAAAACAGTTTAGGGTAATGTTTCTAGTCCATTTCCAGCAACAAAAGTCGAAAATCTGCATTTTGAGGCTCCTACTCGTCGAGTGCACGAACCTACTCGGCGAGTAGGATGAACTTACACATGAACTCGGCGAGTCCCCGCATGGACTCAGCGACTTCAGCAGGCAGATTGAACAAAATCGACTTTTTTCAACAATTTTGCACAAATAACAAACAAACAAGCCTGGACTCTGATACCACTGAGGGGTTTTGAGCACTCTAACACTTCCTAAGTGTACATGCAACCCTAATAACCTTGGATCTATGTTTGTCTAATTATCATGCAAAGTTGATTTCCAAGGTTATGATCCTATCTAGCATAAATGGGGAACAATTTTAACTTGAATGAAAGATAGAACTACATACCTTGTTGTTGATTTTGATCCTTGAAACCTTGTGAGCCAAGCACCCCAAGTGTGATGCCTCAAATGCTTCACACAACACCAAATGCTATGGAGTAAACTTGGAGAGAAAGTATAACACTCTAAAAATCGGCTCTAGCCCTCAAGCATGCATGTGTAACCGATTTTGGGAGAAACATGAGCTTTATATAGTGTTGACACATCTAGGGTTACACCATGTAAACCCTAATGTGTCATGACTCTTCATTTCCATGACCCATGGGTTTGTAACTCCCATGGAGCCTCCATGGACCATCCAATGGGCTTAACCCAACTTGATTATCCATGGAGCCTCTTAGCCCACTATATAAGTTATGGATGATTTACATAATCAACCCATATATTTAATTAGTTACAATTTGATCACTTAATTAATTCTAGATTAATTCTTGATAAAACTAATTAAATAATATTGTTAATATATTAGAACTTATAATATATTAATAAACCATAAGTGTTATTTTTCTCATTTAGTCTATCTAATTGCATGGTGCCATGCAACCCAAATGGACCATGCCGGGTCGGGTCAAGTACATACCAGAAATAGTTATGGACTTAAACACCTTATCCAACAGTTCGTAGCACCACGCTCATGGGTCTCATAGGCCACGATTTCTTCAGCAAAGGCAGTGCTGAGGTTGATTTCCTTCAGCTTCTCATCAAGAACATACTCTTTGTCCTCATAACGAGTGACCATTCGGATATTGTGGATCTAATCATTGAAATTCAACCCGTCAAAGATCACTCTCCCACACAAGTTCATGAGTGAGAACGAGCTAGAGGAATTCGAGCCAAATGCATTGTTGTTGACGTTTGACATCCGAAAAGTAAAAAGAACAAAGTTTGATTAGAAATGAATCCCCAATTAAACACCCAAATGAGAAATTAGGGCTAGGATCCAACAACATTATTTACAAATTAAAAGAGGGATGCCATAACCTAACAACTAAATATTTTAAAGGTAAGTGAATGACGATTCACTAATTCTCCACCGTGAAAAATGGAAAAAGATTAAGTTTTAAATGTATTGAAAACTCCTAGATCTTTTGAGATTCAGTGAAATTTTCAATGGCATGTTTAAATCTCGATATGCCCCTCTAGTTTGTGACTGGGATGCCGAGGACCACAAAGCAGGTGTGAATAACCATGCAAATATACATGGTGCCCTCATTGTTATAGTCACCTATTCGATGTGCCGGTTAACAACACACACTCCATCGAACTATGACAAACAATGAGTCACCCTTTGGCACCTTTTCTTAGAACCCAATTAGTGTGCCGGTTAACCACCCACGCTCCACTAACGTCTTAGCAAGGGTACATAGTGTAATTTTATGGAATTACATCAATTTCACTTTTGCCTAAAGTAACTATGATTGTAAATTTAAAAAAAAACATTTAGTTACTTTATATAGATTCATTATACTTTTAATGAGGAAAGCATTGTCATATCCTACCCATTCGGCTAACGACCCTCCACCAATTAAGGAAGCGGTGGGTGAGAGTGGACGCCCATTAAACGACCATTTTATAGGTCATAACCTTATACCCCCCTTATAGACCGGCTTCGTGAATGAGGCCTACTACCAGTAAGACTAGCGTTTAAGTTGTACACATATATACTAATATTATAATATTATAAAGTATAAGGTTGAATTTTAAACTTGTAAAATTCTAGATTTTGAAATTTAAATAGTTAAAATTTAACATTTAATCATAAATTTTAAATTTCAAAACTTGAGGAAAAGTTTTGAACCTTTCAAAACACAAAAGGATCAAATAGCAAATAATTTTAAATTAAACAATTAATTTAAAGATTATCTAAATTTGAACTAATCAATTTTATTTACAAGATAATTCAACAATTAATTCAAATAATCAAATATTATCAAATAAGAAATCTATTATTCAAACAATTGGTAATTATCTTTTGATTTGTTAAGGATAATCATATAATAATAATAAAATTCGGATTTTATTAGTCAAAAACGATTTAGGTAATTATCCTTAAGCAAAACAGCAAGAAATCCTAAAAATCTCTCTATCTGACAGCTAAACTCGTCGAGTTCACATTGTCACTCGTCGAGTTCACATTGGAAGTCGTCGAGTTCCCAATGGAACTCGTCGAGTTCATCAGACAGACAGCCCCAAAAATTGATTTTAAAGCATGAATGAATAAACAAGCCATCAATACAATAGAAGCCAAACCTGGCTCTAATACTATGGATGGGTTTGAGCCAAAAGAACATCTTATGTGCTCATGCAAACCCTAATGCTTGGATCTAGGTTTCTCTGTTGTACATGCATTCATCCAAGACTTTCAAACCCTAGATCTAGCATATGACATTCGAAATTTACATATTAAACAGATCTAGATGATTACCTTGTTGTTGATTGAAGATCTTGAAGCCTTGAGAACTTTAGCATCTTAAGTGTTGTGCCTCTAATGAATCACAAACACCAATAGCAGTTAGAGGAAACAAGAGAGAGAGAGGGGTGAGGAGAGTTTCGTCTCTAGAACTTCTAGGGTTCAAGTGGCTGAAATTCCCATGCCCAAGGGTACTTTATAAAGGTGTAGGAATTAGGGTTGTAGTTATTATCCTTATCTAGTTACTTAGCCACCAAGCAGCCCATAAGATAATTCTAGAATCCCTATCATGTACGAATTCTTAAGGCTTTATCCCTTGAATTCGTCCACCCTATCTATTAGGGTTTCCTTGCCCAACTTTGCAACTATCACATAATTACAATTCAGTCCCCTTAAGTTCAATTAACAACTTTTGATCAAAAAATTAATTCTTAGTTAATTCTAGACCAATGTTAATTAAACAAATATGATTTCTCTTATAATATATTAGTCTTCTAATATATTAATAAACCATAATCACCTCTTTCTATATTATTCCTCCAATCAAGTTGCCTTGGTGAAGGCAACCAAAAAGGACCATGCACAACCGGATCAAGTACATACCAAATATAGTTATGGACTTATACACTAATCCAACAAGACCATGGGGGTAAGCCCATGTCATTCCAATGAAGACCATGGAGGGAGTCCATGGAAAACTTATATGCGTATATATATATGCATGGTATTATGTGATTATATCATTCGTGTGTTTTGGGAAACTCACTAAGTTTGTGCTTACACATTTATTGCAAAAATTAAGGTACTTCTTTTGATAAGGTTAAGGGCCCGACTTGATGGCACGGCGTGCATTCTCTGGTGTTTTCACATTTTGTTTTCGTACTCTGAATTTAAAAAGAATATGGATATGTAATGGGATTTTTGGACACGTTGTGGTTGATATTTTTGAAATTGAAAAAGTTAAAAAAATTTCTTTAAAAAATTGGGCTGTTACACCTAGCCTTGGGGAATACTTCAACCTAAACATAAAATAATGGGCCCAACCATGGGGCCCAACACTTGGGTATGTTTCAACACAAACATAAAATATTGGGCCTAGCCTTGGGGTATATTTCTTCCAAAATATACAATAGTGGGCCAAACCCTGGGTTATATTTCAACCCAATCAATCATGCAAGAGTCATAATGAAAGCTAGCATTATACACAACATATTCCAGTGGACCGAGATTAGTGCCTTCGACCCATAAGTACAGTAAGAAGACTCACTTGAACTACTCAACAAAAGCCCAACAACTACCTCAGCATCATAATAGCTTACCCAAGCTTCCTAAAATCAAATCGAAACCAGTCCTTAGTAAAAAAACTCAATTCTACCCATGTTTGACTAAAAGTCAAACTGGTCAAAAAGTTAATGGTCAATGTTAATGCCAAGATTACCAACAACATCCCTCCATATTATGGCCTTCCTAGGCCAGTCGTGGGCACAAAGTTCCAAAAAGTCAAAGATTCCTAGTCGCCACGTTGTGGCAATCTAAGGCCATGTAGTGGGGACTAGTTTGAATAGTTAAAACGAGCTAGATCCATTTTCTTCTGACTTCAAGAGCTCCAAAGCTCATATATGATCCTTTCCATGGTCTTATTGGATGAATTTTCTAATGTTATCCATTAGGAAGGTCCAAACCACCGAGATGTAGACTTTAAGTCTCAAAAGGACCCAAGGATGCATCTTTCTCAGCTTAATCCATTAAGTCCAAGTCTCCCACTTTTAGATCTAAATCAACAAGATGTCTAGAGGGATAAAGTTTCCAACTTTATCCATAATAATACCATAATCTTTCGAGCTTGAAACTTTAACAAACTAAAATATCCTAAAGGACCAAGATAACTTGCATGCCTAAAATAGAAGGCAAAAGATCTTAACTTTCCTTGTCTGTGAGGTGCAAGAAGCCTTCCAAACCGATCAAAAGATGTTAGAGTCCACTCAAGTCCTGGATCACCCACCAAATGGACCACAAGTGCCAAAAATACCCAAAAGACAAGGCCTAAAGAACTAGATAGCAAGGTTGGAACTTTATACTAACAATAGTCCAGAAATGTAGTGTCTTTGATGGATCGAAACTTGAAGCATCATTCCTTGCAACCATAAGAACCCTCTTGATATTTAAAATTCATCAAAATATCATAAAATGCATCCAAAAAAGGAGAGAGGAGAAAGGAGAAGCTCAAATCTTGAAAGCGGAGGCTAGGGTATCTCCCAAGTGGTTCTAAAGGTGATGGAGGCTGATAAAATAGCCAAGAATTTGGAACCATATGCTTAAATACATTGAAAACCGTAAAAGCCATGGGCTTGAGCCTGACTGATCATCGTGTTGTGGCCATGCTTCACCGTCCCGTGGTTACTGCTACACCGTGGGATTTGATCGCTACTCTTTGGTGATGGTTTTCACCCAAATCCACCTTAACTTCAAATAACCATAACTTCTTCGTTTCAACTCCGTTTTCGGCGATCTTTACATCTACAAAAAGGTATATGCTCTTTGATGTCTTACGTATGATATCACAAGAGGGATTCATAGTATGTGTTATCCCCATCCATGGAAAGTGGAAAGAAAAGATCAAAATTATAAAGTCTCTAGTTGCCAAAAACGTATGTTATTATGTTCTTAGAATTTGCTATAGTAGATTGAAGCATGGATATATTTGGGTGCATGTACACATAGTGTTATGTAACATCCTGATTTGAGAAATTTCTTGTTGTCATTCTCTTTCTTGCCCTCAGTTTCCACTGGCTTCTCGCCCTTTTTGTTGTTGTAGTCGTACAGCTTCTTCGCCAATCTCTTGGCGCTGTCGAACGTTTCAGGTTTTGCAGCGATCACATTTCCTTGAACTGGGGAGGTCAGTCCCCAGATGAATTGTTCGATTTTCTTTCCTTCAGACAAAATTATGCCAGGGCATAATAATGACAGCTCGCTAAACTTTTATATGTATGCATCTATATCAGAGTTTCGGACGGTGAGATCCCACAACTCTTGCTCCATCTTCTGAATTTCGTCGCGAGGGCAGTACTCAGCCATCAGCATTTCCTTCAGCTCTATCCATGGCATCGAGTCGGATACAGGGAGAGTCATGGCCTTTGGTCGACAAAGGTGCACGCGGAAAAATTCACTTTCAATTCCTCGGGGCATTCACCTATTTCGAACACTAATTCCACCTTCTCAATCCACCTTTTCAGGGCTATGACACCACCCATGCCATTAAAAGTTCGCAGCTTGGCATTGGTGAAATCCTTTTAGAATCATGTTTTGGTCAGTCCTTGATTTATCCCGTTGTTTGAACTTCCGGCCCCTTGTCCGTTGACTCCTCCATTGTTCCCTTGGTGAATTTGTGCCATAGTTGCGGTGACCGCAGCAGACAAAGCTACTTGGAATGCAACTGAGTCAACCTCTGGAGCGGTTGGTCCAGGGTTACTGTGAGTTGGTCGTCGAGGCATCTTTCTGTCATGGAACGGAAAGATGTTGAGTGTCTGTGCTTTTGTGAGATGGTGATCCTATAAACTAGGTGTGTGGCGCGAACTTAAGTAATTTCACAATTTAGCATACAATCATGGATATATAACACATGGCAGACTGCAACATCACAGTGGAACACATAAAACCTTTTATTAATATTATCCGCATTTTTCGATACATGAAAATTTTGCTCGAAAGAGCAATACATAAGTGATGTAAATTCGGCAACATAACGGCTCTATGAGTAGTGTAATCACTTTAACATAGAGTCGGGGGTACATAGCATAGATCCTAGTGACATAGCACTAAAGACGAGTATGACTAGTTCTACTCATGGTGAGTTCTATATAGCAGGTAGTAGAGCAGGTCCTATTAGTAAGGATGACGACGACGCTCAATCGTCGAGGTGACGCACCAGAAGTTTAGCCAGTTCATCTGCCTCTTGGGTGATTACCTCTACTTTTCACTCGGCTCGCGTAGCCCTTGCCTTGGCCATGATGAGTTGAAGCTTCAGGCTGATAACTGCCTCCTCGAGAGTGTGTAAGTAGTCTGTATCTACCCCTTGAAACATGCGAAAATTTGACAGGGCTTCCAACTGGTGAGATTCACTACACGCGTCCTCTACGCCCTTTTCCTCGTTTGGCTCCCGGTCCAACTCATCATAATCAAAATCAACCATCACGTATTCGTCCTGTTCCTCTTTAGGTCCAATGTCGTGTGCCCTTCCTTGATCTACCTCTGGCTCATCCTTGACCCTCCCGTGGGCTATTAGGACTTGATGAAACTGAAGGCCCTGGTGTTCTCCTTCCATGTCGACTGAGAAGAGGCATGCGAATAACTATCGTTACTCCTATGACGCTTCTATTATTGTATAGATTAAGTTGTTCTCTTTTTGGTGCTAAAGGGGTATGCTTTTTGGTTCCCTAGCCATCACGATTTCCTCGGGACATGTGATAGTTGTACCTTGGAGGAATGTAGTTGATCAGGCTACATCCACTCCTTGATACGACTACGAACAGTCCAGGCTTAACCGAGAAGCTAGCAATATTTTGTTTGGTTCGGTTTTATGTTCTATTTCCTAATTCACACAAGCATAGATGTTTTATAGTTGTGTTTTTATTTGTTTTGTTTTGTTCAGAGTTGGGTTAGTCCCCTTTTTGGTTTATAGTTGCATATCAATGTGTGGTTAGATATGCTAGTTCACTATAAACAATGCTCTGATACCAACCTGTCACACCCCCAAACCAGACGGCGGAAACGTCCGAGGGTTCGCGTGACTGAAATTAAATATCGTCACAATGAACATACATGAATCATAACACAGACATCACCATGCATCAATAGATTACAACTGAAATTGTTCACATCAAGTACATTGTTTTACATTACACATTCATAACATAAATAGTTCGAGTGTTTTTAACAGCATAACATCTAACATTACTTCAAAATACTCTTCCGTTTACCTGTTACCTGAGAATACAAGTTATTTTGGAAAAACGTCAACATATGAAATGTTGGTGAGTTCAAAAGCAATGTTGTGATAAAATGATTGGTGTAGTTTGTAAAAACCCAGAAAATCTGATATTTTCTAAAAAGACTTTTGTTTATCAAAGTGTGAGATCCATAAGTTGATACATGAATGATTTTAAAAACACAGACACACACACACACACACACACACACATATATATATATATATATATATATATATATATGTATATATATATATATATATATATGAAGGGTATTTTGTATTATAGTTATAATATTTCGAACGAGTAGTATTGAATTTCCCGGAAAACCCGATGTTTCCCGATGCTGAAATGTATTCGTGATTACTGATTTTTATATTGTATTAATGAATGAATATTGAATTAATCCATATTGTATATCGTCCTAATTTTTGTCTACTTTGATTTCTCGTAAGCCTTAACAAATGAAGAGAAGGGGAGTATTATGTCCCACTAATATCGTAACTTCCTTAGGCTGTCGTGGATGCGAAAGACACGGTGGTCCAAATCACATTTGATTACTGTGACCTTGATAGCATTTCTAGCGGGACACTTTGGCCCACTAGCACACAAAGCTATTGAAAGTCCTTTTATAAAATATTGGGTCATTGAAGGCCCAATAACATATAAGCGTTATCCCTTTGGGCCCAAAGACCATGTTGGTGGGCTTGAAAGGCCCAACAAGCTTGATTTGAAACTTATAAGCCCAAAGTTTGTAGGTTTATTCATTCTAGTCGTCACATAACTCATTTGGAGAGTTTTTGATTTAACGATTATTGTTTTGTATTGATTTGAGACCGAATCAATTCGTTTATAACGACATTTGATATTGAGGTTGTATTTGTTTTCCATTTTGTCGCTAGTCGGACATCTTGTATTTTGGTCTTATTGAATTAAGTTGTTTAGAAGTATTGACTTTGACCTTTTCACTACCTCTCTTCTAGAAAGTAACATTTTTAGTCCTTTATATAAAAGAATTTCATTTTTAGTCCTTAAAACCATTTTCTTGACACTTTTGTATCATAAACTTGTTGAAAAGACATTTTTAATCCAAATTGTATTTAGTAAATAGTTTTAGGTCTTCCAGAATGGTGTTTCTTGGTTAGAGCCCCAAATTTTGCAATTTTTACAGTTTTGGCTTAAAATACAAAAAGTTTACATTTTTGATCCTCTTTGGAGTTTAAAAGCATTTTTGACCTTAGAAATAGTTTTATTTCAGTTCATGTCCCCTGTTTTATAGAATGTTACAATTCAACCCCTTAAAAACTCCAATTTTCACAATTTTGGGCTTGTTGGGCCGAAAAGCCCATATTTAGCCCAATAACTCAAATTTTTGCATTTTAAGTCCTTTGAAAATTCTAATATTCAGAAAAATGATTACAAAAACTGTTTTGACTCTTTTAACCCTCAAGAAACCGTGACTTGACAATTTTTACCCCAAGTTTTGTATTTTTAACATTTTAAGTCCTAAAATGGATTTTATGTTAAAGTATGTTCCTCATAACCTTATAAGCTATTTTTCTTAACTAGCTTGGTGTAAGAGAGCTTAGTTTTTTTTGTTTCTTTTCTTATGTCATAGATCTCGGATTATCACCCCTTTTGCATGGAAGAAAGAGAGGAGAGAAGAGAGAGTGAGTGATGAGATAGGTGCATGGAAGCATGAGACTTTTGAATGGAAACCCAACAAGTAATAGTGAGGTTGCAAACAAAAAGTCAACTTTTTCTTCTTGGGTTGTTGGGCCGAGAATGGAGAGGAGAAAGGAAGAAAATTGGGACTTGTATGCTTAAGCCCATATCATGATTTAATTAGATGATTTTTGGCCCAACATAAATCAAAGAATGATTTTTATGACCTATAAGGGCTAAATTAAATTGGTTGTGACCCATTAAAGCCCAAAATATTATGTTTCATGTATATGGGTCCATTTAGGGCCCATTAGAGAGTTCTAGATTCAAGATGGATAATTTGGAAGTTTATTAGTCCGTTAGGCCCAATAAGGAAATCCTAGTCCAAAGTGAACTCAAATTGGATTTTCAAAGGTTTCCAATTCATTGTTGACCATTTGTAGGGCTAGAATGTAGTATTTGATGGAGTTTTGTTGTTATAGAATGAGCATCATGCATGCTTTCATGTTATTGATTCATAATTGTTATAAGTGTTGTAGTTACAAGGCACCGAAATTCCATGTTGTGACACCACTCGAGTGTATCCTCTAGATCTACATCCTCCTTCTTGATCCTCCGGCTTCCTTCTTCTCCTTCTTCCTCTTTAAGAGCACACAAATCACACAAAGGTGGCTCAACCACTCACAAGATGCACTAGGGTTTCATGGGTGAGGGTTTTCGGGTCTGGAGGCTGAAGATGAGCTTGAGGGAATGAGAATATGATGCTTAAGTAGGGCACTAAGTCCCGGAATTAAGGTTTCCAACCCAAGCCAGACTCGTCGAGTTGGCCACTTAATCGGTGACACGAAACTAGCTCCTACTCGTCGAGTTCTTCCCTGGACTCGATGAGTAGACCTCTTGACTTGGGGTTCTTCCTTTCCTTTCTTGACCTTCTAAATTTGGGGTGTTACAACTCTCCCCCACTAAAATCAGACTTCGTTCTTGAAGTCCGTTGCGGCTCACAACCGCGCATCCGCTCCCGGCATTCTTAATCGCCACATACCTGGCCTGCTTGGAACAACCCTTGAGAATATCATCCTAAGACAATCCAAACACTCCAAGCTTCGAGTATAATACTGTTACCCAACCAGTAATCCTTCCGGTACTTCCCGAGCGATTGCTCTTGACATCCAAGGAGCTCACCCACCCTTTGCTTTACGTTGTCACCGGCCTTCCCAGGGCAGCTTTTTGTAAACTACAATCCTTTCCTATCTCTGACAAGAATAACCTTCTGTGGAAACTACAGTCCATACCACTCCCAGTGCCAACCATCATCTTATCACCCAACTATCCTACGGACAACTTCTCTTATCACCACCCCTGCCTGAAATCATGTTGGATCTCATCCGCATCTGAATAGACCGAGACCACCCTAGTCCTAACTAATCTGCCATAATCCAGGATACCGGACACTCACTGGTTACTGAACGCAAGGACTATCTCCTAGCCGCTCTCAGCGACTTCCGAAGAAAACTTCGGCTACCTAAATTGCTCAATCTTCCTAGCCGTTTTGGCTCTAGAAGGTCTGGGATCCTCGATCCCCTACCTTGACCCTAAGGTCTCTACCATGTCTCACCTGCTGCTATAAGTACACAGACCACGGCCATGGATCTCACCCAAACTACACTTCGGAGCAGCCTCTCCTGCAGGTCTCACCTATCTAGGGCTATATAGGCCCAATCCTCTCCTAAACTCAGCTTACTATCCTTTCTTGATTCTTACCATGCTAACTAGGAGATACGACCCCCACCCACACTCCGCTAAATAAACTGCTAGTGAATGCTACGGCTTACCCACAATCTTATATCACTTCCGTCACTGACTCGCTTTTAAGGAAATGTTGCAGCTCACCCGCAGACATAAAACCTACCTAAACTCGCACATTGACATAAATTTCCAACCTGATTCCCAATCAGCCCTCAACTAATCGTACATACATGAACCCAGCATCTGGAAGTTTCCCAAACTCTCATTTCTCGTGCTCCTCTACTCAACCGCCACTCAAGCTGCTTTCTTCCTCACCCAGATTGTGAACTCAACCTAGCTTCACGCCTACTTCCGCTCCTAACTACTTGGATGGCTCTCCCCAACTTTGATTCAACTAGCTCCTTTCAACTCACACTTGGAAGGAATTTCCAATTTTCTTATCATCCTCTGGCCACCCAGTTTCCAATCCATGCTTACCATTTCTGGTGCTCTAATCGACCTATTCCCTAAACGATTCCTCCCCCAGAAAAACTAGCGAGACACTACCGAGTCCCACACATGCATGCTACAAATACTACATCCTAAGTGTCTCGCTCTTAAAGGGAACGACCTCCAACTATCATTCTAAAATCCAGGTTATGCATATAGCATATAAATCAATAACAAGCAGGCCTTATAAAAATTCCGAAATTCCTTTACCAATACCGATGCAAAACCATAACAATAAAATCATAACACAAGCTGACAAAGCAATGGAAGATACAAACATGACACATCGGGGATGCTCGCACCTCCTCCGAAACCAACTGGTACGCCCTGCTCCTCGCCGCAGGCCCCTCTACCCCGCCCAGATGGTCATCGGTGATCCTCAAAGTCACAGGGGCAGGTTCGATCACCTATCCTGCTGGAAGCAAACTCAGACACAGGGCCTTCTTGTGGCCCCTCTTACTGCAGTGGAAACATATCAAGTCTGAACCCTAGGTGTTGGTAGCAGTACAATCCCTGCTAAAACGACCAATCTGGACGCATTTGAAGCAACCAGAATCACCACCGCTGCCACTCCTACATGCACCCTCGTGTGTCCTGTTGCACTTGCCACAACGACTCCGATCCTAAGTACCTCTCAATCTAGAATCTGATGTCTTGGTCCTTCTGCCCGATCCCATAGATATTTGAACCTCTACTAGATTCCTCTTCTTTTCTGTCTCAAGATCACTCTCTCTTTCTCTGGCCAGAGCGATCATATCTTCCAGCGTCATACAACTAGACCGACTCACAAACTGACTGATATCGCTGATGGGTTTTGAGCATTCTAACACTTCCTAAGTGTACATGCAACCCTAATAACCTTGGATCTATGTTTGTCTAATTATCATGCAAAGTTGAATTCCAAGGTTATATTCCTATCTAGCATACATGGGGAACAATTTTTAACTTAAATGAAAGATAGAATAACCTACCTTGTTGTTGCTTATGTTCCTTGAAACCTTGTGAGCCTAGCACCCCAAGTGTGATGCCTCAAATGCTTCACACAACACCAAATGCTCTTGGAAAGACTTTTGAGAGAATACACACTTCTTGAAATCGGCCTACCCTCTTGTTTCTTATGTGTAGCCGATTTTGGTGGAGAATGGGATTCTTATATAGTGTTGACACATCTAGGGTTACACTATGTAAACCCTAATGTGTCATGACTCTTCATTTCCATGACCCATGGGTTTGTAACTCCCATGGAGCATCCTATGGGTGGAACCGAACTTGATAATCCATGGAGCCTCTTAGCCCACTATACAAGATATGAATTATTTACATAATCAACCCATATATTTAATTAGTTATCTTTTGATCACTTAATTAATTCTAAATTAATTCTTTGATCAAACTAATCAAATAATATTATTAATATATTAGAACTTATAATATATTAATAATCTCCACATGTTATTTCTCTCATTTAGTCTATCCAATTGCATGGTGCCATGCAACCCAAATGGACCATGCCGGGTCGGGTCAAGTACTGACCAGAAATAGTTATGGACTTAGACACCTTATCCAATACTCTCCCACTTGGATAAGTCTAATAACTATAACTCCAGTACTTCAGGAACCAACCGGCAATCGTAGCTCTTTCAAGGTCTCTCGGAACTGAGAAGATGTTGATACGCCATTTAAGATAACTGATCATATAATCCTCTGTTCTAGATATCAGTCGGACAAATACATGGAACAATGTCTTACTTATTGTCCAACAGTTTGTTTCCCGATTTCCGATTTGTTTGACAAAGAACTTAATTGACCACATCAACTTAGTTCTGACCGGGCCCGGTACATAGGTCAAAACAAAATCATCGAGGGGCCCAGATATCAGCTTCTAATCCAAGAAGGAATAGATAAACTTCGACTCATATGTTTGTTCTACCACTCATTGAATTATACACAAAAGCACGTTTTATAACATCGAGTTACCAATGTATTTTCGTACAATCAATGCATAACCAACTTGTAAGTAACAAATCATATCTCTACGTTTGAAGACTTATATGATATTACCGTCTCACGATCACTCGAGATAAATTCCATGAAGTGATTCCAGTGAGCGTGGGTTGAGTCCAATGCTCAGAACTTATGAGCACTCATGATTGTTGTAGCCTTGTCCAACATCGTAGACCTCTGCAACCAATCATGACAGTCTTGATTCATACCTACTTCCGACATATGACCGACTGTGGAGGTTTGAATAATATGTTATACCAAAAAAAATTATTCTGGAAGTCAAAACATGCAAAAGAAATATAGTAAACAATCGACAAGAGATAGCAACACTTTACTCATAAATAAAACACCTTTTATTCATCATCTAATGTCAATTACACTTTACAAATTTCTAGGTTATCTAACTACTAAATCTAATATCATCCTTCAGCCCTATGCTCCGAGCATGCTGGAGATGCTTAACCCGAGTCGGTCCCTTCGTGAGGGGATCTGCTGGGTTCTTATCCGATGATACCCTCTTTGCCACGAGGAGTCCTTCTTCTATCCGATGTCTGATAAAATGGTATTTTCTGTCGATGTGTCTGGATCTCCCGTGATCCCTTGGTTCCTTGGCTAAGGCAACAGTGCTTTCACTATCACAGAAAATTTCCATTGGCTTTTTAATAGCTGGTACAACTCCAAGGTCTCCAATGAAGTTCTTCAGCCATATCGCCTCCTTTGCCGCCTCGCTAGCTGCAATATACTCTGATTCATAAGTTGAATCAGCCACTGTCTCTTGCTTGGAACTCTTCCAAGAAATTGCTCCTCCATTTAGGGTAAAGACCCAGCTCGACTGAGAGCGGAAAATTATCCCTATCAGTCTGGAAGCTAGCATCACTATACCCTACAACTCTCAAGTCGTCACTCCCATCGAGGGTAAGGACCCAGTCCTTAGTCCTCCGTAGGTACTTGAGGATATTCTTTACCGCAGTCCAGTGTGCCTTGCTAGGGTTCCCTTGATACCTGCTAACCATGCTCAGTGCAAAGGCTACATCAGGTCGAGTACACGTCATTGCATACATGATCAATCATACAGCTGAAGCATAAGGTATTCGACTCATTTCTTCTATCTCAGCCTCAGTGCTAGGGCTTTGTGTTTTACTCAATCTGGCGTTACTCTGGATGGGTAACTCTCCTTTGTTGGAGTCTTGCATGCTGAATCTCTTCAGCACCTTATCCAAGTAGGTACTCTAACTAAGTCCAATTAGTCTTTTACTCCGATCTCTCAAGATCCTTATCCCTAGAATATAGGCAGCTTCTCCTAGGTCCTTCATAGAGAAACACTTCCCAAGCAAGGACTTAACTTACTGCAGAGTTGGGATGTCATTTCCTATGAGTAGTATGTCATCCACATACAATACCAAAAAGCTAACTATACTCCCACTAGCCTTGACATACACGCAAGACTCATCTTCACTCCTAGAAAAGCCAAATTCCTTGACCTTTTCATCAAAGCAAAGATTCCAGCTGTGAGGTGCTTGCTTTAATTAATAAATGGATTTCTCAAGCTTACACACTCTATTAGGGTACTCGTTGCTGACAAAACCCTCTGGCTGACTCATGTAAACATGTTCAGCCAACTTTCCATTAAGGAAAGCGGTTTTGACATCCATTTGCCATATTTCATAGTCATGAAATGCAGCTATGGCTAACGGAACCCTAATAGACTTAATCTTAGCTACCGTAGAAAAGGTCTCATCATAGTCCACTTCAGGAATTTGAGAGAAGGCCTTTGCAACCAGTCGAGCCTTATAAGTGTGTACTTTACCATCCATGTCGGCCTTCTTCTTGAAGATCCATTTGCACCCTATTGTCTTACGACCTGGTACATTCTCAACCAAGTTCCAAACTTGATTGTCATACATGGACTGTATTTCGCTCTCCATTGCCTCTTTCCACTTGGCTGACTCAGGGCCTGCCATGGCTTCCGCGTAACTGTTAGGTTCATCCAGACCTATCAGTGTCTCATCACTGATAAGTGTATCACCTTCTGCAGTAATGTGGAATCCATAGTAATGCTCAGGAGCATTCCTGACCCTTGTGGACCGCCTCAGAGGTACAGACTTGTCAATTGGCTCAACAGGAGTTTCCTCCTCAAGTTGAGTGCTAGGGTTTGAAGTTCCTTCACCGCTTGACTCTTGAATTTCTTCAAGATCAACTTGCCTCCCACTGTTTCCTTGGATTATGAACTCTCTCTCTCTCTAAAGAAAGCCCTCCTAGCTACAAAGACCACATTTTCACTAGGTCTGTAGAAGAGGTAACCAAAGGATTGTTGTGGGTAGCCGATGAAAATACACCTCTCGCTTCGAGGTTCGAGCTTATCATGAGTCTCGTGTCACACGAAAGCCTCGCAACCCCAAATCTTGATGTGGTTTAGTTTAGGTACTTTACCAGTCCACATCTCGTGAGGAGTTTTGGCAACTTTCTTTGTAGGGACTAGATTAACGATATGGGCGGCAGTCTCTAAGGCATACCCACAAAATGAGATTGGTAGCGAAGCTCGACTCATCATGGAACGAACCATATCCAACAAGGTTCGATTACGCCTCTCAGCCACACCATTCAACTGTGGTGTCCTGGGAAGTGTCAATTGTGAGACTATCCCACATTCCCTTAGATAGTCAAGGAACTCTGAACTAAGATACTCACCACCACGATCCGATCGAAGCATCTTAATGTTCGTGCCCAATTGATTCTCGACTTCCTTTTTAAATTCCTTAAACTTTTCGAAAGTCTCTGACTTATGCTTGATCAAGTAGACATATCCATATCTACTGTAATCATTAGTAAAAGTCAAATAATAATGTTTAGCATCCCTCGTGGCATGTTTGAATGGTCCACACACATCCGTGTGTACAAGGTCCAACAAACCTTCACCCCTCTCACATGAGCCTGTGAAGGGTGATTTTGTCATTTTTCCAAGTAAGCATGATTCGCAACTATCATCTGACTTTAGGTCAAATGACTCCAAGACTCCATCCTTTTGGAGTTGGCCTATGCGTTTCTTGCTTATATGTCCAAGACGACAATGCCATAATGATGCTTTATCCAAGTTATTATTAACAGAATCAATACACAATACATTATTTCCTAAGTTGTCAACCACAGATACTGTTTCATACACGCCATCACAAGGTAATGCTTTAAAACAAAGAACATTATTAAAGAAAGCATTAATCGAACCAACTTCAGTATCAAATGAAAAGGTGAAACCTTGTTTATACAATGCATGAAAGGAAATAATATTTCTTGCCATTTCTGGCGAATAACAACACTTATTCAAATCTAAACTAAACCCACTACTTAGCGATAAAGTATAAACTCCAATGTTGGTGACATGTAAAGCTTTCCTGTTCCCCATGATTAGGTTTATTCTTCCTTGTTCCACATTCTCACTTCTTCTTAGTCCCTGCAAGTCACAACAAATATGAATACCACAACCAGTATCAAGGACCCAAGAGTTAGAATGGGGTGAGTTATTAGAAATGATAGTGTAAATACCTGAATGGTTGGGTTTAACTTTCCCATCCTTCACATCTTGCTGGTATTTTGGGCAGTTCCGCTTCAAATGTGATTTTTCATGGCAATAGAAGCATTCAGCCTCTTTTGGTTCAGAAGAAGGAGTAACGAAACCTTTCTTGGTTCAACTTGAAGAAGAGCCATCCAGGGTCCGGGCCTTGGTACCATTTGAAGAGCTCTTTCTCTTCTTCCCTCGACTTTTCCCGATTGCCAAAACCAGAGTGGAGTTTGGAGTAGGAGTGTTAACAACCGACTTCCCCTTAAGACCTGTTTATGCGGTCTTGAGAAGTCCTTGAAGTTTGCTGAGTGTGACCTCTTCCTTATTCATGTGATATGTCATGCGAAATTGATCATAACACGATGGTAATGAGTGTAAAATGATATCTATTGCAAGCTCCTCAGGGAAGTTCACATTAAGCTTCAGCAATCGATCCACATACCTTTGCATTTTCTGCATGTGGCTCGTGACGGATTCCCCGTACTTCATGATGGTTGTTATCATGGAGCAGATGGTTTCATACCTCTCTTGTCGTGCACTTTGATGGTATCTTTCCATCAGATCTTGGTGCATTTCATAAGGGTAGAAATCCTCATAGGACTTTTGGAGTTCTGCTGTCATCGTGGCCATCATGATACATGCCACTTTGGTAGCATCCCTTTCATGTGCGTGAAAGTCAGCGAACTCCTGGGGAGTTGCAGTGGTCTCATCAATCTCCTTAAGCTCCTTGTCAAGGACATATTCTTTGTCCTCCTAGCGGGTAATCATCCTGATGTTTCTGATCCACTCATTGAAGTTGGATCCATCAAAAGTGACTTTCCCACACAAGTTCATAAGAGTAAAGGAGCCATTAGGATTCGAGCCAGAAGCAGCATTGTTTGAAGACATATGAAGGAAGAGGACAAGATTAGTTTAGATATTAAGAGAGTCCTTAATAAAACACCCAAATGTAATATTAAGGCTAGGATCCAGTCACAATATATTATAACTTAGAAGAGGTATGTCGTAATCCAAGCTATAACATATTTGAAAGGTAGGTGAATGACGTTTCACCAATTTCCACCACGAAAAACGAAATATTAAATATTAGGTTTTTGATTGGTTCTAAGAAATTCCTAGATTCTTTGAGATTAAATAAACTTTTCAAAGGCATGTTTCAATCTCGAGTGTGCCCTCCAAGTTTTGTGACTGGGATACCGAGGATCACAAAACGAGGTGTGAAGTAACCATGCAAATCACTTGGTACCCTTAAAGTTTATCACTCAATCGATGTGCCGGTAAACCACACACGCTACACCGATACTATAATAAATTTTAAGTCACCCTTTACCTACCTTGTTAAGTCCAAGTTAGTGTGCCGGTTAACCACACACACTCCACCAACGACTTAAACAAAGTGTAAAGTGTAATTTCATGGATTAGCACCTTATTCACATTTTTTCTAAAGTAACTAAGATTGGGAATTTAATAAAACATTTAGTTACTTTATAATATTCATCATACTTTTAATGAGAATTTATAAGTCCTTGTCCTACCCGTTCGGCTAACGACCCTCCACCAGTCAAGCAAGCGGTGGGTGAGAGTGGATACCCATTAAGTTGCCATTTTATAGGCAACAACCTTGTACCCACCTTATAGACCGGCTTCGTGAATGAGGTGTACTAGCGGTAAGACGACTTTAATCTTATACATACATACATATATATATATATATATATTATTAACTTATAATATTATAAGTATAAGGGTAGAATTTTAACTTTTAAAATTCTAAGGGTCGGAGCTAAAGTTTTAGCATGACTTTGCTTGTTCCAAAACTTGAGGGCAAGTTTTGTAAACTTTCAAAACTTTTCATTTGTTGTAACTTATGAGTTTATTAGAGTAATAAAAATGAAGACTCTTCATTTTTCTAACTCTTGTGTTCTTTTAATGGTTTTAATTCAATTGACTTTTGGTTTTCCATAACTTGAGGACAAGTTATGGACTCCATTAAAACACATTATGATCAAGAATTAAACTACCAAATAGGTTACAAATAATTCCTATGATCATCTAAACATCATAAGATCAAGAACATGAACATGAACACTTTCATGAATCAAAATTACACTTAAAACTTTGTAATTTTGATAAATAGTTGTTGTAAATGGATTAGCAAAGACATTACACCATCTAAAACAAGTTTTCAAGTACCAAAACAGTTTAGGGTATTGTTTCTAGTCCATTTCCAGCAACTAAAGTCGAAAATCTGCACTCTGTGGCTCCTACTCGCCGAGTGCATGAACCTACTCGCCGAGTAGGTTGAAGATACACATGAACTCGACGAGTCCTCCCCATGGACTCGCCGAGTCCACCAGTCAGACAGCAAGATTTTCGACTTTCTTCAACTTTTAAGCACAAATAACAAACAAACAAGCCTAGGCTCTGATACCACTGATGGGTTTTGAGCATTCTAACACTTACTAAGTGTACATGCAACCCTAATGACCTTGGATCTATGTTTGTCTAATTATCATGCAAAGTTGAATTCCAAGGTTTTATTCCTATCTAGCATACATGGGGAACAATTTTTAACTTGAATGAAAGATAGAATAACTTACCTTGTTGTTGCTTATGTTCCTTGAAACCTTGTGAGCCTAGAACCACATGTGTGATGCCTCAAATGCTTCACACAACACCAAATGCTCTTGGAAAGACTTTTGAGAGAATACACACTTCTTGAAATCGTCCTAGCTGTCTTGTTTCTTATGTGTAGCCGATTTTGGTGGAGAATGGGATTCTTATATAGTGTTGACACATCTAGGGTTACACCATGTAAACCCTAATGTGTCATGACTCTTCATTTCCATGACCCATGGGTTTGTAACTCCCATGGAGCATCCTATGGGTGGAACCGAACTTGATAATCCATGGAGCCTCTTAGCCCACTATACAAGATATGAATGATTTACATAATCAACCCATATATTTAATTAGTTATCTTTTGATCACTTAATTAATTCTAAATTAATTCTTTGATCAAACTAATCAAATAATATTAGAAATATATTAGAAATTATAATATATTAATAATCTCCAGTGTTATTTCTCTCATTTAGTCTATCCAATTGCATGGTACCATGCAACCCAAATGGACCATGCCAGGTCAGGTCAAGTACTGACCAGTAATAGTTATGGACTTAGACACCTTATCCAACAATCGCTCCTCAACATCTCGTGCTACCGAGCCTTCTTCATTTCCTCGTCCGCCACATACTGTGGAACAAGAAGAGCCCTCTGCCTAAAGTTGCCTGTGATTTCCGCCACTGTCTCTGTAGTCTGTCGCAAATCCTAGAACTCCCAGGCTAATTGCTGCATCTGAATCACCGGTGCAAAGTCGGCCTTGATCCCCGCCGAGAAATCACTCCATGTCATCGCGTCCAATGCGACATCATCCCCAATACCATGACAAACCTCCTCTCACCAATCCCGCGCTCTGTCCTTCAGGAGACAGGAGGGGAGTTGAACCTTGTCCCCCTCGGGACACCGGCTAGAATAAAAAGCATTGGCGACATCAGCCAACCATTTACTGCTAGCAATGGGGTCACTAGCCCCATGGTAATCTTGAGCTCCACAAGCTCTAAACTCTCGAAATGTCAATGTACGCGCTCCCATCATGGCCATCATCTCAGTGTGGAGAGCTCCCAGCCTCTCATCCAAAATCTCTAGTATGCCCTCCTTGACCGTACAAAAGATCACAAGAGTCTGGTGTAGAATGCTACGCGTAATCTCAGTTGATACAAACTCCCTCATCCATTCCTCGAGTTGCTCGGTTCTTTACCTCGAGCCTGATCCCTCTCCGGTGCCTGATCCACCCACCATTCTCTCACGTAACGTCACCATGCTGAAAACATGCCATAACAACCATTAGAATATATCACTACTTAGGGATCACACACATACTACATGTTACTTGGTTTTATCTCATGCCTTCTTGAATCGAGTACTGATCCTATGCTTTTCAGTAGTATGGGCCCTTACTACCTTCCATATCTATCCGTACATTCCAAAAAAACTGTTTTGACTACACCAAGTCCCTTTCACTGTTACTAACATTGCTCCCAGCACTACTCTCATCCTAGGCTTGCCCTAGGGTATCCTCTAACTCATTCCTTCCTCAGCTGCTGAAGGACTTCCCAGTAATGTCAACTAGCTACCTCATGAATATAGCCACATACAACATAGATCAGATAATCCTTCGAGTAAAAGAATCATCCCTAGAACGATTGGACTAGACAAGAGTTGCTCAATAGGTTCAAATCTTGTCACTCTGAGATTATCCATCCTGTGCCACATGTGGCTTAGCATATTCACTTAATAGCTAGCTCGCATTACTAAAAGTCCCACAAGCACAAAGCAAGCAGCATTCTGACAATGGGGAAAAACTAACCACATAATCCAATCAAACTATTCTAGACCCTAATCAGGAATCTGTACTAGCATGCAACTCATAAAGCTCATACACATATAACAGGCACACAAGTCATCCTCCTAGATCCTTAGTCCTAATATAGCATGCAGATCACATAATCATATCATAACATAAACATGTATGGGTAATTTGGGAGAAATTACTTAAGCTCGCCTGATTGCATGCACCACACCCTTTTCTATTTTCAAATTTCTTTTCGCTTTTCAGGTTTCTTTTCTTTTCTAAAATTTCTTTTCCTTTTTCCCAAAATCTTTTTTAAAAATGATTCTCTGTTGAAATTTCTCATACCAAGTCCTCAGTTTGAGTTCGGACACACCCAATAGTGTACCCGAATTACTCAAACTAAGGCTCTGATACCAACTTGTAAGATCGTAAAAATCATGACCAAAAATTTCTTTTTAAAACATTAATAAAACCCTAAGTATTAAGTGATTTCAACCATAACTAAAGGATTGTATAACATAGTAGAGTATCATTTCAAAACAATTGTTCGTTTCATTAGCGTAAACATCCCAGGCTAAAACTCCTTTGGTGTGTGTGCCATGCGATCACCTCAAGCTCTTGCCTCCAATACCGAAAGTACCTGAAACCAAAACTGAAAATCATAAGCACAAAGCTTAGTGAGTTCTCCAACCTACCACATACCATAAATGCATAACCATGAACAGATTACCACGTAATGGAACCCCGCTTGCTGCATCAAACCTTGCCTGGCATCGGGCCCCACCCGGCAACAGGCCCCGCCTGTAATTAGGTCCCACCTGGCATCCAGCCCCGCTTGGTATACAGATCTGTCTCTCTTAGGTCCCACCTGCCTCCGGGCCTCGCCCGCTAAACACATACATACAATCAAATAGCATACTAATAAATAAAGACTCTCTAACTATTCCCTGTCTAAGGCCTCGCCTAACTAGGGCCTCGCCCATGTCCTGCTACTGAAGTTGTGGAACCCCGGACATACTCCTGATAATAGTGAGATACGGGCCCCTGCCCACAGTCAATCCCTTCCTATCTCGGGCTTCACCCCTACTCTCCTAATGTTGAGATATGAAACCCCATCCATACTCAGCTAGTGATGAGATATGGGACCTGGCACACACTAACCTCCCTACCTGGCATTTACAAATATCATAGAGACAACATGTATAATCTAACATACGACATAAGAATCTTCCTCAGGATTTCCCTAGCATCGGACCCCGACCTGGAGACATACTATCACCTAACATACTAAAGGCTTACCCAAATATCGGACCCCCACCCTAAATCTATCATACCCATACATGCAAGAATCACAAAGACCTGTACCATTCTAACCTTCCACGGGCCTCGCCCGACATCAGGAGGAAACCTGGAAAATATACAATAAGTGCCTAGGGCTAACCCCCGAGTCTTCGTACTATACATAAACATAAACATAATGGGCTAGCATTGGAGCCTTAGACCCATACCAACAGTGAGGAGACTCACCTTGCACTACTGAAGACTAGATGAACACATCTGACTGCTATCAGTCGACTCCTGAACTGCTGATCCTTTGGCTCCTTCTACTATTAATACCCAAAATAACACTTAGACCACAATACCCTCAAAAGTCAAACCAGGCCAAGCTTGGTCAAAGTCAACGGTCAAAGTCAACGCTCCGAGATGACTATAACTCGCCGAGTTAACCCATCAACTCGTTGAGTCCCACAATTCACAGGTTACGTTTGGAATTCGATCCTACTCGTCGAGTTCTCCTTGAACTTGTCGAGTACGCCTTAAACACCTTGGGACCCTTCTTCATATGACTCGCCAAGTTCTCCTTTGAACTCTTCGATTCCAGCTTCATAAATTAGGAAGATTGCCTTGGACTCGTCGAGTTCCTCCTTGAACTCGTTGAGTACAATGATCTTCAGGTCCACTATCAACCCAGACTAAATGAGTCTCTTACTAACTCAACTCATACCTGCTAGCAAAAGGGTTTTGGGTAAGGAAACGGCCTGACTCGCCGAGTCCTATAAGTGACTCGCCGAGTCACTCTATGTCTAGATCTATTCAGAAGATTTCAATCGAGCACAAAGCATCCATGACCCAAATCTAACCTTCTAGGGTCAGAATAACTATGACATCCCCAAAATCACGGCCAGAAAAGACCGGTTTGTTTATGCTTTGTTTAAAAATCAGAGTAACATTTTAAATAAAAGTGTTGCGGAATTTGTCCCAAAACAAAATATGATAAAGATTTATCAAAAGCATTTCCATAGAAATGTATTTCATTAAAAGACTTGGAATGTCATGTCCGTACAGATCAAAAGCATAAACAGTACAATATAAGCCTTACTACATTATTTCATATCTACATGCCTATATCCGTAATCCCTCGTCCAAACATCATATCTATGCTCAAGCTCCACTACCTGTAATACATAAAACTGAGTGGGTCAGGCTTGGGAGCCTGGTGAGCACATAGGGTTTTCAACCCACAATAAATAAGTTTATTAATTTCATCAATCAACAATAACCCGATTAGCCGTTCCCGTTATCGTCAATTTACGTCCCTAAACACTTATCATAAGGGACCTAGCCTAAGGATAATCATCGGGACGGACACTACTGCTAAGGGGATTCCTCAGCAATAAATGTCCTAAAGGCAACCATGTGGGGGATGGAGTACACCGGTGAACACATCGTTCACAAACACCTACATGTTGCGAGCCTGCTAGTGTTCCACTAGACTGTCTAGAAGAGTCCGTGTTCGTCATCCATACTCCGCTAGATGACAGAATCGACAACATCAACATCGAGGTCTCTCATCATTTTATCACACATCACCTATTACATCTACCCATGTTTTACCCCAACATTTTCGTAGATATAAAATACATATATAGTTTAAATCATTGAAAACATGTATAACAATGTTCATCCAGCATAGATAGCAAGTATTCAGATAATATGCACACATAGCACGTAATTTATATAAAATACTTCGTATCTAAGTGTAAGCTGAAAGTAACGATGCACTCACCTAAAAGGTGGTGACTCAGCACTCGGACAGCGCTTCGGTACTCTCAAAATGATTTTCCTTCGATAAAACCTAGTACCAATACCACAAGGGTTTAGTCTAATGATAACCATTAATTAATAGTCTAGCTATTATTATTATTATATGAGCGTTAAACGATACTTATATAACCCATAATAATAGCCCAAGTACTTATTATAAGGTCCTAATAACATTACCATATTAAAACGTAAGCTAAACTAAAGATAGGTTAGGCATAGCTCACTTACAGCGGGTTATCTCGAAACCGGGCTTCGCTGGAGCAGCGTTCCCGAGTCAAAAGACTCTTTTTCTCGGGACTCCGGGAGCCTCGGTGCTTCCTTCGGGTGCTAGGGGGTTTACCTAGGCTTTTAGGTGGGTTTGGGTGGGTTAGAGAGAGAGAGTTTAGAGAGAGAAAGAAGTGGGAAAATGTGTGAGAAATGAGGGTGCCCCGGATCCCTTTTTATAGGCTGGAAAAGCCAAAAACTCGTTGAGTTCCAGGTCAGGTGTCACCATCTGGTGGCTAGCCTTGGGGAGGAAGCAACAGCCAGGATTGCGCCACGTCACTCTATTTCGCACAGCAGCCTCCCGACTTAGAAAAATCATAACTCTCACATACGAGCTCCATTTTTGACGTTTTGTTTTTCCACGCATAGGTAAAAACAAGGTCTACAACTTTCATTTAGACTCCGTCGGCTAATTCTTGACCAATCTTAAATTTAACAGTAGGAGGAGATTAGACTGCTAAATGACCGCGAAGAATTCGTAACTCCTTCATACGGACTCCGTTTTCGTCTGTCTTTTTACCGTTGAGTTCCTATTAATGAGATCTTCAACTCTCATTTAGTTCGCGTAAGCCAAAAACTGCTCGAACTAAAATTCGAGTTTCAGGCTATACATTGCTAAGCCGGAACTTCGAAAAATCATAACTTCCTCATACAAAGTCAGATTTGGGCGTTCTTTTTATCGCCGCTCTTAGTTTAATGTATCCTACAACTTTCATTTAGATTGCTAAGGCTAAATCGCGCTCTATCGTAAATTCACTATTTATGCTTCCCGGTGCCGTGCCGGTTTTGCCGTAAAACTTCGACGGGCCATAACTTCTTCGTTATAACTCGGATTTCGGCATTCTTTATATGTACGGAAACCTTGAGACATATTCTACAACTTTATGTAGAGATATCGGGCTTATCTCACACTTTAATTTTGATGTTTATTTTTATTCTTTATTAATTATACATTTATAATTAAATTATAAGCACATAAATACACATAATTCCCATAATACTCAAAGATTTCATCTTTATTACTTCAAAAAGAGTTACAATAGTTGACCTAGACTATTACATTGACAAATATGCTTAGCCCTGAAACCCGGGCGTTACAATTCTCTCCCCCTTAGGATGATTCCGTCCCAGAATCATGCATCAGCAAACAGATCTGGATAGTGACTCATCATGTCATCCTCTGTTTCCCAAGTGAGATTCGGCCCATTCGAATGTCTCCATTGGACTAGCACTAAGTCGACCATCTTGCGTCGTAACTTCTTAGTCTTACGGTCAACAATTGCCTCGGGCTCTTCGATCAGCCTCTTATTCTCATCCATCCTTAACTCTGAGATTGGAATTATATTGGGAACATTTCCCTTGAATTTCCTCAAATAACACACATGGAAGGTGTTATGAATACCATTGAGTTCTTCGGGCAATTCCAACTTGTAAGCTTGGTTCCCTATCTTCTAAAGAACTTTGAACGGTCCAATAAACCTTGGACTCAACTTCCCTCGTTTTCCGAATCTTATAAGTCCCTTCAACGGTGAGACTTTAAGCAAAACGGAATCCCCATCTTCAAAAGTCATTGGTCGTCTTTTCTTGTAACCATAGCTCTTCTATCGATCCTGGGCTGCTAACATTCTTTCCCTAATCACCTTCAACTTCTCAACAGTCTCATGGACTATCTCGGGGCCCATAAACTGCTTCTCTCCGGTTTCAAGCCAACAAGACGGCGTACGACACTTATGTCCATACAATGCTTGATAAGGTGCCATCTTGATGCTCGAGTGAAAACTATTGTTGTCGGAAAATTCTACCAGAGGTAAGTGCTCGTCCCAATTCCCTTGGAATTCGAGGGTACATGCTCTCAGCATATCTTCCAGTGTTTGAATCGTTCTTTCGCTCTGACCATCGGTTTGCGGATGGTAAGCAGTACTTAAGCACAACTTTGTACCCAACTCCTCTTGTAGACTCCTCCAAAACCTCGATGTGAATTGACTATCATGATCTGATACAATCGTAAGAGGAACACCGTGAAGTCTTACAATTTCCTTCATGTAAGTATTTGCGAGCTTATCCATAGACTACTTCTCGTTGGCTGCTATGAAGTGTGCACTCTTGGTGAAACGATCCACGACTACCCAAATCATGTCATGTCCGCTCTTCGTCCTGGGTAGTTTAGTCACAAAATCCATGGTGATGTCTTCCCATTTACCCATGGGTACAGGTAAAGGTTCTAAACTCCCATACGGTTTTTGATGTTGTGCCTTAACTCTCGCACATGTTACGCACTCGGCCACATACTTCACAACATCGAGCTTCATCGTCGGCCACCAGTAGTAGGGTTTTAGATCCCTATACATTTTAGTGCTACCGGGATGAATTGAGTACATGGAATTATGTGCTTCTTCCATCAGAAGATCTCTAATTCCTCCCATCTTAGGTACCCAAATTCGATCTTGGAATACCTCCAGTCCTCGACTGTTTGTACTAAACACTAACGTTCTTCCCAAATGTTCTTCCTTTCGGTCATTCTTCTCTAAAGCTTCTTCTTGAGCTTTCCTGATAGTTTCCACAATCATCGACACGACTTCAATTCTTAATGCTCTTGGCCTTTTCCTTTCAAGATTGACTTTCCGACTGAGAGCATCAGCAACAATACTTGCTTTACCTGGGTGGTAAAGTATCTCACAGTCGTAGTCCTTGAGTAGTTCTAGCCAGCTTCGTTGCCTAATGTTCAACTCCTTCTGATTAAAGAGATACTGGAGACTCTTATGATCAGTGAAGAGCTTGCACTTCGTGCGGTAGATGTAGTGCCTCCATATCTTTAGGGAAAATACTACCGCTGCCAACTCCAGATCATGAGTGGGGTAGTTCTTTTCGTGCTCTTTCAATTGTCGAGATGCGTATGCTATCACCTTTTCTCTTTGGGACAGAACACAACCCAACCCGACTCCAGATGCATCACTATAAACCGCAAAGTCTTCAACTCCATCGGGTAGAGAAAGTATCGGTGCTTCACATAACTTCTTCTTTAGTTTATTGAATGCCTCATCGTGTTTCTCACTCCACGTATACGTAGCTCCTTTATAAGTCGAAGTTGTTAATGGAGCAGCTATCGAAGAAAAGCCTTGGATAAATCGTCGATAATATCCGGCTAATCCTAGAAAGCTTCGAATCTCCGTGGGACTCTTTGGACGTTCCCACTTCATCGCAGCCTCGATTTTTGCAGGGTCAACCATTATTCCCTCCTGGTTAACAACATGACCCAAGAATTGGACTTCCCGTATCCAAAAGTCACATTTGGAGAACTATGCAAAAAGCTTCTCCTTCTTCAACACTTCTAATACTTCCCGTAGATGCTTGCCATGCTCCTCTTGGCTTTTCGAGTAGATGAGAATGTCGTCGATGAACACTATCACGGATTTATCGTGGAATGGTTTACAAACCCTATTCATCAAATCCATGAATGTTGTAGGAGCATTGGTTAGTCCAAATAACATAACCATGAACTCATAGTGTCCATATCTTGTTCTGAACGCCGTCTTCTCAATATCCTGCTCTCTCACCTTCAGCTGATGATATCCTGACTTAAGATCGATCTTTGAGAAGTAGCTCGAACCTTGCAGCTGATCGAATAGGTCATCAATCCTAGGCAATGGATACTTGTTCTTCACCGTTGCCTTATTCAGCTCTCGGTAGTCTATGCACATTCTCATACTTCCGTCCTTCTTCTTCACGAATAACACCGGAGCTCCCCAGGGTGATGAACTAGGTCGAATGAAACCGTTGTCCAACAGCTCCTGAAGTTGCGTCATAAGCTCTTTCATCTCCGTCGGTGCTAATCGGTAAGGTGCCTTTGCTATCGGTGTTGTTCCTGGTAACAGGTCTACACAAAATTCCACTTGTCTATCAGGTGGTAATCCGGGAAGATCTTCGGGAAAGTCTTCCGGATAATCACACACAACCGGTATATTTTGCACCTCTTTCTTCTCCTTCTTAGCATTGATTACGAATGCCAAGTATGATGCACATCCTTTGGACAAACATTTCCTGGCTTTCATCAGGGTGATGATTCCAGAATTCACTCTGCGTTTGTCCCCGTACACCATAAATGATTCCTTTCCGGGTGGGTTGACCCTTACTATCTTCTTTCGGCATTGAATCTCAGCATCGTTGGCGCTAAACCAATCCATACCCAAAATGATGTCAAAACCGTTTAACTCTATGGGTAATAGCTCTTCGTGGAATTCGTTTCCGTTTAGGTCGATGACGATGTTCCTAATACGATTACTAACAGGTACGAATTTGCCACTCGCAACTTCTACAATCAGGGCATTATCTAGTTTTTCTACAGGTAATGCTAATTTCCCACTGAATTTATGCGACACAAAGGAGTACTTGGCTTCGGAATCAAATAGTATATTTGCAAGCAAACCATTTACAAGAAAGGTACCTGAAGCGACGTCTGCTGCCTCCTTTGCAGCCTCGAGCGTCATCTGGAAGGCTCTCGCCTTCGGCTTCGGTGGTATGTTGGGTCTTCCTGCCTCCTTCTTCTTCGGGCAGTCCTTCAAAATGTTCCCTTCTTCATTACACCCATAACAGGCCTTCTGGATGAGGGTGCATTCATGGGCATAGTGCCCAGGCTTTCCGCATTTGAAACAAGTGACCCCTCCGTCACACTTGCCAGAGTGCTTCTTCTTGCACTTGTCACACAACTTCGCTTCTGATCCTCCTCCTCTCGAACCAGACTTCGAGAATCTACTCTTCTTGTTGGACTTTGAGAATCCATCGAACTTCCGTTTCTCACCAACCTCAGCCCTTTCCAGACCTCTTTCCTTTTGTTGGGTCTCCACATTCTTAGCTGCTCGAACGGCTGATTTCAGAGTGGTTGCCATCTTGACTGTTGGGCCAAAGTCAGCCGGTAGTCCGTCTGCGAAATTCTCGATTTTGGAAAGTTCGGTTGGCAGTAGGTATGGAAACAACTTCATCTTTTCCATGAATACCACAGCATAGTCATCGATGCTCATTCTCCCCTTCTTCAAATTTTGGAACTCGTTGTTCAGATCAATCAGATGTATCTCTGAACAATACTGCGTCTTTAGTTGTTCCAAGAACTAATCCCATGACATTTTCAGAGCTTCTCCTCGTGGCATTGTATCTGCTAATAGCTTCCACCAGCTCAAGACTCCAGTTTTCAATTGTCTCACAGCGAAGACAGTCTTCTGCTTCTCGCTGCAATCGTAGCTCTCAAACACCATTTCCATCTCGGAGATCCAATCCATAATCTCAACAGGCTTTGGGCATCCTGAGAGACTTGGTGGTTTCGCACCCAAGAAATTTTTGTACATCCGCCCATCCTTGTTGTTTCTCCCTTCTGGGCCATCCCTTCGCTCACCATGAGTCCCTACTTGACTCACTTGGCAGCTTTAGTTCCCTTCCTCAGAGTGCTCGGGAACTGGCTCTGTTGGTTCAACATGTATGGTAGGTTCGTCCCTATTTTCGTGGAGCATCCGTCTCATTTCTTCCCTTTGTTCAGCTAGCATAGCCTGAATCATGGCTTGAACTCCATCCATGGTAACTGGCTCAGGTGCAACTTCTTCAACAACATGTATTTGCTGAACCACTGGGGGTTGGTTCCTATCTCCATTTGCGTTCACGTTTCCGCTACGGGTCCTTTCCATCTTGATCTATACAACGAATAAGGTGAATTTAGATATTTATTTAGGATAGACGTTTAAATCGTCCTTATCACTCCGAAACGTTTACATGCTAGTTCTGATATCGTAGTCGTACATTTAGAATCGTAAACACATAAGGTTTCCAGATCCGGTCGGCAACAGACCATAGATCTGAACAAATAACAGCATATCATGCACAAAGCATTTAGCACATAAAAGCATTTTAGGCATAATTCCTAAAATAAGCTAGTGCTCACACCTCACAATCATCACTTAGGATTCTAAGTTTAAGTCTAGAAATCCTACAAATTCCTAGTTCGCTTAAACTAATGCTCTGATACCAACTGTGATATCCCCAAAATCACGGCCATAAAAGACCGGTTTGTTTATGCTTTGTTTAAAAATCAAAGTAACATTTTAAATAAAAGTGTTGCGGAATTTGTCCCAAAACAAAATATGATAAAGATTTATCAAATGCATTTCCATAGAAATGTATTTCATTAAAAGACTTGGAATGTCATGTTCATACAGATCAAAAGCATAAACAGTACAATATAAGCCTTAGTACATTATTTCATATCTACATGCCTATATCCGTAATCCCTCGTCCAAACATCATATCTATGCTCAAGCTCCACTACCTGTAATACATAAAACTGAGTGGGTCAGGCTTGGGAGCCTGGTGAGCACATAGGGTTTTCAACCCACAATAAATAAGTTTATTAATTTCATCAATCAACAATAACCCGATTAGCCGTTCCCGTTATCGTCAATTTACGTCCCTAAACACTTATCATAAGGGACCTAGCCTAAGGATAATCATCGGGACGGACACTACTGCTAAGGGGATTCCTCAACAATAAATGTCCTAAAGGCAACCATGTGGGGGATGGAGTACACCGGTGAACACATCGTTCACAAACACCTACATGTTGCGAGCCTGCTAGTGTTCCACTAGACTGTCTAGAAGAGTCCGTGGTCGTCATCCATACTCCGTAGATGACAGAATCAACAACATCAACATCGAGGCCTCTCATCATTTTATCACACATCACCTATTACATCTACCCATGTTTTACCCCAACATTTTCGTAGATATAAAATACATATATAGTTTAAATCATTGAAAACATGTATAACAATGTTCATCCAGCATAGATAGCAAGTATTCAGATAATATGCACACATAGCACGTAATTTATATAAAATACTTCATATCTACATGTAAGCTAAAAGTAACTATGCACTCACCTGAAAGGTGATGACTCAGCACTCGGACAGCGCTTCGGTACTCTCAAAATGATTTTCCTTCGATAAAACCTAGTACCAATACCACTAGGGTTTAGTCTAACGATAACCACGATTAATTAATAGTCTAGCTATTATTATTATTATATAAGCGTTAAACGATACTCATATAACCCATAATAATAGCCCAAGTACTTATTATAAGGTCCTAATAACATTACCATATTAAAACGTAAGCTAAACTAAAGATAGGTTAGGCGTAGCTCACTTACATCGGGTTTTCTCGAAAACCGGGCTTCGCTGGAGCAGCGTTCCCGAGTTGAAAGACTCTTTTTCTCGGGACTCCGGGAGCCTTGGTGCTTCCTTCGGGTCCTAGGGGGTTTACCTAGGCTTTTAGGGGGGTTTGGGGGGTTAGAGAGAGAGTTTAGAGAGAGAAAGAAGTGGGAAAAGGTGTGAGAAATGAGGGTGCCCCGGCTCCTTTTTTATAGGCTGGAAAAGCCAAAAAATCGTCGAGTTGGCCTCAAACTCGTTGAGTTCCAGGCCAGGTGTCACCATCTGGTGGCTAGCCTTGGGGAGGAAGCAACGACCAGGATTGCGCCACGTCACCCGATTTCCCACAGCAACCTCCCGACTTAGAAAAATCATAACTCTTGCATACTAGCTCTGTTTTTGACGTTTTTTTTTCACGCGTAGGTAAAAACAAGATCTACAACTTTTATTTAGACTCCATCGGCTAATTCTTGACCGATCTTAAATTTAACAGTAGGAGGAGATTAGACTGCTAAATGACTGCGAAGAATTCGTAACTCCTTCATACGGACTCCGTTTTCGTCTGTCTTTTTACCGTTGAGTTCCTATTAATGAGATCTTCAACTCTCATTTAGGTAGCATAAACCAAAAACTGCTCGAACTAAAATTCAAGTTTCGGGCTGTATACTACTAAGCCAAAACTTCGAAAAATCATAACTTCCTCATACGAAGTCAAATTTGGGCGTTCTTTTTATCGACGCTCTTAGTTTAACGTATCCTACAACTTTCATTTAGATTGCTAAGGCTTAATCTCGCTCTATCGTAAATTCACTATTTACGCTTCCCGGTGCCGTGCCAATTTTGCCGTAAAACTTCGACGGGCCATAACTTCTTCGTTATAACTCGGATTTCGGCGTTCTTTATATGTACGGAAACCTTGAGACATATTCTACAACTTTATGTAGAGATATCGGGCTTATCTCACACTTTAATTTTGACATTTATTTTTATTCTTTATTAATTATACATTTATAATTAAATTATAAGCAGATAAATACACATAATTCACATAATACTCAAATATTTCATCTTTATTACTTCAAAAAGAGTTACAATAGTTAACCTAGACTATTACATTGACAAATATGCTTCGCCCTGAAACCCGGACGTTACAATAACACGCAAAGCTACTGCCTTTACATCCATATATGGCCCTTTTTTCTCAAAAGGCCATAACAACCTCTTAAACTTTGCATGAGGAGTTCTAATGGCATAAAGCTTCCACCTTTATGCCTTAATTGCCCACAATACTCTCATATCTTAAAGGATCTTGCTTGGGGACATCCAAATCCCACAAACACCCTTTCATGGACAAAAATCTTCATAAAAGGGACTATAAAGAGATCTAATAAATCAAAAGCCAATATGAAGACTTGATTACAAAGAAATGCAGCCAATGGAGTGTATCCTCTGGATCTACTTCCTCCTTCTTGATCCTCCAACTTCCTTCTTCTCCTTCTTCCTCTTCAAGAGCACACAAATTACACAAAGGTGGCTCAACCACTAACAAGATGTACTAGGGTTTCGTGGGTGAGGGTTTTGGGGTTTGGAGGCTAAAGATGAGCTTGAGGGAATGAGAATATGATTCTTAAATAGGGCACCAAGTCCCGAAATTAGGTTTTCCCAACCCAGGCCAGACTTGCCGAGTCATTCCCCCGTCTCGTCGAGTCGGCCACTTAATCGGCGACATGGAACTCGCTCCTAGTCGTTGAGTTCCTCTCTAGACTCGACGAGTAGACCTCTTGACTTGGGTTTTTTCCTTTCCTTTATTGACCTTCTAAATTCGGGGTGTTACATTTGCTGACCATGCTCAAAGCAAAGGCCACATCGGGATGAGTACCTATCATAGCATACATGATCGAGCCAGCTACAAAAGCATATGATATTCGACTTATTTTTGCTATCTCAGCCTCTGTACTCGGACTCTGAGTCTTACTTAGTTTGGTATTGCTCTGGATAGGTAAGTCACATTTCTTTGAATTCTCCATGCATAAATGTTTCAACACCTTATCTAAGTAGGTACTTTGACTAAGTCCTATTAGTCTTTTACTCCTATTTCTCAATATCCTTATCCCTAGAATGTAAGCAACTTCCTAAAGGTCCTTCATAACAAAACACTTCCCAAGCTAGGACTTAACCTCCTACAAAGTTGGAATCTCATTTCCTATTAGAAGTATGTCATCCACATACAACACCAGAAAGCTAACTATTATCCCACTAGCTTTGACATATATGTAGGACTCATCCTCGCTTCTCAAAAATCTAAACTCTTTTACTTTGTCATCGAAACAAAGATTCGATATGCGAGATGCTTGTTGCAATCCATAAATGGATTTCTCAAGCTTACACGCTTTACTAGGGTGCTTTGCACTGACAAAACCCTCTGGCTGACTCATACACACATCTTCAGCCAACTTCCCATTAAGGAAAGCAGCTTTTACATCCGTTTGCTATATTTCATAACATGAAATGTAGCTATGGCTAGCGTAATCCTTACATATTTAATCTTAGCCACTAGTGAGAAGGTCTCATCATAGTCAACTCTAGGAGTTTGAGTAAAGCCCTTCGCAAACAACCATGCCTTATAAGTGTGTACTTTCCCAACCATATCGGTCTTCTTCTTGAAGATCCACTTGCACTAAACATCTTACGACCCAGTACATTGTCAACCAAGTTCCAAATTTGGTTGTCATACATGGACTGAATCTCGTTGTCCATTGCCTCTTTCCATTTTGCAGACTTGGGGCCTGCTAGTGCTTCCTTGTAGTTGTTAGGTTCATCCAAATTTACGAGTGTACTATCACTGATAAATGTGTCACCTTCAGTAGTAATCTGGAAACCATAAAACTCATGTTCTTGTCTAACTCTATTGGAACGCCTTAGCGGCAAGGACTCGTCAATCAGTTTAACAGGAGTTTCCTGCTTGGGTTGAGAGCTAGTGTTTGAGGTTCCTTCATGACTCAACTTTTGAAGTTGTTCAAGTTCAATTTGCCTCCCACTGTCCTCTTGGCATATGAGTTCTCTCTAGTGAAAGACTCCTCTCCTTGCAACGAAGACAACATTGTCACTCAGTCTATACAAGAGATATCCAAAGGATTTCTATGGACAATAGATGAAAATACAATGCTCACTTCGAGGTTCGAGCTTGTCGTGAGTCTTTTTTCTCACAATAGCCTCACAACCCCAAACCTTGATGTGTGCTACCGAGGGAACCTTCCCTTTCCACATCTCGTGCACTGTTTTGGAAACCTTTTTAGTTTGGACTAGATTAAGGATATGGGTGACAATCTCTAAAGAATACCCCCAAAATGACATAGGTAACGAAGTTCGACTCATCATGGAACAAACCATGTTTAGCAAGGTTCGATTGCGCCTCTCAGCCACACCATTAAGATGTGGTTTCCTAGGTGGCATCAATTGTGAAACGATCCCATGCCGCCTCGCGGCTTCCTGTAGATCCAGGAGGGTCTCACAACGTTCTGTAGCCACAAACTGCTGTATATCCGTCTTGAGCATACTCAGATAACGAGTCATCTGAGACTGCTTTGATGCAAAACATCTGGGTAATCTCCATCACAGACTCCTCATCCTGTCTCAATGTCAAAAACTTCTGAGCAAGCCGCTCCCATTCCACGCACGGAACGTAGCGGGTGCGAAACATATCCCGGAACTGCTCCCAAGTAATAGCAGCCTGCTAATCATCAGAATATGAACCTATAGTCAATCTCCACCAGTCCTTTGCCTCGAGCCTAAGCAGGTTCAGAGCACACTTGACCTTCTGGTCAGCAGAACATGAGCACGTGAAGAAACAGCCCTCCACGTCAGATAACCACCGCATAGCTCTGATCACATCCTGAGTACCATCAAATGTCGGGGGTTTCATATTATCGAAGTCACGGTACTGGAAAGCGCTGTCGGCTCCTGCTCCAACCCCTGACGCAGTTACAACCGAAGTGGTTGCAGCGGCTGCTGTCTCTGCCAGAGCTGCATATCGCTCATCAAAATACTCGACCATCGTGGTCTTGATCGACCCAAACATCTCTGGTAGTTGCGCTCAGAAAGCCGTAGCGACCTCATCGTGCAGAATCTCCCGGATCCTGGCATCCAGCTCCTCAGTCCCTATCTGAACCACGGGCTCAGGTGCTACCGACACCTCTGACCCTTCGTCTCCCGAACCTGATCCTGATCCGGATCCCGATCCTAATCCGGACCCCGCAGCAAAACGTCTTGTCACCACCATACTGAATGCTACACTCAAGAAATCAAATAAACAACATAATATTGGGAGACAAAAAACCTACAAACCCTAGGGGTTGTGACTTCCTTGCTACGCATATGGGTCCTATGCTTCTAGTAGTACGGGCCCATACTACCTTCCACACCTACCCATATTTGTCTCAGGTATCACCACAATGCCCTAATACTATACTCAACATAATGTGCACTCAACCCTATACAAGAAACGCTAGGATAATAGGTATCAGATAATCAGGAAAATCTATCATGCGATTCCTAAAGATCCCTAGCCTAGCACTACCATGTTGTTCTGACATATCAAAATATAAAATAACTATATGGTATTTTGGGGTTTACTTACAGGCTCCGGCTGATCGTACCCTCTGCATCCTCCATCCTTTATTTTGAAAACCATTTTTAAAACCTACGTTCCAAAAATCACCTTGATTTGACATTGAATTCACATAAGTGTTCCTCCAATTCACTGAAACCAAGGCTCTGATACCAACTTGTAACATCCATAAATTTTACACCAAATTTAAACTTTTTTGATCATAAATAAAATCAATAGCATTGTTTACAAAAATGTTTTCAAATCAAAATCCATCAGAGTGTCCCAAAATCATAACATAAGGATGAGGAGCGGTACGGTCACGCCTTCGCCTTGCCATGATCTCCTGAAGCACCTGAAACAATAAATTGAAAACTGTAAGTATGAGGGCTTAGTGAGCTACCCCAAAATACCAGTACCACACTGACAATGCCATATGAGTAACAATCAATCAATCAACATGCATACTGGGCCATCGGCCTGACTGGACCGCCATACTGGGCATACAGTCTATCTAAATCTATCCCGAGCCTTCAGCATGACTGGTACACCACGTGGCCCTACTGTCCCCCCGGACCGCTCATAGGGTATGTTGGCCTTCAGCACAAAGCAGGACCGCCTCAACCCAACCAACAAGCAAATAACCATGTGCGCATGACTATCATATACTGGCATATACAAACATCAAACATATCTCTCTCACTGATCATCAATCATAGAATTCTCTCGTAACTAGAGTACCGACCTAGCAGCTCACTATCATACTAATCCTTACGGTTCATAATAGAATAACATATTGTCTACCCTGATTCCCATCTAACAGATCATAACCACATGTAGCATACCACAACAATAGCAACTAAAGGGCCGGCCTTGGTGCCGTAGACCCTATCGATATAGTGAGGATAACTCACCTTGCAAATGTCGACTTGGAAGATACACTCCAACTCTCGGATCACTTGACACATGCTCCACCACTTATGATCATAGTACAATATACTCATAACTCCTTAGCCTTAATAAGTACTCCATAACCCACCAGTCAACCCCTGGTCAAAGTCAAGGTCAACAGTCCATGTTGACCCCAACTCGCCGAGTACCCTCGGCTACTCGCTGAGTTCCTTGAAGTACAATCCAACTCGCCGAGTCATCAGGGTGACTCGTCGAGTTCCTTCGATTCTCGCTCAAACTTTAAGGCCGCCCGTCGAGTTCCTTCCTTGCAACTCGACGGATACACACACATACATTTTCTAGAGAAAACTCATCCAACTCGCTGAGTTGTTCTTCAACTCGTCGAGTCTTATGCTAATCTTCATCGGACTCGCCGAGTTGTTCATCCAACTCGTCGAGTTCACGACCATCTTCATGTGACTTGTCGGGTCAACCTTGCGACTCGCCGAGTCCATTCAGTCCTCTTTCTATACAGACTTGTTGTGAGCCATACAGTGGCTCCAAATCACAGATCCAAGCTTCTAGGGCATGCTTATCACGTAAAGTTGCAAACCTTACGTGCATGCATGGCTTTAAAGGCTATAAATGCCTATTTTTAAGTTCTTAATGGAACACCATGCTCAAGAGGGACCTTAATCATGACCAAAACTGAAACTTTATGCTTCTAGAATCCAAGAAGGGTCTAGATCTGAAGTTACAACCTCAGATCTAGCCCATAGCTCATCTTTCTAACTTAATATCTCACCAAAACCCTAAAACTCAACCAATAGAAGAGATTCATAAGGAAAAAGGCGATGTGGTTACCTCCATAAGATGATAACTGAGATAGGAGTTGATTCCCACACTCTACTTGCTCCAATCTTCTTCTCCTCCAAGCCTTCTCCCTCCAAAGATCCTCTTTTCAAGCTTCAAACACACAATGGGCACACACACACACACGCGTATTAGGGTTTTAAGGGGCTCTCAAAGACTACAAAGAGGCCAAAGGAGGCTGAGGCTCCTTTAAATAGAGGTGCAAACCCCGGGATTTAGGGTTTCATCTGCCAGCTCCTACTCACCGAGTCCCAATATTGACTCGTCGAGTAGGTCACTTAACACGCGATCCCACCCAGCTGCTACTCGACGAGTAAGTCAACCAACTCGTCGAGTAGAGCTTAACCCAATAATTCTTATTTAAACAATACCTGAGAATCGGGGCATTACAAATATATTCTTTGTCCACGTAGCGAATGACCATTCGGATATTTCGTATCTAATCATTGAAGTTCGATCCATAAAAAATGACCCTCCTACATAAGTTCATAAGGGAGAAAGAGCTAGAAGCAGATGAGTTTAAAATGGTGTTGGAAGACATTTGAAATGAAATACAAAGTTAAGATTAGATAAGGATCCTTAATATAGCACCCAAATGAAATATTAAGGCTAGGACCCAACACAATATTTTACAATTCAGAAGAGGGATGTCGTAATCCAATTGCAAAATATTGGAAGGTAGGTAGATGATGACTTACCAATTTTCACCATAAAAAACTAAATTGATTACTAAGTTTTAAACGAATTGAAATTCCTAGAATCTTTTGAGATTCATTGAGCTTTTAAATGGACGGTTTAAATCTCGATTATGCACTTCAAGTTTGTGACAGGGATACCGAGGATCACAAACAAGGTGTGAATAACCATGCAAATTAGCTTGGTACACTTAATGTTACAAATCACCTAATCAATGTGCCTGTTAACCACACACGCTCCATTGATCCATGATTAACATCAAGCTATCCTTCACCACACATTGTCAGTCCCAAATTAGTGTGTTGGTTAACCACACACGCTCCACTAATGACTTAACAAGGTGCAAAGTGCAATTTCATGGAATAATACCATTTTCACATTTTTCCTAAAGTAACTAAGATTGTAAATTTATAACAGTTTAGTTACTTTATAATATCATCATACTTATTAAAGAAGATTAATGTCCTATCCTACCCATTTGGCTAACGACCTTCCACCAATCAAGGAAATGGTGGGTGAGAGTGGACACCCATTAAGCTACCATTTTATAGGCAGTATCCTTATACCCACCTTATAGACCGGCTTCGTGAATGAGGCCTACTAACAATAAGACTGACTTGTCTTATACATACACACACACACACACACACACACACATATATATATATATATATATATATATGTATCTATGTATTAAACTCTTAATATTATAATAGTATAAGGGTTGAATTTTAAACTTTTAAAATTTACAGTTTGGAATGAAAGTTTCATACATGAGACTCTTCAAGTTCCAAAACTTGAGGGCAAGTTCTGTAACTTGTCAAAAACTTTTGATTTCCGTAACTTATGGATTTTTAAGTTCCATGAATGAGACCTTTCGTTTTCTAAACTTGAGGACAAGTTATGAAACCTTTCAATACCTCTTGAATTCTATAACTTACAAGACTTAATTGTTTCAAAAATAAGGTATTTTCATATTCCAAAACTTGAGGACAAGTTATGGAATTTTTCAAGAAACATATAGATCAAATTTAACTAATCCAATTATCAGAAAATTCATCATTTACCAATTTGACCTAATTTGATTCACATTACAAGATAACTTCAAATTTTACAAATAATTATTTTTTCACAAAATCAAGTAATTATCTTCAAATTTGACAAACTTCATGTTTTTGTATGGGGATAAAACATTACCATATTAGTAAATCAAATTTTATGAACTAAAACTATTTGTGTTAATGATCCTAATCCAAAATAGGCTGAAAACTCAAAAATCCTGCCATTTGATGATCAAACTCGTCGAGTCCCATTATGGAATCATCGAGTTCAAGAGAAAAACCATCCAAATTATCGAGTTCATCTATGGATTCATCGAGTTCATCAGGCAGTGGCCAGAAATGTCATTTTTCCAACTTTGAAAATCAAACATTTACATCAATATAATAGAAAATACCCATGGCTCTAATACCACTAATGGGTTTTATGTACTCTAACATTCCTATGGTGCACATACAACCCTAATGATTTGGATCTAAGGTTTCTCCAATTATACATGCAACATTGTTTTTCCAAAGCGTAAAGCCTAAACTAGCATGCAAGGTGACATTTGAATCATAAAAATAGTTAGAAGATTACATTGTGTAGTAGCTAGCTTGTATTTGACCTTTAGGAGCCTAGTACCTCAAGTTTGATGCCTCAAATTTCTTACAACAAACAAATAAAAAGAGAATGAACTTGAGAGAGAGGTTTGGGAGCTCAAAATCAGCTAGCTTCTACTTTAGCATGCATAAGGGGCCGATTTTAGGGTGTTAAGGACTTCTTTTATAGCTTAGGACTACAACCATGCAAACCCTAATTTACCATGAATCTTCATATTACATAGGTCTTTTGGGCTAAACCTTTCATGTACTTTCATGTTGGTTTAGTCCAACCCTAGTCAACATGGATCACGGGTCCAACTATAAGTATTACTGATTTACGTAAGCCGTCCCCGTAACTTTAATTAGTTTCTTTTGATCACTGAATTAATTCCAAATTAATTGTTGACCAATATTAATTAAATAATGTGATTTCTTAATTAATATATTATGCTTATAATATATTAATAAATCACAATAACCTCTTCCTCAAATATTCATCCTATCAAATTGCTCCAGAGTGTTGCAACCCAAATGGACCATGCTATTATCGGGTCAAGTGCATACCAATTATATTTATGGGCTTAGACACCTAATCCAACAATTTTGACATTGATAATCCCTATGTCCACCTAACATATACATTTTTCCCTCCGATGAACAACAAAGTCCACCACAACGATCATAAATACCATTTTGGTGGATTTGGTAGACTTCATTACTTTGGTAATCACTGTGTTATGGTAAAGATAGCCTTGAAACTTAGGGAACTGCCTCTATAGACTTAAAAACTATTGAAGTCTTTAGATCCTTATGGTCTGGGTTTGGAGATGTATAAGATGATGAGGAAATCATCATGGAGAGTCCAAACATCTCACCAAGGGCCATAAAGCTATAATACCTTACCTAGTTGGATTATATATAAACACGTTATTTTACCAAATCTATAGCCACTTTATCATATAATTAGCATCTCATAGTTTTTGATTGACAATGTTTATTTCTTCTCAAACAAATAAGTTAACATTTATATTCATAAAGATATTACTTACAAAAGCAAATGATGAAACGGTTCAATAGCATTTTTAGAAGAACCCGTGATAGCTTAAAAAAAGATACATATACTAGAGATTATTCATTGTTAAGTTTGTTCAACCACATTAATGGAATTTCATGCTTATCTCGAAGAGCTGATTAATAAAAATATAACATTATTTTATGGTGTCATGGTAACACCCATGGATGACATATGGGTCATGGGTCATGCGATAGTTGGTTATAGGATATTTTTTCTTTGTTTTTTTTGGATTTTCTTTGTCACTTTTACTTTTAGTTTGGTCAAATATGTTTTTATTAAACATTGATTTTGTTTTACATTGTAAATATGTTTGTCACTTTTGGTTTTTAGTTCGATAATATATGTTTTTATTAAGCATTTATTTGGTTTTATATTGTAAATATGTTGTTTGTTTAAATGAATAACTTTTTTTGTAATACCCGTTTTCTTTTTTAGGTCTGCAAAGAGCTTAGAAGAATCAGATGGCCGATTTGTGGGAAAGATTGAGACGACATGGCAACTGGTGCAGCACAAGCCCACAAAGTTTTAGGGTTTCTTCCATATTTATGCCACTAAACCATAGGTTTAGGGAATCCTCTTTAGCCTCCATTTCTCCATCTTGAAACTGTAGCCTCCATGCATGCTTGAAAGTCCATTTTGTCAACTTTTAGTCTTGTCCTTGGGTTTTTGCTAGACCTGTGAAAGTGTAACACCGTGAATTTCAAAATAATTTTCCGCATAATATAAAAACATATTCATTTAATTTTCATAAAAACATCAATGTTTGAAACTCCAATCCATGTCATACAAAGAATCCCAATATCACATAACATAAAAATCCCATGTGTGTGTACTGATCAAGCCAGCGCCTTCCCACGGTCATCACTAGTACCTGAAACAAATAACACCAACACTGTAAGAACAAAGCTCAGTGAGTTCCCCAAAATACCACACATAACACATATTAGCCACTCGATGCTATAACTCTGTGGGCCCGTAGACCCTACTCTGTGAACCCTCTGGTTCTAACTCTGGGAACCTTCCGGTTCCAACTCTATAAACATGCACAACATAAATCACATAGAAATAATGCAGTACAACACATAACATACATATAACATACAAATACTCTGTCACATAACTCTGATTACCTACTCAAGGTAAAGTATAGTGAGAAGACTCACCTAGCGTATCTCGATAACTCGCAAATCCCGGAAATCACTCGCGCTCGATCCTCTGAGCTATAATCCTCCTATAACAACATATATCTCTAATTAACACTTTCACAACTAAGGTTGACTACCCCTATGAAGTCAACACTGGTCAACTCTGGTCAACGGTCAACGGTCAACTTTGACTGGACTCAGCGAGTGCACTAGAGCGACTCGGCGAGTCTATATATGTTCACTGACTCCCTAGGATCCTCTCTTGAGACGTCGAGTACTTCCTTGACTCGACGAGTTCCACCTGGCATGAATCGTGGGGCCACCACGACTTAACTCGCCGAGTCTCAAGAACAACTCGGCGAGTTCCAGCTTGACTCAGTCCACTCGACTACCCTCTCTAACTCACTGAGTCAATCTCTTAACTCGGCAAGACCACTCGCTGAGTGGTTAAGGACAATCTTCATGCTACTCGCCGAGTCTATTCTTCAGACTCGGCGAGTCCATGCCATGCATCAACTCAAACTCGCTCCTGAGGTCAGATCCGTCCCAATGAGTCATAGATCCAGTCCTTCCAAGTTCATTCATCACGTAAAGTCACTATCTTGGCTACCATGCGACGCCTACAAGGCTTCTTTTGGTGAAATGACATCTAAAATGGTAACCTAAGTCCCCAACTCAAAAGGAAAGGCATAAAGTAGAGCATTTGGGACTCCCTGGACCTACTAAGGTCCAAATCTAGGTACCAATTCCCCATGGGACCTCTCACACTCCAATTACAAGGTAAACAAGGCATGAAGAAACCCTAGATTTGACCATATCAATTAAAACACGAGAATAAGCTCTGAATATTACCTCAAATAGCTTCCTCTGCCAAAATGGAAGTAGATCCTGTTGGGTTTTGAGCAATCTAACACTTCCTAAGTGTGCATGCAACCCTAATAAATCTTGGATCTATGTTTGTCTAAATACATGAAAAATAATAATTTTCCAAGGTTCATAACCTATCTAACATGGCACGTGGTGCTTTTAAACATAAAAGAATTAGATGAAATTACATACCTTTTGATGATGAGTTCAATTCCTAAGGAGTTTGAGGGCCAAGCACCAATAGTGTGAATTCCTCAAATGGAATCACAAATCACCACAAACTCTTGGAAAACTTTGAGAGAGCGTATACACACTTATAAAATCGGCCACACACTAACACACATACTCTAGTAACACTAGTCACACCTTAGGGGCCATTTCATGCAACATAAGCATGCTTATATAGTGTACATGATTAGGGTGAAACCCTAATAACCCATGACCTTTCCTTTTCCAAGGATCCATGGGTTAAAAGCTCCATGGATCATCCATGGACTTCCATACAAGCCTAGCCCATTAACAAATGAGTGTTAGCCCACACTATATAAAACCAATAGCCCACAATCTAATTAGTCTTCCTTTTAATCTCTAAATTAATTCATAATTAATTTAAGACTAAGACTAATTAAATAACATAACTTCATATTAATATATTATAACTTATAATATATTAATAAACATATGTGTATAACTCTCATAAAATTATCCATAAATAGTTTGGATGAAATGCAACCCAAATGGACCATGCCGGGTCGGGTCAAGTATATACCAAATAAGTTATGGACTTAGACACCTTATCCAACAGACTCCCACTTGGATAAGTCTAATAACTATATTTGCGTATGTTACTTCAGGAACAAACCAGAAATCATAGCTCTCGAAAACTCTGTTGAACTATGAAGCGCCATTTTAGATAAGTGATCATATAATCCTCTGTTCTCATGATATCAGCTGGAAAAATACATGGAACAACGTCGTACTTATTGTCTAGCAGTTTGTTTCCCGATTTTTTCCGATTTGTTTGACAAAGAACTTAATCGAACACATCAATTTAGTTCTGACCGGCCGGTACATAGGTCACAACAAAATCATCGAGGGGCCCAGATATCGCTTCTATTTCTAGAAGGAACAGATAAACTTCGACTCATATGCTTGTTCTACTACTTGTTGAATTGTACACAAAGGCACGTTTTATAACATCAAGTTACTGATGCGTTTACGTGCAATCAATGCACAACCAACTCATAGGTAACAACTCATATCTCTAGGTTTGAAGATTTATATGATATTACCGTCTCACAATCACTCGAGATAAATTCCATGAAGTGATACTAGTGAGCGTGGGTTTAACCCAATACTCATAACTTATGAGCACTCATGAATGTTGTAGCAACCATTGCCATGACTAAACCCATTTAGCCATCTACAAAGTCGATTCATGACAGTCTTGATTCATACCTACTTCCAACATATGAACGACTGTGGAGTGTTTAAATAACTTAGTCATTCAGAAAGAATAACCTAGCTATTTTGGAAGTCAAAACATGCAAAGTGAAACACAATAATAATCGAATCCAATATGGTCTCAGAACCCTTTTGAATATAAATAGAACCACCTTTTATTTATCACCATATTGATTACACATTATTCATTGTATAATGTTTCAAACAATCAACTTAAGACTTGAATAAAACAACAGTCGTCCCATGCTCCTAGCATGTACACTTTGTTTTTCTAAACAATAGTTATGCCATACTCCAAGTATGCACACTATGTTTGTCTATGATCCTTACATTGTGATGTAGATCAATTTAACATGATTCCATTGATACTCATTTCACAATCCCAAATCCTTATTGTAAATGTGAGAATCCCCGATTCCTATCATTTACCAAAAAAATCTGTTAGATTTTAAACTTTTATGCAATGTTCCTCTTGTAATGATTATGCACAAAGTCACCAAAACCTTGTCACCAGTCATTACAGAGTATTCCAAAGAAGATCAACTCTATGGAAACGAAGTCTCATATTCAAAATACATTGCTTTGAACATCCTTCTTGCATTAAGGTTTTCTAATCTTACATAGATTGAATAACTTCCACCTATGGAGACATTTCCATAGTCCCATTTTGACTATCACTTCCGAACAAGAGTTACTTCTCTTCAGAATATGTCAATATGGTCCTTTCCGACAACTTACATCATACTTCCAACTTTCCCTGAGCAACCAATCTTTGGCGAACCTCAGATTTGTCCTCGACAATTGCTTAATCACTTTAGTCATATCCAATTCTAGACTTTTCCCTTCTCAATGCCTTAAGCATTTGGAAAATTTAGAAAAGATGAATATTATAGCACATGCAATCGATCCTATATCCGAAGCATATGGGACACGATTCATGATGTTTGACATAAAGACATGATACTAGACCAGTCTTTTGCTACAATATTTTTTATTTGCCATGTTTTCAAAATTTAACTATGAAAAGGGATTCCGTAATCATAATCGAATTTTGAAAACGCAATATATATAGAATTTCTTCAAGCTGAACCATTCCAACATAAAATTCATACATATATATTCTTGACTAAAGATGATTAAAATCTCAATCTAAGCTTTAGAATTGAAACGAACTATAATTTCCTCTCCCTTCATTATAGCAAAACAACTTTTCAACCCCTGCAACTTCACGAATTGAAACTTTTTTTTCTATAATTAACATTGCTAACTTGCAACACTAAACGTAATAATCATGCTCCCACTAACATGATGATTATTAGCAAAACACTTATGCTCCCACTAGCTTTGACATATTTCCAGAAATCTGCTGGACTTCTGAAATTTAGATTCATACACCCTTTCTTAGATAGCTCACATGTGTGTCTAAGCAATTTCAAGAACTATGAAAAGGGATGCCGTAATCATAGTCTCAATTTCTTAGACCTTTGCCATTTCTCACAAGTCAATGTTAGTGTGCCGGTTAACCACACACGCTCCACTAACGACTTTTGAAAATGCAAATAACACAATTGATATCTACGTAAAATCTACTTAGTGAAAGCGTTTCCTCACCATCTTTCATGAATCGGAGAGAAACCTTATGACACTTAGATTTTATAGTGTATGAGTTCCTATCCATGTGAATTTGTCGAAACCATAATCACAAGATAAGGTTAGTGAAAAATTCAGCCTTTCATGGATTAAACTTGTTCAATCTTAGTTTCTTGTCACCTTGGTAGCACAAGGCCCACCAATGCTTCCAAGTTGAACTCTGATAACTCACATTCAAATTCAACTTATTTGAAGTAGGTACAGAAATAAGAATTATATCAACACGATAGGTTGCAAACCTTAAGTCGTGTGCTAGTGATAAATTATAGGTTTTACTCTTGATTAAATCTTGAAACTCTTTCTGGATCTTTAAGGCTCCCACTGTCCCCTTAACATATAAGTTTCCCCGGTCAAGAACCATCCTTGACAAAACAAATATTCAAGGGATAGTGCGGATTCTTATCAAGACTAACACTTCACATAATTGGTCTTAGTTGGTCTTTGTCTCATCCAAGACATCACAACTTACCAATCTCAAATGTACAAGGGTAGAAAACATTTTACTCTTACATTTGACTAGTGTTAATAAATCTTCCTTTATGTCACTCAAAGTTACAATCTTGGAGTATGACTCTAAGAATTGTTTTGGAACGAAGTATGACTCATCTTCTTGATTTTAACCAATCCAACAATTCACGGCCTCTCTTCTTAGCCATAACAATGCACTAAGACGTCCTTAGAGTATGAATTTGTGATATGGTTTCATAATCATTAAGATGATCATGAAATACGATACTAAAGTACTCTCCCATCCTTTCAGATTTGAGAAACTTTTATCTTTCTGCCTAATTTGATTCTTCTCATTTGTTTTGTCATACATTGTAACCTTTCCAATGTTACAGAATTATACTTAACCTCATAAGTATAATCATATTTACTAATCTTTAGTAAATCATGACAAATCAATCTTTGTGGTGGACCTTGACCAGCACACACCCAGTGTACCTAATTCCTTAGTCCTTCAATTGAATCACATATACATGTGATCAAAGAATTAGTCTTAATTTTCAAAGATGAAAATTCTCATTCATCATACAATACAACTTGTATGATTCCAAGTTTCTGTCCAATTGAAACTTGGGTGATGAAAAACTTTCTTCATTTGGTAAATTCAGACACTACCACAAATGAAGGAATCAAATCCACTTTCCAATATTGCTATTACTGGAAACATATAAGCAACAATTTTCCACAGATGCCATTGTAAGGATATTTTTTTAAAATAAATAAAATTAAAACCATTTTCTTTCTTTTATTTTAAAACTTTGCGGAAAAACTTATCCTTACAATCCACATGAAAACCTTGTTGTTATCTATTCATAAGCAATATATTATAACTCTTAAGCAACAACTCAAAATTCTGATTACCGAACCATGTGTTCGAAAACCCACCTTTGCAATCAGAATCAACATATACTTACTTTAAGCTTCCTATCTTTTCTTTGATTCATAAAAACATCAGCATGTGACCCATTCACATTATGTAATAAGAATCTCCAAAAAGGAACTTAATAAAGTTAGACAGTGGACTTTACTCGGAGTAGAGTCAAACCTCATGACTTGATGAACCTTATGACCTTTCAGGTGAATAGGGCAGCTTCGCAACCAATGCCCCTTCCTTTGGTAAGAAAACACATGGACCCTTTGGTAATGGCACATGAGACTATCTCAGACTTAGCCTTTCTCTTTACCATTTAGTCAACCGAGTTGACTATGGCCGATCCCTTTCCATTGGGAAGAGAAATCCTTTTCTAGATATCCAATGCTACCATTGTCAATGTCCATGTAGACTTGGGAAGTTGTTCTTTTAATCAAATTTGCTTTACTGGTGTTCTGAATCATTGCTGATTCCACAACACCAAGCAAATAGATAACATCATTAAGGGTCATGTCATTGTCCGTCTCATAGTAGTCCCAAAGAGACTCACTATGTTACTAAGAAAGTGATTGAACATCCAACTTTCACGAGACTTTGACACCCAACTCTCCCGGCTTGTCAATATGTGACTTTATCTCCAAGATGTGAGCACACATAGACTATGCTTGCCAATAGGGATTTAGTGACTTTAAGCTTTTCAAGAGCTTGTGGGTGAGGGAGAATAATTGGAGGAGGTGGAGGAAGTGAAGCATGATGTTGAGGGACACCCTTCAAGAGATTTGGGAAGATCATAGTTGTCTGAACCAGACATCTATAATGGGAGAAAATCAAGTTAGTTGATTCAAAATCCTTAATATAACACCCAATATGAAATATTAAGGCTAGGACCCAACACAATATTTTATAATTTGGAAGAGGGATGCCGTAATCCAAGCTATAAAATATTTGAAGGTAGGCGAATGACGATTCACCAATTTCCACCATGAAAAACGAAATAATTTATTAGGTTTTAATTGGATTTGAAATTCCTAGATCTTTTGAGATTCATTGAACTTTTCAATGGCATGTTTCAATCTCGAGTGTGCCCTCTCAAATTTTGTGACTGGGATGCCGAGGATCACAAAACAAGGTGTGAATAACCATACCAATTCACTTGGTACCCTTAATATTATCACCCAATCAATGTGCCGGTTAACCACACACGCTCCATTGATCTATGACAAACATTAAGTCAACCTTCGTGATCCTTACTAGTCCAAGTTAGTGTGCCGGTTAACCACACACGCTCCACCAACGACTTGGTAAGGTACAAAGTGTGAATTCCATGGGCTAGCACCAAATTCAAATTTTTCCTAAAGTAAATAAGATTGGGAATTAAATAAAAAATATTTAGTTACTTTATAATAATCATTATACTTTTAATGAGAATTTAAAGTCATTGTCCTACCCGTTCGGCTAACGACCCTCCACCAGTCAAGCAAGTGGTGGGTGAGAGTGGACACCCATTAAGTCGCCATTTTATAGGCAACAACCTTATACCCACCTTATAGACCGGCTTCGTGAATGAGGCCTACTAACGGTAAAACGACTTCTTCTTATACATACATATATATATATATATATATATATATAATAATTAACCATTAATCTTATAATAGTATAAGGGTTGAATTTTAACTTTTAAAATTCTAAGTGTTGGAATTAAAGTTTATTAAAGTGTGTGAAACTTTTCCAAATTCCAAAACTTGAGGGCAAGTTTTGAAACTATTCAAAACTAATTAATTCCATGATTTATGTGTTTAAAGTAGTTTTAATCCAAAAACTCTTCAAGTTCCATAACTTGAGGACAAGTTATGGAAGACTTTAAACTAATAAAAGAATTACTTTGCTTTATTTTATAACTTATGGAATTAATTAAGGTTACACTTTATTTATATATTTATTAATGAAGTGACTCTTGAACCTTCATAACTTAAGGACAAGACTCTTCATCTTTTGTAACCATCCAAGACTTTTCATTTCATAACTTATGAATTAAAGGTTCATAAAAATGAAGACTCTTCATTTTCATGTAACTTAGGTGTTTAAATGTGTGTGTTAAAGAAAGTGACCTTTGGATATCCATAACTTGAGGACAAATTATGGACTCCATTAAAACACATAAATGATCAAGAATTAATTCTAAACAATTCAGCAAATAATTCCTATCATCTTCTAAATTCATAAGAACATGAACATGATCATCAAAATTTCAAGAATTATATGAACACATAAAAATCATGGAATTTTGATATATGCTATTGTAAATGGATTAGAACAACCATTACACCACCTAAAACAAGTTTTAAAATACCAAAACAGTTTAGGGTAATGTTTCTAGTCCATTTCCAGCAGCAAAAGTCGAAATTCTGCATTCTGATCATTCTACTCGCCGAGTGCACGAACCTACTCGCCGAGTAGGATGAATTTTGCCTTGAACTCGGCGAGTCCCCCCATGGACTCGGCGAGTCCATCAGCCAGAAAGCAACAATTTCAACCTTTTTCACTATTTTGCATCAAGTATTAAACAAGCAAGCCTAGGCTCTGATACCACTGTTGGGTTTTGAGCAATCTAACACTTCCTAAGTGTGCATGCAACCCTAATAAGCCTTGGATCTATGTTTGTCTAAATACATGCAAAATAATAATTTTCCAAGGTTCATAACCTATCTAACATGGCATGGGGTACTTTTAAACATAAAAGAATTAGATGAGATTACATACCTTTTGATGATGAGTTCAATTCCTAAGGAGTTTGAGGGCCAAGCACCAATAGTGTGAATGCCTCAAATGGAATCACAAATCACCACAAACTCTTGGAAAAATTTGAGAGAGTGTATACACACTTATAAAATCGGCCATACACTAACACACATACTCTAGTAACACTAGTCACACCTTAGGGGCCATTTCATGCAACATAAGCATGCTTATACAGTGTACATGATTAGGGTGAAACCCTAATAACCCATGACCTTTCCTTTTCCAAGGATCCATGGGTTAAAAGCTCCATGGATCATCCATGGACTTCCATACAAGCCTAGCCCATTAACAAATGAGTGTTAGCCCACACTATATAAAACCAATAGCCCACAATCTAATTAGTCTTCCTTTTAATCTCTAAATTAATTCATAATTAATTTAAGACTAAGACTAATTAAATAACATAACTTCATATTAATATATTGTAACTTATAATATATTAATAAACATATGTGTATAACTCTCATAAAATTATCCATAAATAGTTTGGATGAAATGCAACCCAAATGGACCATGCCGGGTCGGGTCAAGTATATACCAAATAAGTTATGGACTTAGACACCTTATCCAATAGATCCAAGCTCCCCAACTCTCCTAGCTTGGCCTTCCTCTTCCCTTGTTGCTAACACACACAAGGATGGTGAACAAAGGCCTCTTTTCTCACTCACAAGGACTCTCAGATGCTCTGGTGCTCTCAAGGTCGAAGGTAGCCGCAAAGAAGGGTTATAAGGTCCTTTAAATAGGGCTCAGAGCCGGGAAATTAGGGTTTCATTAAACATCATGGATTCGCTGAGTCCGCTCTTGGACTCGCCGAGTCCGAACGCGAACCCGCGTCGAAATCCGCGATCATACTCGGCGAGTCTAGGCTCCAACTCGCCGAGTCTCCTCACAAATTACCAAAAATAAATAAATGAATAATACCTGGGAATCCGGGCTGTTACAATTCTCCCCCACTAGAACTAGACTTCGCCCTCGAAGTTTCGCTCTGCAAATAACTCTGGATGCTGCTCACGCATCTCACGCTCCGGTTCCCAAGTCATCTCGGACCCCTTCTGTGACATCCCCAATTTCACGGCCAGAAAAGACCGATTTAATTTATGCTTTTTAAAATAAAATCAGAGAAATCTTTTTAAAAGATGTTGCGGAATTGGTCCCCAAACAAAATATGATAAAAGTTTATCAAAACCCTTCATTAAGAAGGTATATGTTTTCCATATATATATCAAAACCTCGGGATGTCATGTTCCGATACAGATCCAAAAGCATAAACAAGACATTATAAGCCTTTCAACAGTTATTTACAACTACTGGCCTATAATCCAAAAATCTCTCGTTGTCCTCCGACTATGCTCGGGGTCCACTACCTGTAATCATAAAACTGAGTGGGTCAGGCTTGGGAGCCTGGTGAGCATATAGGGTTTTCAACCCACAATAATAATATACTTATTAAGTTCACCAATCAACAATAACCCTGATTACCCATTCCCGTTGTCCTCACTTCACGTCCCTAAACACCTATCACAAGGGACTTAGCCTAAGGATTATCATCGGGATGGACACTACTGCTAAGGGGTTTCCTCAGCCATACATGTCCTTAAGGCAACCATGAGGGGGATGAAGTACGCCAATGAACATTTAATTCATCAACACCTACAAGTTGCGAACCTGCTAGTGTTCCACTGGACTATCTAGAAAGTCCGTGGTCGTCATCTATACTTCGCTAGATGACTACAACAACAACACAACATCGACATCGAGGCCTCTCACCATTTTAACACACATCAACTATTTCATCTACCCATGTTCTACCCAACATATTTTGTAGATAAAAAGCATATACAGTTTAAAACTTGTATAAAACGTCAATTCAACAGTCACCTCGAATAAACAATTAGCATATTTACACATAACACGTATTTCAAGGTAAATACTTCATATCTATGTGTAAATTGAAAGTAACTACACACTCACTTATTTTGGTGAAAATCGGGCAGCAATTCGTTTCCTAAAACGATCGTTTCTAATAAAACCGGGAGTTTTATTGAGAAACCGGGCTCTGCAAAAGTCGGGCTTCGAAACCGAAAAGATAAATTTTCCGGGCTTCTCGGGCACTTCGTGGGGTATTCCGGGCTTTACAATCGATATCGGGGCTTTGCGGGATGTTAATATGAAGAAAATATGGGTTTAGGGGCTAAATATGGCAAAATTCCAAAAATACCCGGGAGGTCTCGCACCCTCCTATTTATAGGGGGAAGCTTCTGATCGGACGGCCAGGAGGCTTCTGATCCGACGGCTGAGAAGGCTCGCAGAGGGGGAGGCTCGCATGAGGGCTGCGCGTGCGAAGGGCTCTCTGGCGGCTTGTGATTGGACCGAGGTCTAGGGTCCGAAGTAGGGGGTTCGTGGCGCCTGCGAGGGTTCGGACTCATGAGTCACTACACACGCGTCGGATGCGAGGCTCGCCACCGAGGCTTCTACGTGTAGTCAGCGGATTGGACCGCAGCTCGGACTCGGAAGGACATGACACGCCTCGCCAGGTGGCTTCGTGACTCAGCAGCCTGGTGACTCAGCAGCTTCGGTGACTCAGCAGCTTCGGTGACTCAGCAGGACACGTGTCACATGCGAGGCGAGGGTGACGTGGCAAAGTGTGACTATGCGAAATTTCTCGGTTTTCGCGCCAAAACTTCTAAAATCCATAACTTTCGCATACGAGCTCCGTTTTTGACGTTCTTTATATGCACGCGTAGCTAAAATTACGATCTACAACTTCCGTTTAGACTTCGTCGGCTAATTTTGATTTTAATTTTTATATTATTATTTTTAACAGACCGGGACAGGAAATCCGTTAAAAATTCATAACTTCTTCATCCGACGTCCGTTTTCGTCAGACTTTTTACCGTTGTGCTCCTAATGACGAGACCTTCAATTCTCGTTTAGGTTGTGTCGGCTAAAAATCGCTCGATCTAAAATTCGAGTTTTTAGCTGTCTACTGCTACGCTGAAACTTCGAAAAATCATAACTTCCTCATACGAAGTCAGATTTGGGCGTTCTTTTTATCGAACTTCTCGGTTTAACGAATACTACAACTTTCTTTTAGATTACTAAGGCTAAAAAGTAGTTTATCAAAAACTCACTTTTTACGACATTCAGCACCGTGTCGGTTTTGTCGCGAAACTTCGACAGGTCATAACTTCTTCGTTATAACTCGGATTTTGGTATTCTTTATATCCCCGAAATCCTTGTTTCAACCACTACAACTTTATGTAAAGATATCGGGCTTATCTCACACTTTAATTTTGACGCTTATTTTTATTCTTAATTAATTAAAACCTAATACTTAAGCATAAAACACATAATTCACATAATATTCACATAACTCCTTTTCATTTCTTCAAAATGAGTTACATTGGTTAACCTAGACTATCAACTCAATATAAATGCCTAGTCTAGAAACACGAGTGTTACAATTCTCTCTCTCTTAGGATGATTCCGTCCCCGGAATCACATATCACCAAACAACTGCGGGTAGCGACTCATCATGTCACTCTCCGTTTCCCAAGTGAGATTTGGTCCATTCGTATGTTTCCAGCGCACAAGCACTAGATCGACCATCTTGCGTCGTAACTTCATAGTCTTACGGTCAACGATTGCCTCAGGTTCTTCGATCAACCTCTTGTTTTCATCCAACCTTAACTCAAAAATCGGAATTATGTCGGGCACATCTCCTGTGAATTTTCTCAAATAACACACATGAAAGGTGTTATGAATACCCTCTAGTTCTTCCGGTAACTCTAGCTTGTAAGCTTGATTCCCGATCCTTTGAAGAACTTTAAATGGTCCAATAAACCTTGGACTCAACTTCCCTCGTTTCCCAAATCTTATAAGTCCCTTCCACGGCGAGACTTTAAGTAAAACCGAATCTCCAACATCGAAGGATATCGGTCGTCTTTTCTTGTCAGCATAACTCTTTTGTCGATCTTGAGCAGCTAACATCCTTTCCCTTATCACTTTCAACTTTTCAGCAGTCTCATGGACTATTTCAGGTCCCATAAACTGCTCTTCCCCAGCTTCCAGCCACCATGATGGCGTTCGACACTTCTCCCCATACAAAGCGTGATAAGGTGCCATCTTAATGCTTGAGTGGAAACTATTATTATAGGAGAATTCTACTAAAGGTAAGTGTTCATCCCAGTTACCTTGGAATTCTAGGGTACATGCTCTCAGCATATCCTCCAATGTTTGAATTGTTCGCTCGCTCTGACCATCGGTTTGCGGATGGTAAGCTGTACTCAAACACAACTTGGTACCCAATTCCTCTTGTAGACTCCTCCAAAACCTTGAGGTAAAACGGCTGTCACGATCGGACACAATCGTTAACGGAACACCGTGAAGCCTCACAATTTCCTTCACGTAAGAATTCGCAAGTTTATCCATAGACCATTTCTCTTTGGCCGCTATGAAATGCGCACTCTTAGTGAAGCGATCAACGACCACCCAAATCATGTCGTGACCGTTCCTTGTTCTGGGCAGTTTAGTCACAAAATCCATGGTGATGTCTTCCCATTTACCCATGGGTACGGGTAAAGGTTCTAAACTCCCATACGGTTTCTGATGTTGTGCCTTAACCCTAGCACAAGTTACACACTCGGCCACATACTTAGCAACATCGAGCTTCATCGTCGGCCACCAATAATAGGGTTTTAGATCCCTATACATTTTCGTACTGCCGGGATGAATTGAGTACATGGTCTTGTGAGCTTCTTCCATCAGAAGATCTCTTATTCCGCCCGTCTTAGGTACCCAAATTCTATCTTGAAATACCTTCAACCCTTGGTTGTTTGTACCGAACACTAACGTTTTGCCTAAACGTTCTTCCTTTCGGTCATTTTTCTCTAAAGCTTCCTCTTGAGCTTTCTTTATACTTTCCACAATTGTCGAGACAACTTCAATTCTCAACGCTCTTGGCCTTTTCTTTTCAAGGGTTACCTTCCGACTGAGAGCATCGGCAACAACATTTGCTTTACCAGGGTGGTAAAGTATCTCACAGTCGTAGTCCTTGAGTAACTCTAGCCAGCGTCGTTGCCTCATGTTCAATTCCTTCTGATTAAAGAGATATTGGAGACTCTTATGATCAGTGAAAAGTTTACACTTGGTGCCATAAAGATAATGCCTCCATATCTTCAAGGCAAATACTACCGCTGCCAACTCCAAATCGTGAGTGGGGTAGTTCTTTTCATGCTCCTTCAATTGCCTCGATGCATACGCGATCACTTTATCCCTTTGGGTCAGAACACAACCTAACCCAACTCCGGATGCATCGCTATAAACTGCAAAGTCATCAACTCCTTCGGGCAATGAAAGAATCGGTGCTTCACACAATCTCTTCTTCAACTTCTCAAAGGCTTCCTTATGCTTCTCATTCCAAGAATAAGTGGCTCCTTTGTGGGTCAAAGCTGTTAATGGAGTAGCAATCGAAGAAAAGCCTTGGATAAACCTTCGGTAATATCCAGCTAATCCTAAAAAGCTTCGAATCTCCGTAGGACTTTTTGGTTGTTCCCACTTCATTACAGCTTCAATCTTTGCTGGGTCGACCATTATCCCTTCTTGGTTAACCACATGACCTAAAAATTGGACTTCTTGAATCCAAAATTCACACTTGGAGAACTTTGCATACAGCTTCTCCTTTTTCAGGACTTCTAGCACTTCACGTAGATGCTTTTCATGCTCCTGCTTGCTTTTCGAATAAATCAAGATATCATCTATGAATACTATCACGGATTTATCTAAGAATGGTTTACAAACCCTATTCATCAAATCCATGAAAGCTGCTGGGGCATTGGTTAGTCCGAACGACATAACCAAAAATTCATAGTGTCCATATCTCGTTCTAAAAGCAGTCTTTTCGATGTCCTGCTCTCTCACCTTTAGTTGATGGTATCCCGACCTAAGATCGATCTTCGAGAAATAGCTCGAACCCTGCAACTGGTCGAACAAGTCATCGATCCTTGGCAACGGGTACTTGTTCTTTATCGTCACTTTGTTCAGCTCTCTGTAATCGATGCACATTCTCATGCTTCCGTCTTTCTTCTTTACAAATAACACAGGGGCTCCCCAGGGTGATGAACTAGGTCGAATAAAACCTTTGTCCAATAACTCCTGAAGTTGTGTCATAAGTTCTTTCATTTCGGTTGGCGCTAGTCGATAAGGTGCTTTCGCTATCGGCGTCGTTCCTGGCAACAAGTCGATACGAAATTCTACTTGTCGATCAGGGGGCAATCCGGGAAGATCTTCGGGAAAGACTTCCGGATAATCGCACACCACCGGAATATTCTGCACCTCCTTCTTTTCCATCTTGGCATCGATCACGAATGCTAGATATGATGTACATCCCTTGGCCAAACACTTTCTGGCTTTCATTAGGGAAATGATTCCAGAGTTTACTCTGCGTTTGTCTCCGTACACCATAAACGACTCTTTCCCTGGCGGGTTTACTTTTACTATCTTCTTTCTACATAGTATTTCTGCATCATTGGCGCTAAGCCAATCCATTCCTAAAACTATGTCGAATCCATTTAACTCGATAGGCAATAATTCCTCTTGGAACTTATTCCCATCCAAGTCAATGAGGATGTTTTTCATACGATGGCTAACAGGTACAAACTTGCCACTAGCAATCTCGACTAATAAGGCATTAACTAGCCTATCTACAGGCAAAGCTAGCTTTCTACCAAATTCATGCGATATAAAGGAGTAATTGGCTCCAGAATCAAACAAAATTTGGGCAGGCAATTCGTTTACGAGAAAGGTACCTGAAGCAACATCGGCTTCTTCTTTCGCAGCTTCGAGGGTCATCTGAAAGGCTCTCGCCTTCGGCTTTGGTGGTAGATTGGGTTTTGCTGCGTCCTTCTTCTTTGGGCAGTCCCTCAAAATATGCCCTTCTTCATTGCACCCAAAACATACGTTCTTATTGAAGGTGCATTCATCGGCATAATGCCCTGGCTTTCCACATTTGTAACAAGTGACTTCCATGCTGCACTTCCCAGCATGTTTCTTCTTACACTTGTTACACCACTTGGCTTCGCTTCCTCCTCCAAACTTTCTCGAACCAGTCTTCGAGAATTTGTTCTTTTTATTGGAACCTGAAGTTCCTTCAAACTTTCGCTTTTCGCCAACTTCAACCTTGCTGGCGGCTCTCCCTTTTATCATATCTTCAACAGACTTGGCAGCCCAGATAGCTGCCTCCAAAGTAAGTGCCTGACGTACTGGCACCGCATACTCCCATGGAAGTCCCTTTGCGTACCTGTCTATTTTTGCCAACTCATCTGGGACAATACGCAAAGCAAACTCCATTTTGTCTGTGAAGTTATTTGTATATTCGTCAACGGTCATACTCCCCTTCTGCAACGTTAGAAATTGGTTTTCTAACTCAAGTACGTTTTGGGCCGAGCAGTACTTGCGCTTGAAGTGCACTAAGAACTCTGCCCAAGTTAATTGCAGTGGCTCGTTAGGGCTTAGGGTTTTCCCCAAAGTGCTCCACCAACGGGCAGCACTACCCCTGAACTGACGTACTGAAAACGTAGTTTGTAACTTGCCTTGGCAATCACAAGTCATGAAAGCCAACTCCATTTCCGAGATCCAATCCATTACTCCGACAGGATCTTCTTTTCCATTGAAGGTCGATGGCTTGCAAGTCATAAAGTCCTTATACTTGCACCCATTTCTCTCCGCTCTACGCTCGTGGTTATTCCTCCTAACCACAAACGGTTCACCATGACCAACCGATCTGCTACTGTTCCCTTCTTCAGATCGATCGTTATTTAGTTCACGTTGTTCAACAGGAACTGAAGGTTCATCCCTGTCGTTCAGCAACATTTGCCTCAATTCCTCCCTCTGTTCAGCCAACATGGCCTGAATCATAGTTCGTACTCCAGCCATAGTGATGGGTTCGGGTGCAGCTCCTACTATAGGCACCTGTTCCACCACTGGAGGTTGAGGTTGTTGGTTTCTGTTTGCATTTCCAGCTCCACTCCGAGTTCTTGTCATTACAATCTATATACCGAATAAGGGGAAATTTAGGTCTTTATCCTTGTTAGACATGTCAATTCCCTTATCACTCCGAAACGTTTACATGTTAGTTCTAATCTCGTATTCATACACTTAGAATCCTACACACATAAGGTTTCCAGATCCGGTCGGCAACAGACCATAGATCCGAACAAATAATGGCACACATGGCAAACACATAGCATTTAGCACATAAGGGCATTTTAGGCATCTTCCCTAAAATAAACTAGTGCTCGTGTCTAAAATATGGTAGACACTCATCTCACAATCATCACTTAGCATTCTAAGTTCAAGTGTAGAAATTCTACAATTTCTTAGTTCGCTTAAACTAATGCTCTGATACCAACTGTGACATCCCCAATTTCACGGCCAGAAAAGACCGATTTAATTTATGCTTTTTAAAATAAAATCAGAGAAATCTTTTTAAAAGATGTTGCGGAATTGGTCCCCAAACAAAATATGATAAAAGTTTATCAAAACCCTTCATTAAGAAGGTATATGTTTTCCATATATATATCAAAACCTCGGGATGTCATGTTCCGATACAGATCCAAAAGCATAAACAAGACATTATAAGCCTTTCAACAGTTATTTACAACTACTGGCCTATAATCCAAAAATCTCTCGTTGTCCTCCGACTATGCTCGGGGTCCACTACCTGTAATCATAAAACTGAGTGGGTCAGGCTTGGGAGCCTGGTGAGCATATAGGGTTTTCAACCCACAATAATAATATACTTATTAAGTTCACCAATCAACAATAACCCTGATTACCCATTCCCGTTGTCCTCACTTCACGTCCCTAAACACCTATCACAAGGGACTTAGCCTAAGGATTATCATCGGGATGGAAACTACTGCTAAGGGGTTTCCTCAGCCATACATGTCCTTAAGGCAACCATGAGGGGGATGAAGTACGCCAATGAACATTTAATTCATCAACACCTACAAGTTGCGAACCTGCTAGTGTTCCACTGGACTATCTAGAAAGTCCGTGGTCGTCATCTATACTTCGCTAGATGACTACAACAACAACACAACATCGACATCGAGGCCTCTCACCATTTTAACACACATCAACTATTTCATCTACCCATGTTCTACCCAACATATTTTGTAGATAAAAAGCATATACAGTTTAAAACTTGTATAAAACGTCAATTCAACAGTCACCTCGAATAAACAATTAGCATATTTACACATAACACGTATTTCAAGGTAAATACTTCATATCTATGTGTAAATTGAAAGTAACTACACACTCACTTATTTTGGTGAAAATCGGGCAGCAATTCGTTTCCTAAAACGATCGTTTCTAATAAAACCGGGAGTTTTATTGAGAAACCGGGCTCTGCAAAAGTCGGGCTTCGAAACCGAAAAGATAAATTTTCCGGGCTTCTCGGGCACTTCGTGGGGTATTCCGGGCTTTACAATCGATATCGGGGCTTTGCGGGATGTTAATATGAAGAAAATATGGGTTTAGGGGCTAAATATGGCAAAATTCCAAAAATACCCGGGAGGTCTCGCACCCTCCTATTTATAGGGGGAAGCTTCTGATCGGACGGCCAGGAGGCTTCTGATCCGACGGCTGAGAAGGCTCGCAGAGGGGGAGGCTCGCATGAGGGCTGCGCGTGCGAAGGGCTCTCTGGCGGCTTGTGATTGGACCGAGGTCTAGGGTCCGAAGTAGGGGGTTCATGGCGCCTGCGAGGGTTCGGACTCATGAGTCACTACACACGCGTCGGATGCGAGGCTCGCCACCGAGGCTTCTACGTGTAGTCAGCGGATTGGACCGCAGCTCGGACTCGGAAGGACATGACACGCCTCGCCAGGTGGCTTCGTGACTCAGCAGCCTGGTGACTCAGCAGCTTCGGTGACTCAGCAGCTTCGGTGACTCAGCAGGACACGTGTCACATGCGAGGCGAGGGTGACGTGGCAAAGTGTGACTATGCGAAATTTCTCGGTTTTCGCGCCAAAACTTCTAAAATCCATAACTTTCGCATACGAGCTCCGTTTTTGACGTTCTTTATATGCACGCGTAGCTAAAATTACGATCTACAACTTCCGTTTAGACTTCGTCGGCTAATTTTGATTTTAATTTTTATATTATTATTTTTAACAGACCGGGACAGGAAATCCGTTAAAAATTCATAACTTCTTCATCCGACGTCCGTTTTCGTCAGACTTTTTACCGTTGTGCTCCTAATGACGAGACCTTCAATTCTCGTTTAGGTTGTGTCGGCTAAAAATCGCTCGATCTAAAATTCGAGTTTTTAGCTGTCTACTGCTACGCTGAAACTTCGAAAAATCATAACTTCCTCATACGAAGTCAGATTTGGGCGTTCTTTTTATCGAACTTCTCGGTTTAACGAATACTACAACTTTCTTTTAGATTACTAAGGCTAAAAAGTAGTTTATCAAAAACTCACTTTTTACGACATTCAGCACCGTGTCGGTTTTGTCGCGAAACTTCGACAGGTCATAACTTCTTCGTTATAACTCGGATTTTGGTATTCTTTATATCCCCGAAATCCTTGTTTCAACCACTACAACTTTATGTAAAGATATCGGGCTTATCTCACACTTTAATTTTGACGCTTATTTTTATTCTTAATTAATTAAAACCTAATACTTAAGCATAAAACACATAATTCACATAATATTCACATAACTCCTTTTCATTTCTTCAAAATGAGTTACATTGGTTAACCTAGACTATCAACTCAATATAAATGCCTAGTCTAGAAACACGAGTGTTACAATTCTCTCTCTCTTAGGATGATTCCGTCCCCGGAATCACATATCACCAAACAACTGCGGGTAGCGACTCATCATGTCACTCTCCGTTTCCCAAGTGAGATTTGGTCCATTCGTATGTTTCCAGCGCACAAGCACTAGATCGACCATCTTGCGTCGTAACTTCATAGTCTTACGGTCAACGATTGCCTCAGGTTCTTCGATCAACCTCTTGTTTTCATCCAACCTTAACTCAAAAATCGGAATTATGTCGGGCACATCTCCTGTGAATTTTCTCAAATAACACACATGAAAGGTGTTATGAATACCCTCTAGTTCTTCCGGTAACTCTAGCTTGTAAGCTTGATTCCCGATCCTTTGAAGAACTTTAAATGGTCCAATAAACCTTGGACTCAACTTCCCTCGTTTCCCAAATCTTATAAGTCCCTTCCTCAGCTGCGACACATGAAAAGTGTCATGAATATCCTCTAATGGAACCACTGGCCTCTCAGCATAATTCAGGCTCGCATCCACCTGAATATCCTCTAATGGAACCACTGCCGACTCATCAGCTATACACTTCCTCAGCTGCGACACATGAAAAGTGTCATGAAACTGCCCCAACTCTGCTGGCAAATCCAAACGATAGGCTACCCGGCCTACCCTCGTGATCACTCGGAAAGGACCAATATATTGGGGCCCCAACTTGCCCCTCTTCCTGAATCGAATCACTCCTTTCCAAGGAGAGACCTTCAAGAGTACAAGGTCGCCGACCTGAAAATCAAGCTCAGACCGGCGTCTGTCTGCATAGCTCTTCTGACGACTCTGAGCGGTCAACAACCTCTGTCTTACCTACTGGATCTGCTCTGTCGTCTGAAGCACATTCTCTGTACTACCCATCACACACTGTCCAACCTCTCCCCAACAAATGGGGGTCCGACACCTCCTCCCATACAACAGCTCAAAGGGCGGCATACCAATGCTCGAATGATGGTTGTTGTTGTAGGAAAACTATGCCAAGGGCAAGTACGTATCCCAACTCCCCCCGAAATCCAACACACATGCCCGGAGCATGTCCTCGAGTGTCTGAATCGTCCGTTCACTCTGTCCGTCTGGCTGGGGATGATATGCGGTACTAAAATGCAGCCTAGTACCCAACTCCTCATGAAACTTCTTCCAGAATCTGGAAGTGAAACGTACATCTCGGTCTGAAACAATCGAGATCGGCACCCCATGCCGAGATACCACTTCCCTCACGTACACCTCTGCCAATTTCTCTGCTGAAGAACTCTCGCTGATAGCAAGAAAGTGAGCGCTCTTCGTTAACCTGTCCACAATCACCCAAATTGCATCAACTCCCCTGGCAGTCCTTGGCAATTTGGTGATAAAATCCATGGTGATATGTTCCCACTTCCATTCGGGAACCTCCAACGGTTACAACTTACCATGCGGCCTTTGGTGCTCGGCCTTAACCCTATGACAGGTCAAGCACCTCTCAACAAACCACGCAACATCCCTCTTCATACAGGGCCACCCATACTCCTTCCTCAGGTCCAAATATATCTTAGTGGCCCTAGGATGGATCGAAAATTTCGACTGATGAGCCTCTTCCATCAAAATTGTACGCGCTCCTCCCACATACGGCACCCAGATACGCCCCTGAAATGTCATAAGCCCCCGATCATCGGTAACGAACTCTGAAACCAAACCAACAACCTGCTCTTTCTTCTGCATGTCAGGTTGCACAGCCTCGGCCTGTGCCCCACGAATGGCGTCCAACACTGGAGCTATCACGGTCAATCTCAAACATACATCCCGCAGCGGGGTGCTCTCCGCCCTGCGGCTCAGTGCATCGGCTACAACATTAGCCTTGCCCGGGTGGTACATGATCTCACAATCATAATCCTTGACCACATCCAACCACCTTCTCTGTCGCATATTTAGGTTGGGCTGATCCATCAAATATTTCAAACTCTTATGGTCCGTGTATATCGTACACCGAACCCCATACAGGTAGTGACGCCAAATCTTGAGGGCGAACACCACTGCCCCCAACTCTAGATCATGGGTGGGATATCTCATCTCATGAGGCTTCAGTTGCCTCGATGCATATGCTATCACATGCCCTCTCTGCATCAGCACCGCCCCCAACCCCAAAATCGATGCGTCACAGTATACCACAAAGTCCTCCATCCCTTCCGGGAGGGCTAACACCGGGGCTTCACATAACCTTTGGCGAAGTGTCTCAAAGGAGGCCTGCTGCTCGGGGCCCCATGAAAAAGCAACACCCTTTCGGGTCAACCTGGTGAGTGGCATTGCGATTTTAGAGAAATCCTTGATAAATCTTCGATAATACCCTGCTAACCCTAGGAAACTCCTGATCTCGGAGGGTGACCTCGGCACCTCCCAACTCATCACCGCCTCAACTTTGGCCGGGTCGACCAATATCCCTTTCTGGTTAACGAGATGTCCTAAGAACTGGACCTCCCGCAACCAGAAATCACACTTGGAGAATTTGGCATAAAGCCTCTCCGATCTCAGAACTCCGAGAACCTCTCTCAAATGCTCCTCATGCAGCTCTCTAGATCTCGAATATACCAAAATGTCATCGATAAATACAATCACCGACCGATCCAGCATCGGCCTGCACACTCGGTTCATGAGATCCATGAACACTGTCGGGGCATTGGTGAGCCCAAAAAGGCATCACCACAAAATCGTAATGCCTATAACGCGTCCTGAACATTGTCTTCTGGACGTCCTCATCCCGCACCCTCAGCTGATGATATCCAAACCTCAAATCGATCTTGGAGAACCAAGATGCTCCCTGCAACTGATCGAACAAATCATCGATCCTCGGCAATGGGTAACGGTTCTTGACCGTCAGCTTGTTCAACTCCCGGTAATCAATGCACATCCGGTGTGAACCATCCTTCTTCTTGACGAACAGGATAGGTGCTCCCCACGGCGAGCTGCTCGGCCGAATAAACCCCTTCCCCAGCAGCTCCAGAAGCTGCGAGGATAAATCTTGCATCTCTGGAGATGCAAGGTGATAAGGCACCTTAGCGATAGGCGCGGCCCCCGGAACAAAATCGATACTAAACTCCACTTGCCTCACAGGAGGCACACCCTGCAACTCCTCAGGAAATACATTAGGGAACTCACGCACTATTGGAACCTCCACAACAAACCTCAGTCTCTCGGAATCCACCCGCATATCCATCACATACGCCACAAAACCCTTACAGCCCTACTGTAGACACTGCCTTGCCCTAGCGGCCGAACAAAACGCTGATCCAGAACGTGTACCCTCGCTGTACACCGTAAGAACTTCCCCACCAGGGTCTCGTATGGTCACCAGCTGGCACTCGCAGTCGATAACCGCACCGAATCTGCCTAACCAGTCCATGCCCACAATGGCACAGACATCACCCATCACAATAGGAACCAGATCAATTGGGAACTCAACACCGAAAATCTCGACTACGCACCCTCGGAGAACCTCCATGGCATATATCACCCTCTCGTCAACTATGGAAAGTCACAAAGGCCGACTCAATGCCTCACGACTAACACTGATATGCTGACTAAAAGCCAAAGATACAAAACACCGACTCGCACCCGAGTCAAATAACACCAAGGCAGGTACAAAATTCACAAGAAAAGTACCTACGCATAACATAATATAAGCATAATATCTCAACATCAAAATAAATACACGAAAGAATACATACCAGCCACGACATCGGGTGTTGCGCGGACCTCCTCCGCTGTCAACTGAAAAGCTCTCCCTCGTGCTCTCGGCGCCTCGGCCTTCACTGGCCGACTCTCGGTAGCTCTGATGGCGGCAGGGGCAGATCCCTGAGTTGCTCCTCGAGATGATCCTCGCAATTGCAGACACTCTGCCTTCCGGTGTCCGGTCTGGTTGCAGTGAAAACACACCGCAAACCCCTTGCAGCAGTCCTTGGCCATGTGCCCCTCCTTGCCACACTTGTAGCAAGATCCCGCTCTCCAGACTCCATCATGACCCTTGTTACACTTCCCACAAGTGCGGCCCTTCTGGCTCCCTGTTTTGGGATCAGCGGGCTTGGCCCGCTTGGCTGCCGGCTGAGACTGCGCTGGCCGCCGATCCCTCCCCTGAGACTCCGCCTCCTCTCTGGTTTGAGTCTCTAGCTCAATCTCCCTCTTCCGGGCATTTGCCTGAAGCGCGGCAAATGTCCGGTACGAGGAGTTCGCCGCGAGCTCCCGAATGTCTCGCCTCAAGATACTCAAATATCGGCTCATACGTGCCTGCTCGCCGCGAACTCCCGAATGTCTCGCCTCAAGATACTAAAATATCGGCTCATACGTGCCTGCTCAGTGGACACGTGCTCAGGGCAGAACATCGCCCTCTCATGGAACATCCTGGTAATCACCGTAACAGACTCAATACCCTGCTTGAGGGTCAGAAACTCCTGGGCCAAACGCTCCCTCTCCACCTGGGAAACGTACTCATCTCGAAACATGGCAGTGAGCCTCTCCCAGGTCACTGCCGCAAGCTCAGCATGCGTAAAGTGCGCCGTCACAAACTTCCACCAGTCCTTCGCTCCAAAGCGAAGCTGGTTCAGCGCGAACCGAACCTTCAAATGCTCAGGAGTTGAGAAAGTGAAGAAACACCCCTCCATGTCTGAAATCCATCTCATAGCCGCCACCGGGTCCTGGGTCCCATCAAACTCTGGTGGTTTTGTGTGGCTGAACTCTCGGAACAGCAACGCATCACCACCCTGCGGCCTTGCGGCAGCGATAGCTGTGGTGGCCGCTGCAACAACAGCCTTAGAAAGAGCGGCATAACGCTCTTCCAAGGTCTCAATCAACGTGGTCTTAATAGACCCGAACATCTCTGGTATCTCTGCCCTGATGGCCGCAGCCACCTCCTCATGGATGATCCGACGGATCTCCTCATCACTGGTCTCACTGCTCACAGGCATCAGATGTGTCCTCACCATGATCTACCTCTAAAATACAACATACGATAAATTAGAATCCATTCAAGCATACTCACACTTGACAACTCATACCTCCTTGATCCTTGGTATTCCAAGGATTCCTACTTGGGCTGTACACCGCTCCGGTGCTTTCAGTAGTACGGGCCCAATACTACTGTCCGCACCGTCTCAGGATACACCCCACGTCCTCCTCCTCAGATCCCAAATTCCAAGTACTCTATCATGCACAATCCACTCTCTAACAAATCTCTCATAAGCCCCTCGCTGCTACCTACTCACTCTCAAGAATCTCATAGCAGCTCACCTCTCCCTAGGCTAAGGCATCACAAATCAGGCCGCTCTAGTCCTAATAGGAGTACCTAGCCTACTCTAGCATGAGAATACATCATATCAATATCAATATCACATAACATGAGGGTATTTTAGGAAATCACCGTTCGGGCGCGGACTGATCGTACACACAACTCTGCTCTGTGTTCTTCCAAAAATCTTTTACTCTTTTTGAAAATACTTCACAAATCCTCAGTTTGAGTTCAAATACGCCCGAAGGTGTACTCAAATCCCTCAAACCAAGGCTCTGATACCAACCTGTAACACCGAGAATTTCAAAATAATTTTTTGCATAATATAAAAACATATTCATTTAATTTTCATAAAAACATCAATGTTTGAAATTCCAATCCATGTCATACAAAGAATCCCAAGATCACATAACATAAAAATCCCATGTGTGTGTACTGATTAAGCCGGTGCCTTCCCACGGTCATCACTAGTACCTGAAACAAATAACACCGACACTGTAAGCACAAAGCTTACTGAGTTCCCCAAAATACCACACATAACACATATTAGCCACTCGAGGCTATAACTTTGTGGGCCCATAGACCCTACTCTGTGAACCCTCTGGTTCTAACTCTGGGAACCTTCCGGTTCCAACTCTATAAACATGCACAACATAAATCACATAGAAATAATGCAATACAACACATAACATACATATAGCATACAAACACTCTGTCACATAACTCTGATTACATACTCAAGGTAAAGTATAGTGAGAAGACTCACCTCACGTATCTCGATAACTCGCAAATCCCGGAAACCCCTCACGCTCGATCCTCCGAGCTATAATCCTCCTATAACACCATATATCTCTAATTAACACTTTCACAACCAAGGTTGACTACCCCTATCAAGTCAACGTTGGTAAACTCTGGTCAACAGTCAATGGTCAACTTTGACCGGACTCGGCGAGTGCACTAGAGTGACTCGGCGAGTCTATACGTGTTCACTGACTCCCTAGGATCCTCTCTTGACACGTTGAGTACTTCCCTGACTCAACGAGTTCCACATGGCATCAATCGCGGGGCCACCACGACTCAACTCGCCGAGTCTCAAGAACAATTCGGCGAGTGCCAGCTTGACTCAGTCCACTCGACAACCCTCTCTGACTCACTGAGTCAACCCCTTAACTCGGCAAGACCACTCGCTGAGTGGTTAAGGATAATCTTTATGCTACTCGCCGAGTCTGTTCTTCAGACTCCGCGAGTCCATGCCATGCATCAACTCAAACTCGCTCCTGAGGTCAGATCCATCCCATTAACTCATAGATCCAGTCCTTCCAAGTTCATTCATCTCGTAAAGTCACTATCTTGGCTACCATGCGACGCCTACAAGGCTTCTTTTTATGAAATGACATCTAAAGTGGTAACCTAAGTCCCCAACTCAAAAGGAAAGGCATAAAGTAGAGCATTTGGGACTCTCTGGACCTACTAAGGTCCAGATCTAGGCACCACTTCCCCATGGGACCTCTCACACTCCAATTACAAGGTAAACAAGGCATGAAGAACCCCTAGATTTGACCATATCAATAAAAACACGAGAATAAGCTCTGAATATTACCTCAAATAGCTTCCTCTGCCGAAATGGAAGTAGATCCAATCTCCCCAACTCTCCTAGCTTGGCCTTCCTCTTCCCTTCTTGCTAACACACATAAGGATGGTGAACAAATGCCTCTTTTCTCACTCACAAGGACTCTCAGATGCTCTGGTGCTCTCAAGGTCAAAGGTAGCCGCAAAGAAGGGTTATAAGGTCCTTTAAATAGGGCTCAGAGCCAGGAAATTAGGGTTTCATTAAACAGTATGGACTCGCCGAGTCCATTCTTGGACTCGCCAAGTCCGGACACGAACCCGCGTCCAAATCCGCGATCATACTCGGCGAGTCTAGGCTCCAACTCGCCGAGTCTCCTCACAAATTACCAAAAATAAATAAATGAATAATGCCTGGGAATCCGGGCTGTTACAGAAAGAGGGAAGTTCACAAGGAAGCTAGAGAACAAGAAGCAAGTTTAGATTCAACATTATCTTCAGATTTTTGAGTTGTTGAATGTATAAAGTTCATACCTCTACACCTTTCCTTTTAGATTGAAATTCTAGGTCATATTTGGATGGCTTTTGTCCCTTTCTTGGATGTTCTTGAAATTTGAAGAACTCCAAATGGATAAGGTTGGAAACTTGATCCATTAAGTCACTGTGGAAGAGTACATATCGGGGCATAAGCTTAGATCTTGAATGATTAAGCTCTTAATGTGGAAATTGGCTTCATTCCCGTAGCCACGATGTGGTGAAGTGTAACCACGACATGGAAAAGTTAGAATTCACGATTGCCTTGTTTTGGAATTACCACGTCGTGGCAATGTCCTTCATGGTTGACTGTTTGACTTTTTGTTCCAACAGCATGGCGAAGGAGGGCCACAATGTGGCAATGAGTTTTACCAATGTTGATTGTTGAATTTTTGAAGGGTTTTAGACTATTGATTAAAATTCAATATGGTTTTGTTGTCAGTCGGTTTGTGGGAGGAAGCAGTACAGAAAGGGGAGCATGTCGTTGTGTTTATGGGTTCTTCAATTAAGGTGAGTTTTCCTCACTACACATGTGGGTCGAAGGCACGAATACCGGTTCACTAGTTTCGTTTATCATTTAGTATAGGGATACTATAGGGACTGCATGCATTCACGTAGGATAGAACAGGGACTCTGGATCTAGGCTTTCTTGCATGTTCCTTGTTTTTTTGTGGCTCTACAATAGGATCATCTGTCCGAGTGTCTATCTCTCCTCTGGGTACATATATGCAATCCTTGGAGTGTTGGTTATGTATCAATGTGTATAGGATGTTGCTATGATGTAGTGATCTGTTAGATGTGTGTGTGTGTGTATGTATGTATGTATGTATGTATTCCTGTATGATATAATCTAGCAGTAATGGTATGCTAGTTAGAGTACCTGTAGGCTACTTAGCATATAGTGGAATTCCCAAAGGATTGTATGTAGTAATGTATGATAGCCTGAGAACTCTTGATCTAGGCTTTCTTGTATGTTCCTTGTTTGGTTGTAGCTCTAGAGTAGGATCATCTGTTCAGGTGGCTATCTCACATCTTGGTACATATGGTTATGCATTCCATGAAGGTTAGCTAGTAGCAAAATAGTGTGTTGTAAGGAGTCTAGTAGGCGGTATTAAGATGTATGATTGATAATTTCCTTTATTATGTGTCCATTTGATCCTTGATGGGTATATGTCGACATATGGTATCAGATGAGGTTGAGGTAGTCCAGCTACGTGTTGTAGGCCAAGATACCATGTGCGGGCCAGCTGAATGTCATATGCATAGAGGCTTGGGATGAGCAGTTGGGTTGAGGCGATAGGCCAACATACCCGGGGTAATCCAATCCCATGATTATGGACCTGATATGCATTCTAGTATGTTTGTTGTATGGGGTATTTTAGGGAACTAACTAAGCTTTGTTCTTAGCCAATTATATATGTTTTAAAGTTCTATCGGTTATCATAGGAAGGCGACGGAGTGACTATACTCATTCATTGGAATCAATAAAGATACCGCATTATTATATTACTCTAATTTTTAACAAATGTAAATTGGAACAAATGGTATTCTTAATACAAATTTTATAATATGCAGTTTTTCGTTAATAAAACGAGAATTTTTGGTTCTAAAAATGAGACGTTACAAGTTGGTATCAGAGCCCTGGTTTTATGGATTTGGAGGAACACTTGTGTGAATCCAAACTCAAACTAGGATCTGAGAATTTTCACAAAAAAGTTTTTGAAAAAGAAGTTTATAATAAAAAAGGTCGGGTTTGTGACAAGGGCTCGATCTCTTGTGTTGTTCTTATTTGATAGTTGGCTTGGGATCAAGAATGTGGACCATGACTTAAACTTGGTTTTACAGGGAGATGTAGCGTGTACAGTCAGCCGGAGCCCGAACAGGAGATTGGTTCCCAAAATACACATGCTTGTTATATGTGCTAAATTTGAAATTGCTTCTATGTGAATTATTAGAAAAGCACACTAGTTGATAAGATAATTTCTTTAGAAACTATTGGATATAAATGCCTGATTTCCGTGATGCCTTATGATATAAGAAATTGCTTGTTATAAGCTATTTGATTGTATGATTTCTAAGTGTATAATGTATAATGTCAAAATTAAATAGCCTTAGAATGATTAACTTTTCCTTATTTCATGTTCCTGGTTTGGTTATGGACTTAGGGTAGATTCAATTATTTGACATTCTATCTAACCCCGTATTGTGTACAACAAACATGAACAAAGAAACTACTGGTGTGGGAGCATGGAAAGCACAAAAGAAGGAGTGCCTAGGAAGTTAGTTATAGCTCGTAGGAGAATGTAGGTGTTAGCACACCTAGGAGTGGTCTAGTGCAGTGACTTAGGACCTTAGGATTGTTGGATTAATGTCTAAGTCCATAACTATAATTGGTAAGACTTGACCCGACCCGACATGGTCCATTTGGGTTCCACGACATCATGCACTTGGATACTATATAATGAGAGAAATAAGACACTTATGGTTATTAATATATTATAAGTTCTAGTATATTAATAATAAGAATAACAAGATTAATTAATTAGTATTGATCAATAATTAATCTAGGATTAATTTAGTGATCACAAGAAGACTAATTAAATATATGGGTTGATTGTGTAAATCATCCATACTGGTATAGTGGGCTAATACACCATGGATAATCAAGTTGGGCTAAAACCCATAGGATGGTCCATGGATGCTCCATGGTGTATTTGAACCCATGGATCCAAGGAAATGGAAAGTCATGACAATTAGGGTTTACTCTAATTGTAACACTATATAAAGATCTTATTCTTGACCAAAATCGGCACTAGAGTGTGTAAAAATAAGGGCTAGCCGATTTCATGAGTTGTGGATTTCTCTCAAGTTATTCCAAGTGTATTTGGTGTTGTGTGAACCATTTGAGGTGTCACACTTGGGGCACTAGGCACTCAAGCTTCATGAAGACTTTTTACATCAAGAGGTATGTATTCTATCTTGTTATATTCATTGTTTTATATGCTAGATTAGGATAATACCTTGGATGTTCATATTTGCATGTATAATAGAGAAAACATAGATCCAAGGTATTTAGGGTTGCATGTAAACTTAGGAGTGTTAGAATGCTTAAAACCCAACAGTGGTATTAGAGCCTAGGCTTGTTTTCTTGTTATACTTGCAAAACTGCTTAAAAAATCGAAATTGTTGGTGTCTGATCATCAGACTCGGCAAGTCCATCAGGAGACTCGGCGAGTCCATGCCTAAAAAATGATCAAATCGATCCAACTCGCCGAGTTGGTTCATGCACTCGACGAGTTGGACCCCCAGACAGCATAAATTCGACTTTTTTGGCTGGAATTGGACTAGGAACATTACCCTAAGATGTTTTTGGACTTATAAACTTGTTTTTGATGTGGTAATGTTCATGCTAATCCAATTTCAAAGATAATTGTCAATAGATTCATGTTTTGTATTAGTTTAAGGTTTAGACTAATTACATGAAAAAGTTTGATTTGAATTATCTTGTTCTTATGAGTTGCTTAGATTAATAGAAAAGTTGAGTGAAATAGTTGTTTTCAATCCAAATTAATCTAAGAGTAGATTCTAAAATGTGTTTTAGTAACTTGTCCTCAAGTTATATGAAAAGTCACATTTAAGTTTCATAAAAATCATAATAGTTGGCAAAGGTTACAAAAATGAAGACTCTAGTTCTAATTAAATGGGTTTATGACTTCATATCTTGTCCTCAAGTTATGGAGGACCAAGATTCTCTTCATTAAATAATAAATAAATAAAAAAAGTGTAACCTTAATTAATTCCATAAGTTATAAAATAAAGGAAAAAGTTAATTATTTTATTAGTTTAAAGTCTTCCATAATTTGTCCTCAAGTTATGGTCTTCCGTAACTTGTCCTCAAGTTATGGAACTTGAAGAGTTTTTGGATTAAAACTACTTTAAACACATAAGTTATGGAATTAATTAGTTTTGAATAGTTTCAAAACTTGCCATCAAGTTTTGGAATTTGAAAAGTTTTCACTTATGAATACTTTAATTCCAAGTTAGCCCTTAGAAGTTTAAAGAGTTAAAATTCAACCCTTATACTTTATTATATTATAAGTTAATAATATATATATATATATATATATATATATATATATATATATATATATATATAAGAGTAAAGTCAGTCTTACCGCTAGTACGCCTCATTCACGAAGCCGGTCTATAAGGTGGGTATAAGGTTGTTGCCTATAAAATGGCAACTTAATGGGTGTCCAGTCTCACCCACCGCTTGCTTGACTGGTGGAGGGTCGTTAGCCGAACGGGTTTGACAGGACTAGAATTCTCCCTTCATTAAAAGTATTAATGATAAATACTAAGTAACTAAACTCTTAATAATACCCAATCTTAGTTACTTAGGAAAATGTGAAAAAGGTGCTAATCCATGAAATTACACTTTGCACTTTGTTTTAAGTCGGTTAGTGGAGCGTGTTTGGCTAACCGGCACACTAACTCATATTTAACAAGGTAGGCAAAGAATAACTTAATTTTTATCATAGTATGAATGGAGCGTGTGTGGTTAACCGGCACATCGATTGAGGGGTAAACACTAAAGGGTAACAAGTAATTTGCATGGTTACCTCACACCTTGTTTTGTGATCCTCGGCATCCCAGTCACAAAACCTGAAGGGCACACTCAAGATTGAAACATGCCATTGAACAGTTCAATGAATCTCAAAGATCTAGGAGTTTCAAAAACCAATTAAAACCTAATAATACATTTCGTTTATCTTGGTGGAAATTGGTGAATCGTCATTCATCTACCTTCAAATATTTTATAGCTTGGATTACGGCATACCTCTTCTGAGTTATAAAATAGTTTGTTGGGTCCTAGCCTTAATATTTCATATTGGGTGTCATATTAAGGACTTAAGATCAACTATCTTGAATATCTCCCAAAAGGTGTCTGGTTTAGACATTTATGATCTTCCCAAATCTCTTGAAACAAGCTTTCCTAAATGAAGATAATGTCCCATGGAAATCATACTTCTTTCACCTCCTCCAGTTATTCTCCGAACCCACAAGTTCAAGGTCACTCAAGCCCTATTGGCAAGGCAAGGTCTAAGTGTGATCACATCTTGGAGATGTAGTCACATATTGACAAGCCGGGAGATTTGCATGTCAAAGTCTTGAGAAAGTTGGTGGTTCAATCACTTTCTAAGTTACATAGTGAGTTCCTTTGGGACACCTATGAGACAGACTATGACAAGACCCTTAATGATCTTATCTATTTGTTAAGATCAACTTTCTTAAAACTTCATGGACATTGACAATAGTGACACAGGAAATCCAGGAAAGCTCTCTCTTCCCATAGTCAACTCGGTTGACCAAATGGTAAAGAGAAAAGCTAAGAATGTGATAGTCCCGTGTACCATTTTCAAAGGGTCCATATGTTTATATTGCCAAAGAAAGGGGCATTAGTTGCGAAGCTGCCAAATTTACCTAAGGATGTTAAAGCCAATAAGTTTGACTCTACTTCAGGTAAAGTCCACTATCTAACTCTGTTAAGTTTCTATTATGATATTCTTGATACATGATGTGACTGGGTCACATGGTGATGTTTTAAGAATCAAAGAAAAAGTGAAGAAACTTAAAGGAAGAATATACTGAATCTGATCGCATAGATGGATTTCTATCGCGTAGTTTGAAGATCGGATTCTTGAGCTACTTCTTAGGAGTTATGAGATATTGCTTAGGAATGGATAACAACAAGTTTTCATATGGATTGTAAGGATAAGTTTTTCGCAAGTTTTAAAATAAAAGGAAAATTTTGATTTTATTTATTTTAAAATATCGTTACAATGGCAATTGAGGAAGAATTGTTGCTTATATGATTCCATTAATAGCAAGAGTGGAAATATGAAATTGATTCTTTCATTTGTGGTAATGTCTAAATTTACCAAATAAGGAAAGATTCTCATCACCCAAGTTTCAATTGGACCGGAACTTGGAATCATGCAAGTTGTATAGCATGATGAATGAGAACTTTCAAGTATTGGAAAATTAAGACTAATTACTTGTTCACATGGATGTGTGAGTCAAGGGAAGGACTAAGGGATCGAGTACACATTCTTGTGCACTGGTCAAGTCCACCACAAAGGATCGATAAGACTATTCGTCATAGTTTAGAAAAGCTCAGTAAATATGATTATACTTACAAGCTTAAGTGTAACTCTGAGACATTGGAAAAGGGTCCAGTGTAAGGCAGAGTGAATAAGAAGAATCAACTTAGGCAGAAAGATAAAAGTTTCTCAAATCTGAAAAGATGGGAGAGTACTTTAGTATCAGTTTTTATGATCATCTTAATGATTTAGAGACCTTATCACAATTCATCCTCTAAGTGCTTTCTTATAGCTAAGAAGAGGAACTATGAATTGTTGAAGTGGTTAAATCAAGAAGATGATTCATACTTCGTTCCAATACAAGTCTTAGAGTCATACTCCAAGATTGTAACTTGAGTGACATGTCTTAAAGAAGGTTTAAGCACTTGTTAAATGTAAGAGTAAAAGTTTTCTACTCTTGTACATTTGAAATTGGTAAGTTGTGATGTTTTGGATAAAACAAAGACCAACTTAGGCCAATTGTGTGAAGTGTTTGTCTTGGTTAGAATCCACACTATCTCTTGGATGTTTAACAAGGGAGTCTTATAGGTCAAGAGGACAGTGGGATTCTTAAAGGTCTTGAAAGTCTCAAGAACTAATCAAGAATAGAACCTGGAGTTCTTCACTAGCACACGGCTTGAGGTTTATAACCTATCGTGTTGACATATTCTGTTCCCATTCCAGTTAAAGTTGGCTTTGCATATGAGTTCTTACAGTTCTTAATGTGTTGCATAACAACTTGGAAGCAATGGAAGGCCCTTGAGCTGCCAGGTGGCAAGAAGTTAAGATTGAGTTCAATCCATATGAGTTTGGATTTGTCATTATCCTTGTCTTGTGACTATGGTTTTGACAATTCACATGGATAAGAACACATACACCATAAAAATCTAAGTGTCATAAGGTTTCTCTCCGATTCATGAAAATGATGGTGAGGAAACACTTTCACTAAGTAGATTTTAGCTAGTTAGCAATTGTGATATTTGCATTCTCAAAGCCGTTAGTGGAGCGTGTGTGGTTTACCAACACACTAACATGGACTTGTGAGAAATGGAAAAAAGGTCTAACCATTATGATTACGGAATCCTTCTTCATAATTGTTTAGATACACAAGTGTGCTATATAAGGGAAGGTGTATGATTTTGATAAAGTTTTATCAAAACAATCTAGTATCAGAAATCTGAACTTTGGTAAGAAAGTCAGTTGATTTCTTAGTACACGTCAAAGCTAGTGGGAGCATAAGTGTTATGCTAATAATCATCATGTTAGTGGGAGCATGATAATTATGATAATTATTGCAAGTTAGCAATGTTAATTATAGAAAACAAAAGTTTCAATTGGGAAAGAGTTGTTTTGCTATAATTAAGGGAGAGGAAATTATACTTCATCTCAAATCTATAAGCTTAGATCGTGAGGTTTTAATCATTTAGTCAAGGATATATATATGAATTTCATGTTGAAATGGCTCAACATAAGGAAATTTTGTATATGAGTCCATTATTTGCGTTCTAAATTTCGATTATGAAGTTAAAAGGTTTAGAACTGGATGTGACTAAAAAGGATTAAACAGTTGTCGAGGACAATCTAAGGTTTACCAAAGATTGGGTACTCAAGGACAGTTGGAAGTACAGTGATAATTCTGGAAGAACCATATTGACATAGTCTGTAAGGAGGCAACTCTTGTTCAGAAGTGATAGTCAAAATGGAATCTGGAAATGTTTCAAAGTTAGAATTTTCAATCTGTTTAAGATTAGAAAACTTAATGCAAGAAGGATGTTTCCAAGGAGCTGATCTCCTTTAGAATACTCTGTAATGATTGTTGTCAAGTCTTTCTGACTTTGTGCATAATCATTACAAGAGGATCAATGCATATAAGTTTAGAATCTAACAAATTTTCAGTAAATGACATGAATTTGGAATTCTTGTACTTGCAGTAAGGATTTTGGAGTGAGAAAAGAGAATCATTGAAGTTATGTTCAATGGATCTAGTTCACAAAGTAAAGATCATAGATAAACATAGTATGCATACTTGGTGTATAGCATGACTAGTGTTTAGAAAACATAGTGTACATGCTTGGAGCATGGGACAACTATTGTTTTAAATTCAAGAATAAAGTTGATATCTGAAACAGTATACAATGAATAATGTGTAATCATATGGTGATAAATAAAAGGTGTTTTATTGATGTTCATAGGTTTTGATACCATATTAGATTCAAATATTATTGTGTTTCACTTTGCATGTTTTGACTTCCTGAATAAACTGGGTTATTCTTCCTGAATGACTAAGTTATTCAAACCATCCACAATTGGTCATATGTTGGAAGTATATATGAATTAAGACTGTCATGGGTTGGCTTGTAGAGGTCTAAGGTGTTGGACAAAGGGCTATAATGCTCATGAGTGCTCATAAGTTCTGAGTATTGGATTCAACCCGCGCTTATTGGAATCACTTCATGGATTTTATCACGAGTGATCATGAGACGATAATATCTTATATTCTTCAAACCTAGAGATATGAGTTGTTACTGTGACTTGGTTGTACATTGATTGCACAAAAACGCATTTGGTAACTCGGTGCTATAAAATGTGCCTTTGTGTTTGATTCAACAAGTAGTAGAACAAGCCATATGAGTCGAATTTTATCCATTCCTTTTACCTTCAGGATAAAAGCGATATCTGTGGGTCCCTCGATGATTTGATGATGACAAATGGAAGTGCCCGGTCGGGCCAGGACTGATTTGATTTGTTCAATTAGTCAGTCATCATAAATCGGAAATCGGGAAACAACAAATGGACAGAGAGAATGATTATAATCCATTTCTCAGTTCATATGATATCTAGAATGGAGGAATATATGATCCCTTATGTCACACCCCGAAAACCAGAGGCGGAAACGTTCCCAGGGTTGACTCCACGTTGAGTATCAAATCCAATGCACATAGTAAAGAAATAATCACAAAACATTACATTACATAATATTGTTTACATCTGTTTGAAATTAAAGTTGTACATGTATTATACATATGTAATATAGACAAAAGTAAAGACGAGTATTCGGGACGCTCCGTCTTCTCCAAAAGGTTGCGGTGTACCTGTCTAACGTTGACCTGAGAATACAAGCAGTTTGAAAACCAGCATAAAGCTGGTGAGTTCATAAGCAGTTTAGTTTTGAAAAGACGAGTTCCTTTACGTTTTGAGAAAAGTTGTTGATGAAGAAAATCCCATATTTTCTTAATAAAAACAGTTTAGTTATCCCTTGATATAATTTCGAAAACGGTTGGTTATGACCTTCCAGGAAAATCCCATATTTTCCTTATAATTATAGTTATTCGTTTGTTTCTTTGTTCGAGTGTGTGCTGTTGTGTTACCCAGGAAAATCCCATATTTTCCTATATGATGAGTTGTCTATTCGTATCTAGATTCGTTAGTGATTTTAATGCTATCCTAGGAAAATCCCATATTTTCCTATGTTTTGAGTTATCTGTTCATTTCCATTTGATACTAGTTATTACCATGAGTATAATATTAGATAAGTATTCTAACCCTTAGTTATTCTACCTTTGGATGACTACTATCTACTAACTTAGTTGTATTTTCGAAGTTTTGGAACCACACAGAAGTGTACATTACAGTAATTTCGAAGTTCTGTTAAGTTCCAAAAGAGTACATTTCGCTGTGTATTCGAAGCTCTGTCGACATTCTGAGGAGGATCTATTTGAAGCTCAGTAGAGGTCCAGAGGCGTATTTTCGTATTCGTAGTCGTATTCGTATTCGTAGACGTATTTGCACCCTAATTAGTATTCGTTCTAGATTACATTCGTGTTCGTATTAGTATTCGTATTCATACTCCTATTAGTATTCGAATTCGTTATTCGTATTCGTAGATGTATTCGTACCCTAATTAGTATTCGTTCTAGATTACATTCGTATTCATATTAGTATTCGTATTCATACTCCTATTAGTATTCGAATTTGTTATTCGTATTCGTACCTAGTTATATTCGTATTCGCATTCGTTCTATTCTATTAGTCATATTTGTTATTATTAGTATAATTTCTTTTACAAGAGATAATGTAGATCGAAACACTTTTCGAAAGAAATCTACAATTAACCTGCAATTCGAAACCTTAGTTGTCTAGATCTTTGAAAATTAAGACATTTAGAAACTGAAACCATTAAGTTAAAAATTTATTTGAGTACAAGATACACTTGTACTTTTGCTTGTATTCCCCCCTGAAAACAGTTAAAAACAGTGAAAAAGGGTAGGGGTATGAACTCACCGGACGAGTAACGTGACGATTTCGGATGCTAAACTTTGGTCCGGGGCTTGTAAATGTGCAAGGTTCCTAAATATAATTTAAAGATACACATTTGTATCTAATTAGGACCTAGATTGATTGTTGGATATGGACAATTGCTTCAAGTCGCGAAAACACTCTGATATGAGTGTTTGGAGGGACCCGGGTGGCGTTTAAGGATGTGAAATGACACTAGGGACTTGGGACTTGAGTTTACTCCCCATGAGTAAACTAAAATAAGAGTTTTGGTCTAAATACACCCATTCCCCATGAGTTTACGGCCGTAAACTCATGGTGGGTGTGGTTTATGGTGCCAAATGACTTCTAACACTTAAGGGATAATTTCTAGACTTGGTTTAGGGACTTGGAATAGTTTTAAAACATAAAATAGACCCTTATATGGGAGTTTACGGCCTAGCATGGCTCCTTGGCCGTAAACTCCTATTTTTTCAAGATAATGGTGTTAAATGGTTCTAAAACAAATCACATGTGATTAATAGAATTATTCCAAGGCCTACCATGAATTTGTATGGGACATATGAGGTATTTATGGAGTTTACGGCCTATGAGACCCCCCTCATGGCCGTAAACTCTAATATATGGTGCTACAAGGTGTTTCAAGGTCTAAAACTTGCATAGAATGGCTTCTAAAATTCATCTAAAGGCTTTAGGGGTGTTTAGTTTGCATTCTAACACCAAAAATTTTGGAGTTTACGGCCCAAGAACAAGCCTTGGCCGTAAACTCTTAGAAATCCCATAAATGATGTGTTTTAGGCCCTTAAAGTATTTTTGGTTGGTCCCTTGATTTATTCCAAAGCTTTTGGTGGTGTTGGATGGCTTTCTAACACCTTAGATTTGGATTTATGTCGAGTTTTGGGGAGTTTACGGCCCAAGCACTCACCTTGGCCGTAAACTCATCTAAATCCCCCAAAAATCATGTTTCAAGTGTCCAAATGCTAAAACCAAGGTCCTATAATTCATATCTAAGCCATACAAGTGATTTGGAAGGGTTTAAGGGCATGAAAAACCCCATTTACATGAGTTTACGGCCCAAGCTTATGCCTTGGCTGTAAACTCCTTCAAATGGCTCAAAATCAAGGTTTTAAATGTTCCAAGTCCATATCTTGAAGTCCCTTAGCCATATCTAAAGTCCAATTGAGTCTAGGAAGGAGTTTAAGGGCTTAAAACCCTTCAAAATGGTGTTTACGGCCTAGGCAGCCTCCTGGGCCGTAAAATCACATATGAGGTCCAATTTCATGATTAAATGTCAATTTTGGAAGCTAAACATGCTATAGATTAAGGCTAGGAAGGTGCCTTAAGGATTTGAGGCCTTAAAATTGAGTTTTGGACACTAAATCTTTGGATTTAGGAGAGAGGTTAGAGAGACAGTAGAGAGAGAAGGAAAAAGCTTCAAATGAGAGGTTAAACATTCTTATATAGTTCCTAAAACTTGGACACGGTGGAATTCTACCCGATACCGGCCTTAAACGATGCTTTAGGTCGCACCCGATTGAGTTTCCGTCACCCGGCGGGGACATTCTAAAACTCATGTAATAATGTTTTTGGGCTGATTTCTTGAGTTCCTAAATGGATTGGACACTCATTGAGTTAAAATAAACATATAAATTTTACTAACTAAACCCAAAAACGATATCGGGACATTTCGATTTCCGACGAGTTATACGGGTAGAATGGGTTTTCGGCGATGAACAACTTCGGGTTGTTACATTATCCCCCCGTTAGAGGGAATTTCGTCCCGAAATTCAAGGAATAAGATATAGGTCATGAATTGGAATGAGATACGGATGGATTTGTTGTCTCGGATCTTCACTTTCTCAAGTGGAATCAGATCTCTGCTGGGCATTCTACGAATTCTCATTAGCGGGACGTGTCCTTGTCTTGATCATTGACTCTCTCTCTCAATCTATGATAGAAATATGTTTTCTCATGGAGGTTTCAACCCTGGACGACTTCTGTTTCCTCAAGGAATCACTAGGGTTTCGTTGGGCAGCCACTTCTAAGAATTCGAGACGTGGTGATCTAGATAGATGTTATCAAGTTCCAAGGGTATCCGAAATTTAAGGGTTATAGAACCGATTTCTACAAAGATCTCGGAGGGTCAGATGTGAGACTAAACTAGACGTTCGAAAGAAACTCTCGGGAATCCTTCGGGATAGACATTGAGAGGAAAGAATTGTTACTTCCCGTTTCTCAATAAGCATAGAAACGAGGGATGCGTGGTAATTCACATTGGGAGAACTTTTGACTTCTGAGGCATAGAATGATACGAAAGTTTGATGCCGAAGATTACGAGAATCGGGTCGAGAAAAAGATCTAGACGAGTGACCCTTTCGAAACCAAGGATGACAACACAAATGAAAACCCTGTCATTTCATGTTAAACATAGCATCAAAATATTTTCATGGAGAGTTTCCCCTTTTTAAATTGAATGGAACAGAATAGTCCTCCGGACTGAGGATTCAATCTATAGGTACGAAGTTAGTGTTCTCCATCTCACTAGTTAGTCGTCTCGATGGTGCACACTTCGATTACATGCGTAGAATTTAGTCTAGATAGATATTTGAATGAACGATTAGTAAAATTTTACCATATTAGAATCGAGAAGGATTGCGGACACAAAGGTTATCAAAGAGAAGTATACCTGTAGCAACGGTGGGATCAACGGTCGTCCTTTCTTGACCCATGGTTAGGACTCTCCCGGCGTTGCCAGATGTTACTGTCTTTGGACAGTTTCGCTTATAGTGTCCGACCTCTCCACAACTGTAGCAAGTTTGACCGATACCTGCTCCGGATGCCTGACTAGTTGACGGGGTTGGGGTTTTGCAGGTTCGTGCGAGGTGACCTTCCTGGCCACAACTTCTACAAAACTTTGCACAACAAGGGCTAGGGATGCGATGGTGGTAACTACAATGGTTACACCATGGGAGGATACCGGCATATCCGGTTACAGGTGCTTGAGATGTGGAATTGACAACAGAGACAGCAGCAGGGATAGTGGCAGCTTGAACTGTCACTATTTGTTGTTTCTTTGAGAGTTCTGGGGAAGACCGACTCTTCTTCTTCTTCCAAAACTTTATTTTCTTGCCACTCTTTTCTGTGGACTCGGGGGTAGTATCTGCTTCTTCTTGCACATCACTGTGATCGATCAAAGTTTGAGCCAGACACTTTGCACTGTCGTAGGTATCTGGCTTTGCTCCTATAACGTTTCCCTTTGTTGGCTGGGTTAATCCCCAGATGAATCTTTCTATCTTTTTGCTTTCCGGGGTAACCATTCCCGGACAAAGGAGTGCCAGGTCATCAAACCTTGAAGTGTAAGAAGCGATATCGGAACCTTTCATCTTCAGGTTCCATAGCTCGTTTTCCAGCTTCTGGATTTCACCCCGAGGGCAATACTCCGCACGTAGGAGTTCCTTCGTTACTTCCCATCCCATAGCATTAGCTACCGATAAGGTCAAGGATTTGACTCGGCCATTCCACCAAGTCAAAGCTTTATCGAGGAGAGTGCAGGCAGCAAACTTGACTCTATCAGACTCCGAACAGCCACATATCTCAAAGATTGATTCGATTCTCTCGAACCATCGGGTTAAGGCAATGACACCCCCTGTGTCATCGAAGAATGTCGGTTTTGCATTCATGAAGTCTTTATAGGAGCCCCCTTTTTGGTGTCCCTGGCTATCATTTGGGTTTTGGGTTTCACCTCCCGAACCCCTAGAGTTCAGTTGAGGTAAGAGAGCTGATATGGTAGCGGAAATGGTTGCCTGAAGTGTTTCCAAATCGATTTGAATAGGAGGTGGTGGCGGAGGAGGATTGTTGTTGTTCGTCGAGTTGGGTCTCTTTCTTGGAGGCATCTTGATCTAAAAAGATCAGGAAGAGAGGATCATAAGTCCTCTGAATTGAATCGAGAGATATGGGACAGGAGATATCTCATCAGGGCAATTATAACATCATACAAAGCGATAAAGCAGACAGGAGTTATCAATATAGAACATTTTATCGCTAGAGGAATAATCAAGGAATAACGCGTATACGAGGATTTCTGCAAAGGTTCGGCTCGAGAAATACTCCCATAGTATTTCATGGTTCGCTGCAGCGACGATTCGCTGTTTGGGATATTGGGTAAGTTTTAGGTATGCCGCATGCCTCAGTCACTCCCAAGCACATGTTGGCCGTGTCTCGAATGAATATAGTTGGCCAGGCTATATTGACCCTAGACACGACTACATAACTGCCCAGGTTTAACCGCGGTGTACAACACCCATTTACTTATGTTTTGTTCTACTTATAGTTACGGATTTCGACGGCTCGGCATACTTAAATACTTTTGAAAATACTTATATATATTGTAGGATACTTTTAGTTCAGAGCACTTAGGCCCTTTAATGTTTATAGTCTTATACCATGTAAGCTTTGGTATACCAGTTCACTATAAACAAGGGCTCTGATACCAATCTGTCACACCCCGAAAACCAGAGGCGGAAACGTTCCCGGGGTTGACTCCACGTTGAGTATCAAATCCAATGCACATAGTAAAGCAGTAATCACAAAACATTACATTACATAATATTGTTTACATCTGTTTGAAATTAAAGTTGTACATGTATTATACATATGTAATATAGACAAAAGTAAAGACGAGTCTTCGCGATGCTCCGTCTTCTCCAAAAGGTTGCGGTGTACCTGTCTAACGTTGACCTGAGAATACAAGCAGTTTGAAAATCAGCATAAACCTGGTGAGTTCATAAGCAGTTTAGTTTTGAAAAGACGAGTTCCTTTACGTTTTGAGAAAAGTTGTTGATGAAGAAAATCCCATATTTTCTTAATAAAAACAGTTTAGTTATCCCTTGATATAATTTCGAAAACGGTTGGTTATGACCTTCCAAGAAAATCCCATATTTTCCTTATAATTATAGTTATTCGTTTGTTTCTTTGTTCGAGTGTGTGCTGTTGTGTTACCCAGGAAAATCCCATATTTTCCTATATGATGAGTTGTCTATTCGTATCTAGATTTGTTAGTGATTTTAATGCTATCCCAGGAAAATCCCATATTTCCTATGTTTTGAGTTATCTGTTCATTTCCATTTGATACTAGTTATTACCATGAGTATAATATTAGATAAGTATTCTAACCCTTAGTTATTCTACCTTTGGATGACTACTATCTACTAACTTAGTTGTATTTTCGAAGTTTTGGAACCACACAAAAGTGTACATTACAGTAATTTCGAAGTTCTGTTAAGTTCCAAAAGAGTACATTTCGCTGTGTATTCGAAGCTCTGTCGACATTCTGAGGAGGATCTATTTGAAGCTCAGTAGAGGTCCAGAGGCGTATTTTCGTATTCGTAGTCGTATTTGTATTCGTAGACGTATTCGTATTCGTAGACGTATTTGTACCCTAATTAGTATTCGTTCTAGATTACATTCATGTTCGTATTAGTATTCGTATTCATACTCCTATTAGTATTCGAATTCGTTATTCGTATTCGTAGATGTATTCGTACCCTAATTAGTATTCGTTCTAGATTACATTCGTATTCGTATTAGTATTCGTATTCATACTCCTATTAGTATTCGAATTCGTTATTCGTATTCGTACCTAGTTATATTCGTATTCGCATTCGTTCTATTCTATTAGTCATATTTGTTATTATTAGTATAATTTCTTTTACAAGAGATAATGTAGATCGAAACACTTTTCGAAAGAAATCTACAATTAACCTGCAATTCGAAACCTTAGTTGTCTAGATCTTTGAAAATTAAGACATTTAGAAACTGAAACCATTAAGTTAAAAATTTATTTTAGTACAAGATACACTTGTACTTTTGCTTGTATTCCCCCCTGAAAACAGTTAAAAACAGTGAAAAAGGGTAGGGGTATGAACTCACCGGACGAGTAACGTGACGATTTCGGATGCTAAACTTTGGTCCGGGGCTTGTAAATGTGCAAGGTTCCTAAATATAATTTAAAGATACACATTTGTATCTAATTAGGACCTAGATTGATTGTTGGATATGGACAATTGCTTCAAGTCGCGAAAACACTCTGATATGAGTGTTTGGCGGGACCCGGGTGGCGTTTAAGGATGTGAAATGACACTAGGGACTTGGGACTTGAGTTTACTCCCCATGAGTAAACTAAAATAAGAGTTTTGGTCTAAATACACCCATTCCCCATGAGTTTACGGCCGTAAACTCATGGTGGGTGTGGTTTATGGTGCCAAATGACTTCTAACACTTAAGGGATAATTTCTAGACTTGGTTTAGGGACTTGGAATAGTTTTAAAACATAAAATAGACCCTTATATGGGAGTTTACAGCCTAGCATGGCTCCTTGGCCGTAAACTCCTATTTTTTCAAGATAATGGTGTTAAATGGTTCTAAAACAAATCACATGTGATTAATAGAATTATTCCAAGGCCTACCATGAATTTGTATGGGACATATGAGGTATTTATGGAGTTTACGGCCTATGAGACCCCCCTCATGGCCGTAAACTCTAATATATGGTGCTACAAGGTGTTTCAAGGTCTAAAACTTGCATAGAATGGCTTCTAAAATTCATCTAAAGGCTTTAGGGGTGTTTAGTTTGCATTCTAACACCAAAATTTTTGGAGTTTACGGCCCAAGAACAAGCCTTGGCCGTAAACTCTTAGAAATCCCATAAATGATGTGTTTTAGGCCCTTAAAGTATTTTTGGTTGGTCCCTTGATTTATTCCAAAGCTTTTGGTGGTGTTGGATGCCTTTCTAACACCTTAGATTTGGATTTATGTCGAGTTTTTTGGGAGTTTACGGCCCAAGCACTCACCTTGGCCGTAAACTCATCTAAATCCCCCAAAAATCATGTTTCAAGTGTCCAAATGCTAAAACCAAGGTCCTATAATTCATATTTAAGCCATACAAGTGATTTGGAAGGGTTTAAGGGCATGAAAAACCCCATTTACATGAGTTTACGGCCCAAGCTTATGCCTTGGCTGTAAACTCCTTCAAATGGCTCAAAATCAAGGTTTTAAATGTTCCAAGTCCATATCTTGAAGTCCCTTAGCCATATCTAAAGTCCAATTGAGTCTAGGAAGGAGTTTAAGGGCTTAAAACCCTTCAAAATGGTGTTTACGGCCTAGGCAGCCTCCTGGGCCGTAAACTCACATATGAGGTCCAATTTCATGATTAAATGTCAATTTTGGAAGCTAAACATGCTATAGATTAAGGCTAGGAAGGTACCTTAAGGATTTGAGGCCTTAAAATTGAGTTTTGGACACTAAATCTTTGGATTTAGGAGAGAGGTTAGAGAGAGAGAGAGAGTAGAGAGAGAAGGAAAAAGCTTCAAATGAGAGGTTAAACATTCTTATATAGTTCCTAAAACTTGGACACGGTGGAATTCTACCCGATACCGGCCTTAAACGATGCTTTAGGTCGCACCCGATTGAGTTTCCGTCACCCGGCGGGGACATTCTAAAACTCATGTAATAATGTTTTTGGGCTGATTTCTTGAGTTCCTAAATGGATTGGACACTCATTGAGTTAAAATAAACATATAAATTTTACTAACTAAACCCAAAAACGATATCGGGACATTTCGATTTCCGACGAGTTATACGGGTAGAATGGGTTTTCGGCGATGAACAACTTTGGGTTGTTACATTATCCCCCCGTTAGAGGGAATTTCGTCCCGAAATTCAAGGAATAAGATATAGGTCATGGATTGGAATGAGATACGGATGGATTTGTTGTCTCGGATCTTCACTTTCTCAAGTGGAATCAGATCTCTGCTGGGCGTTCTACGAATTCTCATTAGCGGGACGTGTCCTTGTCTTGATCATTGACTCTCTCTCTCTCAATCTATGATAGAAATATGTTTTCTCATGGAGGTTTCAACCCTGGACGACTTCTGTTTCCTCAAGGAATCACTAGGGTTTCGTTGGGCAACCACTTCTAAGAATTCGAGACGTGGTGATCTAGATAGATGTTATCAAGTTCCAAGGGTATCCGAAATTTAAGGGTTATAGAACCAATTTCTACAAAGATCTCGGAGGGTCAGATGTGAGACTAAACTAGACGTTCGAAAGAAACTCTCGGGAATCCTTCGGGATAGACATTGAGAGGAAAGAATTGTTACTTCCCGTTTCTCAATAAGCATAGAAACGAGGGATGCGTGGTAATTCACATTGGGAGAACTTTTGAGTTCTGAGGCATAGAATGATACGAAAGTTTGATGCCGAAGATTACGAGAATCGGGTCGAGAAAAAGATCTAGACGAGTGACCCTTTCGAAACCAAGGATGACAACACAAATGAAAACCCTGTCATTTCATGTTAAACATAGCATCAAAATATTTTCATGGAGAGTTTCCCCTTTTTAAATTGAATGGAACAGAATAGTCCTCCGGACTGAGGATTCAATCTATAGGTACGAAGTTAGTGTTCTCCATCTCACTAGTTAGTCGTCTCGATGGTGCACACTTCGATTACATGCGAAGAATTTAGTCTAGATAGATATTTGAATGAACGATTAGTAAAATTTTACCATATTAGAATCGAGAAGGATTGCGGACACAAAGGTTATCAAAGAGAAGTATACCTGTAGCAACGGTGGGATCAACGGCCGTCCTTTCTTGACCCATGGTTAGGACTCTCCCGGCGTTGCCAGATGTTACTGTCTTTGGACAGTTTCGCTTATAGTGTCCGACCTCTCCACAACTGTAGCAAGTTTGACCGATACCTGCTCCGGATGCCTGACTAGTTGACGGGGTTGGGGTTTTGCAGGTTCGTGCGAGGTGACCTTCCTGGCCACAACTTCTACAAAACTTTGCACAACAAGGGCTAGGGATGTGATGGTGGTAACTACAATGGTTACACCATGGGAGGATACCGGCATATCCGGTGACAGGTGCTTGAGATGTGGAATTGACAACAGAGACAGCAGCAGGGATAGTGGCAGCTTGAACTGTCACTATTTGTTGTTTCTTTGAGAGTTCTGGGGAAGACCGACTCTTCTTCTTCTTCCAAAACTTTCTTTTCTTGCCACTCTTTTCTGTGGACTCGGGGGTAGTATCTGCTTCTTCTTGCACATCACTGTGATCGATCAAAGTTTGAGCCAGACACTTAGCACTGTCGTAGGTATCTGGCTTTGCTGCTATAACGTTTCCCTTTGTTGGCTGGGTTAATCCCCAGATGAATCTTTCTATCTTTTTGCTTTCCGGGGTAACCATTCCCGGACAAAGGAGTGCCAGGTCATCAAACCTTGAAGTGTAAGAAGCGATATCGGAACCTTTCATCTTCAGGTTCCATAGCTCGTTTTCCAGCTTCTGGATTTCACCCCGAGGGCAATACTCCGCACGTAGGAGTTCCTTCATTACTTCCCATCCCATAGCATTAGCTACCGATAAGGTCAAGGATTTGACTCGGCCATTCCACCAAGTCAAAGCTTTATCGAGGAGAGTGCAGGCAGCAAACTTGACTTTATCAGACTCCGAACAGCCACATATCTCAAAGATTGATTCGATTCTCTCGAACCATCGGGTTAAGGCAATGACACCCCCTGTGCCATCGAAGAATGTCGGTTTTGCATTCATGAAGTCTTTATAGGAGCCCCTTTTTTGGTGTCCCTGGCTATCATTTGGGTTTTGGGTTTCACCTCCCGAACCCCTAGAGTTCAGTTGAGGTAAGAGAGCTGATATGGTAGCAGAAATGGTTGCCTGAAGTGTTTCCAAATCGATTTGAATAGGAGGTGGTGGCGGAGGAGGATTGTTGTTGTTCGTCGAGCTGGGTCTCTTTCTTGGAGGCATCTTGATCTAAAAAGATCAGGAAGAGAGGATCATAAGTCCTCTGAATTGAATCGAGAGATATGCGACAGGAGATATCTCATCAGGGCAATTATAACATCATACAAAGCGATAAAGCAGACAGGAGTTATCAATATAGAACATTTTATCGCTAGAGGAATAATCAAGGAATAACGCATATACGAGGATTTCTGCAAAGGTTCGGCTCGAGAAATACTCCCATAGTATTTCATGGTTCGCTGCAGCGACGATTCGCTGTTTGGGATATTGGGTAAGTTTTAGGTATGCCGCATGCCTCAGTCACTCCCAAGCACATGTTGGCCGTGTCTCGAATGAATATAGTTGGCCAGGCTATATTGACCCTAGACACGACTACATAACTGCCCAGGTTTAACCGCGGTGTACAACACCCATTTACTTATGTTTTGTTCTACTTATAGTTACGGATTTCGACGGCTCGGCATACTTAAATACTTTTGAAAATACTTATATATATTGTAGGATACTTTTAGTTCAGAGCACTTAGGCCCTTTAATGTTTATAGTCTTATACCATGTAAGCTTTGGTATACCAGTTCACTATAAACAAGGGCTCTGATACCAATCTGTCACACCCCGAAAACCAGAGGCGGAAACGTTCCCGGGGTTGACTCCACGTTGAGTATCAAATCCAATGCACATAGTAAAGCAGTAATCACAAAACATTACATTACATAATATTGTTTACATCTGTTTGAAATTAAAGTTGTACATGTATTATACATATGTAATATAGACAAAAGTAAAGACGAGTCTTCGCGATGCTCCGTCTTCTCCAAAAGGTTGCGGTGTACCTGTCTAACGTTGACCTGAGAATACAAGCAGTTTGAAAATCAGCATAAACCTGGTGAGTTCATAAGCAGTTTAGTTTTGAAAAGACGAGTTCCTTTACGTTTTGAGAAAAGTTGTTGATGAAGAAAATCCCATATTTTCTTAATAAAAACAGTTTAGTTATCCCTTGATATAATTTCGAAAACGGTTGGTTATGACCTTCCAAGAAAATCCCATATTTTCCTTATAATTATAGTTATTCGTTTGTTTCTTTGTTCGAGTGTGTGCTGTTGTGTTACCCAGGAAAATCCCATATTTTCCTATATGATGAGTTGTCTATTCGTATCTAGATTTGTTAGTGATTTTAATGCTATCCCAGGAAAATCCCATATTTCCTATGTTTTGAGTTATCTGTTCATTTCCATTTGATACTAGTTATTACCATGAGTATAATATTAGATAAGTATTCTAACCCTTAGTTATTCTACCTTTGGATGACTACTATCTACTAACTTAGTTGTATTTTCGAAGTTTTGGAACCACACAGAAGTGTACATTACAGTAATTTCGAAGTTCTGTTAAGTTCCAAAAGAGTACATTTCGCTGTGTATTCGAAGCTCTGTCGACATTCTGAGGAGGATCTATTTGAAGCTCAGTAGAGGTCCAGAGGCATATTTTCGTATTCGTAGTCGTATTTGTTATTATTAGTATAATTTCTTTTACAAGAGATAATGTAGATCAAAACACTTTTCGAAAGAAATCTACAATTAACCTGCAATTTGAAACCTTAGTTGTCTAGATCTTTGAAAATTAAGACATTTAGAAACTGAAACCATTAAGTTAAAAATTTATTTGAGTACAAGATACACTTGTACTTTTGCTTGTATCCCCCCCCCCTGAAAACAGTTAAAAACAGTGAAAAAGGGTAGGGGTATGAACTCACCGGACGAGTAACGTGACGATTTCGGATGCTAAACTTTGGTCCGGGGCTTGTAAATGTGTGAGGTTCCTAAATATAATTTAAAGACACACATTTGTATCTAATTAGGACCTAGATTGATTGTTGGATATGGACAATTGCTTCAAGTCGCGAAAACACTCCGATATGAGTGTTTGGAGGGACCCGGGTGGCGTTTAAGGATGTGAAATGACACTAGGGACTTGGGACTTGAGTTTACTCCCCATGAGTAAACTAAAATAAGAGTTTTGGTCTAAATACACCCATTCCCCATGAGTTTACGGCCGTAAACTCATGGTGGGTGTGGTTTATGGTGCCAAATGACTTCTAACACTTAAGGGATAATTTCTAGACTTGGTTTAGGGACTTGGAATAGTTTTAAAACATAAAATAGACCCTTATATGGGAGTTTACGGCCTAGCATGGCTCCTTGGCCGTAAACTCCTATTTTTCCAAGATAATGGTGTTAAATGGTTCTAAAACAAATCACATGTGATTAATAGAATTATTCCAAGGCCTACCATGAATTTGTATGGGACATTTGAGGTATTTATGGAGTTTACGGCCTATGAGACCCCCCTCATGGCCGTAAACTCTAATATATGGTGCTACAAGGTGTTTCAAGGTCTAAAACTTGCATAGAATGGCTTCTAAAATTCATCTAAAGGCTTTAGGGGTGTTTAGTTTGCATTCTAACACCAAAAATTTTGGAGTTTACGGCCCAAGAACAAGCCTTGGCCATAAATTCTTAGAAATCCCATAAATGATGTGTTTTAGGCCCTTAAAGTATTTTTGGTTGGTCCCTTGATTTATTCCAAAGCTTTTGGTGGTGTTGGATGCCTTTCTAACACCTTAGATTTGGATTTATGTCGAGTTTTGGGGAGTTTACGGCCCAAGCACTCACCTTGGCCGTAAACTCATCTAAATCCCCCAAAAATCATGTTTCAAGTGTCCAAATGCTAAAACCAAGGTCCTATAATTCATATTTAAGCCATACAAGTGATTTGGAAGGGTTTAAGGGCATGAAAAACCCCATTTACATGAGTTTACGGCCCAAGCTTATGCCTTGGCTGTAAACTCCTTCAAATGGCTCAAAATCAAGGTTTTAAATGTTCCAAGTCCATATCTTGAAGTCCCTTAGCCATATCTAAAGTCCAATTGAGTCTAGGAAGGAGTTTAAGGGCTTAAAACCCTTCAAAATGGTGTTTACGGCCTAGGCAGCCTCCTGGGCCGTAAAATCACATATGAGGTCCAATTTCATGATTAAATGTCAATTTTGGAAGCTAAACATGCTATAGATTAAGGCTAGGAAGGTGCCTTAAGGATTTGAGGCCTTAAAATTGAGTTTTGGACACTAAATCTTTGGATTTAGGAGAGAGGTTAGAGAGACAGTAGAGAGAGAAGGAAAAAGCTTCAAATGAGAGGTTAAACATTCTTATATAGTTCCTAAAACTTGGACACGGTGGAATTCTACCCGATACCGGCCTTAAACGATGCTTTAGGTCGCACCCGATTGAGTTTCCGTCACCCGGCGGGGACATTCTAAAACTCATGTAATAATGTTTTTGGGCTGATTTCTTGAGTTCCTAAATGGATTGGACACTCATTGAGTTAAAATAAACATATAAATTTTACTAACTAAACCCAAAAACGATATCGGGACATTTCGATTTCCGACGAGTTATACGGGTAGAATGGGTTTTCGGCGATGAACAACTTCGGGTTGTTACATTATCCCCCCGTTAGAGGGAATTTCGTCCCGAAATTCAAGGAATAAGATATAGGTCATGAATTGGAATGAGATACGGATGGATTTGTTGTCTCGGATCTTCACTTTCTCAAGTGGAATCAGATCTCTGCTGGGCATTCTACGAATTCTCATTAGCGGGACGTGTCCTTGTCTTGATCATTGACTCTCTCTCTCAATCTATGATAGAAATATGTTTTCTCATGGAGGTTTCAACCCTGGACGACTTCTGTTTCCTCAAGGAATCACTAGGGTTTCGTTGGGCAGCCACTTCTAAGAATTCGAGACGTGGTGATCTAGATAGATGTTATCAAGTTCCAAGGGTATCCGAAATTTAAGGGTTATAGAACCGATTTCTACAAAGATCTCGGAGGGTCAGATGTGAGACTAAACTAGACGTTCGAAAGAAACTCTCGGGAATCCTTCGGGATAGACATTGAGAGGAAAGAATTGTTACTTCCCGTTTCTCAATAAGCATAGAAACGAGGGATGCGTGGTAATTCACATTGGGAGAACTTTTGACTTCTGAGGCATAGAATGATACGAAAGTTTGATGCCGAAGATTACGAGAATCGGGTCGAGAAAAAGATCTAGACGAGTGACCCTTTCGAAACCAAGGATGACAACACAAATGAAAACCCTGTCATTTCATGTTAAACATAGCATCAAAATATTTTCATGGAGAGTTTCCCCTTTTTAAATTGAATGGAACAGAATAGTCCTCCGGACTGAGGATTCAATCTATAGGTACGAAGTTAGTGTTCTCCATCTCACTAGTTAGTCGTCTCGATGGTGCACACTTCGATTACATGCGAAGAATTTAGTCTAGATAGATATTTGAATGAACGATTAGTAAAATTTTACCATATTAGAATCGAGAAGGATTGCGGACACAAAGGTTATCAAAGAGAAGTATACCTGTAGCAACGGTGGGATCAACGGCCGTCCTTTCTTGACCCATGGTTAGGACTCTCCCGGCGTTGCCAGATGTTACTGTCTTTGGACAGTTTCGCTTATAGTGTCCGACCTCTCCACAACTGTAGCAAGTTTGACCGATACCTGCTCCGGATGCCTGACTAGTTGACGGGGTTGGGGTTTTGCAGGTTCGTGCGAGGTGACCTTCCTGGCCACAACTTCTACAAAACTTTGCACAACAAGGGCTAGGGATGCGATGGTGGTAACTACAATGGTTACACCATGGGAGGATACCGGCATATCCGGTGACAGGTGCTTGAGATGTGGAATTGACAACAGAGACAGCAGCAGGGATAGTGGCAGCTTGAACTGTCACTATTTGTTGTTTCTTTGAGAGTTCTGGGGAAGACCGACTCTTCTTCTTCTTCCAAAACTTTCTTTTCTTGCCACTCTTTTCTGTGGACTCGGGGGTAGTATCTGCTTCTTCTTGCACATCACTGTGATCGATCAAAGTTTGAGCCAGACACTTTGCACTGTCGTAGGTATCTGGCTTTGCTGCTATAACGTTTCCCTTTGTTGGCTGGGTTAATCCCCAGATGAATCTTTCTATCTTTTTGCTTTCCGGGGTAACCATTCCCGGACAAAGGAGTGCCAGGTCATCAAACCTTGAAGTGTAAGAAGCGATATCGGAACCTTTCATCTTCAGGTTCCATAGCTTGTTTTCCAGCTTCTGGATTTCACCCCGAGGGCAATACTCCGCACGTAGGAGTTCCTTCATTACTTCCCATCCCATAGCATTAGCTACCGATAAGGTCAAGGATTTGACTCGGCCATTCCACCAAGTCAAAGCTTTATCGAGGAGAGTGCAGGCAGCAAACTTGACTTTATTAGACTCCGAACAGCCACATATCTCAAAGATTGATTCGATTCTCTCGAACCATCGGGTTAAGGCAATGACACCCCCTGTGCCATCGAAGAATGTCGGTTTTGCATTCATGAAGTCTTTATAGGAGCCCCTTTTTTGGTGTCCCTGGCTATCATTTGGGTTTTGGGTTTCACCTCCCGAACCCCTAGAGTTCAGTTGAGGTAAGAGAGCTGATATGGTAGCGGAAAAGGTTGCCTGAAGTGTTTCCAAATCGATTTGAATAGGAGGTGGTGGCGGAGGAGGATTGTTGTTGTTCGTCGAGCTGGGTCTCTTTCTTGGAGGCATCTTGATCTAAAAAGATCAGGAAGAGAGGATCATAAGTCCTCTGAATTGAATCGAGAGATATGGGACAGGAGATATCTCATCAGGGCAATTATAACATCATACAAAGCGATAAAGCAAACAGGAGTTATCAATATAGAACATTTTATCGCTAGAGGAATAATCAAGGAATAACGCGTATACGAGGATTTCTGCAAAGGTTCGGCTCGAGAAATACTCCCATAGTATTTCATGGTTCGCTGCAGCGACGATTCGCTGTTTGGGATATTGGGTAAGTTTTAGGTATGCCGCATGCCTCAGTCACTCCCAAGCACATGTTGGCCGTGTCTCGAATGAATATAGTTGGCCAGGCTATATTGACACTAGACACGACTACATAACTGCCCAGGTTTAACCGCGGTGTACAACACCCATTTACTTATGTTTTGTTCTACTTATAGTTACGGATTTCGACGGCTCGGCATACTTAAATACTTTTGAAAATACTTATATATATTGTAGGATACTTTTAGTTTAGAGCACTTAGGCCCTTTAATGTTTATAGTCTTATACCATGTAAGCTTTGGTATACCAGTTCACTATAAACAAGGGCTCTGATACCAATCTGTCACACCCCGAAAACCAGAGGCGGAAACGTTCCCGGGGTTGACTCCACGTTGAGTATCAAATCCAATGCACATAGTAAAGCAGTAATCACAAAACATTACATTACATAATATTGTTTACATCTGTTTGAAATTAAAGTTGTACATGTATTATACATATGTAATATAGACAAAAGTAAAGACGAGTCTTCGCGATGCTCCGTCTTCTCCAAAAGGTTGCGGTGTACCTGTCTAACGTTGACCTGAGAATACAAGCAGTTTGAAAACCAGCATAAACCTGGTGAGTTCATAAGCAGTTTAGTTTTGAAAAGACGAGTTCCTTTACGTTTTGAGAAAAGTTGTTGATGAAGAAAATCCCATATTTTCTTAATAAAAACAGTTTAGTTATCCCTTGATATAATTTCGAAAACGGTTGGTTATCACCTTCCAGGAAAATCCCATATTTTCCTTATAATTATAGTTATTCGTTTGTTTCTTTGTTCGAGTGTGTGCTGTTGTGTTACCCAGGAAAATCCCATATTTTCCTATATGATGAGTTGTCTATTCGTATCTAGATTCGTTAGTGAGTTTAATGCTATCCCAGGAAAATCCCATATTTCCTATGTTTTGAGTTATCTGTTCATTTCCATTTGATACTAGTTATTACCATGAGTATAATATTAGATAAGTATTCTAACCCTTAGTTATTCTACCTTTGGATGACTACTATCTACTAACTTAGTTGTATTTTCGAAGTTTTGGAACCGCACAGAAGTGTACATTACAGTAATTTCGAAGTTCTGTTAAGTTCCAAAAGAGTACATTTCGCTGTGTATTCGAAGATCTGTCGACATTCTGAGGAGGATCTATTTGAAGCTCAGTAGAGGTCCAGAGGCATATTTTCGTATTCGTAGTCGTATTTGTATTCGTAGACGTATTCGTATTCGTAGACGTATTTGTACCCTAATTAGTATTCGTTCTAGATTACATTCGTGTTCGTATTAGTATTCGTATTCATACTCCTATTAGTATTCGAATTCGTTATTCGTATTCGTAGATGTATTCGTACCCTAATTAGTATTCGTTCTAGATTACATTCGTATTCGTATTAGTATTCGTATTCATACTCCTATTAGTATTCGAATTCGTTATTCGTATTCGTACCTAGTTATATTCGTATTCGCATTCGTTCTATTCTATTAGTCATATTTGTTATTATTAGTATAATTTCTTTTACAAGAGATAATGTAGATCAAAACACTTTTCGAAAGAAATCTACAATTAACCTGCAATTCGAAACCTTAGTTGTCTAGATCTTTGAAAATTAAGACATTTAGAAACTGAAACCATTAAGTTAAAAATTTATTTGAGTACAAGATACACTTGTACTTTTGCTTGTATTCCCCCCCCCCCCCCCCTGAAAACAGTTAAAAACAGTGAAAAAGGGTAGGGGTATGAACTCACCGGACGAGTAACGTGACGATTTCGGATGCTAAACTTTGGTCCGGGGCTTGTAAATGTGTGAGGTTCCTAAATATAATTTAAAGACACACATTTGTATCTAATTAGGACCTAGATTGATTGTTGGATATGGACAATTGCTTCAAGTCGCGAAAACACTCTGATATGAGTGTTTGGAGGGACCCGGGTGGCGTTTAAGGATGTGAAATGACACTAGGGACTTGGGACTTGAGTTTACTCCCCATGAGTAAACTAAAATAAGAGTTTTGGTCTAAATACACCCATTCCCCATGAGTTTACGGCCGTAAACTCATGGTGGGTGTGGTTTATGGTGCCAAATGACTTCTAACACTTAAGGGATAATTTCTAGACTTGGTTTAGGGACTTGGAATAGTTTTAAAACATAAAATAGACCCTTATATGGGAGTTTACGGCCTAGCATGGCTCCTTGGCCGTAAACTCCTATTTTTTCAAGATAATGGTGTTAAATGGTTCTAAAACAAATCACATGTGATTAATAGAATTATTCCAAGGCCTACCATGAATTTGTATGGGACATATGAGGTATTTATGGAGTTTACGGCCTATGAGACCCCCCTCATGGCCGTAAACTCTAATATATGGTGCTACAAGGTGTTTCAAGGTCTAAAACTTGCATAGAATGGCTTCTAAAATTCATCTAAAGGCTTTAGGGGTGTTTAGTTTGCATTCTAACACCAAAAATTTTGGAGTTTACGGCCCAATAACAAGCCTTGGCCGTAAACTCTTAGAAATCCCATAAATGATGTGTTTTAGGCCCTTAAAGTATTTTTGGTTGGTCCCTTGATTTATTCCAAAGCTTTTGGTGGTGTTGGATGGCTTTCTAACACCTTAGATTTGGATTTATGTCGAGTTTTGGGGAGTTTACGGCCCAAGCACTCACCTTGGCCGTAAACTCATCTAAATCCCCCAAAAATCATGTTTCAAGTGTCCAAATGCTAAAACCAAGGTCCTATAATTCATATCTAAGCCATACAAGTGATTTGGAAGGGTTTAAGGGCATGAAAAACCCCATTTACATGAGTTTACGGCCCAAGCTTATGCCTTGGCTATAAACTCCTTCAAATGGCTCAAAATCAAGGTTTTAAATGTTCCAAGTCCATATCTTGAAGTCCCTTAGCCATATCTAAAGTCCAATTGAGTCTAGGAAGGAGTTTAAGGGCTTAAAACCCTTCAAAATGGTGTTTACGGCCTAGGCAGCCTCCTGGGCCGTAAACTCACATATGAGGTCCAATTTCATGATTAAATGTCAATTTTGGAAGCTAAACATGCTATAGATTAAGGCTAGGAAGGTACCTTAAGGATTTGAGGCCTTAAAATTGAGTTTTGGACACTAAATCTTTGGATTTAGGAGAGAGGTTAGAGAGAGAGAGAGTAGAGAGAGAAGGAAAAAGCTTCAAATGAGAGGTTAAACATTCTTATATAGTTCCTAAAACTTGGACACGGTGGAATTCTACCCGATACCGGCCTTAAACGATGCTTTAGGTCGCACCCGATTGAGTTTCCGTCACCCGGCGGGGACATTCTAAAACTCATGTAATAATGTTTTTGGGCTGATTTCTTGAGTTCCTAAATGGATTGGACACTCATTGAGTTAAAATAAACATATAAATTTTACTAACTAAACCCAAAAACGATATCGGGACATTTCGATTTCCGACGAGTTATACGGGTAGAATGGGTTTTCGGCGATGAACAACTTCGGGTTGTTACACCTTATCTAATGGACAAGTCATTGATACAGGTCAGAGTTCATCGACAAGCTCAGAGTTCGACAGAAGCTTTTGAGAGCTACGGTTGCCAGTTGGTTCCTGATGTCATACGCAATAATAGTTTTAGACTTATCCAAGTGGGAGAGTATTGGATTAATGTCTAAGTCCATAACTACAATTGGTAAGACTTGACCCGACCCGGCATGGTCCATTTGGGTTGCATGGCATCATGCGCTTGGATAGACTATAATGAGAGAAATAAGACACTGATGGTTATTAATATATTATAAGTTCTAATATATTAATAATAAGAATAATAAGATTAATTAATTAGTATTGATCAAGAATTAATCTAGGATTAGTTAAACGATCAAAAGAAGACTAATTAAATATATGGGTTGATTGTGTAAATCATCCATACTTGTATAGTGGGCTAATGCTCCATGGATAATAAAGTTGGGCTAAAACCCATAGGATGGTCCATGGATGCTCCATGGTGTATTTGAACCCATGGATCCATGGAAATGGAAAATCATGACAATTAGGGTTTACCCTAATTGTAACACTATATAAAGATCTTATTCTTGACCAAAATCGACACTAGAGTGTGTAAAAATAAGGGCTAGCCGATTTCATGAGTTGTGGATTTCTCTCAAGTTATTCCAAGTGTATTTGGTGTTGTGTGAACCATTTGAGGTGTCACACTTGGGGCACTAGGCACTCAAGCTTCATGAAGACTTTTTACATCAAGAGGTATGTATTCTATCTTGTTATATTCATTGTTTTGTATGCTAGATTAGGATAATACCTTGGATGTTCATATTTGCTTGTATAATCGAGAAAACATAGATCCAAGGTATTTAGGGTTGCATGTACACTTAGGAATGTTAGAATGCTCAAAACCCAAAAGTGGTATTAGAGCCTAGGCTTTTTTTCTTGTTATACTTGCAAAACTGCTTAAAAAATCGAAATTGTTGCTGTCTGATCATCAGACTCGGCGCGTCCATCAGGAGACTCGGCGAGGCCATGCCTAAAAACTGATCAAATCGATCCAACTCGCTGAGTTGGTTCATGCACTCGACGAGTTGGACCCCCAGACAGCATAAATTCGACTTTTTTGGCTGGAATTTGACTAGGAACATTACCCTTAGATGTTTTTGGACTTATAAACTTGTTTTTGATGTGGTAATGTTCATGCTAATCCAATTTCAAAGATAATTGTCAATAGATTCATGTTTTGTATTAGTTTAACGTTTAGACTAATTACATGAAAAAGTTTGATTTGAATTATCTTGTTCTTATGAGTTGCTTAGATTAATAGAAAAGTTGAGCGAAATAGTTGTTTTCAATCCAAATTAATCTAAGAGTTGATTCTAAAATGTGTTTTTGTAACTTGTCCTCAAGTTATATGAAAAGTCACATTTAAGTTTCATAAAAATCATAATAGTTGGCAAAGGTTACAAAAATGAAGAGTCTAGTTCTAATTAAATGGGTTTATTACTTCATATCTTGTCCTCAAGTTATGGAGGACCAAGAGTCTTTTCATTAAATAATAAATAAATAAAAAAAGTGTAACCTTAATTAATTCCATACGTTATAAAATAAAGGAAAAAGTTAATTCTTTTGTTAGTTTAAAGTCTTCCATAACTTGTCCTCAAGTTATGGAACTTGAAGAGTTTTTGGATTAAAACTACTTTAAACACATAAGTTATGGAATTAATTAGTTTTGAATAGTTTCAAAACTTGCCCTCAAGTTTTGGAATATCAAAAGTTTTCACTTATGAATACTTTAATTCCAAGTTAGCCCTTAGAATTTTAAAGAGTTAAAATTCAACCCTTATACTTTATTATATTATAAGTTAATAATATATATATATATATATGTGTGTATATATATATATATATATATATGTATAAGAGTAAAGTCAGTCTTATCGCTAGTACGCCTCATTCACGAAGCCGGTCTATAAGGTGGGTATAAGGTTGTTGCCTATAAAATGGCAACTTAATGGGTGTCCACTCTCACCCACCGCTTGCTTGACTGGTGGAGGGTCGTTAGCCAAACGGGTTTGACAGGACTAGAATTCTCCCTTCATTAAAAGTATTAATGATAAATACTAAGTAATAAAACTCTTAATAATACCCAATCTTAGTTACTTAGGAAAATGTGAATAAGGTGCTAATCCATGAAATTACACTTTGCACTTTGTTTGAAGTTGGTTAGTGGAGCGTGTGTGGTTAACTGGCACACTAACTCGTATTTAACAAGGTAGGCAAAGAATAACTTAATGTTTATCATAGTATCGATGGAGCGTGTGTGGTTAACCGGCACATCGATTGAGGGGTAAACACTAAAGGGTACCAAGTAATTTGCATGGTTACTTCGCACCTTGTTTTGTGATCCTCGGCATCCCGGTCACAAAACCTGAAGGGCACACTCAAGATTGAAACATGCCATTGAACAGTTCAATGAATCTCAAAGATCTAGGAGTTTCAAAAACCAATTAAAACCTAATAATACATTTCGTTTATCTTGGTGGAAATTGGTGAATCGTCATTCACCTACCTTCAAATATTTTATAGCTTGGATTACAGCATACCTCTTCTGAGTTATAAAATAGTTTGTTGGGTCCTAGCCTTAATATTTCATATTGGGTGTCATATTAAGGACTTAAGATCAACTATCTTGAATATCTCCCAAAAGATGTCTGGTTTAGACATTTATGATCTTCCCAAATCTCTTGAAACAAGCTTTCCTAAATGAAGATAATGTCCCATGGAAATCATACTTCTTTCACCTCCTCCAATTATTCTCCCAACCCACAAGTTCAAGGTCACTCAATCCCTATTGGCAAGGCAAGGTCTAGGTGTGATCACATCTTGGAGATGTAGTCACATATTGACAAGCCGGGAGAGTTGGCTGTCAAAGTCTTGAGAAAGTTGGTGGTTCAATCACTTTCTAAGTCACATAGTGAGTTCCTTTGGGACACCTATGAAACAGACTATGAAAAGATCCTTAATGATCTTATCTATTTGTTAAGATCAACTTTCTTAAAACTTGATGGACGTTGACAATAGTGACACAGGAAATCCAGGAAAGCTCTCTCTTCCCATAGTCAACTCGGTTGACCAAATGGTAAAGAGAAAAGCTAAGAATGTGATAGTCCCGTGTACCATTATCAAAGGGTCCATATGTTTATATTGCTAAAGAAAGGGGAATTAGTTGCGAAGCTGCCAAATTTACCTAAGGATGTTAAAGTCAATAAGTTTGACTCTACTTCAGGTAAAGTCCACTATCTAACTCTGTTAACTTTCTATTATGAGATTCTTGGTACATGATGTGACTGGGTCACATGGTGATGTTTTATGAATCAAAGAAAAAGTGAACAAACTTAAAGGAAGAATATGCTGAATCTAATCGCATAGATGGATTTCTATCACATAGTTTGAAGATCGGATTCTTGAGCTACTTCTTAGGAGTTATGACATATTGCTTAGGAATAGATAACAACAAGTTTTCATATGGTTTGTAAGGATAATTTTTCCGTAAGTTTTAAAATAAAAGGAAAATTTTGATTTTATTTATTTTAAAATATCCTTACAATGGCAATTGAGGAAGAATTGTTGCTTATATGATTCCATTAATAGCAAGAGTGGAAATATGAAATTGATTCTTTCATTTGTGGTAATGTCTAGATTTACCAAATAAGGAAAGATTCTCATCACCCAAGTTTCAATTGGAACGGAACTTGGAATCATTCAAGTTGTATAGCATGATGAATGAGAACTTTCAAGTATTGGAAAATTAAGACTAATTACTTGTTCACATGGATGTGTGAGTCAAGTGAAGGACTAAGGGATTGAGTACACGTTCTTGTGCACTGGTCAAGTCCACCACAAAATATCGATAAGACTATTCGTCATAGTTTACTAAAGCTCACTAAATATGATTATACTTACAAGCTTAAGTGTAACTCTGAGACATTGGAAAAGGTTCCAGTGTAAGGCAGAGCGAATAAGAAGAATCAACTTAGGAAGAAAGATAAAAGTTTCTCAAATCTGAAAAGATGGGAGAGTACTTTAGTATCAGTTTTTATGATCATCTTATTGATTTAGAGACCTTATCACAATTCATCCTCTAAGTGCTCTCTTATAGCTAAAAAGAGGAACTACGAATTGTTGAAGTGGTTAAATCAAGAAGATGATTCATACTTCGTTCCAATACAAGTCTTAGAGTCATACTCAAAGATTGTAACTTGAGTAACATGTCTTAAAGAAGGTTTAAAACACTTGTTAAATGTAAGATTAAAAGTTTTCTACTCTTGTACATTTGAAATTGGTAAGTTGTGATGTTTTGGATAAAACATAGACGAACTTAGGCCAATTGTGTGAAGTGTTTATCTTGGTTAGACTCCACACTATCTCTTGGATGTTTAACAAGGGAGTCTTATAGGTCAAGAGGACAGTGGGAGTCTTAAAGGTCTTGAAAGTCTCAAGAACTAATCAAGAATAGAACCTGAAGTTCTTCACTAGCACACGACTTGAGGTTTATAACCTATCGTGTTGACATATTCTGTGCGCATTCCAGTTAAAGTTGGCTTTTCATATGAGTTTTTAGAGTTCTTAATGTGTTGCACAACAGCATGGAAGCAATGGCAGGCCCTTGAGCTGCCAGGTGGCAAGAAGTTAAGATTGAGTTCAATCCATATGAGTTTGGATTTGTCATTATCCTTGTCTTGTGACTATGGTTTTGACAATTCACATGGATAAGAACACATACACCATAAAAATCTAAGTGTCATAAGGTTTCTCTCCGATTCATGAAAATGATGGTGAGGAAACACTTTCACTAAGTAGATTTTAGCTAGATAGCAATTGTGATATTTGCATTCTCAAAGTCGTTAGTAGAGCGTGTGTGGTTTACCGACACACTAACCTGGACTTGTTAGAAATGGCAAAAAGGTCTAACCATTATGATTACGGCATCCCTCTTCATAATTGTTTAGATACACAAGTGTGCTATCTAAGAGAAGGTGTATGATTTTGATAAAGTTTTATCAAAACAATCTAGTATCAGAAATCTGAACTTTGGTAAGAAAGTCAGCTGATTTCTTAGTACATGTCAAAGCTAGTGGGAGCATAAGTGTTATGCTAATAATCATCATGTTAGTGGGAGCATGCTAATTATGATAAGTATTGCAAGTTAGCAATGTTAATTATAGAAAAAAAAAGTTTCAATTGGGAAAGAGTTGTTTTGCTATAATTAAGGGAGAGGAAATTATACTTCATCTCAAATCTATAAGCTTAGATCGTGAGGTTTTAATCATTTACTCAAGGATATATATGAATTTCATGTTGGAATGGCTCAACATAAGGAAATTTTGTATATGAGTCCGTTATTCGCGTTCTAAAATTCGATTATGATTACGGCATCCATTTTTCATAATCTGAATTATGAGAACTTGGCAAATTGAAATGGAAATGTTATAGCAAAAGATTGGTTTAGTCTTTATGTGAGACATCATGAATCGATTCCCATATGCTTCGGATATAGGATCGATTACATGTGCTATATTCATCTTTTCTGAAATTTTCTTAATGCCTGCGGCATTAAGAAGTTAAAAGGTTTTGAACTGGATGTGACTAAAAAGGATTAAACAGTTGTCAAGGACAATCTAAGGTCTACCAAAGATTGGGTGCTCAAGGACAGTTAGAAGTGTAGTGATAATTCTGGAAGGACCATATTGACATAGTCTGTAAGGAGGCAACTCTTGTTCAGAAGTGATCTCCTTTGGAATACTCTATAATGATTGTTGTCAAGTCTTTCTTTATGCATGGATGACATAAATCACATGAATTTGGTGTTGTGTGGACCATTTGAGGTGTCACACTTGAAGCACTAGGCACTCAAGCTTCATGAAGACATTATACATCAAAGAGGTATGTATTATATCTTGTTATGTTCATTATTTTGTATGCTAGATTAGGATAATACCTTGGATGTTCATAATTGCATGTATAATAGAGAAAACATAGATCCAAGGTATTTAGGGTTGCATGTACACTTAGGAGTGTTAGAATGCTCAATACCCAACAGTGGTATCCGAGCCTAGGCTTGTTTTCTTGTTATACTTGCAAAAGTAGCTGAAAATATCGAGTTTTGATGCTGTCTACACCGCAGACTCACCGAGTCCATGAATGGACTCGTCGAGTCCAAGGCAAAATGCATCCAACTCGCGGAGTTGGTTCGTGCACTCGACGAGTTGGACCCCCCGACAGCATATATTCGATTGTGTTGGCTGGAATTGGATTAGGAACATTACCCTAAGATGTTTTTGGACTTATAAACTTGTTTTTGATGTGTTAATGTTCATGATAATCCAATTTCTAAGATAACTGTCATAATTTCAAGATTTGTATTAGTTTGTATGATCATGCTAATTTCTTGAAGATTGATGATTTGAATTATCTTGTTCTTAGATTAATAGAAAAGTTGTGTGAATTAGTTGATTTCAATCCATTTTAATCTAAGAGTTGATTCCAAAGTGTGTTTTTGTAACTTGTCCTCAAGTTATATAAAAAGTCACATTTAAGAATCATAAAACTCATAAAAGTTAGCAAAGGTTACAAAATGAAGAGTCTAGTTCTAATTAAATGGTTTTATGACTCCATAACTTGTCCTCAAGTTATGGAGGTTCAAGAGTCTCTTCATTAAATAATAAATAAATAAAGTGTAACCTTAATTAGTTCCATAAGTTACAATAAAAAAAAGTTATTTTTTTTATTAATTAGTTTAAAGTGTTCCATAACTTCTCCTCAAGTTATGGAACTTGAAGAGTTCTTTAATTAAAACTACTTTAAACACATAAGTTATGGAATTAATTAGTTTTGAATAGTTTCAAAACTTTCCCCCAAGTTTTGGAATTTGAAAAGTTTTCACTTATGAATACTTTAATTCCAAGTTAGCCCTTAGAATTTTAAAAGTTAAAATTCAACCCTTATACTTTATAATATTATAAGATAATAATATTTATATATATGTATAAGAGTAAAGTCAGTATTACCGTTAGTAGGCCTCATTCACGAAGTCGGTCTAGAAGGGAGGGGTATAAGGTTACTGCTTATAAAATGGCAGTTTAATGGGTTTCCACTCTCACCCACCGCTTCCTTGACCGGTGGAGGGTCGTTAGCCGAACGGGTAGGACAAGAACTATAATCCTCCCTTCATTAAAAGTATTAATGATAAATACTAAGTAACTAAACCATTTTTAAATACCCAATCTTAGTTACTTAGGAAAATGTGAATAAGGTGCTAATCCATTAAATTACACTTTGCACTTTGTTTAAGTCGGTTAGTGGAGCGTGTGTGGTTAACCGGCATACTAACTCGTATTTAACAAGGTAGGAAAAGGGTAACTTAATGTTTATCATAGTATCGATGGAGCGTGTGTGGTTAACCGGCACATCGATTGAGGGGTAAACACTTAAGGGTTCCAAGTAATTTGCATGGTTACTTCACACCTTATTTTGTGATCTTTGGCATCCCAATCACAAAACCTGAAGGGCACACTCGAGATTGAAACATGCCATTGAACAGTTCAATGAATCTCAAAAGATCTAGGAGTTTCAAATCAGATTAAAACCTAATAATACATTTCATTTATCTTGGTGGAAATTGGTGAATCTTCATTCACCTACCTTCAAATATTTTATAGCTAGGATTGCGGCATCCCTCTTCCAAGTTATAAAATATTGTGTTGGGTCCTAGCCTTAATATTTCATATTGGGTGTTATATTAAGGACTTTAGATCAACTATCTTGAATACCTCCCAAAAGATGTCTAGTTCCGACATCTATGATCTTCCCAAATCTCTTGGAACTTCACTTTCTCCGCCTCCTCCAATTATTCTCCCTAACCCAAAAGTTCAAGGTCACTCAAGCCCTATTGGCAAGGCAAGGTCTAGGTGTGATCAAATCTTGGAGATGAACTCACATATTGACACGCCGGGAGAGTTGGGTGTCAAAGTCTTGAGAAAGTTGGATGTTCAATCACTTTCTAAGTCACATATTGAGTTCTTTTGGGACCCCTATGAAACAGACTATGACAAGACCCTTAATGATCTTATCTATTTGCTAAGATCAACTTCCTAAAACTTTATGGACATTGACAATGATGACACTGGAAATCCAAAAAAAATCATTCTCTTCCCAATGGAAAGGGATCGGCCATAGTCAACTCGGTTGACCAAATGGTAAAGAGAAAAGCTAAGTCTATGATAGTACCGGTACCATTACCAAAGGCTCCATATGTTTATATTTCCAAAGGAAGGGGCATTAGTTGCGAAGTTGCTAAATTTTACCTAAGGATGTTAAAGTCAATAAGTTCGACTCTACTTTAGGTAAAGTCCACTATCTAACTCTGCTAAGTTTCTATTCTGATATTCTTGATACATGATGTGACTGGGTCACATGTTGATGTTTTAAGAATCAAAGAAAAGTGAAGAAACTTAAAAAAAGAATATGCTGAATCTGATCGCGTAGATGGATTTCTATCGCATAGTTTGAAGATCGGATTCTTGAGCTACTTCTTAGGAGTTATGATATATTGCTTAGGAACAGATAACAACATAGTTTTCATGCTTTTTTACATTGTCAGGATAGTTTTCCTCAAAGTTTTTAAAATAAAAGGAAAAAATGATGATTTTATTTATTTTAAAATATCCTTACAATGGCATTTGAGGAAACAAATTGTTTCTTATATGATTCCATTAATAGCAAGAGTGGAAATATGAAATTGATTCTTTCATTTGTGGTAGTGTCTAAATTTACCAAATAAGGAAAGATACTCATCACCCAAGTTTCAGTTGGATAGAAACTTGGAATCATGTAAGTTGTATAGCATGATGAATGAGAACTTTCATGCATTTGAAAATTAAGACTAACTACTTGTTCACATGGATGTGTGAGTCAAGAGAAGGACTAAGGGATCAAGTACACTTTCTTGTGCACTTATCAAAGTCCACCACAAAAGATGGATAAGACTATTCGTCATGATTTACTAGGGTTTAGTAAAATATGATTATACTTACAAGCTTAAGTATAATTCTGAAACATTGGAAAATTCTCAATGTATGGCAGAGCGAATAAGAAGAATCAAATTAGGCAAAAGGATAAAAGTTTCTCAAATCTGAAAAGATGGGAGAGTACTTTAGTAATCATGTATATATGATCATCTTAATTATTAAGAGACCTTATCGCAATTCATTCTCTAAGTGCATTCTGATAGCTAAGAAGAGGAGCTATGAATTGTTGAAGTGGTTAAATCAAGAAGATGAGTCATATTTCATTCCACAACAATTCTTAGAGTCATACTCCAAGATTGTAACTTGAGTGACATGTCTTAAGTAAGGTTTAAAACACTTGTCAAATGTAAGAGTAAAAGTTTTCTACTCTTGTACATTTGAAATTGGTAAGTTGTGATGTTTTGGATAAAACAAAGACCAACTAAGACTAATTGTGTTAAGTGTCTGTCTTGATTGGAATCCACACCATCTCTTGAATATTTGGCAAGATAGTATTATATGTCAAGAGGACAGTGGGAGTCTTAAAGATCATGAAAAGAAGTTCAAGATCTAATCAAGAATAAAAACCTGTAGTTTAACACTAACACACGACGTGAGGTTTATAACCCATCGTGTTGAAATTTCTGTGCCCATTCTAGTTAAGTTGGCTATACATTTGAGTTCTACATGTTCTCAATTGTTTGCATAGCTACTTAGAAGCAATGGCAGGCCCTTGAGCTGCCAGGTGGCAAGAGTAAAGATTGCACAAATTCAATCCATATGAGTTAGGATTTGTCACTAACATAGTCTTGGTGATTATGGTTTTGACAAATTCACATGGATAGGAACACTTACACCATAAAATCTAAGTGTCATAAGGTTTATCTTCGATTCATGAAAATGATGGTAAGGAAACTCTTTCACTAAGTAGATTTTGAGTAGATAGCAATTATAGGAATGACAAAAGCTCTAAACATTATGATTACGGCATCCATTTTCATAATTGTTTAGACACACCTGTGACATATCTAAGGCATGGTGTATGATTTTGATAAAGTTTTATCAAAGCAATCTAGTATCAGAAATCTGAACTTCAGTAAGAAAGTCAATAAAGTATTGTTTTTTTCTAGAAGTTCAACTGATTTCTAAGTACATGTCAAAGCTAGTAGGAGCATAAGTGTTATGCTAATAATCATCATGTTAGTGGGAGCATGATAATAATGATAAAGGTTACAAGTTAGCAATGTTAATTATAGAAAACAAAAGGTTTCAATTGGGAAAAAGTTGTTTTGCTATAATTAAGAGAGAGGAAATTATACTTCATTTCAATTCTAAAAGCATAGATTGAGATTTTAATCAAATTTAGTCAAGAATATATATGAATTTCATGTTGGAATGACTCAACATAAGGAAATTCTATATATGGGTTCATTATTTGCGTTCTAAAATTCAATTATGATTACGGCATCCTTTTTCATAATCTGTATTATGAGAACTTGGCAAATAGAAATGAAAATATTATAGCAAAAGACTGGTTTAGTCTTTATGTGAGACATCATGAATCGTGTCCCATATGCTTCTGATATAAGATCGATTACATGTGCTATATTCATCCTGTCTAAAATTTTCCAGATGCCTGGGGCGTTAAGAATGGAAAAGGTCTAGAATTGGATATGACTAAAAGGATTAAGCAATTTTCGAGGACAATCTAAGGTTTACCTAAGATTGGTTGCTCAGGGACAGTTGGAAGTATAGTGTTAATTGTTGGAAGGACCATATTGACATATTATGAAAAAAGGCAACTCTTGTTCATAAGTGATAGTCAAAAAGGGAATGTGGAAATGATCCCATTGGTGGAAGTTGATCAATAAGTCTATATAAGATTAGAAAAATTAATGCAAGAAGGATGTTTCCAAGGAGTTGATCTCCCTTGGAATGCTCTGTAATGTTTGTTGTCAAATCTTTGTGACTTTGTGCATAGTCATTACAAGAGAATCATTGCATATAAGTTGAGAATCTAACAGATTTAGGTAAAATGGCATGAATTTGGAATTCCTGCATTTACTATAAGAATTCTGGAGTATGAAATTAGAATCATTGAAAGTTTGGTCAATTGTTTTATTTCACAAAGTATGGGTCATAGAAAAACATAGTATGCATACTTGGTGTATGGCATGACTAGTGCTTAGAAGACATAGTGTACATGCTTGGAGCGTGGGACAACTATTGTTTTAAATTCAAGAATAAAGTTGATAGCTGAAACAGTATACAATGAATAATGTGCAATCATATGGTGATAAATAAAAGGTGTTTTATTTATATTCATAAGTTCTAAGACCATATTAGATTCAGTTATTCTTGTGTTTCACTTTACATGTTTTGACTTCCATAATAACTAGGTTATTCTTCCGGAATGACTAAGTTATTCAAACCATCCACAGTCGGTCATATGTTGGAAGTAGATATGAATCAAGACTGTCATGGGTTGGCTTGTAGAGGTCCAAGTTGGTGGACAAAGTTGTGCTACAACACTCATGAGTGCTCATAAGTTCTGAGTATTGGATTCAACCCGCGCTCATTTGAATCACTTCATGGATTTTATCACGAGTGATCATGAGATGATAATATCTTATATTCTTCAAACCTAGAGATATGAGTTGATAGTACATTGATTGCACGAAAACACATTGGTAACTCGATGTTATAAAACGTGCCTTTGTGGATGATTCAACAAGTAGCAGAACAAGCCATATGAGTCGAAGTTTATCCATTCCTTTTACCTTTGGGATAAAAACGATATATGTGGACCCCTCGATGATTTAATGATGACACATGTGAGTGCTTGGCCAAGCCAGGACTGATTTGATTTGTTCAATCTGTCAGTCATCATGAATCGGAAATCAGGAAACAACAAATGGACAGAGAGAATGATTGATAATCCATGTCTCGGTCCATACGATATCCAGAATGGATCAATATATGATCACTTATCTAATGGACAAGTCATTGACAAATGTCAGAGTTCATCAGCAAGGTCAAAGTTCGACGGAAGCTTTTGAGAGCTACAATTGCCAGTCGGTTCTTGAAGTCATACTTGCAATAATAGTTTTAGACTTATCCAAGTGGGAGACTGTTGGATTAATATATAAGTCCATAACTATAATTGGTAAAACTTGATCCGACCCGACATGGTCAATTTGGGTTGCATGGTGTCATTCACTTGGATAGACTATAATGAGAGAAATAACACTTAAGGTTGATTAATATATTATGAGTTCTAATATATTAATAGGATTATTTAATTAGTATTGATCAAGAATTAATCTAGTATTAATTAAGTGATCAAAAGAAGACTAATTAAATATATGGGTTGATTGTGTAAATCATCCATACTTGTATAGTGGGCTAATGCTCCATAGATAATAAAGTTGGGCTAAAACCCATAGGATGGTCCATGGATGCTCCATGGTGTATTTGAACCCATGGATTCAAGGAAATGGAAGGCCATGACAATTAGGGTTTACCTTAATTGTAACAACTATATAAGATCATATTCTTTGGGAAAAATCGGCCACTATGAATAATGAGAAAGGGCTAGCCGATTTTAGGAGTGTTCAAGTTTCTCTCAAGTTATTCCAAGTGTATTTGGTGTTGTGTGAACCATTTGAGGTGTCACACTTGAGGCACTAGGCACTCAAGCTTCATGAAGACATTCTACATCAAAGAGGTATGTATTCTATCTTGTTATGTTCATTATTTTGTATGCTAGATTAAGATAATACCTTGGATGTTCCTAATTGCATGTATAATAGAGAAAACATAGATCCAAGGTATTTAGGGTTTCATGTACACTTAGGAGTGTTAGAATGCTCAAAACCCAACACCATGACCCTTATCTCATCAATGGGTGTTCAAACAACACTAAAAGCAACTACAACTTGATCCATGACCCAGATGTGATCCATGGGTGTTACCATTACACTATAAGCAACTACCATATGGACCTATGACCAAATCTCATCCATGGGTATTACCATGACACTACAAGTAGCCCATGTACCATATGTCATCCATGTGTGTTACCATTTCACCCATGACACTATAAGCAACGACCACCCATGAACTATATGTCATCCATAGGTGTTACCATGACACTATAAGTAATTGCCACATGACCCATGATCCATATGTCATCCATGGGTGTTACCATGACACTATAAGAAACTACAACTTGATCCATGACCCATATGTTATCCATGGGTGTTACCATTACACTATAAACAACTACCACATGGACCTATGACCCAAATGTCATCCATGGGTATTACCATGACAATAATTTTCCGAAGACCCATATGTAATCCATGGGTGTTATAATCACACCTATGACCCATATGTCATCCATGAGTGTTAAACCCATGACACTATAAGCAGCTTCAACTTGATTCATGACCCATATGTCATCCATGGGTGTTACCATTACAATATAAGTAACTACCACATGGACCTATGACCCAGATGTCATCCATGGGTATTACTGTGACACTATAAGCAGCCCATGACCGATATGTCATCCATGGGTGTTACCATGACAGTATAAGCAACTAACACATGACCCATGATCATCTTCATATATATTATCATCTTAAATTACAACTACATTGGTTTTTATTTCATAATCTATGATTACCACACTTTAATTACATGTTAACGGAGTAGGCAATATTAATTGTACTCACTATGCATGCGTAGTAATGCCTTCGTCTATAATTTATTTCTATTGTGTGATTATTCTCTGCTCATCAATATGTTATCATCTTTAATAGATTGGTATTGACTATGGTTTTTTCGTTTATTTTTAATCAAGAAAGATGTCGAACTTGAAACAAAAAGGAGCATCAGGTGCGAAGGAAACTAAATTTGTTGCACCATAGGTTTTGAACCGTAATAGGACTTCAACTGCAAAATTCATAAGCAGACAATTACAAGATGAAGAAGTTGACTTACTAAAACCAGCAACCACATCCAATGCACCTATAACATCTAGCACGAAAACCCCTAAACCTAAATCATTAACACCAACCATGACTACCACTTCCTCAGCATCACTTACAACATCCACACCATCCTCAGCAAATACATCTAAAACTTCAACAACTGGACCAACACCCTCCTTAACACCTACATCTACATCCAAAACTTCAGCACCTACATCATTGGAAAAATCCTCAACACCGACATCCACTACCACATCATTAATACCTATATCTACTACCACAACCTCAAAACCTTCATCAATACTACCATCCTTAATATAACCTTTTGGTGTACACGTACTTATGAATTCAAAACTAAAACCATCACATAAGTATTTGCTGGCTCATGCCACCAAGTCTTTGTGCACACATTATTAGTCAGTCCTTTTTAGAAAGAGTAGATCCATAAGGGTACACTTACGGAAAAGTAAGCAAAGAAATGTGCGAATTATATTGGGAAGAGTTCCAGGTAGTTAACTATATGTGATAAATTGTTGAATGGTAAACACTTACATTTAAACTTATGTTTATATTGCTAATGTGTAGAAAAAAAAGTTGTTGGGGTGAAACAATAGACTCGCTAGTGAGGCAAGCTTAGGGAAGTAAAGTGACACAAAGTTATGGCCAATATATCTACAACATGAGGAGCCCACAAAGAAACCCACATGCCTTTAATCTCATATTGCATAAGAAGTCTAGAACTCCTGGAATGTAAAATGGAATACAGATGAATACAAGCAAAAATTCGAGCAGAACAAGAAAAATAGTCATAACGGTGTGGCTGATGGAGTAGCACAACCTACCCATAACGCTGGATCCGCAAATCATTTGAAGATAGCATTTGATTTGGTAATTTTTTTACTGGTACATCAATGTTTATGTTTACGTGTACATTTGACATTTTATGGTATTTATACAGAGGAGGAAATTAGGACGTGATCCACCACAGAGTGAATTGTTCCTTTATACACACACGAAGAATCATGATGGAGTCACATTAACAAATGAAAAAGATAGACAAATTCATGTAATATTCATTTCAGCGCAATTAAACTTTTATATTACAGCTAGTCCATAATGTCATTCATAACTTTGGTATCTTTGAACTTATATTATTTTTATTTTGTAGGTAGCCTATATAGAAAAACGATAAGAGTTGGAAGATAAAGGTGCTGAATTTGGAGAGGACAAACTATTTTATGATGTTGTTGGTCGTCATGACAAAAAAAAAGAACACTTTATGGATTAGGCTCTGTTGAAAAGGCGGTTCCCAATATTAATGGTAAAAGGATGTATCTTACATTCCGGAAAAAAATGAGGAAATTGATGAAATGAGGGAGCTTGTTGCTAAACAAAAAGAGAAAAATGAAGAGCTTAAAGAAATAATGAAGGCCCAAGAAGAACAAAAGAACGCAAGAGTCGGGAAACTTGAAAAACAACTTAAAACATCAATGGATCTTATTAATGTCAATCGAAAACAACAACACTAGTAGGTCATAAAGTGTTGATATGTTTATTGCAAAGTATTTATTTTAGATTAGCCAGTTTCCATTTTCAATGTAATAAATAATGATTGTATTATTTTATGATATAATGTTATTTGATTTTTTTGTTATTTTTGTTTTTCATATATTACTACAAAATAATTTGGATTTAATTTATAAATAAGTTATCCATCAGTCCATATGGAATCTTTGATATGGAATCTGCTATATAATATACACCACGAAAATTGCTAGGGATTCACCACCACGGAATTTGCTAGGGGTTCATCAAATAGAAGTTGCTAGGGATTAACCACCACCAAATTTGCTAGGGATCCACAACCATGGAATTTGCTAGAGATTCAATACAACGAAATTTGCTAGGGAATCACCACCATGGATTTTGCTAGGGATTCATCACCATAGAATTTGCTAGGGAATCACCACCACGGAATTTGCTAGGGAATCACCACCACGGAATTTACTAAGGATCCACTACCAAGAAATTTGCTAGGGAATCATCACCACAGATTTTGCTAGGGATTAGCTACAATGGAATTTGTAATGGAAGAACTACTACGAAATTTGTGATGGAATGCTACTACGGAATACAGGACAAAATACTATCTATAAAGAATTTCATTCCGTTGTCACAATTAAGATGAAATCATTGTTTCCCTAGCAAACTTTCGCTATGAGGTTTTTGGGATGGAAAGAAAATTATGTTGCAATTCGTCTTTTGCAACGGAATTTCAGCTTTTCGCAACAGATTCCTTCCCTTGCAAAATCACGTTTTTCTTGTAGTGTTTAGGGTAGTATCAGTCGGCGGCCAAGTGGTTCAAGTCAGTCGACACGGGATCATATGCAAATGAGGGAGGATATCCAAGTGTGGTAGGTACAGGAAGTTTCATACTGGATGGTGTTGGTCTTTTACATGTGATAGGTGTGGCAAGGAGGGATAGGACTGCAGGAAAATTGTTGGTTTATTTTATGTTACGTCAATATTAGTATTGTATCTTTTTAATTAATCTTTTGTAACGGTTTGGGCCTGTCCACCCGGTTCTTTATTGTGCTAGGATTAGATTATAAATAGTGCATGCATGCACCTTGATTAGTATAGATTATCTTGTAATCCTATACTGCCTTTACAGTAGCAGTTCTTTGTCGACCGCTTCTAAGGTAGTGCTTTTCAATCATTCAACACATCTTCAATCTCCGTTCTTTGTGTTTGATTCTTCTACCTATTTTGAATCTATCGATCTTATAGTTTTAATCTTAACAGTTGGTATCTGAGCAGGATATTGTGTAAATCATATGCAACTCTTTTGTTGAGGTGTTATTTGGATATTTCCGCTTTTATAGGATCTGTTCTAGTCGTCTTCATCGTTTTGATCGATTATTGATGTTGGATCTTGATCTCTATTAAGCCCTAAACTTGTTTCTAGTTTACACATCTAATTCTTTATAGGTTTTAAGTGAATCGATAACATGCAGCCTGAAGATCCACACACACTTTATTTTAATCTTTCAAGAATCATCGGATCCACTACCATGATCCCTATTCTCTTCCCTCAATACTATGAAATCTGGGCTTTGCATTTAAAAGATTAAGTTCAAGGACTTGAAGATAACGGTTACTTGATATGGGAAGCCATGACGGTGCAGATGTTTGAACATACTGGTATAAGAAGAGTTATTAAAACTCAATCCAATTACACCAATCTTCTTCTTCAAGTAAAAGACATTGCACATGACGCAAGAGAAAAGTTAATCAGTAATGTCCAGACAATGAGGGTTATTTGGTTTGCTTTGCCTCCTAACATGTTTCATCTAGTGAGTTCTTGTTATACAGTGAAAGAAATATAGGACATGCTGAAAGAGCTCTACTAGAGTGATGTTGATCGTGAGTGTTCTATTTAGACGCTAGTTCTTTTAGAATTTGGAGCCGTTGTCCAAAAGCCTGAGGAGAAACTAGATCAAATGTTCAACCGATTTAACTATCTCTTGAGCAGGATGGTAAAACATAAGATAGGATGTGAACTGATAGAACGGAAGGTCACGTTCATGAATGGCTTGAAGTCAGAATGGAAAGTAGTGATGTCAACTGTTAAAGAAAACGAACATTTTAAAAGTTACACCTTAGCAAAACTTGTGGGGATTCTTAGGTCCCTCGAGGATGAAGTGGAAAAGGAAGCAAAGATAGTGTTTGGGATGGCTTCGTTGGCCCTGGTTGCAAAGGGCAAGAAATTTGTAGAGGAAGAAGGTCTGACGTCTGATTTCTCCGACTGTGAGCTCACAAAGGAGGATTACACACTAATGGTGTCAAACCCTAGAAAGTTTGCGAAGAAGAACTTTGGACTCTTCAAAAGTAGGACCTGGCAAGGGAGTTATAGTTCTCACAAGGCAAAGGAAGAAAGCTCTAATAACTCGCCTAAGGATGAGGTCAAGAAAGATAGCAAGCTAATGGGAGATTCTAGAGAAGGAGTGTATGTTGAAAAGAATGAATAAGAATATGGATGGGGAAGAAAAAGATGAAGCTTACTATCTTCAAAAGATAGAGGAGCTTGAGAAAAAGAAGAATGTTGATAACGCTAAGCTTGCTTTGATTATGCAAGAAGATGATGACGAGTTTGGAAGAGTTGAAGTCTGGTTGACTGACTCAGAGGATGATGAGGTTCGCAGACTTACACATGGCCAGTGCTTCGTTGATAAGGCTGGAATTTCGGTATACGAGGGAAAATGATGCATGGTCAACAATCATGTTTCGGAGCAAAAGGGATATACTTCGGACAATTGCTTCGCTGTGAAACCCATCATAGAGCAGATTAGGGAATTTGAGGGAATGGAAAGCAAGGTAAATTCTATTCTCGAATCTTTAAATATTCCTATCTCTAGGTATGAAACTGAGTTAGATAATTTAAAATATACAGTTTCTGTTTAAGTGATAGCTGCAAGAGAACCTGTTTAAGTAATACTAACTTAACTGATCAAATCACCAGGGTAACATCAAAAAGTAAGGAGAGAGGCGGAAGTGGATTGAGAAGTTAGAGTTGGAGTTATCTAGGTCTAGGGATGATTTAATTTATTTGCAATGAGACAATATAGGGCTTTTGAAACAACGAAATATATTTTTTTCATTGCTAAACATCTTTATTCTAATATCACTCAACTGTACATTGATTGCGAAAGAAGGAAGAAAATCCATAAAATGATTTTTCCCTTTCTAGAAATAAAAGAGGATGAAATTGATGTAGACTGTTTTAAATGAGAATCCATCGTGTCATATGACGAAGTCTCAGATGCTTACAAAATTGGACTGGACAAACTGAATCTTATATACAGTCAAAGATCATAAGAACATGCTAAAACAAACTTAGAGCAAAAAATACAAAGAATAAATTAAATCTGATACTTTATTGAAATTTGATTCACTATGCACTAAATTGAGTTCAGAAAATACACTTGACGTTGAAATTGTATTTGATCAAATGATGATAGTGACATGAGTGAGATCTCTATGGATGATGAGGTTGACCGTTCAGAATTTGTAAAAAGTGAACCTGAACCTAGGAAAAAATTGATTTTTGAAAGTTTAGTTGAGTACGTTCGCATCCCTGAATAGTTTCAAAATTTTTAAAAGAAAATGCAATTGTTTTCATAAAGGTTCAAACTGTTCCGAACCAGATTTTCACAGCGCTCATGGGTGCGACGAATATTTTTGGTATGCCCCTATTGACAACGCAGGTGAAACAAAATGTGTTGGGTATACTATGTTGCGTCAATGGGCCTAATGTATAGTCTATTTTGTAAACAGGTTGGGCCTGACCTCCCGTATTTAATTCTAGGGTTAGAGTATTTAAGATGCATGCATGCATCGTATTTCAAGTAATTCTGATTTCATCTTGTAACCTTAATCGCACATCTACACTATCAATTCTTCATCAAGCTCTTCTGAGGCATGACCTTTTAATCATTCAGCATATTTTGGATCATCATTGTGTTCTCGTTATTAATCTGTTTGAATCTAAACGATCTTTCAAGGATTTTCATCCTAACAATTGGTATCAATGCAAGAGATTGTGTAATCTATATGCGTCTATTATGTTTATAGAGTCATTAGGGTTTCCGTTGACATTGGATCTAGTTTAATCATCATCATTGTGTTCTTGATGCTATTATGTGATCTTAATATTACCCTACGTCACACCCCCAAACCAATGATAGGAGAAACGTCCGGGGATGGAGGACTTCATGTATAGTATCACAACAACGAGTATATAATAGTGCTCAAAGTAAATACAACCATCATAAATATAATTGAAAAAGTTACATCATAGTAAGTTTACATCTTTCAAAATCAATTATATTATGATGACAAAATGAACTGTTTGACGATTTAACGTCCCATCCTCAAAATGCTCATGTTTTCCTGGTTCACTGATTTTCTGAGAATACAAGTAGTTTTGAAAAAGTGTCAACAATTAAGTTGGTGAGTTCATAAGAGTTTTGTTTGAGAAAGAAACCGTTTTCCTTGTAAAAGCGACAACGTATGTTTCTAGAAAATCCAATATGTTATGCGATAATGAACCCTAGAAGGACCCATAGATTCCTTCTATAATCACTCAGCGTATATAAGTTATATAAAAATTAAGTTAAATAAATCGTTGAATATCTGCCCTAGGTCCACAACCAAACAAGGAACAGGAGATAAGGCAGGCCCACCAATTCTAAGTCGATTGAGACTAGATTCTTATATAACTCTAGCATATATACTTACCAATTATATCTGAAGTCTAACAATTCTAGCTTTGTGTAGTTTTAATAGGAATATGTTCCAAAGAAAATCCAATATGTTCCTTATAAAAGTTAGGTAGTCCTAAATCCCATGACCGAAACTAAACAAGTATTTTCCATACATAAAGATATAAAAGTGATTTTAAATCGGCATAAAACCCTTTTTGATATAAAAGTGTACAAGTATTTTTTCGTACTTAAAGTGATTCGTGTGAGTTAAATGACATAACTCGCAAATTTAAAAGTAGAACCTGTAAATCTTATGATTTGTTAATACCACATGTGAGTTATTATAACCATGCTAAGACTCAGACGGCCTCGTAATATGACGTTCTTCAGGTGTCGCAAGTTAAATGACACTTGACACCTCAGACCTGCCGGTCTAGCTGTTGCAAGCAGCTCTGGTGCGGGCTTGTTAGACCCAATATAGATCTATACACAACTATCACGCTCTCTGTACAAAAGACTCTGGTTACAATTTACAGGACGTTTGACTTTGTTACCATGAAGGTAACACGAAGGGAATGTCTCACAAATTTATTGATTAACAGATTTACGTGGACTAAACTAAAAACCTTTGGTAAATAAGTTTGAAATGTAAATGATACATAAACTATACCTATTATAAATCGTTTTAATGAATGAAGAATCTGATCATGAATACATTATTATGCTTATTATAGCTTATTATATGTGTTTTAATGAATGAAGAATCTGATCATGAATGACTAAATTTCAGTTTATGATGATAAACTAACAAGAAAACACATTCCATATTTAGAACTTAATGTTATACACTTTGCTCAACATAATACAAAGTGTTATGAAAGTAATTATAAGTTGTTAACTAGTTTTTAACCTCTCTACACTGTTATAGAAAAATCATACGAAGTCGAAAACTGAATCCGTATATTCTGAGAGTTCATAAAATGTGTCTTGTTTATTCAGAAGTTTTATTATGATTTTTGGAAGTCTTTAACTTGTGTTCAAATGTTCATATTCACAGACTGGTCCGAATTTGTTTCTGAAATGATAGGCAGCTTTGTAAAAATCACCATAAATTTTAGAAAAATCGTATGGAGATGTGAAAGTAGTCATTGTAAAGGTATGAACCTGAACTATTTGCATATTAAACATTTTTGAAAGATATTAAATTTAAGATAGTCAAAACAGTCCGTGAATAAGACTCAAAATTTCTGATGAAAGTTGTTGTTTGAGTTTAGTTATGTTCATGGTGTTTTAACTTGTATTCACCCCCTTAAAACTTAAGAAAAACCTGAAAAGATAGGGGTATGAACTCACCTTATGTGATTTTAGTGGATGGATGTTGAAGGAGAGAAGTGTTCAACTCAAGAACACTTGGAGGATTGCTTGAAGATTTGAGAATCTAACACAATTGTGATGGAGTTTGTGTAAGAAATCATTGAACCGAGTAAAAGGAAGTGTAATAAACATATGAAGGGTGAATTATACTTTCCAAGAGTGGAAGAAAGCTTGAAAATGCCTTGGAAACCTTGAAATTGTGAGAGAGAATGGTGAGAGAATTTTGAGTGTGATCCTTGGAGGAAAAATGAGAGAATGAAGGAAGTGTGAGGAGAGAGGGTGGGTTGTCCAGCTCTTAGGGCGTGGGAATGGATGGATATTGATGGAAAAGTACAAGTAAGTGACTAGGAATGGTGGGGAGGGGTGTGGGTTGGTCCTGGAGTGGTTATGGATGGTTGCTTGTGTCAAAAATCAAAGAAAAGTCAACACTTCACCCTTTGTACTTCACCCACTCTTCTTGGATAAGATTTATCCCCAAAAATGAGATTAATTAAGAAATAAGGGGTTTTATATGTTAAAATATGATTTTGGGTGAAAATCCCGCGTTAAAATAATTAAAAACGGACTTAAAATGCAAAACTAGTCGAAAACTGGGAAGTTGAGACGAAGCTGCGAGGCTTCTCGCATGAAGGAGCGAAGGTGCGAGGGTTCAGTCCCTCCTAGTGCTAGACTCGAAGGCGGAATGGGCAAGGAAGCGAAATGGGGCGAAACTGGTCGGAAGCGAAATGGACCGAAGGGTTCGGGTTCAGTTCGTGCGAGGTTCGGGTCCGAATGGACCTTCGGCTTCAGTCCTTGCGAGGCTCGGTCTGAAAGGCAGGTTCGGTTCTTGGGGCTTTGGCTCAGCAATTCGGTCCCTTCATGGACCTTCGGCCCTAAGAGGGTTCGCCCCTAAAGAGTGGGTTTTGGGTCCTTATGGCTATTTTACCCGTTTTTACCCCGTTTTCAAGCGGTTTTTGACCCGGTTAAGGGTCAGGATGGACCGAAAGACTATAAAAAGTTAAAGGAACTTTTGTGAGAGATTTGGGAGAGATTTCACATACTTGGAGAGATTTCTCATACTAAGAGAGATGTGGGAGAGATTTAAGAGAGATTTTAAATAGAGAGAGATAGAGTGAAAGAGATTGGGAGAGGCTTCTTTTGTGACCTTTTTGAGTGTTTGGCTTCGGAACGCAAGGTTCGTAATCCCTATTAATCCATGTTTAAGGATCTTACACACTCCCTATGAGTATGCAACATTGTTTTATTGGTTTGGTTCGTTACTTACCATAATTTTAGGTTAAGGAAATCTAGATATATGAACTTTCCAATTGATGATTTCTTGTTAGAATAGCGAGTTGTATAGTAATTACCTAATGTAATCCCTAGTACACAAGGGTTAATTGAGTCGACCGGTTTGACTTGTTGACTTTAGTTGACTTTGACTTAACCGGAAATTGACGGTTGTCACATCATCCCCTCGTTAGAGGGAGTTTCGTTCCGAAATTAGCACTTTGACTGGGACTTCAAGAATTTGGAGAAAGGATGGGGGAAATTTTTCGTAGTACAAGAAATTGGTATGGCGGGGACCAATCCGCCTGATGTTAAATGACGACCTTGGAATTTCTTATTGTAACTTGAGCTAATTCGATTTAAAGGAGTTATTGTTTTCGAATAATAATGTATTCTACGCATGCCTTTATACTCTCCATTTTATTCTCACTATTACCACTATGAATATTTCAGGTTGTAGTTAGTGAGTATTAGCACAAAAAGGTTTTCGACAATTAATGACAAATTTGGTAGTATAAGCCCTACCAGTTCTTTTATAATCGTTTGGTGTAAACTAGTCGTATATCATTAAGGTTGCAAGGGCAGTCGAATGAGTGACTCCGACTTAAGCCAACAACCAAACAAGGAACAGGAAATAAGGCAGAATTATACATTCTAAGTCCTTAGAATCTTAATGATATATGACCATAATGTTTACACTAGCCATCATAGATTTGCTAGTAAAAACCCTGCGTTTTTATATACATGATAAGACTTACTTGGATTTGTCATGTTCTCTAGATCTATGGTCGATAAACCCTATGTTGACACTAGTCTTAGCAAGGATTCAAAACCTACATGTGGTGGTTAGAAGCACGTACCGCTATTCATGGGTGGTTCGGGGGGAGTTTCTCCTGTGGTGATCATAAGCACCCTTCCACCGTCACCAACATTCCATGTCTTTGGACAGCCTCTCTTAAAGTGTCCTGCTTCAATGCACTCGTAACAAGTTGGGCTGGCTCCAATGTCGGGGACCTGGTTGATGGGTTGTGCTGGTGCTCTATAGAAACGGATAGTGTGCCCCTTCCTGTTGCAGTTCTTGCAATGCATCTCCCGGCAAACCCTAGTATGATGGAAGTTACACTTGTTGCATTTCGGAAGGGTTCCAGCGTATCGATTTATGGGTGTTGGAGTGGAAGGAGTTGTGGCAGCATGAACAGCAACGGTCTGTTGCTTCTTGGTGGATTCATGGGATGGTTGGTCCTTCTTGTTGTTCCAAAACTTCCTTTTGTTGCTTCTCCCTCTGTTTTGCTTAGGAGTGGTTGTTACAATGTCATGGTTGGACCTATGGTCGATGAGTTGTTATGCCAACTCCTTGGCACTGTCAAAGGTAGTTGGTCTTGAGGCCAACACGATGTTTTGAATTTGGGAGACAATCCCCAGAGGTATCATTCCACCTTCTTTTCCTAAAGTGTGAGCATCGCGGGACAAAGGAGTGCTAGATCACATAATCGGTTGGTGTAAGTTGCAAGGTCAGAGTCTGTCATCTTGAGGTTCCACAGTTCTTGCTCTAGTTTTTGCACTTCACCCCTTGGGTAGTACTCTTTCAGCATCATCATCTTTAAGTCTTCCCAGCTTAACGAGTTTGCCACTGCAAGCGTCAGTGACTTAACGTGGCTATTCCACCAAGTAATAGCTCGGCCTGAGAAAGTGCAAGCTCCATATTTGACCTTGCTTGCTTCGGGGCATGCACAAATTTTGAAGACCGATTCGGTCTTCTCGAACCATTGCATCAGCGTGATGACTCCCCTGCTTCCATTGAAAGAATCGGGTTTTCCATTGGTGAAATCCTTAAAGGCACACTCTCTTGAGCGTCCTTGGCTTTCTCCTTGAGCGGAGTTATTAATACCACTCCCTGTCCTTCTGGTACCATTAGTGCTGATTTGGGGCATAGCAGCTGCCACCGCGGCTGTGACCGCAGCTTGGAACATGACAGAAACATATTGGGGAGGCAGCGGTGGCGGATTTGTTTGCGTTCTGCCAGTGCGTCTAGCAGACCTACGAGGCGGCATCTTTCTGTTATAGAATTTCAGAGACGAAATGGGTATAAGTCTTTTAGTAATGGTTATTAGTCGTGCATCGTAAAACTAGGTTATCAGTTTTTAAGTATAGCATTTCCCTATTGTTCGAAAGTGGCAATCAATTCATAGTAGAGGTCTATATAAATAAACTTATGAATTTAGTAGTAATGACTCGAATGAAATCTTGTAATCTTGTTCCACACCTGATCCACTCCCAAGATCACTTGACATATACCAGTTGTGTATAATTAAGGTCCAATAGGCCGTTGAACTTAATGAGTCTGCCCTAGGCCCATAACCAAACAAGGAACAGGACCCAGGGCAGACTCACCATTTCTAAGTCGATCGTCTCTTAATTACACCTAACCTGGGGGTATACATTAAGAAATCTTAGAGGCACCATAACCGAATCGTCTGTAATACCATGTTATAACATATTTAGTAAACTCCCAATGAAATAAAATGTATGCTAATTCCATTTACATAGTCTAGTACATAAAGTTCTGGAAAGTTTGACCTTATAGAAGGTCCACGTTACATTAGGGTGTGAAAAAAAAAATTCGCCAGTGACACGACCCCTTGAACGGCATAGTCTCTAAATTTGAAAGATCGAACTTATGTATATGACGGGGAAGCATTCAAACGCACGCCATGAGTTTGAGTCTGTAATGGTATGTCTTAGAACAATGTTCTATTAGGATCGTTAGATTCTATGCAAGCAAACAGTTATGAATGTAAATAAGAACACGGGTATGGCTTTGAATATGCCGTATGATAAATACTTCAACACCTCAGAAGAGCTTAATTAAGAACTTCGACTATAGAGGTGTTTAGTGTTACAAAAATAATGAACATAATTATTCTCCTCGTATTATGCATACATGCATGCATATTTATACTATAACCATACTAGATAATCACGGATGGACAGGCCCAATCTGGATACAAAACATAAGGCCCATGACGCAACACAAATAGACTCAACAATCTCCTTCTTTGCATCTTTGGAGCCGAAACATCAATTATGTTTAGAAACAATAGACTTATTCACTGTATTGAACACCCTCAGTATGATGGCCAAAAGATGATAACGAAATTTAATGTACCGCCGAAGCATATTCGTAAGGTTCTCCTTGTCAGCTTTAGAGTTCTGCTTACACCGATGAATTATGTTGATTATGTGCTCCAAGCAGTCGGTAGAAAACAAGTGTTTATCCACAAGATCGAATAAAAACCTGTGAGCTTCGCCTTTGGTAAACATCACAGTCTAATGTGTTGAATCTATTTGACCCATCTTCATGTTGTTTACATCTCCAGGTTTTGGTGTAGGCTTCACAGTAGGCTTCTTATTCATAACCTTCGCAATCGCCTGATCCATAGTTGCAACATCATGGATGTAGGAGGCCAACATTCTCTTTAAGTGTTCCAGAATCGGCTCATATTCCATCGGATTAGTGAGCATAATGTTGTATAGCAGAATACAGTCATGAGGATTCAAACTAGGAAGGTCTGCTAGAGAGATAGTTGACACCGAGTTTGTAGAACCTCGAGTGATTTTAAAATTGATATTGACAAATCTCCCAGCAGGTGAGGGATTGAGCACCTTAATAGTCATAATTTTCTAGGCACTCCATGTTAGATACTGAGGTTCGCCATACTTTAGATAAAAGTCAATCAGCTCTCGTTTAACCTTCGTATGAGTAAAAGGAACCTCAACAGTCGAGTCAAAGCAATGAAACGTGAATGCTTTTCTTGTTATCGGCATATCGAACTACGAGTCCTTTGAGTTATCACAGTCAAACGAAGCAACAGGTTCCAACCAATAAATACTTGGAAACTCTATAGCTTGATTGATAAGTACCTCTCTGGTCCATAAGGGAAACAAGGCCTTCTTATAGTTCAAGGCTTCTTCTTCTACCTTGTTTCTCCTTTCCCTCACCTCTGCTTCCTTTCAACTTTTAGAGTTTCATCCAACTCTCGGTCCCTCTTCTTTCTCTTGAGAGCCTCAGCAATAGTTTCACCAACATCACTATCACTATCATCAGTGGTCTCCTTTTGCTTTCCTTGTGTACCAGAACCTGAAGCTACATTATCCTTCAGTTCAGTTGTGACTTTGACTTCCGGTTGTGTAGTTTCTGTTTTCAGAGTCACTTTCGGTTGAGCACTTTCTCCCCCTTGTTTTGGAGGTCGGAATCCCTCCGAAACACCCTTCATTTCATGTAACATGGCAATGGTAGGAGTCAGTTCTATGGTGAGATGATTCCGAATGGTCAAAGTTAGAATAGGATCATGAGCACCAAGAATGTTGGTGAGCATATCCTTAACATCCCCTGTACAGCTGTGGAAAACAACTCTTTGAGTCTTCAACAAACCAATTTCCTTTTCAGCATGATCGAGCTGAACCTTCTAAACTTCAAGCTGAGTTGATTGACGGGCAAGTTCTTCCTTTAAAGCACTTTCTTTAGCGAGATCAGCATGAAGAGATTCCAGCCGAGAAGACACATAATTGAGAAGTGAAGTGTTCTCTTTTTGGATGGAAGAACGAACAGCTTCAAACTTGGTGCTTTCTTCTTGAAGGGACATAGAAAGTGAATCCACAGAGGCTTGTACCTTGGCTGCATTTGTGTCGGCATGCCCTTTCAGAGACTCAAGAAAAATCTGAGTTGTTTGAACAATCTCAGTAACATTAGTTGAGGCCTTTTTCCAGGAGGAAGTAGAAGCATCAACAGCTTTTGTGGAGTTTTCTATAGACTCTGTATATTGTTCCAGAGCAGTTTCCAGAAAGGCTTTGAGGACCACACCACTATAGGCTTTGTTGTCTTCAAGCAATCAATCGAGTTTCTCATTAATGCTCTACAAATGTTGCCTAGTGATAGGAGCATCGTCATCCTCATCAGTTGGAAGACGATATGGACTAAATTATGTAGAGTCATACTCGTCATTCTTACCACCAAGAGTGGCACCGGAATCGGTTGAGTGGGTGGGTGAAACAGGTTTATTGATGATTGGAGTTTCAGTTACAGTAGTGGCCCCCGTATCATATACGTTGACCCCCACTGTTGGTTTAGGAATCGTAGTGGTGGTGGTTTCAGAAATTATTGGAGGTGGTAATGGAGTTGTATAAATAGGATTAGAAGTAACTGGTAGAGGTGGTAGTAAATAAGTTGTTGGTGGAGGAATGGTAGCAACTGAAACTGGAATAGTCTATTTTGGTGATGGAGGTGGGGTAGGAATTTTGTTATGAATGGGTTCGGTTGGAGTTGGAGATATGGGATGTGTTTTACCTCTTGGTGATTCATGATGACTCTCCTCTTCTTCATCATCTTTATCATTTTCTGAGGCGGGAGGAGTGGGACTCTTGGACCGCCGTGCCATCTTTTTAACCTTCTTGGGCTTAGAAGAATCTCTTTTATCAGATTTTCGCTTCCATGACTTAGAATCCTTAGATGTGTCCTCCTCTGTTGACACCCTCTTTGTTGTACGTTTCCCTCTATTGCTAGGCTTGTCAACAGATTCCAGGGCAGCCTTATGTTCTGGACTAAGAACCCTCGGTTCCTTAGGAGGAATTTTTCTGTAATCCGCTATAACATGACTTTCGGTTGTGACACAATGATACATGGATTCAGGAATGCAGCCATTGTGATGGAACTTGACTGGATCAGAAATGATGATCTTCTCCGTGTGAAACGTAGGAATGGATGTGACCAAGGCATCCTTCATAACTGGAATGGCCAAAGTGTTAATTTCTCTCCTTATAATGTGTAAGATCAAGATCTTTGCGCAGGGAAAAGGTTTGAGAACTCAAACCTTGAGTGAATGCTTGAGATCAATGTCTGCTTAATAATGGATATTCAAGTCGAGACTGGAAAGACCAGTCAAGTCATAGATAATCAATTCAACAAATGATCCAGACATTAAATGAGGACATGTACATAGTGATCAAGGTAAACTTAATAAATCAGGAACAAGAAGAATGTTATAAATGTGATAGAGAATAAAATGCCAAAGTAAGAGTGAAAAATCCGTAGTTGACTTGTACTGAATGCTTGTTTTTATAGGAGACAAAGTTACAGCAAATTAACCTTGATGTCTACATAATACCGGACAAAAGGCATAAGCCTGACATTCTGATTGTCCTAAACAACTTTAGACTAAGTCCTATGAAACATCACATCAAAATACAAGACAAAAGTAATAAATACATAACAAAAAAAATAACTTCATTCCAGACAAGTGATGTTCCGGAGATGAAGCTTTGTTCCGGATCGATGAGCATTCTGGACAAAAGGATCAGTTCCGGAATGCGCTCTTCTCTGAATTTCTTCACTCCCTTTAACCAGCTCCGGATAGCTTCCGGATCATATCCATCTTCGGAATCAGCATCCTTCAGAATATGTACTTAGGATTGCTAGAGGTTCACTTTCAGGTTCCAATAATCTCCCTCTAAGTGAACTTAGTAATCCATCAAGCTTAGTTCATTTCTTCCTTGATGAAGGTGAAGGCTCGGAATAACCATTCTCGCACTACGATTTACCAAGTCAGTTGACTTACAAACTTTGCTTTAACCTGTCCCGGCGCTTCAGTGTGAGAACCCGACATTGTTGAAGATGATGAATGCTTGAAGAACACGAAGACTATAAGGGTTTTAGAGAGATTTGAGAATCAAGAGAGTGTACAGTGGTAAAGGTAAGTTGTGAAAAGGTTTTTACAAGTAAGGAAATCCGGGTCAGGTTAGAAAAGTAATGATGATGATCCAAGATTCTTCGGGTTGCATTTAATGTTTGGATGAGGAATTGTGACAGTTGACATGATAGGGTAAGCTAATTCGTCCAAAAAGGGTTATGCAACCGTCAATCCGTATTTCCAATTAAGAGGGCGTGCAATCGTGTCACGTAAAGCAAGGAAGATTGGATAAGGATCTTCCTTGATAAGGATCTCCCTCTAAGTGAACTTAGTAATCCATCAAGCTTAGTTCATTTCTTCCTTGATGAAGGTGAAGGCTCGGAATAACCATTCTCGCACTACGATTTACCAAGTCAGTTGACTTACAAACTTTGCTTTAACCTGTCCCGGCGCTTCAGTGTGAGAACCCGACATTGTTGAAGATGATGAATGCTTGAAGAACACGAAGACTATAAGGGTTTTAGAGAGATTTGAGAATCAAGAGAGTGTACAGTGGTAAAGGTAAGTTGTGAAAAGGTTTTTACAAGTAAGGAAATCCGGGTCAGGTTAGAAAAGTAATGATGATGATCCAAGATTCTTCGGGTTGCATTTAATGTTTGGATGAGGAATTGTGACAGTTGACATGATAGGGTACGCTAATTCATCCAAAAAGGGTTATGCAACCGTCAATCCGTATTTCCAATTAAGAGGGTGTGCAATCGTGTCACATAAAGCAAGGAAGATTGGATAAGGATCTTCCTAAAAAGTAACTGTTGAGAAAACGTTTCACCTTATTACCTTTTGGAATTCCAGATGAGTTGTTCCGGACAGGACACGATCCGGAAGAAGTGATGTTTCGGAGCAATTTTGAAAAGTTTCGGAGCATTTTGAAAATCCAAGCAATTTTTAAAATTCCGGGGCATTTTGAAATTCCGGAGCAATTTGAAATTCCAGGGAATCTTGAAATTCCGGAGCAAATTTTGAAATTTTGGAGCATTTTGAAATTCTAGAGCAAATTGAAATTCTGGATCATTTTGAAATTCCGGAGCAAATTTTGAAAATAACCTGTATAGCTATAGAAACTCAAGGAATAATCAATACACAAGACAAATAACGAATCCTGTATATTCAGAGGAAAAATAGTTCTGAAATAAAATAAATGAGTTCGGAGCCTATTTTTCTGCTGAATACTTCGATCAGAGAGAACATGTCTCCTGAAAGAAATGAGGATCAGGCATCATCATACCCATTTTGTTCAGAAATCCAGAAAATTTGGAACAAAAACAAGTTTGATGTTACCATTTAGAACATGATCTTTAATGAACTGGTAACGAATGTCAATGTGCTTTGTCATGGAGTGCTGAATTGGATTGTGTGAGATGGAAATGGCACTTTGAGAATCACAGTAGATAGGAATGCGTTGAAAATGGTAACCATAATCTAAGGGTTGAGATTTCATCTATAGAACTTGAGAGGTACGGCTAGCAGCAACAATGTATTCAGCTTCAGCTGTTGAGAGAGCAACGCAGTTTTGTTTCTTGGATGACCAGCTGACTAAGCGAACACCTAGGAATTGACATCCTCCGGATGTACTTTTCCTATCGAGTTGAAGACCACCATAGTTTGATTCGGAGTAAGCTTGCAAAAGGAAACTTTCATTTGCTAGATACCAAATACCAAGGTTCTTTGTGCCTTTGAGGTGCCGGAAAATTTGTTTCACAACCAAAACATGAGACATCTTCGGATTGACTTGAAATCTGGCAAATAAGCATGTTGAGAACATTATGTCCGGACGACTTGCGGTGAGATAGAGTAAGGATCCAACCATTCCTCGGTATTTCTTTTCATCTACGGAAACACCCGAAGGGTCGACAAAGATTTTGTGACTGAAGCCCATGGGAACCTTGGCTAAGGCATAGGTATCCATAGAGTATTTCTTAAGAAGCTCAGAAATGTACTTCTCTTGATGAATGAAAATGCCTTTGTTTGTCTGTTTAACTTGAAGGCCAAGAAAGAAGCTTAATTCTTTATTCATGCTCATTTGAAAACGAATGACCATAAGTTTGGCAAAGTCAGCGACCATAGATGAATCGGTAGATCCAAAAATGATGTGGTCCAAATAAATTTGTACCAGCATGAGGTGTTTGCCATTTGATCTTCGAAATAATGTGGGATCCAAAATACCTCTTTGAAAACCTAAGCACTTGAGAAAATCAGTGAGAGTATCGTACCAAGCTCGAGGAGCTTGCTTGAGTTCGTAGACTGCCTTCCGAAGTTTGTAGCAGTGGTTTGGAAAGGAGAGATTGATAAAACCAAGGGGCTGTTGAAGGTAAACTTCGGTGTTAAGCTCACCATTTTGAAAAGCACTCTTAACATCCATTTGAAAAACTTTGAAACCTTTGTGAGTTGCGTAAGCAAGAAAGATTCTGATAGCTTCAGGTCGTGCAACAGGAGCAAATGTCTCGTCGTAATCAAGACCTTCAATTTGAGTGAATCCTTTCGCTACCAATCTTGCTTTATTTCGGATGATAATACCTGCATCGTCTAGTTTGTTGTGAAATACCCATATTATACCAATAATAGGGTGATGTTGAGGAGGAGGTACAAGAGTCCAGAATTCATTCCGGCCAAATTCTACCAGTTCATCTTGCATGGCTGTAATCCAATCAACATGCTCTAATGCATCCTTGATAGATTTTGGTTCAACCATGGAGATGAAAGCTGAGAAGTGGCATTCATTTTGGATGTTGGTAGCTGAGCGAGTTTGAACACCAACATTGGGATTGCCAATCACTTGGTTTTGAGGAAGATCTTTCGTCCAAACATGTAATCGAGGGAGTTCTTGTGCAGCAGAGGATCCTATATCAACAGTAGAAGTGATTTGCTCCCCCTGAATGATTTGAGTATTGGAGTGATGCCCCCCTGCACTTCTGAACCAGAACCAAAGAGGTTTACATCATCATCAGAGGGAAATTCAAAGAAATTTTCATTTTCATCAATGTAGAGAGGATTTGAGTCATCGAAGTCAGCAGCTGCATCTTGGAAGCCATCCACATTTGATTCAACAGAGGGATTTGCATTATTCTCCCCCTCAACCTGTGAAGATTGAAAAGGGTCAGAATCAAATGGAGGTAGGCTAGGAGGAGGACCATAGAGATTTTGAGAGATTGAGGCTTCCGAAGAAGGAATTGGAATGAGAGACGGACGAGATCGTGATTCGGAATCAAGAGCTGTTTCGGAAGGACCAAAGAGAGGTTCAAGGTCAACCTGAAGAATAGATTGAGGGTTCGGACATCCTGGCAGAGGAGCATCGGACTCCATGATGTGAGTACTGATGTGAGAAGGGACAGAATTCCAAACAAAGTTGTCATCAAAGGTAATGTCGAAGATTTCTTCCACAACACGAGTTCTTCAGTTGAGAACTATGTAGGCCTTGGATTTAGAAGAGTATCCTAGAAAGATTGCTTCGTCAGCTTTTGGTTGAAACTTTGTAAGCTGATCGCGGTAGTTTTTGATGAAGCATCTGCATCCGAAGATATTAAGGAATGAGATTGTTGGCTTTCGACCATTCATTGCTTCGTATGGATTCATGTTGAGCCGTCGGTTGATGATTCTTCGGTTTTGAGTGAAGCAAGCGGTGGATACGGCTTCAGCTCAAAGATAGAGAGGGATATTTGCGAAATTGAGCATGGATCGAGCAGCTTCAACAAGTGTTCTATTACATCTTTCAACTACACCATTTTGTTGTGGAGTGTACGAAGCTGAGAAGTTGTGATCGCTTCCCTTTTTCTGTGAGGAACTTCTCAATGGTGGCATTGACAAATTCTGAGCCGCTGTCACTTCGGATTCTTCTAACCCAAAGTTTGATAAGATCTTCTATTCCTTTGATAAACTTGATGAGCTCAGATGCGGTTTCGAATTTCAGCCTAAGGAAGAAAACCCAAGTAAACCTTGTAAAGTCGTCAACAATCACAAGAATATATTTCTTATGATGAAGACTCTCTACAATAGATGGTCCACAAAGATCAATATGTAGAAGTTCCAGAGGATCTGAAATGGATTTTTTGATGACAACAGGATGACCCTTTTTTGATTGCTTACCACACTCACATGCATCACATAAATGATCATTTTCAAATTTGAGAAGAGGTAAACCTCTTACCATTTCGCCTAAAACGAGATCATTCATGTACCGAAAGTTTAGATGTGCGAGCCTTCGGTGTCATAGCCAACTAACATCTGGAACAGCTTTGGAAAGAAGGCAGAGTTTTGGTTTGCCAATGATCATGTTGATGTCGAGTGGGTACATGTTTTTGTTGCGAAGAGACTTAATCAAACATTCTTTTTGGTCTTCAGTCATCACATAGCTATATTTTTTGAAAATTCCACACATCGGTTTGAGTCGGTAAGCTGAGCAACACTTATCAAATTATGTTTCAGGTCAGCTACATAGTCAATGTGTGAAATAGAGAAGTTTCCATTGGTGAGAGTTCCATAACCACGGATTTGAGAATTTGAATTGTTGCCATATGTTACGTAACCAGCATTTGGAGAGAGCTTTAAATCTCGTAGAAAGTCCTTCTGTCCCATCATGTGCATGGAGCAAGCACTATCAACATACAATATTGTTTCTTGCACCGAAGCACAAAGTCTCTGCAAAAGAGAAATTGTCACACCCCAAAACCAAGAACGGCGGAAACGTTTTGGGGCGGAGGACGTCATGTATAATATCAACAAAAATGTAAAGTAGTAAACAAGCAACAAAATCATCCATTGCATTAATAAAATAATTATTATACAATTGTATTTTATCAAATTTTGATAAACACTAAAGCATAAATCAAAATGAAAGATAAGTCTTGACTAAGCTTCATCTTCCTTTTTCCTTGCATCGGTACCTGTCTATGATGACCTGAGGATACAAGTAATTTTGAAAGCGAGTATCAGCTATAAAGCTGGTGAGATCATAAGTATTAATGTGTCTTAATTTGTAAAAACTTATAATTTCTAAGACTTGACATTACTTTGAAAGAAAGCTAGTATAAGTATGAAAATGTTTGTAGCTCAACTGTAAATGTTTGAAAATCCCTAGAAATCCCTATGATTCCTATTAGTAACAAAAGGAGTCTTCTACCAAGACTTAACTATTCTGTGTGTGTGTGTCTCTTGTAAGAGTAAGTATTTTTCCAAAGCATAACTATCATTATCCAATAATATAGTTTGTACAATTACGTTTAAGTGAGGTTATCACTAAAAATATGTACTGGAAAAATTAACGTAGTACTAAAACGTAGCTCTAAAAGGACTACTACCGTACTAACTACCTCAGGCCGGATCTTGGGCAAAGGCATTACGTGATAAATTGCGCCATACTATCGACTAGTAACAACGACATAATGAATGGTCGTAATAAAGATATGACGTTTGGCACCCGCAGACCTGCAGGTCCGGCTGTAGCTAGCAGCAAGGTGTAGGATTGTCAATCCAGCATAGATCTATACACAAAGTCATACTATGGATTGATTATATCGACATAAGGATGGTCGAAATCAATATATGACGTTTGGCACCTACAGACCTGCAGGTCCGGCTGTAGCTAGCAGCAAGGCGTAGGATAGTCAATCCATTATAGAATCTATACGCAAACTCAACGCTCCCCCTTCAAGAGACTCTGGCCGCAACTCAAGTCATGAGGTTTTAAGTCATGCTCCGATTTAAATCACAGTAATCGACGTATTCTCGTATATGTAAATGTAATGTACTGTTCTAGCTATAATGTAATGGACTGTTCTACTAAGTATAGCAATGTAATGAGCTGTAATGTTCTATGTGTACTAGCTGTAATGTAATGAACTGTAATGTTCTATGTGTGCTAGCTGTAATGTATGCTCTCTCTATCTAGCAAGTATAGTAATGTAATCGTTCTAGTATTCTTGTATATGTTCTCGTCCTAGTATAGATGTATATGTAATGTACAGTAATGTTCTAGAAAGTATTGACTCATGAATGAACTGACTCATTGTATGATATCGCGTTCTAGTAATGGTTCTAGTATCTTCCTGAACTACCCATATGGTAGCTTACTAGTAATCTAAGTAGTACGTATGGACGTGGATGTATACCCTTGCTACCCAAGGGCATAGGATGAACTGGAAGGACCTTTTATGACTATATATGTACACATGATATATAACAAATCTTTAAACGACCTTCGGACGAATACCCAATGTCCCACCAGACCACATCTCAAGGTGCGAAAAGGAAATAGGGTGGATAGTCTTCCTAAGTCTTTTAAACATTTCTTATATAACTATACATATAGAGGCATGCAATTTATAATAAAATAAAAGCATAAGTAAGTTTTGTAAAACAATTGAAACAGAACTATTATTTTTAAGAAGAGATCGACTTGATGTCAATCTATAAAACAATTTAAAGGCATAAGTATGATAAAACAGTTTTGAGTATAAGGAAAACATCGTTTGAAACACAGTTGTAAATAAGTTTGAAAGGCAATGTACAGAGTAAGATGTACAGTGTAATAAGTAGTTGAAAACATATAAAATGTTTATAAAAATCATTTGAAGGAAACTATTTGGTAAAACGGCTAATGAGTAGCCAAATCTTTTGAATGCTGTATATTAATCACATGTGATTGATGTAATAAGTAATATAATCCTACTTACTAATCACATGTGATTGACATAATAAGTAGCATGATTCTACTTGTATCCCCCCCCCGCCCATAAAACATTTGAAATAGTTTAAAACATTAGTTAAGGGGTATGAACTCACCTGCAGTATGTGACTGGAAATGAACGGGCTGTTATCGTACGGAAGGATCGGACAAGTGCTTGGTGTCAAGTGATGACTTAGACACACACAATGATCCTAATTACATATGAAGACATATGTATATAAATAATTAGAGATTTAATCACTAACTATGCAAGTATAAACATTTACGCGTGAGGTCAACACTTTTGTTCAAGTGCTAGGAGGCTAATGGGTTGCAACAAAGAAGTGCAACGCCCCTAATGGAAGTTTAAGGTCAAAAGACCATATTCATTAGAGTTTACGGCCCAGGGGAGTAAGCTCCTGGTCGTAAACTCTCAAACAAGCCATGAAATGGAGTTTAGAAGTACTACAACTTTAGCGGGGAATTGCTTCAAGGCTAGACAAGAGTTTAAGGTACCATATTGACTCCTAAGGGGAGTTTACGGCCCAAAGACCCTTTTCCCTTGGAGTTTATGGCCGTAAACTCCCTTGGGAGGGTTCTTATTGTGCTTTCAAGTCTCCAATATATCTAGGAACAAGTCTAGGCTTCAATATTTGGATTAAGGAAGATTTAAGGCACTAAATGGGACCATTTGATGGAGTTTACGGCCATAGAACTCTTTGGGCCATAAACTCCCTCACACATAAGGTCCTAAGAATTTTAACTAGTCCATATCTCATCTAAGTACTTGCCCTAAAAGTTTCTTGGCCTAAGGAAGTGTCTAGGGTGCTCTTTGTCCCCATTAAAGGAGTTTACGGCCCAAGAAATACTCTTGGCCGTAAACTCTTCAACACTTATGTTTTACATGTGTTTTCTAGGTCCTAAACACATTAAGGTACATGCCAAAAATGAAGACTAAGCCTTAGGAAGAGTTTGAAGTGGTTTTTGGCACTAAATCTTGGAGTTTACGGCCTAAGGAGCATCTTGGCCGTAAACTCCCTTCCAAAGTGGGTTTCTAATTGTTTTTTTGGTATAAAACACTTGCTTAAGGCTTCTAGGTTCTTGCTCTAAGGCTAAAGGATCACTAGGCACTCATTTGTGCCCCTTACTTGGAGTTTACGGCCCAAGAGGTGGTTCCTTGGCCGTAAGCTCCTCAAACTACTTGCTTTTGATTTGTTTCTAGCCTCTAATGATCATACACTAAGTCCTTAGTTAGATGCCTAACACGGAAATGGGACTAGGTGGACTTTAGGCTTGATCTTGGAGTTTACTCCCCAAGAATGTTCTTGGGCGGTAAACTCCCGGATCTAGTGTTCTCGACATGAAAACAATGTTATAAAGCATATAACAAGCATTAAAACACATTATGGGAAGTAGACTCACAATCTGGGATGAAAACCCGAAGATCCGTGAGAGAGTATTTGGCTTTTCTCTAATTGGAAATCAAATAATGAACCAATTTGGTTCAGAATTCTATTTATAGTCCAGAGATTTTTGGCAGAAAATATTTCTATTCTCGGAATGGATTCTAATGACCTAGAGTAATGGGTTTACAGTGTTGCACAAAATCCTAGTGCAACCACTCTCCTAATAACTCCTTAGGTGTAAAACCCTAAAACTGCCAAACTTATTCCAAAAGTTTGAATTCTCACTGAAACTGCTCTACTTCTATTGGATTGGTGTGGTTTGATTTGAATGGAAAATTTCGGGTTGTCACATCATCCCCCTGTTAAAGGGAATTTCGTCCCGAAATTAGAATTTAGGCAAGGAAGTATGCACGAATGATCGAGACGTGAGGAGGAAACTTCCTAATCGATTGGTTCTAGCGCACTTAAGTGAAATTGGGCTCTCGGTTGGTATCCCAACGAACCTTCACTAACTGGCGACGGCGTTGCTTTGTCCGCTTGACCTCTCGGTCGAGGGTCACTACGGTTCTGATACGAAGGCAAGGATCTCGACGAGTGGACTTGTCAGAGTCCTAACGGAAAGGTATGGTTTCACGATCGAGATGCGAAAAGTAGAAAGTATGTTACTGAGTTCGCGGAGTAGGTCTAGTTTGCGCGAGGCACAGAACCGATTCTGATAAGAATCTCGGAGGTCCTGTCACATTTGGATTTAGCTTTTCACGCTTTACGAAGCGTATTAAGCCATTCTCAGAGTGGGCTATCCTAATGAACTTGGTCACTCACTCGGAATCTCGAAGGTTCCTTTTCTGCATAATTTCTCAGTCAAAGGCCATCCCTTGCTGGGTCAAAGTCGTACGAGTTTCTGAAGCTTGCGAGGAGTTCTGAATGAACTAAGGAGGTAGGTCGGTAAGACCTAGAATTTGGCGAAAAAAAACTGTCGGCGTCTCTGGTGTTGATAAATGCTCAATGGTTTTTGACAAATTGAAAGAGTACTCAAAATTTCTCACATTACTAACAGTGTGTCCTAGAAATTTGACTCTTCAATTTCAAAACTCAAGCCTATAGAACTTTGCTAAAAGTTCCTCTGTAGGAAATGTTTCCAGGGGTTTTCTTCTTACTACGAGGGTAGATAAGTAAGTCATTACCTGGAGAAATGACGAATTGATCCAAGTAAGAAAGACGTAACCCTATTCATTTAGCTCATGAGAACCATGGGCGTACTGGTCCTATCCGAAAGGTATCACTACGGACTCGAGGCGTCTGCATCGAATTCGGAAGATAGTGTCCCAGACATCCTTCCCTAATACATCGAACTGGTGACATTCGGATCTTAGGTCCACTCCTGGAAGTAGTTCTTTCCTTACGTGTTCTCAACTATTTTGTCTATGTGAGGCAGAGATAACGATTTCTATAAAAATCTTGACGGATTCCTCGATATCCGAGGCACATACGTTGCAATCCGTCGATCTCTGTGAGAATATGACAGAGGTTCTCTAGGGCGAGAACCTAGTCTTCTAATTCTATTTCTGTGTGGTTCGCTTAGTTGTCTGCACTGTTCTGGCATCTCCGTGGGTGTTTAACTATAGGGTGATCTGTTTTCGGGAGTCGTACTGGGTTCTAAGTTTATTCACATGACGATGTGATTACTCGTATACTTAGGCAGTTTCTCCGTCCTGAAGTCCATTTTAGAATTCATACAGGGTTTCACGATCACAATTTCGTGTATACGAGTCGTATATAATTAAGATTGAAAAGGTAGTCGAATAACTGATTCTTCCTTACCCTCACATCCCAAGGAGGAAAAGAGTTAAGGCGGAATCATCAATTCTAAATCTGTAGAACCTTGATTATATAACACTCTTATGTATACCTTCCTCAGTGATAGATCATCCGCATGAATCCCTGGATTGAACTTGACGTACTGCACGAGTGGTACTTCGGGGATTTCTTCGGAAAGAAAATAACTAAGAGGTACTCCTGGAATGAGTACTTCAGCGTTCTGATATGACAACTTTGCTGTAAAAGTGATCTAGAAGATAGGGATGTACGCAAGAAGCTGTTTTCGCGTCGATAAAATGGAATCTGATTGTATGATAATGTCGGAATCATACAGAAACTTTAAAGACATTAGAATTAAATATAATACATTTACAGACAAAACACAACCGTGCAACCATGAACAAGAGTTACAATACTTTAGGTTTACCACAAGACTATTGCTGCGAATAAGATATACTACAAAAGACAAGTATCCGCAGCACGAGAATTCCTATACTGACAGGATCTCGCAAAAGGTAAGACTCTAGTTGCACTAGTTCTAGATAGTTTATAAGTCTGTTACAACGAAATGCCTTAAATACATTAACGTGGTCCCTAAGCAGGCTCTCCTGCAGCTGTGATCCTGAGAATCCTCCCGTCCGCACCAGAATTCTGCGTTATCGGGCAATCTCTCTTGAAGTGCCCTGTCTCACCACATTGGTGACATGACTGGCTAGTGCTAGCTTTGGTGACGGGATTTCGGTGCTTAGCTAGTGTTATGTGGACACGAGTGCCTTCCTCGTTACTCCACCTCGAAAATTGCTTCTTGAATCGTTCTGCGCTATAACTCGTCTTGTGCGTAGGGTTAGTCTCGATGAAAGGGACTTGAGTGACGGGTCGTTTCGGTGCTCCACAGTCACGAGCATGATGCCCTATGTTCAGGCAATTGCAACATTGCATCTCATGGCAAGCCCCATGATGGTGGAAACTACACTTCTCACACTTCGGGAGTTTTCCCTCATATGACCTGCGCGGTAAGGGAACGGCAGGGGTTTCCACTTGCTGCTGTGGTATAGCCAGCTTTTGGGCTCTCTTGCGTTCTTTCCGGGCTTGACGCTTTCGTTTCTTGTTCTCTACTTTCTGGCTTTGCGAGCCCGGGACTGTTACTGCTGGGTGACTTCCTGGATGGATATCACGATTTGGAACTTCATTCCCATCAGCAGTATCGACCGTGTTGATAGCGCTACGGTGCTCAACGACCATGGTTACTGCAGCTACTACGGCAGCTGTAAATACCGTTTGAAAGGTAGCGGCGTCCATGGGGAAAGTAAAGGTCTCGTTGCTTGGCTGGTTGTTTCCGGATGACGACATGATTCTGTAACATGAAAGAGTAAAGATTTGTGAGCGATTCTGGTTGACCCTGATGTACTTAGATTGTTCATGAAAAAGTAAGAGTATGATCTCGAAAGTTTGACCTACATCCCTATGATGCAGTCCTGGTTAAAGAATGAAAGTATGCTCGCGAAGGTTTGACCTACATCCCTATGATGCAGTCCTAGTATGGAATGGAAGTATGTTCGTAGAATGATATCAAAACATTTGTCGTTCGAACTGAGGTATCGTGGGTTGGTGAATAACAAGATCCAACCACCGAAAGAGACTTGGAAGTGCCTCTGGAGATAAATCACCATAGTCCAATGACTTGACTAAAGTATGATTCAGATAAACTCCAATGAAAGTAAGATAAAAGTACTTGAATGAAGAATGACACAAAAGTTAGCCAGCTGTCAATACCTTGGATATTCACGATGTAAAGATTCAAAAAAATGACCTTGTAAAGGTCTTACATCATATCCACAGAAGATAGTTCCTGACAGCATAAAGACCTAACTAAAGTACTTAGGGAACAAGATAATTTCATAGAAAATACCACATCGGGCATAGACAGAGAAAAAAAACACTATTTCTTTTTATAAGGGAAATAAAGTAAAGTGTCTACTACTGGCGACGGTCATCCCTCTGGTGAAGTCTTACTTCAACCAATTGACGTTCCTTGTCAAGTAGGTGTCTTTCGAGCACCATCTGGCGTACTCGGAGCTCTATGACTTCGGCTCGTGATTCAGCCAGTGCTTGCAACAGGGCTTCATGGTTTCTCTCTGATCTCTCGTGAACATCCTCTAGATGAATGGTGTGGAAGGTATGCATTCTAGCATAGGCGACTACTTCTGTAATCTGATGTAGGGCTGTCATGCCTTGAATCTCATTTCAGGCCACTCTGCGGACCAAGATTGGCAAGACTATATCTGCTAAGCCTTCATTTCTCAAGTTATAAAAATTTCGGTCGCCATCAAGCAGCATAAACTGATCCTGTCCTTGGCTCCCTGTTTCCAAGCATTCCACTCACTCAAGGTCGGGCCATGAAAAGCCGGAAGAGGGTTAGGAATTGAAACGGGAGCTGCTCGAGGTAGGTTCTCAACCTCTGGTTCAGGGTTAGCATCATACGAAAAGTCTTTATCACGGTGATCATCCAGGGAATAGGATGATCATTCTCTGGTTCTTCTCCAAACCAACCAGTTATGACTTCATTCGGAAGATACTGGTTGTCAAGGGGATGGAGTCCAGTTATGATCTCTTATGCGAGAATTTAGGGTAAGAAGATAATTATTAGACGAACTATCTAGATAATTATTTAGACAACCTTCATTACTTACATCGCTATTTGTGAAGTGCATACCAGCTATGTGTAATCTAAACAGGATAGACCTTCGAATAAGTGACCTTAACTCCTTATTCACACAGAATAGGGGTAAGGCAAAATTATCACATATTCTGAGTCTATAACATCCTAATTACATGTAGCCTTAGTGTATCCACTTAGCAACTATTAACTTAGTAATGAAGATCCCATTTTAATTCTCAAGTATAAAGTACTTATAGTAACACCAAATACTCCTATAGTATTTTAAATTTTTAATGTTATGTTCTATTGTTCTCATTGTGGTAGGGTTGGTAAGATTTTAGCATTGTTGCAACCACACACTTAAACTTAGGCACATGCTAGTCAACCCTCGGATAATATAGGTGATCAGGCTATATCTTCCCAGTTTTGACCATATGTCTCTAAGGCCACTTGTGTTGCCCAACAATCGTAATTCTTTTGTACTGTCCTAATGACATTGATTTTAGTATGAATGCAGCACGTATACTTACTTAAATATTTTACTATTTAAAGTATAAACTCTTGGTCAGAGTATTTTTAATCCCTTATGTATTTATAGTTAGTATATCTTTTATGGGTTGATATACTTAATTCACTATAAACAATGCTCTGATACCAATCTGTCACACCCCAAAACCAAGAACGGCGGAAACGTTCTGGGGCGGAGGACGTCATGTATAATATCAACAACAATGTAAAGTAGTAAACAAGCAACAACATCATCCATTGCATTAATAAAATAATTATTATACAATTGTATTCTGTCAAATTTTGATAAACACTAAAGCATAAATCAAAATGAAAGATAAGTCTTGACTAAGCTTCATCTTCCTTTCTCCTTGCATCGGTACCTGTCTATGATGACCTGAGGATACAAGTAATTCTGAAAGCGAGTATCAGCTATAAAGCTGGTGAGATCATAAGTATTAATGTGTCTTAATTTGTAAAAACTTATAATTTCTAAGACTTGACATTACTTTGAAAGAAAGCTAGTATAAGTATGAAAATGTTTGTAGCTCAACTGTAAATGTTTGAAAATCCCTAGAAATCCCTATGATTCCTATTAGTAACAAAAGGAGTCTTCTACCAAGACTTAACTGTTCTGTGTGTGTGTGTCTCTTGTAAGATTAAGTATTTTTCCAAAGCATAACTATCATTATCCAACAATATAGTTTGTACAATTACGTTTAAGTGAGGTTATCACTAAAAATATGTACTGGAAAAATTAACGTAGTACTAAAACGTAGCTCTAAAAGGACTACTACCGTACTAACTACCTCAGGCCGGATCTTGGGCAAAGGCATTACGTGATAAATTGCGCCATACTATCGACTAGTAACAACGACATAATGAATGGTCGTAATAAAGATATGACGTTTGGCACCCGCAGACCTGCAGGTCCGGCTGTAGCTAGCAGCAAGGTGTAGGATTGTCAATCCAGCATAGATCTATACACAAAGTCATACTATGGATTGATTATATCGACATAAGGATGGTCGAAATCAATATATGATGTTTGGCACCCACAGACCTGCAGGTCCGGCTGTAGCTAGCAGCAAGGCGTAGGATAGTCAATCCATTATAGAATCTATACGCAAACTCAACGCTCCCCCTTCAAGAGACTCTGGCCGCAACTCAAGTCATGAGGTTTTAAGTCATGCTCCGATTTAAATCACAGTAATCGACGTATTCTCGTATATGTAAATGTAATGTACTGTTCTAGCTATAATGTAATGGACTGTTCTACCAAGTATAGCAATGTAATGAGCTGTAATGTTCTATGTGTACTAGCTGTAATGTAATGAAATGTAATGTTCTATGTGTGCTAGCTGTAATGTATGCTCTCTCTATCTAGCAAGTATAGTAATGTAAACGTTCTAGTATTCTTGTATATGTTCTCGTCCTAGTATAGATGTATATGTAATGTACAGTAATGTTCTAGAAAGTATTGACTCATGAATGAACTGACTCATTGTATGATATCGCGTTCTAGTAATGGTTCTAGTATCTTCCTGAACTACCCATATGGTAGCTTACTAGTAATCTAAGTAGTACGTATGGACGTGGATGTATACCCTTGCTACCCAAGGGCATAGGATGAACTGGAAGGACCTTTTATGACTATATATGTACACATGATATATAACAAATCTTTAAACGACCTTCGGACGAATACCCAATGTCCCACCAGACCACATCTCAAGGCGCGAAAAGGAAATAGGGTGGATAGTCTTCCTAAGTCTTTTAAACATTTCTTATATAACTATACATATAGAGGCATGCAATTTATAATAAAATAAAAGCATAAGTAAGTTTTGTAAAACAATTGAAACAGAACTATTATTTTTAAGAAGAGATCGACTTGATGTCAATCTATAAAACAATTTAAAGGCATAAGTATGATAAAACAATTTTGAGTATAAGGAAAACATCGTTTGAAACACAGTTGTAAATAAGTTTGAAAGGCAATGTACAGAGTAAGATGTACAGTGTAATAAGTAGTTGAAAACATATAAAATGTTTATAAAAATCATTTGAAGGAAACTATTTGGTAAAACGGCTAATGAGTAGCCAAATCTTTTGAATGCTGTATATTAATCACATGTGATTGATGTAATAAGTAATATAATCCTACTTACTAATCACATGTGATTGACATAATAAGTAGCATGATTCTACTTGTATCCCCCCCCCCCCCGCCCATAAAACATTTGGAATAGTTTAAAACATTAGTTAAGGGGTATGAACTCACCTGCAGTATGTGACTGGAAATGAACGGGCTGTTATCATACGGAAGGATCGGACAAGTGCTTGGTGTCAAGTGATGACTTAGACACACACAATGATCCTAATTACATATGAAGACATATGTATATAAATAATTAGAGATTTAATCACTAACTATGCAAGTATAAACATTTACGCGTGAGGTCAACACTTTTGGTCAAGTGCTAGGAGGCTAATGGGTTGCAACAAAGAAGTGCAACGCCCCTAATGGAAGTTTAAGGTCAAAAGACCATATTCATTAGAGTTTACGGCCCAGGGGAGTAAGCTCCTGGCCGTAAACTCTCAAACAAGCCATGAAATGGAGTTTAGAAGTACTACAACTTTAGCGGGGAATTGCTTCAAGGCTAGACAAGAGTTTAAGGTACCATATTGACTCCTAAGGGGAGTTTACGGCCCAAAGACACTTTTCCCTTGGAGTTTATGGCCGTAAACTCCCTTGGGAGGGTTCTTATTGTGCTTTCAAGTCTCCAATATATCTAGGAACAAGTCTAGGCTTCAATATTTGGATTAAGGAAGATTTAAGGCACTAAATGGGACCATTTGATGGAGTTTACGGCCATAGAACTCTTTGGCCCGTAAACTCCCTCACACATGAGGTCCTAAGAATTTTAACTAGTCCATATCTCATCTAAGTACTTGCCCTAAAAGTTTCTTGGCCTAAGGAAGTGTCTAGGGTGCTCTTTGTCCCCATTAAAGGAGTTTACGGCCCAAGAAATACTCTTGGCCGTAAACTCTTCAACACTTATGCTTTTCATGTGTTTTCTAGGTCCTAAACACATTAAGGTACATGCCAAAAATGAAGACTAAGCCTTAGGAAGAGTTTGAAGTGGTTTTTGGCACTAAATCTTGGAGTTTACTGCCTAAGGAGCATCTTAGCCGTAAACTCCCTTCCAAAGTGGGTTTCTAATTGTTTTGTTGGTCTAAAACACTTGCTTAAGGCTTCTAGGTTCTTGTTCTAAGGCTAAAGGATCACTAGGCACTCATTTGTGCCCTTTACTTGGAGTTTACAGCCCAAGAGGTGGTTCCTTGGCCGTAAACTCCTCAAACTACTTGCTTTTGATTTGTTTCTAGCCTCTAATGATCATACACTAAGTCCTTAGTTAGATGCCTAACACGGAAATGGGACTAGGTGGCCTTTAGGCTTGATTTTGGAGTTTACTCCCCAAGAACGTTCTTGGGCGGTAAACTCCCGGATCTAGTGTTCTCGACATGAAAACAATGTTATAAAGCATATAATAAGCATTAAAACACATTATGGGAAGTAGACTCACAATCTGGGATGAAAACCCGAAGATCCGTGAGAGAGTATTTGGCTTTTCTCTAATTGGAAATCAAATAATGAACCAATTTGGTTCAGAATTCTATTTATAGTCCAGAGATTTTTGGCAGAAAATATTTCTATTCTCGGAATGGATTCTAATGACCTAGAGTAATGGGTTTACAGTGTTGCACAAAATCCTAGTGCAACCACTCTCCTAATAACTCCTTAGGTGTAAAACCCTAAAACTGCCAAACTTATTCCAAAAGTTTGAATTCTCACTGAAACTGCTCTACTTCTATTGGATTGGTGTGGTTTGATTTGAATGGAAAATTTCGGGTTGTCACAGAAATTAATGAGCAATGGAGCTTTTAGGCTCCGAGTTGGGCTTTGGGACGTAGGCTTGGACTTTAGACTTTGATTTAGACAATGAAACAATTACATGTTTCTTGGCGAGATTGCTTGAGTTCTTTGGGAACAGACAGGACGCTAGAGTCTTTTCATCTATCCAGTAGTCATATTCAACTACACGAGGGTTCAGAGCAGATTTCGTCAGAGTGAAGGTATTTGAAGAATTGACACTTTTGGCTATCTCCGAGGTAGTTGGTTTGCTAACAGATGACTTGATTTTCCACAAAAGATTTTTGTTTAAAGATTTTGAGATAGTGTGATTTGAGTTGGTGGATCTGGTTGAGAGCACATTGTTCTTAGAGATTTTTGGTTTAAAAATTGTGCCATCAGATTTTGCAATAAAGACAGATGAGACACTTTGAGGTGCAGTTAAAGTATTTCAGATAGTTTTGACTTTAACATGACCTTGAGGTGATGTGGATCCAAGAACTTCCTTTGGTTCCAAAAGATCAGGAGATTTGGAAGGTCTTTTCAGAATTATAGTCGGTACAAATGAGCTTTGACTATGTTTTTGATGTTCTGACTTCCTTGGGTTGTTCCAAAATGAGTTTGGTTTGGAGTTGGCAAGGAACCTAGAATTTTGTCTATCTTTAGTTTCCTTTTTGTAAGCATTCCTAGCGTCTACCTTGGGATCTACAATATCTTTTGCATTCAACATTGGTTTTCTCTTAGAGGATCCAGAGGACTAGCCTTTGGATGGATTTGAAAACTTTGGAGAAATGGGAACCAATTTGGATTTAGAAAGAACTACAAAGTCTGATTCACATGAATCAGAGGATTTATTGCTTGAAGTTTCAACATTATCATTCACAGATGCCCATGCAAATTTTGAGGCATTGACTTCAGTTAATTCAGGAATGATTTCTTCAGTCACACAGTTATTGACGTGATTGGTTATAGGAACATGGTCTACACAATTTTGAAGACTATGATGATATTCCGTGGTCCGATTCAGGTCCAGGTTTATCAGAGGTGGAAAAGACGTGGAATCAGGACATTTAACAACTATGGGTTGAAACTCAGGAATTAGGGACTCAAAGGATCTTTTAGTCTCCGGAAGGGGTGACAATGGGGAGACAGGAGTGTCTAATTGTTGAATGTTCGTAACCTCTCCCATGAATGTTAGATTTTGCAAATCCTTCAGGGGACTAACAATTACTTTCGTAAATTCACTTCCGAGACCAGGAGCTTTTGACCATGGATGACGAAAATTATGAGTCATCTGAATGCCAGCTTCAAGCATGTCAACAGAGTTATGCATAGCATCAATTTTGGCATTGAGACATTTGTTGTCAGAAATCAAAATATTCCGTTCGGAATAAGTGACTTCAAATTTATCTTGCAAAATGATACACTCATCTTTTGACATTACAAGTTCGTGCTCTAAAGACTCGCTTTTCAACTTCTTATCCTCAAAACCTAATCTAAGACGACTTAGTTTACAATCTTTCTTCTCACTGGCTTCTATGGTTGACTCATAGGCTTTATAGATAGTGTTCATATCTGTTTGAATCTGGGTCAAGTAAGGTTCACATAAAGTCAAATCAAAATTATTATCAGAGAACATGGATTTTACCTGTTGAACAATGCTTCGACCTGGTGGGTCGTTGGTAGCCATGTAGTAGTAGTTAGGTTCAGCATCATCTTCTTAATCTTTGGAACCAGAAGACCAATAACCTTCATCACATACAACGATTTGTCTAGCCATTAAACGCATGTTCCTTGTAGTTACTACATCATCATCATCTCCAGACGACCAGTATCCTTCGACATCTCTTGAAACAATATTAACAAATGCTTTCTCACTTTCAGCCAATTCTTGTGCTTTTCGGACATAGTAAGCTGAGTCTTTGATTTTTGGTTTTTGAGGTGCGTCAGCAAGACAATCTTTGGCAAAGTGATTTGCATGACCACATTTATGACACAGGATTTTTGGTTTTTCCGAGTTGAGAATTTTTGAGGATTCTGGGGTTGAATGTGGTTTAATGAGGTTAGGCTTGTAAGTCTGAGGATTTTCGGATGTTTGTTTTGGTTCCAAAGAAGTATATGGTTGAGGATGGTTTTGGTGAGGAGCGTTGAATCTATTTTGATAAGATTTGTATGAAGAATTGAAAGTTCGTTTGTATTTCATGGAAAGTAAGCCAAATTCTTGTTGGAAATGGAGTTCAGAATCTATAGTTTCAGCATCACCATCTGGATAGTTGTGAGTAGGAAGGGAAGTTGGGATGGATGAGGTAGTGGAATCATAGATTTGTAAGGTTCCGGAGCAAGTGGGTTCGGAATGATCGACTCGGAAGAGTTGACTAGAGCAAGTGGTCCTCAGGAAAGTTCTCTAATGGTTTGAGAACGTTTGATTCATGTCCTTAAAGCTCATCAAAAAGTTGATAGGGTTTCAATTTTTTTAAGGAACCATTGCTTTGATGGCAGAACTTTACATTTCCCATCCCTTACCAAGAATCTTAATGAAGTTGAGATTGTATTCGAGAGGAGTTCGAATAATCCCATGAGCGGTCATGTTATTAACAACGATTCGGTATCGGTTGGAGGCTGAGGCTATAGATTCTCCTGGAATAGTAGTGAAGGTGTCAAAGTCATTAACAACTAAGGTGAGACATTTATCCTTCATGTTTTCTGAACCTTCAATCAGATCTTGTAGAGTGTCCCAAATTTGTTTGGCTGATTTGCGTAACTTGATGTGCTCAAAGAGTGATGGAGGAACACCAAACACCATTTAAGAGAAGGCGATTTGATCAGCATGCAGTTTCTCAATATCATCTGCAGTTAGAGCAGTTGGCCGAACTTCATCTTCTCTCATGAGTTGAGCAGTTGCATCTCTTACAACTGTTCTTACAGGAACATGAGGACCATGTGTGACAGATCTCCAAATTTGTTCACCTTTCTCTTTGGCTAGTAAAAATCTTTCCATTCTAACTTTCCAGTGATCATATTCTTCCACAACTAGCAATGGGGAACGTTTAGGGCCACCAACGCTATTTGCGATTTTCATTGAAATCATTTGTTGAGGATTTGAAGCAGCCATTAAAGTCAAGATATCTTAGAGCTTAATTGGTATAGAGAAGAACTTTTATCCTTAACACAGAAATGGATTGATTTCCAAGGAAGATTCAAACCAACGATAATCTAATCTTATGGATTCAAAGGACAACCTGGCTCTGATACCAATTGTGAGATCAAGATCTTTGCGCAGGGATAAGGTTTGAGACCTCAAACATTGAGTGAATGCTTGAGATCAATTTCTGCTTAATAATGGATGTTCAAGTCGAGACTGGAAAGACCAGTCAAGTCTTAGATAATCAATTCAACAAATGATCCAGACATTAAATGAGGACATGTACATAGTGATCAAAGTAAAATGAGGATCAAGAAGAAGGTTATACATGTGATAGAGAATAAAATGCCAAAGTAAGAGAGAAAAATCCATACTTGACTTGTATTGAATCCTCCTTTTTATAGGAGACAAAGTTACAGCGAATTCTTCTAACCCAAAGTTTGATAAGATCTTCTATTCCTTTGATAAACTTGATGAGCACAGATGCGGTTTCGAATTTCAGCCTAAGGAAGAAAACCCAAGTAAACCTTGTAAAGTCGTCAACAATCACAAGAATATATTTCTTATGATGAAGACTCTCTACAGTGGATGGTCCACAAAGATCAATATGTAGAAGTTCCAGAGGATCCGAAATGGATTTTTTGATGACAACAGGATGACCCTTTTTTGATTGCTTACCACACTCACATGCATCACATAAATGATTATTTTCAAATTTGAGAAGAGGTAAACCTCTTACCATTTCGCCTGAAACGAGATCATTCATGTACCGAAAGTTTAGATGTGCGAGCCTTTGGTGCCATAGCCAACTAACATCTAGAACAGCTTTGGAAAGAAGGCAGAGTTTTGGTTTGCCAATGATCATGTTGATGTCGAGTTGGTACATGTTTTTGTTGCGAAGAGACTTAATCAAACATTCTTTTTGGTCTTCAGTCATGACATAGCTATATTTTTTGAAAATTCCACACCTCGGTTTGAGTCGATAAGCTGAGCAACACTTATCAAATTATGTTTCAAGTCAGCTACATAAGCAACGTGTGAAATAGAGAAGTTTCCATTGGTGAGAATTCCATAACCACGAATTTGAGAATTTGAATTGTTGCCATATGTTACGTAACCAGCATTTGGAGAGAGCTTTAAATCTCGTAGAAAGTCCTTCTGTCCCATCATGTGCATGGAGCAAGCACTATCAATATACAATATTGTTTCATGCTCCGAAGCACAAAGTATCTGCAAAAGAGAAATTAATGAGCAATGGAGCTTTTAGGCTCCGAGTTGGACTTTGGGACGTAGGCTTGGACTTTAGACTTTGATTTAGACAATGAAACAATTATGTGTTTCTTGGCAAGATTGCTTGAGTTCTTTGGGAACAGACAGGACGCTAGAGTCTTTTCATCTATCTAGTAGTCATATTCAACTACACGAGGGTTCAGAGCAGATTTCTTCAGAGTGAAGGTATTTGAAGAATTGACACTTTTGGTTATCTCCGAGGTAGTTGGTTTGCTAACAGATGACTTGATTTTCCACATAAGAGTTTTGTTTAAATATTTTCAGATAGTGTGATTTGAGCTGGTGGATCTGGTTGAGAGCACATTGTTCTTAGAGATTTTTGGTTTAAAAATTATGCCATTAGATTTAGCAATAAAGACAGATGATACACTTTGAGGTGCAGTTAAAGTATTTCAGATAGTTTTGACTTTAACATGACCTTGAGGTGATGTGGATCCAAGAACTTCCTTTGGCTCCAAAAGATCAGGAGATTTGGAAGGTCTTTTTCAGAATTATAGTCGGAACAAATGAGCTTTGACTATGTTTTTGATGTACTGACTTCCTTGGGTTGTTCCGAAATGAGTTTGGTTTGGAGTTGGCAAGGAACCTAGAATTTTGTCTATCTTTAATTTCCTTTTTGTAAGCATTCCTAGCGTCTACCTTGGGATCTACAATATCTTTTGCTTTCAACATTGGTTTTCTCTTAGAGGATCCAGAGGACTAGCCTTTGGATGGATTTGAAAACTTTGGAGAAATGGGAACCAATTTGGATTTAGAAAGAACTACAAAGTCTTATTCACATGAATCAGAGGATTTATTGCTTGAAGTTTCAACATTATCATTCACAGATGCCCATGCAAATTTTGAGGCATTGACTTCAGTTAATTCAGGAATGATTTCCTCAATCACACAGTTATTGACGTGATTGGTTATAGGAACATGGTCTACACAGTTTTGAAGACGATGATGATATTCCGTGGTCCGATTCAGGTCTAGGTTTATCAGAGGTGGAAAAGACGTGGAATCAGGACATTTAACAACTATGGGTTGAAACTCAGGAATTAGGGACTCAAAGGATCTTTTAGTCTCCGGAAGGGGTGACAATGGGGAGACAGGAGTGTCTGAATGTTGAATGTTCGTAACCTCTCCCATGAATGTCAGATTTTGGAAATCCTTCAGGGGACTAACAATTACTTTCGTAAATTCACTTCCGAGACCAGGAGCTTTTGACCATGGATGACGAAAATTATGAGTCATCCGAATGCCAGCTTCAAGCATGTCAACAGAGTTATGCATAGCATCAATTTTGGCATTGAGACATTTGTTGTCAGAAATCAAAATATTCCGTTCGGAATAAGTGACTTCAAATTTATCTTGCAAAATGATACATTCATCTTTTGACATTACAAGTTCATGCTCTAAAGACTCGATTTTCAACTTCTTATCCTCAAAACGTAATCTAAGACGACTTAGTTTACAATCTTTCTTCTCACTGGCTTCTATGGTTGACTTATAGGCTTTATAGATAGTGTTCATATCTGTTTGAATCTGGGTCAAGTAAGGTTCACATAAAGTCAACTCAAAATTATTATCAGAGAACATGGATTTTACCTGTTGAACAATGCTTCGACCTGGAGGGTCGTTGGTAGCCTTGTGGCAGTAGTTAGGTTCAGCATCATTTCTTAATCTTCGGAACCAGAAGACCAATGACCTTCATCACATACAACGATTTGTCTAGCCATTAAACACATGTTCCTTCTAGTTACTACATCATCAGCATCTCCAGACGACCAGTATCCTTCGACATCTCTTGAAATAGTAGTAACAAATGCTTTCTCACTTTCAGCGAATTCTTGTGCTTTTCGGACATAGTAAGCTGAGTCTTTGATTTTTGGTTTTTGAGGTGCGTCAGCAAGACAATCTTTGGCAAAGTGATTTGCATGACCACATTTATGACACAAGATTTTTGGTTTTTCCGAGTTGAGAATTTTTGAGGATTATGGGGTTGAATGTGGTTTAGTGAGGTTAGGCTTGTAAGTCTGAGGATTTTCGGATGTTTGTTTTGGTTCCAAAGAAGTATATGGTTGAGGATGGTTTTCATGAGGAGCGTTGAATCTATTTTGATAAGATTTGTATGAAGAATTGAAAGTTCGTTTGTATTTCATGGAAAGTAAGCCAAATTCTTGTTGGAAATGGAGTTCAGAATCTATAGTTTTAGCATCACCATCTGGATAGTTGTGAGTAGGAAGGGAAGTTGGGATGGCTGAGGTAGTGGAACCATAGATTTGTAAGGTTCCGGAGCAAGTGGGTTCGGAATGATCGACTCGGAAGAGCTGACTAGAGCAAGTGGTCCTCCGGAAAGTTCTCTAATGGTTTGAGAACGTTTGATTCATGTCCTTGAAGTTCATCAAAAATTTGATAGGGTTTCAATTTTTTTAAGGAACCATTGCTTTGATGGCAGAACTTTACATTTCCCATCCCTTACCAAGAATCTTAATGAAGTTGAGATTGTATTCGAGAGGAGTTCGAATAATCCCGTGAGCGGTCATGTTATTAACAAGGATTCGGTATCGGTTGGAGGCTGAGGCTATAGATTCTCCTGGAATAGTAGTGAAGGTGTCAAAGTCCTTAACAACTAAGGTGAGACATTTATCCTTCATGTTTTCTGAACCTTCAATCAGATCTTGTAGAGTGTCCCAAATTTCTTTGGCTGATTTGCATAACTTGATGTGCTCAAAGAGTGATGGAGGAACACCAAACACCATTTAAGAGAAGGCGATTTGATAAGCATGCAGTTTCTCAATATCATCTGCAGTTAGAGCAGTTGGCCGAACTTCATCTTCTTTCATGAGTTGAGCAGTTGCATCTCTTACAACTGTTCTTACAGGAACATGAGGACCATGTGTGACAGATCTCCAAATTTGTTCACCTTTCTCTTTGGCTAGTAAAAATCTTTCCATTCTAACTTTCCAGTGATCATATTCTTCCACAACTAGCAATGGGGAACGTTTAGGGCCACCAACGCTATTTGCGATTTTCATTGAAATCATTTGTTGAGGATTTGAAGCAGCCATTAAAGTCAAGATATCTTAGAGCTTAATTGGTATATAGAAGAACTTTTATCCTTAACACAGAAATGGCTGAATTTCCAAGGAAGATTCAACCCAAGGATAATCTGATCTTATGGATTCAAACGACAACCTGGCTCTGATACCAATTATGAGATCAAGATCTTTGCGCAGGGACAAGGTTTGAGACCTCAAACATTGAGTGAATGCTTGAGATCAATTTCTGCTTAATAATGGATGTTCAAGTCGAGACTGGAAAGACCAGTCAAGTCTTAGATAATCAATTCAACAAATGATCCAGACATTAAATGAGGACATGTACATAGTGATCAAAGTAAAATGAGGAACAAGAAGAATGTTATAAATGTGATAGAGACTAAAATGCCAAAGTAAGAGAGAAAAATCCATACTTGACTTGTATTGAATGCTCCTTTTTATAGGAGACAAAGTTACAGCGAATTCTTCTAACCCAAAGTTTGATAAGATCTTCTATTCCTTTGATAAACTTGATGAGCACAGATGCGGTTTCGAATTTCAGCCTAAGGAAGAAAACCCAAGTAAACCTTGTAAAGTCGTCAACAATCACAAGAATATATTTCTTATGATGAAGACTCTCTACAGTGGATGGTCCACAAAGATCAATATGTAGAAGTTCCAGAGGATCCGAAATGGATTTTTTGATGACAACAGGATGACACTTTTTTGATTGCTTACCACACTCACATGCATCACATAAATGATTATTTTCAAATTTGAGAAGAGATAAACCTCTTACCATTTCGCCTGAAACGAGATCATTCATGTACCGAAAGTTTAGATGTGCGAGCCTTTGGTGCCATAGCCAACTAACATCTAGAACAACTTTGGAAAGAAGGCAGAGTTTTGGTTTGCCAATGATCATGTTGATGTCGAGTTGGTACATGTTTTTGTTGCGAAGAGACTTAATCAAACATTCTTTTTGGTCTTCAGTCATGACATAGCTATATTTTTTGAAAATTCCACACGTCGGTTTGAGTCGATAAGCTGAGCAACACTTATCAAATTATGTTTCAAGTCAGCTACATAAGCAACGTGTGAAATAGAGAAGTTTCCATTGGTGAGAATTCCATAACCACGAATTTGAGAATTTGAATTGTTGCCATATGTTACTTAACCAGCATTTGGAGAGAGCTTTAAATCTCGTAGAAAATCCTTCTGTCCCATCATGTGCATGGAGCAAGCACTATCAATAAACAATATTGTTTCTTGCTCCGAAGCACAAAGTGCCTGCAAAAGAGAAATTAATGAGCAATGGAGCTTTTAGACTCCGAGTTGGGCTTTGGGACGTAGGCTTGGACTTTAGACTTTGATTTAGACAATGAAACAATTATGTGTTTCTTGGCGAGATTGCTTGAGTTCTTTGGGAACAGACAGGACGCTAGAGTCTTTTCATCTATCTAGTAGTCATATTCAACTACACGAGGGTTCGGAGCAGATTTCTTCAGAGTGAAGGTATTTGAAGAATTGACACTTTTGGTTATCTCCGAGGTAGTTGGTTTGCTAACAGGTGACTTGATTTTCCACACAAGAGTTTTGTTTAAAGATTTTGAGATAGTGTGATTTGAGCTGGTGGATCTGGTTGTGAGCACATTGTTCTTAGAGATTTTTGGTTTAAAAATTATGCCATCAGATTTAGCAATAAAGACAGATGATACACTTTGAGGTGCAGTTAAAGTATTTCAGATAGTTTTGACTTTAACATGACCTTGAGGTGATGTGGATCCAAGAACTTCCTTTGGTTCCAAAAGATCAGGAGATTTGGAAGGTCTTTTCAGAATTATAGTCGGAACAAATGAGGTTTGACTATGTTTTTGATGTACTGACTTCCTTGGGTTGTTCCGAAATGAGTTTGGTTTGGAGTTGGCAAGGAACCTAGAATTTTGTCTATCTTTAATTTCCTTTTTGTAAGCATTCCTAGCGTCTACCTTGGGATCTACAATATCTTTTGCATTCAACATTGGTTTTCTCTTAGAGGATCCAGAGGACTGGCCTTTGGATGGATTTGAAAACTTTGGAGAAATGGGAACGAGTTTGGATTTAGAAAGAACTACACAGTCTGATTCACATGAATCAGAGGATTTATTGCTTGAAGTTTCAACATTATCATTCATAGATGCCCATGCAAATTTTGAGGCATTGACTTCAGTTAATTCAGGAATGATTTCCTCAATCACACAGTTATTGACGTGATTGGTTATAGGAACATGGTCTACACAGTTTTGAAGACTATGATGATATTCCGTGGTCCGATTCAGGTCCAGGTTTATCAGAGGTGGAAAAGACGTGGAATCAGGACATTTAACAACTATGGGTTGAAACTCAGGAATTAGGGACTCAAAGGATCTTTTAGTCTCCGGAAGGGGTGACAATGGGGAGACAGGAGTGTCTGATTGTTGAATGTTCGTAACCTCTCCCATGAATGTTAGATTTTGCAAATCCTTCAGGGGACTAACAATTACTTTCGTAAATTCACTTCCGAGACCAGGAGCTTTTGACCATGGATGACGAAAATTATGAGTCATCCGAATGCCAGCTTCAAGCATGTCAACAGAGTTATGCATAGCATCAATTTTGGCATTGAGACATTTGTTGTCAGAAATCAAAATATTCCGTTCGGAATAAGTGACTTCAAATTTATCTTGCAAAATGATACACTCATCTTTTGACATTACAAGTTCGTGCTCTAAAGACTCGCTTTTCAACTTCTTATCCTCAAAACGTAATCTAAGACGACTTAGTTTACAATCTTTCTTCTCACTGGCTTCTATGGTTGACTCATAGGCTTTATAGATAGTGTTCATATCTGTTTGAATCTGGGTCAAGTAAGGTTCACATAAAGTCAAATCAAAATTATTATCAGAGAACATGGATTTTACCTGTTGAACAATGCTTCGACCTGGTGGGTCGTTGGTAGCCATGTAGTAGTAGTTAGGTTCAGCATCACCTTCTTAATCTTCGGAACGAGAAGACCAATAACCTTCATCACATACAACGATTTGTCTAGCCATTAAACGCATGTTCCTTGTAGTTACTACATCATCATCATCTCCAGACGACCAGTATCCTTCGACATCTCTTGAAACAATATTAACAAATGCTTTCTCACTTTCAGCCAATTCTTGTGCTTTTCGGACATAGTAAGCTGAGTCTTTGATTTTTGGTTTTTGAGGTGCGTCAGCAAGACAATCTTTGGCAAAGTGATTTGCATGACCACATTTATGACACAGGATTTTTGGTTTTTCCGAGTTGAGAATTTTTGAGGATTCTGGGGTTGAATGTGGTTTAATGAGGTTAGGCTTGTAAGTCTGAGGATTTTCGGATGTTTGTTTTGGTTCCAAAGAAGTATATGGTTGAGGATGGTTTTGGTGAGGAGCGTTGAATCTATTTTGGTAAGATTTGTATGAAGAATTGAAAGTTCGTTTGTATTTCATGGAAAGTAAGCCAAATTCTTGTTGGAAATGGAGTTCAGAATCTATAGTTTCGGCATCACCATCTGGATAGTTGTGAGTAGGAAGGGAATTGGGATGGCTGAGGTAGTGGGACCATAGATTTGTAAGGTTCCGGAGCAAGTGGGTTCAGAATGATCGACTCGGAAGAGCTGACTAGAGCAAGTGGTCCTCCGGAAAGTTCTCTAATGGTTTGAGCAACGTTTGATTCATGTCCTTGAAGCTCATCAAAAAGTTGATAGGGTTTCAATTTTTTTAAGGAACCATTGCTTTCAAGGCAGGACTTTACATTTCTCATCCCTTACCAAGAATCTTAATGAAGTTGAGATTGTATTCGAGAGGAGTTCGAATAATCCCGTGAGCGGTCATGTTATTAACAACGATTCGGTATCGGTTGGAGGCTGAGGCTATAGATTCTCCTGGAATAGTAGTGAAGGTGTCAAAGTCATTAACAACTAAGGTGAGACATTTATCCTTCATGTTTTCTGAACCTTCAATCAGATCTTGTAGAGTGTCCCAAATTTCTTTGGCTGATTTGCATAACTTGATGTGCTCAAAGAGTGATGGAGGAACACCAAACACCATTTAAGAGAAGGCGATTTGATCAACATGCAGTTTCTCTATATCATTTGCAGTTAGAGCAGTTGACCGAACTTCATCTTCTCTCATGAATTGAGCAGCTGCATCTCTTACAACTGTTCTTACAGCAACATGAGGACCATGTCTGACAGATCTCCAAATTTGTTCATCTTTCTCTTTGGCTAGTAAAAATCTTTCCATTCTAACTTTCCAGTGATCATATTCTTCCACAACTAGTATTGGGGAACGTGTAGGGCCACCAACGCTATTTGCGATTTGCATTGAAATCATTTGTTGAGGATTTGAAGTAGCCATTAAAGTCAAGATATCTTAGAGCTTAATTGGCATGTAGAAGAAATTTTATCCTTAACACAGAAATGGCTGAATTTCCAAGGAAGATTCAACCCAACGATAATCTGATCTTATGGATTCAAAGGACAACCTGGCTCTGATACCAATTGTGAGATCAAGATCTTTGCACAGGGACAAGGTTTGAGACCTCAAACCTTGAGTGAATGCTTGAGATCAATGTCTGCTTAATAATGGATGTTCAATTCGAGACTGGAAAGACCAGTCAAGTCTTAGATAATCAATTCAACAAATGATCCAGACATAAAATGAGGACATGTACATAGTGATCAAAGTAAAATGAGGAACAAGAAGAATGTTATAAATGTGATAGAGAATAAAATGCCAAAGTAAGAGTGAAAAATCCGTACTTGACTTGTATTGAATGCTCCTTTTTATAAGAGACAAAGTTACAGCGAATTAACGTTGATGTCTACATAAGACCGGACAAAAGGCATAAGCCTGACATTCTGATTGTCCTAAACAACATTAGACTAAGTCCTATGAAACATCACATCAAAATACAAGACAAAGTAATAAATACATAACAAACAAAATAACTTCATTCCGGACAAGTGATGTTCCAGAGATGAAGCTTTGTTCCGGGTCGATGAGTATTCCGGACAAAAGGATCAGTTCCGGAATGCGCTCTTCTCTGAATTTCTTCACTCCCTTTAACCAGCTCCGGACAGCTTCTGGATCATATCCATCTTCGGAATCAGCATCCTTCGGAATATGTACTTAGGATTGCTAGAGGTTCACTTTCAGGTTCCAACATAATGAGAGTCCAGAAACGTCCACATGAAATTTCTGAATATGTCGTAGAAGTATTGAGGCTCTGCTCCACTTGAGACCAGACAATCGTCCCATAATCAAGATTTTTGCCATTGTAAAGACCGTAGAGAAGGGTTAGAAAATCCTTCCTGGTGCCATCCGATCCACCACTCCTTTCTGTCAAACTCTTGATGATAAGACTAAGCAGACCATTCCAATAAGATAGCAAACAAGACTTCTTAACCTTGGTAACTATAGTCAGCACATCCGTATACCCCATCTCGTAAAGCATCGAGAACAACTGAGAAGTCGTGATAAAGTCTGGCAAGATAACTGAGGAATCCACAGCAAGATGCATCAATGAACAAAATCTCCCCTTTGAAATACGCGCCTTTTTATTGTGTATCTGAAAGTAAAATGCGTTCTTTGTTCTTGTCGTATGTTGCTGTAGAGTAGACCTGTGATAAGAGTGACATCGAAACAGCTTCAACTTGCGTTAGGGCTAAAACGAGCGGTTAATACTTCAAACATTCAACTACGTGAAGCATATATGAATCATACAAAAACGGGTTGAGTTCGATGATCATATTTTGTTTTGGCTTGATTGAAATCAATGTAGATGAAGCAGACTAATCGTGAACGGAAGAAGAAGTCGCCATTGTTGAACGAAGAAGGAAGGTGAACAGTTGAAACTTGCTTTGTAATCTTGAGAGAATTTGTTTCTGGTAAAAGACAAATAAAGGAAAACCCCTTTATATACCGTTGCCAGGAGAGAGAATGACCATGACGATAATGACGTGATCACTAAAACATCGCCTGAAAAAGCACGATGTGACAAGTTGGATACTCCCAGGTAGACGTCCGCTAGCATGGGTATAGAGACCGTTCAAATTCACATGCCAAAAATCTTATCCTCAATCGTCGTTTGAAATTCAGTGTTACTTCAAGAAATATGATTGCCCTGTTTAAAGCAAATGTGTATGACATGTGAGATGTGAGTGATGTCTCATTATAAGACAGAAAGCAGTTGATCCCGGGCAAGAATCGCTTCCTTCAAAGTCAAGATAGACTTGAAGTGCATGTGTGGTTTCCCAAAAAATATGATCAAGTGTTTGTTGAGAAACAATGAAAAGCTTCTTTTTAAGTCATGGGCTTAAGGTGGCTTAACTTCAACCGAACGTCGATTCTTAATGTAAGATCGAACATTGGAAAAAGTACTTGTGAGACCGATGTGGTCTGTTGAACAAGTAGGTAGGACATATTTTATAATGACTAAAGAAGTTATTGAATCTTGAAAACAAAAATAAACTGGATCTATATGGGAAGAAAAGCCTTGGTGCTAGACAAATTCATAAAAGATCATGCAAAAATAAAAATAAGATTTCAATGGGTAACCAGTAAGAACTTGAATGCAATGATTCACCGTCAATTCATTATAGGTGTTGGATTTTGGGTTTCACTCGGCATGTGGTGTATGTATCTAAGATCACAAACACATAATTTATGTAACCATAAACCTCAGTGGTAAGGATCGAGAGTCTCAAGGGTTACAGTGGTGAACCGAAAGTTGATGGAGAATGTAAGGAGGTTGGCTAAAGGACCAAAAGTACCTTCTGCTAGAAACTTAGGACTAAGCAGAAAAAACTCTTAACTCATATGAGAAGAGTAAGATAGCTCTAGACTAAGTTGATTTCAACGACTTGATTGGGAAGATACGATAGGTATTGATCGAATCGTTAAGGCCTTGCTCTAAGTCGTAGAGGCATTGGTCAACATACAACAGCATGCTTCTAGGGACTCTTAACTACTTCTTACGTAAAAGATTGTACCTGCCTTAGCTCCAAATTCTACTATACGGGTACACTTGTGACCTAATCAAAAGAAAGAGCAAACAAACAAAAGAAAATATTTTTGGAATTTTTGAAGTTTTCTGAAAAATAATAAAAACAGAAAGAGAAAATATTTTTGGAATTTTTGATGTTTTCTGAAAAATAATAAATACAGAAAGAAAAAATATTTTTGGAATTTTTGAAGTTTTCTGAAAAATAATAAAAACAGAAAGAGAAAATATTTTTGGAATTTTTGAAGTTATCTGAAAAATAATAAAAAAAGAAAGTAGTTAAAAGAAAATAGTATACAGAATATACAACCGAAACCTTATCTTAATTGAGTGAAGCGAAATAGACAGAGCGTTCGGTTCATTTCGGTTCCTTAAAATTCCAGAGCCGAAATGGACTGAGCGGTTGGTTCATTTCGGTTCCCGAAAATTAATGAGCCGAAATAGACCGAGCGGTCGGTTCATTTCGGTTCCCGAAAATTTAGGAGCCAAAATAGACCAAGCGTTCACTCCATTTCGCATGTTTAAATTTTTTTAGTGCAAGATTTGAGGATTCGGTACCGACTCTGCTTCCATCATTCCCAGGCGTTGTAAAATTTTATTGAAACTTGCTTCAGGTAAGGCCTTCATGAATATGTCAGCAAGTTGATCAGAGGATCGAACAAATTGTACTTCCACATTCCCATCTTCTACATGATCCTTAATGAAATGATATCTAAGTGCAATGTGCTTAGTTTTTGAGTGTTGTACTGGATTGTGACAAATCCTTATTGCACTTTCTGAGTCACAATAGAGATGAATCTTCTTCATACTCAGCCTGTAATCTCTCAGTTTACTTTGAATCCATATTACTTGAGAAGTGCAGGATGCTGCAGCTATATACTCAGCTTCGGTTGTTGAAAGTGACACATAGGTTTTCTTTTTGGACTGCCAGCTGACAAGTTTTCCGTCAAGAAATTGACATCCACCTATAGTGCTCTTTCGATGTAGACTACATCCTCCAAGATCAGCATCAGAAAAAGATTGAATGAAGAATCCAAATCTTGCAGGATACCAGAGACCGAGAGATGAGGTTCGCTTCAGGTAACGAAATATATTCTTCACTGCCACCATGTGAGGTTCTCTTGGATTAGCTTGAAACCTAGCACAATAACAAACAGAAAACATAATATCCACTCTACTAGTTGTTAGATACATAAGGGACCCTATCATTTGACGATATATTGTTATGTCGACAGTAGGTTTTTCCAGAGATGGTGTTAACTTAGTGCCAAACGCCATAGGAACCTTCACTTTTGAGTCACCCATCATACTGAATTTTGTCAGTAAGTTGTTTGTGTAGGCCTCCTGGTTGATAAATATACCTTTTGGTCCCTGTCTAATATTTAAACCAAGGAACAAATTAATTGGACCCATTGCGCTCATTTCAAATTTAGTCTCCATCAACTTCCTAAATTCAGCTGTTAAGCTAGGATTCGTAGAGCTGAAGATGATATCATCAACATAAAGCTGAACTATCATTAGATATTTGCCTTCTTTCTTTCGAAAGAAGGTTGGATCAAACGAACCTTGTTTAAATTTTGACATTTTTAAGAAGTGAGTTAAAGTTTCATACCAAGCCCTCGGTGCTTGCTTTAGTCTATAGACAGCTTTATCCAGTACTTAGCAATGATCAGGGAATTTCTCGTTCACAAACCCGGGCGGTTGCTCAACATAGACTGTTTCTTCTAATTCTCCATTCAAGAAGGCACACTTGACATCCATTTGGAAAACTTCGAAGTTTTTATGAGAAGCATATGCCAAGAAGATTCTAACTGATTCTAACCTAGCTACTGGGGCGATGGTTTCCTCATAATCTATTCCTTTCTCTTGGCAATATCCTTTCACCACTAACCGAGCCTTGTTGCGAATGACATTCCCTTCCTTATCTAACTTATTCCTGAAAACCCATTTCAAGCCAACCACAGAAGCGTCTTTTGGTGTGGGGATCAGTCTCCAAACTCAGTTGCGTTGGAACTCATGAAGTTCATCTTGCATTGCTTGGACCCAATCTGAATGATCAAGTGCAACATTTACAGTTTTTGGTTCAACCTTGGAAACGAACGAATTAAACATACAAAATTCAACTATAGAGGATAGTGCAGTTTGTTTCGCTTTCAATTGAGAACGAGTAAGAACGTTTTCTGAAGTTTCACCAATAATCTGTGCTTTGGGATGGTCCTTGGTCCATTTTACTAATGGAGGATAGTTTGGATCATATGCTGGATCTAACTCAGCGTTCACTTCAACTTCAAATCCTGATTGATCATCATCACCTTCGTCAGTTGTATTTCCTTTCTCCCCCTCAACTGGCGAAGTGTATCCTATGGCAGCATCAAAGTTTGCATCCTCTATGGGAGTGGGATTCTCCCCCTCGATAGGACTACTATTGGGGCATTTTGGAGCAGTACTTTCCCCTACGCCTTGACCTTTATGCGGTGAGGATGGAATTGGATTCTCCCCCTCGAAAGATACTTTGTTTGTTTTTGATGCAGTTGAACTCTCCCCCTGAAACTTTGAGTCAGTAGATGGTGGATCACCCTTAGCTTTAGGAGGTTCACTTTCCATCTCTTTGGAAGCTTCATCTATAATCTTCTTGAGATTATCAATTTTGTTGTCTGTTGTTTTCGCTTCTGAGTGTGTCGCTTTCTTTGGTTAATCAAACAGCAGCATGTACTCTTTAAACAGGTTGGCTATTGGAACCGAGACTTGTCCAGATTCTGGAAAAATTTCTCCTAAGTCACTTTCAATTCTTTGAACTTTCTTCATGTAATTATCGTCGAAGGTGACATAATAGGTTTCTTCAATTCTTTTTGAGCGTTTATTCAACACTCTGTATGCTTTTGATGTTAGCGAATAACCCAGAAAGATTCCCTCATCGGCTTTGACGTCAAACTTATTCCGGTTCTCTTTTGAACTGAAAATAAAGCACCTTGAGCCGAATATGTGGAAAAATTTGACATTTGGTTTCTGATTATTTAAGATATCATATTGAGTGATTGAGAATCTCTTGTTGAGCAAGGACCGATTTTGAGTGTAGCATGCGGTTGCAACTGCATCAACCCAAAAATATAACAAAAGTGAAGTGAAACTGAGCATGGTTCTGGCTGCCTCACATAAAGAACAGTTTCGTCTTACAACAACCCATTCTGTTCTGGTGTATAAGGGGCCGAAAAATTGTGAGTTATCCCCTTGTCAACCAGAAAACTTTCAAAATCGTTATTTTTGAATTCAAGACCATTATCACTTCTGATATTCCTCACCATCTTCCTTAGCTGCACTTCCACTTGCTTGATAAATGTCTTCAACTTGGGAGTTGCATCTGATTTCTGCTTAAGAAAGAAAACCTAGGTGAAGCATGAAAAGTCATCTACAATAACAATAATGTACTTACTACCACTGAAGCTTTCTATAACAGAAGGTCCACATAAGTCAATGTGTAAGAGTTCAAGAGCTTCAATAATCTTTGTATTGATTCGTGTACGGTGGCTCTTTCTGCATTGTTTGCCCATCTCACACGCTACACACAAATGTTCCTTGTCGAACTTGAGAAGAGGGAGTCCTCGAATGTGATCACCAAGCACTAAATTATTAATATCTTTGAAGTTCAGGTGCAATAATTGTCGATGCCACAACCAGCTTTCATCTGTATTTTCCTTTGACAACAAACATATTGTTGGTTTTCCTCATATTGGATTGAGATTTAAAGGATACATCTCTCCCTTGCGTTCAGATTTCAACAGAAGCCTCTTGGATTGTTTCTTGATTATCTCAGAGGCCTCATCATAAAATGATACTTTCAGACCTGTTCCCACAACTAATTGTGATACGCTGATGAGTTTATGTTGTAATCCTTCCACATAAGCCACTTTTTGAATCAAGAAATCTCCATTTGTTATCATTACATATCCCTTCATTGTTCCATTGGAGTTATTTCCATACTTTACACACCCACCATCTTTCAGGGACCGAAACTCCCTCAGTTCTTCCTTCCTTCCCGTCATGTGATGCGAGCATCCACTATCTATATACCATTCATCATCGAACTGCTCATCACTAATTACCTGCAAATTCAAGCAGATTTAAGAACCCAAAGTCGCTTGGGTCCTGGTGAGTCTTTCACAGAAAACGGAATTGCAGTAGAAATATCAACCAAATATGTTCTTTTTACTAAAGTGGTTTGATCTTTTCTTTTAATTGTATACACTTTGATTTTAGTTTTATCTTGTTTAAATTTTAGTGCATTGGTTGGTTTGTTAGATGGTATTTGATTTTTCTTTTGACTTCTAGGGTTAGCTGATGATTTCTTATTATGGAACTTAGAATTTGATGTTAGCTTTCCCTATCCTTTGATTTCTTCCATAGAAATTGCTTTGCATTGGGACTTGGAGGGACCGAAACTGGGTTTAGGACCGAAACTAGGTTTTCGATCGAAACTTGACTGGGGACCGAAACTGGGTTTTGGATCGAAACTTGACTGGGGACCGAAAGTGGACTTTTGGTTCTGAGACTTGGAATAGTAGGAACTTGGACTGAAATTTTCCTTTAGTTTTTCCTTTCTTGTGTCCATTGATGCTCTCTTAGGAGGGACATAGTTGGAATTTTGTGATTGCTAGTAACTTTTTCGCTCATTCAGATTTTTTGCATATCTTTGATTTCTTAAGAATTTTTGTTTAGCTAGCTCCTTCTGTGATTTATGGATGTTGAAGCTGGCCTTTGGCTTCTCTTTTTGAGTTTCGATTGTTTTGGCTGGAATTTTTGGTTCTTCCTTTGGTTCTTCAGGGATTTCTTTGGTTCCACTTGTGCTTGGTTTGTCAAAATTTGAGGGTTTGTTTATGGGTTTAGCAACATATCTTCCTTTAACTCTCCATGAAGTCTGCTCAGACAAGCCTACATTTCCGTCTGCATTATCAATAGGAGCTGACCAGAAGTAGTCGTCACACCCTTCAACATTATCTTTGTCGACCATGATTCTTAATTCTGACATCTGCCTTGGAGTGACCCCTGTAACTGTATAAACCTGATCTGGCATAGTTTGAATCTTTTGATAAACCATAGCCTTTTCTTTGAGTTTCTGTTTCTTATCTTTTGACAGACGAGCGAATTCAACCGAATTTTAAGAAATTAGGGGTTTCTCATTCTCGGTTTCGCTCTTCATAAACTCAGAGCAATCAACCACATATTTTACTGAGATTTCACTTATCTCACATTCATCATCAAATTCATAGGTATTTTCTAAGTCCATTTTATTATCAGAAGTTAATTTGGCATTGGATTGGTCAAGTAATTGAATAGTGTCTGACTTAATTTTCAACCTATCATTTTCATCTAAAATATCTTTTAGCATACATTTGTGTTCCTTAAAATCAATGAAGGTTTCTATTTTGTCCAGTCCAATTTTTTAAGACATGGATGTCTCTTCTGATGACACATCTGATTCACATTCTGCTATGACCTCATCTTCCTTAAATTCAAGAAATGGCAAAATCAACTTAAATGCAATTGAGCTATATTAGTATATAAACTCTTAGCAATTAAACAAAAAACATTCCTTTGTTTTAAAAACTTTAGATTGTCTCTTTGCAAAAAAATACGTTCATCCCTAGCCCTAACTAACTCCTGCTCCTTCAGCTCTATCCACATTCGTCTCTCCTCACTCTTCGTTGTGACCCTACTAATTTGGTCAGTTAGGTTAGAATTTGTTAACCGAGTTTGCAATTGACTTCCTCTTAGATTAGAAAATTTAAGTTTTAATTCATTTAATTCTTCTTCATATTCTGTTATTGGAACTTTAAGAGATTCTAGGATAGATTGTACCTTTTTGATCAAACGATCACAGTCGTTGATCTGCTCACTAACTGGCTTTGCTGCAAAACATTTGTTTTCAGTCAGGTTTGGTTCCTCACTAGCACTTTCGGTTGATGATCTACCTGTGACAATCAAGCACTTTCCAGCCAAACCTACTTCTTTTTCCACATAAGCCTTTCCATGAGTGGGCTTTCTCACCTCTTCATCTTCGGATTCGGTTGATCAAACTTCCATGCCACCGAGCTTGTCCTCATCAGCATTTTCCTGTACAATCAAGGCATTCATAGAACTATTAGCTGCCTTCTTTTTCTTGATCTCTTCCAACTTGTTCGTATACTACACCTCGTCATCTTCATCATTTCTCTTCTCAGCCATTTTTCTTAGCATGCAATCCTTGGCAAAGTGGTTCTTGTCGTGACAATAATTATAGTCGTATCCCGAGTCTCCTGCAAGTTTGCTCTCCTTCTTATCATCGTCCTTTTTAGAGGAGATTTTCGTTTCATCCTTCACCTTCTCAGAGCTATAACTTCCCTGCCAGTTTCGGTTCTTGTTGACGGGAAATTTTGTCCTTGCAAACTTCTTTGGATTGGTGACCATCATAGCATACTCCTCGCTTGTAAGGTCACACTCAGACATATTAGACTCTTCCTCTTCTTCTGCAATACTTTTTCCTTTTGAGACAAGAGCCGGAAATCCCACACCAAAAACCACTTTCACTTCTTTGGTTACTACACTTTCATGGGACTTAAGTATTCCCACAAGTTTTGCTAGCGAGTTAGATTTAAACTGTTCATGCACTTTCACAGTAGAAACCACAACCATCCATTCCGATCTCAACCCGTTCATGAAAGTCACCTTCGGCTCAATCAACTTTCTTTCTATTCCGTGTTTGATCATCTTACTTAGGAGACGATTGAACTGATCAAAAGTTTGTATGAGTTTCTCCTCTGGTTTCTGTTCGAAAACTCCAAATTCTGACAGCAGCAAGGTTTGAATGGAGTGTTCCAAGTCTTTATCAGTTGAATAGAGTTCTTTCAACCTATCCCAAATTTCTTTAGCCGTCGTGCATGAACTAAATAGACGAAATGTGTCGGATTGCAAGGCGATTCTTATCATTCTCATGGCCTTCACGTTACACAATAGCTTGTCTTTCTCATCCTATGGCATCTTCTGTTCATCCGCCACCAGCTTGTTATATTCCTTTTGGGTCTTAACTGTCGTGTTCATTCCTGAATGAACAAACGGTCCAAGTATGATGGCTTCCCAGATGAGATAGCCATTATCTTCAAATCCAACCACATAGGCTTCAAAGTGATGCGCCCATACTTCATAGTCTTAAGTGTAGAGTATGGGTATCCTAGTAGTAGATCCAATGCTATTTAAGATGTTGATGGGATTTGTTTGCGAATCCTCGTGAGACATGGTGAGCTTCTAGAATCAAACCTGTAAACTTGAGATTAGGGTTTTATCTGAAACAGAGTTGCCGTCGAAACAAAGAAGATGACTTCTATTTATACGATAAAAGCGGAAACCCTAAGGATTTCTGAATACATAAGGAATGTGTATTAATCACACAATCTCCTGCTCTGATACCAATTGTTAGAACAAAGTTCCATTAGGATCGTTAGATTCTATGCAAGCAAACAGTTATGAATGTAAATAAGAACACGAGTATGGCTTTGAATATGTCATATGATTATCACTCCAACACCTCAGAAGAGCTCGATTATGAACTTCAACTATAGAGGTGTTTAGGATTAAAAAATAATGAACATAATTATTCTCCGCGTATTATGCATATATGCATGCATATTTATACTATAACCCTACTAGATAATCACGGATGGACAGGCCCAATCCGGATACAAAACATAAGGCCCATGACGCAACACAAATAGACTCAACATTATGTCAGTAGTGTACACGCTACTCGCGGTGGGTGGGGTTTCGTGGGTCATAGAATGAAGGCATGAAAGTCTGCATCGACCTAATTCCTGCCCTAGTTTCTGTCATTTTGTGTTCTGCCTTTACCACACGTTCTCTCCAACGTTGTTGACGTTTTCCGTACCCTCTAGTCTTGGCTAGGGCTATGATCACTTCCCTCCGAAAGGTTTAACGTGGTTTCCGATCTCGTTCATGGCCTCTATCTAGATGATGAAGGCAAATTGCGGTGATCTTGGTGGTTGTGCCGATCTCCATTATTCGGCTTACCGATGCTCGTGTTGGTACTCTCTTGTCAGTGATGTGGCTTGCTATGACAAGGAGAATCCTGTCTGCTACTTTTCCCCCATTGAGGTTGTAAAAACCCCATCCATTCCATAGGGAGGGTGTTGACCTAGTTCCTAACTCTGTCGGACCATGGAAGTCTCGTTGGGGTCTTCCTCTATTATTTCTTCAGTATCCTCTTCGAAGTTCTCTCCATTTCCAACCACAATTTTCCTGGTTAAGAAGAATAGGGCCTCCTGGTAGCTTAGCTCCGGCCATGTTGTTTGTGCGAGAATAGGGGTAGAAGAGATAATTAATAGACGTCTAATCCTATAATTACTTATAGGGGTGATCCTTATCAGTCACACCTATAATCGCATTGTACATACCAGTTATACATAATCTGAGATAGAATAGACCTTCGAATAAATAACTCTACTCTAATTCCACAACCAAACAAGGAACATGAAGTAGAGCAATAGTCATAGATTCTGAGTTTATACTATCTTCAATTATGTATAACCATAGCGTATGCACTCAGTCATGATAGACCTACTAATAGGGGTCTTTAGTTTTCACATTAGTTGGTTATAGTATCACCAAATACTCCTATAGTATTTTTAATGTTTGCCTTATATTTTCAGCGTTTGATTGTGGAGAGAATTGGTAATTTTTTAGACTTGTTGCAACGCCACAACCATTCCCGGGCATATGCTAATCACTTCTGGGTCAGACATAGTTGATCAGGCTTTGTCATTCCTAGACCTGACAATACATCCCCAAGCCTACTTGTGCCATTCAACAAGCATTACTTTTGTTTTGTTCTAGAATTATGCTGACCTTAGTATGTATGCATGCATGTATACTTTTAACAAGAAACTATTTATTTCCAAAAGTATAGTTATTTGAAAATGTTAAATCAGAGACCTTAGTCCCAATGCATTTATAGTTTGTATATCTTATGTGGTTCGATATACTTAGTTCACTATAAACAATGCTCTGATACCAATTTGTCACACCCCCAAACCAAGGATGGCGCAAACGTCCGAGGGTGGAGGACTTCATGTATAGTATCACAACAACGAGTATAATAGTGCTAAAAGTAAAAACAACCATCATAAATATAATTGAAAAAGTTACATCATAGTAGGTTTACATGTTTCAAAATCAGTTACATTATGATGACAAAATGAACTGTTTGACGATTTAATGTCCTATCCTCAAAATGCTAATGTTTTCCTGGTTCACTGATTTCCTGAGAATACAAGTAGTTTTGAAAAAGTGTTAACAATTAAGTTGGTGAGTTCATAAGAGTTTTGTTTGAGAAAGAAACTGTTTTCCTTGTAAAAGCGACAACGTATGTTTCCAGAAAATCCAATATTTAATGCGATAATGAACCCTAGAAGGACCCATAGATTCCTTTTATAATCACTCAGCGTATATAAGTTATATAAAAATTAAGTTAAATAAACCGTTGAATATAAGGGGTCTGCCCTAGGTCCACAACCAAACAAGGAACATTAGATAAGGCGGGCCCACCAATTCTAAGTCGATTGAGACTAGATTCTTATATAACTCTAGCATATACACTTAGCAATTATAGCTGAAGTCTAACAGTTCTAGCTTTGTGTGGTTTTAATAGGAATATGTTCCAAAGAAAATCCAATATTTTCCTTATAAAAGTTAGGTAGTCCTAAATCCCATGACCGAAAGTAAACAAGTATTTTCCATACTTAAAGATATAAAAGTGATTTTAAATTGGCATAAAACCCTTTTTGATATAAAAGTGTACAAGTATTTTTCCATACTTAAAGTGATTCCTGTGAGTTAAATGGACATAACTCGCAAATTTAAAAGTAGAACCCGTAAATCTTATGATTTCTTAATACCACATGTGACTTATTATAACCATGCTAAGACTCAGACGACCTCGTAATACGACGTTCTTCAGGCATCGCAAGTTAAATGACACTTGTCACCTAAGACCTGCCGGTCTAGCTATTGCAAGCAGCTCTGGTGCGGGCTTGTCAGACCCAATATAGATCTATAGATAACTATCACGCTCTCCCTACAAGAGACTCTGGTTACAATTTACAGGACTTTTGACTTTGTTACCATGAAGGCAACACGAAGGGAATGGCTCACAAATTTATTCATTAACAGATATACGTGAACTGAACTGAAAACCTTTGGTAATTACGTTTCAAATGTAAATGATACATAAACTATACCTATTATAGTTTATCTAGAACGTTTGTAATGTAAAAGAATTCTTTGATGAAAATACATTAGTGTTATGAATCCATAAACTATGCTTATTATAGCTTATTATATGTGTTCTAAATGAATGATGAATCTTATCATGAATGACTAAATTTCAGTTTATGAAGATAAAATAACAAGAAAACACATTCCATATTTACAACTTAATGTTATAAACTTTGCTCAACATAATACAAAGTGTTATGAAAGTTATAAGTTGTTAACTAGTTTTTAACCTTTCTGCACTGTTATAGAAAAATCATACAAAGTCAAAAACTGAATCCGTAAATTTTGAGAGTTCATAAAATGTTTCTAGTTTATTCATAATTTTTATTATGATTTTTGGAAGTTTTTAACTTGGGTTAAAATGTTCATATTCACAGACTGGTCCGAATTCATTTTTGAAATGATACGCGGCTTTGTAAAAATCACCATAAATTGTAGAAAAATCATATGGAGATGTGCAAGTAGTCATTTTAAAGGTATGTACCTGAACTATTTTCATATTAAACATTTTTGAAATATATTAAATTTATGATAGTCAAACAAGTCCGTGAATAAGACTCAACTTTTCTAATGAAAGTTGTTGTTTGTGTTTAGTTGTGTTCATGGTGTTTTAACTTGTATTCACCCCCTTAAAACTTAAGAAAAACATGAAAAGATAGGCGTATGAACTCACCTTATGTGATTTCAGTGGATGGATGTTGAAGGAGAGAAGTGTTCAGCTGTAGAACACTTGGAGGATTGCTTGAAGATTCGAGAATCTAACACAATTGTGATGGAGTTTGTGTAAGATATCAATAATATGAGTAAAAGGAAGTGTAATAAACATATGAAGGGTGAATTATACTTACCAAGAGTGGAAGAAAGCTTGAAAATGCCTTGGAAACCTCGAAATTGTGAAAGAGAATGGTGAGAGAATTTGGAGTGTGATCCTTGGAGGAAAAATGAGAGAATGAAGGAAGTGTGAGGAGAGAAGGTCGGTTTTCCACCTCTTAGGACGTGGGAATGGATGGAGATTGATGGAAAATACAAGGAAGTGACTAGGGATGGTGGGGAGGGGTGTGGGTTGGTCATGGAGTGGGTATGGATGGTTGCTTGTGTCAAAAATCAAAGAAAAGTCAACACTCAACCCTTTGTACTTCACCCACTCTTCTTGGATAAGATTTATCCCCAAAAATGTGATTAATTAAGAAATAAGGGGTTTTATATGTTAAAATATGATTTTGGGTGAAAATCCCGTGTTAAAATAATTAAAAACGGAATTAAAATGCAAAACTAGTCGAGAACCGGGAAGTTGAGGCGAAGCTGCGAGGCTTCTTGCAAGAAGGAGTGAAGGTGCGAGGGTTCGGTCCCTCCTGATGCTAGACCCGAAGAAGAAATCGGCTAGGAAGCGAAATGGGGCGAAACTGGACGGAAGCGAAATGGACCGAAGGGTTCGGGTTCGGTTCGTGCGAGGTTCGGGTCCGAGAGGACCTTCGCGTTCATTCCTTGTGAGGCTCGGTCTGAAAGGCAGGTTCGGTTCTTGGAGCTTTGGCTCAGCAATTCGGTCCCTTCATGGACCTTCGGCCCTAAGAGGGTATGCCCCTAAAGAGTGGGTTTCGGGTCCTTAAGGCTATTTTACCCGTTTTTACCCCGTTTTCAAGCGGTTTTTGACCTGGTTAAGGGTCGGGATGGCCCGAAAGACTATACAAAGTTTAAGGAACTTTTGAGAGAGATTTGGGAGAGATTTCACATACTTGGAGAGATTGCTCATGCTTAGAGATATTTTAGAGAGATTTGAGAGAGATTTTAAATAGAGAGATAGAGTGTAAGAGATTGGGAGAGGCTTCATTTGTGACCTTTTTGAGTGTTTGGCTTCGCAACGCAAGGTTTGTAATCCCCGTTAAGCCATGTTTAAGGATCTTACACACTCCCAATGAGTATGCAACATTGTTTTATCGGTTTGGTTTGTTACTTACCATAGTTTTAGGTTAAGGAAATCTATGTATACGAACTTTCCAATTGATGATTTCTTGTTAGAATAGCGAGTTGTATAGTAATTACCTAATATAATCCCTAGTACACAAGGGCTAATTGAGTCGACCGGTTTGACTTGTTGACTTTAGTTGACTTTGACTTGACCGGAAATTAATGGTTGTCACACCCTGAAACTTCTTTACTTTACACTTCTGATTCTTAATAGGTTTCAAACGAAATATCATCATGCAGCACGACGATTCTAACATCAACTCCATAAATCTCTCCAACAGCACTGGATCGACAACAAGGATCCCGATTCTGTTTCCCAATGAGTATGAGGTTTGGACAGTTCACTTTGAAGATTACATTCTCAGCCTAAAAGATAACAGTTATTTTATTTGGGAAGCCATTACTCTAGGTGCATTTGTTCACATAGCAACCAAAAGAGTCATTACAACTCAGAAGGACGACAACCAGTTGCTTCTTGATGAGAAAGATGTTCCTCAAGATGAGAAAGAAAAGCTAATCAGCAATGTTAAAGCAATGAGGATCATTAAATTCGCTTTTCCTGCTGATACTTTTCGTCTGGTCAACTTGTGTGACATTGCGAAAGCTATCTGGGATAGGCTCAAGGAACTTTTCTCTACTGATGTAGATCTTGATCACTCTACTCAAACACTCTTGCTCTTAGAGTTTGGCACCTTCACACAAAACCCGGAAGAAAATCTGAGTCAAAGATTCAATCGCTACAATCATCTTCTCAACAAGATGATGAAACACGGCATTGTACGTGAAGTAATCAAATAGAAAGTCACGCTCATGAACGGGCTTAGATCCGAGTGGATGGAAGTGGTTTCAACCATCAAGGCACATGATAAGTTCAAAAATTATTCTTTAGCCAAGCTTGTTGGAATCCTGAAAGCAAGAAGCGAAAGTTGTTTCTAGAATGGGATCTCTGGCTCTTGTTGCGAAGGGCAAGGCTATTGCAGAGGATGGGTATGAGTTTGATCATTTTGAATGCGAGCTTACGAACGAGGAGTATGATTTAATGGTTTCTAATCCCAAGCAGTTTGCAAAGAAGAAGTTCCCCTCAAACAAGAACCAAAATTGGCAGGGCAGTTATAATGGTTTCTAGCCTACTTTAATTGTACAGGAAAATGTTGTTAAAAACAAGTTTGGAGGAGTTGATGTCTGGTCAACAAACTCTGAAGATGACGAGGTTCGTAGGCCCAGACATGGCAGGGCGTTTGTTGCGAACGAAGGGAGTTCGTAGTTTGGAGGAAGATGCTTGATGCTGACAAATGAAAGGTCACAGATGTAGGGAAATGCTACTGAAAGTGGAAGAGGATCGTTGTTTCGCAGCAAGACATGTTCATGAACAAATCAATGAGTGAAAACAGCTGATCAACAAGATAAATCTAATTCTAGAATCTCTTAATATACTTGTGTCTAGATCCAAAACTAAATTAAATGACCTAAAATTTACCTTTTCTAGCATTAGTGATAGTTTAAAAAGGACTTGTTTAACAAACTCTAACCTAGGGATCAATTGATTTATTTGCAATGAGATAATTTAATGTTTTTGAAACAACGTAACATTTTTTTTTAATTGCTAAAAGGCTTTATTTCAATATTACTCAGTTGCACCTTGATTGTGAGATTGGAAAGAAAATTCACAAGATGATCTTACCATTTCATGAATTAAAGGAAGATGAAATTGACTCTGTTTGTTATAAATGTGAATCCATCATTTCATCTGAAGAAACTTCTGATGCTTATGGGTTTGGACTGGAAAGAATTGAATCATACATTAAGTCCAAAGACCATACAAACATAGTAACAACAGCAAAATTCAGGTCAAAATTTAAACTTTTATAAAACCGTAATTAAGTATAGTAAGTGGTAGATATCATAAAAAGGTTTTCATACATATAAAGAACACACAAATCCGAGTTATAACGAAGAAGTTATGACCATTCTAAGATTTCCGACAAAACCGGCAACACCGATTAAACGAAAAACGCGAAGTTCCAATACAATACTTTTTAGCCTTAAATATCTAAATGAAAGTAATAGATATCATTAAACCGTGAACATACATAAAAAGAACGTCCAAATCTGACTTCGTATGAGGATGTTATGATTTTTCTAAGTTACGGATATAGCAGTAGGCAGCTAAAAACTCGAATCGGAGATCGAGCGACTTTTGGCCGGAATGACCTAAACAAGAATCGAAGGTCTCGACAATGGTAATTCAGCGGTAAAAAGTCTGGCAAAAACCGATGTCAGATAAAGAAGTTATGAATTTCTAAAGAAATTCCTTAATCACGATATTTTAAAAATAAATAATAAAAATAATTTCGAAATTTGTCAACGGAGTCTAAACAAAAGTTGTAGATCGTACTCTCACCTTCGCGTGGATAGAAAGAACATCGAAAACGGAGTTCGTATGACGAAGATATGAATTTTAGAAGTTTGCTAAATAATAAAAATATAAATTTAATTAAACCCCGGTATTATACGAAGAACGAGTCAGCGGTCCGATCCCTCGTACGCCCAGCGTACCGTCGTACGCCCCGCGTACTCGGATGCTAGGCTCCGGATTGTCCACGTCGCTTCGATGCTTCTTCCGAGGATGCGGTAAGCCATGACGTCTCGTACGCGAGGCTTCCAGACCTTAAAAAAGGGATGCGAAGGTGCCGCCCATATTTGCTAATTTCCTTCCTTTCTCGCACCGAAGCTCTGCGTTTCAACCCTCAGAGTCATCTCAAGGGCCCGGTTTTCATATCCAAGTTTGAAAGGAAGTTTTACGCTCCCGAGATTCCCGAGAATCCCGAGAAATCCGCTTTCTCGAGTAGAAGTTCTGCTCGGTTTTCGTCTCGCTTTCCTCAAGCTATCAGGTGAGTTCATACCCCTACAACCACACTTTAAATGCTTTTTAAATGCTTTTTAAACACTTTTAAGGGGGGGAATACAAGTAAACACACGACTAAAATCGTGTGAAACATCGATCTTTTGCTATACTTTTCATACTGTTGTTTTAACTATCTTATGAAATCATCATCTTGCAAAACACCTCACAACACAACTTTACCCTCTTGGGATACAATATGTTTTGATAAATACGAATAATGTTTTATTTATACGTTTACATACAAATACATCTTATCAAGGGTAACATCCTTTAATAAATCATTTTATGCATTCAAAGAACTTATGATTTATGCTTGTCAAACATTGTGAAAAAGGATAAACTTTGCATACAAAACTACTACTTTAATACATACTTAGTTGAGAATCCGTGAGACGTGTACATCTTAAAATCATACCTTTTTGCTAAAAGGTACCGCTTCAAGTCCTGTCTATAACCAGAGTCTCCCGTTCGGAGAACGTGTCAAATGTATATAGATCTATACGGGAAGTCATGATCCCGTGCCCTGACTGTTAGCTACAGTCCGTCCTTTGGGGTGACACTTTGTCATAACGCTACGACGCCTGAAGAACGTTGCTACAAGCATATTATGTTCAGTATGGTTATAAAACTCATTGGATATACAATTATTATGGTATTATGCTTTTATGAACAAGTAGTTACTAAAACTATTCTTCATCTAACAAGTGCGATCTTCGTATAGCTTTATTATATAAAACTATGCCACACCTTTTAACCACGTCGGTTGCTTGCGATTTTCGGTCTTAGAGACTGCCAGTTACTTTAGGAAAATAAGAGTTTTTCCCGCATCTAGAACAAACAACTAATAGGAAAATAAGGGATTTTCCTGGTGCAATTGTTTACAACTTATAACACGAACATTCATATGCATTTCATACTTTTATAAGAAAATAAGGGTTTTTCTTGGAAAACACAACAAATCATATCTCAACTATTAGGGAAAATATGGGATTTTCTGGATCTAATACATTCATTTTCAACACAACGAATCATAACTCTTTTCTTTTGAAAATGCCGCATTTTCTGGAAAACATACACGAACTTTTGAATGTCTTACATTTCTCAAAACACTACTTATCAACTCACCAACTTAATTGTTGACACTTTCTCGTTGAAATAACTTGTATTCTCAGGGAACCGCTAAGCAGGTTTGGAAATCAACTTTTGGGGATTAAACGTGCTGACGTTAATTACTTCTTTTGATAGATGTTTATGTATTTATCTTTTGAACATGTAACGAATACAATTATGTAAACATTTTGGAAACCTTAATATATATGGTGGTGTGTACTTTCCTTTCCATGAACTGTTATGATACTGAATCTGACGTCCTCCGCCCCCGAACGTTTTCGCCGTTCTGGTTTGGGGGTGTGACAGATTGGTATCAGAGCATTCTTTATAGTGAATTAAGTATATCAAAACCATTTTTGGTATACAACTATAAACACAACTGGGCAAAAACACTCTGAGTAAGAGTCATACTTTTAAAAATTAAATTTATTTAGTTTTTGTAAAGTAGGCATGCATTCATTACATATTTACAACAGGGCCAGTATCATAATTAAAGCAATATAGAAGTATTATAAATAAGTTGTGCAGTGCAGGTATGCCTTGGGACATGTAATCGGAACTGGGAAGAATATAGCCTGATCAACTATATTTGTCCGAGAGCCGACTAACGTATGCCAAGGAGTGTCTGCAATGGATAACAAATTTAAAACTTACCAAACACATATCGTTAAATAATACTAATGGAGTATTCGAATACCTACAACCATTGAACTTAAGGGTAAATTCCATGTGCTTTAGCCTACGGTCAATTCTTAACCCTATTCTCATATAGAATCAAATGGTCGGATTCCATCACCCCGGTGACCCCTACTACCGCAACCAAGGTAATGGAGAGAGGATAGAGAATGATCCTGAAGAAGGAATGCAAGAAGAATCATACTCAGATCCCGAGGACGATAACCTACCCTTAACGGCTCCAATTCAAAATCCTAATCCTCGACCGGAATTTCAAGGCTCGACGCCCCTTTGGGCAACTAACCTGAATAGGTGGAGCCGCGAACAAGATCAACACCCTTCCATTCAATGGAGACCGAAGCTTCTACAATCTAAGCGAGGGAGGCTCAGCAGACAGAGCCCTCCCTATATTGGTTCGTCGGATTTCTCGCATTGGTGAACGAGGACGGACGACCATCCATCGAACTGAGGAGAATGATGCAAACACTGGAGTCAACACAGTTCGCATCCGACAGTTAGAATTAGCTCACGGGAGAATCGTAAATCGAAATGAAGAGTTGTAGAGAGAACTAATGGCAACTCAAACCGAAGTGATTGAACATCGGGCACGCCAGGCAAGACATGAACTACATATGCTCGAGATGGAGTGTCAGTTGGCGGAATCTAAAGCCCAAGTAGCCAGCTCGCATAACAAATCATACCTGTCTGACTTCCAAAATTTTGTCATAACATAAGACCTCGGATAAAGTCCTTACTTTTCTTAACCTTGTAATCGGAGACCTTTAGATAGGTCAAATTTTCCTAACTACAAAATGTAACGCACCATGTTTTATAATATATATGATGTACTTCCTTTATTAAACCCTTTGCATGCCCCTCCAATTCATGAGTTTATCTACTCTCCTAATGAGTCGAACTAAAAACCCTATTCAAGGATAAACCAAACTTCTGATATAACAAATCACTAATGCGCGACTTTCGAATCATTAAAACTTATAGTTTTTCTTGTTATTTCCTTATCAGAACAATGTCTCCTCGTAGATCTGCACGTAGAAACGCAACCCCACCACCACCTCCCCAATATGACCCCAACATAGTGCAATCTGCTATCACTACGGCAGTAACAGCTGCACTGCCTTAAGCAAACTTTAGCAGCGCAGCAAGGGCCGGAAATAATCAACTTACCAATGCAACCCCATTCCTACAATTGGACACCGCCACTTTGCAAGCTACAGTTATAGCCACCGTGGCAGCCATTATAGCGTACAATAACTCTGTCAACTCAAGCAAGGAAGGAAATGATATCAAAAATCCTAATCAAAGAAACAATCGAAGCCACCTACCAGTAGCTGCCTATAAGAATACCGCAAGGTACGAACACAAGAACATGAAACGAAAACCCTGGAGCGAGAGGGGAGGCAAATCAACTCAAAGAAACGCCAAAAAGCAATCAAAAAACCATACCCCTACACCCAAAAGGTCGTACAACGGCAACCATACTAAGTGCAACCGATGCAACTTTCATCATCACAGACCCTGCCGTGAATTGCATTGCGTTAGTTGCAATAGAAAGGGACACACCATCCGCTACTACAAAGACCCAGCCCAACTAACTGCTCCAGCCACAAATGTAGGAGTAGACCGTGCTTGATTTGAATGCGGAGTAACGGGACACTTCCGAAGGGACTGCCTGGAGTCAAACATCATGAATGCTGGTGGAGGAGGTCGAGTATTCGCAATGGGCCAAGAGGAGGCTATTGAAGACCCCACGGTTATTTTGGGTACATTTCTCCTCGATAACTTATTTGCATACATTCCATTTGATAGTAGGGACGCAGAGGAGTTCCATGAGTCACAAGTTAAAAATCTACTCGAACAAACACCCTAATCATTAAACAAAACTTTCATAGTAGTAATAATAGAGATAGACTAAAAAGCACAGAAAACACATACGTAGAATGCACTATCCCATTAGCGAACGTCTTACAATGAGAAGTACCGACATCGACATTCGACGTGGTTTGTTGTGGCCCTACCCATACCAGTTCCATTAGTTATAAAAGACCCTTTCACTTTAACCATCGGCTAACGAAAGTCGATCGATTTATAATGACAAACCCGACACAAATCCCAATTGGTTTCTAGTTTCAAAACCCCGAAGTACTCATGTGAGGAGTACTATATCTTTACAACCTTCTCGTAGTATCCCCCAACAGATCATTTAGAAATAACACGCATACAACAAGACAAATCCAAGCTCAGAAATTGGGAATGAATCCAACCATTAGCTGAAAAACGTAGCTGCCCTAATGCATCGAGTGAATAAGCTAACCTTTAGAAGAACATAAGTAAATAAACCCAAAACCACACAATCTCGATCGATCGAAGTGATAGGCGGAGTAATGAAGGACCACTGAAACACGCACATTAGGATCTAGATTCATAAAGGAACAAGAGGAACAAATGGACCAGAAGCACTCACGCCTGCCCGCAAGAGTTGGAGTCCCAGTCAAAATGCAAATTTCGGGACGAAATTCTCTCTAACGGGGGGATAATGTAACAACAGCAAAATTCAGGTCAAAATTTAAACTTTTATAAACCGTAATTAAGTATACTAAGTGGTAGATATCGTAACAAGGTTTTCATACATATAAAGAACACACAAATCCGAGTTATAACGAAGAAGTTATGACCATTCTAAGATTTCCGACAAAACCGGCAACACCGATTAAACGAAAAACGCGAAGTTCCAATACAATACTTTTTAGACTTAAATATCTAAATGAAAGTAATAGATATCATTAAACCGTGAACATACATAAAAAGAACGTCCAAATCTGACTTCGTATGAGGATGTTATGATTTTTCTAAGTTACGGATATAGCAGTAGGCAGCTAAAAACTCGAATCGGAGATCGAGCGACTTTTGGCCGGAATGACCTAAACGAGAATCAAAGGTCTCGACAATGGTAATTCAGCGGTAAAAACTCTGGCAAAAACCAACGTCAGATACAGAAGTTATGAATTTCTAAAGAAATTCCTTAATCACGACATTTTAAAAATAAATAATAAAAATAATTTCGAAATTTGCCAACGGAGTCTAAACAAAAGTTGTAGATCGTAGTCTCACCTTCGCGTGGATATAAAGAACATCAAAAACGGAGTTCGTATGACGAAGATATGAATTTTAGAAGTTTGCTAAATAATAAAAATATAAATTTAATTAAACCCCGGTATTATCCGAAGAACGCGTCAGCGATCCGATCCGTCGTACGCCCAGCGTACCGTCGTACGCCCCGCGTACTCGGATGCTAGGCTCCGGATTGTCCACGTCGCTTTGATGCTTTTTCCGAGGATGCGGTAAGCCATGACGTCTCGTACACCTTGCGTACGAGCGTGCGCGAGGCTTCCAGACCCTATAAAAGGGATGCGAAGGTGCCAGCCATATTTGCTAATTTCCTTCCTTTCTCGCACCGAAGCTCTGCGTTTTAACCCTCGGAGTCATCCCAAGGGCCCGGTTTTCATATCCAAGTTTGAAAGGAAGTTTTACGCTCCCGAGATTCCCGAGAATCCCGAGAAATCCGCTTTCTCGAGTAGAAATTCTGCTCGGTTTTCGTCTCCCTTTCTTCAAGCTATCAGGTGAGTTCATACCCCTACAACCACACTTTAAATGCTTTTTAAATGCTTTTTAAACACTTTTAAGGGGGGGGGGGAATACAAGTAAACACACGACTAAAATCGTGTGAAACATCGATCTTTTGCTATACTTTTCATACTGTTGTTTTAACTATCTTATGAAATCATCATCATGCAAAACACCTCACAACACAGCTTTACCCTCTTGGGACACAATATGTTTTGATAAATAGAAATTATGTTTTATTTATACGTTTACATACAAATACATCTTATCAAGGGTAACATCCTTTAATAAATCATTTTATGCATTCAAAGAACTTATGATTTATGCTTGTCAAACATTGTGAAAAAGGATAAACTTTGCATACAAAACTACTACTTTAATACAGACTTAGTTGAGAATCCGTGAGACGTGTACATCTTCAAATCATACCTTTTTGCTAAAAGGTATCGCTTCAAGTCCTGTCTATAACCAGAGTCTCCCGTTCGGAGAACGTGTCAAATGTGTATAGATCTATACGGGAAGTCATGATCCCGCGCCCTGACTGTTAGCTACAGTCCGTCCTTTGGGGTGACAGTTTGTCATAACGCTACGACGCCTGAAGAACGTCGCTACAAGCATATTATGTTTAGTATGGTTATAAAACTCATTGGATATACAATTATTATGGTATTATGCTTTTATGAACAAGTAGTTACTAAAACTATTCTTCATCTAACAAGTGCGATCTTCGTATAGCTTTATTATATAAAACTATGCCACACCTTTTAAGCACGTCGGTTGCTTGCGATTTTCGGTCTTAGAGACTGCCAGTTACTTTAGGAAAATAAGGGTTTTTCCCGCATCTAGAACAAACAACTAATAGGAAAATAAGGGATTTTCCTGGTGCAATTGTTTACAACTTATAACACGAACATTCATATGCATTTCATACTTTTATAAGAAAATAAGGGTTTTTCTTGGAAAACACAACAAATCATATCTCAACTATTAGGGAAAATATGGGATTTTCTGGATCTAATACATTCATTTTGAACACAACGAATCATAACTCTTTTCATTTGAAAATGCCGCGTTTTCTGTAAAACATACACGAACTTTCGAATGGCGTACATTTCTCAAAACACTACTTATCAACTCACCAACTTAATTGTTGACACTTTCTCGTTCAAATAACTTGTATTCTCAGGGAACCGCTAAGCAGGTTTGGAAATCAACTTTTGGGGATTAAACGTGCTGACGTTAATTACTTCTTTTGATAGATGTTTATGTATTTATCTTTTGAACATGTAACGAATACAATTATGTAAACATTTTGGAAACCTTAATATATATGGTGGTGTGTACTTTCCTTTCCATGAACTGTTATGATACTAAATATGACGTCCTCCGCCCCCGAACGTTTCCGCCGTTCTGGTTTGAGGGTGTGACAAACATGTTAAAATGACTTTTGGATGAAAAAGACAAGAAGCAAACGAAATATGATACTATACAAAGGTTCGACTCATTGAATGCCAAATTGAGTTCAGATTATAAAATTAATGTTGAAAATACATCTGAATTCGATGATGATAGTTATATGAGCAAATTTTTTATAGAAGATGAGGTTGATTGCTCAAAATTTGTGAAAAATGAAACTAAACATGTGAAAGCTTTAATTTCAGAAAACTCGGTTGAGTTCACACGTATTTCTCAAAATAAACCTGAAATTTTAAAAGCTAAAGAAACGGTTTTTCCCAAAGTGCAAATTGTACCTAACCATGTATTTTCTACTAAAGGACTGAATAAAAACAAAACATTTGAATTAACATCCCTCGTTGATGACGACAATAAAGATGGATGTGATGGGTATGTTTTGGTCCGTTCCAATAGACAATGGCGACAAAGCAATGGGTCTATCAGAAAAGACATCGTGGAGAGTTAAAGGAAGATATGTGGCAGAACCACTGAATAATTGCTCAAGATATGAGAAAGGAAGTCCAAGTGGAACTAAGGAAAGTCCAAGCAAACGTAAATCAGTCAAGGATGAATCTCATGTGAGAAAAGCGAGACCAAGGGCAAACATCCACAAGTCCTCATAGAAACTTGCAGCGTAAAAACGACAAAGAAATGTAAGATATCAGAGAAATCTCAATGAAAGGAAGTAATTTTGGCAATCCAAAAATCCTAACTATGTTCGTAATGAAAAACCTTTCAATCGAAATGCAAAATCCTCTTCGCATGTGAACCCTAGACAATCTTCGCACTGCCACTTTTGCAATCCACATGACTCTAGACAGAAAGTTGTTTAAAAACCAACTTTTTCAAACAAGCCTATGGAGAAGCCAAAACCTCATATCTCTCAACCCACGAAAGCTTCATCCAAAGAAGTTAAAGGAAAATAAAAGTTAATTTCCAATCCTGAAGTTCCATTCAAGAAATCAAATACTAACTTAAAGAAATTTGAAAAGGAGTTCGGAAAAATTCAAATCAAACATAAGCAAAAACAATCTTTTCCAAAAGAAACAAAAAAAAAAGATAAAAGGATAAAAGTTTTCACCATAACAAAGAAAGATGAGACCACATTAGCTAAACGTACTTATATGTTTGATTTTGCAATTGCTTTTCCCATTTCTGTAAAAGGCTCACAAGGACCCAAGCAGCTTTGGGTTCCTAAATCTGCTTGATTTCTTCAGGTAATAAGTAACAAGCAGTTCAACTGTGAATGGTGTATCGACAAAGGCTACTCGTGTCACATGACTAGGATGAAGGAGGAGTTGCAAGAGTTCAGGGCTCTCAAAGATCATGGAAATGTTAAATACGGAAATATCTCTTTTGGAATGATAAAACGTTATGGGATGATAACGAATGGATATTTTTCAATTCATAAAGTGGCATACGTTGAAGGCTTGCAACACAACCTACTTAGTGTTTCGCTGTTGGTTCTAGGAACGGGTTTAAAGGTATCCTTTGATGATGAAGGGACTGAAATCATCAAAATGAAAACCAAAGCAATCCTTCTTAAGTTGATGGATAAAGGACAAATGTATCCATTAAATTTGAATTCGACACGAGGGAAGCCTGCCATTTTTTTACTCATGAAAACTCACTCTAACGAAAGTTGGCTATGGCGTAGAAGACTTTCGCATCTCAACTTCAAAGACTTCAACAAGCTAGTTCTTAGTGATCACGTGCGAGGACTTCCTCTCCTTAAATTTGATAATGATCATTTATGTGCATCGTATGAAATGGAGAAGCAAAGTAGGAGAAGTCATCCAACGATAGTAAACACGAAAGTCATTGAACCACTGGAACTTCTACATATTGACTTTTGTGGTCCTTCTGCATTCGAAAGTGTTGGTGGTAGTAAGTATATTCTTATCATAGTTGATGATTTTTCACATTTCACTTGGGTGTATTTTCTAAAACAAAAATCTAAAGCTACACCAAAACTCAAGGACTTCATAAAGCAGACAGAGTTTCAACTATGAAAGCAGGTTTGTAGTGACAATGGTTTGGAATTCAAAAACCAAGTGTTTGAAGAATTTCTTGCTGAGAAGAGAGTCTTGCATAATTTATCTGCTCCCTATACTCCACAACAGAATGGTGTAGTTGAAAGGCGAAGCCGCTCCTTGTGCGAAGCTGCAAGAACCATGCTATATTTCTCATGTCTGCCACTCTCTTTCTGGGTGGACGCGACTGCAACTGCCTGCTTCAGCCAAAACAAATCTATCTCGAATAAGCGATTTTCCATCACTCCATATGAAATAATAAATATTGCAAACCTAACGTTAAGTTTTTTCATGTATTTGGTTCCAGGTGTTTCTTCTTCAACTCTAAGGAACAACGAAACAAATTTGATGCAAAAGATGACGAGGGCATATTTTTGGGATATTCGTTGACCTCTAAGGCATATATGGTTCTCAACAAATGATCCAAAAAGATGGAAGAAACCTACTATGTCACGTTTGATGAAAACTATTTAAAGAGGATTCAGTCGAATGAGAGTCAATCGAAGGAGATCTTTCCTAAGCCAAGTCCAGCCACAATTCCTATCTCCATTATGTATGAGGAATTCATGTTACTCTTTGGTGAGCCAGAGAAGGCTATATCACCGGAATCCAAAGCAGCAGAAAATAAAGAGGACGAATTGAAGAAAATAATGATGACATTGCGAAAGATCTAAAAAGCAAACCTCAAAGTACGAAAGAATCACAACCGGCTAGCACACCTCTCCAGGGGGAGGATCCTGATTCAACTAGCAATGCAAGCTTTCAGGGGGAGCAACCCATTCCACAAGATACGAACACTTTATTGTAATGGGAGGGTTCTACTTCATCCATCGACACACCAATAGTGACTAACAAATCTCCATTTGAAGGAGACAATTCCATTCCTAAAGAAGAGGATCTATCATCATTCGAGGGGGAGAATAAAGATGCGAATGATGATTCGGATGTACAACCAGAGTTTTAGGAGGTAAAAGCAGAATTGTATCCCTCTTATGGTCTAAATTACCCTCCTCTAACCAAATGGACCAGAGATCATCCGAAATTTCAAATAATTGGTGAGTCTTCTGCTGGAGTGCTTACAAGATCCCATTAAAAAGCAAAACGAACTGCATTATTCTCTAAAGTGGAATTTTGTATATTTAATTCATTCTTTTCCAAGATTGAAGCCAAAACTGTCAACGTTGCTCTTGATCATTCTGATTGGGTGCAAGCGATGCAAGACGATCTCAATGACTTCGAACGAAACATGTAACACCGTAAATTTCAAAACAATTTTTCTTTTGAAAACATATAATTCTCAATACATATTTCACAAAAACATCATTTATTAGAATCACAAAACATAACTCCATTTCTAATTAAATGTAATCTAGGATCCTCCTAACTCTTTCTATGGTGTGTATAATCTAGCCGGCACCGTCCCGCGATCCTGAGAAGAAAACTTGAAACACATAACACATAACACGGTAAGCACGAAGCTTAGTGAGTTCCCCAAAATACCACATACAACACATATTAGCCACTCAAGGGTATAACTCTATTAGACCCTCTAGTCAATGTGTCTCAATGGGACCCTCTAGTCCCATAACTCTGTGGACCCTCTGGTCCTAACTCTGTGGACCTTCCGGTCCTAACTCTGTAAACGCTAAAACATACATAGCATAAATCACATAGAAATAATGCAGTGTATCACATCGTATAAATAACATACAAAATAATCTTTCACATAAATCTAGTTACCACTATAGGTAAAGTATAGTGAGAAGACTCACCTCGGATGAAGAACAGCTCCTATAATCACTACAGCTACGCACCAGACTCTGACTATGTGCCAAACCCATAATAATCTCAATTAGGAGCTAGGTCCAACCTCTCACTTATTGGGTCTAAAGACACACCACCTAACAGCCCATTAATGCCCTAAGCCCATTGGGCTCATTGAAGCCCAATAATAAATGGGTGCTCACACGGCCCAATTCCCAACCAAAAAGGCAAGTCCAAACCAAAGGCCCAAAGCACATACATACACTTCTCTAGTCCAAGACTCTGTTACATGAGGTCCGAACTCCCGGCCCAACACAATGCTAAGCCCAAAAACCCCCAGAAGGAGTTACGCGGGCCGTACCCCCTTTGGTACGCTCCGCGTACCCAAACACTCAAGAAATTTATCGGGGACCTCAACCCAGTACATGGGGCATACTAGAATTACGCGGCGCGTACATTAATACTTGTTTAATCCATTTTCTAGGTCTCAACCAATTAATACCTTAGCTCAACTCTTAGATCTTGTCACACCCCAAAACCAAGAACGACGGAAATGTTCTGGGGTGGAGGACGTCATGTAATGTATCACAACAATGCAAAGTAGTAAACAAGCAACAATATCGTCCATTGCATTAATAGTATAATTTTAATTACATGTGAGTTCTTTCATAGTATAATTCTACAAAGTGAATATTACAAAATAAAAGACGAGTCTTGACCATTCCGTCTTCACAAAACCTGGTAGTCATACCTGTCTATTTGTGACCTGGGAATACAAGTTATTTTGAATGCGAGTATCAGCAATAATGCTGGTGAATTCATAAGTATTTATGTGACTTTGATTTGTAAAGCTGTAAAGAAAGACCTGTCAATGTTTGAAGGAAGTATGTACCAATGAACATGTTTGTAAGTAATTGTAAACGTTTGAAAAGCCTAGAAAATGCCATATTTTCTACTAGTATAAAAAGTGGCCTTCTACCAAGGCCTGACTGTTTCGAATGTTTGCTTTTAGAAATCCAATATTTGCCCATAAGTGGGTGGTAGTTTAAAAGTCCCAAAAATGAACTACTATGGTGTTTTTCATGCCTAAAATAGTAGATTTGTATACGTATAAAATCGCTAAGGTATTTCATAACCCCGTAAATCAATGTGTTTTTAATACTCCATGTGAGCTTTATAACCATGCTAATGACCCAAACTGCCTGCAACAACGTTCTTCAGGCGTTGGAATGTTATGACGTTTATCACCCCAGACCTACCGGTCTAACTGTAGCTAACAGTTTAGGTGCGGGATTGTCAATCCCATATAGATCTATACACAAGTATCACACTCCCCCTACAAGGGATTATGGTATATAATACATGAGTTAATAATGCATACTCGAGAGTACGTGAAATGTCTTACAAAACCTAGCATAAAACATATTTACGTATGAAAATGTCCATTTGTTCTTGTATATGAAAACATGTCTTTGATATGGTACTCGTAGTATGTAAAATTTCATGAATATCTAGTACACTATCTTATGTAATCGTATCTCTTGTAATTGTATGTCTTGAAATTGTATGCCTTGTAATTGTATGTAATCGTATCTCTTCATATAGTATGTAATGTATTAGTATAGACTCATAAATAAACTGACTCTTGTGTAATTCCTTGTAACTGGAATGGTAAGTAGTATCTCCAAACTATACCTATTATAGTTACTAGTATTGTATGTTTATAACCGAAGTATGCCTTTCCTACCCAAAGGTACTGAACCAACTGATGGAAACATTTATGTCTATATATGTATACATGATATATATATATATATATATATATATATATATATATATATATAACTACACATATATAGGCTTGCATTTGACAATAAAAATATAAAAGAAGTTTTGTAAAACCTTTGAGAAGTTTAACAAATAAGAAATTTTAAGTATAAGAAGACCTTTGTTTGAAACACGATTCTAACAGCGTTTGAAAGGAAACAAAAAGTATGTAAGACAGTTTGATAAAGAGTTTTTAACATGTAAAAATGTTTGTCGTAAACTATTATAGTTTTTCCAAAAGTTTGTTTTGTTTGTATAGTAAACCCTAGTGAAATGCTCACTTGTTATGTAAAGTGTAACTTTTGTAGTGACATAAATGAACACATATACTCAAAGTATAAATAAAGTGTTTGATTCGTATATGTATAAGAACATATTTAATTTCAAATGACAAGATGTTATCATGATATATTTTGTGTACGAAAGTTTCCATGTAGTAGTTATGAATCACATATGATTTACTTGATAAAAAGAGTATATAGTGAAACATTAGGTTACACATGATAATAATCGTGTGTTTACTTGTATTCCCCTCCTTAAAAGTGTATAAAAAGCATTGATAACACATTTGAAAATGTAGTTTATAAGGGTATGAACTCACCGAAGAAAGTGCGTGGTTTGAAAAAAATGAGCTTTTTCTCGGGCGGCACCTCGACTGGATAGTGCCGAGTTTTTCGAGAAACTCGGAGCTTCGGTCCTTCGTCGGGGCTTAGATATGAAACCGGGAAGTCGGGATCTTGTCGGCACGAAAAGCGAGGTGAAAATGTGAGAGAAGTGAAGAAAATGAGCAAGGATGGTCGGCACCCTCGCATTCTATTTATAGGGGTGTGAGAGGCCTCGTACGCCGGGCGTACTTCGGACTTACGCGGGGCGTACCTCGTACGTTGGGCGTACTCGAAGGTTATGCTGGGCGTTCGCTTGCATCACTGCTGACCGCATCCTCGAGCGAAGCGTTTGGTTGACGTGGACAATCCGGGGCCTTTCATTCAGTACGCTAGGTGTACTCCGAAGTACACTGGGCGTACTCCTTCGGATAAGGATTTGAAATGCGTGCCAAGAACTTCTAAAATGCATAATTTTCACATACGAGCTCCGTTTTCGACGTTCTTTGAATCCACGCGAAGGTGAGAAAATACTCTACAACTTTCATTTAGACTCCGTCGACTAATTTTGAATTTATTTATAATTATATTTTAATTAATAGGCAGGGACACGATAACTTCGTTAAAAATCCATAACTTCGTTATCCGACATCCGTTTTCATTTGTCTTTTTACCATCGAACTACTATTTTCGATGCCTTTAACTCTCGTTTAAGTTGTGTCGGCTAAAAATGGCTCGATCTTTATTTCGAGTTTTTAGCTGTCTACCGCTGTTACGAAACTTAGAAAATTTGTAACTTCTTCATACGATGTCCGTTTTGGGCGTTCTTTTTATGCATGCTCACGGTTTAACGAAATTTACGACTTTCGTTTAGATACCTAAGGCTAACAATAATTGTATTGAAACTTCTTGTTTTTCGCTTTATCGGTGTTGCCTGGTTTTGTCGAGAATATTCGGTTGCTCATAACTTCTCCGTTATAACTCGGATTTTAGGGTTCTTTATATGTATGAAAACCTTGATATGATTCCTAGTACTTTATCTAACCCAAATAATATTTTTAGGAAAGTTATATTTTGGCCTAAATTTGACTGGTGTTACATTTTATTGTCTCAAAATATCGGGTTGTCACATCACCCCCCTATTAGAGGGAATTTCGTCCCGAAATTAGAGTTTAAGCATAATTAATAATCATGTTACGGATAGAAGTTTTATTTGCTACTCGTGTTCTTTCGTGAACTCTGGTCCTCGCTTGGCTTTCCAGCGAACCTTTCACTATCGGGATACGACTTTGCTTCTTTCTCTTGCCTTCACTGGGGTGATAACTCTTCCTGGTCGAATGTATGTTGAATGTTTTTGTGGTCTGTGAACATAGTACACCTTGTACCCTACAAGTAGTGTCTCCAGATCTTCAGAGCAATTACCGCTGCTCCTGACTCAAGATCATGTGTTGAATAGTTAACTTCCTGTGTCTTAACCTGTCGTGAGGTATATGTAGTGACTTTTCCTCTTGCTTAAGAACATAACCAAGCCCTTGGTTGGATGCATCGCATTACACCACGGAATATTTTATCCCTTTTGGGAGGGATAATATTGGTGCGATGCATCAGGCTTACTTTAGCATTTGGAACGCTCTTTCTTGTTTACAGACAAGTCCGGTGCTCCTCCAAGTGAGAAACTCGGCCTAAAGAATCTCCTTCTAAGGAGTTTGTTAAGCTCGCTAGGAGGTCCTTGCATCTTGGTTGGAGCTAGACAATAAGGTGATTTGGCTACTAGGGTAGCCCCTGGAACTAAGTTGATTCTGAATTCGACTTGACGTTGTGGTGGTAATCTCGGTAGTCCTTCTAGAAAGGTGTCGGGAAAACCGCATACTTCTTGGATGTTCTGAATGTGCTTCACTTCTCGGCACGTCTCGGCGATGTGTGGAAGGAATGCATGATATACCTTTCGTAAGCATTTCTGAGCTTGCATACACGAAATGATGAGAGGGTTCGTACTTGGTTCGTTGCTGTAATAACTAGGGCTTCGTTGTTTAGGGAGGTTAGGACGAACTGCTTTATCAAAGCATCTGATGTCAGCTCGATGTAGACTTAATCAACTCCTACTGATTATGATGTCAAAACCTTGGGGTGGATTAGTTGTCGTGAAGATCTAAAAGAAAGTATGACTACTCATGAATTAGGGAAAAGGATAGGTATTTCTAAGTTTATTCTTACGGAAGCACGATCACTCGCAGCCTTGGGCAGTCTCCGTCCGGAAGTTCATAGTAGAACTCATACCTGGTTCATCAATCACAGTCTCGGGTATATGAGTCGTATATAATTAATATTGAGAAGGTGGGTATTTGGATCGAACATTGACATACTACACGAGTGGTACTTCGGGGAGGTTTGCTGAGGTTTCTTTGGAAAGGATAAGAAACATGAGGTACTCTATGCATGAGTACCTCGGTGTTCTGGAATGACGGCTTCGCTAGAAATACGTTTTTCGGAGAAGGAGTAGTACGCACGAAACTGGTATAGCGAGGATCGAATTGAGTTAAGTTGTATGATGATATCGGACTTACATGGAAATAAAGGTATTAGATTTGATCATAAGGGTGTTACAGACAAAACACAACAGTGCAACTTTAACAGAGTTACAGTACTTTGGTTTTATTACAAGACTATTTTTGCGAACAAGGTATACTACAAAAGGCAAGTATATGCAGCACGAGGGTACCTTAACCAACGGGATCTCGCAAAAGATAAGACTCTAGTTGCACTAGTTTTAAACAGTTTATAAGTCTATTGCAATGAACGCCTTAATTACTTTTATGTGGGTCCGGAGTAGTCTCTCCTATAGCAGTGATCCTTAGTATTTTCCCGTCTGCGCCGGAGTTCTTTATTATAGGATAATCCTTCTTGAAGTGGCCTATCTCACTGCAATGGTGGCACGACTGGCTAGTACTGGCATTGGTGGTGGGAGTGAGGTGTTTAGTCAGAGTTACGTGGACACGGGTGCCTTCCTCATTACTCCACTTTGAAAATTTCCACTTAAAGAGTCCGGCTTTACCATTACTTTTGTGTGCAGAGTTGGTCCCGATGCCAGGGACTGGAGGAATGGGTCGTGTCGGTGCTGAAGGGACAGGAGTTGCCACTTGCTGCTGTTGCATGGCAAGTCTTTGGAACCGCTTTCGCTCACTTCTGGCTTGGCGATATCATCTCCTCTTTTCGGTCTTACGGCTTCGCAGGTCCGTGACTGTTGTCATTTTTTGACTTCCCGGATTGGTACTACAATCGGATCTCTCGACTCCTTTGTCAGTCTTGTTTGTGTTGCCGGAGTTGATGTGTGTAAGGAAGGTTGTCACATCAGCTACTACTGCAGCTTGTAACGTAGCGGCGTCGATATGGAGGATAGGGGTTTCGTTGCTCGGCTGATTGTTTCCGGACGACGACATGATTCTGTAACACGAAAGATAGGGATTTTGTGAGCGATTTTGGTTGACCCTAAATGTACTTCGATCGCTTAAATAAAGAGTAAGAATATGTTCTCGGAAGTTTGACCTACATCCCTATGATGCAGTCCTAGTACAGAGTAGAAGTATGTTTGTAGAATGGTCTTAAGACGTTTGTCGTTCAAGCTGAGGTATTGTTGGTTGGCGAATACATGATCCGATCACTAAAAGAGACTTGGAAATGTCTCCGGAGTTAAATTACTATAGTCCGATACTTGACTAAAGCATGTTTTAGATAGACTCCAACGAAGGTATGATGAGGGTTTTTGAAGAAAGACTGACACGGAAGTTAGCCGACTGTCAATACCATCGATGTTTAACATGTAATAAGTTTAGGAAAGTTTTATCTTGAAGAAGGTCTTACATCATATCCGGAGTAGAAAGGTTTTGGCCGCATAAAGGCCTAACTAACCGTACTTACAGTACAAGATAGTTTCATAGAAAATGTCGCATCGGGCATAGACAGAAAAATAATTCCTTTAACAAGGAAAAATAAAGTAAGGCATCTACTATTAGCGACGGTCATCCCTCTGGTGAACTCTCAGCTCAGCCAGTGGACGTTCCATATCAAGTAGGTGTCTTTCGTACACCCTTTGGCGTACTCGGAGTTCTATGAATTCGGCTCGTGTTTTAGCTAATGCTTGCAGTAGGGTCTCATGGTCTCTCTCAGATCTCTCCCGAGTGGTTCAAGATGATTGGTGCGGATGGTATGCATTCTTGCATTGGAACTTAACCTCTTCGATACAATGGAGAGTCGTCCTGCCCTGAATTTCGTTTCGGGCAACTTTACAGATCAGGGTTTGTAGAACTCTGTCTACTGAGCTCCCCTTAAGTTGTAGCAGCTTCGGTCCATGTTTCCAGGCATCCTACCTAAGGAGGCGTCGGGCCATGAAGAGTTGGACGATGGTTAGGGTTTGAACTGGGAGCTACCGGGGGTAGGTTCTCATCCTCGAGTTTGGAGTTATCATCATCCGAAAGGTCTTCAGCGTGGTGATCATTCAGAAGGGATTGGATGATCATTCTCTGGTTCTTCTCTGAACCATCCAGCATTGCCTTTGTTCGGGAAGTACAGGTCATCATGGGGATGGGGTCCAGCTATGTTATCTATGCGATAATTGGGGTACAAGAATCTAACAGATAAGTAGTTTATAGTAATACACAAAATACACCTATAGTATTTTAGGTTTATGTTCTATTGTTCTCATTGTGGTATTGTGGGTAACTTTTTAGACTTGTTGCAACTCACAACCACACTTAGGCACATGCTAGTCAACCCTCGGATAATATAGTTGATCAGGCTATATCATCCCAGTTTTGACTATATGTCTCTAAGTCTACTTGTGTTGTCCAATAATCATAATACTTTTGTTCTGTCTTAGTCACACTGATTTTAGTATGAATGCAAGCACGTACACTTACTTAAATATTTTATTATTTATAAGTATAGACTCTTTATCATAGTATTTTAATCCCTATTGTATTTATAGTTTGTATATCTTTTATGGGTTGATATACTCAATTCACTATAAACAATGCTCTGATACCAATCTGTCACACCCCAAAACCAAGAACGTCGGAAACGTTCTGGGGCGTAGGACGTCATGTAATGTATCACAACAATGCAAAGTAGTAAACAAGCAACAATATCGTCCATCGCATTAATAGTATAATTTTAATTACATGTGAGTTCTTTCATAGTATAATTCTACAAAGTTAATGTTACAAAATAATAGACGAGTCTTGACCGCTCCGTCTTCACAAAACCTGGTAGTCATACCTATCTATTTGTGACCTGGGAATACAAGTTATTTTGAAAGTGAGTATCAGCAATAATGCTGGTGAATTCATAAGTATTTATGTGACTTTGATTTGTAAAGCTGTAAAGAAAGACCTGTCAATGTTTGAAGGAAGTTTGTACCAATGAACATGTTTGTAAGTAATTGTAAACGTTTGAAAACCCTAGAAAATGTCATATTTTCTAATTGTATAAAAAGTGGCCTTCTGCCAAGACCTGACTGTTTCGAATGTTTGCTTTTAGAAATCCAATATTTGCCCATAAGTGGGTGGTAGTTTAAAAGTCCCAAAAATGAACTACTATGGTGTTTTTCATGCCTAAAATAGTAGATTTGTATACGTATAAAATCGCTAAGGTATTTCATAACCCCGTAAATCAATGTGTTTTTAATACTCCATGTGAGCTTTATAACCATGCAAATGACCCAGACTTCCTGTAACAACGTTCTTCAGGCGTTGGAATGTTATGACGTTTGTCACCCCAGACCTGCCAGTCTAACTGTAGCTAACAGTTTAGGTGCGGGATTGTCAATCCCGTATAGATCTATACACAAGTATCACGCCCCCCCTACAAGGGATTATGGTATATAATACAGGACTTAATAATGCATACTTGAAAATACATGAAATGTCTCACAAAACCTAGTATAAAAACAAATTTACGTATGAAAATGTCGATTTGTTCTTGTATATGAAAATATCTCTTTGATACGGTACTCGTAGTATGTAAAATTTCATGAATATCTAGTACACTATCTTATGTAATCGCATCTCTTGTAATTGTTTGTCTTGAAATTGTATACCTTGTAATTATATGTAATCGTATCTCTTCATATAGTATCTAATGTATTAGTATAGACTCATAAATAAACTGACTCTTGTGTGATTCCTTGTACTTGGAATGGTAAGTAGTATCTCCTAACTATACCTATTATAGTTACTAGTATTGTACGTGTATAACCGAAGTATGCCTTTGCTACCCAAAGGTACTGAACCAACTGATGGAAACTTTTATGTCTATATATGTATACATGATATATATATATATATATATATATATATATATATATATATATATATATAGGCATGCACTTGACAATAAAAATATAAAAGAAGTTTTGTAAAACCTTTGAAAAGATTAATAAATAAGAAATGATGACTTGATGTTAGTTTATAAAACGATTTGAAAGTAGTTTGTTTGCTAGGAACAATTTTAAGTATAAGAAGACCTTTGTTTGAAACACGATTCTAACAGCGTTTGAAAGGAAACAAAAATTATGTAAGACAGTTTGATAAAGAGTTTTTAACATGTAAAAATGTTTGTCGTAAACTATTATTGTTTTCTCCAAAAGTTTGTTTCGTTTGTATAGTAAACCCTAGTGAAATGCTCACTTGTTATTTAAAGTGTAACTTTTGTAGTGATATAAATGAACACATATACTCAAAGTATAAATAAAGTGTTTGATTCGTATATGTATAACAACATATTTAATTTCAACTGACACGATGTTATCGTGATATATTTTGCGTACGAAAGTTTCCATGTAGTAGTTATGAATCACATATGATTTACTTGATAAAAAGAGTATGTAGTGAAACTTTAGGTTACACACGATAATAACTGTGTGTTTACCTGTATTCCCCCCCTTAAAAGTGTATAAAAAGCATTGGTAACACATTTGAAAATATAGTTTATAGGGGTATGAACTCACCGAAGAAAGTGCGTGATTTGTAGAAAACAAGCTTTTTCTCGGGCGGCACCTCGACTGGAAAGTGGCGAGTTTTTTGAGAAACTCGGGGCTTCAGTCCTTCGTCGAGGCTTAGATATGAAACCGGGAAGTCGGTATGTTGTCGGCACGAAAAACGAGGTGAAAATGTGAGAGAAGTGAAGAAAATGAGCAAGGATGGTCGGGACCCTCACATTCTATTTATAGGGGTGTGAGAGGCCTCGTACGCTGGGCGTACTTCGGATTTACGTGGGGCGTACCTCGTACGTTGGGCGTACTCCGAGGTTACGTTGGGCATTCGCTTGCATCACTGCTGACCTCATCCTCGGGCGAAGCGTTTGGTCGATGTGGACGATCTGGGGCCTTTCATTCAGTACGTTGGGCGTACTCCGAAGTACGCTGGGCGTACTCCTTTGGATAAGGCTTTGAAATGCGTGCCAAGAATTTCTAAATGCGTAACTTTCGCATACGAGCTTCGTTTTCGACGTTCATTATATCCACACAAAGGTGAGAAAATACTCTACAACTTTCATTTAGACTCCGTCGGCTAATTTTGACTTTATTTATAATTATATTTTAATTAATAGGCCGGGACACGATAACTTCGTTAAAAATCCATAACTTCCTCATCCGACGTCCGTTTTCGTTTGTCTTTTTACCATCGAACTACTATTGTCGATGCCTTCAACCCTCATTTAAGTTGTGTTAGCTAAAAATCGCTCGATCTTTATTTCGAGTTTTTAGCTGTTACCGCTGTTACGAAACTTAGAAAATTTGTAACTTCTTCATACAATGTCCATTTTGGGCGTTCTTTTTATGCATGATCACGGTTTAACGAAATCTACGACTTTCGTTTAGATACCTAAGGCTAACAATCATTGTATTGAAACTTCTCGTTTTTTGCTTAATCAGTGTTGCTTGGTTTTGTCGAGAATATTCGGTTGGTCATAACTTCTCCGTTATAACTTGGATTTTAGGGTTCTTTATATGTACGAAAACCTTGATAAGATTCCTACTACTTCATCTAACCCAAATAATATTTTTAGGAAAGTTATATTTTGGCCTAAATTTAACTAGTGTTACATTTTATTGTCTCAAAATATCGGGTTGTCACAGATCTGGACTTCCTAACATCTCTTACTCCATAAAGCTAACACCTTTAAGCCTTTGCATGGCTGATAAGGTCGCAACACATAAAAACTCTTACTTTCTTAACCCAAAATGCTCATAGCTCATGCATGGGTAGATTCACACTATCAAGGCCTTATTTTTATGGTTCTCTACCACTAGAAACACTTAAAAGGACATGTTATTAAGCTCAGGAGTGCATTAACTCATAAAGCCTCAAGCATGGGACCAAAAACCCTAAAATGGACCCTAAAATGCACAAAACAAAAAGAGAGGGAAAACTTGGAGCTTTATACCGTCAAATGGTGCTCTAGCCCTAAGAAAGCTTAGATCCACGGCCTGATCTTCAACTTCACTCCCTTCCATGCTCCTTCTTAAGTCCCAAAAGCCCAAAAGAACACAAACAAGCTCATCATGTCCATCCACAATCTCAAGAACGGATATTAGGGTTTGAGAGGGTTTAAAAACTTAGGAAGGTGGCCATAAATGAGACCATCTCTTTCTTTATATAGGGGCACCTCACTTAATTAGGGTTTCTTTCTGTGCCCAGTACGCCCAGCGTACCTCCTCTGGTACGCCAAGCGTACTAGGTGGCTCTTGCTTAAGAAACACGCGTACCTATACGCTAGGCATACGCGTACATAGGCCCAGCGTACGCATACGTACGCCCAGCGTACGTTGCTGCCATAATCTTCTCTTAGGGACTTATGTTGCCAACTCTACCAAACTTCCATAGCATCTTTGAAATGACTCGAATTCCAAAAATCCTCATACCTACGGAAAGGTAATGACATGCCCTACGCTTCTAGCAACTCGCCTCAACCTGAAACCTCCAAGCCCCCGACTCGCGGCCCTTGAACCCTAATCATGGATAATCTAAAACCGGATGTTACAATTCTTCCCCACTTGAATTAGATTTCGCCCTCGAAATCACTTCGTAACCCCACATAGATCAAACCCTACTAGCCGGGAAACACCACCAAAAGTCCTCAAACCAAACAATAATCACTTCCAAGGATACTTGATCCCACCAAGAACTCCTGACTCGAAAGGGGCAGACCCAACTGCTGCTGCGGCACTCAATCTGAATCTTCATAACTTGAAAACTCTTGCGGTCTAATTCCTTTCCAGAACATCCTCGAAACATTATCCTATTAATCGCCCACCGACTAACAGGCTCTAAGAACACCCTACAAACCCTGATTCCCTAATCAATCCCAATCGTAACTCAAAAGGACGGAAGGGTCATAATCTCCCTCTCCCTCCATGACCCACTGTAAGGGCAATCATCTGGATCCATTAGAGATGACTAACCCAAAAATCGAATCTCAGACACAAGGAAAAGATCATACGCGCCTGGGAATATTCTATGACCTCTATAAACCCAGTAGATGAACCTCAAGCTCACCCACCCTATAACCCAAAGGTTTCACCGATTCCCATCTTATAATAACTGTCTCAACTCTTAGTGACACATAACTCACGCAGTTCGCTTTCCCTCAGGCGAACACTAAAACTCTCTTGAAGATCAGATCACCCTTGAACTCTGTCGATTACTGCTTAATAGTTTCGTGCATCCCGTTGCACCTCCGGAACCAAGGTCCTAACTTACTCAGGTCTAAGACATCAAATAACAAACAATACCCCTCACATGGAATCCATTTCTGATTCAAGAATCTCATCTCGTCTATCCAACACACCACCAGGACTCAACTCAACTCGAGAGTTTGGTCGGACCTGCAGTTGGAACCACTCATCCCAATGACCCATTCAACTCATGGCTCGTGACCCGCAACCCATGCTTACTTCACTTGTCTAATTTCTTCGGATTGCGATGTCCACACCTTACTCAGAATATAATGATTCTCGGTCAATGAGGAGACCTCGGTGTAACAGCCCGGAATTTCAGATATTGATATAATTATGTTTTGGGGGTGATTTAAGAGGGGACTCGGCGAGTTGGACCCTAGACTCGCCGAGTAGGATCGCAGACTTGGTCGCGGGTTCGCGACTGGACTCGACGAGTCCAGATATGGACTCGGCGAGTCGACGCTGTTCAGCAGAAACCCTAACCGTTCGGTTTTGGATCGTATATAACGCCCCTTAGGCCGTCATTGTCCGTCTTTTGGTCGATTGAGAAGAACCCTAATCGTTGTGGACGTCTAGAGCAAGGGAGAAAGCTATTGGAATTTGGAAGAACTTGTTAGGCAAGAAGAAGAAGAATTTGGCCAAAGGAATATCAAGGAGGATCGAGTCCTGAGGTTTGGGGGACACAGAGAGTGCGTTTTCAGGTAACACTCGGACCATTTCTGTTATTTTGTTGTGTATACGAATCTAGGGTTTATGAAACCCACTTAGTGATTAGATGGGTTATTATGTTATTACCCAGACGTTTATACCCCAGTAATAAGATGTTTAGAAGTCCAGAAAGTCCCATTATTGTATATCTCGGGACCATTCGAAATTCAGGAAGCAGTTGCTCGTCTGCATGGCATGGACTCGCCGAGTTGTTCTTCAGACTCGGCGAGTAGCTTGAAGATTAACTGGGACTCGTCGAGTCGTTCTTCAGACTCGGCGAGTTGAGTCGGGGTGGCCCCACGATTCTTCCAGGAGGAACTCGTCGAGTAAAAAGGGGATACTCGACGTGTAGAAAGGGAATCTTAAGGAATCAGTGAGTCAAGGGCGAGTGGGCTCAGAGTCGTTGAACTCGGCGAGTCTTGGGGTGACTCGGCGAGTTAGGTCGCGGGTTAAGCGAAGTTCTGAGTATGGGGACTCGGCGAGTCATAGGGTTGACTCGGCGAGTAGGGTCAGTCAGGGGTTGACTTTGACCTTGTCCTTGACCAAGGATTTGACCAGTTGTCTTCCAGGGGTATTTTGGTAATCATGGGAGTTTATTGGGTTATTGTTGATGTTCAGTGGAGGAGTTGTGTCAGAGTTCGGAGCAGCGGGATCTTATCTTTTCAGCCGTCAGTTCGAGGTGAGTTATCCTCACTATATCAACAGGGTCTAAGGCACCAAGGCCGGCCCTTTATTGTATTGAGATTCAGTTACGTTTATCATGTTAGTGCTGGTTGTGTCTGCATCCTGGTAGTTAGGATGGTACATGCTAGGTGACCTTGTAAAGGTCAGTTCTCGATATGCTGAGTAATGCTATGCTAGTGACCGAATAGGGCGGTAACCCGGTTATGGTAATGATATGCTATGTGATCTGTTTACTCGGTTTGTTGATTATGACTGTTATATGACTGTATGTTTTGTACACATGGTTGTTTGGACTAGAGATGGGTTGAGGCGGGTCCTGCTTCGTGCTGTAGGCCAAGATACCCAGGGCGGACCGGTTGTTCCGAAGGCCCAGCGAGCGGTCCGGATAGGCTGTAGGCCCCTCGAGGGCGGACCAGACGTGCCGAGGCTCGGAGAGTGGACCAGGATGACTGAAGGCCCGATGCGGGCGGACCAGTCACACTGTAGACTCGGAGAGTGGACCAGGTGGGTTGAAGGCCCAATGCGGGCGGACCAACCCCACTGTAGACTCGGAGGACATGACTAGACCCGGAGGATGGATCCGACGGACTGAAGGCCTGATAAGGCGGACCAGTCACGATAGACCCGATATGCATGACTGTTCTATGATCTGTTTTGTTATGTATGATTTATATGTTTTGGACCGGAAGGTCATGGCCTGGAAAGGCGTATGCGTGGTTGGTATTTTGGGGGTATCTCACTAAGCTTTCGGGCTTACAGTTGTGGTTTAATGTTTTTCAGGTTCTTCAGGAGATTGTGGCAAGGCGAAGGCGCGATCGTACCGTTCCTCATGATTTTGTAACAACGAGATTCTGGGAATACTTAAATGAATTGTATTGAAAACCTTTTTGTGAACATTTTAATAAAAATCGGGTTGCTTTGAAAATTTTAAATTGGTTGTGTTTTTCGGATGTTACACTCGGTCTCACCCTTGGTCCGACCACCAGGATCCCAAGAGCTCATAAATTTGGGTTATTCAAGCCTAAATCTCTTCTGCGTCATGCTCTAAACAAAAGTGCTTCATCATAACAACCTCTTGCTAGCTAGTGCGCACTACGGATCCCCCTAGCATCACGACACCCTCTTCTCTGACTAGTGAGTACTATGGCTCCCCATAGCATCACGACACCCTCCTCTCTGACTAGTGAGTACTACGGCTCCCCGTAGCATCACAACACCCTCTCTCTGCCTACTGAGTACTATGGCTCCCCGTAGCATCACAACACCCTCTTTCTGACTAGTGAGTACTACGGCTCCCCGTAGCATCACAACACCCTCTCTCTGACTAGTGAGTATTATGGCTCCTCGTAGCATCACAACACCCTCTCTCTGACTAGTGAGTACTATGGCTCCCCGTAGCATCACAACACCATTCTTCACTAACTCATTGAACTGTAGCTCTTCGCAGTTTCACCCCACTAACTCTTACCACTTCACAATCTCATCCTCAGATCGACGCCACACTGCGATCATTACTCACGCTCTGCGGACCATCTGTAGATAGGTGCACGCACCTACCCGAATTATGCACCACACTAACTGACGAAAATCGTCATAACAAAACACCTTCCCTTGCTGCAATCCATTGTCTTAAATAATCCACTTGCCGTCTCAACTCGCGACCCTAAAATTATCCGAAATTCAAGAAATTAAATTCGGATACTTCGATACACCACCCTAGAACCTCACGATGTCTCACCTCAGCCACTGATCTTCCTGATATACAACCCGACATTCAAAATATTTCAAATTCTCACCTCGAAATATGGAGGGATCGCGATCACAAGGTCTCCAACTGATGGCCACTTGTAGTGGAGACATTCAGCCTTTACCAAACATATACCACATGCGTTATCTCACTCTGTACCTTGATTCAAATACCAATAACCCTGATCACATGAAACCACACCACTAGTCTCTATATCCAGATCTCTAACCGATCTCGAACAGCTCTCTGATCCTCTCAACCAAGTACCCTGTCCTCCCCCACATAGGGTTCGAACCATCACCAATTGGTGCACCAACACTCTATCCCACAGACTGTCTCCACTAGTAACATCACACCTAATTCTGCAAGGTGCTACGCAACGCTCGATGATCTCTCTAAAAAAGATCAAACAACTCCAAATACCAGAATCTCATATGCAACCTTTAGAACTTACCATTGTGACTGCCTCTAGTCATTCAGGATCTTACACTATACTCTCACCGGACCTCCCAACTGTCCAGTATTAACAATGACTCTTGATCTGGAAATAATGAACCATCATACTCCCCATCCTTGACTCCTTTCCCAATGCTCCAACATGTCCCTTATCATAAGAGCAGAAACCATATGTCCACTCTCTATACCTCTCAAGAACAACAAGAGTCACTGCCCTGATATACTCCTCTTGATCGCCTAACGCTGTAGCTAACACATGCCCTGTTATACTCAAATAGGGTGTATACTGGTCCTTGACCATTTCAGTCCCCACTACCAACCTGCTCAAGCTATATCATTCCCTCACGACAGACCTACTGCCAGATACTCTGATTGAAGATCACCATTAGTGCGATCCCACAAGGTTCACTCCCAACTCAAAAACTGAAATCTCATCACCTCTTACGTATCCCTCAGGAATGAAAATGGATCTGCTCGGGTCACAAAGGTGACATCTCTACTTGATCGGTTTTGAGCATTCTAACACTTCTTAAGTGTACATGCATCCCTAATAACCTTGGATCTATGTTTGTCTAATTATGATGCAAAGTTGATTTCCAAGGATATGATCCTATCTAGCATACATGGGGAACAATTTTAACTTGAATGAAAGATAGAACTACATACCTTGTTGTTGATTTTGATCCTTGAAACCTTATGAGCCTAGCACCCCAAGTGCGATGCCTCAAATGCTTCACACAACACCAAATGCTATGGAGTAAACTTGGAGAGAAAGTATAACACTCTAAAAATCAGCTCTAGCCCTCAAGCATGCATGTGTAACCGATTTTGGGAGAAACATGAGCTTTATATAGTGTTGACACATCTAGGGTTACACCATGTAAACCCTAATGTGTCATGACTCTTCATTTCCATGACCCATTGGTTTGTAACTCCCATGGAGCCTCTATGGAGCATCTAATGGGTTTAACCTAACTTGATTATCCATGGAGCCTCTTAGCCCACTATATAAGTTATGGATGATTTACATAATCAACCCATATATTTAATTAGTTACAATTTGATCACTTAATTAATTCTAGATTAATTCTTGATCAAACTAATTAAATAATATTGTTAATATATTAGAATTTATAATATATTAATAAACCACAAGTTTTATTTCTCTCATTTAGTCTATGCAATTGCATGGTGCCATGCAACCCAAATGGACCATGTCGGGTTGGGTCAAGTACATACCAGAAATAGTTATGGACTTAGACACCTTATCCAACAGTCTCCCACTTGGATAAGTTTAATAACCGTAACTACAAGTATGACTTCAGGAACCGATCGACAATCGTAGATCTTTTCAAGATTTCTCGAAATTAAGAAGATGATGGTACGCCATTTCAGATAAGTGATCATATAATCCTCTGTTCTAGATATCAGCAGGACAAATACATGGAACAATGTCTTACTTTTGCCCAGTAGTTTGTTTCCCAATTTCCGATTTGTTTGACATAAAACTTGATTGAACACATCAACTTAGTTCTGACCGGGCCCGGTACATGGGTCAAAACAAAATCATCGAGGGGCCCAGATATCAGATTCTAATCCAAAAAGGAACAGATAAACTTCGACTCATATGCTTGTTCTACTACTTGTTAAATTACACACAAACGCACGTTTTATAACATTGAGTTACCAATGCATTTTTGCACGATCAATGCATAACTAACTCGTAGTTAACTAGTCATATCTCTAGGTTTGAAGACTTATATGATATTACCGTCTGGCGATCACTCGGGATAAATTCCATGAAGTGATACTAGTGAGCGTGGGTTGAAATCCAATACTCAGAACTTATGAGCACTCATGAGTGTTGAGGTCATGTCCAACACCTTATACCTCTACAACCAACTCATGACAGTCTTAATTCATATCTACTCCCGACATATGACCGACTGTGGATAATTTGAATAATATGTAAAAACACAACATAAATATTCGAGACGTCAAAACATGTGAAAGAAATAATATTAAACGATTGACAAAAGATAGCAACACTTTACTCATAAATAAACAAACCTTTTATTCATCATCAATTGTCAATTACACTTTACATATTTCAGAGTTATCTAACTACTAAAACTAATATCATCCTTCAAACCCATGCTCCTTTCATGACAGAGATGCGTAACCCTACTCAGTCCCTTCGTGAGGGAATCTGTCAGGTTCTCATCTGGTTATACCCTCTTTGCCACGAGGAGTCCTTCTTCTATACGATGTCTGATGAAATGATATTTTATGTCATTGTGTCTAGATCTCCCATGATCCTGTGGTTCCTTTGCTAAGGCAACTGCACTTTCACTATCACAGAAAATCTATATGGGCTCTGATATAGCTGGTACAACTCCAAGGTCTCCAATGAAGTTCTTTAGCCATATAGCCTCTTTTGCTACCTCGCTTGCCGCTATATACTCTGATTCGCAAGTTGAATCAGCCATTGTCTCCAGCTTGGAACTCTTCCAAGAGATTGCTCCTCCATTTAAGGTAAAGACCCAGCCCGACTGAGAGCGGAAATTATCCCTATCAGTATAGAAACTAGCATCACTATACCCTACAACTCTCAAGTCATCACTCCCACCAAGGGTAAGGACCTAGTCCTTAATCCTCCGCAGGTACTTGAGAATGTTCTTTACCGCTGTCCAGTGAGCCTTACCAGGGTTCCCCTGATACCTGCTAACCATGCTTACCGCAAAGGCTACATCAGGACAAGTACAGGTCATAGCATACATGACCGAGCCTACTGCCAAATCATAAGGTACCCGACTCATTTATGCTATCTCAACCTCAGTACTCGGACTCTGAGTCTTACTCAGTCTAGCATTACTCTAGATGGGTAACTCTCATTTCTCTGAATCTTGCATGTTGAATCTCTTCAGCACCTTTTCCAAGTATGTACTCTGACTAAGTCCAATTAGTCTTTTACTCTGGTCTCTCAAAATCCTTATCCCTAGAATATAGGTAGCTTCTCCAAGGTCCTTCATAGAAAAACACTTCCCAAGCCAGGACTTAACTTCTTGCAGAGTTGGGATGTCATTTCCTATGAGTAGTATTTCATCCACATACAGTACCAAAAAACTAACTATACTCCTACTAGCCTTGACATATACACAAGATTCATCTTCACTTCTTGAAAAGCCAAACTCTTTGACTTTCTCATCAAAGCAAAGATTCCATCTGTGAGGTGCTTGCTTTAATCTATAGATGGATTTCTCAAGCTTACACACTCTATTAGGGTACTCTGTGCTGACAAAACCCTCTAGCTGATTCTTGTAAACATCCTCAGCCAACTTTACATTAAGGAAAGCGGTTTTGACATCCATTTGCCATATTTCATAGTCATGAAATGCAGCAATCGCTAACAATACCCTAATAGACTTAATCTTGGCTACTGGTGAAAAGGTCTCATCATAATCAACTCCTGGAGTTTGAGAAAAGCCCTTTGCAACTAGTCATGCCTTATAGGTGTGTACATTACCATCCATGTCGGTCTTCTTCTTGAAGATCCATTTGCACCCAATTGTCTTACAACCTGGTACATAGTCAACCAAGTCCTAGGCCTAATTGTCATACATGGACTGTATCTCGCTATCCATTGCCTCTTTCCATTTAGTAGACTCGGGGCCTACCATGGCTTCCGCATAGCTGTTAGGTTCATCCAGACTTACGAGTGTCTCATCACTGATAAATGTCTCACCTTCTGCAGTAATATGGTAACTATAGTAATGCTCAGGTGCATTCCTAACCCTTGTGGAATGCCTCAAAGGTACATTTGGAGGTATAACTAGATCAACAGGAGGTTCCTCCTCAAGTTGACTGCTAGGGTTTGAGGTTCCTTCACCACTTGACTCTTGAAGTTCTTCAAGGTCAATTTTCCTCCCATTGTTTCATTTGCTTATGAACTCTCTCTCTCTCTCTCTCTCTCTCTCTCTCTCTCTCTCTCTCTCGAAAGACAACCCTCCTTGCTACAAAGACCACATTCTTAATTTGCCTCCCACTGTTTCATTTTTGTGGGTAGCCGATGAAATTACACTTCTCACTTCGAGGTTCGAGCTCGTCATGAGTCTCGCGTCTCACGAAAGCCTCGCAACCCCAAACCTTGATGTGGGCTAGACTAGGAAATTTTTTAGTCCAGATCTCGTGAGGTGTTTTGGCAACCTTCTTTGTAGGGACTAGATTAAAGATATGGGCGGCAGTATCTAAGGCATACCCCCAAAATGAGATTGGTAGCGAAGCTCGACTCATCATGGAATGAACCATGTCCAACAAGGTCCGATTATGCTTCTCAGCTACACCATTCAACTGTGGTTTCCTGGGAGGTGTCAATTGTGAGACAACCCCACATTCCCTTAGATAGTCGACGAACTCAGTACTAAGATACTCATCACCATGATCGGATCGAAGCATCTTAATGTTCCTGCCCAATTGATTCTTGACTTCCTGTTTAAACTCTTTAAACCTTTCAAAATTCTCTGACTTTTGCTTGATTAAGTAGAGATATCCATATCTACTATAATCATCTGTAAAAGTCACATAATAACGATTAGCATCCCTTGTGGCAGTTTTGAAGGGTCTACACACATCCGTGTGTACAAGATCCAACAAATCTTCACCCCTAGCACAAGAACCTGTGAAGGGTGACTTTGTCATTTTTCCAAGTAAGCACGATTCACAACTATCATCTGACTTTAGATCAAATGATTCCAAGACTCCATCCTTTTGGAGTTGGCATATGTGTTTCTTGCTTATATGTCCAAGATGACAATGCCATAATGATGCTTTCTCCAAGTTATTATCATTAGCAGAATCAATACACAATACATTGTTTCCTAAATTATCTACAGCAGACACAACTTCATACACACCATCACAAGGTAATGCTTTAAAATAAAACACATTATTACAGAAAACAATTATTCCACCAATTTCATTTTCAAAGTAAAAGGTAAAACCTTGTTTATACAAAGCATGAAAGGAAATAACATTTCTTGCCATTTCTGGCGAATAACAACATTTATTCAAATCTAAAGTAAATCCACTACTAAGCAACAAAGTATAAAATCCAATCTTGGTGACAGGTGAAACTTTCCAATTCCCCGTGACCAAGTTTATCTTTCCATGCTCCATATTATCACTTCTTCTTAGTCCCTGCAATTCAGAAAAAATATGAATACCGCAACCGGTATCAAGGAGCCAAGAGTTAGATTAGAGTGAATTATTAGATGAGATAGTGTAAATACCTGCATGGTTGGGTTTCACTTTCCCATCCTTCAAATCTTGCTGGTACTTTGGGCAATTTTGCTTCCAGTGTGACTTTTCATGGCAATAAAAGCATTCAGCCTCTTTGGGATCAGAAGAAGGTGTAACGAAACCTTTCTTGGTTCCGCTAGAAGAGGAGCCATCAAGGGTCTTCCCCTTGGTACCCTTCGAGGGGGTCTTCCTCTTCTTCCCTTTCCTTTTCCCGATTGCCAGTACAGTTGCGGAGTTCGGAGTAGGAGTAGAAGTGGTACCAACCGACTTACCTTTAAGACCTGATTCTGTCACACCCCTAAACCGGAACGGCGGAAACCTTCTGGGGTGGATGACGTCATGTCAAGTATCACAACATATGCAGTAGAGTAATCAACGTACAACAATCATTGCATTAATAGTAATAGTTTTACATTGGTTTACATTACATAGAACATCAAAGTAATACAAGTAATAGTAAAGGTGCAGCTTGGTACTAAACGGTCTTCATCAAAAGCTCCGGGGATGTACATGTCTATGGCTGACCTGAGAATACAAGTTATTTGAAAAGCAAGTATCATCATTTTTACAAATGCTGGTGAGTTCATAAGTATTTAATGTCATTTTATCCAAATAACTTTATATAAGTGGTAGTTTAGAGTCTATAGTGTATTAGAGTCCTTTCCAGAAAATCCTATATTTTCTTATTTAAAAGCAGTCTTCTACCAAGACTTGTCAGAGTTATGTTGTAAAAGAAGTTTTCCCTTAAAAACTATCATTATCAAAATACGGGATTTGATTTTAAAGAAAGTAGGAGAATATCAGGGAAATACCATATGCCTCAGCAGTGAGGACTGCTGACTAAGGCAAAAGGAACCATAGACTCCAGGAGAGTATCGACTGAACGACATGCCTGGCTCAGTCTAACAAAAGGAGACATAAACCCCAGACGGTGTCAAATGATAGATACATCTAGTAAGGTCCAAAAATAGTGAAATATAGACCCCAGATAGTATCAAATGAATGATATGTCTAGAAAGGTCTAAAAACAGTGGATACCATGAACACAGTGTTAAAACCCGTCACCTTAAGAACATGAATTATAAGGTAACCCCGAGATACTCATAACCATACTGATAGACACTAGAGAACTAGACGCCCTACAAGCGTCTGTGTAAGTATGACATTTGTCACCCCATGGCTTGGTAGGTCGTAGACTGTAGCTAGCAGTCAGGGTGCGGGGGTGTCAATCCTGTATAGATCTATACACACAATGTCCGCTCTCCCTACACGACACTCTAGTTACCAACTTGACAATGGAGAAGGCCGTGTACTGAGGATGTATCTCGTATAGTGAGATCCGATGTAAAAATATTGGACTGATAATAGAGACTCACAACTGAACTGACTATTGTAAACCTACATGTCTATGCTTGTATACATGATATATAACTAATGATGAAATGACTTTCGGATGGATCTCCGATCCCACCAGACCACATCTCAACGAAGAAAAGGAAATAGGGCGGACAAGCCTTCCTAAGTCCTTTAAACATTACTTATATATATATATCTATACAAGCACAGGCATACATTTAACTAAGTAGAATCGAAGTTTAAGTGTTTAACGAAGTAGAAGTGTTTCTCAAAGTATAAGTGTTAACAAGTAGGAGCTTATCGTGAAGTAGAAGCGTATCGTGAAGTATAAGCGTATCGTGAAGTATAAGCGTATCGTGAAGTATAAGCGTATTGTGAAGTATAAGCGTATCATGAGGTATAAGTGTATCGTGAAGTAGGAGCATTAACAGTATAAGTGAAGTAGAAGCGTTAACAAGTATAACCGTATCACGAAGTCAAAGCGTTATCAAGTAGGAGTTTAAACTAAGTAGAAGTGAAGCAGTAGTATTTTAACCAAGTAGGAGTATAATAACATGGGAGAAAACTTTAATGAAAAACTTGGGAAAACCTTTATACTTGAGAAAGTTACGACTTGGTATTCTTTTATAAAATAAGTTTGAAAACCTTTAGAAATTCCTTGGAAACCTTTCATAAACATGTTTTTAATCGTAACTTTAATAAAAACAATATATGTACGAGTTGAACAAGTAAAGACATTTTAGAAAAACATTTACGGTATCATTCTTGGTAAAACAGTTAACAATGTAATAAATCCTTGTGCATGCGGGTCATCAATCACATGTGATTGATATGATAACTGACATTTTTAACTTGTATTCCACCCCATTAAAACATGTAAAACATTTAAAAGGTTTATTCAGGGGTATGAACTCACCTGTCGTAATTGGATCGAACGAAGGTGTCGGTTGGGTGCTCGGTGTCAAGTAAAGACTTGAACACACTTAGTGACCTATTAACATATGATAACATATGTTTACATACAATTAGTACATATAGTACTAATTTAATACGCATCCTAAAGTGCGGAAAACGCTTTAATTAAGTGTTAGGGGTGTCCCGGGTAACATCTATGGGTGTGTATGGCTTAGATAGGGAGTTTACTCTTCAAGAGTAAACTCTATATAGAGTTCAAGGCCCTAAGACCATGTCCCTATGATTTTACGGCCGTAAACTCATGGTGGGGGTGTTCTAGGATGCCAAAAGGTCTTATATCACTCAAGGAATTAAGCTAGGTCCAAATATAATGCATACAAAGGGGTTTAAGGCTTTAAATGGACCTTTTGAGGAGTTTACGGCCCTAAACAAGGAGTTTACAGCTGTAAGCTCCTATATGTATATTCATTTTGTGTTTTAGGGTCTTAAATGGTAGAGGATAAAGTCCTATGCATTTTTCCAAGTCAAATGGGGAGTTTAGGGTATCATTTAACCCCTTTATAGGATTTGACGGCCCAGGTACCCTTTCATGAGGGGTTTACGGCCGTGAACTCCTTATCGAGTTGTTTTAATTGAGTTTAAGGTCCCTAACTTGTTGGTGGTTGATTCTAGAATTTAATCCAAGGCCATTGGTGTGTTTAAGTGGCTTTTAAACACATAAACTTGAGTTTACTCCCCATGAAGAGACGTTTACAGCCCAAGCATGATCTTGGGTAGTAAACTGATGTTTACACTCCAAAAACTCGCTTCAAGGTGTTCTAAGTCCGAATGTGTAAGCCTACAAGTCATATCTAATCCTTAGGGGCAATTTGGAGGGGTTTTGGGGCTTAAAAATCCCATGAAATGGTGTTCACGGTCCAAGAGTGTTCTTGGGCCGTAAACACATAACTTGGCCCCTATTTGATGTCTTAAACACGAATTTGTATGTTAACTAAGCTACACAACAAGTGAGAAAAGATTACTCACTTGTTTGGGGCTCGAAACCGGCAATTTTGGCTCGAAAATTAAGTTGTAGAGAGAGAAAGAGTATAGAGAGAGGGTGAAAAGGGTGGAATTGAAGTCCACTCCCCCTTATATAGGGGTTTGAGTTGGGTCTCAGTGGAAATCTACCCGATACTGCCGTTAAACGGGGCTTTTGGTCGCACCCAATTTAGTGGTTGTATTTTTGACTTTGTCGAAACTGAACATTTTTAAGGGCATTTTGTGGGTGTTTCTAATTTTATTTCAACCCTTACCAAGTCATTATAAAAGTCCCAAATTAAATAACCTCTTCCAAAAGGTTAACAGACAAATAAATAAAGCGAGGCTTATTAACGGAAGGAGGTTAAAAATGACGGAATAAATTTCGGGTGGTCACAGATTTTGCAGACTTAAGGAGTCCTTGAAGTTTGCTAAGTGTAACTTCCTCCTTGTTCATGTGGTATGTCATGCGGACTTGATCATAACACGAAGGTAAGGAGTGCAAAATGATATCTATTGCTAACTCCTCAGGAAAGTTCACATTCAGCTTCATCAATCGGTCCACATACCTTTGCATTTTCTACATGTGGCTTGTGATGGGTTCACCATCTTTCATTCGGGTTGTTATCATAGAGGAGATGATTTCATATCGCTCTTGACGAGCACGCTGATGGTAGCGGTCCATCATATCCTGGTGCATATCAAAAGGATAGTAGTCCTCATAGGACTTTTGGAGCACGGCTGACATGGCGGCCATCATGATGCATGCCATTTTTGTAGCATCCCTTTCATGAACCTCATATTCAGCAAGCTCCTCAGGACTAGCTGTTGGCTCAGGCACCTTGAGCTCTTTGTCAAGAACATATTCCTTGTTCTTGTAACGAATGACCATCCTGATGTTTCTTATCCAGTGAGTAAAGTTGGATCCATCAAAGATGACTCTCCCACAAAGGTTCATGAGAGAGAAGGAGTCGGTAGGATTTGGGGCAGGAGTAGCATTATTGGAAGACATCCAAAAAGAAGAAAATATGTTTAGTTTAGATATAGGGATAGTCTTTAATAAAACACCCAAATGTAATATTAAGGCTAGGATCCAATCACAATATATTATAACCTAGAAGAGAGATGCCGTAATCCAAGTTATAACATATTTGAAAGGTAGGTGAATGACGATTCACCAATTTCCACCATGAAAACGATATATAAATTATTAGGTTTTATTTGGTTTTTTTTAGAAATTCCTAGATTCTTTGAGATTCATTGAACTTTTCAATGGCATGTCTCAATCTCGAGTGTGCCCTTCATATTTTGTGACTGGGATACCGAGGATCACAAAACAAGGTGTGAAGTAACCATGCAAATTACTTGGTACCCTTAATGTTTTTCACTTAATCGTTGTGCCGGTAAACCACATGCGCTCCTTCTGACTTCATGAAAAACCTTAAGTCACCCTTTGCCTACCTTGTTAAGTCCAAGTTAGTGTGCCTGTAAACCACACACGCTCCACCAACGACTTAAACAAAGTGCAAAGTGTAATTTCATGGATTAGCACTTTATTCACATTTTTCCTAAAGTAACTAAGACTGGGAATTTATAAAACATTTAGTTACTTTATAATAATCATTATAGTTTTAATGAGAATTTTTAAGTCATTATCCTACCCGTTCGGCTAACGACTCTCCACCAGTCAAGGAAGCGGTGGGTGAGAATGGACACCCATTAAGTTGCCATTTTATAAGCAACAACCTTACCCCCTTATAGACCGGCTTCGTGAATGAGGCGTACTAGCGGTAAGACGACTTTGATCTTATATATATATATATATATATATATATATATATATATATATATAATTAACTTATAATATTATAAGTATATATATATATATATATATATATATATATATATATATATAATTAACTTATAATATTATAAGTATAAGGATTGAATTTTAACTTTTTAAAATTTTAACGGTTGGAACTAAAGTTTTAATCATGACTTTACTTGTTTCAAAAGTTGAGGGCATGTTTTGTAAACTTTAAAAACTTTTCATTTCTTATAACTTATGAAGTTAATTGAGTATTAAAATGAAGACTTTTCATTTTTCTAACTCTTGTGTTCTTTTAATGGTTTTAATTCAAGTGTGACTCTTGGTTTTTCCATAACTTGAGGACAAGTTATGGACTCCATTAAAACATATTATGATCAAGAATTAAACTAGCAAGTAGGTTACAAAGAATTCCTATGATCATCTAATCTTCATAAGTTCAAGAACATGAATATTAACATTTTTCAAGAATCAAAAATTACACTTAAAACTTTGTAATTTTGATAATTGTCATTGTAAATGGATTAGCATGAACATTACACCATCTAAAACAAGTTTTAAAACACCAAAACAGTTTAGGGTAATGTTTCTAGTCCATTTCCAACAACAAAAGTTGAAAATCTGCATTCTGAGGCTCCTACTCGTTAAGTGCACGACCCTACTCGGCGAGTAGGATGAACTTACACATGAACTCGGCAAGTCCCCCCATGGACTCGACGAGTTCAGCAGGCAGATTACACAAAATCGACTTTTTTCAACAATTTTGCAGAAATAACAAACAAACAAGCCTAGGCTCTGATACCACTGATGGGTTTTGAGCATTCTAACACTTCCTAAGTGTACATGCAACCCGAATAACCTTGGATCTATGTTTGTCTAATTATCATGCAAAGTTGATTTCCAAGGTTATGATCCTATCTAGCATGGGGAACAATTTTAACTTGAATGAATGATAGAACTACATACCTTGTTGTTGATTTTGATCCTTGAAACCTTGTGAAACTAGCACCCCAAGGGTGATGCCTCAAATGTTTCACACAACACCAAATGCCATGGAGTAAACTTGGAGAGAAAGTATAACACTCAAAAATTGTCTCTAGCCCACAAGCATGCATGTGTAACCGATTTTGGGAGAAACATGAGCTTTATATAGTGTTTACACATCTAGGGTTACACCATGTAAACCCTAATGTGTCATGACTCTTCATTTCCATGACTCATGGGTTTGTAACTCCCATGGAGCCTCCATAGAGTATCCAATCGGTTTAACCGAACTTGATTATCCATGGAGCCTCTTAGCCCACTATATAAGTTATGGATGATTTACATAATCAACCCATATATTTAGTTAGTTACAATTTGATCACTTAATTAATTTTAGATTAATTCTTGATCAAACTAATTAAATAATATTGTTAATGTATTAGAACTTATAATATATTAATAAACCACAAGTGTTATTTCCCTCATTTAGTCTATCCAATTGCATGGTCCCATGCAACCCAAATGGACCATGCCGGGTTGGGTCAAGTAGATACCAGAAATAGTTATGGACTTAGACACCTTATCCAACACTACTATCGGCCGGTGGCCTGGCTCAGACCGTACTCTTCCATAACGCACCGTCCCTGCTCAAATATGATTCTTGCGACTCTGCTGGCATATCACCAACAATCCCTTAGAGCTAACTCACTTTCCCTATCGAGGGATGCTCCACTAAAACTCGTTCATCCTGGCCTTCTGGACCCATACTCTTTCACATCCGACCTTGGTCTAGGTAATCACTGTGGAATAATCGGCAAAACTAGAGGCACTAACCACCACATTTCATGGTACTCGAACCATGTCCTCTCTTCTCAACCTGCCTCAAATCATGGTACTCGAACCATGACATCACCTCTTGATCTACCACCAATCATGGTACTCGAACCATGACATCACCCCTCGATCTGCTACCAATCATGGTACCCGAACCATGACATCACCTCTCGATGTGCTACCAATCATGGTACTCGAACCATGACACCACCTCTAGATCAGCCACCAATCATGGTACTCGAACCATGACATCACCTCTCGATGTGCGACCAATCATGGTACTCGAACCATGACATCACCTCTCGATCTGCTACCAATCATGGTAATCAAACCATGAAATCACCTATCGATCTACTACCAATCATGGTACTCGAACCATGACATCACCTCTCGATCTGCTACCAATCATGGTACTCGAACCATGACATCACCTCTCGATCTGCTACCAATCATGGTACTCGAACCATTCCATCACCTCTCGATCTGCTACCAATCATGGTACTCGAACCATGACATCACCTCTCGATCTACTACCAATCAAGGTACTCGAACCATGACATCACCTCTCGATCTGCTACCAATCATGGTACTCGAACCATGACATCACCTCTCGATCTGCTACCAATCATGGTACTCGAACCATGACATCACCTCTCGATATGCTACCAATCATGGTACTCGAACCATGCCATCACCTCTCGATCTGCTACCAATCATGGTACTTGAACCATGACATCACCTCTCGATCTGCTACTTAGAATCCCTGGGATACTCCCTGCATCGAGTGTAGGTCCTCTGCTTTCAGTAGTACGGGCCTATACTACCTGCCACATCTACCCATATTCTCTACAAGGACCATTCCAGATTCCCTAAGTAGCTGCTCAACCTTGTCATCCACAATGCTCTAGTCTATCAGCATACTCATCTAACTAAGGCCACTTTGTAGGCTCTTCCTAGGTTCTCACAGTTGTCCGCCATCAGCTGCTGAGAAACTCCTCATGATGCCTGTCATCTACCTCCTGAATTTCGTCACATTCACTCGGTAGCTAACTCCCATCATTAGAAGTTCCACAAAGCACAAAGCAAGCAGCATTCGGGCGTCAAATAACACATATAACCCACTCCAGATGATAACTCCCTAGCTCTACTCGTACTCAAAAGATATTACCGAACTCTGCAACTCTACCCCCGTGGGTATCTGGCTACTCTCTTGGTAGGCTCCACCAATGCTCATCTAGGTATCTCTCCTGGATTACTCCCCCTACTTAAATCCCTCTTGAAAAGGATTCCTGCTGGATACTCCTACTCAGCACATACTCGAAAGCGCATCACAAATAACAACAACTCCTAGGCTAAGGCATCATAAATCAGGCCATTCTAGTCCTAATATATGAAATACCTAGCCTATCTCTGGCATGCATAATATATCATAAAAACATAAGGTAAGGGTATTTTGGGAAATCACCGTTCGGGCTCTGGCTGATGGTACACACTGCTCTTTCTCGTTTTCTCTTAGAAACTCTTGCTCATTTTTAGAAAAATCATTTATTGTCACACCCCAAAACCAAGAACGGCGGAAACGTTCTGGGGCGGAGGACGTCATGTAATGTATCCAAACAATGTAAAGTAGTAAGCAAGCAACAACATCATCCATTGCATTAATAGTATAGTTTTAATTACAAGTGTGCTCTTTCATAATATACAACAATAAAATGAATAATCAGAATATAAGACGAGTCTGGACTGCTCCGTCTTCACAAAACTTGGTCGTGGTACCTATCTATTTGTGATCTGAGAATACAAGTTATTTTGAAAGTGAGTATCAGCCAAAAAGCTGGTGAATTCATAAGTAATAATGTTTCTTTGAATTGTAAAACTTGTAATGAAAGACTTGAAATTGTTTTGAAAGAAAGTTCGTATAAGTATGAAAATGTTTGTAAGTAGTTGAAAGCGTTTGGAAAGCCCTAGAAATCCCTATGATCCCTATTAGTATAAAATAAATCTTCTACCAAGACCCGACTGTTTTGAAAGTAGTCTTCTACCAAGAACTGGCTGTTTTGAATGTAGTCTTCTACCAAGACCTAACTATTTTGAAAGTAGTCTTCTACCAAGACCCGACTGTTTTGAAAGTAGCCTTCTACCAAGACCCGACTGTTTTGAAAGTAGTCTTCTACCAAGACCCGACTGTTTTGAAAATAGGCTTCTACCAAGACCCGACTTACTACTATTATTATTAATATAATGAATTGTATCCTTAGGTACAAGGATACTCAAGTATAATTCACCTCATCGGTTACGTGAATGTGTCACAAGATAAAGGTAACAATATAAATAACTTAAGTATTATCCTTTTGTAATAGGATAACTAACAGTGTTAACTGTAGACATCCGTAGATGTACATTTACCTCTGTAGCTAACAGCTGGGTGTAGGAATAGTTAGTCCCTTAAAGTTTACCTCTAATGGTATCAACCGTAGACATCCGTATATGTGCATTTACCTCTGTAGCTAACAACGGTTATAGGAATGGTTAGTCCCACAGAGTATCCTTTGGTACTAGGATATTAAGTCCAATCTATCACATCGATTATGTGAATGTATCACAAAATAAAGATAGGAAGGAGAATTATATGTAATAGTATCTACACATACAATATCTACATAACAGTATCCATGTAAAAGTATCTATGTAAACGTACTCATGTAAGCGCATCTATGTAAACGTACTCATGTAAGCGTATCTATGTAAACGTACTCATGTAAGCATATCTATGTAAATGTACTCACGTAACATGTAATGTATTAGTATAGACTCATGAATGAACTGACTCTTGTGTGATTCCTTGTACTTGGAATGGCAAGTAGTATCTCCTAACTTACCTATAATAGTTACTAACAATCTACGTGTATAACCTGAAGTATGCCTTTGCCTACCCAAAGGTACTGAACTGACTGAGGAAAACTTTTATGTCTACATAAGTAAACATGATATATAACTAATATTTAGACGACATTCGGATGGATAACCGATACCCCATAGCCACATCCCAACAAGGAAAAGGAAATAGAGTGAGTTAACCTTCCTAAGTCCTTTAAACATTACTTATATAACTATACATATATGGGCATGCATTTTACAATATAAAAAGCATAAAATAAGTTTTGTAAAACCTTTGAAAAAGATTAATATCTAAGAAAATATCGACTTGATGTCTGTTTAAAAAATGGTTTGAAAGTATTTGTTTGATAAAAACAATTTAAGTATAAAGAAACCTTTGTTTGAAACACAATTGTGAAAGAGTTTGAAATGAAACATACAGTGTATAATAAACAGTTTAATAAAGAGTTTTACACATATAAAAATGTTTAAGATAAGCATTTGAAGAAATATGTTTGGTAAAACAGTTACCGTATAGTAAATCCATTTGCATGTTAGTTATTAATCACATGTGATTGATATAATAACTAAACATGACTCAACTTGTATTCCCCCCCCCCCTAAAGCATTTATAAACATTTAAAAGGTTAATTCAAGGGGTATGAACTCACCTGCAGTGAGCGGATCGGAAGGAAGTGTCGGACAAGTGCTTGGTGTCAAGTGAAGACTTAGGCACACACAATGATCCTAATTTCATATGAAGACATATTTATATAAAAAAAATTAGTGATTATAACACTAATTAAACATGTATAAATATCCTATTGCGAGTAAAACACTTTGGTCAAGTGCTAGGAGGCTATCGGGTTGCAAGAAAGGAGTGCAAGGCCTCATACGGGAGTTTATGGTCCAATGACCATGTTTGTTGGAGTTTACGGCCCAGGGGAGTTTACTCCTAGCCATAAACTCTCAATTGGTCACCAAAAGGGGTTTAAAACTCTAAGGGCTTAAGTGGTTAAGTTCTCCAAAGCTGTAAACAAGTGTTTGGGTGGGTTTAAGGTTCTAAAATGGCCTTGTATGGTGTTTACGGCCCTGGGACCACTCCCCCATGAGTTTACAGCCGTAAAATCATGCTAAGGAGTACCATTTCACGAATTGTGGTCCTTAGGTTAATGGTGTAAGGTTCTATGTCACTAACCAAGGCTTACTAAGGTGTTAGGGTGTCATTTTCACCCTTAAAAGGGGTTTACCGCCCAAGAACATGCCTTGGCCGTAAACTCCTTGAATCCCATGATTTATTATGTTTTCTAAGCTCTAAAGATGATAAACCTAGTGTACAATGAGTTGGATCAAGAGTACTTACGATCTAGGAGCTTGAATGGTCGGTTTTGGCCAAGAACACTAGTGTGTGTTCTTGGTGTTCTTGCTGAAACATGAAGATCTACAAAATGGAATGATTTCACGGATGAAATCATGTAAGATTATTACTTCATGCAAGATATCAACTAGTTAAGACAATAATCTTACGGGATTTGAAGATTGGGGACGAAGATCGGGATGATACTTGAGAGGATTTGGGCCAAATGGAAGGGAGGAATGAACAAATGACCACCTCTTCAACATATAAGAAAGAGTTTATGGCCCACATGGAGTTTACGGCCGTAAAATCCCATGTGTTGGCCGTGAACTCCTTGCATGGGTGTTTAAGGTCATTTCTTTGAGCTAAAACTTCAGCCGATAAACCCCGACACTTATTCCTTAAGTGTACAAGGCTCAGAATGCTCAAATAAACTCCTAATTGTGCTAAAAGATATCAACAATGAGTTTGACTTTCAATAAAGTGTTAGACTGAACCGGATGGAAAATTTCGGGTTGTCACATTTATTTTGAAAATTTTTCTCCATTCCTCAGTTTGAGTCTAGATACACCCGAAGGTGCATCTGAATCCCTCAAACCAAGGTTCTCATACCAACTTGTAACACCATAAATTTCAAAACAAATTTTCTTTTGATAACATATAATTTTCGATACATATTTCACAAAAACATCATTTAATAGAATCACAAAACATAACTCCATGTTTAATTAAATGTTAATCCAGGATCCTCCTAACTCTTTTTCTGGTGTGTACAATCAAGTCGGCGCCGTCCCACGATCCTGAGAAGAAAACCTAAAACACATAACACATAACACGGTAAGCACGAAGTTTAGTAAGTTCCCCAAAATACCACATACAACACATATTAGCCACTCGAGGCTATAACTCTGTTTGACCCTCTAGTCAATGTGTCTCAGTGGGACCCTCCACTCCCATAACTCTGTGGACCCTCTGGTCCTAACTCTGTGGACCTTCCGGTCCTAACTCTGTAAACTCTGAAACATACATAACATAAATCACATAGAAATAATGCAATGTATCACATCATATAAATAGCATACAAAATACTCTGTCACATAACTCTAGTTACCACTCTAGGTAAAGTATAGTGAGAAGACTCACTTTTGATGAAGAACAACTCCTATAATCACTACTGCTACGCACCGGACTCTAACTTTGTGCCAAAGCCATAATAATCTCAATTAGGAGCTAAGTCCAACCTCTCACTTATTGGGTCTAAAGACAGACCACCTAACAGCCCATTAATGCCCTAAGCCCATTGGGCCCATCGAAGCTCAATCATAAATGGGCCTCACACGACCCAATTTCCAACCAAAAAGGCAAGTCCAAACCAAACGCCCAAAGCACATACGTACACTTCTCTAGTCAAAGACTCTATTACATGAGGTCCAAACTCCCACCCCAACACAATGCTTTGCCCAAAATCTCCCAGAAGGAGTTCCGCGGGCGGACCCCCCCTTGGTACGCTCAGCGTACCCAAACGCTCAAGAAATTTATCGGGGACCTCAACCTAGTACAAATGGCGTACTGGAATTACGCGGCGCGTACCTTCAGACTTGTTTAATCCATTTTCTAGGTCTTAACCCGTTAAGACCTTAGCTCAACTCTTAGATCTAGACTTCCAAACATCTCTTACTCCATAAAGCTAACAACTTTAAGCCTTAGCATGGCTGATAAGGTCACAACACATAAAAACTCTTACTTTCTTAACCCAAAATGCTCATAACTCATGCATGGGTAGATTCACACGATCAAGGCCTTATTTTTATGGTTCTCTACCACTAGAAGCACTTAAACAGACAAGTTATTAAGCTCTGGAGTGCATCAACTCAGAAAGCCTCAAGCTTGGGACCAAAAACCCTAAAATGGACCTTAAAATGTGTTGGGTTTTGAGCAATCTAACATTTCCTAAGTGTGCATGCAACCCTAATAAACCTTGGATCTATGTTTGTCTAAATACATGCAAAATAATAATTTTCCAAGGTTCATAACCTATCTAACATGGCATGGGGAACATTTCAACATAAAAGAGTTAGAAGAGATTACATACCTTTTTGATGAGTTTGGTTCTTAAGGAGTTTAAGGGCCAAGCACCAATAGTGTGAATGCCTCAAATGTAATCACAAAACACCACAAACTCTTGGAAAACTTTGAGAGAGAATACACACTTGTATTTTCAGCCACACACAAGCAGACACACACACACTAGTTCACTAGTTACACTAGTGGCTATTTCATGCAACATAAGCATGCTTATATAGTGTACATGATTAGGGTGAAACCCTAATAACCCATGTCATTTCCTTTCCAAGGATCCATGGGTTAAAAGCTCCATGGATCATCCATGGACTTCCATATAAGCCTAGCCCATTAACAAATGAGTATTAGCCCACACCATATAAAACAATAGCCCACAATTTAATTAGTCTTCCTTTTAATCTCTAAATTAATTCATAATTAATTTAAGACTAATACTAATTAAATAACATAACTTCATATTAATATATTATAACTTATAATATATTAATAAACATATGTGTATAACTCTCATAAAATTATCCATAAATAGTTTGGATGAGATGCAACCCAAATGGACCATGCCGGTCGAGTCAAGTATATACCAAATAAGTTATGGACTTAGACACCTTATCCAACAGACTCCCACTTGGATAAGTCTAATAACTATATTTGCGTATGTTACTTCAGGAACCAACCAGCAATCGTAGCTCTCGAAAACTCCGTTGAGCTATGAAGCGCCATTTTTAGATAAGTGATCATAAAATCCTCTGTTCTCATGATATCAGCCGGACAAATACATGGAACAACGTCGTACTTATTGTCCAGCAGTTTGTTTCCCGATTTTCGATTTGTTTTACAAAGAACTTAATCGAACACATCAATTTAGTTCTGACCGGCCGGTACATAGGTCACAACAAAATCATCGAGGGGCCCAGATATCGCTTCTATTTCTAGAAGGAACAGATAAACTTCGACTCATATGCTTGTTCTACTACTTGTTGAATTGTACACAAAGGCACGTTTTATAACATCAAGTTACTGATGCGTTTACGTGCAATCAATGCACAACCAACTCATAGGTAACAACTCATATCTCTAGGTTTGAAGATTTATATGATATTACCGTCTCACGATCACTCGAGATAAATTCCATGAAGTGATACAAGTGAGCGTGGGTTTAACCCAATACTCATAACTTATGAGCACTCATGAATGTTGTAGCAACCATTGCCATGACTAAACCCATTTATCCATCTACAAACTCGATTCATGACAGTCTTGATTCATACCTACTTCCAACATATGAACGACTGTGGAGTGTTTAAATAACTTAGTCATTCGGAAAGAATAACCTAGCTATTTTGGAAGTCAAAACATGCAAAGTGAAACACAATAATAATTGAATCCAATATGGTCTCAGAACCCTTTTGAATATAAATAGAACCACATTTTATTTATCACCATATTGATTACACATTATTCATTCTATAATGTTTCAAACAATCAACTTAAGACTTGAATAAAAAACAACAGTCGTCCCATGCTCCTAGCATGTACACTTTGTTTTTCTAAACAATAGTTATGTCATACTCCAAGTATGCACACTATGTTTGTCTATGATCCTTACATTGTGATGTAGATCAATTGAACATGATTCCAATGATACTCATTTCACAATCCCAAATCCTTATTGTAAATGTGAGAATCCCCGATTCCTATCATTTACCAAAAAATCTGTTAGATTTTAAACTTTTATGCAATGTTCCTCTTGTAATGATTATTCACAAAGTCACCAAAACCTTGTCACCAGTCATTACAGAGTATTCCAAAGAAGGTCAACTTCTATGGAACGGAAGTCTCATATTCAAAGTACATTGCTTTGAACATCCTTCTTGCATTAAGGTTTTCTAATCTTACATAGATTGAATAACTTCCACCTATGGAGACATTTCCATAGTCCCATTTTGACTATCACTTCCGAACAAGAGTTACTTCTTTTCAAAATATGTCAATATGGTCCTTTCCGACAACTTACATCATACTTCCAACTGTCCCTGAGCAACCAATCTTTGGCGAACCTCAGATTTGTCCTCAACAATTGCTTAATTACTTTAGTCATATCCAGTTCTAGACTTTTCCCTTCTCAATGCCTTAAGCATTTGGAAAATTTAGAAAAGATGAATATTATAGCACATGCAATCAATCCTATATCTGAAGCATATGGGACACGATTCAAGATGTTTGACATAAAGACATGATACTAGACCAGTCTTTTGCTATAATATTTTTTATTTGCCATATTTTCAAAATTTAACTATGAAAAGGGATGCCGTAATCATAATCGAATTTTGAAAACGCAATATATATAGAATTTCTTCAAGTTGAACCATTCCAACATAAAATTCATATATATGTCCTTGACTAAATATGATTAAAATCTCAATCTAAGCTTCTAGAATTGAAATGAAGTATAATTTCCTCTCCCTTAATTATAGAAAAGCAACTTTTCAACCCCTGCAACTTCACGAATTGAAACTTTGTTTCTATAATTAACATTGCTAACTTGCAACACTAAACGTAATAATCATGCTCCCACTAGCATGATGATTATCAACATAACTCTTATGCTCCCACTAGCTCTGACATATTTCCAGAAATTTACTGGACTTCTGAAATTTAGATTCATACACCCTTTCTTAGATAGCTCACATGTGTGTCTAAGCAATTTGAAGAACTATGAAAAGGGTTGTCGTAATCATAGTCTCAATTTCTTAGACCTTTGCCATTTCTGACAAGTCCATGTTAGTGTGCCGGTTAACCACACACGCTCCACTAACGACTTTTGAAAATGCAAATAAGATAATTGATATCTATGTAAAATCTACTTAGTGAAAGCGTTTCCTCACCATCATTTTCATGAATCAGAGAGAAACATTATGATACTTAGATTTTATATTGTATGAGTTCCTATCCATGTGAATTTGTCAAAACTATAATCACAAGATAAGATTAGTGACAAATTCAGCCTTACATGGATTAAACTTGTTCAGTCTTAGTTTCTTGTCACCTTGGTAGCACAAGGCCCACCAATGCTTCCAAGTTGAACTCTGATAACTCACATGCAAATTCAACTTATTTGAAGTAGGTACAGAAATAAGAATTATGTCAACACGATAGGTTGCAAACCTTAAGTCGTGTGCTAGTGATAAATTACAGGTTTTACTCTTGATTAAATCTTGAAACTCTTTCAGGATCTTTAAGGCTCCCACTGTCCCATTGATATATAAGTTTCCCCAATCAAGAACCATTCCTTGACAAAACAAATATTCAAGGGGTAGTGCGGATTCTTATCAAGACTAACACTTCACACAATTGGTCTTAGTTGGTCTTTGTCTCATCCAAAACATCACAACTTACCAATCTCAAATGTACAAGAGTAGAATACATTTTACTCTTACATTTTACTAGTGTCAATAAATCTTCCTTTATGTCACTCCAGGTTACAATCTTGGAGTATGACTCTAATAATTGTTTTGGAACGAAGTATGACTTATCTTCTTGATTTTAACCAATCCAACAATTCATGACCTCTCTTCTTAGCCATAACAATGCACTAAGACGTCCTTAGAGTATGAATTTGTGATATGGTTTCATAATCATTAAGATGATCATGAAATACGATACTAAAGTACTCTCCCATCCTTTCAGATTTGAGAAACTTTTATCTTTCTGCCTAATTTGATTCTTCTCATTTGTTTTGTCATACATTGTAACCTTTCCAGTGTTACAGAATTATACTTAACCTTATAAGTATAATCATATTTACTAATATTTAGTAAATCATGACAAATCAATCTTTGTGGTGGACTTTGACCAACGCACACCGAGTGTACCTAATTCCTTAGTCCTTCAATTGTCTCACATATACATGTGATCAACGAATTAGTCTTAATTTTCAAAGATGAAAATTCTCATTCATCATACAATACAACTTGTATGATTCCAAGTTTCTGTCCAATTGAAACTTGGGTGATGAAAAACTTTCTTCATTTGGTAAATTCAGACACTACCACAAATGAAAGAATCAAATCCACTTTCCAATATTGCTATTACTGGAAACATATAAGCAACAATTTTCCACAGATGCCATTGTAAGGATATTTTTAAAATAAATAAAATTTAAACCCTTTTTTTCTTTTATTTTAAAACTTTGCGGAAAAACTTATCCTTACAATCCACATGAAAACCTTGTTGTTATCTATTCATAAGCAATATATTATAACTCTTAAGCAACAACTCAAAATTCTGATTGCCGAACCAGGCGATCGAAACCCACCTTTGCAATCAGAATCAACATATACTTACTTTAAGCTTCATATCTTTTCTTGGATTCTTAAAAACATCAGCATGTGACCCATTCACATTATGTAATAAGAATCTCCAAATAGGAACTTAATAGAGTTAGACAGTGGACTTTACCCGAAGTAGAGTCAAACCTCTTCACTTGATCAACCTTATGACCTTTCAGGTGAATATGGCAGCTTCGCAATCAGTTTCCCTCCCTTTGGCAATAAAACATATAGACCCTATGGTAATGGCACATGAGACTATCTCAGACTTAGCCTTTCTCTTTACCATTTGGTCAACCGAGTTGACTATGGCCGATCCCTTTCCATTGGGAAGAGAAATCCTTTTCTAGATATCCAATGCTACCATTGTCAATGTCCATTTAAGACTTGGGAAGTTGTTCTTTTAATCAAATTTGCTTTACTGCTGTTCCAAATCATTGCCGATGCCACAACACCAAGCAAACAGATAACATCATTAAGGGTCATGTCATAGTCTGTCTCATAGTAGTCCCAAAGAGACTCACTATGTTGCTAAGAAAGTGATTGAACATCCAGCTTTCACGAGACTTTGACACCCAACTCTCCCGGCTTGTCAATATGTGACTTTATCTCCAAGATGTGAGCACACATAGACTATGCTCGCCAATAGGGATTGAGTGACTTTAAACTTTTCAAGAACTTGTGGGTGAGGGAGAATAGTTGGAGGAGGTGCAGGAAGTGAAGCATGATGTTGAGGGACACCATCTTCAAGAGATTTGGGAAGATCATAGTTGTCTGAACCAGACATCTATAATGGGAGAAAATCAAGTTAGTTGATTCAAAATCCTTAATATAACACCCAATATAAAATATTAAGGCTAGGACCCAACACAATATTTTTATAATTTGGAAGAGGGATGCCGTAATCCAAGCTATAAAATATTTGAAGGTAGGCGAATGACGATTCACCAATTTCCACCATGAAAAACGAAATAGGTTTTAATTGGATTTGAAATTCCTAGATCTTTTGAGATTCATTGAACTTTTCAATGTCATGTTTCAATCTCGAGTGTGCCCTCTCAAATTTTGTGACTGGGATGCCGAGGATCACAAAACAAGGTGTGAATAACCATACCAATTCACCTGGTACTCTTAATATTATCACCCAATCAATGTGCCGGTTAACCACACGCGCTCCATTGATCTATGACAAACATTAATTCACCCTTCGTGATCCTTACTAGTCCAAGTTAGTGTGTCGGTTAACCACACACGCTCCACCAACGACTTGGTAAGGTACAAAGTGTGAATTCCATGGGCTAGCACAAAATTCACATTTTTCCTAAAGTAACTAAGATTGGGAATTAAATAAAAAAATATTTAGTTACTTTATAATAATCATTATACTTTTAATGAGAATTTAAAGTCATTGTCCTACCTGTTCGGCTAACGACCCTCCACCAGTCAAGCAAGCGGTGGGTGAGAGTGGACACCCATTAAGTCGCCATTTTATAGGCAACAACCTTATACCCACCTTATAGACCAGCTTTGTGAATGAGGCCTACTAACGGTAAAACGACTTGTTCTTATACATATATATAATAATTAACCATTAATGTTATAAATAGTATAAGTGTTGAATTTTAACTTTTAAAATTCTAAGTGTTGGAATTAAAGTTTATTAAGGTGTGTGAAACTTTACAAATTCCAAAACTTGAGGGCAAGTTTTGAAACTTTTCAAAACTAATTAATTCCATGATTTATGTGTTTAAAGTAGTTTTAATCCAAAAACTCTTTAAGTTCCATAACTTGAGGACAAGTTATGGAAGACTTTAAACTAATAAAAGAATTACTTTTCTTTATTTTATAACTTATGTAATTAATTAAGGCTGCACTTTATTTATATATTTATTAATGAAGTGACTCTTGAACCTCCGTAACTTAAGGACAAGACTCTTCATCTTTTGTAACCATCCAAGACTTTTCATTTCATAACTTATGAATTAAAGGTTCATAAAAATGAAGACTCTTCATTTTCATGTAACTTATGTGTTTTAAGTGTGTGTTAAATAAAAGTGACCTTTGGATATCCATAACTTGAGGACAAATTATGGACTCCATTAAAACACATAAATGATCAAGAATTAATTCTAAACAATTCAGCAAATAATTCCTATCATCTTCTAAATTCATAAGAACATGAACATGAATATCAAAGTTTCAAGAATTTTATGAACACATACAAAGCATGAAATTTTGATATATGCTATTGTAAATGGATTAGAACAACCATTACACCAACTAAAATAAGTTTTAAAACATCAAAATAGTTTAGGGTAATGTTTCTACTCCATTTCCAGCAGCAAAAGTCGAAATTCTGCATTCTGATCATTCTACTCGCCGAGTGCACGAACCTACTCGCCGAGTAGGATGAATTTTGCCTTGAACTCGGCGAGTCCCCCCATGGACTCGGCGAGTCCATCAGCCAGACAACAACAATTTCAACTTTTTTCACTATTTTGCATCAAGTATCAAACAAGCAAGCCTAGGCTCTGATACCACAGTTGGGTTTTGAGCAATCTAACACTTCCTAAATATGCATACAACCCTAATAAACCTTGGATCTATGTTTGTCTAAATACATGCAAAATAATAATTTTCCAAGGTTCATAACCTATCTAACATGGCACGGGGAACATTTCAACATAAAAGAGTTAGAAGAGATTACATACCTTTTTGATGAGTTTGGTTCTTAAGGAGTTTGAGGGCCAAGCACCAATAGTGTGAATGCCTCAAATGGAATCACAAAACACCACAAACTCTTGGAAAACTTTGAGAGAGAATACACACTTGTATTTTCGGCCACACACAAGCACACACACACTAGTTCACTAGTTACACTAGTGGCTATTTCCTGCAACATAAGCATGCTTATATAGTGTACATGATTAGGGTGAAACCCTAATAACCCATGTCTTTTCCTTTCCAAGGATCCATGGGTTAAAAGCTCCATGGATCATCCATGGACTTCCATATAAGCCTAGCCCATTAACAAATGAGTATTAGCCCACACCATATAAAATAATAGCCCACAATTTAATTAGTCTTCCTTTTAATCTCTAAATTAATTCGTAATTAATTTAAGACTAATACTAATTAAATAACATAACTTCATATTAATATATTATAACTTATAATATATTAATAAACATATGTGTATAACTCTCATAAAATTATCCATAAATAGTTTGGATGAGATGCAACCCAAATGGACCATGCCGGTCGGGTCAAGTATATACCAAATAAGTTATGGACTTAGACACCTTATCCAACAAAATGCACAAAACAAAAAGAGAGGGAAAGCTTGGAGCTTTATACCTTAAAATGGTGCTCTAGCCCCAAGAAAGCTCAGATCCATAGCCTGATCTTCAACTTCACTCCCTTCTATGCTCCTTCTTTTTGGATTAGTGTCTAAGTCCATAACTATTTTGGTATGTACTTGACCCGATGGTGCATGGTCCTTTTGGGTTGCCTTCACCAAAGCAACTTGATAAGATAAATTATGGAGAGAGAGGATTAATTATGATTTATTAATATATTATGAGAATAATATATTAAAAGAGAAATCATATTGTTTAATTAATATTAGTCAAGATTTAATAAGAATTAAGTTTGTGGCTAAAAGACATTAATTAAACTTAAGGGACAAGAACTGTCAATTGTGTGATAGTTGAATATTGAGCTAATGGACTCCATATTAGAGGGGTGGAAGAATTCTATAGGGAAACCCATTTGAAATCGTCCTAGGCCTCTAAGGAAGGAGTCCATGGGTTGCTTAGGGCTTAAGTACCCAAATTAGGGTTTCCTTGTTAGATAATCCTAATAGCATCACTATTTAAAGGACCCTTGAGACCCAAAAACGTGGAGAACTTATTCCTCAGGGTTTCCACACGTTTTGGGCAGCCTCCACTCTCCTTATTCTTCATCCTCTTGCTCTTGGTGTTTGTGAGCCATTAAAGGAGTGACATTTGTGACTCTAAGCTTTCTAAAGTCGTTACAAGGAGGATTTGAGATTGTTATTGCTACATAACAATCAAGGTAAGATCTAAACCCCATTCTTAAGTTAGTATGATTAATTGTATGATAGAACTAGGGTTTAAAGTCTTGGATGAATTGCATGTACAATAGAGAAACCTAGATCCAAGCATTAGGGTTTGCATGAGCACATAGGATGTTCTTATGGCTAAAACCCATCACTTCTTAACTCCCAAAAGCCCACAAGAACACAAACAAGCTCCTCATGGCCACCCACAAGCTCAAGAACGGATACTAGGGTTTGAGAGGGTTTAAAAACTAAAGAAGGTGGCCAGAAATGAGACCATCTCTTTCTTTATATAGGGGCACTTTACTTAAGTTTACTTTCACCTTTAACGAACCTAAAACTTGATCAAAAGGATGGCCAAGATGACTATGACATGTAAGTTTGGAAACACAACATTTAGGATCATGTATATTAGATGAAATACTGAGGGTAAATAGTCAAGATAATATAAACCACCAGACTCTCTACCACTCTCCACCATCTCCTTTGACAATGAATCTTGAATTTTACAGTTGTGCTCAGATATAACAACCTCACAATTATTGTATTTGCAAAGCTTATGAATAGATATAAGGTTAACATTAAAATTAGGAACAACAAATACATCAAATAAGGTAAGATTACATGACATCATAAGATTTCCATTTTTATTAATCTTAGCAGAGGATGAATTTGCATGTTTCACAAGAAGGTTGAGTTTAGATACATCCACAATATCACTGAGATGCGATTCAGAAGCAATCATATGTTGATTAGCTTCTAAATCAAAAATCCAACTCTTTATGTGTCCTAGAACAAAAAATAGAGTTACAACATTGAAACAAAGGAATACTTAGCATATTAGCAGTGACAACAACACCAACAGTAGTAGAGGTTTCATTGATAAGACGAAGAACCTTATTGTAATGTTCACTGGTGAGATAGTGGACATCACTTCCAGCAGCAGAGTCAGATGAGATAATAGAAGAACTATTAGAAGCTACAGAAGAGGAATTAATAGAAACATGCTTGGTTTGATTATTATGACTACTTCCACTGTTTCTAGGTTTGAGATCTTTAGGATAACCTATTAGTTTATAGCATCTTTCATATAAGTGACCCTTAAGACCACAATGTTTGCACTGTAAGTACTGATTTCTAGACCTACCTTGATTCTGATTCCTTTTAAAATCATTAGCCTTGCTATAAAAAGTAGAAGCCTGAAATTTGGAATTATTACCAGGAGACAAAGACCCATTCTTCTAAAGAGATTCTTATCTAGACAAAATGGAAAAGGCAGACTTAACACTGGGAAAAGGGTTCATTAATAGAATATGACTTTTGATTCGACCATAGGAATCATCAAGACCACTAAGAAACTACATTAACTTCATGTGTTTAGAATGATCATTTGGTTTAGTTGTAGCTTCACATACATTCTTCTTGCTAAACCAAAGGTACAAAGATCAAAAGTGACTTCTTCTTCCTCACAACGATTTGGCTCACTTAGGGCTCTATCAAGGGACTGGTAGCCGCAATGGGAGGCTATAAGTGCCCTTAAATAGGCTCCAAACCCGGGGGATTAGGGTTTCATTAAACAACATGGCCTTACCGAGTCCGGACGTGAAACCAGATGAACATCCACGACCCTACTCGGCGAGTCTTGGCTCCAACTCGACGAGTTCCTCCGCAAACTCCAAAATAATTAAATAAAAATAATATACCTGGAAATCCGGATGTTACATACAGATTATGTCAATATGGTCCTTCCAAAATTATCACTATAGTTCCAACTGTCCTTGAGCAACCAATCTTTGGTAAACCTTAGATTGTCCTCGACAATTGTTTAATCCTTTTAGTCATATCCAATTCTAGACCTTTTCCCTTCTTATTGCCCCAGACATTTGGAAAGTTTTAGAAAGGATGAATATAGCACATGTAATCGATCCTATATCCGAAGCATACGGAACACGATTCATGATGTGTCACATAAAGACTAAACCAGTCTTCTGCTATAACATTTCCATTTCTATTTGCCAAGTTCTCATAATTCAGATTATGAAAAGGGATGCAGTAATCATAATTGAATTTTAGAACGCAAATAATGGACCCATATATAGAATTTCCTTATGTTGAGCCATTCCAACATGAAATTCATATATATATCCTTGACTAAATACGATTAAAACCTCAATCTAAGCTTTTAGATTTGAGATGAAGTATAATTTCCTCTCCCTTAATTATAGCAAAACAACTTTTTCCCAATTGAAACCTTTTGTTTTCTATAATTAACATTGCTAACTTGCAATACTTATCATAATTATCAGGCTCCCACTAACATGATGATTATTAGCATAACACTTATGCTCCCACTAGCTTTGACATGTACTCAGAAATCAGCTGACTTTCTTACCAAAGATCAGATTTCTGATACTAGATTGTTTTGATAAAACATTATCAAAATCATACACCTTCCCTTAGATAGCACACTTGTGTGTCTAAACAATTATGAAGAGGGATGTCGTAATCATAATGGTTAGACCTTTTTGCCATTTCTCACAAGTCCAGGTTAGTGTGCCGGTAAACCATACACGCTCCACTAACCACTTTGAGAATGCAAATATTACAATTGCTATCTAGCTAAAATCTACTTAATGAAAGTGTTTCCTCACCATCATTTTCATGAATCGGAGAGAAACCTTATGACACTTAGATTTACTGGTGTATGTGTTCTTATCCATGTGAATTGTCAAAACCATAGTCACAAGACAAGGATAACGACAAATCCAAACTCATATGGATTGAACTCAATGTTAATTTCTTGCCACCTGGCAGCTCAAGGGCCTGCCATTGCTTCCAAGTTGTTGTGAAACAAATTGAGAACTCTAAGAACTCATATGCAAAGCCAACTTTAACTGGAATGGGTACAGAATATGTCAACATGATAGGTTATAAACCTCAGGTCGTGTGCTAGTGAAGTACTTCAGGTTTTATTCTTGATTAGTTCTTGAGACTTTCAAGAGCTTTAAGACTCCGACTGTCCTCTTGACATATAATACTTTCTTGTCAGATATTCAAGAGATATGTGGATTCTAATCAAGACAAACACTTCACACAATTGGCCTTAGTTGGTCTTTGTTTTATCCAAAACATCACAACATACCAATTTCAAATGTACAAGAGTAGAAAACTTTTACTCTTACATTTGACAAGTGTTTTAAACTTTCTCTAAGACATGTCACTCAAATTACAATCTTGGAGTATGATTCTAAGACTTGTATCGAAACGAAGTATGACTCATCTTCTTGATTTAACCAGTTCAACAATTCAAGTTCCTCTTCTTAGTCATAAGAATGCCCTAAGATTTCCTTAGAGAACTAATTTTGATATGGTTTCTTAATCATTAAGATGATCACAAAAACTGATACTAAAGTGCTCTCTGATCTTTTCAGATTTTAGAAACTTTTATCCTTTTGCCTAAGTTGATTCTTCTTATTCTCTCTGTCATACATTGGAACCCTTTTCCAATGTCTCATAATTACACTTAAGTTTGTAAGTATAACCATATTTACTGAGCTATAGTAAATTATGACGAATACTATTATCTATCTTTTGTGGTGGACTTAGCCAGTGCACAAGAATGTGTACTCGATCCCTTAGTCTTTTACATGACTCACACATCCATGTGAACAAGTAATTAGTCTTAATTTTCCAATACTTGAAAGTTCTCATTCATCATGCTAAACAACTTGCATGATTCCAAGTTCCGGTCCAATTGAAATTTGGGTGATGAGAATCTTTCCTTATTTGGTAAATGTAGACATTACCAAAAATGAAAGAATCAATTTCATATCTCCACTCTTGCTATTAATGGAATCTTATAAGCAACAAAAATTTTCACAGATGCCATTGTAAGGATATTTTAAAATAAATAAAATCAGAAATTTTCCTTTTATTTTAAAAAATTTATGGAAGAACTTATCCTTACAATCCATATGAAAACTTGTTGTTATCTATTCCTAAGCAACATCTCATAACTCCTAAGAAGTAGTTCAAGAATCCAATCTTCAAACTATGCGATAGAAATCCATCTACGCGATCAGATTCAACATATTCTTTCTTTAAGTTTCTTTACTTTTCTTTGATTCTTAAAACATCTACATGTGACCCAGTCACATCATATATCAAGAATCTCATAATAGAAACTTAGCAGAGTTAGATAGTAGACTTTACCTGAAGTAGAGTCAAATTTATTGACTTTAACACCCTTAGGTAAATTGGCAGCTTCGCAACCAATGCCCTTTCCTTTGGAAATATAAACATATGGACCCTTTGGTAATGGTACATGGGACTATCACAGACTTAGCTTTTCTCTTTACCATTTGGTCAACCCAGTTGACTATGGCCGATCCCTTTCCATTGGAAAGAGAGAGCTTTACTGGATATCCAATGTCATCATTGTCAATGTCCACAAAGTTTTAGGAAGTTGATCTTAGCAAATAGATAAGATCATTAAGGGTCTTGTCATAGTCTGGTTCATAGGAGTCCCAAAGGAGCTCGCTATGTGACTTAGAAAGTTATTGAACCACCAACTTTCTCAAGACTTTGACACCCAACTCTCCCGACTTGTCAATATGTGACTACATCTCCAAGATGTGATCACACCTAGACCTTGCCTTGCCAATAGGGCTTGAGTGACCTTGAACTTGTGGGTTATGGAGAATAATTTAGAGGAGTTGAACGAAGTATGATTTCCATGGGACCCAACAAACTATTTTATAACTTAGAAGAGGGATGTCGTAATCCAAGCCATAAAATATTTGAAGGTAGGTGAATGACGATTCACCAATTTCCACCAAGATAAACGAAATATATTTATTAGGTTTTAATTGGATTTGAAACTCCTAGATCTTTTGAGATTCATTGAACTTTTCAAAGGCATGTTTCAATCTCGAGTGTGCCCTTCAGGTTTTGTGACTGGGATGCCGAGGATCACAAAACAAGGTGTGAAGTAACCATGCAAATTACTTGGCACCCTTAAGTGTTTACCCCTCAATCGATGTGCCGGTTAACCACACACGCTCCATCGATACTATGATAAAACATTAAGTTACCCTTTTCCTACCTTGTTAAATACGAGTTAGTGTTCCGGTTAACCACACACGCTCCACTAACCGACTTAAACAAAGTGCAAAGTGTAATTTCATGGATTTGCACCTTATTCACTTTTTCCTAAGTAACTAAGATTGAGTATTTCTCAGTGTTTAGTTACTTAGTATTTATCATTAATCCTTTTAATGAAGGGAGAATCATAGTCCTGTCAAACCCGTTAGGCTAACGACCCTCCACCGGTCAAGGTAGCGGTGGGTGAGAGTGGACACCCATTAAACTGCCATTTTATAGGTAGTAACCTTATACCCCCCTTATAGACCAGCTTCGTAAATGAGGCCTACTAACGGTAAGACTGACTTGCTCTTATACATACATACATACATACATATATATATATATATATATATATATATATATATATATATATTATTAACCTATAATATTATAAAGTATAAGGGTTGAATTTTAACTTTTAAAATTGTAAGGGCTAACTTGGAATTAAAGTAGTCATAAGAGAAAACTTTACAAATTCCAAAACATGAGGGCAAGTTTTGAAACTATTCAAAACGAATTAATTCCATAACTTATGTGTTTAAAGTAGTTTTAATCCAAAAACTCTTCAAGTTCCATAACTTGGGGACAAGTTATGGAAGACTTTAAACTAATAAAAGAATTAACTTATCTTTATTTTATAACTTATGGAATTAATTAAGGTTACACATTTTATTACTTAATGAAGTGACACTTGAACATCCATAACTTGAGGACAAGTTATGGAGTCATAAAACCATTCAATGAGACAAGACTCTTCATTTTTGTAACCTTTGCCAACTTTTATGAGTTTTATGAAACTTAAATGTGACTTTTTATATAACTTGAGGACAAGTTACAAAAACACATTTTAGAATCAACTATTAGATTAATTTGGATTGAAAACAAGTATTTCATTCAACTTTTCTATTAATCTAAGCAACTCATAAGAACAAGATAATTCAAATCAAACTTTTTCATGTAATTAGTCTAAACCTTAAGCTAATACAAAACATGAATCTATTGACAATTATCTTTGAAATTGGATTAGCATGAACATTACCACATCAAAAACAAGTTTATAAGTCCAAAAACATCTTAGGGTAATGTTCCTAGTCCAATTCTAGCCAAAAAAAGTCGAATTTATGCTGTCTGGGGTTCCAACTCGTCGAGTGCACGAACCAACTCAGCGAGTTGGATGCATTTTGTCTTGGACTCAGCGAGTCTGTTCATGGACTCGGCGAGTTTGTTGGGCAGACAGCATCAAAACTCGATTTTTCAGCTACTTTTGCAAGTATAACAAGAAAAGAAGCCTAGTCTCTGATACCACTATTGGGTTTTGAGAATTCTAACACTCCTAAGTGTACATGCAACCCTAAATACCGTGGATATATGTTTTCTCTATTATACATGCAACTATGAACTTCCAAGGTATTATCCTAATCTAGCATACAAAACAATGAATAAAACAAGATAGAATACATACCTCTTTGATGTAGAATATCTTCATGAAGCTTGAGTGCCTAGTGCCCCAAGTGTGACACCTTAAATGGTTCACACAACATCATATGCTTTTGGAATAACCTTCAGAGAAATGTAGAACCCTTGAAATCGGCTAGCCCTTCTCTATCTTACATAGTGGACGATTTTTCCAAGAGTATGATCTTTATATAGTGTTACAATTAGGGTAAACCCTAATTGTCATGACTTTCCATTTCCTTGGATCCATGGGCTCAAGTACACCATGGAGCATCCATGGAGCATCCTATTGGTTTTAGCCCATCTTGATAATCCATGGAGCATCAGCCCACTATACAAGTATAGATGATTTACACAATCAACCCATATATTTAATTAGTCTTCTTTTGATCACTTAATTAATCCTAGATTAATTCTTGATCAATACTAATTAAATAATCCTATTAATATATTAGAACTTATATTATATTAATAATCCTTAAGTGTTTTTTCTCATGTTATAGTCTATCCAAATGCATGATGTCATGCAACCCAAATGGACCATGCCGGGTCGGGTCAAGTCTCACCAATTATAGTTATGGACTTAGACATTAATCCAACATAACCTTCGGTTGTCTTCAGTTTCTTGATGTAGTTATCATCAAAAGTGACATAATAAGTCTCTTCAATTTTCTTTGAATGCTTGTTGAAGACCCTGTATGCTTTGGAGTTTAATGAGTAACCCAAAAAGATGCCTTCATCTACTTTGACATCAAATTTGTTTCGATGCTCTTTTGAATTAAAGATGAAGCATCTTGAATCGATCACATGAAAAAACTTTACATTAGACTTTCGGTTGTTCATGATATCATAAGGAGTGATGGAAAAACGTTTGTTGAGATAAGATCTGTTCTGGGTATAGCAAGTAGCAGCAATGGCATCTGCCCAAAAATATAGAGGTAGTGATGCGAGGTTAAGCATGGTACGGGCTGCTTCACATAAAGATTAGTTTCGCCTTTCGACAATCCCATTCTGTTATGGAGTATATGGAGCCGAGAAGTTGTGAGTCGTCCCCTTTTCTGCAAGAAAATCTTCAAAGTCTTTGTTCTTGAACTCCAACCTGTTGTCGCTTCTTATGTTTCAAACTTCCTATCGTAGTTGAACTTCCACCTGCTTGATAAAGAGCCCAAGCTAGAGAGTGGCCTCTGATTTCTGTCTTAAACAGAATACCCAGGTAAATCGAGAGAATTTATACACAATTACAAGTATATACCTGTTACCATCAATGCTCTCTATTCAATATGGACCACATAAATCAATGTGAAGTAATTCAAGTGGTTCAATGATTTTCTTATTAACACGTGAAGGATGACTCTGTCGACTTTGCTTTCCCATTTCACATGCAGAACACAAATGTTCTTTTGTCGAACTTCAGAACAGGAAGACCTCGAAAATGATTGTCACACCTCAAAACCATGAACAGTGGAAACGTTCTGGGGCGGAGGACGTCATGTACAGTATCACAACAATGAATAGTAGTAAACAAGCAAGAACATCATCCATTGCATTAATAATATAATTTCATACAAGTGTGTTTTGTCAAGTTATATAGACACCAAAAAATACATATCAAAATAAAAGACGATTCTTGAACGAACTCCATCTTCTCAAAACCTGGCACCTGTACCTGTCTACCGGTGACCTGGGAATACAAGTTATTTTGAAAACGAGTATCAGCTTTAAAGCTGGTGAGATCATAAGTATATTACTGTATGTGTTTGTATGAAAGCATTTGTAAGATGTTTTGTAAAATGTTTGAACTCTCCTACAAAACCGTATATTCTCCCATGTCCGACTATCATTAACCAAAAATATAGTTTTTACATTACCGTGCATCATGTGAATATTCACGAAGTGAATGTAATGGGAAAATAACATAGTATTGAAGTATTCGTAATAAGTGACTACTGTTGTACTAGCTACCTTAAACCAATTGATATTTAAAGTTACATGTGATCGACCTGTATCTAGTTACCGACTCTAGTAAAACGATGATGTAAGACGCCGTAAGAAATGACATTTGGCACTCATAGACTTGCAAGTCCCACTGTAGTGAGCAACAAGGTGTAGGATAGTTAATCCAGTATAGATCTATACGCAAACTCATATGCTCCCCAATTAAGGAGATTCTGGATACAAAAACGGTCATGGCAGGTAGTGCCATGCCCCGTTTAATGGCTCACATAACTGGTTGAATGTTTATGTAATGAATGTGCTAGCTGTATTGTGTGTTCTTTCTCTGTCTAGCCTGTATGTACTGTAATGTTCTGCATGTGTTGGCTGTAATGTGTGTTCTCTCTCTATCTAGCATGTATAGTAATGTACTTTGTGTACTAGCTGTATTGTGTGCTCTCTCTCTATCTAGCAAGTATTGACTCATGAATGAACTGACTCATTGTGTGTTTCATTGTTCTAGTAACAGTTTTAGTATCTTATAAACTACCCTTATGGTAGCTTAGTAGTAATGTATGATCATGTTTGTATACCCTTGCTACCCAAAGGTATAGAACTGATTGAAGGAAATTTACAAATATGTATGTATACATGATTTACAACTAATATTTAAACGACCTACGGATGGATAACCGATGCCCTAAAGCCACATCCAAACAAGGAAAAGGAAATTAAAATGAGCTGGCCTTCCTAAGTCTTTTAAACATTGCTTATATAACTATACATACATAGACATGCATTTGACAATATATAAGTATGAAAGAGTTTAAGTAAAAGTATTTGACATGTAAAAGAGTTTGTAAAAAAAGTTTGAAGTAAAGCAGTTTGGTAACACAGTTTGAAAAGTAAGAAAACCACTTGTTTGGTAGCTATTAATCACATGTGATTGATATAATAACTATAAGTATTCAACTTGTATCCCTCCATAAAAGCATTTAAAAACATTAAAAGGTTAATTTAAGGGGTATGAACTCACCTGTAGTGAGTGGTATGCATGAACTAAAGAAATAGGATTGCTAGGTGCCAAGTGAAGACTTGTACACACACAATGATCCTAGTCAACATATAAATCCACATATATGTGTCCAATTAGTCTTTAAACAACTAATTAACAAAGTTAAAACATCCTAAGACAAGTTAAACACTTTAAATAAGTGTTATAAGCCCCTAGGATTGCATCTAAGTGTTGTAGAACAAAGTTATTGGGTTTAGGGTTCAAAAGAACCCCTTTCTTGAGTTTATGGTTTTGTGACCTCAACTCATTAAGTTTTCGGTCGTAAACCCTTGAGTTTACGGCCACAATCTCATACTCCTTTGACCATTTGATGATTTGAAGGTTTATAGGTCCCTAGAAGTATTTCTACTTGATGTGTAAGCCTAAGGAAGAAGTTAGGGCACCATTTCCCTCCTTTGAGGAGTTTATGGCCCTATGACCATTTCCCTTTGGGTTTACAGTCGTAAACCCCTATGGAATATGGTATTTTGGTGTTTTCAATTCCTTAACATATCTGTGAAGGGATCCATGATAGTTACTAAGGCATAGGAAAGGACTAGGGTCACTTTGGCCCCTAAAGAAGTGTTTACGGTCCAAGGTGTTCTTGGACCGTAAACACCTTTGATCCTGGTGTCTCATTGTGTTTTCTTGATGTAAAGAAGTATAAAAAGCTCTATGATACTCTAGGATAGAAGTACTTAAAATATAGAAGCTTGAAATGAGCTAAAAGTCCAAGAACACTAGTGTATGTTCTTGGTGTTCTTGGTGAAACTTGAAGAATCAACATTTTTGAACAATTTCACGGATGGATGTGTGTTAAAACACTAGATTAGGTGATATACTAACTTGAAAGGGCTAGAAACACTTACTAGATTGAAGATCTTGAAGAAAACTTGGATGATATTTGAGAGAGTTTAAGGTTTTTCTCATGAAAAGGTGGAAAAATGATATAAATGACTAAGTGTCACTTATATACCCCCTTCCTTGGGGTTTACGAACATAAACACCATTGTTTAGGCCGTAAACTCCAATATTTTTATATGTAGGGACTTTATTGTTGCACAATAAACCCTAGTGCATCCTCTCTCCTGATATCTCCTAAAGTGTTAATCCTGAAATACTCAAACTTATTCTAAAAAGTCTGAAAATTAACAGCAACTGTTCTGATTTCTATTGACTTGATATGTTTCACAGAATAGAAATTTCGGGTTGTCACATCATCCCCTCCTTAGAAGGAATTTCGTCCTGAAATTAGAGTTTAAGAAAATAAGTAGTTACAAATAACTAAGTAAAAAGACGAGGATATTTCAGTTTCATCTGATCCTCACACTCCCAAGTGAATTTCAGTCCTCACTTGGCGTTTCAACGAACCTTCACTATCGGGATATGACTTGGTTTCGTTTGCGTGACCTCCCGTTCCATGATCTCTACTGGTTCTTCCACGAAGTTGAGGCTCTCATTGATCTCAATCTCATCGAGTGGAATAATAAGAGTCTCGTCGGACAGAAACTTCTTCAAGTTCGATACGTTGAAGGTAGAATGTACGTTACTGAGTTCGCACGGTAAGTTAAGTTTGTAAGCTACAGGGCCGATTCTTGCGAGAATCTCGAAAGGCCCGATGTACCTTGGATTTAGCTTTCCACGCTTTACGAAGCGTATCAAGCCCTTCCAGGGTGAGACCTTCAATAGAACACGGTCACCCACCTGGAATTCCAACGGTTTCCTACATCTATCAGTGTAGCTTTTATGTCGGTCTCTGGAGGCTTTCAATCGTTCACGGATCTAAACGATCTTCTCCGTCGTTTCCTGTATGATCTCCGGACCTATGAGAGTGCTGTCAGGGACTCGTCCTTTAGCTAACTGGGTATCACCCACCTCAGCCCAGCACAGAGGGGATCTTCACTTTCGGCCATAGAGGGCCTCAAATGAAGCAGCCTTTATGCTCGTGTGATAACTGTTGTTGTAGGAAAATTCGACAAGTGCTAAATGAGCATCCCATGCTTTCCCAAAGTCGATCACACAGGCTCGCAACATATCTTCCAAGGTTTGGATAGTTCTCTCACTTTGCCCGTCGGTCTGTGGATGGTAGGCTGTACTCTTGTCCAGCCTAGTTCTTAAGGAACTTTGTAAGGACTGCCAGAACCTCGAAGTGAATCTACTATTTCTGTCTAAGATAATGGATAAGGGAACACCATGCAGTCGTACAATCTCTCTAATGTAAGTTCTTGTAAGTTTCTCCATCTTGTCTGTTTCTTTGATAGGCAGGAAGTGTGCAAACTTGGTCAATCTGTCGACGATGACCCATATGGTATCAAGTCCACCCGTTGTCTTGGGTAACTTGGTTAAGAAATCCATAGTGATCCGCTCCCACCTCCATTCCGGTATCTCGGGCTGTTGTAGTAGACCGGAGGGTTTCTGTTATTCGACCTTGACCTTTGCGTAAGTAAGGCATTTACTCACGAAGGTAGCAATTTATGCTTTCATGTTAGGCCACCAATATAACTTTTTAAGATCCAGATACCTCTTATCTGAACTCGGGTGCACGGAATAACGAGTGTTGTGCGCCTCGTTCATGACCAAGTCCCTGAAACCACCGAGTTTCGGGGTCCAGATATGGTCCATGAAATAATAAGCTCTGCCACCCTTAACCTCCAAGTTCTTATCCATCCCTCTCAGGGATTCACCCGCCACATGTTCAGGCTTCAAAGAGTCGAGCTGAGCCACCTTAATTTGTGTGGACAAGTGTGAATGGATAGTCATAGTCAATGATTTGACTCTACGACCAGAATATTCCTTCCGACTTAGGGCGTCAACTACTACATTGGCTTTACCCAGATGATAACGAATTTCGCATTCGTAATCACTGAGTACCTTGACCCACCGTCGTTGTCTCATGTTGAGCTCCTTCTGCTCGAATATGTGTTGTAAGCTTTTGTGATCTGTAAGGATAGTGCTTTTCGTACCGTACAGGTAATGTCTCTAGATCTTCAGAGAAAACACAACTACTCCCAGTTCAAGATCGTGGGTCGTGTAGTTGACCTCATGTGTCTTTAGTTGTCTTGAGGCATAGGCGATGACCTTACCTCGCTGCATCAGAACACATCTGAGTCCTTGATTCGACGCCTCGCAATAGACAACAGAGTCTTCTATTCCTTCGGGGAGTGATAGTATTGGTGCGGTGCACAAGGCTCGTTTGAGCGTTTCAAACGCTCTTTCCTGCTTCTCTTCCCAGTTAAAGGCCATGCCCTTCTGGGTCAGTGTTGTAAGAGGTTTCGCAATGCGGGAGAAGTTCTGAATGAACCTGCAATAGTAGCCAGCGAGGCCTAGAAATTGACAAATTTTCATAGGCATCTTCGGTGCTGACCAGTTCTCAATGGCTTTGATTTTGGAAGGGTCCACGTGTATTCCCTCTTCGTTAACCATATACTCTAAGAATTCGACTCGTCGAATCCAAAATTCTCATTTTGATAACTTCGCGTAGAACTTCTCCGAACGTAATGTTTCTAAGACCTGTCGCAGATGTTGACTATGCTCCTCCTTATTACGAGAGTAGATAAGTATGTCATCGATGAAGACGATGACGAACTGATCCAAGTAAGGACGACACACCCTATTCATTAAGTCCATGAATATAGAGGGCGCGTTTGTTAATCCGAACGGCACCACTACGAATTCGTAGTGCCCATAACGAGTCCGAAAGGCCGTCTTCGGAACAACCTCCCCTAGCACTTGTAGCTGGTGATATCCGGATCTCACATCGATTTTCGAAAAGAAGTTCGCCCCTTGAAGTTGGTCAAATAAATCGTCGATACGAGGCAACAGATAACGACTTTTGACGGTCATTTTGTTGAGCTCCCTGTAGTCGATGCACATACGAAATGATCCGTCTTTCTTCTTGATGAACAAGACTGCAGCTCCCCAGGGTGAGAAGCTTGGTCTTATAAAGCCCTTGCTGAGCAGTTCGTTAAGTTGACAGGACAGTTCTTGCATCTCTATAGGTGCTAGACGATAGGGCGATTTGGCTACGGGGGTAGCCCCTGGACTAAGTCGATTTTGAACTCGACTTGACGTTGCGGAGGTAATCCTGGGTGTTCTTCTGGAAAGATGTCGGGAAAGTCGCGTACTATTGGGATGTTCTGAATGTCCTTCTTTTCTTGGCTCACATCGACAACATGAGCAAGGAATGCTCGACATTCCTTTCGCAAGAATTTCCGAGCTTGAATGCTCGAAATGATACGAAGGTTCGTGCCGGTTTTGTCACCATAAACTACTAGGGTTTCGCCAGACAGAAGATTAAGGCGAATAGCCTTTTCGTAACACATGATATCGACATGATGAAAACTCAACCAATCCATGCTGTTAATGACGTCGAAACTTTTAATTGAGACCGGCATGAGATAAATCGAAAATGAATGGCAATCTAAAGTTAGGGTACACCCTATGAATATACTGCTAGTGCTCTCTGTCTTTCAATTAGCCATTTCTACAGTGAACGGTTCATTAAGCGCTCGTGATTTTTGCTTAAGTAAATGAGCAAATTTCTGGTTCACGAAAATCCTCTCCGCTCCACTATCAAATAGAATGCATGCATAAGAGTTATCGAAGAGGAACGTACTAGTGACCACTGTGGGGTCGACAACCTCTTCCTCATGGCCTATGGCCAGAACTCTTGCCACTGCACCGGAAAACCCTGCCTTCGGGAAGTTTCTTTTGAAGTGGACTACCTCGCCACATCCGTACCAAGTTTGGCCCACTGCAGCACTGGGGACCTGGTTGATTGGCCTCACCGGAGCTTTACAGAAACGGGCAGTGTGTCCCTTCCCGTTGCAGTTCAGACACTGCATCTCCGTGCAGGCACTGATGTGATGGAAGTTGCATTTGTTGAACTTGGGTAGACTTCCAATGTATTGCTTTAACGAAGCAGCAGCGGCAAGTGCTATCGCAGCGTGTACTGCCATGACCTGCTGCTTTTTGGCAGCCTTAGCTTTCTTTTTGTCATCCCAAAACTTCTTCTTGGAATCAACGGTTCTTGTGGGTTCTGAGATGGTCAGGGTAGTTGTTGCAGCCGAAGTACGAACCTCATGGTTTATGAGTCGTTGTGCCAATCGTTTGGCACTATCAAATGTAATGGGGTGTGATGCCAATACATTTCCTTGGTATGGTGGCACCAGCCCCCATATGTATCTCTCTTTTTTCCTGTCCCTCTGTATGAACCATGTTGGGACAGAGGACCACCAGTTCACAGAACCTAGCAGTGTAGGTGACTACGTTGGAGCCATTCATGGTTAGGTTCCACGGTTCTTCCTCTAGCTTCTGGATCTCGCCCCTCGGGCAGTACTCCTCAATCATGAGGTCTTTCAAAGTTTCCCAGCCCATAGAATTAGCCACTATGAGAGATACTGACTTAACATGGCTATTCCACCATGTTAGGTCTTTTGTTTCAAAGGTGCAAGCAGCAAAATTGACCTTGCTCTGCTCCGAACAGGAGCAGATTTCAAAAACCAATTCGGTTTTCTCGAACCATTGCGAGAGGGCAATGACTCCGCCAGTCCCTTTGAAGGACAATGGCTTGCAGTTGGTGAAGCCCTTGTAGGAGCACTCTTTAAAGCACACAGGATTTCACCATGAGTAGACAGGATAGGGGTTCCTCCTCCAGTGGAACCAGATGAATGATACTGAGCCATGGCTATAGCCACAGCTGCAGCTACAACAGCATTTAGGGTTGTCGTGTCGAACTGAGGAGTAGGTGGTATCGGTGTTTCGTTATTAGGGTTTCGCATTGGATTCCTGCGAGGATGCATCTTTGATCTAAAAGTTTATGAAGATGAAAACATTGATAAGAATTTAATGGAAGAATTGATAAAAAAGACACATGGACTAACTATTCATAGCCCAACAGTACGATTGAATGTAGATCTAGAACTAATAGATGATCACATTTGGACAATAATTCCCATAAGATTAGGTACCTGTCAATATTACTGGAATTACAGATGTAACAAGTTCGGGAAAAACGGCCAAAAGAGAATCTACCGATGAGAATCTATCGGTGACGAGAACTACCAGATAGGGAATTAGACAAGAGTTTTACATAACTAGGTTATATCCAAAAGAGAGAAGTCGACGAGAATCTATCGGTGACGAGAACTACCAGAGTGAGTTCTTGATCCCGACAAAAGACGTTCTATTTCCCTCATGCGCCTATCAGACCTTGCTTGCTGAGCTCGAAGTTCCCTGACTTCAGCTTTGGTTTCAGCGAGTTCCATCTGAAGAGCTGCATTGTGGACCAGAGTCCTTTCATTAGCAGACTCTAGCTGGCGAATGCGGACTGCGTTAACGCCAGAATTGGCATCAATCTCCGTTACTCGGTTGATAGCTGCTCGACCCTGCTCTGTGTTCCGAGCAATCATACGAACTATAATTGGTAGGACTCTGTCAGCAGAACCTCCCTCAGTGAGGTTATAGAAACTTATGTCTCCATTGTAGGGAATGGGTTGACCTTGTTCCTAACTCCATCTATTCAAGTTTGTGGCCCACATAGGTGTGGGTCCTTGAAATGTTGGACGATGGTTTGGGTTTTGATCAGCTGGAGGTAGGTTGTTGACTTCTGGCTCTAAGTCATAAACATCAGAAAAGCCTTCAGCTTCATGATCATCCAAAGGAATTGGGTGATCATCTTCTAGTTCTTCTTCCAGCCATCCTGAATTGTCGTGGTTGGGATAGTACGGGTCTCCGGGAAGGTGGAATCCTACCATTCAATCTACGCGAGAAGAGAGGTATAAGAATCCAGTACATAAGTAGCTTGTAGTTACACAAAATACTCCTATAGTATTTTAAGTTTAGGTTCTATTGTTCTCATTATGGTATTGTGGGTAAGTTTTTAGACTTGTTGCAACCTCACAACTACACTTAGGCACATGCTAGTCAACCCCCAGATAATATAGTTGATCAGGCTATATCTTCCTAGTCTTGACTATATGTCTCTAAGTCTACTTGTGCTGCCCAACAATCGTAATACTTTTGTACTGTCTTAGTGACACTGATTTTAGTATGAATACAGGCACGTATACTTAACAAAATATTTTAATACTTAAAGTATAAACTCTTTGTCAGAGTATTTTTATCCCAATGTATTTATAGTTAGTATATCTTTTATGGGTTGATATACTCAATTGACTATAAACAATGCTCTGATACCAATCTGTCACACCTCAAAACCATGAACAGTGGAAACGTTCTGGGGCGGAGGACGTCATGTACAGTATCACAACAATGAATAGTAGTAAACAAGCAAGAACATCATCCATTGCATTAATAATATAATTTCATACAAGTGTGTTTTGTCAAGTTATATAGACACCAAAAAATACATATCAAAATAAAAGACGATTCTTGAACGAACTCCATCTTCTCAAAACCTGGCACCTGTACCTGTCTACCGGTGACCTGGGAATACAAGTTATTTTGAAAACGAGTATCAGCTTTAAAGCTGGTGAGATCATAAGTATATTACTGTATGTGTTTGTATGAAAGCATTTGTAAGATGTTTTGTAAAATGTTTGAACTCTCCTACAAAACCGTATATTCTCCCATGTCCGACTATCATTAACCAAAAATATAGTTTTTACATTACCGTGCATCGTGTGAATATTCACGAAGTGAATGTAATGGGAAAATAACATAGTATTGAAGTATTCGTAATAAGTGACTACTGTTGTACTAGCTACCTTAAACCAATTGATATTTAAAGTTACATGTGATCGACCTGTATCTAGTTACCGACTCTAGTAAAACGATGATGTAAGACGCCGTAAGAAATGACATTTGGCACTCATAGACTTGCAAGTCCCACTGTAGTGAGCAACAAGGTGTAGGATAGTTAATCCAGTATAGATCTATACGCAAACTCATATGCTCCCCAATTAAGGAGATTCTGGATACAAAAACGGTCATGGCAGGTAGTGCCATGCCCCGTTTAATGGCTCACATAACTGGTTGAATGTTTATGTAATGAATGTGCTAGCTGTATTGTGTGTTCTTTCTCTGTCTAGCCTGTATGTACTGTAATGTTCTGCATGTGTTGGCTGTAATGTGTGTTCTCTCTCTATCTAGCATGTATAGTAATGTACTTTGTGTACTAGCTGTATTGTGTGCTCTCTCTCTATCTAGCAAGTATTGACTCATGAATGAACTGACTCATTGTGTGTTTCATTGTTCTAGTAACAGTTTTAGTATCTTATAAACTACCCTTATGGTAGCTTAGTAGTAATGTATGATCATGTTTGTATACCCTTGCTACCCAAAGGTATAGAACTGATTGAAGGAAATTTACAAATATGTATGTATACATGATTTACAACTAATATTTAAACGACCTACGGATGGATAACCGATGCCCTAAAGCCACATCCAAACAAGGAAAAGGAAATTAAAATGAGCTGGCCTTCCTAAGTATTTTAAACATTGCTTATATAACTATACATACATAGACATGCATTTGACAATATATAAGTATGAAAGAGTTTAAGTAAAAGTATTTGACATGTAAAAGAGTTTGTAAAAAAAGTTTGAAGTAAAGCAGTTTGGTAACACAGTTTGAAAAGTAAGAAAACCACTTGTTTGGTAGCTATTAATCACATGTGATTGATATAATAACTATAAGTATTCAACTTGTATCCCTCCATAAAAGCATTTAAAAACATTAAAAGGTTAATTTAAGGGGTATGAACTCACCTGTAGTGAGTGGTATGCATGAACTAAAGAAATAGGATTGCTAGGTGCCAAGTGAAGACTTGTACACACACAATGATCCTAGTCAACATATAAATCCACATATATGTGTCCAATTAGTCTTTAAACAACTAATTAACAAAGTTAAAACATCCTAAGACAAGTTAAACACTTTAAATAAGTGTTATAAGCCCCTAGGATTGCATCTAAGTGTTGTAGAACAAAGTTATTGGGTTTAGGGTTCAAAAGAACCCCTTTCTTGAGTTTATGGTTTTGTGACCTCAACTCATTAAGTTTTCGGTCGTAAACCCTTGAGTTTACGGCCACAAGCTCATACTCCTTTGACCATTTGATGATTTGAAGGTTTATAGGTCCCTAGAAGTATTTCTACTTGATGTGTAAGCCTAAGGAAGAAGTTAGGGCACCATTTCCCTCCTTTGAGGAGTTTATGGCCCTATGACCATTTCCCTTTGGGTTTACAGTCGTAAACCCCTATGGAATATGGTATTTTGGTGTTTTCAATTCCTTAACATATCTGTGAAGGGATCCATGATAGTTACTAAGGCATAGGAAAGGACTAGGGTCACTTTGGCCCCTAAAGAAGTGTTTACGGTCCAAGGTGTTCTTGGACCGTAAACACCTTTGATCCTGGTGTCTCATTGTGTTTTCTTGATGTAAAGAAGTATAAAAAGCTCTATGATACTCTAGGATAGAAGTACTTAAAATATAGAAGCTTGAAATGAGCTAAAAGTCCAAGAACACTAGTGTATGTTCTTGGTGTTCTTGGTGAAACTTGAAGAATCAACATTTTTGAACAATTTCACGGATGGATGTGTGTTAAAACACTAGATTAGGTGATATACTAACTTGAAAGGGCTAGAAACACTTACTAGATTGAAGATCTTGAAGAAAACTTGGATGATATTTGAGAGAGTTTAAGGTTTTTCTCATGAAAAGGTGGAAAAATGATATAAATGACTAAGTGTCACTTATATACCCCCTTCCTTGGGGTTTACGAACATAAACACCATTGTTTAGGCCGTAAACTCCAATATTTTTATATGTAGGGACTTTATTGTTGCACAATAAACCCTAGTGCATCCTCTCTCCTGATATCTCCTAAAGTGTTAATCCTGAAATACTCAAACTTATTCTAAAAAGTCTGAAAATTAACAACAACTGTTCTGATTTCTATTGACTTGATATGTTTCACAGAATAGAAATTTCGGGTTGTCACATCATCCCCTCCTTAGAAGGAATTTCGTCCTGAAATTAGAGTTTAAGAAAATAAGTAGTTACAAATAACTAAGTAAAAAGACGAGGATATTTCAGTTTCATCTGATCCTCACACTCCCAAGTGAATTTCAGTCCTCACTTGGCGTTTCAACGAACCTTCACTATCGGGATATGACTTGGTTTCGTTTGCGTGACCTCCCGTTCCATGATCTCTACTGGTTCTTCCACGAAGTTGAGGCTCTCATTGATCTCAATCTCATCGAGTGGAATAATAAGAGTCTCGTCGGACAGAAACTTCTTCAAGTTCGATACGTTGAAGGTAGAATGTACGTTACTGAGTTCGCACGGTAAGTTAAGTTTGTAAGCTACAGGGCCGATTCTTGCGAGAATCTCGAAAGGCCCGATGTACCTTGGATTTAGCTTTCCACGCTTTACGAAGCGTATCAAGCCCTTCCAGGGTGAGACCTTCAATAGAACACGGTCACCCACCTGGAATTCCAACGGTTTCCTACATCTATCAGTGTAGCTTTTATGTCGGTCTCTGGAGGCTTTCAATCGTTCACGGATCTAAACGATCTTCTCCGTCGTTTCCTGTATGATCTCCGGACCTATGAGAGTGCTGTCAGGGACTCGTCCTTTAGCTAACTTGGTATCACCCACCTCAGCCCAGCACAGAGGGGATCTTCACTTTCGGCCATAGAGGGCCTCAAATGGAGCAGCCTTTATGCTCGTGTGATAACTGTTGTTGTAGGAAAATTCGACAAGTGCTAAATGAGCATCCCATGCTTTCCCAAAGTCGATCACACAGGCTCGCAACATATCTTCCAAGGTTTGGATAGTTCTCTCACTTTGCCCGTCGGTCTGTGGATGGTAGGCTGTACTCTTGTCCAGCCTAGTTCTTAAGGAACTTTGTAAGGACTGCCAGAACCTCGAAGTGAATCTACTATTTCTGTCTAAGATAATGGATAAGGGAACACCATGCAGTCGTACAATCTCTCTAATGTAAGTTCTTGTAAGTTTCTCCATCTTGTCTGTTTCTTTGATAGGCAGGAAGTGTGCAAACTTGGTCAATCTGTCGACGATGACCCATATGGTATCAAGTCCACCCGTTGTCTTGGGTAACTTGGTTAAGAAATCCATAGTGATCCGCTCCCACCTCCATTCCGGTATCTCGGGCTGTTGTAGTAGACCGGAGGGTTTCTGTTATTCGACCTTGACCTTTGCGTAAGTAAGGCATTTACTCACGAAGGTAGCAATTTATGCTTTCATGTTAGGCCACCAATATAACTTTTTAAGATCCAGATACCTCTTATCTGAACCCGGGTGCACGGAATAACGAGTGTTGTGCGCCTCGTTCATGACCAAGTCCCTGAAACCACCGAGTTTCGGGGTCCAGATACGGTCCATGAAATAATAAGCTCTGCCACCCTTAACCTCCAAGTTCTTATCCATCCCTCTCAGGGATTCACCCGCCACATGTTCAGGCTTCAAAGAGTCGAGCTGAGCCACCTTAATTTGTGTGGACAAGTGTGAATGGATAGTCATAGTCAATGATTTGACTCTACGACCAGAATATTCCTTCTGACTTAGGGCGTCAACTACTACATTGGCTTTACCCAGATGATAACGAATTTCGCATTCGTAATCACTGAGTACCTTGACCCACCGTTGTTGTCTCATGTTGAGCTCCTTCTGCTCGAATATGTGTTGTAAGCTTTTGTGATCTGTAAGGATAGTGCTTTTCGTACCGTACAGGTAATGTCTCTAGATCTTCAGAGAAAACACAACTACTCCCAGTTCAAGATCGTGGGTCGTGTAGTTGACCTCATGTGTCTTTAGTTGTCTTGAGGCATAGGCGATGACCTTACCTCGCTGCATCAGAACACATCTGAGTCCTTGATTCGACGCCTCGCAATAGACAACGGAGTCTTCTATTCCTTCGGGGAGTGATAGTATTGGTGCGGTGCACAAGGCTCGTTTGAGCGTTTCAAACGCTCTTTCCTGCTTCTCTTCCCAGTTAAAGGCCATGCCCTTCTGGGTCAGTGTTGTAAGAGGTTTCGCAATGCGGGAGAAGTTCTGAATGAACCTGCAATAGTAGCCAGCGAGGCCTAGAAATTGACAAATTTTCGTAGGCATCTTCGGTGCTGACCAGTTCTCAATGGCTTTGATTTTGGAAGGGTCCACGTGTATTCCCTCTTCATTAACCATATACTCTAAGAATTCGACTCGTCGAATCCAAAATTCTCATTTCGATAACTTCGCGTAGAACTTCTCCGAACGTAATGTTTCTAAGACCTGTCGCAGATGTTGACTATGCTCCTCCTTATTACGAGAGTAGATAAGTATGTCATCGATGAAGACGATGACGAACTGATCCAAGTAAGGACGACACACCCTATTCATTAAGTCCATGAATATAGAGGGTGCGTTTGTTAATCCGAACGGCACCACTACGAATTCGTAGTGCCCATAACGAGTTCGTGTAACACCGTAAATTTCAAGACAAAATTTTCTTTTTAAATAATCATTTTATTCTTAGAACACTTGTTAAAAATCTCATTCATAATCAAATTACAAAACATGGCTCCATTTTCACTTGCATAGAAAACCAGGATCCTCCAAAATATGACTCTTGCTCTGGTGTGTACAATCAAGCCGGTGCCGTACCGTGATACTGAGAGAAACCTGAAAACAACATAACACAAAACACTGTAAGCACGAAGCTTAGTGAGTTCCCCAAAATACCACACACATAACACATATAAGCCACTCGAGGCTATAACTCTATGGGTCCGTGCACCCAAACTCTGTGAACCCTCAGGTTCTAACTCTGTGAACCTTCCGGTTCCAACTCTAGGAACCCTTCGGTTCCAACTCTGCAAACATGCACAGCATAAATCACATAGAAATAATGCAGTACAACACATAACATACATAGCATAGAAATACTCTGTCACATAACTCTGGTTACCTACTCAAGGTAAAGTATAGTGAGAAGACTCACCTGGCAAGCAAAAGCAGATATCTCCATACTCGGACCTCGAACTCGCCACCGCCTAACACGTAAGGCAAAACTCTCATGACTATAACTCTCGAGACTAGAATCAATCCTCTCAATGCACCCTCTTAAGGGTAAAAGACTATTTTACCCCTCTCTTGGCCCAAAGGCCACATCGCTGACCAAACCCTAAAAGTCAACGGTCAACCCTTGGCCAAAATCAAAGTCCTCAGTCAAAGTCAACCCCTGACTGACCCTACTCGCCGAGTCAACTCTATGACTCGCCGAGTTTCTATAATCAGAACTTCACTCAATCCGCGACCTAACTCGCCGAGTCACTCCGAGACTCGCCGAGTCCAACAACTCTGAGTCCACTTGCACACAACTCACCGAGTCATCCCTTGACTCACCGATTCTCGACTCAACCAGGGAATATCGGGACTCTTCGACAAGACTCGCCGAGTCCAAGAACAGACTCGCCGAGTCCAAGGCTATCATCATCCGACTCGCCGAGTTGTTCTTCCAACTCGTCGAGTTCCAGCTCATCTTCAAGCAACTCGTCGAGTCCACCCATGTGACTCGCCGAGTACCACCATTCTGAATCCATTCAGAAGCATTCCAGGCCATGCAAATGATCCAAAACATAGATCCAACCTCCTACAACTCAACCATCACGTAAAGTGGCAATCTTTACGTGAATCCAAAGAGATCTAGGCCTTAATCACTTATAACTAGGGTTTGGGACTTGCAAGCCTCACTAAACACTCCAACACAGGGACTTTCATGCTCTCTGATTCTCCTCCCTTCCAGATCTGAGGTAGCAACCTCAGATCTACCCTCTAGACATCCATTTACATCCTTAAACATGATCCCACAAACCCCAAAATGAAGAAACAACATACAATCAGGCCAAGAACGAGATATTACCTCCAATGGACGCCCCCAACTGAAATGAAGCTGATTCCAAGCAAAGCCCCTTGCCCCAAGCCTTCAATTCCCACAAATTCCTTCAAAGATTACTTCTCCAAGCTTCAATCCATTCAACAATGGATCTCCTCTGCGATTTAGGGTTTCTAGCACTCAAGGAGGGAGTAAAGAGGCTGGGGAAGGAACATAATGTTCCTTATATAGGGCTCAATCCCGAGAATTAGGGTTTTCTCCAATCAGCGCCTACTCGCCGAGTCCTCCTCACTGACTCGCCGAGTTGGCTACTTAGCACGCGACCCAGTCGCGACTCTACTCGCCGAGTCCATCCACGGACTCGCCGAGTCACTCTTTCACAACTTACTCTTTTAGCCCTTCAACTCTACTCTTGATATTTCGGGATGTTACAATTCTCCCCCACTTAAATTAGGCTTCGTCCTCGAAGCCTATGGCAACTCAACTCCAAATACTCCCACGACGCGCCACCTGGCCCTAACTGGACCAGGCTCCTCAAAGCATAACCATCAAACCCGAACTCACTTCCTCTTTCCTTGCGGTGTCCTGATCACCGTCTCAACCGGGCACCGGTTGTACCCTCTGATAATCACACTCAACAATCGAGAAGTACTCGAGATGTATCACTGCTCCAAATCTTTAACAGCCGCTCGGCCCATAAGGGCTAGAAAGCCATGAACCATCGGATCCCCAATCCGAATCCCACTTAATCCATTCCGTGCTGACAGAAAGACCCACTCTTCAATCTCAGAACAACTCCCACGAGTTCTCCTCTTGCAATCACAACGCATGCTGAACTTGCCCAGTACCCTCGGGTTGGGAAAAACCCGATACACTGATGATATCCCCCAACATCCCCCCCAGGATGAACCACTAGAACATATCCAATACCCTGATCAGAATCAAGCTGGGAGTCCCCGACTCCCTCCCTGCATTCATCCTGAGACTCTTGGCCCTACTCTCACGGAACCCCTTCCGCGTCCTCAGCAGACATCCCAACATGATGTCATTCCATACCACTGTCACAGACACAATGTTCAACCACCATACTCCAAATCATCCACTCTCACTACTACTTTCACTTCCATGAACCAACACTTCCCCCCCCCCCCCCCGGGGTTACATATCTTTCCCTTCCCTTACCCAGGGAAACCACTAGCCAACCTTGCCACTACTCCATGTATCCCTCATGCTCTGGATCTGCTCGCAAGGGCCCTCGGGTCCATGCGCTACCTCTCCCCAAGAAATGAGGGTCCGACACCTCCTCCCATACAACAGCTCAAAGGGTGGCATACAAATGCACTAATGATGGCTGTTGATATAGGATAACTCAACTAAAGATAAATACGTGCCGCAACTCCCTCCGAGATCTAATACACATGCCCGAAGCATGTCTTCGAGCGTCTGAATCGCTCGTTCGCTCTGAAGTGTCCTCAGACATCATCATGATCCAAATAACCCACTAATTTCCTCCCCGTGACCACTATCCCGGCCCAGGGACGCGCAAGTCACAAAATTCTCTTTTCCTCATGCGAGAAAATACAATCCAACCGAGGATCGCCTAAACTCTAATCTCTGGTTTCTGCTGCGCATATCCCTTGCGCATCTCACCGCATCTCCCGACAGAGACGGTGACCCCAGTCTCGCCCCCGGTTCAACACCCAGGCTCCAGAACTCAATACTAGGGACACTCAAGCCCAAAACCCTTCCACATCATACACTGATCGGAGATCATACCATCATCACATTCTCTTGCCATCTAGTGAGTACTACGGCTCCCCGCAGTATCACAACACCCTCTAACTAGTGAGTACTACGGTTTCCCGCAGTATCACAACACCCTCTGACTAGTGAGTACTACGGCTCCCCGCAGTATCACAACACTCTCTGACTAGTGAGTACTACGGCTCCCCGCAGTATCACAACACCCTCTGACTAGTGAGTACTACGGCTCCCCGCAGTATCACAACACTCTCTGACTAGTGAGTACTACGGCTCCCCGCAGCATCACAACACCCTCTGACTCCACTAGTTCATGCTCCGCAGACTATCACAGGTAGCTACCCATACTCGGCTCGAATACACACTCCAGACTCTGGAAGCAATCGACATATCAAAATGCCCACCCTAGCGAAGTTCCATTCTCTTAATAATCTCCCTGGATGCCCATACTCGAAGGGCTCCCACTAGATCCGTAGATACGTGATACACCACAAATCGTTTCAACTCAAGATTTACGAGTAACTCCGAAATAAAGGTATCATACCCGGATACCTTAGAATATCCCAACAGAACATCACAAGATCCTGCCACAACCACTGATTCCCTTACTCCCAATACCTCACGACAATACATTTCCTTTGAATCCCATAATAATTTCTGATATCACACGATGCGCAACTTCAGTGCATCCAAACACTCAATTGGAATACAAGGAAGGCGCTAACCCTTCAGAACACACTGATGATCCTCCGAAACCCTTTCCACTACCACTCAAAGTTCAAGCAAGAATACACATCCTAGCCCGGGAAATGGGCTACTCGATAATCGGCTACCCATATCTCAACCCAGAAGTTCTCAACTGCCCATACCATCATTACGAGCCTTCCCCTTGAGACGACTCTGACCACCATCAGATTCCTGATCGTTGACCACCCGCCGTGGAGACACCCATCCTTCTCTTAGACATAAATCACATGCATTATCTCGCCCTGCACCTTCCTTAATCACCCATGACCCTGATCTCATGAATTCAAGCCGCAGGTTCTGCATCCAACCCCTAACCGCTCTTGCACCAATCTCTGGTTCTCTCAATAAACCACCCAGTTCTCCCCCACTTAGGGTTCGAACCATCACTATCTGACACATCAACAACCTCACGAACTATTTCCACCAGCAATAACGCACCTGCCCCTGGAAAGTGCTACGCAACACCCGATAATCCCCTTTAAGGAAATTAATCGATCTCATAACTCTGATCCTCAGATGAACTCCTCAAGAACTTTTCGCCACGACTGCCTCTAGTCGTTCCAAATCTCGTACCAATCAAGTACCAAACAACTCAACTGCTCAATAACATTCCTGGCTCATAGACCGAACCACAAAATCATTGTACCCCTCACCTCAACTCATCAAACATCGCTCCAACACCGGGATCATCCCAAGAACAGGGACCCACTCCCATATTCAACACCCAACATAGATAGAGAACTCTCTGCACTGTTAAACTCGACTGAACTCCCCACCGATACCACTATAATACATCCTACTATACTCAAATAGGTGTAGTGTGGTCCTCGACTATCTCAGTCCCAACTGACTATCTGCTCATGACAAATCACTGCCTCGCGGCACACATGCTACCTGATACTCTGGAAGAAATCATCATCAATAACGACCTGCAGGGTTTACCCCCAAACCCAAAACTAAAACACCAGGCCTTTCATGTTCCGCACACGAACATAAATAGCACCACTCACATAGAAGGTGACCCCTCCTTTATCGACTGATTGCTCAACTCAGACCGAAATTCTCCTCTCCCTCTAACTCCTTACCAAAATACTCTGATAGGCTCTCGCCTTCCCCCTCGAGGGACGCCTCTCCAAATTCAATCATGGCCTACAGGCCTAAAACCCATAGCGTCCAATCCCTACCTCATCAATCATGATCGGATAACCAGAGAATCACAAGCATCATTCACTACGAACCATGGTACTCATCCCATGACATCTCTTCTCAATATGCTCCGGTGTATGGTACCCGAACCATAGCATCACTCCTCCATCTACTCCGATGTATGATACTCGAACCATAACATCACTCCTCAATCTGCTCCGATGTATGGTACTCAACCATACATCACTCCTTAATGCGCTCATTAGAATCTTCAGAATACTCCCTGTATCAAGTATGGGTCCTCTGCTTTCAGTAGTACGGGCCCATACTACCTTCCACATCTACCCATACTTTTCCACACGGACTATCCCGGAGCTCCTAAGTAGCTGCTTGACCTTCTCGTTCACCCATTCCATCGCGCGCTCGCTCCCCAGCGAAATTCTCTACCCTGCCAGTGCACTCATCTGGCTAAGGTTACTCCCTAGGCTCTTCTCAGATTCCCACACTTCTCTGCCATCAGCTGCTGAAGAGCTCCTAATGATGCCAGCCATCTACCTCCTGAATATCGTCATATTCGCTTGGTAGCTGACTCCCATCATCGAGAGTTCCACAAAGCACGAAGCAAGCAGCATTCGAGCATCGAAGAATATATATAACTCACTCTGGGTGATAACTCCGCTTGCTCTGCTCATCCTCGGAAGTACCACCGAACTCTGCAACTCTTCCCCTCGCGGGCTCTAACTATTCTTTCTCCAAGTACTACAGTACTCATCTAGGTATCTTCCCTAGATTACTCCACTACTCAAATCCCCTAAAGGATTCCAATCAAATATTCTCACTCATCACATACACAAAAGCACAACGCATATCATAGCAATTCCTAGGCTAAGGCATCACAAATCAGGCCACTCTACTCCTAATATATGGAATACCTAGCCTGTCTCTAGCATGCAATAATATCTCATAAAGTGCATCATAAATATCTCATAACACAAAAGTAAGGGTATTTTGGGAAATCACCGTTCGGGCTCTGGCTGATTGTACACACTCTTCTTTCTCGTTTTCTCTTTGAACTCTTATTCGCTTTAGAAAATTATTTCTTTGAAAACTTTTCTTACTTCCTCAGTTTGAGTCCAGAATTACCCGAAGGCGCATCCGAATCCCTCAAACCAAGGCTCTGATACCAACTTGTAACACCGTAAATTTCAAGACAAAATTTTCTTTTTAAATAATCATTTTATTCTTAGAACACTTGTTAAAAATCTCATTCATAATCAAATTACAAAACATGGCTCCATTTTCACTTGCATAGAAAACCAGGATCCTCCAAAATATGACTCTTGCTCTGGTGTGTACAATCAAGCCGGTGCCGTACCGTGATACTGAGAGAAACCTGAAAACAACATAACACAAAACACTGTAAGCACGAAGCTTAGTGAGTTCCCCAAAATACCACACACATAACACATATAAGCCACTCGAGGCTATAACTCTATGGGTCCGTGCACCCAAACTCTGTGAACCCTCAGGTTCTAACTCTGTGAACCTTCCGGTTCCAACTCTAGGAACCCTTCGGTTCCAACTCTGCAAACATGCACAGCATAAATCACATAGAAATAATGCAGTACAACACATAACATACATAGCATAGAAATACTCTGTCACATAACTCTGGTTACCTACTCAAGGTAAAGTATAGTGAGAAGACTCACCTGGCAAGCAAAAGCAGATATCTCCATACTCGGACCTCGAACTCGCCACCGCCTAACACGTAAGGCAAAACTCTCATGACTATAACTCTCGAGACTAGAATCAATCCTCTCAATGCACCCTCTTAAGGGTAAAAGACTATTTTACCCCTCTCTTGGCCCAAAGGCCACATCGCTGACCAAACCCTAAAAGTCAACGGTCAACCCTTGGCCAAAATCAAAGTCCTCAGTCAAAGTCAACCCCTGACTGACCCTACTCGCCGAGTCAACTCTATGACTCGCCGAGTTTCTATAATCAAACTTCACTCAATCCGCGACCTAACTCGCCGAGTCACTCCGAGACTCGCCGAGTCCAACAACTCTGAGTCCACTTGCACACAACTCACCGAGTCATCCCTTGACTCACCGATTCTCGACTCAACCAGGGAATATCGGGACTCTTCGACAAGACTCGCCGAGTCCAAGAACAGACTCGCCGAGTCCAAGGCTATCATCATCTGACTCGCCGAGTTGTTCTTCCAACTCGTCGAGTTCCAGCTCATCTTCAAGCAACTCGTCGAGTCCACCCATGTGACTCGCCGAGTACCACCATTCTGAATCCATTCAGAAGCATTCCAGGCCATGCAAATGATCCAAAACATAGATCCAACCTCCTACAACTCAACCATCACGTAAAGTGGCAATCTTTACGTGAATCCAAAGAGATCTAGGCCTTAATCACTTATAACTAGGGTTTGGGACTTGCAAGCCTCACTAAACACTCCAACACAGGGACTTTCATGCTCTCTGATTCTCCTCCCTTCCAGATCTGAGGTAGCAACCTCAGATCTACCCTCTAGACATCCATTTACATCCTTAAACATGATCCCACAAACCCCAAAATGAAGAAACAACATACAATCAGGCCAAGAACGAGATATTACCTCCAATGGACGCCCCCAACTGAAATGAAGCTGATTCCAAGCAAAGCCCCTTGCCCCAAGCCTTCAATTCCCACAAATTCCTTCAAAGATTACTTCTCCAAGCTTCAATCCATTCAACAATGGATCTCCTCTGCGATTTAGGGTTTCTAGCACTCAAGGAGGGAGTAAAGAGGCTGGGGAAGGAACATAATGTTCCTTATATAGGGCTCAATCCCGAGAATTAGGGTTTTCTCCAATCAGCGCCTACTCGCCGAGTCCTCCTCACTGACTCGCCGAGTTGGCTACTTAGCACGCGACCCAGTCGCGACTCTACTCGCCGAGTCCATCCACGGACTCGCCGAGTCACTCTTTCACAACTTACTCTTTTAGCCCTTCAACTCTACTCTTGATATTTCGGGATGTTACAGTTCGAAAGGCCGTCTTCGGAACAACCTCCCCTAGCACTTGTAGCTGGTGATATCCGGATCTCACATCGATTTTCGAAAAGAAGTTCGCCCCTTGAAGTTGGTCAAATAAATCGTCGATACGAGGCAACAGATAACGACTTTTGACGGTCATTTTGTTGAGCTCCCTGTAGTCGATGCACATACGAAATGATCCGTCTTTCTTCTTGATGAACAAGACTGCAGCTCCCCAGGGTGAGAAGCTTGGTCTTATAAAGCCCTTGCTGAGCAGTTCGTTAAGTTGATAGGACAGTTCTTGCATCTCTATAGGTGCTAGACGATAGGGCGATTTGGCTACGGGGGTAGCCCCTGGACTAAGTCGATTTTGAACTCGACTTGACGTTGCGGAGGTAATCCTGGGTGTTCTTCTGGAAAGATGTCGGGAAAGTCGCGTACTATTGGGATGTTCTGAATGTCCTTCTTTTCTTGGCTCACATCGACAACATGAGCAAGGAATGCTCGACATTCCTTTCGCAAGAATTTCCGAGCTTGAATGCTCGAAATGATACGAAGGTTCGTGCCGGTTTTGTCACCATAAACTACTAGGGTTTCGCCAGACAGAAGATTAAGGCGAATAGCCTTTTCGTAACACATGATATCGACATGATGAAAACTCAACCAATCCATGTTGTTAATGACGTCGAAACTTTTAATTGAGACCGGCATGAGATAAATCGAAAATGAATGGCAATCTAAAGTTAGGGTACACCCTATGAATATACTGCTAGTGCTCTCTGTCTTTCAATTAGCCATTTCTACAGTGAACGGTTCACGAAGTGAATTTAATAGGAAAATATCATAGTACTCTAGTATTTGTAATAAGTGACTACTACTGTACTAACTACCTTAAACCAATTGATATTTAAAGTAACATCTGATCGACCTGTATCCTGCTACCGACTCTAGTAAAACGATGATGTAAGACGTCGTAAGAAATGACATTTGGCACTCATAGACTTGCAAGTCCCACTGTAGTGAGCAACAAGGTGTAGGATAGTTAATCCAGTAGAGATCTATACGCAAACTCATACGCTCCCCAATTAAGGAGATTCTGGATACAAAAACGGTCATGGCAGGTAGTGCCATGCCCTGTTTAATGGCTCACATAACTGGTTGAATGTTTATGTAATGAATGTGCTAGCTGTATTGTGTGTTGTTTCTCTGTCTAGCCTGTATGTACTGTAATGTTCTGCATGTGTTGACTGTAATGTGTGTTCTCTCTCTATCTAGCATGTATAGTATTCTACTGTGTGTACTAGCTATATTGTGTGCTCTCTCTCGAACTAGCAAGTATTGACTCATGAATGAACTGACTCATTCTGTGTTTCATTGTTCTAGTAACAGTTTTAGTATCTTCTAAACTACCCCTATGGTAGCTTACTAGTAATGTATGATCATGTTTGTATACCCTTGCTACCCAAAGGTATAGAACTGATTGAAGGAACTTTTATAAATATGTATGTATATATGATATACAACTAATATTTAAACAACCTTCGGACGGATAACCGATGCCCTAAAGCCACATCCAAATAAGGAAAAGGAAATTAAAGTGAGTCGGCCTTCCTAAGTCTTTTAAACATTGCTTATATAACTATACATACATAGATATGCATTTGACAATATATAATTATGAAAGAGTTTAAGTAAAAGTATTTGACTAGTAAAAGACTTTGTAAAAAAAGTTTGAAGTAAAGCAGTTTGGTAACACAGTTTGAAAAGTAAGAAAACCACTTGTTTGGTAGCTATTAATCACATGTGGTTGATATAATAACTATAAGTATTCAACTTGTATTCCCCCCCCCCCTAAAAGCATTTAAAAACATTAAAAGGTTAATTTAAGTGGTATGAACTCACCTGTAGTGAGTGGTATGGATGAACTGAATAAATAGGATTGCTAGGTGCCAAGTGAAGACTTGTACACACACAATGATCCTAGTTAACATATAAATCCACATATATGTGTCCAATTAGTCTTTAAACAACTAACTAACAAAGTTAAAACATCCTAAGACAAGTTAAACACTTTAAATAAGTGTTATAATCCCCTAGGATTGCATTTAAGTGTTGTAGGACAAAGCTATTGGGTTTAGGGTTCAAAAGAACCCCTTTCTTGAGTTTACGGTTTTGTGACCTCAACTCATTGAGTTTACGATCGTAAAACCTTGAGTTTACTTCCGTAAGCAAATACTCCTTTGACCATTTGATGATTTGAAGGTTTACAAGTCCCTTGAAGCATTTCTACTTGATGTATAAGCCTAAGGAAGAAGTTAGGGCACCATTTCCCTCTTTTCAGGAGTTTACGGCCCTAAGACCATTTCCCTTTGGGTTTACGGTCGTAAACCCCTATGGAATATGTTATTTTTGTTTTTTCAAGTCCTTAACATATCTATGAAGGGATCCATGATAGTTACTAAGGCATAAGAAGGAATTAGGGTCACTTTGGCCCCTAAAGAAGGGTTTACGATCCAAGGTGTTCTTGGACCGTAAACACCTTTGATCTTGGTGTCTCCTTGTATTTTCTTGATGTAAAGAAGTATAACAAGCTCTCTGATACTCTAGGATAGAAGTACTTACAATATAGAAGCTTGAAATGAGCTAAAAGTCCAAGAACACTAGTATGTGTTCTTGGTGAAACTTAAAGAATCAACCTTTTTGAACAATTTCACGGATGTATGTGTCTTAAAATACTAGATTAGGTGATATACTAACTTGAAAGGGGTAGAAACACTTACTAGATTGAAGATCTTGAATAAAAATTGGATGATACTTGAGAGAGTTTAAGGGTTGATCTTGAAAAGGTGGAAAAATGATATAAATGACTAAGTGTCATATATATACTCCCTTCCTTGGGGGTTATGGCCGTAAACACCATTGTTTAGGCCGTAAACTCCAATGTTTTGATGTGTAGGCACTTTATTGTTCCACAATAAACCCTAGTGCATCCTCTATCCTGATATCTCCTAAAGTGTTAATCCTAAAATACTCAAACTTATTCTAAAAAGTATGAAAATTAACAGCAACTGTTTTGACTTCGATTGACTTGATATGTTGTACAAAATAGAAATTTCGGATTGTCACAATGATCCCCAAGCACTAGCTTGTTGATGTCTTTGGAATTGAGATGGGAGAGTCTTCGGTGCCAAAGCCAGCTTTCGTCTAAATGAGCCTTCATTAGCAAGCAAACTGCTCGTTGCCCTCGAATGGGATTGAGATTCTGAGGGTACATCTCTCCTTTTTGCTTCGATTTCAACAAGACATTATTCGTATTCTTTTCAATAATCTATGAGCCATCATCATCGAACAAAACTTTTAACCCGGTACCAACCACCAGTTGAGAAACACTGATATGGTTGTGTTGTAAACCTTCAACGTACGCCACTTTTCGTATTGAGAAATCACCATTGGTGATCATACCATAACCTTTATCATGCCAAAAGAATTATTACCATACTTGACACTTCCACCATCTTGAAGGGACCGAAATTCTCTCAGCTCTTCCTTTCTCCCTGTCATGTGATGTGAGCAGCCACTATCTATGTACCAGTCATCAACAAACTGCTCGTCACATATAACATGCAAAAATTAAGCAGATTTAGGAACCCAAAGTTTCTTGGGTCCTTGTGAGCCTTTTACAGAATAGGGAATTGTAAGAGTAACATCAACTGAAAAGGTTCTTTTTATTAAGGTTGTTTCAAATTTTTTTTATATTGAAAACCTTGATTTTATTAGATTTGAGTTCTTTAGGATTAGTTTTTGATTTGATGTTAGCAGTCTTTCGGTTCTCCTCTTTGGGTTCAAACGACATCTTCTTTTCGTTTTCTGGAAATAGCTTTCCTTTTTCCCTTACGATCATTCTGTGAGTGAGAGTAAGAATGTGAAAGATGAGACTTGGGAGCAAAATTAAGCTTTTGGTTATTGCTCTTACTTGGTTAAGAGCCGAAACTACTTTCCCTACGGTTCCTCTTATTGGTCGATCTAGGACCGAAACCATCCTTTCGGTTTCTCACATCTTGAGGACCGAAACTTCTCTTTTGGTTGTTATGCCTTTATGAACCGAAATTCTGTTTTTGGTTGTGTTGATTATGTTGAGCGCGAGAAGGTGAGTTTGCTTTTGCTTCTTCCTTTGACTTAAATGTCTTTTCATAGCGAACGTAATTAGAGTTTTGAGATCACCAAAAATGTTTCCTTTCAGTGAGATTCTTCTTGTATCTCAAATTTAGATGATTCTTTCTTTCTATCACATGTTTTGGATTTTTGTGGATATTGGCCTTTTTCTTCGGTCTTTGAGCATGAGTTTCGCTCTTTAGCGAAGAGGTTACGCTTGACACCATGACCGGTTCGCCTAAAGGAGTTTTGGTACCACTTGTACTTGGCACATCAATGCGTGTAGGTTCATTAAGTGGTTCTGCCACGTACCTACCTTTCACCCTCCATGATTTTTTCTTAGATAGACCTTTATTTCATCAGCGTTATCAATCGGTGCTAACCAAAATATATAGCTGCAGCATCGTGTATAATGAACTTGGCCCATCCTAAATATTCTGCTTTGGCATGAACATTACCACATCGAGAAGAGGTTTACAAGTTCAAAAACAGCTTAGGGTAATGTTCCTAGTCCAATTACAGCAAAAAAAACTCGAATATATGTTGCCAGGGGGTAGGTCCAACTCATCGAGTGCATGAACCAACTCGACAAGTTGGATGAATTTAAGCTTGGACTCGTCGATTCCCCAATCCAAATAGAATAAAATTCTATTTTAAGCCATTGCATCAAGTATAATTGAAAACCAAACCTAGTCTCTAATACCATTGATGGGTTTTGAGAATTCTAACACTCCTATGGGGTACATGCAACCCTATAAACCTTGGATCTATGTTTTCTCTATTATACATGCAAATATTCAATATTCCAAGGTTTCATCCTAACTAGCATAATATGAAGCAACTATACTACAAAAGCCTAGTTCGATAACATACCTTTTGATGGAGCTTGAAGTCTTGATCTTTAAGAGATTAGCCCTATGTAGCACCTGGTTCCTGGTATGTATGATTTATCTGAGTATTTTACATTTTTTAGCCTTGGACTCGGCGAGTCATAGGCTAGACTCACCGAGTAGGGACGGGATTTTGAGCACGTATAAGTTGGCGACTCGGCGAGTTCATACTCTAGACTCGACGAGTCCACCAATCTGGAAGAAACCCTAATTTTAGGGGTTTGCACCCTATTTAAACCCCCCCTTATGCGCCCCAAGTTAGCCTCCTTCATCCTCAGAGCATCATATACCGAACCCTAACCCTATCCTTGTGATTTGAAGTGTTTTGTGCTTGTTCCTTGAATATTTCAGAAGAGAAGGAAGGAAAGACCAAAAGAGAAGGTGAAGAGCAAGGATCTAGGACCTAATCCAGAGTTCATTGAGGTACAATTCGGATCTATTCTGTTTCAATGCTCAAATCCCCATTAGAACACCATTAAAGCTATCTTTGAACCATTTCCAAGCTTGATAGTAGCATAGGGATCATAATGGGTTGAATAGCCACTAGATCTGGCTATGTTCGAGTTCCAGGAGCCTAGATCTAATACCTTTATGGGGCCATATTGCATGAAGGCCCTAGATCTACCCATTTTAGTGTGTTTTGAGCCTTAAAATCCCCATTGATGATTATATACACGTAAAGTTGGAAACATTACGTGTTAGTCGAGCCCTAGGAACCCAGATCTATGAATGGAATGCACTGGATTCAAGCAGAATCGAGTGTAGAGAGATTGCATGTATGCGACTCGGCGAGTTGTTCTTTGGACTCGGCGAGTCAAGTCTCGAGTCCCCGATATTTCCCCTTTCGAGTATGAGAGTAGATCAGTGAGCCATAGGTGGACTCAGTGAGTCCGAAGCTAGACTCGGAAATGGAGGGACTTGGCGAGTCAATGCCTTGAATCGGCGGGTCCAAGGCAATCTTCTTGCCTCAAGAACGGACTCGACGAGTTGTTCATACAACTCGGCGAATCACAGTCTAGAGTGTTCATCAGATGAAGATCAACTCGGCGAGTTGTTTATAGAACTTAGCGAGTCAGATGAAGGACCATTGAGTATCAGTTAGGAAGAGAACTCGTCGAGTTGTATGAATCGGGCAGGGGTAAAATAGTCATTTTACCCTGGGAATAATATCAATGTCTGATTAAGTGTTTTATGGAAATATAGTCGGAGGATCACCGGAGCAGCAGTCAGACATTTGCGGATCAGCTCTTTAGCAGCTAGCCTTTTGAGGTGAGTTACCTTCCAATAGGGGTGGGTCTAAGGCTACAATGCCGGCCCACCAAGTAGGAGTATTTTAGAAGATGATTGTCTTTGTGATAATTATCTTGGTATGGATACGTGTTTGGTTATGAGATGTATCTGTATGATATGTTACGTGTATGATAGGAATAGTTTTCCCCTGACAGTGGTCCTTAGGACCGGAGGGTAGGTCAGTACTCGGATATGCCTGATTGTATGCTTATACCTTGTTGTTGTATGCTAGTAGTAGGGGTGGAATAGACCCCAGTTACCGGTTGAAAGATACCGATGATGATTACCGGTTGTCAGATACCGATGATGATTACCGGTTGAAAGATACCAATGGTATTGTATGGTATGTGGTATGATGGGGGAACTCACTAAGCTTTGTGCTTACGGTTTCAGTTTTTGGTTTCAGGTACCTCTTCGTCTAAGGGGAAGGAGCCGGTGGCGTAGCATAACATCACACACACATGATTTTCCGCACGGAGTTTTCTGGGATTGTACTCTGATATGATATTTGTTTATGACGTGGGTTTCGAACATGATACATTGTTTTAGCAAATTAAGTGTTGGCACAGTATTTTCTAATGAATGCTTTTATGAGATAATTAATTAAAAATGAAATTTTTGGGCTTGAATTTTGGGATGTTACAAGTTGGTATCAGAGCCCTGGTTTGAGGGATTCGGATACACCCTCGGGGGTGTCTGGACTCAAACCGAGGGACTAAAAGATTTTTACAAGGAAAATGGTTTTCTAAAATCTAAAATGGGAAGTTTTAAGAAAGACGAAGTGTGTGATACGTGCGACTGTCGATCAAGGAAGGGATTATCGAGCTGATGGAGGATCGCCTCCAGGCATTCAGGAGTGATCTGGCGTCTAGCCAGGTGGGTACACGTACACTGTCTTTTAAGGACTTCCATGGGTGTTGTGCACCGGATTTTCATGGGGGTGAAGGACCCCATTCCTGCTAGGAGATGGATCTAGACATCGAATCTGCGCAGTTGACGAGCTTCTGCCCGGAAGGGTCGAAGGTCCATTTCGCTACAGGTTGTTTGAGGGATAGAGCTAGAGATTGGTGGGAGTTGAATGGCAATACATTGGGAGCCCCAGTCATTGAGGCTATGACATGGTCAGATTTCGTGACCCGATTCGGGGCTGAGTTTGCACCAGTTGTGGAGATTCAGCAGCGGGCCAGAGAGTTCTTGGATATGAGACAGACCACGGAGACTATGGCGGAGATCACCGCCAAGTTCCGGGAGAGGGCCTTGTTGGTACCCCAGTATGCGGAGGATGAGGATATGAGGAGGACCCGATACCATGACATGCTACGGGCTAATATTCGGGAGCATGTTAGTTTCTCTGCTTGCGCTACCCTGGATTCCATGATTGCCAGGGCTAAGGAGAGAGAGATTGATTTGGAGCACATACGGAAGAGGAAGGCCGCTGAGGGGCAGACGATGGAGGCTTCGGGGAAGAAGCCCAAGGGATCCGATGGTAGGCCGAAATGCCAGTCAGGGCGGGACCCCTGTGGGAAATGCGGTCGGGCACATGAGGCAGTTTGTCGCACTGGGTCGGGTTCATGCTGCTATTAGTGCGGCAAGGTTGGGCATTTTGGCAAAGATTGTACTGCCCCTGCTTCTGCGATTCAGACATCAGACCTGATTTGCTTCCATTGCAATCAGAGGGGCCATAAAAAGTCCAATTGTCCCAGATTGATAGCAGCAGTAGCACCGACAGTGGTGCTAGCGTCAGCGACAGCACGGGTTATGGATGGCCGGAGGGTCAAGTCGGAGGGTCCAGTGGTTCAGAGCCGAGCATTTCAGCTGACAGCCGAGGAGGCACGCGTTGCACTCGATGTGGTGACGGGTATGATTATTTCCCTCTGATTTATTTGTATGATGTTATGATATTGATATGCTGTGTGTATGCGTTTAGGATCGTTCCATGTGAACGGTATCACAGTTTAGGTGTTGTTTGATTCGGGTGTTACCCGATCATTTGTCTCTCTTACGCTTAGCAAGAAGTTTCCTGAGTCTTCGGGCATGTTGGACGGCCCTCTAGAGGTCGAGATTGTAGATGACCGATCATTGCAAGCATCGGAAGTCTACCGATATTGTGTTTTGAGGTTGTTCAAGGAACGTTACCTGGTAGACTTGGTTCCCATACCGTTGCGAGGGAACAAGGTTATTATAGGTATGGATTGGTTGAGCCCCAATGGGGCAGTGATAGATTGTGCACATCAGTTGGTGCGGATCAAGACCCTAAGTGGGGGAGAGTTTGTAGTTCAAGACGAGAGGCCACAACGAGGACCAGCTGTATGTTCAGCAGCGAGAGCTAGGCGCTACCTTCAGCAGGGTTGCACAGGGTATATCGCTTATGTTATGGACACCCGAGAGGCGGGTAAGGCGACAGTGGGCGATATACCCGTGGTGCGGGAGTTTATGGATGTATTCCCCGAGGAGTTGCCTGGGATACCTCCGGAGAGGCAGGTGGAGTTTAGGATCGACCTAGTCCCTGGTGCGGCTCCGATAGCCAAGGCGCCGTATCGGTTGGCTCCTCCTGAGATGCAGGAGTTGTCTACACAGCTGCAGGAGCTGTTAGACAAGGGATTCATTAGACCGAGCAGTTCACCCTAGGGAGCCCCGATTCTGTTTGTGAAGAAGAAGGAAGGGTCGCATTGGATGTGTATAGACTATCGGGAGCAGAATAAGGTAACATTGAAGAACCGTTACCCACTCCCGAGGATCGATGACCTCTTCGACCAGCTTCAGGGAGCATCTTGGTTCTCCAAGATTGATTTGCGATCAGGGTATCATCAGATGAGGGTCAGAGAGGAGGATGTGCAGAAAACTGCTTTTCGGACATGCTATGGTCATTACGAGTTTGTAGTGATGCCTTTCGGGCTCACCAATGCTCCTGCCGCGTTCATGGATCTCATGAATCGCATGTGTCGGCCGATGTTGGATCGGTCCGTGATTGTTTTCGTTGACAATATCTTGGTTTATTCCAAGACACGAGAGCAGCATGAGGAGCACTTGCGTGAGGTTTTGAGTACTTTGAGGAAGGAAAGCTTATATGCTAAGTTCTCCAAGTGTGAGTTCTGGTTGCGCGAGGTGTAGTTTCTGGGGCACCTTGTCAACCAGGACGGGATATCAGTGGATTCAGCCAAGGTAGAGGTCGTGATGAGATGGGAGGTCCCGGGGTCTCCATCCGAGATTCGAAGCTTCCTAGGATTGGCAGGCTACTATCGGAGATTCATTCAGGACTTCTCCAAGATAGTCGTACCCCTGACCATGCGGACGAGGAAAGTCGTGCTTTTTCTTTGGGGGCCCGAGTAGTAGGCAGCATTCGAGACGTTGAGACAGAAATTGTGCGAGGCGCCAATCTTAGCCCTGCCAGAGGGCATGGAGGATTTTGTTGTGTATTGCGATACGTCCATCTCAGGTTTGGGCGCAGTGTTGATGTAGAGAGGGCAGGTTATTGCTTACGCTTCGAGGCAGCTGAAGCCTCACGAGGCGAACTACCCGACGCATGATTTGGAGTTGGGGGCTGTTGTGTTCGCCCTAAAGATTTGGCGTCATTACCTCTATGGAGTTCGTTGTACCATCTGCACGGACCACAAGAGCCTGAGGTATCTTATGCACCAGCCGAATCTGAACATGAGCCAGCGTTGGTGGCTTGACATGGTAAAGGATTATGATTTTGAGATCCTTTACCATCCGAGGAAAGCCAATGTGGTGGCTGACGTGCTTAGCCGCAAGGCAGCGCCGATCCAAGATATCTGCCTGAGGATGACAGTGGTGACTCCGTTGTTGGAGCGGATTCGGGAGGCCCAGTAGGAGCCATGAAGGAGGAATATCAGAAAAGAGAGCGGATTGTGGGGCAGGTTTCCTCCTTCGAATATGACAATAGAGGATTGCTGAAACTACAATGTAGGGTGTGGGTGCCATATCTCGGGGGTGTGCGCCAGGTTCTGATGGAGGAGGCGCACAAATCTCGATTCTCCATTCATCCGGGGGAGATGAAGATATATAGGGATCTTCCTTGGAGATCCCGTTGTGGAAATGGGAAGAGATCACGATGGATTTCATCACCAAGCTTCCCAGGACCGCACGGGGAGTGGATTCTATATGGGTCATCGTGGATCGGTTAACCAAGAGCGCCCACTTCATACCTATCCAGGACAGTATCTCGACCGAGAAGTTTGGCCGATATCTACATCCGAGAGGTGGTGGCGCGGCACGGAGTGCCGGTCTCTGTGATTTCAGACAGAGATGTATGGTTTACTTCCAGGTTCTGGAAGAAGTTCCATGACAAGCTGGGTACTCGTCGGCATTTTAGCACTGCTTTTCACCCGCAGATAGATGGTCAGAGTGAGCAGACCATCCAGACTCTAGAGGATATGTTTCGGGCATGCGTGCTAGACTTCGGTGGTAGCTGGGATACCTATCTTCCTTTGGTTGAGTTCTCATGCAACAACAACTACCACGCTAGTATTGACCCTCCTCCTTTTGAGATGTTATACGGGAGAAGGTGCAGGACTCCGATATGTTTGGGTGAGGTTGGACAGAGGGTCATGGGGAGCACCGAAGTGGTGCTCAAGACGAGCGAGAGGATTCAACAGGTTCGGAGCAGGCTTCACACTACTCATAGTAGGCAGAAGAGTTACACCGACAAGCGCCAATCAGACCCGGAGTTCTAGGTCGGGGATATGGTTCTCATGAAGGTGTCGTCATCGAAGGGCGTCATCCGATTCAGGAAACGGGGAAAGTTGGGCCCCAGGTACATTGGACCCTTCAACGTTCTAGCCCAGGTGGGCAAGGTGGCGTATAGGCTGGATCTGCCAGCCGAACTCAGTCGGATACATAGCACTTTCCATGTTTCTCAGTTGCGAAATTTCCTGGTGGACAACTCAGCAGTGGTACCCCTGGAGGATATTCAGGTCGATGGCAGCCTGAATTACATTGAGCGACCAGTGGCAATCCTCGACCGGAAGTCGAGGGAATTGAGGAACAAGAGGGTGGAACTTATGAAGGTGCAATGGGAGCACCGGAAGGGTTCGGAGTGGACTTGGTAGCCAGTGAAGGAAATGATGGAGGATTACCCCGATCTGTTTCAGGATCGAGCAACAGACTTCGAGGACGAAATCTAAAATAAGCGGGGGAGATTTGTAACACCTAATTCCTGGTATGTATGGTTTATCTGAGTATTTTACATTTTTTAGCCTTGTACTCGGCGAGTCGTAGGCTAGACTCGCCGAGTAGGGACGGGATTTTGAGCATGTTTAAGTTGGCGACTCGGAGAGTCCATACTCTGGACTCGGCGAGTCCACTAGTCTGGAAGGAACCCTAATTTCAGGGGTTTGCACCCTATTTAAACCCCCCCTTCTGCACCCCAAGTTAGCCTCCTTCACCCTCAGAGCATCATATACCGAAACCTAACCCTCTCCTTGTGATTTGAAGTGTTTTGTGCTTGTTCCTTGAAGATTGAAGAAGAGAAGGAAGGAAAGACCAAGAGAGAATGTGAAGAGCAAGGATCTGGGAACTAATCTAGAGTTCATTGAGGTACAATTCGGATCTATTTTGTTTCTATGCTCAAATCCCCATTAGAACACCATTAAAGCTATCTTTGAACCATTTCCAAGCTTGATAGTAGTATAGGGATCATAATGGGTTGAATAGCCACTAGATCTGGCTATGTTCGAGTTCCAGAAGCCTAGATCTAATACCTTTATGGGGCCATATTCGACGAAGGCGCTAGATCTACCCCTTTTAGTGTGTTTTGAGCCTTAAAATCCCCATTGATGATTATATACACATACAGTTGGAAACATTACGTGTTCGTCGAGCCCTAGGAACCTAAATCTATGAATGGAATGCACTGGATTGAAGCAGAATCGAGTGTAGAGAGAGATTGCATGTATGCCTGTCACACCCCAAAACCGAGAACGGCAGAAACGTTCTGTGGCAGAGGACGTCATGTATGTATCACAACAATGTAAAGTAGTAAACAAGCAACAACAACATCCATTGCATTAATATAATAATTCAGCTTACAAATGTGTTCTTTCATAGTATAAAACAACATAACAAATACTCAAATTAAAAGACGAGTCTTGACTGCTCCCTCTTCTCTAAACCTTGCATCGGTACTTGTCTATTTGTAACCTAAGAATACAAGTTATTTTGAAAACGAGTATCAGCAATAAAGCTTGTGAATTCATAAGTATTTTAATGTTATTGCTTTGAAAAGTTGTTATGAAAGACTGGTGAATGTTTGATGAAACATTTAGTATAAGTATGAAAAACCTAGAAAATCCCATATTTCCTACTAATATAAAAAGTAGTCTTCTACCAAGACCCGAATGTTTTGAAAGTAGTCTTTAACCAAGACCTGATTGTTTTGAAAGTACGCATCACTTGAAAATGTGACAGTTTTTCCCTGTTTAACTATTATTATAAAACTAAAAAAATAGTAATATAATAACTTATGTTGTATCCTTTGGTACTAAGATACACACGGCATGGAAACCCGCCGTAAATGGTTCAACCGTAGACATTCGTAGATGTGCATTTACCTCTGTTGCTAATAGTCGGGTTTAGGAATAGTTAGTCCCTTAAGTATACCTGTAATGGTATCAACCAAAAACATCCGTAGATGTTCATTTACCTCTGTAGCTAACAGTGGTTATAGGAATGGTTAGTCCCACAAAGTATCCTTTGGTATTAGGATATAAAGTCCAATTTATCTCGTCGATGATGTGATTGTATCACAAGATAAAGATAAGAAGGAGAACTATATAATAGTATCTACACATATAATATGTAATTGTAACTCATCATATATTATCTAGGTAAACATACTCATCTAAGCGTATCTATGTAAACATATTCATGTAAACGTATCTATGTAAACGGATTCATGTAAGTGTATCTATGTAAACGTATTCATGTAAGCGGAATCTCTATAAGAGTACCCATATAAGTGTGTCCATGTAAGAGGAATCTCTGTAAGAGTATCCCTTCATATAGCATGTAGTCTAGACTCATGAATGAACTGACTCTGGTGTAATTTCTTGTAATAGGGATAATGTTTTGTATCCCCTAAACTATTCCTATAATAGTTTACTAGAATGTAATTGATGAGTGTCCAAGTAGGTTTATACACCCTTGCTACCCAAGAGCGTCGGAACTGAATTAACTGATGGAACATTTATGAATATATATGTACACATGATATATAACTAATATTTAAACGACCTTCGGACGGGTACCTAATATCCCACCAGACCACATCCAAATCGAGGAAAAGGAAACAGGGTGGATAGCCTTCCTAAGTCTTTTAAACATTTCTTATATAACTATACATATAGAGGCATGCAATTTAGAATATAAAAGCATAAAAGAAGTTTTGTAAAACCTTTGAAAAGATTAATAAATAAGAATTTACGACTTGATGTCAGTTTATAAATCGATTCGAAAACCGTTTGACAAGACAATTTAAGTGTGAGAAAACCTTTGTTTGAAGCACAACTATAACATATTCATAAAGGAAACCTACAGTTTGTAAGACAGTTTCTAAAAGTGTTTTAACATGTAAAAACGTTTGTGAAAACTATTTGAAGTACATATGAAAAGGTTTGTTTGTTCTTGTATATGAATGTATCTCCTTGAAATAGTATTTCTAGTATGTAAAAGTTTGTGATGTTCTCGTAAAACTATACCTATTATAGTTTTCTAAAAGTGTGTCTCGTTTGTATAGTAATCCCTAGTGAAATGCTCACTTGTTATGAAAAGTATAATTTTTGTAGTGCCTAAGATGGACACATATACATACAGTATAAGCAGAGAGTTTGATTTATACATATATAACAACATTTTTCATTTCAAAAGATATGATGTTATCGTGATATATTTTGCATACGAAAGTTTCCCTATAATAGTTATAAATCACATATGATTACATTGATAAAAAGCGTATAATGAAACTTTATATAACACACGATAATAATTGTGTGTTTTACTTGTATTCCCCCCCCCCTTTTAAAAGCATATAAAAACATTTATAAAACATTTAAAAGTGTGGATTATAGGGGTATGAACTCACTTGATAGATTGAAGAAAGCGAGACGAAAACCGAGCAGAACTTCTACTCAAGCAAGCGGATTTATCGGGATTCTCGGGAATCTCGGAAGCGTAAAACTTCCTTCCCAACTTGGATATGAAAACCGAGCCTTCGATATGGCTTCGGGGGTTTAGACGCAGAGTTTCGACGTGAGAAAGGGAAGAAATGAGCAAAAATGGCCGGCACCCTCGCATTCTATTTATAGTGGCTGGAGGACCTCGGTACGCTCGGCGTACTCATGCGTCATGCATGAGCGCATCCTCGGACAAATCATCGAAGCGACATGGACGGATTGAGGCCGAGCATCCGAGTACGCTGGGCGTACGAGGGTACACTGGGTGTAACCTGGATTGGTCCGATGAGTCCTCCTTCGGATAATACCGGATTTTGAATTTAATTTATATTTTAATTATTTAGTAAACTTAAAAAATTCATATCTTTCTCATACGAACTCCGTTTTTGATGTTCATTATATCCACGCGAAGGCGAGACTACGATATACAACTTTCATTTAGACTCCGTCGGCTAATTTCGAATTTATTTTTAATATTATATTTTTAATAGGTCGGGACAGGAAAAGTCCGTTAAAATTCCATAACTCCTTCATCCGATGTCTGTTTTCGCCAGACTTTTTACCGTTGTAATACCATTGATGAGATCTTCGATTCTCGTTTAGGTCATGTTGGCAAAAAGCTGTTCGATCTCGATTTCGAGTTTTTAGCTGTCTACTGCTATGAATGAAACTTCGAAAAATCATAACTTCCTCATATGGAGTCAGATTTGGGCATTCTTTTTATGTACATTTACGGTTTAATGGTATCTAAAACCTTCATTTAGATACCTAAAGCTAAAAATTATTGTATTGAAACTTCGCGTTTTACGTCTATCAGTGTTGCCGGTTTTTGCCGAGAATCTTCGGTTGGTCATAACTTCCTCGTTATAACTCGGATTTTAGGGTTCTTTATATGTACGAAAACCTTGATACGATTCCCACTACTTTATTTAACCCAAATAAGATTTTAGGTAAGTTAAATTTTGACCTAAATTTGACTTGTGTTCCATCATATTGTCTCGAAATATCGGGTTGTCACATCATCCCCCCGTTAGAGGGAATTTCATCCCGAAATTAGAGTTTAAACAGAATTGATAAACATGCTACTGTTAGGAGTTTTATTTGTTTCTAGTGTTCTTAAGTGAACTCGGTTGCTCGCTTGGCATTCCATCGAACATTTCACTATCGGGATACGACTTAGCTCCCTTTGTTTGACTTCACTGGCATGATAACTCTTCTTGGTCGAACGTAGCTTGAATGTTCTTATGGACTCTGAGAATAGTACATCTTGTACCCTAGAAGTAGTGTCTCTAGATCTTCAAAGCAATTACCGCTGCTCCTGACTCAAGATCATGTGTTGTATAGTTAAATTCCTGTGTCTTAAGTTGTCTTAAGGTATAGGCAGTGACCTTTCCTCTTGCATAAGAACACAACCAATTCATACTGATTATGACGTCAGAACCTTGTGGTTGATTAGATGTCATGAAGATCTAAAAGAAAGTATGATTACTCATGAATTAAGGAAAAAGGATAGGTACTTTTGTTCTATCTGTTTCTCTTGTCCCAATCGACACGAAGGGCATGTGTTGGGCTTCTAAGTTTATTCGCATGGCAGCACGATCACTCGTAGTCTTGGGCAGTCTCCGTCCTGAAGTTCATATTACAATTCATACATGGTTTAACGATCACAATCTCGTGTATACGAGTTGTATATAATTAAGATTGAAAAGGTAGTCGAATAACTGATTCTTCTTTAAGCTCACATCCCATCGAGGAAAAAGAAGTTAAAGTGGAATCGTCAATTCTAAACCTGTAGAACCTTGATTATACATCACCCCTATGTATACATTCATCAGCGACAGATCAACCGTATGGATCTTTGGATTTTAACTTGACGTACTGTACGAGTGGCACTTCAGGGATTTCTTCGGAAAGGAAAAGAACTATGAGGTACTCCATTCACGAGTACTTGGTGTTCTGATATGATGGCTTCGCTGGAAAGGAGATTTCGAAAAAAGAGATGTACGTATGAAGTTGTTTTTATGAGAATCAAGTTGAATAAAGTCCTATGATAATGTCGGAATCATAAGGAAACTTAAAGACATTATATTTGAACATAAGACGTTTACAGACAAAATGCAACCGTGCAACCATCAGCAGAGTTACAGTACTTTAGACTACTACAAGACTATTGCTGCGAATAAGGTATACTACAAAAGGCAAGTATACGTAGCACGAGCATCCCTATACCAATGGGATCCCACAAAAGATAAGACTCTGGTTGCACTACTTTTGGATGGGTTATAAGTCTGTTACAACGAAACGCCTAAATTACATTAACGTGGGTTCGGAGTAGGTTCTCCTGCAACTGTGATCCTAAGAATCCTACCGTCTACGCCAGAGTTCCTTGTTATAGGGAAATCCTTCTTGAGGTGCCCTATCTCCCCGCATTGGTGGAATGACTGGCTAGTGCTAGCCTTGGTGGCGGGAGTGAGGTGTTTAGCCAGTGTTATGTGGACACTAGTGCCTTCCTCATTACACCACCTTAGAAATTGCTTCCTAAAGCGTTCTATAGGAGTTGCCACTTGTTGTTGTGGCATGGCAAGTCTTTGGGATCTCCTGCGTTCCTTTAGGGCTTGATGATATCGTCTCTTCCTTTTGGTCTTACGGCTTCGCAAGTCTATGACTGTTGCCATTCGTTGGTTTCCCGGTTTGGTACTACCGTCGGAACTCTCAACTCCTTTGTCAGTTTTGCTTGTGTTTCCTGAGTTGATGTGTGTAAGGAAAGTTGTCACAGCAGCTGCTACTATAGCTTGCAATGTAGCGGCGTCGATATGGAGGATAGGGGTTTCGTTGCTTGGCTGAATGTTTCCAGATGACGACATGATTCTGTAACACGAAAGATACAAATTTTGTGAGCGATTCTGGTTGACTCTAGATGTACTTCGATTGTTCAAGTAAAGACTAAGACTATGTTCTCGAAAGTTTGACCTACATCCCTATGATGTAGTCCTAGTACGGATTGGAAGTATGTTTGTGGAAGTTTGACCTACATCCCTATGATGCAGTCCTAGTACTGAGTGGAAGTGTGTTCGTAGAATGGTCTCAAGACGCTTGTCGTTCAAGCCGAGGTATCGTTGGTTGGTGAATAGCATGATCCAACCACTAAAACAGACTTGGAAATGTTTTCGGAGCTAAATTACTATAGTCCAATGACTTGACTAAAGCATGTTTTAGATAGACTCCAATGAAAGTATGATAAGAGTACTTGAATAAAGAATGACACAGAAGTTAGCCGACTGTCAATATCTTTGATATTCATGACGTAATAGTTCGGGAAAATGACCTTGTAAAAGGTCTTACATCATATCCATAGGAGATAGTTCTTGACATCATAAAGACCTAACCAAATGTACTTACAGTACAAGATAGTCTCATAGAAAATGCCACATCGGGCATAGACAGAAAATGATTCCTTTTTACAAGGAAAATAAAGTAAAGCATTTACTCCTGGCGACGATCACCCTTATGGTGAACCCTTAGTTCGGCTAGTTGACGTTCTATATCAAGCAGGTATCTTTCGTACACCTTCTGGCATACTTGGAGCTCTATGACTTCGGCTCAGGTTTCAGCTAGTGCTTGCAGCAGGGTCTCATGGTTTCTCTCGGATCTCTCATTTGTGATCAAGGCAATTGGTGCGAATGGCATGCATTCTGACATTGGCATTAAACTCTTAGATACGTTGGAGAGCCGTCCTGCCCTGAATTTCTTTTTAGGCAACTCTGCGGGCCAGAATTGGAAGAATTCGACCTGCTGAGCTTCCTTCACTTGTGTTGTGGAAGCTTTGGTCTCCATCAAATGACATAGGTTGATCTTGCTCTTCGCTCCCTATCTCCAAACATTCTACCCAAGGGGGCGTCGGGCCATGAAAAGTCGGATGAGGGTTAGGAATTGGAACGGGAACTTCCTGGGGTAGGTTCTCAACCTCGGGTTTGGAGTTATCAACATCCGAAAGGTTTTCAGCATGGTGATCATTCAAAGGGATTGGATGATCACTCTCTAGTTCTTCTTCAAACCATCCAACATTGCCTTTCTTCGGAAGGTACGGGTTGTCGTGGGGATGGAGTCCAGTCATGTTATCCATAGATGTGCATTTACCTCTGTTGCTAATATTCGGGTTTAGGAATAGTTAGTCCCTTAAGTATACTTGTAATGGTATCAACCAAAAACATCCATAGATGTTCATTTACCTCTGTAGCTAACAGTGGTTATAGGAATGGTTAGTCCCACAAAGTATCCTTTGGTATTAGGATATAAAGTCCAATTTATCTCGTCGATGATGTGATTATATCACAAGGTAAAGATAAAAAGGAGAACTATATAATAGTATCTACACATATAATATGTAATAGTAACTCATCATATATTATCTATGTAAACGTAATCATCTAAGCGTATCTATGTAAATGTATTCATGTAAACGTATATATGTAAACGTATTCATGTAAGTGTATCTATGTAAATGTATTCATGTAAGCGGAATCTCTATAAGAGTACCCGTATAAGTGTGTACATGTAAGAGGAATCTCTATAAGAGTATCCCTTCATATAGCATGTAGTCTAGACTCATGAATGAACTGACTCTAGTGTAATTTCTTGTAATAGGGATAATGTTTTGTATCCCCTAAACTATTCCTATAATAGTTTACTAGAATGTAATTGATGAGTGTCCAAGTAGGTTTATACACCCTTGCTACCCAAGAGCGTCGGAACTGAATTAACTGATGGAACATTTATGACTATATATGTACACATGATATATAACTAATATTTAAACAACCTTCGGACGGGTACCCGATATCCCACCAGACCACATCCAAATCGAGGAAAAGGAAACAGGGTGGATAGCCTTCCTAAGTCTTTTAAACATTTCTTATATAACTATACATATAGAGGCATGCAATTTATAATATAAAAGCATAAAAGAAGTTTTGTAAAACCTTTGAAAAGTTTAATAAATAAGAATTTATGACTTGATGTCAGTTTATAAATCGATTCGAAAACCGTTTGACAAGACAGTTTAAGTGTGAGAAAATCTTTGTTTGAAGCACAACTATAACAGATTCAAAAAGGAAACCTACGGTTTCTAAGACAGTTTCTAAAAGTGTTTTAACTTGTAAAAACGTTTGTGAAAACTATTTGAAGTACATATGAAAAGTTTCGTTTGTTCTTGTATATGAATGTATCTCCTTGAAATAGTATTTCTAGTATGTAAAAGTTCGTGATGTTCTCGTAAAACTATACCTATTATAGTTTTCTAAAAGTGTGTCTCGTTTGTATAGTAATCCCTAGTGAAATGCTCACTTGTTATGAAAAGTATAATTTTTTTAGTGCCTAAGATGGACACATATACATACAATATAAGTAGAGTGTTTGATTTATACATATATAACAACATTTTTCATTTCAAAAGATATGATGTTGTTGCTTGTTTACTACTTTACATTGTTGTGATACATACATGACGTCCTCCGCCCCAGAACGTTTCCGCCGTTCTCAGTTTTGGGGTGTGACAATGCGACTCGGCGAGTTGTTCTTCGGACTCGGCGAGTCGAGTCGCGAGTCCCCGATATTTCCGCTTTCGAGTATGAGAGTAGATCACTGAGCCATAGGTGGACTCAGTGAGACGGAAGCCAAACTCAGCAATGGAGGGACTCGGCGAGTCAATGCCCTGACTCGGTGGGTCCAAGGAAATCTTCTTGCCTCAAGAACAAACACGACGAGTTGTTCATACAACTCAGCGAGTCATAGTCTAGATTGTTCATTGCATGAAGATCAACTCGGCGAGTTGTTTATACAACTCGGCGAGTCGGATGAAGGACCATTGAGTATCAGTTAGGAAGAGAACTCGTCGATTCAGTGCCTAACTCGAAGAGTAGAGTCGGGAGTAAGGACAATCGACTGGATATGGACTCGACGAGTTGGAAAGCCAACTCGGCAAGCCGGGTCAACTGGAAGTTGAATTTGACTCTTACTTGACTGTGGTTTGGAATCGGACAGGGGTAAAACAGTCATTTTACCCTAGGAATAGAATCAATGTCTGATTAAGTTTTATGGAAATATAGCCGGAGGATCACCGGAGCAGCAGTCAGACATTTACGGATCTGCTTTTCAGCAGCCAGCCTTTCAAGGTGAGTTACCTTCCAGTAGGGGTGGGTCTAAGGCCACAATGTCGGCCCACCAAGTACGAGTATTAGTTAGGAAGAGAACTCGTCGATTCAGTGCCTAACTCGAAGAGTAGAGTCAGGAGTAAGGACAATCGACTGGATATGGACTCGACGAGTTGGAAAGCCAACTCGGCAAGCCGGGTCAACTGGAAGTTGAATTTGACTCTTACTTGACTGTGGTTTGGAATCGGACAGGGGTAAAACAGTCATTTTACCCTAGGAATAGAATCAATGTCTGATTAAGTTTTATGGAAATATAGCCGGAGGATCACCGGAGCAGCAGTCAGACATTTACGGATCTGCTTTTCAGCAGCCAGCCTTTCAAGGTGAGTTACCTTCCAGTAGGGGTGGGTCTAAGGCCACAATGTCGGCCCACCAAGTACGAGTATTTTAGAAGATGATTGTCTTTGTGATAATTATCATGGTATGGATACGTGTTTGCTTATGAGATATATATGTATGATATGTTACGTGTATGATAGGGATAGTTTTCCCCTGACAGTGGTCCTTAGGACCGAAGGGTTGGTTAGTACTCGGATATGCCTGATTGTATGCTTATACCTAGTTATTGTATGCTAGTAGCAGGGGGTGGAATAGCCCCAGTTATCGGTTGAAAGATATAGACGATGATTACCGGTTCTAAGATACCGATGATGATTACCGGTTGAAAGATACCAATGATGATTACCGGTTTAAAGATACCGATGGTATTGTATGGTATGTGGTATGATGGGGGAATTCACTAAGCTTTGTGCTTACAGTTTCAGTTTTTGGTTTCAGGTACCTCTTCGTCTAATGGGAAGGAGCCGGCGGCGTAGCATGGCATCACACACACATATGATTTTCCGCACGGAGTTTTCTGGGATTGTCCTCTGATATGATATTTGTTTATGACGTGGGTTTCGAACATGATACATTGTTTTATGAAATGGCGTGTTGGCGCAGTATTTTCTAATGAATGCTTTTATGAGATAATTAATTAAATATGAAATTTTTGGGTTTGAATTTTGGTATGTTACACCCTAATAGTGTGGAAGCGTCAAGTGGAATCACAAATCACCAAAAACACCTTGGAAAACTTGAGAGAATAGAATGCACACTAGAAATTGGCCCACTCTTGTATACTCACACACTAGTGCCATTTCATGTGCCAAAGACCTCTTTATATAGGATGGAGGGTTAGGGTTACATTCATGTAAACCCTAATACCTATGACCTTTCATTTCCATAGGATCCATGGGTTAAAAGCTCAATGGACTATCCATGAAAGCGTAGCCCAACCTATATATATATATATATATATATATATATATATATATATATATATATATATATATATATATATATATATATATAAGAGTCCTAATTTAATTTGTTCCCTTTTGATCACTAAATTAAATCTAAATTAATTCTTAATCAATACTAATTAAATAATATGATTTCATATTAACATATTAGAACTTATAATATATTAATAAACACTAGACATACTATTCTCAAAAGACTCTCCAGAAAATTTGTTCTGGTGAAGTGCAACCCAAATGGACCATGCTACTCTCGATTCGAATACATACTAATAATAATTATGGGCTTAGACATCTAATCCAACAAGCTAGACATGAGCACTGCCTACCACCCCCAGACTAGTAGTTAAAGTGAACATACCATTTAGACGCTCAAAGACATGTTTCGAACCAGTGACATTGATTATGGAAAGTCATGGGATACCCACTACCCCTTAATCAAATTTTCATACAACTACAACTATCATATGAGCATTATGGTGGCATATAAGCTGCAACTACCTATGGAGCTCAGCAACATGCACCCCGTGTTCCACGTGACGAACCTGAAAAAGTTCTTATCTGATGAAACCCTCGTCATTCCCCTGGAGGAGATTGAAGTAAACAAGAATCTCCTGTTCGTGGAAGAGCCAGTTGAGATAATGGACAAATAAGTGAAGTGTACAAAACAAAGTCGCACTCCGATTGTGAAGGTTCGATGGAATGCTAAGCGCGAACCGGAATTTACATGGGTGGGAATGCGAAGACCAAATGATGCAAAAGTACACTCACCTTTTCTCTAGTTCTTAGTATTATCATTCAAAAGAATTTCTGGATGAAATTCCCTCTAACGGGGGGATGATGTCATGCCTAGCTATTTTGGCTAACAAATTCTATGTAGGTATGATCAACTCTCGATGTACCTTGTAATTCAAATTTTGATGTTATGCATGTTATTTAATTTAAAAACACCTATTCGAATTAACACTCACTCGTGAAGCCCAAAAGTCTAATACAATACATTTTATACACTCAACTTTCGGTTGTAACCCTAATTTTTCCCGGTTCAAACCCCTATTGGGCTAGGAATCATCTATCCGGTCTAATGGGCCAATAAACTCACAACTTGATTACTTTGGGCTAAGAATCCTTATATGGGCCCTAATTGGACCCACATTCATTAAACTATAACATTTTGGGCCATAAGACTTTTATGGGCCTTATTAGACCTAAATATCCCACTTTGGTTTAATGGGCATTATTAGGCTATAAATAGCTTTCTTGAACCTTATTGGACCGTAAACCCATTTCTTTTAACATTTTGTGTTTTAAACTTATATATATACACATTGTAAAAAAATGAAAGATTATTAAGATGCCACCTAAGTTTTGCATGGTGGTTACCCATGCATTTTACACATCAATTATCTAAGCAATCATATATCTCCATGCAACATCCTTTCAACACTCTTCTTCTTATCTCCTTGTTCTCGGCCTCCTAACTCACCATTTCAACTTCAAATCACTTCTAAATCTCTCACTAAATCTTCAAGAAACTCCTCCATTTTTCCTTAAAAAAATCATGAGGTAGTGGGAGTCTTTCATCAAGTTGTCATCCAAGTTCAACCATCATGGTAAGTATATTATGTTCAAGATGTTAAACTCCATCTCTATTCTAAGATCTTCTCTCAAAACATCACCATCTTCGTGTTTGCTCCTAAGAAACCCATAAGTCCAAGAACTACTCAAAGGAGCTAGCTAAGGCCGACATCCTCCTTCAACCTTCTTCCATAACCGAACCATCAACCCCAAAGTGAGTTCATACCCCTTAATTTTTGGTCATACTATGTTTTGGGGAAGATACAAGTTGCTCTATGTTAGATCTATGTGTTTATGCATGTATTGTGTGTTTTTCCATGTTATATGTTGTGATTATGTGCTAAAACTTCATAAATATCGAAAACTTTACCAAAACTTGGTGATGTTCGTAAACGAACACACATTAGACAACTGTTTATGAAGTGAAATGAGTAAACATGTTATGGTACACTATAAAACTAAACCAAACCGTTTAAGTGGCCATTTTTGACAAGTAAACAAAAAAATGTGAAGCCCTTAGGGCATTCACGGTTTTTCAAAGACTAAAAGAGTCATTTTTAAATAAAAATGGGTCTTAAAGATACTTATGGTTTTCAAGGGGCCAGAAGTGTAAATTTTCACAAAATGGTCTTAAAGATCGGCCTTCACGGTTTTAATGGGCTAAATATGTCAATTTTCACAAAAGTGGGCTTTATTAAACAACTCTTGGTTTTACGGGCCTAAAAAGGGAATTATTGACTTTTTATGGATTAAAATGTCATTTTAAACAAACATGGCCCAAAAATGTAAATTTTCGGTCTTAATGGGCCTAAAGTGTCATTTTTACCAAAATTGGGCCTTTTATATAATTGTGGTGAATACTATTGCTAAAACAAACAATATAATAACAAATGGGCTAATTACATCATTCTCACTTTTATTGGACCTTGTATACCCATTCTCATGTTATTAGGCCTTTGTGGTCCATTACATGCATATTGGGCCTGACACATTCATTACATGTTTTTGGGCCTTAATGAGTCAATTACATTCGTATTGGGCCTGACACATTCGTTACATGTTTATTGGGTCTTAGTGACCCATTTACATGCTTATTGGGCCTTACACTTTCATAACAGGCTATTGGGCCTTAGTAACCCATTTAGATGCCTGATAGGTCCTGTACACTCATTACATGTTTATTGGACCTTGTTAACCCATCTACGTGCTCGACGGACCTCGTATACTCATTCCATGCTTATTAGGCCTCATTTATTTGGCCTTAATGACTCAATTACATTCTTATTGGGCCTGACACATTCGTTACATGTTTATTGGGCCTTAGTGACCCATTTACATGCTTATTGGGCCTTCCACTTTCATAACAGGTTATTGGGCCTTAGTGACCCATTTACATGCCTGATAGGTCATGTACACTCATTACATGTTTATTGGACCTTGTTAACCCATCTACATGCTCGACGAACCTTGTATACTCATTTCATGCTTATTGGGCCTCATTTATTCATGTACATATCCATTGGGCTTTGTAACTAATTTTCATACACGGGATCATTATTTAAAAACATTAAATAGTGTGTTACAATATTTGCGTAAATATATTTAAGGTTCTTGTGAGGCATTTCGTTTGTTTACACCTATTTAGTATACAACCATGGCCTATAGTTATAACTAGAGTCTCCTGAAAAGAGAGCGAGAGTTTGTGTATATATCCATACGGGGTTGACACCCCACACTTGAGCTATTTGCTGTAGTTAGACTAGGCTATTTTAGGGTGACTAACCTTACCTTAAATAAGTAGGCATCTGAAAAACATCATGATGGGCGTATCAGTCATTATCAAGTATGGTTATAACGACTCTCAAAGAAACTAACTCCACAGTAAATTTACAGAATACTTAAACGATTCTACAATTATAATTTTATACAAACACCAACTTATGATCTTTGGATTTTTAATACTACAACACTTTTACAATCAGAAAATGTCGGAATTTCTGGGGAAAGTTTATACTATTCATCACCTTTTACTTACAACATAAAACATGGGGTTTTCTAGAATACTTCCTTTATACATTTTCAAAACAGAGAATACACATGCTTAAATACAATATTTGTGTTGAGAGAAAAACTAGAGAAACACACTTGAACGAACGTTAGAACAAGTTTATATTGTGGAATTTAAAGTTTATCTCAAAGGATCATAAATCTCAACAATAATAAAAGTTAGAGTTAGATAGTTAGACGGTTAGATGGTTAGATGCGGAAATATAAGGAAATATAAATGACAACAAGTACTATATCAAGTATACACTTAAGTTTATTCTTAACAAGGAATGCAATCAGACCATGTTAGTAAGTGAGATCAAACTTAGTGATTAAGTCAAGATTGACTTGCTCCGAAGGCGAGATTTAGATATGTTATATTACAGATTATGTTTAGTAGAATTTATATTATGTTTAGTAGAATTTTGAGAGTAAGAAGGAGATGAGAGAATGAGTTATGAATTTCGAGAGATATGAGATTCAAGATGCGTAGACTTATGTTCATTCAGAAAGAGAGAGCTCCTTTTATAGAGTCTCAAATATTACAAATGTCTTATCTGTTTAAAGTTTCCATGCAAGGAACATTGGATAAAAGAGAGTACATTTAGAAAAACCGATAAAAGACTAAGACTAAGTGCTGATGACGATGACTACAGTTGCGGTACTTGACTGTGGATGAAAGAGTGGTTGCGGATAAGGGAGAGGCTGAGATTTTGATTAAGTTTAAGAGGGTCACTTCTATGTTTCAACAATTTCCCCCTAAGTGGCATCTTCAACTTCCCTTTATTTGTCAAGATTTAGGAACTTGATGAGAATCCAACATAACTTTCTTACTTCTCCAAACTAGGTGATCCTTCTTGAAATCTCAAACTTGACTTCCGCAGTTGTGTGTTTTAACTTATGAACTGCGGTTTGAGTTAGTTCAAGTTGCTTCCGAGTGAGATGATGCATGGCAGTCATAGGAATGAAATATTTAATTTCATCATTTTTGCATTTGAAAATGACTCCAAGATCTGGGAAGTTTGTTGCTCCAAGGGATCTTTCTTGAAAACCTTCAGTCAGCATTAAGGCTGGATCAAGAGGTTGAAGGTTAAACTTCTGAGCAAGTGCGGTGTGAATGTCTCCATCAATCTATGCAAAATCACAAATAGTTTCTCTCAGAAACGTTTTGGCCCTTTCAAATGCAAATTTCATCTTGGGATTTTTCTTTTACTTGTTCTGAAACACCCTTGTTATCAGAAATACTTCCTCCGGGTTCATACTGGGAAAGTCAGCTTGGGTTCAGACATAGTCCTGATTTCTTCTGGTGAGAGTGTACTGGATGAAATTTGCTTTCATGAATTTTCTAGGATTGAAATTCTTGAATGCAGTGGGCCTATCATTCGACTAGATTTTCTCAATTGTAGACCCATTCTTGGCATGGAAAATGTTGAGTCTTTCAAATTCTAAGGGCAACCTCTTATTATCGGGAAGACTGCAGTCAAAAGATTCAAATATTGTGAAGTATTTTGCATTGGGAGAGATGGGAATGTCCTAATAACCGTCATGAGGGGGTTCTACGTATGTGAGATAAGGCTTGTAATCGTCATCAAGTAATCTTCTGAGTAGATTGACCCAGGAGTTGATGAGGGATTCATCCATTGTAGTGTCAAAGTCGTTTTCCCTCCAGATTATCTCAGCAAATTTAGCTTATTTCCAATTAGTTTTCTTCTGTCTTGTCGTGGGTGAGTCAAAGGAGTGCTCGGATGACATATGAGAGGCTAAGGATTTCAGATGGGGGGAGTCACCGGTCGCTTGGGAGAGGGATGAGATTGTGGTGGTGGCTGATGGCTTGGACTCTTTTGAGGTGAGGGAACAGGTGTTTTCTTTTGTGGAGATGGTCGCGATGAAGGTTGTAGAGTAGCAACATTTTCTTGAATGATGGGATGTTGATGACTAAGATTTGTTTGGATGGGAGAGTTTTGATTTTCGTGCGGATGAGAATGTTGATGAGAGATGCGATCTAAGTCTTTGTCTTCACTTCCCCCCCCCCCCTCAGGAAGGAGCATTTGGTACTTCCTCAAGCCATTGTTGAAGACCATCAATCTTAGCACACACTTTGTTGAATTGAGCTTTGAGTGCATCAGCAAGTTGTTGATTGTTTGGAATTGCGGTGTTGAAAAGCAGTTTATGGATCCCCTTAATGAGTTGTAGAATTTCCTGGCCATGAAATTTGCATGATAAAGAACGAAGTAAGTTGTTGATGGTTGACTGCATGACTGAAATGGTGGAATCATACGCATTATAAGTTTCTTCGACAAGCTTCTTGGATTGATTTGATTTATCCGCAATTATCGATCAAACTTGGGACTTGATTGCGGATACCTCTGAGATGAGTCGCTCTGCAGTTGCTAAAAATCGTTGATGATCAGCTTTGCAGTTGGTATCTAGGGCTCGAATACCCATTTCAACTTTAAGAGAGATTCGTTCTACAACAAGACGTTCTCTGTGATGAGATTAAAACCTTAATCTTTGAAGATCGATTAGATCTTAAACAGGTAAGTAAATATAAAACAGCAAGAACACGAAAATAAAAACAAGGCAAGAGTGAATCAAACGTGTCGAATGATTAAAACAAAATCCTCAGAAGAGCTCGATTAAGAACACCAACTGTAGAGGATTGGTAGGTTACAAGAACGATAAAGAAATCTGTAAATACTATCGTTATACTCTAGATCAATCGTTCAATCATTAACATAATATGCATGCAAGCATATACTTATATATTAAACATAATGGGCTCTCGGTTGGACAGGCCCAAACCGGAATACAAATTAAATAAACAAATAGCAAAGGCCAAAGACGCAACCCTTGAACAAATCTTCAACCCAACAATCTCCCCCTTTGCATCAATTGGAGCGAGATCTTCACTTGTTACTTGGGCCAGCAGTGGAGGCAGGTACCTTCTTCTTCACGGTGTTAAACAGACGAGAGATAAGAGCCAGAATCGTCTACCTAAACCTGATGTACCACTGGATCATGTCATTGAAGTACTTAACATCATCCGCTGAATTCTCTTTACACCATCGAATGATCGATAACACATGCTCCAGACAAGCAGTGGTGTAAAGATGTTTGTCAGCTAAAGCGAAGAGACATTTCTGTCCTTCTGCTCTAGTGAACATAACCGAATTGCGTCTCGGGTCGATCTTGCCCATCTTCATCTGATTGAGATCACTGGCCGATCCCACAGGAGCTATCTTCGGTTTCTTCTTGAAGACAGTGGCAACCTCCTGATCCATTAGGGCTACCTCCATGATATAACAAACAATCATCCTCTTGATATGGTCTATAATCGGACCATATTCAGCTTCGTTTGTCAAGAGGATGTTATGCAAAACAATCCAATCATGAGGATTTAAGTTCGGTAGATCTGCCAGGGAGGTGTGATGTGCAGTTCTTGCAGATCCTCGAATCACCTTGAACCGAACGTTTATGAACCTTCCTTCGGTGTAAGGCTTCAGTACCCGAACGTTTACTATCTTCTGGGCGCTCCAAGTTAGATACTGAGGACGAGCAGCCTTCAGATAGAATTCGATGAGCTCCCTATCAAGCTCAGCGTTCGGATGAGGGACTTCAAAGATATTTGAGAAGGCGTGGAAGATAAACGCCTTTCGAGTCAGCGGCATGTCGAACTGCGAATCGACAGAATTATTGCAGTCGAATGAGATCACCGGCTCGAGCCATAAGATGTTGGGAGTGTCTATGGCCTCTTTGATCATGTGCTCCTGAATCCAGGCAGGGAAGAGAGTCTTCCTGCTCTCGAGGAGATCGTGGGCTTCCTTTTGCATGCGTTCGGCTTCTTCAGCCTCTCGCGCCACACGATTAACATCTTCATCAACATTGCGACTGTTTTTGCGTTTCAACATGTCAGCAATGGTTTCATCATCTTCATCATCATCTTCTTCCTCAGCTATGGTTTTCCCTTTATCCTTCACACCCGAACCCGAAGCTTGACCAGTCGGAGGTGGTTCGGTTGTGTGAGTAGCTTTGGAGGAAGGAGGTGGTTTCGATCCGGACTTCAACTCTTCTCCCCCTTGTTTCGGAGTGGACACGAAACTGGGTAAGCCTTTGATTTTGCTGAGAAGGTCCATGGCGGGAGAAAGCTTTTCAGCAAGGGTTCGCCTCACGGAATAGTTGAGAATTGGATCGTGTGCTTCTAGGATGTTTGATAAGGCAGCGTGGACATCCGAAACACATGTCTTGATGACCTCCCTTTCGAATCGAAGAGCTTCAAGATGTTGTTGAGAGTTTGATAGCTGAGTGCTCTTGACCTTTAGGGCGGTGGTTTTGCTTGACAGAACGTCAATTAAAGAGTTTTTAGCTGCGAGATCCTCCTGAAGCTTAGCGAGGCGCTCATTGATGGAGGCACGAAGGGCCGAGTTGTCGTCCCTTATTGATTGACGAAGGTTGGCAAACGAGGTCAACTCCGTTGAGACGAACTTTGCCAATTGCTGAACAATCGGTTCCAAAGTTGTCTTTGTAGAATCCGCACTCTCCTGTAATGACTTCAACAGAGAAGAGGCGTCTGAGAATAGTTTATCGACTTTTGCGGTCGCAGCCTCACACGCTTTGGTAGAGGCGTCTATGGCGGCAGTGGCTGAGGCTACCGAATCATGCTGAGCCCTGAAGAAGGCATCAACAATCTTCTGAAGAGCGGCTTCAGAGAGAGATGACTGTTGGTTGGAAGATGAGGCGAGAAGTAAGTCAACCTTCTCGTTAAGCTCCTTAAGATGCTTTTTTGTTACTGGAGCATCATCCTCTTCATCAATTTGAACCTGAAACGGACTATAGTAGACCGAATCGAAGGTCATGTTGTCGCCGCCAAGAAACGGGCTATCTCCATCAGAGGCATTATCTGGAGATGATGGGGGTGGCGAAGCTGGGGGTGTGTTTGAATGGGTAGGTGCAGGTGGAGTGTGGGGTGGGGTAGTTTCGGGTGGTGGTGGAGTATGGGTAGGTTCGGTTGTATGCTGGGTTTCGGTTTGAGGTGGTTCGGTTACAGGTGGTGTTTCGGTTGTAGTGGTATGAACCCCCGTATCAGATACGTTGGTTGTAACCTTTGTAGTGGTTGTGGTGGTATCTGTGAAAATGGGTGGTGGTATAGGGAAAGAGGTTGGAGGAATAGTGGTAGTGGGGATTATGGTCGGAATGGAAGTAGGGATAGTTTGAGTGGGTGAAGGGATGGGAGAGTTGTGGATTTCCATATCTGGGGTAGGTGATCGGGGTGGGGTGTTGCCTCTTTGAGGGGTTTCGCCTCCTTGAGAGCCGTCCAAACCCGAACTCTCGCCTTCAGAGTCACTTGAAGAAGAGGGAATAACAAGCTTGCGCTTCGGTTGAGTCTTCCTCCTCTTCGGCTGTGGGGACTGTGCAGCTTTTGTCTGTTTTCTCTTCTTGGGAGAAGGACCCTTAGGAGCTTTGGTCGCTTGCTTCCCTTTGTCCGCCTTTTTGCCCCTTGGCACCGGTTTGTCAGCATCGTGGATGGACTTCAGCATTTCCGGTGTAAGTTCCCTAGGTCCAGTTGCCCTGAACTCCTTGATCGTCCAGATTAGCCTACTATCAGAGGGAACGTCGCCATACATTGTCTCCGGGAGAGAGCCAATGAACGAGAATTTAGATGCATCAGAGACGATGATCTTCTTGGTATGAAACGTACCGATTGAAGACATCGATGCACCAGCAGCAGTGGGAATATCAAATTTGTCCATCGCCCACTTTGTGATTAAAATCCAGAACCGGGCAAGCGACACCTCAGAGTGTCGTGATGAAGAAGAAAGGCTCTGGATGAGCTGTTGCCAGAGGACCAACCCAAAATCCAAGTTGATCCCGTTGTAGACTGCATACATGATCGACAAGAAAAGTCGACTAGCACCGTCGGATCCTGAGCTCCGTTCCGACAAGCCCTTGAAGAGGACTGTGAACATGCCGTTCCACTGTGGCGGCAAGCAAGATTTCTTGAACTTTGCGACGGAGGTGAGGACCTCCGTGTACCCCATATTGTAAAAGATGTTATACAGATACCCAACCGGAATCGTCTCCGGATTAATTCTCGATGGGTCAACAGCCAACCCTAGCAATGTGCAGAAACGTTGTCGAGAAATGGAGGTCTTGTGATCGGCAACCTCGAAGAACACCCGCTCGACTGCTTTATCGTAATAGGCAGTCGCATAAACCTGCGAGAGAGTCGTCATGGGCACAGACTCAATCCTGGAGAGAGCCAAAGCGATTTGGGAGTACTTCAGGCACTCGATGATCGGCGACATGTAGGAGTCGTACGCCAGAGGGTTGAGGTCGATCACCAGGCATTGTTGCGGACGAATAGGAAGGATTTGTGAGGTAGCATGGACTGAGGATGATTCCGCCATTGTTGAAGGTAGTTGAAGTAGAAGATGAACAGTGAAGCTTTTGGGAGTTTTTGCTCTCTTGAAAATCCGGAAGCAGTAAAAAGGTAAATGAGAGTGTAGACTGCCTTTTATAGTGAGGGAATGGAGAGAGAAAAATCGTTTCAAATCTTCTATGCGATGATCACGTAGGAGAGAGAGTGTCAGATTCCTAGGATCATGCCACCCAACAAGCGCCATTTCAAAAAAAAACCGTTTCAAATCCTCACGCGCCTTTAAGTGCCAGAGGGATGTCGCTTGGATTTCGCACACGCGTCCATGATGTCAGTAAAAGTATGGGCGTTTCAAATCCACACGCGCCCCAGTTTTACCGTCGTTTGAAATTCAATCCTTTTAACTCCCGCCGAGTCAGCAACCTTTCGTCTTATCGTTTTAAACGGCATCTTTTGAAAAACTGCCCACGTGGATGATTTTTGACCACGTCTTAATTATTAACCACCAATGCAATAAATCATCCTGAAATTAATTAGTAACGGAATTTTGGAAAATCAAAGATTTTCGTGCTAAGAGTGTAAAAAGAAAAGAAATAAAGCAACTCTTTTTAGGAATGACTGTGATGTCAATAATGACACGAAACTGATGATCACGGGCACGAATCTCTTCCTTCAAGGTCAAGAGAGACCTTAAAGTGTTAATGTGGATTCCCGTTGAATTGCGATCAATCACTTTTTAAGAAATGTTGAAAGGCTTCTTTTAATTAGGCTACTTTAGGGTGGCTTTCGCTTTGATGCAACAGTTCTAATCTTGAAATAAGAAAGAAAGTGATCAAAGTACTTGTGAGACCGGTATAGTCTGTTGAACAAGTAGGTAAGAATTTATTTTAAATTGGCTTGGAAAAATATAAAATCTCAGATGAAAAAATTAAAAACTGGATTCCAAGGGAAGAAATGTTATGGTGTTTAACAATTTCATAGGAATCACACAAAAGAAAATTTGAGATTTCATGAAGGTACATTCGTCAATTCTTTGGTGAAAACTTGAGCAAATTAATTGTTCATCGTCAATTCAGATTTGGTGTTGAATTTTGGGTTTCACTCAGCTCGTAGTGGCACGAAACTAAGATTATAAACACAGATGTTGTGTAACCGTAAACCTCAGTGGTAATTTCTGAGAGTCTCAAGGGTTACGTTGATGAAACGAATGTAATGGAGAAGTGTAATGGAGATGGTATAAGATGATAAAGTACCTCTGCTGCGAAAAGAAGGACCAAGCAGGAAACTCTTAACTCATGTGAGAAGAGAGTGAGGTAGCTCACGATTAGAATAAATGTGTTAGCCTTATTGGGAAGACAAGGTTTGTTTATACCAGGTCATGAAGGCTATTATTCAAAATCTTATGAGGCTTGGGACACATACAGCAGCATGCTTCTAGGGACACTTAAGTAATCCAACAAATATACCCCCATAAACGAATGAACACACAAACAAAATTAAAAGAGAAAGATATTTTTGGAGTTTTTGAGATATATTAAAAAAATAAAAGAAAAAAAATAGTAAGAAAAAAATAAGTAATAAAAAAATAAGACTTAGAAAGAGTAAAAAAAACTTTGGAAAAATTTGAAAAACCGAACCCGAGCGTTCGGTTGGTTTCGGTTCCAGAAAATTTTGAAAAACCGAACCCGAGCGTTCGGTTGGTTTCGGTTCCAGAAAATTTTGAAAAACCGAACCCGAGCGTTCGGTTGGTTTCGGTTCCAGAAAATTTTGAAAAACCGAACCCGAGCGTTCGGTTGGTTTCGGATCCAGAAAATTTTGAAAAACCGAACCCGAGTCATTCGGTTGGTTTCGGTTCAACAAAATTTTGAAAAACCGAACCCGAACCTTCGGTTGGTTTCGGTTCAACAAAATTTTGAAAAACCGAACCCGAACCTTCGGTAGGTTTCGGTTTTGGAAAATTTTGAGAAACCAAGGAATTTAGATATGCAATTGGAAAATGCTTTCAACACAAAAAAAAATTGTACAAGAAATATACAACAAAGAAAAACTACCTTTGAAGTGATGAGCGAGTCAGATGGTTTAACCGAACCCGAACGTTCGGTTGGGTTCACTTCTTACGTTTGAGGTTGAGAGGTAGAGTGAGGTACTGACTCTGATTCCATCATACCTAGCCCTTGCAGTATTCTGTTGAATGATGCTTCAGGAAGAGCTTTGGTAAAGACGTCAGCCAGTTGATCAGTGGTTCTTACGAAGTGAACTTCGACGTTTCCATCTTCCACGTGATCTTTGATGAAGTGATACCTCAGTGCTATGTGTTTGGTTTTAGAGTGTTGCACTAGGTTATGACAGATCCTAATTGCACTTTCAGAGTCACAATATAGTGGGATCTTCTTCATATTGAGTCCATAGTCTCGAAGTTGACTCCGGATCCAAATCACTTGTGAGGTGCAGGATGCAGCGGCTATGTATTCTGCTTCGGCAGTAGACAACGACACTCACGTTTGTTTCTTGGATTGCCAGCTTACCAACTTCCCGTCAAGGAATTGACAGCCACCAGTGGTGCTTTTTCTGTCGAGTCCACATCCTCCAAGGTCAGCATCTGAATAGGCTTGAACGAAAAAGCCTGAGTTGGAAGGATACCGTAGACCTAAGGAGGTGGTTCGCTTGAGATAGCGTAAAATGTTCTTCACTGCAAGCATGTGAGGTTCGCGTGGGTTTGCCTGAAATCGAGCACAATAACACACAGAAAACATGATGTCAGGCCTGCTAGCAGTAAGATACATTAGTGAGCCTATCATTTGACGATAGAGCGTGATATCGACAGCCGGTTTGTCTAGGGATGGAGTTAGCTTGGTGCCGAATGCCATTGGGACTTTGACTTTGGAGTCTCCCATCATACCAAACTTTGCTAGGAGAGTCTTCGTGTAAGCTTCCTGATTGATAAAAATGCCTTCGGGTCCCTTTCTAATATTTAAACCAAGGAAAAAGTTAATAGGACCCATTGAGCTCATTTCAAATTTAGTCTCCATCAACTTTCTGAATTCAGCTGTTGGGCTGGGATTCGTAGAGCCAAAGATGATGTCATCGACATAAATTTGAACTATCATAAGGTGGTTACCTTCCTTTTTGTGAAAGAAGGTTGGGTCAACCGAACCTTGTTTGAATTTAGACATCTTTAAGAATTTAGTTAGCGTTTCATACCAGGCTCTCGGAGCTTGTTTAAGGCCATACACAGCTTTATCCAGAATATAGCAATGGTTTGGATACTTTTCGTTCACGAAGCCAGGAGGTTGCTCCACATACACCGTTTCTTCTAGTTCTCCATTAAGAAATGCACACTTGACGTCCATTTGGAAAACTTCAAAGTTTTTGTGGGCAACATAAGCAAGAAATATTCTTACAGATTCCAGCCTAGCTACAGGAGCAAAAGTCTCTTCATAATCAATTCCTTCCACCTGACAGTATCCCTTTACTACCAGACGAGCTTTGTTCCTTATAACATTCCCTTCCTTGTCCATTTTGTTCCTAAAGACCCATTTGAGACCAACAATCGAAGCATCTGGAGGAGTTGGAATGAGGCGCCAGACTTTGTTCCTTTCAAATTCGTTCAGTTCGTCTTGCATTGCTTGAACCCAATCAGAGTGATCGAGGGCAGCGTTAACTGTCTTCGGTTCAACTTTTGATACGAATGAGTTAAACATACAAAACTCAACCTTTGAAAATAAGGATGTCTGTTTTGCCTTCAGTTGTGATCGGGTCAGAACCTTTTCAGAGACATCACCAACCACTTGAGAGATAGGATGATCTCTGGTCCATTTGGTAAGAGGAGGATAATTCGGATCAAAGGTTGGGTCTAGTTCAGCATTGATCATTTCTTCTGGCTCGGATTGGCTATCGTAGTCAAGCGTCATATCATCATGCTCCCCCTCGATTGATGAGCTTTGAGAAACTTGAGGTTCAGGTGTTTCTTGTGATGCTGGACTTGTAGGCGTTGATGCACCTTCGGTTGGAGAAGCACTTTCAGTTAGAGATGTAGAGCTTGACTCCCCCTCGACATGTGAGCTTGGCTCCCCATCGACTTGTGAGCTTCGCTCCCCCTCGAATGAAGCATCGTTGGATGGAGGTTCATCAGAGGTCGATCCTCCTTCATTCATTCTCCTGGCAGCTTCTTTGACAATTTGCTTCATGTGGTCTACCTTGTTGTCTGCTGCACCTGCTTCTGAGAGAGAAGCTTTCTTTAGTTCGGCAAAGAGCTCCAGAAATTTCTCGTATAGATTAGCGATCGAGACTGTGACTTGGCCAGTTTGAGGAAAGATTTCCCCAGCGGTGTCTTCATTGGCTTGTAGCTTTTTGACATAGCTATCGTCAAAGGTCACGTAATATGTCTCTTCAATTTTTCTCGAACGCTTGTTTAGGACTCTGTATGCCTTGGATGTGAGAGAGTAGCCCAGAAAGATTCCCTCGTTGGCTTTGACATCGAACTTGTTGCGGTGTTCTTTAGAATTAAAGATGAAACACCGTGAGCCGAACACATGGAAAAATTTCACATTGGGCTTTCTGTTGTTTAGTATCTCATAAGGTGTGAGCGTGAATCGCTTGTTGAGATAAGACCTGTTATGTGTAAAACAAGTAGCAGAAATAGCATCAGCCCAAAAATAAAGAGGTAAGGAAGCGAAACTTAGCATAGTTCGGGCAGCTTCACACAAAGATTGGTTTCGTCTTTCGACAATTCCGTTCTGTTGAGATGTGTAGGGAGTTGAGAAGTTGTGACTTATTCCCTTTTTTGCTAGAAATTCTTCAAACTCCCTATTCTTGAATTCCAGACCATTGTCACTCCTGATGTTGCGAACGACCTTTTTGAGCTGTACTTCAATCTGCTTGATAAACATTTTCAGCTTATGAGTCGCTTCAGATTTGAGCTTTAGAAAGAACACCCATGTAAATTGTGAAAAGTCATCAACAATAACAAGAATATACTTGCTACCACCGATGCTTTCGATAGATGAAGGACCACACAAATCAATATGAAGTAATTCGAGTGGTTCAACAACTTTTGTGTTAATTACAGATGGATGACTTTGACGACTCTACTTCCCCATTTCGCATGCAGCACACAAATGATCTCTGTCGAACTTGAGCAATGGAAGACCCCTAACATGACCTCCAGTGACAAGTCGGTTGATATCTTTAAAGTTGAGATGAGTCTTCGGTGCCACAACCAGCTTTCGTCAGATTGAGCTTTTGATAACAAGCATATAGCTGGGTTTCCTTTGATGGGTTTAAGGTTTAGAGGAAACATTTCACCCTTTCGCTCCGACTTGAGAATTACTTTCTTTGTCTTTTTCTCAATAATTTCAGAACCTTCATCGTCGAATGAGACTTTGAGACCTGTACCTCCAACAAGCTGAGATACACTGATGAGGTTGTGTTGCAGTCCTTCCACATAAGCCACCTTCCTTATAGTAAAGTCACCATTTGATATCATCCCGTATCCCTTTATGGTGCCGAAAGAATTGTTTCCAAACTTGACATTGCCACCATTTGCAAGAGACCTGTATTCTCTGAGCTCCTCTTTCCTCCCTGTCATGTGACGTGAGCAACCACTATCGATGTACCATTCTTCGTCGAACTGGTCGTCACTTATAACCTGCAAAAATTAAGCAGATTTAGGAACCCAAAGTTTCTTGGGTCCACGTGAGCTTTTCATGGGAACAGGAACAGTAAGAGAGATGTCAACAAGATATGTTCGTTTTATAAGTGTTGTTTCATCTTTCTTTTTAATGGTAAAGACTTTTATTTTATTAGAATTAGGTGCGTTCGGTTTAGACTTTGGTTTGGATTCATTAACTTTCTGTTTGCCTTTTTGTTCAGCTAACGAATGAGATTTTTGAGAACGAACAGAATTAGCTTTAGAGCAAGATGGAGATGAATTGGAAGAATTAGAAGAATTAGTTGAATGAGAAGGAGTGGACTTAGATTGAGATGACTTCTTGGCTGGAGACTCTAGGTGACCCTTTTGCTTTTGATCATTGGAGGGACTGACCTTAGAGTTTTGATCTCTTTCGACTTCAGAACCGAACCTTTGCTTTCAGTTGGAATCGTTCTTTGAACCGAACCTTTGCTTTCGGTTGAAGTCATTCTCAGAACCGAACCATTGCTTTCGGTTGGTATTCTCTTGCGAACCGAACCTTGGCTTTCGGTTGGTATTCTCTTGTGAACCGAACCTTGGCTTTCGGTTGTTGTGGCTCTCAGGCTTTTCGACAGGATTGTTCTCAAACTTCAGATTCTTGTCTTGATGGGAGAAGTATGCATTCTGGGATTGCCAGAATTGTTTCCTTTCAGAGAGATTCTTCCTGTATCTCTGGTTCCTTTCACGTTTCTTATTTCTCATCTGCTTCGGTTGATGATGAATATTAGCTTTCAATTTCGGTTTCTCCTTGGCTGGTTCATTTTGAACTGTAGGAGTTTCACTTTGAACCGAGGAAGTAGAGGGAACGTCTTCTCTTGCCGAACTTTCATTCTCCTGAGGAATGTCTTTCGTACCACTGGTGCTTGGCTCATCGAAATTATCTGGCTTATTCAAGGGTCCAGGTATGTATCTACCTTTACTCATCCAAGAGGTTCTTTCAGATAAGCCCACCGTTTCGTTTGCATTATATATTGGTGCTAACCAGAAGTACTCATCACAACCATCAGCATTGTCTTCGTTTACAATAGTTGTGAGTTTAGCCGTCTGATGTTCGGTTACTCCAGTGACCTTGTATACTTGATTTGGAGTGGTCCTGACCTTTTGATATACAACTGCTTTCTCTGATAAGATCGGGGACTTTTGCTGGGACAATCGAGCGAACTCCACAGAATTTTCAGAAATTAAATTTTTGTGGTTTTCAGGTTCGCTTTTTACAAATTCTGAGCAGTCAAGCGTGTCTTCTACAGAAATTTCACTCATGTTGTCGTCCTCGTTAAGCTCAGATGCATTTTCAACATCTATTCTGTTTTCTGAGCTCAAGTTGGCGTTTAAAGAGTCAAATTTTTGTATGGTTTCGGTTCTCAGTTTAAGTCTATCATTTTCATCCAAAAGGTTTTTAAGCATGTCCTTGTGGTCCTTGGATTTAATGAAGGACTCAATTTTGTCCAGTCCATACATGTAGGTTGGATTGACATCATCAGATGATATCACACTCTCACAGTTATAAGCTTCGGCATCAATTTCATCCTCCTTAAACTCAAGGAAGGGCAAAATCATGCGATGGATCTTTTGGCCTATTTCACAGTCCAAGTGAAGCTAAGTAATATTAGAATAAAGACGTTTTGCAATTAAACAAAAAACATTCCGCTGTTTTAACAACTTTAAATTGTCTCTTTGTAAATAAATGTTTTCGTCTTTAATTTTAACTAATTCAGACTCCTTCAACTCGATCCACATGCGCCGCTCCTCACTCTTCGAGGACACCCTGCTTAATTGATCAGTTAGGTTAGAATTGGTGACTCGAGTTAGAGTTAAGCTACTATCTAGATGAGAAATTCTTGTATTAGCATTTTTTAGTTCTTTCTCATATGAGGATTGTGGTACTTTAAATGACATGAAAACCGATTGTACCTTCTTTATCAATTCATCAAGCTCATTGAACTGCTGGCTTAGTGGTTTGGTCGTAAAGCACATGTCCTCCTGCCCCTTCGGTTCATTGCTTCCACCATCAGTGTTGTATCCCCTCATCTGAGATACATCAGACACCATGAAGCATCTTCCTCCACTGCTCTCCTCCTTTGCCACATAAGCCTTTCCATGAGTAGGCTTCCTCACTTCATCGTCTTCTGAGTCGGTAGACCAAACTTCCACGCTACCAAACTCGTCATCAGCAACCGAACCCTGCACAATAAGAGCATTCATGGAAGGGTTAGCAGTAGACTTCTTCTTTCTCATCTCATCGAGCCTTTTCTGTAGCACAACTTCCTCATCCTTTTCATCATCCTTTTCAGCCATCTTCTTAAGGACACAATCTTTAGCATAGTGGTTTTTCCCACCACAGTAGTAACAGCTTACTCCAGAATCACCATCTGCCTTCGGTTCCTTCTTGGGCTCTTCAACCTTCGGTTCATTGTTAACTTTTTCTGAACTATAACTCCCCTGCCAGTTTCGGTTTTTATTGCTGGGGAATCTCTTCTTTATGAACCTCTTGGGGTTAAACACCATCATAGCATAATCCTCAGACGTGAGGTCATACTCCTCCAAGTTAAGGTCTTCATCCTCCATCACAGCTTTACTTTTTGACAGGAGGGCCAGCGAACCAAGGCTTGAAACAACGTTCTTCTCCTGCAGTACAATCTTCTCCTGGGACTTGAGAATACCCACCAGTTTCGCCAAAGAATATGATTTAAATTGCTCATGGGCTTTGACTGTAGACACCACTGCTCTCCATTCAGACCTAAGACCATTTAAGAATGTAACCTTCTGCTCGATAAGCTTCCTTTCGATGTCATGTTTGATCATCCTGCTGAGAGATGATTGAAGCGATCGAACGTCTGGGTCACTGTTTCTTCGGCTCCTTGCTTGAATTCTCCAAACTCAGATAAAAGCAAGGTTTGGATAGAATGTTCAAGATCCTCGTCTGTAGAATACAGTTCGCGAAGTCTATCCCAAACTTCCTTTGCCGTCGTGCATGAGCTGACCAACCTGAAGGTGTCGGACTGAAGGGCGAATCTGATCAACCTTAATGCCTTGATATTGCACTGGAATTTATCCTTTTCATCTTGCGCAATATCTTTAACATCCTTCAACAGGTCATTGTACTCCTTTTGAGTTTTGATAATCCTTGACGTTGCAGAGTGAGAAAAAGGTCCATTAATGATTGCTTCCCATATGAGGTATCCATTGTCCTCAGATCCTATAACGTAGTCTTCGAAGTGATGCGCCCAGACTTCATAATCATGGGTATATAGGATTGGAATCTTCATGGTTGAACCGATGTTGTTGGAAATATTGATGGGGTTTGATTGCGACAGTCCATTATGATCGAAAAACCTGTTTAAAGATCAGACTTGTAATAAATCAGATTTGGGCAAAACAATAAATATCAAGATACGTCAATAATGAGATGACGGCTCAATAAATATCAATGATTGCGGAAAAACCCTAATTGAAACCTTTTCACAGAAAAGATGTGTATCGATTACACAGCCTCCGGCTCTGATACCAATTGATGAGATTAAAACCTTAATCTTTGAAGATCGATTAGATCTTAAACAAGTAAGTAAATATAAAACAGCAAGAACACGAAAATAAAAACAAGGCAAGAGTGAATCAAACGTGTCGAATGATTAAAACAAAATCCTCAGAAGAGCTCGATTAAGAACATCAATTGTAGAGGATTGGTAGGTTACAAGAACGATAAAGAAATCTGTAAATACTATCGTTATACTCTAGATCAATCGTTCAATCATTAACCTAATATGCATGCAAGCATATACTTATATATTAAACATAATGGGCTCTCGGTTGGACAGGCCCAAACCGGAATACAAATTAAATAAACAAATAGCCGAGCCCAAAGACGCAACCCTTGAACAAATCTTCAACCCAACACTCTGGCTTCAAGTTGTTCGACGCGATCAATGAGGGACTACGGTCCAGGCAAGTCCTCCGATTGCAGTTGAGAAGATTTCACAGCAACTAAGATCTGATCCACTTTGTCTTGTCAATGAGAGACCGTAGTATCTGTCCGGTCACGCATTTGGCTAGAGGTGGGTTTTATTTTTCTTTTCTTGAGAACAAGAATTGGTATTGAGTCACTATAAGACTCATCAACTATATTCACTACAGGAAAGGGATTGGATTCATCATCTGAAGACACAACATGTCTTAGTTTTTGTTTCTTGATGCTTTACTTTTCATGGATGTTTCACCCCTTTTGGGTGTTACATCTTTCCTTGTCTTGCTGTGGGGGCCTTTCTTGGATTTAACTAGCTGTTTGAGCCTTTTGGCTAAAGGAAGATTGGATAAGGTAGTAGAAGATACAGCTATGGAACGCTCTTGTTGATTGGGTGCTGTCAAGGCTAATATGTTCTGACTGGGTAAAGGCAGGGTAGAAAGGTATGGGTCAATACCTTCCGTAGCCTCTATATGATCTGTGACTTCTTTGGTCTCAAGTCCAATAGTAGCCAAAATGTGAATGGGTAAGAATCTAATAGGTCCAAAAATAGGTTGATCTTTAGAAGGTACGTACTTTTTAAGATCGTGAGTAACGAAGAAGTTGATGTTGTTTCCCATGTTGATCTTGGCGGCATGATGAAGATCGAAGATGCAGAGAGGCCAGAACCTTGAAAAAGTGAGCTCGGTTGGGTTTTCCTTTGGAGTATTCTTAGGGATGTATTGGAGAAAATCATCCCATAGGATTTAACCGTAGTTGACATCGTTGCCCGTGAAGATGCTCCAAACTAACTCGAGTAATTTGAGGCCAATGTTGTTAGTGCCTACAGTTCTCCCTGATAGACTGCGGATCACAAAATGGCACACGAACTGCCATACCGCAAGGAGTTGATTCTTCTTGAACTCGCCAATGCCCTTGATCTTCTTCTGGTATCCCATCCGGTAAAGTGTAGAGATGATGTCTGTCACACTTGGTGAGATGAATTTGGTAGCGGGATGCACCAACATATTGACTGCCGTGAGAAACTTGTCCTTGTTCAAGATGACTAAATTTTCATCCATCAAGTTCAGATGAACTTCTTGTAGATTGTTGAGGGGTCGATATGTTGAAAAAGCACATTTGAACAAGGTCGAGATGGGAACAACATCAGTGAATCAGTTGAATGGTCCAAATAGTGGATGATTGCAGATGAACTTGATCATGAGACGGATGGAGTCATTGTAAGCAGAATGATCATCAAATACTGCCCTAAAATTTCTAGATGTAATTGAAGGCGATTGGTTCCTTGTAGCAGAGTTGAAACCAGTCGGTTGAACAGATGCTGAAGCTTTCGATTGTTTCCTTGTAGAAATTTGAAGAACTTGTAGAAATTTTTTTTGAAGTGCAACAGGGTGAAGAAGATGAAGTTCGTCTTAGAGGGTTCAAAAAGCATAAAGCTTTCTTAGGGAAGAAAAGAGGATTTATATGGGGGCGAATCTTAAAAAAATTGTTTTTACCCTAAAGAAAGCGATTAAAGGTAAAAACTTTTATTTAATTAAGAAAATCATTATCAGCCACAAAAGCATTAACTGAAAAAAGAAGTTATTTTACAAAAATGTAGCATTTAATGAAATGTCAGGCCTAAAGTCCCACGTCTGAAAAACATGTGGTGAGGGGCGATAGTCCGTTGAATAGAGGTGGAATTTGTAACAGATTTGACATTTTGAGGTAAGGGGAAAAGACAGTTTAAAGAAAGATATTTCTTAAAAAGATTTCGTTTATGGGAAACTGTTTTATTTTGGCATCACACATAAAATAGGTCTAACAAAACATTTATTTGAAAAGAAGAACTGAAACGATACTGTGTTACACAACGAATGTTTTGATAATGATTTTCTTATTTATTGAAGGATCATTAAATAACAAACAATGTTTCACGAATTTATGAAGTAGTTGAGAGTTCAATCAATGTGATTACGGATTGATTACTCATTGCGGATTAGGACATCATTGTGGATGGGTTTATTCTTGCGGTAGATAGGTAAGTGGCTGCAGTAGAAGGAACTGAGAGAAACAGTTGAACAAAATCAGAAATAACAAACAATAAGGAGCTTGGAAATATAGGTACCATATGGAATTGTGGTACATAACATATAATGTGGCGCATAAGATGTATTGCGGTACATAAAGTATACTACAACTAATGTATGATAGATATATTTAACTAGGACCGCAATGTTGTCCAAGTATGGTCTGCAGTACCTATCAATTCAAAAAGAATTGTGGGTCCTAATTCATCATTCCTAACATTTGTAATAAATTGTTGAGTTTTGTAGAATTGAGTGCCTTTGTGAATACATCAACAATCTCTTCATGAGTTTTAACAAAAATTAGATCAATGTTACCTTTCAGAATGTGGTCTTTAATGAAGTGATATTGTAGTTCAATATACTTCGTCTTAGAGTGATGAATAGGATTATGGGAGATTGTTATAGCACTCTCTGAGTCACAGTAAATCGGTATCCACAACATCATGTATCCGTAGTCCATAAGTTGAGTTTTTATCCACAAGACTTGTGAACAACAGCTAGTTGCGGTCACATATTCAACTTCTGCGGTAGATAGTGAGACACAACTTTGTTTCCTTGATGACCAGCAGACGAGTCTTCCACCCATAAATTGACATCCACATGTGGTACTTTTTCGATCCAATCTACATCCAGCATGATCTGCATCAGTGAACACTTGTAGGCTAAAGTCGTTCCATGCGGATACCAGAGGCCAAGAGCTTTGCTGCCCTTTAAGTATTTGAGAATCTACTTAGCTGCAGTCGGATGTGATACTTTCAGATCGGCCTGGTACCTTGCACAAATGCCTGTTGCAAAGACAATATATGGTCTACTTGCAGTGAGGTACATCAACGAGCCAATTATTTCTCTGTAAGTTTTATGGTCTACTGATTCTCCGGAAGGATCATCTGATATCTTATATCAAAAGGTCATACGAACCTTGGTTGAGGAACAGTTATCCATTGAGTATTTCTTCAGCAGTTTAGAGGTGTATTTCTCTTGATGAATGAATATCCCTTGAGGAACCTGTTTTATTTGAAGTCCTAGAAAGAAGTTAATTTCTCTGTTCATGCTCATTTGAAATTTGTTGGTCATGAGCCTTGCAAATTCATCCACCATCCCCTGATCTATAGATCCTAAGACGATATCATCCACATATATTTGCACAAGCATAAGGTGATTACTGCTCGCTTTTCTAAATAAAGTGGGATCAATCACTCCTCTTTTTTATCCGGAAGTGACAAGAAACTTTGATAGAGTTTCATAGCATGCCCTTGGTGCTTGCTTTAGACCATAAACTACTTTCTCAAGCTTTTAGCAGTTATTTGGGAATTCATGACATTCGAAGCCTGGAGGTTGTTGAAGATAAACCTCCTCTTTTAATTCACTATTTAAGAAAGCACTTGTTACATCCATTTGATGTACTTTGATATTTTTGTGAGCTGCATACGCTAAGAAGCTGCGTATGGCCTCCATTCTGGCAAAAGGAGGGTATATTTCGTTGTAATCAACACCTTCAAGTTGACTATACCCCTTGGCAACTAGTCTTGCCTTGTTCCTGATGACCGCACCGGATTCATCCAACTTATTCTTGTACACCCATCTAGTACCAACAATAGTGTGACCTTGCGGTTTTGGAACGACTTGCCACACCTTGTTTCTTTCAAATTCTGCCAGCTCTTCTTTCATTGCTTCTATCCATTCGGGCTCCATTAAAGCTTCTTTGATTTTCTGGGGCTCGACCGAGGACATAAACTTTGCATAGCGATAGTGATTAGATAAATCTTTTGAAGATCGAGTTTGGATGCCTGCTGATGGGTTTTCGATGATTTGACCCAGTGGGTGGTCTTTCCTGCATATGTGTAGATGGGTTTTTAGATGGTCAACGGTTGCAGTAAAAGGAATGTCTTGAATACCGGAAGACTCTGCAGTTGGAAACGGCAGTCCCCCTGGACATGAGAGCAGCCATCAGAATTATCTTGGACTGTTGGAGCGTGATCAGCATTTTCTTAAGCAATAAGAAGAGGTTCCCCCTGGATTGCAGATGGGAGTTCCCCTTGAATCTGAGAAGGTTCCCCCTGGATTGCAGATGAGAGTGTGATAACCCTTGGGTCGGTTCTTGTATCGATGTTCCCTATATTTTCATCATCTGAGTCCAAAGAGACATTTGAGGGCTGAGATCCTTTATGGAGAGGAACTAGAGCTACATATTCAAGTACTGGAACCTTGATGGTTGTCGCCTGACCCAGAGATGAACTTTCCCCCTCAACCGACAAGGTGGAAGTATTGAGTGATACTTCATCTGAGAGAGTAGGACCAGAGACTTCGACATGCTGTTGTTGAGCTTCCGGGGACACACAAACTTGGGATAGCTTAGCAGTCTCTATGGGGTCAAATAAATCATCATAGTTTACTTCAACTAAGTCTGATGGATCCAAAGAGGCAGGAATATCACTTTCTAGGATTTCTTTGGTTTTGATTGATGGAGCAGTGTTGCGTATGTAATAGTCATCGAATTTGACGTTGAAGCTTTCGACTATGAGTCTTGTGCGTCTAATGAGAACACTATAGGCTACCTTGTTTCTTGAGTATCCAAGAAAGAGGCCTTCATCAGACTTAGGTTCAAACTTGTTACGATGGTCTTTGTTGTTGATCATAAAACATCTGCACCCAAAGACGTGGAAGAATCGGACATTTGGTTTACGGTTGTTAAGGCCCTCATACGGAGTTTTGTTGAGACGCTTGCACACAATGCTTCGGTTCTGCACAAAGCATGTTGTGGCCACTGCTTCAGCCCAGAAGTAAAGAGGAAGATTTGCAAAGTTGAGCAATGATTTGGATGCTTCCACCAGAGTTTTGTTTCTTCGCTCTACTACTCCATTCTGCTGTAATGTGTATGGAGCTGAAAAGTTGTGACTGATACCCTTTAAAACCAAGAAATTGTTTAAGAGATGATTGGTGAACTCGGTTCCATTATCATTATGGATGCGACGTACTAGCAACTTGATATGCAGATCGATCTGCTTGATAAAACTGATCAGCACCTGGGGTAACTGATTATTATCTAGTTGATGCATGAGCCGAGGTTGCAGGGACAGGTTTCATGTCAACTTTTAGGCCTAGTCCTGGGTATTTGTGAATTATTGGATTATGGTGAGATTTAGAAAAGTTACGATGTTTTTGAGAAGAACGAGATTTGACATGAGATGAGCCTTTTTGACAACAACATAGATATGCAAGAATTTTGTCATTTACCCTGACACTTTGCTTGGTCAACGATCTGGGTGAAGAAGTAGGCTTGTGACTAGTTCGAGAGAAGTGAGATATGACCGTGGTGTTGTTGGAATTTGAAAAAGTACGTTTTGCAAGAGTGGGAGCACGTGTAGATCTCTTGGAAAGCGATTTCATAAAACTTTGATGTGATTTCAAAAGTGTTGGAGTTGGTAAAATCCTCTTCCATTTTTGGTCATCTGAAGAACAAATTTGAAAACCATTGCTTCGAAAAAGACTTTACTTTCTTTTGGGTTGTTTCAGATGTTTTTGAAATGGTTTTAGAAACTATACATTCCCTTTTGTTTTTTTCTTGATTGAAGAAGTTTTTGACAAGTAATTTGAGAAAACAAGCCTTTTTTGACTCTTAGATTTTGGAATTTTGACTTGTTTTTTATTTTTTGAAAAGATTTCTCGGTTTTTGCTATGGGATTGAATTTCCTCTTTGAAATCCGTTTTAGCCTAGGTTTTTGGAGAACCATAGTCATTGATGTTCAGCTACGGTATCTTGGAAACCTTTGATCTTTTTTTAAAACGAGGAATCGATTCATCCGAACTAGAGGATTCAATGTTTTGGGAGCATTTACCCACTTCAAAGTTTTCTATGGGTAATTCATTATGAATTGGTTGAATGGACATAGTGCTCTTGACTATTGTTTATGGTAAGGAAGATTGGACTATCATAGAGTAAGTTTGAGTTGACACTGTTGTGGGACACTTCATGATAGGTAGATGGATAGACTGTGGTGCATGACTGCAATGAGAGACAATACGGTCTAAGGGCAGAGTTGGAAATTCTTTAGGTCCTTCCACAATAATTTCCTCATCAGCGACTGATGAAGTCTGAGAATTGGGATAGATTGTGCCACTAATAGGAGTTTGATCACTTGAGTGACCCGAAAATTCAGGCAAAATTTTCTCAATGTCACAATTGTTACTCAGATTATGAAGTCTAGCGAAGTGAGCTCTGATGTCTTCAGGAAAGGTTTCGTCATTGACTGGGAAATGGAATTCTCGGTTAGGAGGGACATAGACATGGTCCTTGTTAAATCGGGGTGATGAGTCCTTTACGGTAGAGTACCCATTGGACCAACCCCAATTGTATGTGTTGTCCACGATTCCATTATTTACAAGGTTCTCAATAGCTTCACTTTCACTAAAGAGTTTTTCTATTAAAAGATTTCAATGTAGAATTTCACTCTGAGCTAAATCTCTTTGGTTCAAAGCTATTTCTAACTGTGTTTCACTCAACATTCTTGCATCTTTCTCTAACATTGAGTCTTTTTCTAACATAGCTACTTTGAGTCTTTTGTCATCCAGTCATCCTGTTACGTGAAACATCTCTTGGGATGCTATGTTCTTCTCATCTAGATCTTTGTTATAGTCTGTAAGGACGGCAACACATGTGTCATGAAGATCGACTATGAATGGTTGACAATCATGCATGCTATAATTTAGAGTTTGAATCATAAGTTTTAGCTATTCAACGATGCTTAGAGTCCCATCCTTTTCCATGTAGTAGTAGTTCTTTTCCAGCTTTGTAGACCCATCCTCGTCCATAGTTGCCAGCATGCAAATCTTGCCTTTTCCCTTGACGTTGCTGATGTCTTCATCCTCATCTCCAGATGACCAAACTTGATGGTCCCTTTTCATATGGGCTACATATGCCCTTGCTTTCTCCTTTTCCTCCAGTTCTTGATCCATTCTAAGATATAATGCTCTATCTTTCACCACATTAGCTTTGCAGTCTTTGTCAAAGTGTTTCTCCTTGTTGCACTTATGGTAGATTACAATATCACTTTTATCTTCTGAAGAGGTACCGGGGTTAGTTAAATTGGTGGGCTTCGGTGCCTCTTTGGGTTGATTGTTATGAGGTTGTGGTGGTGAGTGAGTGTTTTTGGAGCAACAGGAATGCTTGTTTTGAGGATTGAAATTGCGGTTGAAGGGACGTTTGTTGAACTACTGATTTTTACGAAAAGAAGAGGGTGGTAGCCGGTTGAACTGTTGGCTAACAAAAGCAATTGCGTTCTAGAATTCTTCTTCATCATCCTTGAGTACCATAGATTCTTGTGCTTGCAATTCACCATAGATCTTGTAAAGAGATAAAGAATGGATCTTTCTATCTCCTTGGACTATCATCTTATCAGTCGTCCAGTGTCTTCCCAAACCATTGAGAAATTGAAGATTTGTCTCATGGGTGCTTCGAACCGTGCCACCATTAGATAACTAATTGATAATCAAATTGAACCTTTTGAAAGAGTCTTCCAAGCTTCCACCAGCATGAGCTTTGAAATTGTTAAACTTATTGACTCTTGTTGTGAGCTTCTTATCTTAAACTTGTTCTGTACCCCCATATAAGTTCTTGAGAACATCCCAGATCTCTTTTGCTGATTTGCAGTTTATGATAATGTCGAAGATGTTAGGAGCAACTCCAAAGGAAATTTCATAAAAAGCAATAGTGTCATTTTCCATTTTTGTCGAGATCATCTTTGGTGGGACAATCCTAGACTGATTGACCTCCTCTTAGTCTAGTTGTGGCTCCGTCAGTTTGAATTAGTGTAAGAACAGGGACATGTGGCCCTTCTTCTACAGATCTCCATACATCTCTTCCAAGTCTCCTTAAGTATCTCTCCATCCTCTGAGACCGGTGATGATATTCGTTTTCCACCAATATTGGAGCTCTGTTAGAACCACCAACACTATTGGAAACATTGAGTGATAATGCTTGTGCCATATTTCCTTGTTTTTGAAAATGTTTTTTTTTGTTCTTTTTAAGAAATGAGCTTTAGTGGTATACACGGCTTTTTGAAAATCAGAGTTTTGTTTCAAAAGGAAACCACTTTGACTCTGATACCAACTGTTGAAAGAAAAACTTGAGAAACACACTCTAACAAATGTTAGAAGAAGTTTATATTGTGGAATTGAAAGTTTAACTCAAAGTATCATAAATCTCAACAATAATAAAAGTTAGAGTTAGATAGTTAGATGGTTAGATGGTTAGATGCGGAAATATAAGCAAATATAAATGACAAGTATTATATCAAGTATACACTTAAGTTGATTCTTAACAAGGAATGCAATTAAACCATGTTAGTAAGTGAGATCAAACTTAGTGATTAAGTCAAGATTAACTTGCTCCGAAGGAGATATTTAGATATGTTATATTACAGATTATGTTTAGTAGAATTTTGAAAGTAGGAAGTAGATGAGAAAGTGAGTTATGAACTTCAGGAGATATGAGATTCAAGATGTGTAGACTTATTTTCATTCAGAAAGAGAGAACTCCTTTTATAGAGTCTCAAAGATTACAAATGTCCTATCTGTTTAAAGTTTCCATGCAAGGCACATTGGATAAAAGAGAGTACATTTAGAAAAACAGATAGAAGACTAAGACTAAGTGCTGATGACGATGACTGCGGTTGCAGTACTTGACTACGGATGAAAGAGTGGTTGCAGATAAGTGAGAGGCTGAGATTTGGATTAAGTTTAAGAGGGTCACTTCTATGTTTCAACAATTTGATACAAAGCGTTCAAACCATTTACTTATTTTATAGAAAATATAAGATTTTCTGGTGTTTACAAAGTGATAAAAAAAATTTCATACAAATATACTTATGAACTCACCAACATTATATATGTTGACCATTTTCAAAATAACTTGTATTCTCAGGAAATCGTTAAGCAGGTGGAAATCAAGATCATGTGGAAATTGTTGCATTTTTTTGCTATTATAAACATTTACATTTTGGGATGTAACTCTTTAAAACAAGTACAAGGATGTAAACTCAGTATTGTTGTATTATTGTATGTGTGATGATGATGCTTGTTTTGTTTCTATTATATTTATTGTAATGATATGACAAGGTGATGTCACCCCAACCCCCTAGACGTTTCCGCCAATCGGGCCACGTGATCAAGGATTTTCCTAATAAGGGCTTGATTTGTTTTCACTGCAACCAGACCAGCCACAAACAGGCCGATTGTCCGAGGTTGCAGGGAGGAGGAGCAGCAGTGGCTGAGCCTGTGCCCGGTCTGTTTGTGTTTTATCTTTCATTCTCTATATTTATTTGCATTGCTTATGTTTATATTTGTGCTCATGAATAGGGTCCTTATTGGTCAACGGTATGTCGGCTCATGTTCTATTCGATTCGGGTGCTACCCGATCGTTTGTTTCTCTTGCCCTTAGCAAGAAGTCCTGAGAACCGTCGGGGACTTTGAGTCCCTCGCTTGATGTCGACATTGTAGATAACCACATTGTGTGTACTACGAGCGTGTATCAGGACTATGTCCTGAATGTGATTAGGGAGAGGTTTCGTGTTGATCTAGTCCTGATACCGTTGCGAGGCTTGAAGGTGATCGCCAAGATGAACTGGTTGGGAGCCAATGGGGCAATGATTGACTGCAAGCGTCAGCTGGTGAGGGTTCGAACTCCAAGTAGGGGAGAACTGGTTATCCATGGAGAGAGGGCCTCGCATGGTCCAACCCTTTGTTCAACTGCAAGGGCAAGGAGATTGCTTCATCAGGGTTGCTCGGGATTTATGGCTTATATCTCAGACATGAGGGTTGAGACCACGACGGATTTGGGCAGTGCACAAATTGTACAAGAGTTCCGGGATGTATTTCCTGTGGAGTTACCTGGAGTGCCTCCAGAGAGGCAGGTGGAGTTTCAGATTGATTTGGTGTAGGGTGTCGCTCTGATAGTCAAGGCACCATATCGGCTAGCTCCGCCCGACATGCAGGAGTTCTCTACGTGGCTTCTAGATCTGCTAGATCGAGGGTTTATTCGTCTGAGTAGTTCCCCGTGGGGAGCTCCGATCCTATTCATGAAAAAGAAGAACGGGTCACACAAAATGTGTATTAATTATCGAGAGCTAAACAAACTAATGGTGAAAAACCGTTATCCGCTATCAAGGATCGACAATTTATTCGATCAACTGCAGGTTGCGTCTTGGTTTTCCAAGATTGATCTTCAGCCGGGGTACCATCAGATGATGACTCGGGATGAGAACATATCGAAGACAGCTTTCAGGACCCGATACTGGCACTATGAGTTTGTGGTGATGCCATTTGGGCTCACCAATGCCCTAGCAACTTTCATGGATCTCATGAACAGAGTGTGTAGACCGATGTTGTATCGGTCAGTGATTGTTTTTATTGATGATATCCTGGTCTATTCTAAGACCAAGGAGCAGCATGAGCAGCATCTGAGGGAAGTATTGGAGACACTGAGAACAGAAAGTCTTTATGCTAAGTTCTCAAAGTGTGATTTCTGGCTGCGAGAGGTGCAGTTTCTGGGGAACATCATCAACCAGGAGGGTATTTCAGTTGATCCATCTAAGGTTGAGGCAGTGATGCAGTGGGAGGTACCGATGAACGCATCCAAGATTCGTAGCTTCTTGGGGTCTAGCGGGTTATTATCAGAGATTTATTCAGGGTTTCTCCAAGATCCTAGTGCCTTTGACCCTTTTGACAAAGAAGAACGTGACATATCGATGGGCCCGGATTAGTAGTTGGCTTTTGAGACCTTGAGACATAAGTTATATTAGGCCCAATTTTAGTACTACCTGAGGGACTAGATGATTTGGTAGTGTATTGTGATGCATCGATCTCAGGGTTAGGCATGACACTGGTGCAGAAGGGGCATGTGATTTCCTGCGCCTCGAAGCAGTTGAAGCCTCATGAGGCGAATTACCCCACTCACAACCTGGAATTGGCGGGCAGTGGTGTTTGCTCTCAAGATTTGGAGACACTACTTGTATGGAGTGCGATGCACTATTTATACTAATCATAAGAGTTTGAAGTATTTGATGGATTAACAGAACCTCAACATGCGACAGAGGAGGTGGTTGGATGTGCTGAAAGATTATGACTGCAAGATCTTATACCATCTGGGGAAGGCCAACGTGGTGGCCGATGCTTTGAGCCGCAAGACGGCGGATTCTCCAATTGGGAATGCTTGTCTAAGGATGACGGTGGTCTCTCCACTGCTATATATGATCAAGAAGGCTCAAGTGGGGGGTTTGAAGAAAGAGAACTGGAAAATAGAGCGTATCTGGGGGCAGTTTCCCTTATTTGTACGGGATGGTCGGGGGTCTTGTCATAGGGTGGCCTGATCTGGGTACCGATCACCGGGTAAGTGAGACAGAAGATGTTGGAGGATGCACACAAGACCAAGTTTTGTATACATCCGGGAGTTGCAAAAATGTATAGAGATCTGAGACTGAGCTATTGGTGGCCCTGCATGAAGCGGGAGATTGCTTGGTTTGTGGAGCGGTTCTTGACCTGCAGGAAGGTCAAGGCCGAACTTCAGCGGTCGAATGTCAAGGTTTAGTCGTTACCCATTCCTATGTGGAAGTGGGAGGATATCACCATGGACTTCATCATGAAGTTACCAAGGACGGCGACGGGTTAATGCCATATGGGTGATTGTGGACCGATTGAATGAAGAGTGCTCACTTTATTCCGATCTCTGAGATCATCTCTGCTGAGAAATTGGCAGATATTTATGTGCGAGAGGTGGTGGCTAGACACGGGGCACCAGTTTCAGTAGTCTCTGACAGAAATGTTCGACTTACATCTAGATTCTGAAAGAAGTTCATTGAGGAACTGGGTACTCAGTTACATTTCAGCATGGCGTACCACCCCCAGACAGATGGCCAGAGTGAGAGGACAATCCAGATACTTGAGGATATGCTTCGAGCATGCGTGTTGCATTTTGGAAGGAGTTAGGATACATACCTCCCACTGGCAGAGTTTTCATACAACAATAGTTATCATTCTAGTGTCGACCGACCCCCATTCGAAATGTCGTACGGAGGTGTATGACCCTTGTTTGTTGGGGTGAGGTAGGGCACTGGGTCCTGGGGAGCACCAAAGTGGTGCTCAAGACTATTGAGTTGATTCAGCAGATGAGTGACAGGGTACGAGTCGCACTGAGCCTTCAGAAAATCTATGATGACCGACGCCGATCGGATCTTGAGTTACCTATGTGAGAGACTTCGTCTTGCTAAAGGTATCACCATGGAAAGGTGTTATTTGGTTCGGGAAGAGGGGTAAGTTAGGTCCCCAGTATATTGGCCCATTCAGGATTTCGTCCTGAGTGGGCAAGGTGGTTTACCGCTTGAATCTGCCGGATGATCTTAGCCAGATACAAAACACCTTCCATGTGTCTCAGCTCCGGAAGTGTGTCACAGATGAGGCCGCGATTGTTTATCTGGATGAAATTCAGGTGGATGAGGGCCTGAACTACATTGAGAGGCCCGTGGCGATTTTGGATAGGAAGACCAAGGTCCTTCGAAACAAGGAGGTGAAGTTAGTAAAGGTGCAATGGCAGCACTGAAGGGGCTCCGAATGGACATCGGGGAGATTTGTAACACCTGTTTTAGGTATCATTTAATTTTCTATGTTTTAGAGATTTGTGCTAGGATGCGATGAGTTGGGGAGCTCCAACTCATCGAGTAGAGATCATTTATGAGGACACGAGACTTCAGATCTACTCGACGAGTTGGAAGGCCCCAACTCGATGAGTAGACACTGTAAATAGAAATTGTAATTTTTAGGGACTTGTACAGTATTTATAGAACTTATGGCTCATTTTAAGCCTCTTTCATCATTTTTACTATCCAGAGAGAAACCCTAGCTACATCTTGGTGCTTTCTTGAGTGTGTGGGCCTTGGAGAGTGGAACTTGTGCTTTTGGAAGGAGATTTGAAGGCTAAAGAGGTTGAAGTGAGGATAAGACTTTGGATCCGGCATTCACCTGTTGTTTGCATCCACTTAGAGGCAAAAGGTTGCTACCTTGGTCTCTTTTTACTTGGATGCCATCTTATGGAAGAATATGGTCACTTTTGGTGCAAAAATGGTGTCATACTCAGATTTGGACTTGTTATGAAGATATGGTTCAAGATTTGGACACCTCTAGGTCTTTCATGACATAAATTGCTTCTTTTACCTAGTCTAAGCCCTTTTCCATGTCCTAACTATTTCATGAACCCTAGTTTTAGTGTTTAAGCCTTGGGAGGCCTTGCATGCACGTAAAGTTTGCAACTTTACGTGGTAACTACACCATAAGGGGTTGGATCTGTGATCTAGAGCAGTAGATTACATTAGAAAGGACTTAACACAAAAAAGAACTAAAGGGACTCGATGAGTTGCTTAGCCAAATCGACGAGTCAGGTAGGTTTTACTCATTTTCGGTTTGCATGAGCTTACGGTCTTCTGGACATTAAAGGAACTCGATGAGTTACTCAGGTGACTCGGCAAGTTGACTCGGGATTTCGGTTGTATGGATTTAGCAGGAGCTCGACGAGTTGCTAGATGCACTCGACGAGTTGAGGTCAACATGAACTGTTGACCTTGACTTTGACCAGGGTTGACTTTGAGGGTATTTATGGTATTTTGGGATTATGACAAGTTAATCACATGATGATTATAGGCAGTTGTCTTGGAGTTGTGTGTGGGATTTATCTGATCGTATCTTGTCAGCTCAACATTCGCGAGAGGTGAGTCTCCTCACCATACCAATGGGTCGCAGGCACCAAGGCCGACCCATTTCATGATATGTGGTACACTAGCTGAAGTTATACTATGAGGCATGATAGTTGGTTATGTGCTAGAAATTATGTTGTTTGTATATATGGTATATTTGTATGGAAGACCATGGGAGAGCCCATGGCTTTCCTACTAAAGAACATGGGAGAGCCCATAGCAACCGAATGTAAGACCATGTGGAGAGCCCATGGATTTCCTATCAGAGACCATGGGGGAGCCCATGGCACTTAGGTGTAAGACCATGTGGGGAGCCTATGGCATCCTGGAGTAAGACCCTGGGGACGAGTTCACGACATCCCTATGTGTTGTATGCATGGCTTATGTGGTTTATGTAGCTTTTATAGCTATCATGATTATGTGATTATGTGAATTGTGTGGGGTATGCTCTGGGGAGCTCAATAAGTATTAGCTTACAGTTTGTTGATTTGTTGCAGGTACATTTGAGCCTAAGGGCAAGGGCAAGGCTTGATGGCATGACATGCACTCTTTCTCAGGCGTTTTTATGGGACACTCTGATGTTTGGAACGATATTGATTGATGTTATGAATTTGAAAACAAATGTACTTGAGATTTATGGTTGTTGGAAATGTTTTTGAATATCTAAAAATGAAAAAAAAATTTGTTGAAAATTGGGTCGTTACAACACACTTACTAGGAAATGTGCAAGAAGCTTCTAGTTCGGTGTCTACAACCTGGGATCAGGGATTATCAACTCTGCAACTAATTTTGTGAAGGTTTGACACCCATGGAGAGGCACCTGATAAATGCTTCCAGTGGTGGTTCCTAGGGTGATACGAGACCAACTAAAATTCGGGAGTTGATCGAGAAGTTGGAAATAGAGTCAAAGCATTCCGGAGACAAAGACGAGTGGTATCCAGATCAACCAAGGGTTGTCAAGGAAGTCAGCAATGCTCATCTGGAGTCTCAAATATTTGAACTGACAAAGGTTGTTTTTCTCCTGACAAAAGAAAAAGCAGCTGCGAAGAAACAATGTGGTATCTGTCTGAAGATCGAACATCCAACAAGTATGTATCCAATATTACAAGAGGATGTTTCTATGGTCAAAGCTGTCGAGGGTATCAGAAACATAAAAAATTTAATCAGTCTCCATTTTTTTATGAGAATAGTTATCAGCAAATACAATAATTGTAGCCACAGTCGGGTTTTCAACAGATGAACTTTCAACAAAATCTCATTTCCATCCCAACTTTCAGAATCTGAATCAAAAGCAAAACTTCAAGAACTTGAAATTCAGAACTAGAAGTTACATCAACAAACCAACAGTTCCAATGTAGCCTTAGAAGTTATTTTGAAGAGTCTTGCCACGAGTACCCAAGAATTCCAGACAGAAACCCAAGCTAGTATCAAGAATCTGAAACAACAGGTGTCTCAACTTGCCACTTCTATGGGTCGCATGGAATCTCAAGCAAAGTTACTGAGGCACACTGAAAACAATCTGAAATACAATATGAGTGCTATTTCATTGAGAAGTAGGAAAAGATATGAAGGCCCGAGCTTATCTGAACCAGAAAAAAAAAAGATGATGAAGAATATGAAGAAGTTCCAGTAAAAGAAGGAGATGTAAAAGAAACAGAAAAAGAAGCAGAGGAGGAGTATGAAGAGGTGTTGGTTGAAAAAGAATCTAAAAAGCTGGAACATAAAGAAACTTCAAAACTAGTGAAGTCAAATCTGAAAGAATATAAGCCCCTACCTCTATTCCCGTCAACACTAAAGAATATGAAGCGCGAAAGAGAGGATGAAAACATCATGAAAATTTTTCGCAAGGTTCAGGTAAATCTTCCACTTTTAGATGTTATCAAACACATTCCTCATTATGCCAAGTTTCTGAAAAATTTATGTATTTCTAAGAAGAAGATGAAATTTAATGAAACTATCAAAGCTAGTGAAAATATCTCCCCTATTTTACAAAAAGGTTTGCCTCCAAAGTGCAAGGATCTGGGGATTTTCTCAGTTCCTTGTAAATTGGGGAACCTTACTTTTTCAAATGTCAAGCTTGACCTTGGTGCATTAGTCAATGTCCTTCCATTTTCTATTTTTGAAAAATTAAAAATGGGAACTTTAAAAGACTAGGACAATTATCCAGTTGGCTGACCACTCGATAGTACACCTAAAAGGTGTACCGGACGATGTTCGTGTCTAGGTGGATAATCTTATTTTTCCCGCTAATTTGTATATTCTGAACATGGGTGATTTAGACGTATTAGATAAAAACTCAATTATTTTGGAAGACCTTTTCTGAAAACTGCTAAAACAAAAATTGATGTTTTTGCTGGTACGCTTTCTATTGAATTTGATGGGGATGTGATGAATTTTAAAATGATGGTTACGATAATTGTGATAATATTTATGTTAATTATCTAGGTGCCAACAGTCCTTTATTTGAGGGTTGCTGTGATTTTTCTAATATCTCTGTGCAAGAGATATTTGTAGACAGAAACTTATCTGCCAAATCAGAAGAGCTAGAAAAAGGAAAGCTCGGGGTAAAAGAGTTAAAGTTCGTTGCTGATAAGAAGTTGAACATAAATAAGCTTGTGAAAGAGTAGGAGCTGAAATCTACTAAGGAAAAATCAGAGACGAATCTGAAAAAAGAAACATGGTTTTGGAGAAAACAAAAGAGCGAAAGCTGATTTCTGATATAAATCTGAAAAGAAGAAAGTTTGAAGAAAAGGAGAAGAAGAATTTTGGAAGGCAGAAGATCAGAAAACGAAAGAAATCAAATCATCAGAAGAACTACCTAAAGACAATTTTGAGTCTTTTCAATTTGCTGAACAAGTTATAGATCCACCAATATTGCCATATTTGAAGGGATCTGGAATGACAAGGAAGAGAGTTGAGCTTCAGAGAAGTCCCAACTACACGAGTTAATAAATCTAGTTGGGCAAAGCCGAGCCAACGACTTTACAAATGGGCGGCTTTATGGGAGGCAACCCGAAGAGTAGTTTTTAGTTTTCTTTGTTGTCAATAAAGAGATTGTCATAGTTCCAAGCAAGCTTAGGGAAATCAGAGGATCGACAGAGTAGCTGAAATTCAAATTTTTCGCCACATCTTCGTCAAAATCAGATTTTTGCAAACTTATCAGGTACATTCATTCCTAGTTGCACCTTCTACTTTTATATGCTTTATTGAGATGTTCATTCCTCTCTGAGCATTGATGAGAATGCATCATTTTAAGCTTGGGAGGGGTAGTGTAAAAATACTGCATTTTTTTTTATTTTGTTAAAAAGTTAAAATTTTCGTTTTTTAGGCTATTTTTTTTAAATTTTATTTTTCTTTTTGCATTTTATTTTCTACATTGCATTTGCATATTTAAAAAATTCAAAAAATATTTTATTTTTCTGCTTTCATAAATAAAAAAACCCAAAAAGATTTTACTTCTAGTTATTTTTATTTTTACTTTCTGCATAAAAAATCAAAAAAAATTATTTTACATGAGATGTGGATATTATTTACATTCGATAACTCTGTTAAGATGAAATTTGATAGTTATTGAAAATAACAATCTCATTACAATCAATTTTTAATAGTTATCTTTTGAGATTGCTTTAAATGTTTTCAATATGAACCAGCATATGAGTCAGATAATTTTTACAATGGAAGTGTGGGATAGAAAAATGAACTATGTTTTGAAAATAATTTCCTTAATGCCTTAAAAAGAACCTAGATTGGATAACCCTTATCATTCTTTGAAGTACTGAACCCTATAGTATTTGTGCCTTTTAAGGTTAGGAGGGAACTATTGTTATACCCACAATTTGTTATTAGTGTTGAAGTTGTTGGGCTGAAAAGAGTTTTGATGTTGCGTCTTTTGGGCTCGGTAGATTAGCCTTTTATTCTCCGGTTTGGGCCTGTCCAACCGAGAGCCTTTTATGTATAGTATTTAAGTTAATGCTTGCATGCATATTAGGTTAAGATTCTAGAGATTATCGATATAGCGATTTATCAAGAGTACAATATTTTCCAGTAATCGTTCTTGTAATCTTCCAATCCTTTACAGTTGATGTTCTTAATCGAGCTCTTCTAAGGATTTTATTTAATCATTCGACACGTTTGATTCAAGCTGTTTGTTCTTATTATTGCGTTTTTACTATTTTAAGTTCATATACTTGTTCAAGATCTAATCAATCTTCTTAGATTAAAAGTTGTTTTAATCCCATCAATTGGTATGAGAGCAGGAGGCTGTGTAATCGATACACATCTTTTCTGTGAAAAAGATTTCCATTAGGGTTTTCCGCAATCATCGATATTTATTGAGCCGTCATCTTAATTGACGTATCTTAGTATTTATTGTTTTGCCCTAATCTGCTTTATTACAAGTCTGATCTTTGAACAGGTTTTTACGATCATTATGGACGCGACGCAATCAAACCCTATTAATATTTCCAACAGCATCGGTTCGACGACAAAGATTCCAATCTTGTACACCCATGACTATGAAGTATGGGCGCATCATTTTGAAGATTACGTGATTAGATCGGAGGAAAATGGTTTTCTCATATGGGAAGCCATCATCAATGGACCATTTTCTCATTCTGCTACATCCAGAATCATTAAGACGCAAAAAGAGTACAACGATCTGCTTAAGGACGTGACGAATATTGCGCAAGATGAAAAAGATAAATTTCAGTGCAATATTAAGGCACTAAGGTTGATCAGATTCGCCCTTCAGTCCGATACATTCAGACTGGTCAGCTCATGCACTACGGCGAAGGAAGTGTGGGATAGACTTCGCGAACTGTATTCCACAGACGAAGATCTTGAACATTCCATCCAAACCTTGCTTCTATCTGAATTTGGTGAATTCAGGCAAGGGGCCGAAGAAACTGTGACCCAGACGTTTGATCGCTTCAATCATCTTCTCAGCAAGATGATCAAACACGACATTGAAAGGAAGCTCATCGAACAAAAGGTTACTTTCTTGAACGGACTACGATCTGAATGGAGAGCAGTTGTTTCCACAGTCAAAGCCCATGAACAGTTTAAATCATATTCTTTGGCGAAACTGGTGGGTATTCTAAAGTCCCAAGAGAAGATTGTGGTTCAAGAGAAGAATGTTGTCTCAAGTCTTGGTTCGTTGGCCCTCCTATCCAAAAGTAAAGCCGTGATGGAGGATGAAGAGCTCAACTTGGAAGAATATGACCTCTCAACTGAGGATTATGCCATGATGGTATCCAATCCTAAGAGGTTCATAAAGAAGAGATTCCGCAGCAACAAAAACCGAAACTGGCAGGGGAGTTACAGCTCAGAAAAAGCAAACAATGAACCGAAAGCTGAGGAGCCCAAGAAGGAACCGAAGGCAGATGGCGATTCCGGAGTAAGCTGCTTCTATTGTGGTGGCAAGAACCACTACGCTAAGGACTGTGTTCTTAAGAAGATGGCTGAAAAGGACGATGGAAAGGATGAGGAAGCCGTGTTGCAGAAGAGATTGGATGAGTTGAGAAAGAAAAAGTCTACCGCTAACCCTTCTATTAATGCTCTTATTGTGCAGGGTTCGGTTAATGACGATGAGTTCGGTAGCACCGAAGTTTGGTCTACTGACTCAGAAGACGAAGAAGTGAGGAAGCCTACTCATGGAAAGGCTTATATGGCTAAGGAGGAAAGCAGTGGTGGAAAATGCTTCATGGTGTCTGGCGTATCTCAGATGAGGGGATACAATACCGATGGAGGAAGCAATGGACCGAAGGTGCAGGAGGATATGTGCTTTACGGCCAAACCACTCAGCCGGCAGTTCAATGAACTCGATGAACTGATAAAGAAGGTACAATCAGCTTTTATTTCATCTAAAGTACCACCATCCTCTTACGAGAAAGAACTAAAAAACGTTAACACAAGAATTTCTCATTTAGATAGTAGCTTAACTCAAACTCGAGTCACCAATTCTAACCTGACTGATCAATTAAGCAGGGTGGCGTCGAAGAGTGAGGAGCGGCGTATGTGGATTGAGTTAAAAGAGTCGGAATTAGTTAAAGTTAAAGACGAAAACATTTATTTACAGAGAGACAATTTGAAATTGTTGAAACAACGAAATGTTTTTTTGTTTAATAGCTAAACATTTATATTCCAATATTACTCAACTTCACTTGGACTGCGAGATAGGCCAAAAGATCCATCGTATGATTTTGCCCTTCCTAGAATTTAAGGAGGATGAAATCGATGCCGAAGCTTACAATTGTGAGAGTGTGATATCGTCTGATGATGTCAACCCAACTTATAAAATCGGACTGGACAAAATTGAGTCCTTCATTAAATCCAAAGACCACAAGGTCATGCTCAAAAATCTTTTGGATGAAAATGACAGACTTAAACTGAGAACCGAAACTATACAAAAGTTTGACTCTCTAAACGCCAAAGTAAGCTCAGAAAATAAAATCGATGTTGAAAATGCATCTGAGCTTAACGAGGACGAAAACATGAGTGAAATTTCTGTAGAGGATACGGTTGACTGCTCATAATTTGTTAAAAGCGAAACTGAAAACCACAAAAATCTTATTTCTGAAAATTCTGTGGAATTCGCTAGATTGTCCCAACAAAAGTCCCCGAAATTAGTAGAAAAAGTTGTTGTGTATCAAAAGGTCAGGACCACTCCAAATCAAGTATACAAGGTGACTGGAGTAACCGAACATCAAACAGCTGAACTCACAGCTATTGTTAACGAAGACAATGCTGATGGCTGTGATGAGTATTTCTGGGAAGCTCCTATTGATAATGGAAACGAAACCGTCGGCCTATCTGAAAGAACCTCTTGGATGAAGAAAGGGAGGTACATACCTGAACCCTTGAACAAGCCTGATAACTTCAGTGAACCAAGTACAAGTGGTACAAAAGATATTCCTCAAGAGGTTGATAGTTCAGCAAAAGAAGACATTCCTTCATCAGATACTCCTTCCACTTCCTCAGGGCAAACTGAATCTTCTTCAGATATTCCCTCTGCTCCCTCGACTCAAAGAAAAACTCCTGAAGTTCAAAAGGAACCAGCCAAGGTGACATCAAAAACGAAAGCGAACGTTCATCTTCAACCTAAGCAGATGAGGGATAAGAAGATAGAGAGGAACCAAAGATACAGGAAAAATCTTTCTGAAAGGAAACAATTCTGGCACTCCCAGAACGCATACTATACACACAAGGACAAGAATCTGAAGTATGAAAACAATCCTGTACGAAAGCCTGAAAGTTCCTCCAACCGAAAGTCAAGGTTCGGTTCGCAAGAAGACTCCAACCGAAAGTCAAGGTTCGGTTCGCAAGAAGATACCAACCGAAAGTCAAGGTTCAGTTCTGAAAAGGATTCCAACCGAAACCGAAGGTTCGGTTCCAAGAGCAACTCCAACCGAATGCAGAGGTTCGGCTCTGAAGTCAAAAGAGAACAAGACTCGAAGGTCCGCCCCACCAACGATCAAAAGCAAAAGGGTCACCTAGAGTCATCAGCAAGGAAGACTTCTCCATCCAAATCCAAATCCTCTCTTCCTAATCCTTCTCGTTCTTCTACTTCCAACCATTCATCTCCATCTCGCTCTAACGCTAATTCCGTTGGTTCTCAAAAACCTCATCCATCTGCTGAACAGAAGGGAAAGCAAAAGATCAATGAATCCAAACCTGAGTCCAAAGCGAACAAACCCAATCTTAACAAAATAAAAGTCTACACCATTAAAAAGAAAGATGAAACAACTCTAATTAAAAGAACATATCTAGTTGACATCTCTCTTACTATTCCTGTTCCCATGAAAAGCTCACATGGACCCAAGAAACTTTGGGTTCCTAAATCTGCTTAATTTTTGCAGGTTATAAGTGACGAGCAGTTTGACGAAGAATGGTACATCGACAGTGGCTGCTCGCGTCACATGACAGGGAGGAAAGAGGAGCTCAGGGAATACAAATCTCTTGCAAATGGTGGCAACGTTAAGTTTGGAAATAACTCTTTCGGCACTATAAAGGGATATGGGATGATAACGAATGGTGATTTTACCATAAGGAAGGTGGCCTATGTGGAAGGACTTCAACACAACCTCATCAGTGTATCTCAGCTTGTCGGAGGTACAGGTCTCAAAGTTTCATTCGATGATGAAGGTTCTGAAATCATAGAGAAAAAGACAAAGAAAGTGATTCTGAAGTCAGAGCGAAAGGGTGAAATGTTTCCTCTAAACATGAAACCCATCAAAGGGAACCCAGCCATATGTCTGCTATCAAAAGCTCAATCCGACGAAATCTGGTTGTGGCACAGAAGACTCTCTCATCTCAATTTCAAAGATATCAACCGACTTGTCACTGGAGGTCACGTTAGGGGTCTTCCATTGCTCAAGTTTGACAGAGAGCATTTATGTGTTGCATGCGAAATGGGAAAGCAGAGTCGTCAAAGTCACCCATCCATAATTAACACAAAAGTTGTTGAACCACTCGAATTGCTTCATATCGATTTGTGTGGTCCTTCATCTATTGAAAGCATCGGTGGTAGCAAGTACATTCTTGTTATCATTGATGACTTCTCTCGATTTACATGGGTGTTCTTTCTAAAGCTCAAATTTGAAGCGACTCAAAAGCTGAAAGTGTTTATCAAGCAAATTGAAGTCCAGCTCAAGAAGGTCGTTCGAAACATCAGGAGCGACAATGGTCTCGAATTCAAGAACAGGGAGTTTGAAGAGTTTCTTGCAGAAAAGGGAATTAGCCATAATTTCTCAGCTCCCTACACACCACAGCAGAACGGGATAGTCGAAAGACGAAACCGATCTCTGTGTGAAGCTGCCCGAACTATGTTAAGTTTCGCTTCCTTACCTCTTTATTTTTGGGCTGACGCTATTTCTGCTGCTTGTTATACACAAAACAGGTCCTATCTCAACAAGCGATTCACGCTCACACCATATGAGATATTAAACAACAGGAAGCCCAATGTGAAATTTTTCCACGTTTTTGGCTCAAGGTGTTTCATCTTTAACTCTAAAGAACACCGCAACAAGTTTGATGTCAAAGCCGACGAGGGAATTTTTCTGGGTTACTCTCTCACATCCAAGGCGTACAGGGTCCTAAACAAACGATCAAGAAGGATTGAAGAGACATACTATGTGACCTTCGACGATAACTACGTCAAGAAGCTACAGGCCATAGATGACACTGCCGGGGAAATATTTCCTCAAACTGGCCAAGTCACAGTCTCAATCGCCAATTTGTACGAGAAATTTCTGGAACTCTTTGATGAACCGGAAAAAGCTTCTCTCTCCGAAGCAGGTGCAGCTGACAACAAAATAGATCATATGAAGCAGATTGTCGAAGATGCTGCAAAAAGAATGCATGAAGGAGAATCGCTCACTGATGAATCTCCAACCAACACTGCTTCCGTTGAGGGGGAGCCAAGTTCTCATGACGAGGGGGAGCTAAGCTCACAAGTCCAGGGGGAGCAAAGCTCTACCACTTCACCCGAAGGTCCTTCACCAACCGAAGGTACCTCTCCAACCGAAGGTGCCCCTCCAAACGAAAGTGCTTCAGTGCCTGAAAGTCCAGCACCGCAAGAAACCCCTGAACCTCATGTTTCTCAAGACTCATCAATTGAGGTGGAGCATGATGATATGATGCTTGATTTTGATAGTCAATCTGAGCCAGAAGAGATGATCAACGCCGAACTAGATCCAACCTTCGATCCGAATTACCCTCCTCTTACAAAATGGACCAGAGATCATCCTATCTCTCAAGTAGTTGGTGATGTATCTGAAAAGGTTCTGACCCGATCTCAACTGAAGGCAAAACAGACATCCTTATTCTCAAAGGTTGAGTTTTGTATGTTTAACTCATTTGTATCGAAAGTTGACCCGAAGACAGTGAACACTGCCCTCGATCACTCTGATTGGGTTCAAGCAATGCAAGACGAACTGAACGAGTTCGAAAGGAACAAAGTCTGGCGCCTCATTCCAACTCCTCTGGATGCTTCAGTTGTTGGTCTCAAATGGGTTTTTAGAAACAAAATGGACAAGGAAGGTAAGGTCATAAGGAACAAGGCTCGTCTGGTTGTCAAGGGATACTATCAGGAGGAAGGGATAGATTACGAAGAGACGTTCACTCCAGTAGCTAGGCTAGAATCGGTTAGAATATTTCTGGCCTATGCTGCTCACAAAAACTTTGAGGTCTTCCAAATGGACGTCAAGTGTGCATTTCTCAATGGAGAACTTGAAGAAACTGTGTATGTGGAGCAACCTCCTGGGTTCGTGAACGAAATGTATCCAAATCATTGCTATATTCTGGATAAAGCTGTGTACGGCCTTAAACAAGCTCCGAGAGCCTGGTATGAAACGCTTATAAAATTTTTAAAGATGTCCAAATTCAAACAAGGTTCGGTTGACCCAACCTTCTTTCGCAAAAAGGAAGGTAACCACCTTATGATAGTTCAAATTTATGTCGATGACATCATCTTTGGCTCTACGAATCCCAGCTTAACAGCTGAATTCAGAAAGTTGATGGAGACTAAGTTTGAAATGAGCTCAATGGGTCCTATTAATTTTTTCCTTGGTTTAAATATAAGACAGGGACCCGAAGGCATCTTTATCAATCAGGAAGCTTACACGAAGACTCTCCTAGCAAAGTTTGGCATGATGGGAGACTCAAAAGTCAAAGTCCCAATGGCATTCGGCACCAAGCTTACCCCTTCTCTAGACAAACCGGCTGTCGACATCACGCTCTATCGTCAAATGATAGGCTCACTGATGTATCTAACTGCTAGCAGGCCTGATATCATGTTTTCTGTGTGTTATTGTGCTCGATTTCAGGCTAACCCACGCGAACCTCACATGCTGGCAGTGAAGAACATCCTACGCTATCTCAAGCGAACCGCCTCCTTAGGTCTATGGTATCCATCCAATTCAGGCTTCTTCGTTCAAGCCTATTCTGATGCTGACCTTGGAGGATGTGGACTCGACCGCAAAAGCAATATGAAGAAGATCCCTCTATATTGTGACTCTGAAAGTGCAATTAGGATCTGTCATAACCCGGTGCAACACTCTAAAACCAAACACATAGCACTGAGGTATCACTTCATCAAAGATCATGTGGAAGATGGAAATGTCGAAGTTCACTTCGTAAGAACCACTGATCAACTGGCTGACGTCTTTACCAAAGCTCTTCCAGAAGCATCGTTCAATAAAATATTGCAAGGGCTAGGAATGATGGAATCAGAGTCAGTACCACACACTACCTCTCAATCTCAAACGTAAGAAGCGAAACCAACCGAACGTTCGGGTTCGGTTCAACCATTTCTCTCGCTCATTACTTCAAAGGTAGTTTTTCTATGTTGTATATTTCTTGTGCAAAATTTGTTTTTCTTTATGTAAAAAGTTTTTTTCATATTGCATGTCTAAACTCCTTGGTTTCTTAAAAATTTTCCAAAACCGAAACCTTCAGAAGGTTCGGGTTCGGTTTTTCAAAATTTTCAAGAACCAAAACCAACCGAAGGTTCGGGTTTGGTTTTTCAAAATTTTCCAGAACCGAAACCAACCGAAGGTTCGGGTTCGGTTTTTCAAAATTTTGTGCAACCGAAACCAACCGAACGTTCGGGTTCGGTTTCCCAAAATTTTCTACAACCAATTCCAACCGAACGTTCGGGTTCGGTTTTTCTTTTTCGCCAAAGTTTTTTTTTTCTTTTCGTATTTTTTTTCTTTTCACTCTTTTATTTTTATTATCTATCAAAAATCGAAAAATATTTTTTTCTAATAATATCAAAGATCCAAAAATGTTTTTTTATTGTGTGCTAATTTGTTTATGGGAATATATTCGATGCCTTAATTAAGTGTCCCTAGAAGCATGCTGCTGTATGTGTCCCAAGCCTCATAAGATTTTGAATAATAGCCTTCTTGACCTGGTATACACAAACCTTGTCTTCCCAATAAGGCTAACTCATTTATTCTAATCGTGAGCTACCTCACTCTTTTCTCACATGAGTTCAGAGTCTCCTGCTTGGTCCTTTTGTTCGCAGCAGAGGTACTATGTCTTCTTTCACCATCTCCATTACACTTCTCCATTACATTCGTTTCATCACTGTAACCCTTGAGACTCTCAGAAACTACCACTGAGGTTTATGGTTACACAACATCTGTGTTTATGATCCTAGCTTCGTGCCACTACGAGCTGAGTGAAACCCAAAACTCAACACCAACGAATTGACGGTGACCAATTAACTTGATCAAGTTTTCACCAATGAATTGACGAATGTACCTTCATGAAATCTCCATTTTTTTTGCGTGATTCCAATGAAATTGTTACACACCATAACATTTCTTCCCATGGGATCCAGTTTTAAATTTTTATCTGAGATTTCATATTAATCCAAGCCACTACAAAATCAACTCAAACCTACTTGTTCAACAGACTACACTGGTCTCACAAGTACTTTGTTCACATTCGTTCTTATATCAAGAATTGCATTGTTGAATCAAAGCGAAACCACCATTAATTAGCCTAATTAAAAGAAGCCTTTCAACATTTCTTAATAAATGTTTGATCGTACTTCAACGGGATTCCACATTAACACTTTGAGGTTCTTCTGGACCTTGAAGGAAGAGATTCGTGCCCGGGATCATCAGTTTCGTGTCCTTATGGACATCACAGATTATCCTAAAAAGAGTTGCTTTATTTCTTTTTTTCTTTTACACTCTTTGCACGAAAATCCTAGATTTTCAAAAATTCCATTACTAATTATTTTACAGGCTGGATATTTACTGGATGGTTACAAATGAAGTTATGGTCAAAAATTAGACACGTGGATCATTAATTGGAAACAGCCGTTTAAAAGGCGATAAGACAAAAAGTTGCTGACTCGGCGGGAGTTAAAAGGATAGAAATTCAAACGACGGTAAAAAGGAGGGCGCGTGAATTTGAAACGGCCGCGCTTTTTCTGACACCTGAGGACGCGTGTGCAATGTCGAAGCGTCATATCTCTGAAGTTACAGGCGCGTGTGGAAATGGAAACGATTTCTTTCTCTGAACTGGCGCTTACTGGGCGGCGTGATCCTAGGAATCTGACACTCTCTCTCCTACGTGATCATCGCACGTCCCAACTGTCACCAATCAGTCACTCCAAAAACACCCGTTTCGTATTTCCATAAGAGATTTGAAACGATCTTTCTCTCTCCTATCACCTACTATAAAAACCCATCAACACCACCTTTTACCTCTTTACTGCCCCATAATTTCCAAAGCAAAAATACTTCCAAACTCTCTCCCGGTTATCTTCTTCTCCAAACCTGCAACAATGGCTGAATCCTCTTCCGTCCATGCTACTTCTCAGATTCTTCCAATCTGTCCTCAACAATGCCTCGTGATTGATCTCAACCCACTGGCGTATGATTCTTATATGTCGCCGGTCATCGAGTGTCTCAAATACTCCCAGCTTGCTCCTGCACTGTCACGGATTGAAACGGTGCCAATGGTGGCCTTATCTCAGGTCTACGCAACGGCTTACTACGACAAGGCCGTCGACAGGGTCTTTTTCGAAGTGGCGGAACACAAGACGTCGATTTCTCGTCCCCGCTTCTGCACCATGCTTGGGTTTGCTGCTGACCCATCGCGTGTTCACCCGGAGACGATTCCGGTTGGTATGCTCTACAACATGTTCTACAACATGGGCTACACGGAAGTTCTTACCTCCGTCGCAAGGTTCAAGAAGTCCTGCCTACCGCCCCAGTGGAATGGGTTATTCACAGTTCTCTTCAAGGGACTGTCAGAAAGGAGCTCAGGATCGGACGGGGCCAGTCGTCTTTTCCTGACAATTATGTACGGGGTGTACAACGGGATCAATCTGGACTATGGATTTGTCCTTTGGCAACAACTGATTCAGAGCCTCTCTTCCTCTTCCCGACACTCCGAGGTGTCGCTGGCCCGGTTCTGGATCTTGATCACCAGATGGGCTATGGACAAGTTTAACGTTCCCACAGCCGACGGTGCACCGATGTCTTCTATTGGTACCTTTCATACCAAGAAGATCATCGTATCCGATGCATCGAAATTCTCCTTCATTGGCTCTATCCCGGAGTCGATGTATGCTGATGTGCCAGCAGATAGCAGATTGATCAGAACGATCAAGGAGTTTCGCCAAACTGGTCCAAGGGAACTGACACCAGACATGCTGCGATCAATTCATGATGCCGACAAACCGGTGGCTAGGGGCAAAAAGGGTGACAAGGGAAAGCAAGTGTCCAAAGCTCCAAAGGGACCTTCTCCAAAGAAGCGTAAACAACAGAAACCTGCTTCATCCCCACAACCGAAAAGGAGGAAGACCCAACCGAAACGAAAGTTCCTCATACCCTCCTCTTCAAGCGAATCCGAAGGTGGGAGTTCGGACTCTGAGGGCTCACAAGGAGACGAATCTCCACAACGAGGCAACACACCCCCTCGGTCCCCAACCCCGGAGATGGAACTTCACCAATCCCCAGTTCCTTCCCCTCCACCCACAATACCTATTTCCATTCCCACCATAAACCATACTATACCACCAACCTCATTCCCTATACCCCCACCCATATTCACCACATCAACCGAAACACCACCTGTAACCGAAACCCCTCCCGTAACCGAACCTCCACAAACCGAAACCCATACACCACCACCACCCGAAACTAACCCCCCACCCACTCAACCTGAACCAACCAAACCCTCAACACCCCCAGCTTCACCACCACCTCAATCTCCAGAAGACGCCTCCGATGGCGATGATCAATACCTTGGTGGTGATCACATGAACTTTGATTCGCTCTACTATAGTCCGTTTCAAGTTCAGAGTGATGAGGAGGATGATGCTCCAGTGACAAAGAAGCATCCCCGCAAGCTTAACGAGAAGGTTGATCAACTTCTCGCCTCCTCTTCCAACCAGCAGTCATCCTTATCTGAAGCTGCCCTTCAGAAGATAGTTGATGCCTTCTCCAGGGCTCAACATGACTCAGTGGCCTCAGCAACTGCTGCGATAGACGCCTCCACCCGAGCTTGTGAGGCAGCGACCGAAAAAGTCGATAAACTATTCTCCGACGCTTCTGACCTGCTGAAGTCTCTGCAGGAAAGCGCCAATGCCACAAAGACAACTCTGGAACCGATTGTTCAGCAATTGGCCAAGTTCGTCTCGACGGAGTTGACTTCGTTTGCTACCCTCCGACAAAATATCAGCGACGACAACTCGGCACTCCGTGCCTCCATCGATGCCCGTCTGGCAAAACTACAAGAGGATCTTGCGGCAGAGAACTCTCTGATGGACGTTCTGGCGAGTAAAACAACTGCCCTAAAGGTCAAGAGCACGCAGCTTTCCAACTCCGAACAACAATTGGAAGCTCTTCGATCCGAGAGGGAAGTCATAAAGACGTGTGTTTCGGATGTCCACGCCGCTCTATCCAACATCCTGGAAGCACACGACCCCATCCTTAATCATTCGGTGAGGCGCACCCTCGCTGAAAAGCTCTCCCCGGCCATGGCCCTCTTAAGCAAAATTGAAGGCCTTCCGAGTTTCGTGTCCATTCCGAAACAAGGGGGAGATGAGAAGAAAGGATCGAAACCACCTCCTTCCTCCGAAGCTACTCACACAACCGAACAAACCCCAACTGGTCATGCCTCGGGTTCGGGTGTGAAGAACAAGGGCAAAAACATAGCAGAGGGAAGAGATGAAGATGAAGATGAAGATGAAGACAAGGAGACCATTGCCGACTTGTTGAAACGGAAAAACAGTCGCAATGCTGAAGGTGATGCCAATCGTGTGGCGCGTGAGGCTGAAGAAGCCGAACGAAAGCAAAAAGAAGCCCACGATCTCCTTGAGAGCCGAAAGTTGCTCTTCCCTGCCTGGACCAGGGATCGTTTGATAAAAGAAGCCATAGAGACTCCAAGCATACTGTGGCTCGAGCCGGTGATATCGTTCGACTGCAACAACACCATCGATTCGCAGTTCGATATGCCACTAACTCGAAAGGCGTTCATCTTCCACGCCTTCTCTAATATTTTTGAAGTCCCGCATCCGAACGATGAGCTTGACAGGGAGCTCATTGACTTCTACCTGGAGGCCGCTCGCCCTCAATACCTTACATGGAGCGCCCAGAAGATTGTCAATGTTCGGGTGATGAAGTCTTTTGCCGTGGGGAGATTCACAAACGTCAAGTTCAAGCTTATCCGAGGATCTGCAAGAACTGCTCACATGATCTCTCTGGCGGATCTGCCCAATCTGAACCCTCATGATTGGATAGTCTTGTACAATATCCTGCTGACAAACGAAGCCGAATATGGTCCCATCTTAGACCATGTCAAAAGGATGCTGGCATGCTATATCATGGAGGTGGCCCTAATGGATCAGGAGGTTGCCACAGTTTTTAAGAAGAAACCGAAAGTCAAGCCTGTGGGATCGGCCAGTGATCTGAATCAAATGCAAATGGGCAAGATAGATTCGAGGCGAAACTCTGTGATGTTCACTAGAGCCGAAGGACAGAAATGTCTCTTCGCTTTAGCTGACAAACATCTTTACACTACAACTTGCTTGGAGCACATCTTATTCATCATCAAGCAATGTAAAGACAATTCGGCTGATGATATCAAGTACTTCAATGATATGATCAATTGGTACATCCGGTTTAGACAGACCATCCTTTCCATAACCAAGTGTCTGTTTAGTACCGTGAAGAAGAAGGTACCAGCTTCAGCCGCCGGCCCAAGTAGAAAGTGAAGGTCTCGCTCCAAATTGACGCAAAGGGGGAGATTGTTGGGCTGAAAAGAGTTTTGATGTTGCGTCTTTTGGGCTCGGTAGATTAGCCTTTTATTCTCCGGTTTGGGCCTGTCCAACCGAGAGCCTTTTATGTATAGTATTTAAGTTAATGCTTGCATGCATATTAGGTTAAGATTCTAGAGATTATCGATATAGCGATTTATCAAGAGTACAATATTTTCCAGTAATCGTTCTTGTAATCTTCCAATCCTTTACAGTTGATGTTCTTAATCGAGCTCTTCTAAGGATTTTATTTAATCATTCGACACGTTTGATTCAAGCTGTTTGTTCTTATTATTGCGTTTTTACTATTTTAAGTTCATATACTTGTTCAAGATCTAATCGATCTTCTTAGATTAAAAGTTGTTTGTTTTGATGTTGCGTCTTTTGGGCTCGGTAGATTAGCCTTTTATTCTCCGGTTTGGGCATGTCCAACCGAGAGCCTTTTATGTATAGTATTTAAGTTAATGCTTGCATGCATATTAGGTTAAGATTCTAGAGATTATCGATATAGCGATTTATCAAGAGTACAATATTTTCCAGTAATCGTTCTTGTAATCTTCCAATCCTTTACAGTTGATGTTCTTAATCGAGCTCTTCTAAGGATTTTATTTAATCATTCGACACGTTTGATTCAAGCTGTTTGTTCTTATTATTGCGTTTTTACTATTTTAAGTTCATATACTTGTTCAAGATCTAATCGATCTTCTTAGATTAAAAGTTGTTTTAATCCCATCAGAAGTATTAAAGATGTGGTGGGCCTCAACGTAAAATCCGCGCCCAGTCAATATATATGTTAGAAATGTTATGTCAAGAAACTTGAAGAAATCTGCAACTCAAAGTCAAATCCAAGTCAAGTTCAAGTCGAAATCAAGAATCAAGCAAAGTTAAATAGGAAGAGATGATCAAGACAAAGAAGATGTGTGGTATAATCGATCCCGGAATTCAGGTCTAGGCAAGGAAGTAGGTATGAATGTCCAAGTAGAGGTAAGAAAGTACTTCCTATACTGTTTGTCCTCACCTTCCCAAGTGATCTCTGGTCTGTGTTTGTCAGTCCGACAGACCTTCACGTATGGGATGCGGTTTCCGTCTAGTGTAGCTAGTGGGTTCCAACTGGTGTATCTACAAGGTTAGGGTTCAATGGATTCTATCAAGATGAGTGAGGCACGAAGAGTGTTGTCGTGAAATCACATATCAAGTCTAAGAAGTGGATCGATCGGGTGTGAATCTTATGGTATATCCGAAGGTAGTAGCGGCCTGAAAAGGGTTGGACCAAGTCTCCATGGGGATTCTCATATGGTCCTAAGCTCTCGAAATGGTAGAGCTTTTCAGTACTTAGAACATAGTGTACTTCTATGGCAAGATCATCACTGGCGTGATCGCCATTCCGAAGTTCCTAACGTTCTCTCCCGTACTGGAAGTGTAGTCCTTCAGGTTTATTCTTAGAAAGCTCGTGTGGTCTTTGGTCTCACGTTTTCTGTCAACTGGCTGATAGAGACTTTCTAGATCATCGAGTGGGTTGCGCGTAACGCCTGTGTTTCCGGGCTTGCCATTTTTAGCAATGTAATAGTCTAGGTTAACCTTTGTAACCCGTTTTGAAATAATAAGAGTGTATTATTTGAGTATTATGTGTTTTGTGCTTAATTGCCTAATTATGTGGTTTGATTAATTAAGAATAAAAATAAGCGTCAAAATTTAAGTGTGAAATAAACTTAATATCTTTGGATAATGTTGTAGTAGTTGAAACAAGGTTTCCGAATGTATATAGAATGCCCAAATCTGACTTCGTATGAGGAAGTTATGATTTATCGAAGTTTCGACTTTGCGGTATGCAGCCTGAAATACTCGATTTGAGATCGAGCGGTTTTTAGCCGAAGCATTCTAAACGAGGATCGAAGGTCTCGTTGTTGGTATCGAATCCATAAAAAGTTAGGCGAGAACGGACGTCAAACGAAGAAGTTATGAATTTATAACGAAGTTTTTCTGTCGCGGCCTATTAAAACTAAATAATAAAAATAAAGTTGAAATTAGCCGACGGAGTCTAAACGAAAGTTGTAGAGCGTAGTCTCACCTTCGCGTGGATATAAAGAACGTCGAAAACGGAGTTCGTATGACGAAGATATTAATTTCCGAAGTTTATTAATTAATTTGTATTTATTTTTAATTGAAAATTCCGGCATTATCTGAAGGGGAGTCAGCAATCCGATCCGAAGTACACCCCGCGTACTCCGAGCATGTCGACACTCGCACTCGAGGACTTCGGATACGTAAGCAGTGACGATTTCGGAACTGTACGCCCCGCGTATAGGCGTACGCCCCGCATACTCCGAGGCTCCAGCCTCCTATAAATAGGATGCGAGGGCAGCCGGTTCTATTGTTCATTTTCTCTCTTTTCTCTCCCGTTTTGCATCGATTTGCGTGCCAGAAATATCCCAAAGCCCCGGTATCATTCTCGAGCCCCGAGGCAAGTCCCGAGATCCCGAAGATCCCGAGAAGTGCGGTTCCCGAGTCGAAGCTCCGCCCGCGAGAAGTTCGATTTTTGTGAAGATCTTCCAGATCTACTGAGGATTACTACTTCTGCAAGTCGTAGTGCTGTCCGATCATCTTCTGATCAAGTGAGTGTATACTACCTTTCATAAACACGATAATAATACAAGTATGGTTCGACTGTATTAAGTATATTGTTGTTTATATGTGTGAGTGTGTAGTTACTTTCTTCTAACGCATGATTATGAAGTATTTTATACGAAATACGTGTTATGGGTAGAATTTGTTGTTATGTGTGTGAATGTATGTTCACCCTCGTCCATCTCATAGATCTGAATTGCTTTTTATGAAATACGTGTTATGTGGGTATGCCTCGTCTGTTATGTGGAATATATATTGAATGAAAATGATATACAGGTTTCAAACTATGTATGAAAGTATATATTTTATCTACTAATATGTTGGGTAGAACATGGGTAGATAGTTGGTGTGTAATAAACAGATGAGAGGCGTCGATGTTGTTGTTGTTGTTGATCTAGTTATTCAGCGGAGTATGGATAACGACCACGGACTCTTTCTAGACAGTCCAGTGGAACGCTAGCAGGTTCATAACCTGTAGGTGTTGTGAACGATGTGTTCACCGGTGTACTCTATCCCCCTCATGGTTGCCTTTAGGATATCTATTGTTGAGGAAACCCCTTAGCAGTGATGTCCGTCCCGATGAAAATCCTAGATTAGGTCCCTTGAGATAGATGTTATTTTAGGGACGTAAAGTGAGGATAACGGGAATGGGTAATCGGGATAGTGTTGGTTGGTGAAATTAAATATAACTTATTTATTGTGGGTTGAAAACCTTATATGCTCACCAGGCTCCTAAGCCTGACCCACTAAGTTTTATTTGTATTACAGGTAGTGGCGCGAGGGCATAAGATGGTTGAATCCTCAAGTTGTTTTGTTTACAAGTCTGTATATGTATATATTTGTTGAATGACTTGTAATGTTATCGTTTATGCTTTATGGTCTGTATCGGAACATGACATCCTGAGTTTTGATTATATAATGAAAATACATCTCTTGATGAAATGCTTTGATAAATATTATTTTATCATGTTTTGTTTTAGGAACAAATTCCGCAACTCTTTTAAATGAAAAGGATTTACTTTGAAATTATTTAAAAAGCATAAATGAAATCGGTCTTTTCTGGCCGAGATTTTGGGGATGTCACAATTGTTATCAGAGCATTAGTTTAAGCGAACTAGGAATTTGTAGGATTTCTAGACTTAAACTTAGAATGCTAAGTAGAATTGTGAGTTGTGTGTCTGTTGAATTTTAGACACGAGCACTAGTTATTTTAGGAAAGTTGCCTAAAATGCTTTTATGTGGTAAATGTTATATGTTGCCATATATGATATTAATTGTTCGAATCTACGGTCTGTTGCCGACTGGATCTGGAAACCTTATGTGTGTAGGATTCTAAGCGTATGTTTACGGTATTAGAACTAGCATGTAAACGTTTTGGAGTAATAAGGATGATTTGAATATCTATTGTGAATGAGGATCTAATTTCACCTTATTCGGTGTGCAAATCAAAAATGGTGAGAACAAGGAGTGGCGTTGGAAACGCGGATGAAAACAGGAATCAACCGCCAGTGATTGAGCAAATACCCGTTGTAGCAGCAGCACCAGAACCAATAACAATGGCTGCGGTGCAAGCCATGATTCGGGCTATGCTAGCCAAACAAAGGGAGGAGATGCGATAGATGTTGCATGATAATAGGGATGAACCTATCATACCTATTGAGGAACCCGAATTGATCCCTGAGCAATCGGAGGAAGGGAACCGTAGTCGCATTATGAGTCAATTTGGGACTCAAGGAGAACGAAGGAACGATCCAGAAAGGAGAAACAACAAGGATGGGCGAATGTACAAGAACTTCTTGGGCGCCAAGCCGCCAAGTCTTTCTGGAAGCCCAAAGCCTGTTGAGATAATGGATTGGATCTCCGAAATGGAGATGGTATTTGAAAGTTGCGACTGTAGCAACAAACAGAAGACCGTCTTTACGGTTAGAAAACTGAAGACTGGAGTCTTGAGTTGGTGGAAGTTGTTGGCAGATACTATGCCACGACTATGCTACTGCATTTACTAAGAAAATGAAGTTGTTTCCGTACCTAGTGCCAACGGAACTCTCCAAGATAGAGAGGTTTTCTAATGGACTGCCTGCCGACTTTGGTCCGACAGTCAAGATGGCAACTACTCTGAAAACGGCTGTTCGTGCAGCTAAGAATGTGGAGGCCCAACAGAAGGAAAAGGGTCTGGAAAGGATAGACGTTGGTGAAAAGAGGAAGTTCGATGGAACTTCAGGGTCCAACAAGAAAAACAAGTTCTCGAAGTCTGGTTCGAGGGGAAGTGGAGGCGAAGCAAAATGGTGCGACAAATGTAAGAAGAAGCATCATGGAAGATGTGAGGTGGCGAACACATGCTACAAGTGTGGAAAGCCAGGGCACTATGCCAATGAATGTACCCTCACTAAGAAAGTTTGTTATGGTTGTGGTGAGGAGGGACACATGTCGAGGGACTGCCCGAAGAAGAAAGAGGCAGCTAGACCCAACATTCCACTAAAGCCAAAGGCGAGAGCATTCCAGATGACACTGGAAGCTGCTAAAGATGAAGCTGATGTCGCTTCAGGTACCTTTCTCGTTAACGAATTGCCTGCCCAAATTTTATTTGATTATGGAGCCAACTACTCCTTTATATCGCATGAATTTGGTAGAAAGCTAGCTTTGTCTGTTGTTAGACTAGAGGATGCCTTATTAGTCGAAGTTGCTAGTGGCAAGTTTGTACCTGTTAGCCATCGTATGAAAAACATCTTAATTGATCTGAATGGGAATAAGTTCCACGAGGAATTATTGCCTACAGAACTTAATGGTTTCGACATCGTGCTTGGAATGGATTGGCTTAGCACCAATGATGCCGAAATTTTATGCAAGAAGAAAATAGTCAAAGTAAACCCGCCTGGGAAAGATTCATTTATGGTGTATGGGGACAAACGCAAAGTGAATTCTGGAATCATTTCATTGATGAAAGCCAGAAAATGTTTGACCAAGGGGTGTACATCATATCTAGCATTCGTGATTGATGCTAAGAAGGAAAAGAAGGTGATGCAGAATATTCCAGTTGTGTGTGATTATCCGGAAGTATTTCCCGAAGATCTTCCTGGATTACCGCCTGATCGACAAGTGGAATTCCGTATTGACTTGTTGCCAGGAACAACGCCAATTGCGAAAGCACCTTATCAATTAGCACCGACGGAGATGAAGGAGCTAATGATGCAACTTCAGGAGTTATTGGACAAAGGTTTCATTAGACCTAGTTCATCACCTTGGGGAGCTCCGGTGTTATTTGTAAAGAAGAAAGATGGAAGTATGAGAATGTGCATTGATTATAGAGAGCTGAACAAGGCAACAATAAAGAATAAATATCTGTTGCCAAGGATTGATGACATGTTTGATCAATTGCAAGGTTCGAGCTAATTCTCGAAGATCGATCTAAGGTCAGGATATCATCAGCTAAAAGTAAGAGAGCAAGATATCGAGAAGACTGCATTCAGAACTAGATATGGACACTACGAGTTCTTGGTTATGTCGTTTGGACTAACCAATGCTCCGGCAGCATTCATGGATTTAATGAACAGAGTTTGTAATTCGTTCCTAGATAAATCTGTGATAGTGTTCATAGATGACATTCTGATTTACTCGAAAAGCCAGGAGGAGCATGACAGACACTTGCGAGAAGTGTTGGAAGTTTTGAAGAAGGAGAAGCTGTATGCTAAGTTCATCAAATGTGATTTTTGGATTCGTGAAGTCTAATTCTTGGGTCACGTGGTCAACCAAGAAGGAATAATGGTTGATCCAGCGAAGATTGAAGCTGTAATGAAGTGGGAACAACCGAAAAGTCCCACGGAGATTCGAAGCTTTTTAGGATTAGCCGGATATTACCGAAGGTTTATCCAAGGCTTTTCTTCGATCGCTAGTCCGTTGACAGCTTTGACCCGCAAAGGAGCTACTTATGCTTGGAGTGATAAGCATAAAGAAGCATTCGAGAAGCTAAAGAAGAAACTATGTGAGGCACCGATACTTTCTCTACCCGATGGGGTTGAAGACTTCTCCGTTTATAGCGATGCGTCTGGGGTTGGATTGGGTAGTGTTTTGACCCAAAGAGAAAAGGTGATAGCATATGCGTCCCGACAGCTGAAAGAGCATGAAAATAACTACCCGACTCATGATTTGGAGTTGGCAGCGGTAGTTTTCGCTCTGAAAATATGGAGGCATTACCTCTATGGCACGAAGTACAAACTTTTCACTGATCATAAGAGTCTCCAATATCTCTTTAATCAGAAGGAATTGAATACGAGGCAACGACGTTGGCTAGAATTACTTAAAGACTACGACTGCAAGATACTTTACCACCCCGGTAAAGCTAATGTTGTTGCTGATGCTCTCAGTCGGAAAGTCAATCTCGAAAGGAAAAGGCCAAGAGCGTTGAGAATTGAAATTGTCTCGACTATTGTGGAAAGTATAAAGAAAGCTCAAGAGGAAGCTTATGAGAAGAATGACCGAAAGGAGGAACGTTTGGGCAAAACGTTGGTATTCGGTGTAAACAGTCACTAACTGAAGGTGTTCCAAGATCGGATTTGGGTACCTAAGTCCGGAGGAATTAGAGATCTTCTGATGGAAGAAGCTCACAAGACCATGTACTCAATTCATCCCGGTAGCACTAAAATGTATAGGGACCTGAAACCCTACTACTGGTGGCCGACGATGAAGCTTGATGTTGCAAAGTATGTGGCTGAGTGTGTGACTTGCGCGAGAGTAAAGACACAACATCAGAAACTGTATGGGAGTTTAGAACCTTTGCCTGTGCCAATGGGTAAGTGGGAAGACATTGCTATGGATTTTGTCACTAAACTGCCCAGAACAAAGAATGGTCACGACATGATTTGGGTGGTCGTTGATCGATTCACTAAGAGTGCGCATTTCATTGCGGCCAAGGAGAAATGGTCTATGGAAAAGCTTGCGAATTCTTACGTGAAGGAAATTGTGAGGCTTCACGGTGTTCCGTTAACGATTGTGTCGGATCGTGATAGCCGTTTCACCTCACAATTTTGGAAAAGTCTACAAGAGGAATTGGGTACCAAGTTATGTTTAAGTACAGCTTACCATCCGCAGACTGATGGTCAGAGTGAAAGAACGATACAAACACTTGAAGATATGCTGAGAGCATGTACCTTGGAATTCCTAGGTAATTGGGATGAACATTTACCTTTGGTAGAATTTTCCTACAATAATAGTTTCCACTCGAGTATTAAGATGGCACCTTACCAAGCTTTGTATGGACAGAAGTGTCGTATGCCGTCTTGTTGGCTTGAGGCTGGGGAAAAGCAGTTTATGGGACCGGAGTTGGTTCATCAAACTGCTGAAAAGTTGAAAATAATTAGGGAAAGAATGTTAGCAACTCAGGATCGTCAAAGGAGCTATGCTGACAAGAAGCGAAGACCGATGACTTTTGAGGTTGGGGATTCGGTTTTGCTTAAAGTCTCACCGTGGAAGGGACTTATAAGGTTTGGTAAAAGGGGAAAGTTGAGTCCAAGGTTTATTGGACCGTTTAAAGTTCTTCAGAGGATTGGGAACCAAGCTTACAAGCTCAAACTACCAGAAGAACTGAATGGAATTCATAACACTTTTCATGTGTGTTATTTGAGGAAGTTCACGGGAGAAGTTCCCGACATGATTCCACTTTCGGAGTTGAGAATCGATGAGAACAAAAGGTTGATTGAGGAACCAGAGGCAATTGTTGACCGAAAGACTAAGAAATTGCAACGCAAGATGGTTGGGTTAGTGCTTGTCCGATGGAAACACACGAATCGGCCGAATCTCACCTGGGAGACAGAGAGTGACATGATGGGTCGCTATCCGCATTTGTTTGTTGATGTGTGATTCCAGGGACAGAATCATTCTAAGGTAGAGAGAATTGTAACGCCTGTGTTTCCGGGCTTGCCATTTTTAGCAATGTAATAGTCTAGGTTAACCTTTGTAACCCGTTTTGAAATAATAAGAGTGTATTATTTGAGTATTATGTGTTTTGTGCTTAATTGCTTAATTATGTGGTTTGATTAATTAAGAATAAAAATAAGCGTCAAAATTTAAGTGTAAAATAAACTTAATATCTTTGGATAATGTTGTAGTAGTTGAAACGAGGTTTCCGAATGTATATACAACGCCCAAATCTGACTTCGTATGAGGAAGTTATGATTTATCGAAGTTTCGACTTTGCGGTATGCAGCCTGAAATACTCGATTTGAGAGTGAGCGGTTTTTAGCCAAAGCATTCTAAACGAGGATCGAGGGTCTCGTTGTTGGTATCGAAGCGATAAAAAGTTAGGCGAGAACGGACGTCAAACGAAGAAGTTATGAATTTATAACGAAGTTTTTCTGTCGCGGCCTATTAAAAATAAATAATAAAAATAAATTCGAAATTAGCCGAAGGAGTCTAAACGAAAGTTGTAGAGCGTAGTCTCACCTTCGCGTGGATATAAAGAACGTCGAAAACGGAGTTCGCATGAAGAAGATATGAATTTCCGAAGTTTATTAATTAATTTGTATTTATTTTTAATTGAAAATTCCAGCATTATCTGAAGGGGAGTCAGCAATCCGATCCGAAGTACGCCCCGCGTACTCCGAGCATGTCGACACTCGCACTCGAGGACTTCGAATACGTAAGCAGTGCCGATTTCGGACCTGTACGCCCCGCGTACTCTGAGGCTCCAGCCTCCTATAAATAGGATGCGAGGGCAGCCGGTTCTATTGTTCATTTTCTCTCTTCTCTCTCCCGTTTTGCATCGATTTGCGTGCCAGAAATATCCCGAAGCCCCGGTATCATTCTCGAGCCCCGAGGCAAGTCCCGAGGTCCCGAAGATCCCGAGAAGTGCGGTTCCCGAGTCGAAGCTCTGCCCACGAGAAGTTCGATTTTTGTGAAGATCTTCCAGATCTACTGAGGATTACTACTTCTGCAAGTCGTAGTGCTGTCCGATCATCTTCTGATCAAGTGAGTGTATACTACCTTTCATAAACACGATAATAATACAAGTATGGTTCGAGTGTATTAAGTATATTGTTGTTTATATGTGTGAGTGTGTAGTTACTTTCTTCTAACGCATGATTATGAAGTATTTTATACGAAATACGTGTTATGGGTAGAATTTGTTGTTATGTGTGTGAATGTATGTTCACCCTCTTCCATCTCATAGATCTGAATTGCTTTTTATGAAATACGTGTTACGTGGGTATGCCTCATCTGTTATGTGGAATATATATTGAATGAAAATGATATACAGGTTTCAAACTATGTATGAAAGTATATATTTTATCTACTAATATGTTGGGTAGAACATGGGTAGATAGTTGGTGTGTAATAAACAGATGAGAGGCCTCGATGTTGTTGTTGTTGTTGATCTAGTTATTCAGCGGAGTATGGATAACGACCACGGACTCTTTCTAGACAGTCCAGTGGAACGCTAGCAGGTTCATAACCTGTAGGTGTTGTGAACGATGTGTTCACCGGTGTACTCTATCCCCCTCATGGTTGCCTTTAGGATATCTATTGTCGAGGAAACTCCTTAGCAGTGTTGTCCGTCCCGATGAAAATCCTAGATTAGGTCCCTTGAGATACATGTTATTTGAGGGACGTAAAGTGAGGATAACGGGAATGGGTAATCAGGATAGTGTTGGCTGGTGAAATTAAATATAACTTATTTATTGTGGGTTGAAAACCCAATATGCTCACCAGGCTCCCAAGCCTGACCCACTCAGTTTTATTTGTATTACAGGTAGTGGCGCGAGGGCATAAGATGGTTGAATCATCAAGTTGTTTTGTTTACAAGTCTGTATATGTATATATTTGTTGAATGACTTGTAATGTTATCGTTTATGCTTTATGGTCTGTATCGGAACATGACATCCTGAGTTTTGATTATATAATGAAAATACATCTCTTGATGAAATGCTTTGATAAATATTATTTTATCATGTTTTGTTTTGGGAACAAATTCCGCAACTCTTTTAAATCAAAAGGATTTACTCTGAAATTATTTAAAAAGCATAAATGAAATTGGTCTTTTCTGGCCGAGATTTTTGGGATGTCACATTGCGCGACTATGGTTATCAGTTTGCTGTAGAGTGTCTATCTCAAGCTTGTGCAAAATGAACCTGCACTAACGATTCTTGAGACATGGAGACCCTAAGGGTCGGGGAGATAGGGTTTCACCAGACGAGTATTGGACTATCTCAGGAGGTGGTTCTACTCTCTCTGCGTGAGATAGTATTCGTGGAACACCTAATAGTCCAAGGATTTTCCAAGACTTTGGTTTACTTTAGTGTGGAAAGCGCATGTTCCTGCATAACCCTTCGACTAACACCAGGGCTGGTGTCAAGCCTATGATCTCTTCGGGATCCGGGTCATGAGGCTTAACGCAACTACTTTCGCACTTGACCAAGTATTCTTGGCTGCGAAGGTTATCCTGTGGTTCTCGGCATCCTAGTGTTCACTTCGGAGAATGTATTTTATCATCTACAGGGCGACGACAATTTCCTCCATGCAAGAGGGTGGAGGATGATAGGCACTATTTGTCTATAACAGGGTGGACGAAGTGCCTGAGTAGTGCGAGCATCTATTGCAACTACTCATCCGAAGGTTCTGAGTTTCCTCGGTCTAGGTCAATTCTAGTGAGTATAGGGTCTCATCACTCGGAACTTTACTAGCTTAGCACGCAATGATTCTCTTGACTCCGGCTCCTATGTTATGGAATAGGGTGAAGGGATTTTCTAAGAGGTTCGTGGTAGAGCTCACGCTTAGCCTAACTACAAATACTGGGTGTATGCAAGCAGTATATAATTGAGGTCAGCAGGATGTTCAGCTGTGCAACTCCACCCCAAACCCACAACCCAACAAGGAACAGGGAATAGGGAGGAAACACACACCTTAAATCTTTTTGATCTCAATTATATGCCACCTTTATGCATATACCTGGTTATAGTGGTCAGTCTCATGAGTTCTGTTCACTGGGTTCATGAACCTGATGTGCGAGGTGCGAAGGGTCTTTCTGGGGAATCTACAAAGTATGCTTCGGATGGTTATCGTCTTCTGGAGTATCTGCATTGTCGTTCACTTCGGTGTCCATCTGACTACGAGGGGTCGGTCAACAGCGTACGGTACCCTCTCTTAGGTACTTCGGAAGGTTTGAGATAAGAGAGACGATTGACGGATCGCATTATGTTTGATTATTTGTGTTAGGTTTAGGTTTGGGAAAACCTTTATTTGCCGACATGGCTATGGAGAAAGTTCTTTTTGCACAACACTAAGAATGTACACATGGTTGCACGAAGTCAAACCATGATCAATAGAGTCGTCGAAGTTGGCACACTCCGACATGATATATAATGAAGATTGATAGAGTCATGTGCCGAACAGGCACACATGTTCTAGGCGTCTCGGGTTTTGTCTTGTGTATCACTACCGCGGATACTTGGACCGATAGAGTCGACGCGGAACTATAGAGAGTTCTAAGTGTTTCCGAATAGAGTACCTTTTCATGACTGGATTCTCACAAGGCATTTCTATAATCGCCTCACATATACTAGTCATGTATATTTAAGGTGGGGAGGACTGTTGACTGAGCGACTCCGTCCTAAATCCACAACCAAACGAGGAACATGAAATGAGGCGGCATTCGCTCATTCTAGGTCTGTCCATCTTAAATATACATGGCCATAACGTATATGTTTATCCATTATAGTTTTACCTTATGAATTTTTAAATTTTATAATAGTGCTGCGACTTTCGCCCTACTGGAAAGAATTTACATTTGGATTAGTCTTTTATTGTTTTTAGTTTAGTTACCCGAGATCGAGAGACGTACCAAAATCTAACGAGTTCCTTGATGCTTCTCTCTAAGCAGTAGAGTCAGGCTCCTTCTGTGTCTTTGTTGTTTCCTTCAATTGGGAAATCCTTCTTGAAGTGTCCAAACTCGCCACATAGGCGGCAAACCTGCTTGGTCGTTGCATTGGCGATTAATGCAATACGTTCCACCAGAGTTCTGCATACACGAGCAGTATCCCCCTTCATGTTGCACCTAGCACATAAGAGTTCCCGGCAGGCACCATGATGATGGTAGCTGCACTTGCTGCAGTGGGGAAGGTCTCCTAGGTATGGTCTTCTTGAGGTCGGGAGGGAAGGATTGACAGGGGTATAGACTGCCTCAGCTCGTCGCCTTTCAGAAGGTCCTTGAGCCGAGGTACTTCCCTCCTCAATCTTGAGTTTTCTCTTTAGTGGGTTCGGTGAAGGTTCTTGGGTGACTGGGTATGAAAGTGTTGGTTGTTGTTGTCCATCGTCAGGATTGGAAATCCCGACAGGGCCCTTGCTAACATTGGTGGTGTTAGCATTCAGGTGAGCCATGACAGCTGCTACGGCTGCTGAGACTGCAGCTTGGAACGTAGCTTCATTGAATAAGAGAGCAGGTTTCTTGCTTGCGGATTGGTTACGCTTCTTCGGTGGCATGGTTTTTCCTACACAGAAATGAATAGAAGGTAATGAGAGACGATGGTTAACCCTGGACATTTATGTCCTAAACGTATTAGGCATAAATTTTTCCCGTGCCTTGGGTACTGGTCGTCTGAGTGTCGACCTACATCCCTATGATGTAGTCCTGGTAATCGAAGTGGGTGTATGAGTATCGGAAAAAGGCCATAAGATGCGAGTCGTTCCTACTAAGTTACCTTTATACTGGGAAAGGTTTCCACTCTCCTGCCTGGAGAGATTTGAGAACGGTTCGGAACGAAACTGCGGAAAGAGAGGCTCACAAGGGCAGATGGCTAAAATTCCCTCAATAGAGATGCGGGGATCCGCTCTAATCGTGTAACTGGCAACGGGAAACGACGATTTACCTAACACATAGCGTGAGTAGTGTAACCACTAACTCACTAAATTGTATTATTTTAAGGGTGTATTAGCGTGACGAACACGAGGAAAAGACAATTCCCGGGTTCTATGTACTGGCTCCCTCGGTCTGCCTCGAATCTTTGACTGGAATCGGCGTTGGTTTCCTTCGGGTAGTTTCCTAGGGTTCTCTTCTCGTATGGAAATATTGAATCTCTACTCCGCCTTGCCTCCGAATCCGACTCTGGATGTCATTGCTTCATGACGGATGACTGGAATCTCGGAAGCTTAGGCGAATCCCTCACCACTGTCCCTAAAAGAATATGGGCACTTGGTGCATTCAATAGTCTCGACCCAGTTCATTTATTTCCGAACAGGAAATTTTCTCAATGAACTTCTTCGGGGTCGGACTCAACTCTTCTGTTAAGCACTGAAGTGGATAGGGTTGTCTACAGGGTTCGTGCGAGAATGGAAATGTCTAAAGAATCCTAAGAGATTATTAACATTTCACTGGATGATCCATATCGAGTCCTGCTATGATTACACAGGGTATACAAATCATATATAACTTAGATCCGATAGGCCTTCGAATATGTGATACTACTCTAGAACCACATCCCAACGAGGAAAAGGAAATAGAGCGAAACCACACATTCTTAGCCTATGGGATCCTTATTATATATAACCTTGGGAGTATACTCTCTATAGTTGTAGGTATATCAATAAGGATTTTTTTAGATCTTTTTAGTTCTTCACACATGGCTGGTTATGGATTCTAAAATACCCCTATGGTATTTTAATTCTTGTTTGATTCTTATCTTCTGATTATGATTCTGGGATTAGTGTGAATCTTTTAGTGTTCCAAAATACTCCTATAGTATTTTAACTTTATGTTTGGCTCTAGCATTCCTAGTTGGTAAGTTTCAGACCTGTTGCAACACCACTATCACTCCCAAGCACACGTTCATCGCATCTCGAATAAATGTAGTTGATCAGGTTACATTTATTCCAGCTTACGATTACATAACTGCCCAGGTTTGACGGTAATGCTCAACATCCGAAGACTTTTATTCTTGTTGTTCTTGTGATACTTGTGTTCGAGTGTTTAGGTTTTAGATGTTATTATACTTTGGTAAAATATGGTTATATTTTAAAGTATAATTCTTGGTCAGAGTGTTTTATCCCTTTTGTATTTATAGGTTGTATATCTTTTATGAATTGATATACTTAGCTCACTATAAACAATGCTCTGATACCAATCTGTCACACCCCAAAATCGGAACGGCGGAAACGTTCTAGGGTGGATGACGTCATGTCAAGTATCACAACACATGCATTATAGTAATCAAAGTACAACAAAACATTCCATTAATAGTAATAATTTTACATGGTTACATTACAATACATCAAAGTAATACAAGTAAATATAAGTAAGTACGACATGGCACTAAGCTATCTTCATCAACAGCTCCTGGGATGTACCTGTCTAATTTCTGACCTGAGAATACAAGTTATTTGAAAAACGAGTATCAGCATTTTTACAAATGCTGGTGAGTTCATAAGTATTTAGTGACATTTCATTCAAATAGCTTTATAAAGTAATAGTTTAAGTGTTTAGAGTGCATTAGAGTTCTTTCCAGAGAATCCTATATTTTCTTTAATAAAAGCAGCCTTCTACCAAGACTGGTCAGTGTTATGTGGTAAAAAGTGGTTTTCCCTTAATTGCTATCATTATCAAAATACTGAATTTGATTATTAAAAAAAGCAAGAGACAATAGGGAAATAACATATGCCTCAGCAGTGAGGACTGCTGACTAAGGCAAAGGAAACATAGACTCCAGGAGAGTATCGAACTAGCGACACGCCTGGTTCAGTCTAACAAGAAAAGACTTAGACCCCAGAAGGTACCAAATGAAAGGTACAACTGGTAAGGTCTAACACAGTGAAAAACAGACCCCAGACAGTATCAAATGAAAGATACATATTGTAAGGTCAAAACAGAGAAAACAGACCCCAGACAGTATCAAATGAAAGATACGTCTTGTAAGGTTAAAACAGTGTGACTCTGAAAATGAATTACCAGCATACAGTGTAAATTGCCGGTGAAATACCGTTACCTTAAGGCCAATGAATTATAAGGTAACCCGGGATACTCGTAACCATACTGACTAGAGTTCCAGACGCCCGACAAGCGTCTATAATGTGACATCTTTCACCCGTTGGCCTGGTAGGCTGGGACTATAGCTAGCAGTCTGGGCGCGGGGTTGTCAATCCCATATAGATCTATACACACAATGTCCGCTCTCCCTACAGGAGATTCTGGTTACCAACTAGACGACGGAGAAGGCCGTGTCCTGAAGATGCATCCCAAATAGTGGGTAGAGACTTCCAAATAGTGGGTAGTGTGTAAGTGCTAAACTAGAGGTAGAGACTTCCAAATAGTGGGTAGCGTGTTTCTAATGTAAGTCTAGACTAGAGGTAGAGACTCTTAACTGAACTGACTAGAGAATTCCTGTATGTCCATACTCATATACATAATATATAACTAATGAATCAAACGACCTTCGGACGCCCATCCGATCCCACCAGACCACATCTCAACGAAGAAAAGGAAATAGGGCGGACGAGCCTTCCTAAGTCTTTCAATCATTACTTATACGTACCTATACAAGTGCAGACATACATCTAACTACAACTGAGTGTGTATCAAGTAGAAGTGATTCTTGTGAAGTAGGAGTCTCTAACAAGTGAAGTAGGAGCAGTCGCAAGTGAAGTAGGAGTGTCGAACAAGTATAAGCGTATCACGAAGTAGAGACGACAATAAGTGAAGTAAGAGCGTCTATTAGGTATAAGCGACTACATTTATAAGTGAAATAGAGGCAATAACAGGTATAAGCGTATCACGAAGAGAAAGCATTATCAAGTAGGAGTTTAAAATACATGAAAGCGAAGCAGTAGCAACTAACAAGTAAGAATATACGTCGTAAAAGGGAACTTTGAGGAAAAGCCTTTATACTCGTGGGAAAAATCATAATTTGTATTCTTTTGTAAAATATGATTGAAAACCTTTGGAAATCTTTCATAAACCAGTTTAAAATGAAATAGGATAAAACAGTATAAGTAAGAGTTTTGAAACGAATGAAAACCTTTTAGAAAACCATTATAGTGTCCTACTCGGTAAAACAGTGTATAGTGTCGTAAAATCTTGTGCATGCAGGTTATCAATCACATGTGATTGATATGATAACTGGCATGTTTAACTTGTATTCCCCCCCCCCCCTATAAAACATGTAAAAACATTAAAAGGTTCATTCAGGGGTATGAACTCACCTGGTGTAAGTAGGTCCGACAAAGGTGTCGTTTGGGCGTTCGGTGTCACGTAAGGACTTGAACACACTCAATGACCTATTTAACATATGAAGGTGTCCCGGGTAGCGTCTAAAGGTGTGTATGGCTTAGGAATGAAGTTTACCCTCTGAGAGTAACCTCTTATTACTTAGTTTACGGCCCAGGGACTACTCACCATGATTTTACGGCCGTAAACTCATGGTGAGGGTATCTAGTGTGTTTTAGGGCTTAATCTTGTTAGTGGGATTTTTCTAAGTACAATTCCCAAAAGGCATGAGTGGGTTTAAGGCTCCTAAGGGCTTCTTTAGGGAGTTTACGGCCTAGGGACAACTCCTAAGGGAGTTTACGGCCGTAAACTCTCATTCCTTGAGTTTTGTGAAGTTTTAAGCCCCTAATACCTTCCTAGCATTTTATAGAAATAGTCTAAGGCCATTTGGGAGGGGGGGGGGTAAAAACCAACATTTGGGCATGTTTTGGGGAGTTTACGGCCTTGGTACATACCTGGGCCGTAAACTCTTTTTGTCCCTCCATTTTGATGTGTTTAAATGGTTTAAACCCGAAATGATAAGCCCCTAATTTATGTATTAAGCCCTAGGGTGGTTTAGGAGTGTTTTTAAGGCTTTTTGACATGTTTAAGAGGTGTTTACAGCCTTGGCATATGCCTGGGCCGTAAACTCTCTTTTAAGCCTCAAAATGATTGTTTTAAATGTGCAAACACTCCTAGGCTAATTCCTCTATTTATTTCCAAGCTTATAGGGACTTTAGGGGGTCATTTTGGCCTTTATTTTGGGGTTTACGGCCTAAGGAGGAGCTTAGGCCGTAAACCCCATTCTAACAGCTTCTAAGTCCGAATTTTTAGCTATAAACACAAATCAATATGTTTAGAATAAGCTAGGGTAAGCGGACTTACGATTTGGAAGCGTTTGGTTGCGGATTCGGGGCGAAAACGAGTCTAGAGAGAGAGTATAGAGATAGAGTGTAAAAAGTCTCCAATGGACTCCACTCATCTTTATATAGGGTTTCGAGTCGGGGCTCAGTGGAATTTTACCCAATACTGTCGTTAAACGGGGCTTTTGGTCGCACCCGATTTAGTGGTCGTAATAATAAAACTTAACATTTTCCAAATAAATGGAAATGTGTGTTATGTGTTTTTATTTCCTTTTATCACGACTTAACAGCACATTAAACATAAACAACTGAAATGTTTATTTAATTGACGACCTCTAATTAACGGAACTTTTATAAACTGGAATATTCCGTTAACGGTAACGGGGAAATGTAACGGGACAACTTGGGTTGTCACACCAGTCATACTGTAGACTCAGAGAGTGGACCAGGTGGATTGAAGGCCCGGTGCGGGCGGACCAATCACACTGCAGACTCGATGTGTATGGCTAGACTCGGAGGGTGGACCAGGTGGACTGTTGGCCGGTGCGGCGGACCAGTCACACAGTAGACCCGAAGTGCATGGCTGTTCTGTGATCGGATATGTTATGGCATGTTATGCGTGTATGGTATATGTGGTTGGTATTTTGGGGATATCTCACTAAGATTTTGGGCTTACAGTTGTGGTTTTATGTTTTTCAGGTTCTTCAGGAGACCGTGGCAAGGCGAAGGCGTGATCGTACCGCTCCTCGTGTTTATGTTGTGATGAGATTCTGGGAATGCTTAAAATAAATTGTATTGAAAACCTTTTTGTAATAACTTTAATGGAATCGGGTTGTTTTCGAAAATTTTAAATTGGTTGAAATTTTTGGTCGTTACAAGTTGGTATCAGAGCCTTGGTTTGAGTGAATTGGAGGAACACTCGTGTGACTCCAGTCTCAAATCGAGGAGAGTTTTGAAAAGAGAATTTAAAATGGTTTTCAAAATGAGTAAAGGAGGACGCGGAGGTACAATCAGCCGGAGCCAGTAAGTAACCCCAAAATACCATACATGATGTTTGTTTTTGAGCCTTGATAGAACAGCCTGCTAGTGCTAGGCTAGGGATCTTCAAGATTTCATGATAATGTTGCCTGATTTGTGATGCCTGTAGCCTAGGGTTTCCTTGTGAGAGATTTCCAGTGTTCCTCTAGTAGTGAGGGTTGAGCATTGTTATGCATGATTTGACTAGGGTGTTGTGGTAGTACTTCATACAAATATGGGTAGGTGTGGAAGGTAGTATGGGCCCGTACTACTGAAGCACAGGACCCATACGCGTATCAGGGAAACCATGACCTCTAGGGTTGGGTTGAGAGAGTTGGTTCCCGGATTAGTGGGAAGTGTCTGAGATTTTGTGGTGTTTTTCGGTATGGAGATTCCGAGGCATGCTGGGAGTGGATCCGGGTCAGGATCGGGAGCAGGAGAGGGAGTTCTGGGCGGGTCAGTACCGCCCGAGGTTATTGGTCAGATGAGCACGTGCGAGCTGGATGCGAGGATTCGTGAGATCCTGCATGATGAGGTTGTTGCGTTGTTCCGGGCCGAGTTGCCGGAACTGTTTGGGTCGATCAAGACCGCCATGGTTGAGTATTTTGATGAGCGCTATGCAGCTCTCATAGAGACGGCTGCCGCTGCGGCTACAACGGCTGTAGCAGCGGCATGGGGAGGAGCTGGTCGGGGCTTTCAGTATCGGGACTTCGATAATACGAAGCCTCCCGCCTTCGATGGAGTTCAGGACCCGATTGTTGCTATGAGGTGGTTATCGTACATGGAGGGGTGTTTCTTCACGTGTTCATGCCCTGCTGAGCAGAGGGTGAGGTGTGCTTTGAACCTGTTGAGGCTCAGGGCGAAGGATTAGTGGAGATTGACCACGGGGTCATATTCGGATGCGCAGAGGGCTGCGGTTTCATGGGATCAGTTCAGAGAGATGTTCAGCACTCGTTATGTTCCGCGAGTTGAGAGGGAGAGATTGGATCAGGAGTTCCTTGAGCTGAAGCAGGATTCAGAGTCGGTGACTGAGATCACCAGGATGTTCACTGAGAGGGCGATGTTCTGCCCAGAGTTCGCTTCGGAGCAGGCTCAGATGTCTCGATATCTGAGCATGCTCAAGAGGGACATCGGACAGTTTGTGTCTACGCAGAGGTGCGAGACCTTGTTGGAGTTGCAGGAGGCCGCCAGGCGGCGTGAGTTAGAGATTGAGTTGCAGTTGCGTGAGCTGAGGCAGGCTCCAGTGCAGTCGCAGCCGGCGCCAAAACGATCCAAGACCGTTGATGCTAGAGTGGGAGATCTGAGCAGCCACACTTGTGGGAAGTGTGGGAGGGGTCACACCGGAGTTTGTAGGTTCGGTGGTGTATGCCGCAAGTGCGGAAAGGAGGGGCACTATGCGAGGTTTGTCGGCAGTCAGCGCCGGTTCGGGATTTGAGGATTTGTTATCGTTGTCATTAGGTTGGACATTTGAGGGTCAACTGTCCACAGCTCGCTGTAGGACCGGTGCAGGCTCCAGCACCGGCCACTTTGAGGATCACGGGTGGAGGTCAGGGTGGAGCGGAGCCCCCAAGGGCTCGGGGTCGTGCTTTTCAGCTTACATCAGAGGAGGTCAGAGCAGTGCCGGATGTAGCTACGGGTATGTTTCTTCCTTGATGTCTTGCTATCTTGTGATTATTGTGGTGTATTGTTTATGTGCTAGTATCTTTGTGTGCTTCTCGGTGTGGTATTCGTTGTTCTTTGAGGATTATGGCATGGCTATGGGTTTAGTTTTGGGAGTTTCGTGGTTATCATTTATGGGGGGGTTGTTAGTGGAAACCTGGCATTGGTCTGAAGGCCGGGTAGCATCTGCTTTCTGAGGAGTGGTTAGCTGCAGATTGAGTTCTTTCGAGCGGGATAATCAGTGTTGATATGGGATTTTGTTAAGGTTGTTTATACTTGTGGGAAGCAGTCTGCGTGTAAGTGTTGGTTTTGTGCAGGGTTGTTTTGGGTGGTCGGTAATGGCGACCGGTGTTTGATAGTCAGTGCTATAAGTGGGGGAGAATTGGAAAATTCTCTGGAAGATCGATGAGCATGTGAGGTTGCTTAGCTGTTTGGGATTCAGCAGTGTTCTGTCAGCCCAGAGTGTAGGCTAGTAGGAGCAGGTGTTGGGCATGCGGGGCGGGATACAGACCTAGAGCATTTGATTGTGGAGGGCCTGGGATCAGGCCGGGATCGATTATGTGTGATGGAAATAGAGTTCGGAACCCCTAGAGGGCTAGAACAGTATGCATGGGAGGATTTCCCGGAGAGATAGCTCGGAATGATGAATGCTAGTTGAGTGGTCCGGATAGACTGGAGGCCGGTAGGCGTACCAGTCAAGCCGAAGGCTCGGAGGATGGTCCAGCCAGACTGAAGGCACAGAGAGCGGTCCAGATTGGCTGAAGGTTCTGAGAGTGGTCCAGATTGGCTGAGGGCCTGGTGAGGCGGTCCAGTCATGCTGAAGACTCTGCAGGCGTTGTTAGATCGGTTCGAGGATATGGATTGTGTTTATGCGGCATGATGGCATTAGAAGTTCTGGCCCCGGGTTTTGATCTTGATTAGTGGAGTTTGTGCATGGGCTTGAGAGTCCCTGCGATCAGAGTCAGAGCATGTGTGCGGTTATGCTATGTAGGAGTGGTGTAGCATTGGGCAAGCACCGTGGCACTTGTCGGAGTGACAAGGCGGTCAAGTGGATTTCCTTGGCAAAGGAAAGAGAGAGGAGTGTAACTCTGAGAGGGAGTGTAAATTCACGGAAGTTAAAGCGGCAGAGCAGAGTTATGATTATAGTGATTCAATTATGGGATTTGAGCATCATGATTGCGGCAGTGGCATGGAATCACATCCGGTTTGGGATGTCTGCTGAGGTCGCGGAAGGAATTCCGCGGGTGTAGAGCCAAGGGGCTCGGAAGGGATGCAGGGAGGGAGTCTTGGGCTCTCAGTGTGATTCTGATCAGGAAATTGTGTATATAGTAGTGGTTCATCATGGGGGATGTTTGGAGATGTCATCAGTGTATCGGGTTTTCCCAACCTGAGGGTGCTAGAGCTAGTTCAGCATGTGTATGTGATTGCAAAAGGAGAACTCATGGGAGTTGCTCTGAAGAATGTGTCTTTCTATCAGCAGAATGATTAGAATTGGACTCGGATCGGGAATCCGGTGGTGCATGGTTATTTTCTAGCTCATATGGGTCGAGTGATGGTTGTGATTTGGAGCAGTGTTGCATCATGAGTAGTACTCAGTTGTTAAGTGGAGTTATCAGAGCGTAAAGCCGGTGGCCGGCTCGAGACGGTGGTCAGGACACCGTAAGGAAGGAGAAAGTGATTTTCTGGTTCTATGGTTGTGATTTGAGGAACCTGGTTGGGTTAATGCCAGGTGATGCGTGGCAGGAGTATTTCTAAGAGTTGAGTTGTTGCAAGCTTCGAGGACGAAGCCTAATGTAAGTGGGGGAGAATTGTAACATCCCGGAATAGCAAGAGTAAAGTTGAAAGGCTAAAAGAGTAAAATGGGAAGAAGTGACTCGGCGAGTCCACGAGTGGACTCAGTGAGTAGGGTCGCGACTCTTGTCACGTGTTAAGTGACCAACTTGGCGAGTAGCATGGGTGGACTCGGCGAGTTGGTGCTGAGTGGAGGAAACCCTAAATCCGGAGGTTGAGCCCTATATAAAGAAAATTATGTCTCCTCCCCAGCCTCCTTATCATCCCTTGAGTTCCAGAAGCCCTAATTTCATGAGGAAACCCCATTGTTGAGTGAATTAGAGCTTGGAGAAGGATATTTGGTGCTTTAAGCTTGAAGATTTGAGGCTTGTATTAGGAAGCTTGGGGGAAACAGCAATCTACAATTGGTTGGGCTCATTCCAAGGGTAAGGAACCATTTCCTTAAGCTATTTTCTGCATGGCTTCATGTGTGGTGGTTGGTATGGCATCTAAAGTGAGATAAAAGCTTGGATCTGAGGATGTTACTTCAAATCTAAGCTTGTGATGGTCCTATATGTCATAAAGTCCCTGTTGATGAGTGTTTGAAGGAGCTATTTTGTCCCAAACCCTAGCCCTAGAGTGTAAAGTGCCTAGATCTCCTTGGATTCACCTAAAGTTTGCCACTTTACGTGATGGATGGCCTTAGGAAGGGTAGATCTATGGTTTGGATCATCTGCATGGCTTGGAAAGCCTCTGTATGGATTCAGACCCGGTGGTACTCGGCGAGTCACATGGGTGGACTCGGTGAGTTGCTTGAAGATAGGCTGGGACTCGACAAGTTGGAAGAACAACTCGGCGAGTAGGTTGAAGATAGCCTTAGACTCAACGAGTCTGTTCTTGGACTCGGCGAGTCTTGTCGATGAGTCCCCAATCTTTTCTGGTTGAGCCGTGAATTGGTGAGTCAAGGGATGACTCGGTGAGTTGTGTGTGAGTGGACTCAGAGTTGTTGAACTCGACGAGTCTCGGGGTGACTCGGCGAGTTGAGTCGCGGATTGGGAAATTTCTGAGCATGGGGACTCGGTGAGTCATCGGGTTGACTCGATGAGTAGAGTCAGTCAGGGGTTGACTTTGACCAAGGGTTGACTAGTGGTTTCCAGGGGCATTTTGGTAATTGTTGGATATTGTTTTGAGTTCAGTGCCTTGGTGGTTGTCCAGTGGTGGAGATCGTATCAGTTATCGGAGCAGCTTGGGTTATCTATTCAGCCGGCAGTTTCGGGGTGAGTTATCCTCACTATATCATCAGGGTCTAAGGCACCAAGGCCGGCCCTTATCGGATTGAGATCCGGGTATTTGTTGTTATGTTATTGCTTTGATATGTTTGCATCCTGGTAGTTAGGATGCTATATGTTAGAGACCTGATTGAGATCGGTATTCTGAGAGGTAGGGTGATGCTATGCTAGTGACCGGTTAGGTCGGTATCCTGGTTAGGATGATGATATGTTATGTGATCTGTTTGATCGGCTTGTTGACTGTGAATTGTTATATGATTGTATGTTTATGTGCACATGGTTGTTTGGACTGGAGTTGGGTTGAGGCAGGTCCTGCTTTGTGCTGTAGGCCAAGATACCCAGGGCGGACCGGTTGTCCCGAAGGCCCAGCGAGCGGTCTGGATAGGCTCTAGGCCCCAAGAGGGCGGACCAGACGTGCCGAGGCTCGGAGACTGGACCAGGCCGACTGAAGCCCGGTGCGGGCGGACCAGTCATACTGTAGACTCAAAGAGTGGACCAGGTGGATTGAAGGCCCGGTGCGGGCGGACAAATCACACTGCAGACTCGATGTGTTTGGCTAGACTCGGAGGGTGGACCAGGTGGATAGTTGGCCGGTGCGGCAGACCAGTCACACAGTAGACCCGAAGTGCATGACTGTTCTGTGATCAGATATGTTATGGCATGTTATGCGTGTATGGTATATGTGGTTGGTATTTTGGGGATATCTAACTAAGCTTTCGGGCTTACAGTTGTGATTTTATGTTTTTCAGGTTCTTTAGGAGATCGTGGCTAGGCGAAGGCGTGATCGTACCGCTCCTCGTGTTTATGTTGTGATGATATTCTGGGAATACTTAAAATAAATTGTATTGAAAACCTTTTTGTAATAACTTTAATGGAATCGGGTTGTTTTCGAAAATTTTAAATTGGTTGAAATTTTTGGTCGTTACAAAAAAAAAAAGAACATGCGATCACATAGGGCAAACCTATGATCGTAGCTTTAGGCCGCCATAACTTCGGAAATTTCAAATTTGACTTTGGGCTTCGTTCAGATGCAATCCGGAAAGATTTTAAAGAAGCTGCGATCCAATGCTGTCCAAAAGTCCAGATAAGCATTGTACGTCATGAAATCAGCCCGATCCACATTTTTAAGGAAACCTGGGATCGCATGTTATCAGATTCTTTTTCAAGAAGTTTCCGCCTTGAGTTTAAATACAACCCTCATAATTAGTTGCAAGGGGAGACGATTCCAGACGATGAAAACCACTTCTGAAGGAGATTTTTGAATTCTTTCATCGACTTTTGGAGATCTGAAGACTGCGAATCATCTCATTCATATAGTTTATCTAGATTGATTAGTAAATGTTTCTTTTATCTAGTTTAGATTTGTTTTTAGTCATGTTTGGCTAAATCTTAGTTTTAAGTTCTGTATAGATTAGTACTTTTCATATGATCGGTTATCATATCTGATTTTTTTTTTCATTTCTATCGTTATTTTTTTTTTCCAGATTTGAGCTTAATAATTGTTTAGTTTTTTAATTTTTATTAGTCTGATCATATAGCTAGGGTTTTATCATTCCAGTTAATCAGTTAATAGAATCCGTAATTATTATTGTCAACTGGTAAAAAGTAACAAGTATCAGACTGGTTCCGTTTTGGGATTTAACTCTGATATAAACTGAAAAATTGTATCTTTACGCTTCCGAGCTTGTGAGAAGTATTGGGTAATGATGGGAATTTTACACAGAACTTAAAGCTGTTTTTTTTTATTTAATTAAGAGCTTATTTAATTAGACAGTAAAAAAGTTAGGGTTAATTCAAAGAGCTTGTTTTGGTTAACTAATTTAGGTAAAAGAGATTATACTAGAGTTTGATAGTTTTTCTCAGTACCAGCTTAGATAGAGCACATTCTGAATAACAAGATCTGAACTGATTGCATGATTAGGAAAGTCGCAGCTGAACTGAAATCATTTTTAATATTGGTTTTCGTCTAATTTTAATATCACTGCAAATTTTAGTTTTTTTTTTGTTATTTCAACACCCCCCCCCCCCCCGCCCCCACCTTTTTTATATTTTATGTTTCTTGACTTGATTGTGTCTGGTGCAAAAAGACATTGACTGTTAGGCTGTGTCCGTAAGGATTAGACCCTGCTTCCCTGTGTCATATTTTTAGTGCAACCAACAGTGATAAATTTTATTTGTTTAAATCGAGTGTGGCAACCGGTCTTAACAGACGCATTAACCATGGTTGCACTTTAAGTTGTTTTATTCATTTGTCAGTTTACACATTTAGAAGTAAGATACCATCTGGTATATTATAATAGTTGAAATAAACTTATTTATTTTTCAGAAGATGCGCTAAAACTCAATTATTCAAATTACAAAGAGATTTATTGTGAATTGACCGTCCACGATCTTTGACCTAAATTCTGGGATGTCACAATCTACAAGAAAAAAAAAACACTCGCAGTACCAGAATCTAAAAGAAAGGAAAAAGAAAACAATGTTTCAATTTAGGAGCAAAAACCATAGATCAAAGCGAAAACCCTAGATTTTCACTCAAATAGAAGAAATCAAAAAATTTCCAATAGAGACCTTTTGATCTAAACAAATTGAGTGAAGATCTACAAGGAAACAAAGAAACAAAAGAAGAAACAAAGATACCTTTCAATGATCGACGTCGAAACACCATCAATTGTCAGATAGCTTAAGATTTGAATCGTGAAGCTTTGATACCATGTCAAACACTCCAAAAACACAATATGCACAACATCAACGATTTTTATATCATTTAAGGAAAAAGAATAAGAAGGTTTACAGGTACTTACATAGAAATCTCATTACAAAAACCCTCATATACAACACTCAACCTAAACTAAACTGATCATACAAGATCAGTCCATAACAATGGAAGAGTAAAACCCTAACTCTAACTCTGTGTATCGTAAATGAGAGAAAAGAGAGAGAGCTAAAAACTTGTGTGTGAAATTATGACCATCACAACTCCATGAACTACATTTATACTTCGGGTCAACGGATTCAAGTAGACCCATGGATCGGCTAAAGATCCGCGTGTCTTCCACATGCAGTTTACCAAAAACGAGCCACAACCCAAAACTATGCCAGAATAACAAGACTAACCCTTTGACCAACATATTTAACAAAACACGCTTAATCAAAGAATTCATGATATACAAAAGATACCTTCATGACAAAATCCTTAACAAAATAAATAAAACAAAAATAAATAATGATACTGAACATTAAAAATACAATAGTTTCAATAATTATTTATATTTAGTTGCACACCCGTTTGTTATAGGTAAAAAAAATCTGAATTTAAAGAGAGTAGAGGATGAATGGAGAGGGTCAAAGATTGGATTACAAAACAATGCTAGTTTAGTAAAGAATATTTGAAAATTCATTATTATACTCAAGCACAGGTTCAAAAGCCATTCTAAAAAAACTGATTGATTGACAACAAATCGACATGGTCTAAAGAAAAGTGCATGGCCTTAAAAATTCATGTAATGTTGATTTTATTTTTCAGAAAATAAAAGAAATAATAGAATAATTAAAATAGAAACTGGTTGTGGTGGTGTACGATCCAAACGCATGTTTAGACAATAAAAAAAAGTGAAAAGTGTTTACAAAATCATCATCCTATTGATGATGCATTTAAATGATCAACGAGTTCTACTAAGCTTCACTAAGGGTAAGTTTTGTAAAACTAACTAATGATGTAACTATTATTCGGATAGAAGTATTCGGAAAAAATAAATGTAAACTTTTGATATGTATAAACCATATAGTAAATAAGTTAAAAAAAAATCTTAAAGATTATTTGAAATGATTTCTGAATTATAAGCATTTGTTTAAAATAAAAGTTTAATCACACACTTTGGAACAAATGTTTTCCTCAGTTAAATTTTATTTATTAAAACTAAATACTATAAAAATTTATTTGCGAACATACTCTTCCCTAAGTATAGAAACACCGATAAAAAAAAACTTAGATTTGGCCTATTTGATAAAATTGAGAAATTGAAGCGTGGAAACTGTTACTTCTAACTCCTAGACGACTGAGACCAACCCTCTTTCATTCTTGTCCCTCCATCTTTCTTCTCCATATATTCTCCCACTCAAGCCACCCCTTTTTATTCTCCTTCCACCCCATCTCTCTCTCTCAAAATATATATATATATATATATATATATATATATATATATATATATATATATATATATATATATTCTAAAAAAAATGATTTGAAAAGTTAAGTCGATCGTATGTAAGTATACTTGCTAAAAAAACTCGAAAAGATGTGCACATATGAAATTTCTTTTTGACAAACATATACACACATTTTCTACGAGATTTTGTTTTTGTGATGCACTTTTAGATGACGGATTTAATGTCTTAAGTTATTTAAAAAAAATCATTTGAAAATGTTTGCGGAAAAATATTCATTTGCAATATATATATATATATATATATATATATATATATATATATATATATATATATATATATATATATATATATATATATATATATATAGAAAAAGTGAATATACTCTTAAAGATATATAAGCTTAGGTACCCAAACTCATCATATTATATTGTTTTGCATCATATATATACATTTTAATTGTCCAATGTTTTAATAATTCAATTTCTAACTTGATTTACTTCTATGATTTATATAAATTTCACATTAATCTTTCTATTACATACTTTTCATTTTCAATTATAATATATATACTCTAGTATGTGTTCCGCAAAAAGATGTGATATAAGAGGAAGATAATAGTGAAATTTCGAAAAATCTTCAAAGTAAATAAAGTTAGGGTTTGAAGTTTAATAACATTATAATGAATATATCAGACAAAACGACTAATTATATTGGGTTTGAGTATGTAAGCTTATATACCCTTAAGGTAAATTCACTTTTCCATATATATATATATATATATATATATATATATATATATATATATATATATATATATATATATATATATATATATATATATATTTTGCACATATATATATTGATGAACCAGCAGAGGTTTCTCTGTCAAAACAATCAAAAAGACATTTTGTCCCTCGCACACAAACTTCCATCGAAAAGTAGTAATCCGAACGACACAGAGGGACCCACTCACAATGAGCCAACATCTACGCCTGTATTCCAAGAAAACGATGAATCTAATGGTCTTGTTTCTTGCTCTTTTGCCTACAATGGTAGCACCAGATTGCAAGGTGGAGGATGACAGCGCCACCACCACCACCACAAGCGACAGCAGTCATGAGTCCCTTAAATACAAAATAGCTGCTATGCTCACCATCCTTTTTGCTGGTGGAATTGGTGTGAGCATCCCTCAGCTCGGCAAGAGAGTGGAAGCGCTGAACCCTGATAATGACATATTTTTCATGATCAAGGCCTTTGCTGCTGGCGTCATCCTAGCGACCGGCTTTATCCACATCCTACCGGATGCATTTCAACATCTAACCTCACCATGCCTTCCTGAGAATCCATGGGGTAAGTTCCCTTTTGCCGGTTTTGTTGCAATGACTTCTGCCATCGGGGCCCTTATGGTGGACACCTATGCAACCAGCTTTTATAGAAAGATGCACTTCAAAAAGCAAAAGGCACAGCAGGTGGTAGACGTTGAGTCCGGGAGTAGTAGTATCGCTGTTATGGATGACCATGCGGGTCATGTTCATGTCCACGCACATGCTACAGATGGCCATGCTCATGGCTCCGTTCATGATTCAGAACTCATCAGGCACCGTATCATATCCCAAGTAATTAAAATTTATTATTATTGAAACCTTTATAATACACTATTATTATTATTATGTACGCACCAATGTGTTGACATGTGTTAGATTACTTAATTAGGTGTTGGAGCTGGGAATCATAGTTCACTCGGTAATAATTGGACTTTCGTTAGGGGCTTCCCAAAATATCTCGACCATAAAGTCTCTACTTGCAGCCTTGTCTTTTCATCAGTTCTTTGAAGGCATGGGACTTGGTGGATGCATCTCTCAGGTATTACTTTGATCGAATAAGTCAATTTAGCAAGTTTTTTGGTTGGTTTGATTTTATATATATATATATATATATATATATATATATATATATATATATATAGAGAGAGAGAGAGAGAGAGAGAGAGAGAGAGAGAGAGAGAGAGAGAGAGAGAATCAAATAACATATTCTATAATTGCTGATATCCAATTAATCCACTAGTAAGCATATGAATATTACACTTATACTGTGGGTGTGGGGCATATATTTGCAGGCAAAATATAAATCTTTGTCAACAGCGATGATGGCAATATTTTTCTCCCTGACGACACCGATAGGAATAGCAGTAGGTGTTGGAATATCAAATATTTACAAACAAGACAGCACTAAATCCCTGATAGTGGAAGGAATCTTGAACTCTGGCTCGGGTGGAATACTGATTTACATGGCACTGGTTGACCTTCTTGCTGCCGATTTTATGAACCCAAGGATGCAAAGCAATTCAAGGCTTCAGTTCGGAGCAAATGTGTCACTTCTTCTAGGGGCTGGATGCATGTCTTTCTTGGCCATATGGGCTTAATGATAGAAAGCATCATTATTTTACTAGTAGGTGGCTGAGTATTTAATTTGGAGGAAGCTTTTTATAAATCAATCAATTCAACAAGAGATTAATGCCCGAAAAAAGAAATCAACTTTACGACTCCACTAACAAATAGCTACAACAAGCCTCATAAAGTTTCATTTACTTTTTAGTTAACAGATGTATAAAAATTGCAAGTTGATCCAACATTCTAATCACTTGCTTTAGATGCCCATGAAATTTTGCACAAAGGAAAATGGAATGTGTGAACTTTTCAACGGGAACCATGAAGCACTACAACTTAATTTACAAATTCTTTATCCTTCACTTATTGATTCCTTACCTCTTCCTCTTTTATTATTGAAGTTTCTTTTTTGTTGTCACCTCTTCGTACAAATGTTGGTGAGCAATAGTTATAACTAAACAATCTTGGATATCAAAATAGGTCCTATGAGATATTTTTCATGAGTAATATTTCAACTCTAATTTCACCAAGTACGTATAAATTAGCTCGAAGGATAATTCTATCAAAATGGAAACTGTAAAATTGATGGAAGAACCCGGTTTTACAATCGGGTTTTGCAAAATGCCATTGGAGAAAACGTTGAAGACATGAGGACATGAGGAAGAATTTTTTTGTGTAAAACGATATAATTGTTTTACTAATAAGACATCAAGTGGATTTATATTAGATAACATTTGTACATACATATATGCACATCGGTAGAGTTACACCGAAAGTCCACAGAGTCCACAATGTATAATAGAATGAAAATATACAATAAAAAGTAGAATAACATTTAAACCTTCAAAAAATGTTATTTTATAAATTTTTAATACATAGATCCACCATTTTATAATAACATTTAAACCTTCAAAAAATGTTATACTTTATCCTACGGTCTCATTTTGTTCTCCAATCAAACTTATGTTTTTCAAGAAAGTTCCTCTGAAAGAGAAATTTCAAACTTATTAAGACGGCGAAGAGAAATTGTGCATTTCATTAAATATCTAAAAGCTTTAATGGAAAAGCTTAATGAGATTTTATGTTCATTCTTAACAACATTATTTTGTATGGGCAATACCTGTTATCAAAATATTAAAATGTGTTTATATGTTCAATAATTATTAAAATGTGTTTTGTAATAACATATGATCTTAAAAGGTCAGGCCAACAACAAGTTATCAAAATATATTATTTGAAACAACTCAAATATTTAAATAAATTTTTCATTTTTAATTAACCAAAACATTCCCATAAAATTTGAAATATCACTAACAATTGTTTTCAAATCCATAACATCAACATTTTATTTCAAATATTAGATTGTACTATCAAATCAAATGTCGGAGAGTGCATGTCGCGCCATCAAGCTTTGCCATTGCCCTTGGGCTCAGAAGTACCTGAAACAAATCTACAAACTGTAAGCTAATGCTTAGTAAGTTCCCTAGAGCATACCCTACACAGACCACATAAGCACATATACCACCTTAGCTATAAAAGCTACATAAGTCATGCATACAACATATAGGGATGTTGTGGGCTCCCCCCAAGGTCTTAGTCGAGGATGTCATGGGCTCCCCGCATGGTCTTATACATAAGTGTCATGGGCTCCCCTCATGGTCTTTAATAGGAAAGTCATGGGCTCCCCACATGGTCTTACATCCAAGTGCCATGGGCTCCCCCATGGTCTTCAATAGGAAAGCCATGGGCTGTCTACATGGTCTGACATCTAAGTGTCATAGGCTCCCCCCATGGTCTTTCATACAAGTATACCACATATATAACTAACATACCATATATCATATAACCAACTAGTGTACCACATATCACAAAATAGGTCAGCATTGTTCGACCCATTGGTATGGTGAGGAGACTCACCTCTATCTACTGAATCCGAAAGCTGCTCTCCTAACAGTCCGTGAACACCCGTGCTGAACAATAATACCATTAACCCAAGGTTAGGGTTGAACATAATCTAATTAAAGAGCCCAAACCCCAAGTCCTTTCATAATGGCCCAAAAGTCTTCCTTTGCTAATGGGCCCAAAGTCCATGTCCAAAATCATTAATGGGCTCATGGCCCAATAAGGCCCAACTTTAGCAACCATGGCCTAAAACAGATAAATTGACCCACTAACTCAAAACATGTCCAAACCTAATGACTGATTAAGGTCCAAAGGGCTTTTAAGCCCAAAACAAGTCCAAGTCCATCTGAGTGCGTTCGCCCTGCATACCACTCCTATACGCTTAGTGTACTGAGTCCTTGAGCTGTACGCGCTACGTACATTATACTACGCCTAACGTACAAACATATTAAGCACATTTTCCCATTAAGTGCTTATTACTTGATGTTCCAACGTCCAATCTTTAGATCTGAGTTCATTAAGACGTCCTAGGGCATAAAGTTGGCAACTTTATGCCTTTACATGTTCCATATGCTCCTAACAACCCATTAAGACCTTTCCAAGAGTCTTAATCCATGCATGAGGTCAAAACACCCATCAAGACTCCATTTTTATGCTATGAATGGATCAAAGGAGTTCAGATCTATCCTCCTTAAGCTCTAGAGTTGCACAAACTCTCAAGGGGTGGCCCAAGAACAAAAAAAAGGGATTGTAGAGAAAAACCTAGCTCTAGAAATGAAAATGATGATGAAGGTGAAAGCTTTTTACCTCCTCAAGCTTCCTAAGTTGCTCAAAATGTAAGATCCAGGAGCTCTTCCACGTTCAAGCTTTTTCCCCCTCTTCCTTATAGCTAACACACCAAAATGATGGTGTTTAATCACTCACAAGCTCAAGAACACACACTCGAATAATTTTAGGGTTTTCAGGGACGTTTGAGGGTGAAGGAGGCTAGTTAGGGTGAGGCTCAAATGAGATAAGGATGCTTATATAGGTCTTAAGTCCGGAAATTAGGTTTTGAACAATCGTCACGTACGCCCCGCGTACCCTTTGGTACGCCCAACGTGCGTGCTGGCCCTCCGTGGTCATCCCTGCATGGTACGCTAGGCGTATTCCTGAAGTAAGTCCAGTGTAATTAAGGGACCATTATGCAATATTTATAATTTCAAGGGTTCCAAAGGTAATACCTAATTTGGAGTGTTACAACTCTCCCCCACTTGAACTAGACTTAGTCCTCGAAGTCCATAGACGCAAACAGATCGGGGTAATGCTCTCGCATATCATCCTCCGGCTCCCATGTCCATTTAGAGCCTCTTCAGTGCTACCATTGCACCTTTACCAGCTTCACCTCCTTGTTACGAAGAACTTTAGTCTTCCTATCCAAAACCGCAATGGGTCTTTTAATGTAGTTCAGGCTCTCATCAACCTGAATGTTGTCGAATGAAATAAATGTTGCCTCTTCCGTCACACACTTCCGAAGCTGAGATATATGAAAGGTGTTGTGAATCTGGCTAAGCTCGTCTGACAGATCCAAACGATAAGCCACCTTGCCCACCCGGCAGAAACCCTGAATGAACCAATGTATCGGGGCCCTAACTTTCCCCTCTTCCGAAACCTGATGATCCCCTTTCATGGCGACACTTTTAGCAAAACAAAGTCCCCCACCTGAAACTCAAGATCCGATCGGCGCTGATCAGCATAGCTTTTCTGACAGCTCTGTGCGGATCCTAGCCCGTCGCGTACCTGCTAAATTAACTCGGTAGTCTTGAGCACCACCTGGGTGCTCCTCATGAATCGGTATCCAACCTCACCCTAGCAAACAGGAGTCCTACATCTCCGACCATATAACATCTCAAACGGCGGTCGGTTGATACTAACATGATAACTATTGTTATATGAAAACTCTGCTAGTGGCAGGTATGTATCCCAACTCCCTCTGAAGTCCAATACACATGCTCGAAGCATATCCTCCAATGTCTGGATCATCCTCTCACTCTGGCCATCTGTTTGGGGGTGGTAAGTCGTTTTGAAATGTAACTAAGTGCCAAGTTCCTCGTGGAACTTCCTCCAGAATCTGGATGTAAATCGGACATTCCGGTCAGAGACCACCGCACTGGCACCCCATGCCTAATCACCACCTCTCGCACATAAATATCTGCTAATTTCTCAGTAGAGATGCTCTCGGAGATCGGAATAAAGTGGGCACTCTTTGTCAACCTATCCACAATAACCTATATGGCATCCACACCCCTCACTGTCCTCATTAACTTTGTGATGAAGTCCATGGTGATCTCTTCCCATTTCCACATAGGAATGGGTAACGGCTAAACCTTGTCGTGAGGCCTCTGATGTTTGGCCTTGACCTTCCTGCATGTCAAGCACCACTCAATGAACCATGCAATCTCCTACTTCATGAAAGGCCACCAGTAAGTCAACCTCAGATACCTATACATCTTTGTGGCCCCTGGTTGAATAGAGAACTGTGATTTGTGTGCATCCTCCAAGATCTTCTGTCTGACAACCCTGGTTACCGGTACCCATACCAGACCACACTTTATAACAAGGCCTCGACTATCCCGAAAAAACAAGGGAAACTGACCCCAAATCTGTTCTATCTTCCAGTTCGCTTTCTTCAAACCCTCCACCTGGGCCTCCTTGAAAATATCCAACAATGGAGAGATCACTGTCATCCTCAAACAAACATCCAATCGGAGCACTTTCCACCTTACGACTCAAAGCATCGGCCACCACATTGGCCTTTCTGTTGGATTAGGTATCTAAGACCATAACTATAATTGGTATGTACTTGACCCAAGAGTAACATAGTCCATTTCAGGATGCATATCATCGGGACAATTTGACGATGGATATATATATATATATATATATATATATATATATATATATATATATGGATTGAGCTATTGATCCATGATGGGCTAAGATTATGTAAGTTTCCATGAAGAGTTAGCCCACATGGAATATGAATCATAACCCAAAGTGTATGGATTAGGGTTTACCCATGACTCTTAGATTCCTACATATATATACATAATCCCATGGCTAAAATCGGAAACTACAAGGGTTCTTGGAGTTCATAACCGATTTATGTGCCTAGTAATATCTCAGAAGTAATCAAATTGTTCAAGGGTATGTTGTGAACCGTTTGAGGCATCACACTTCGGGTGCTAAGTTCTTAAAGGCCAAAACTACAAGCTACAACAAAGAGGTAATTCTATAACTCACTTTTATGTTGATTATGTCAATAGTATGCCAGTTGTAGGATTTATGATTTGGAAACAATATTGCGTGTATAATTAGAGAAAACATAGATCTAAAGGATTTAGGGTTGTATGTGCACCATAGGATGTTGTAGTATACACAACCCAACAGTAGTATTAGAGACTAGGATTGTTTTCTATTATATTTGACGCATGGTTTAATTTTAAAAGTTGAAAAAAAATCGATATTCTATCCTTTAACTAATGAACTCGCCGAGTCCACTTAGTATATGGTCAACTCGGCGAGTCGTGTTCATGCACTCGCCGAGTTGATGCTTCTGATGGCAGATTTTCGTTTTTTTGGCCTGTTTTGGATTAGGATCATTACCACAAAATGTTTTAGTTCATAAAATTTGATTTTTTGATATGGTAATGATCATGCTCATCCAATTAAAAGATCATTGTCAAATTTCAAGATGTGTAATGATCATGCTCATCCAATTAAAAGATCATTGTCAAATTTCAAGATGTGTATTAGTTTTAGGCTAATTTCTTGTAATTTTTTTATATGAATTGTCTTGAATTATGAGTTTCACTAGATCATAGATAAATTATTAGTTAAAATTTTATCTAATTGTTCTTTAAAGTCCTCTATAACTTGTCCCCAAGTTATGGAATATGAAAAGTTTTTTCATAAAAACCACATTAAATTCATAAGTTATTGAAATCAAACGTTTTCAAGAGTTACAAAACTTGCCCTCAAGTTTTGGTATTTGAAAAGTCTCAAATAAAGAAACTATTGTAATTAAAAGGTGTAACTCATTCATAAAATTAAAAATAATTAAATAGTTTTTAATTTTGAGTTTTTTTTTTATATTTAGAACGTTGAAGTATTTGAGTAGTTCAAATTCCATCTTATGGACTTTATTAAATTAATTAAATTGTTTAATTAAAAGAGGATTAATAATTCCATAATGACATGTTTTAAGTTAAATTAAATTAAGAGTGTAATTTATTAATAGATTAAACCATCTAGTATTTTAAAAGTTTAAAATACACCCTTATACTATATAAAATTAAAAGTTTGATATATATATATATATATATATATATATATATATAAGATAGCTCAGTCTTACTATTAGTAGACCTCATTCACGAAACCGGTCTATAAGTGAGTATAAGGTTACTGCCTATAAAATGGTAGTTTAATGGGTGTCCACTCTCACCCACGATTTCCTTGATTGGTGGAGGGTCGTTAGCCGAACGGGTAGGATAGGACATTCACATTAAAAGTATAATGAAAATACCAAGTTACTAAACACTTATAAATTCCCAATCTTAGTTACTTAGGAAAAATGTGAATTTGGTGGTAACCCATGAAATTGCACATTGCACCTTTCCAAGTCGTTAATGGAGCATGTGTAGTTAACCAGCACACTAACTTGGACTAACAAGGGTGGAAAATGGTAGCTCGATGTTTGTCGTAGATCAATGGAGCGTGTATGGTTAACCGACACATTGACTACGCGATAAATAACATCGAGAGTACCAAGCTTATTTGCATGGTTATTCACACCTTGTTTGTGATCCTTGGCATCCCAGTCACAAACTTGAAGGGCACAATCGAGATTTAAACATGTCATTGAAAAGTTTAATGAATCTCAAAGGATCTAGGAATTTCAATTCATTTAAAACTTAATAATCAATTTCGTTTTTCATGGTGGAAATTGGTAAATCGTCATTTACCTACCTTCAAGTATTTTGCAATTGGTACGACATCCCTCTTCTGAATTTTAAAGTATTGTGTTGGATCCTAGCCTTAATATTTCATTTGGGTGTTATATTAAGGACTTAAATCAACTAACTTGAATTTCTCCATTATAGATGTCTAGTTCTGATAACTATGGCGTACTTCATCCTTTTGGAAAAAGTTTTCTTTCTAAAGATGATATTCCATAAGATGATCGAGGTGAAAGATTAATCACTTGTTCGTGCTGTAGTGGAACTTCTCTTCTTCCACTACCTCCAATAATTCTCCCCGACCCACAAGTTCAAGGTCACTTAAACCCTATTAGCTAGCAAATACTAAGATGGAAGGTCTATGTGTGCACATGTCTTGGAGATGAAGTCACACATTGAACGACTGGGAATGTTAGGTGTCGTTGTTTTAATGAAGTTGGTTGTTAACTTGGTTCTTTAATGACTTCCTAAGTCATATAGCAGGTTCATTAAGGACTACTATATTGGAATCACGACATGACCCTTATCGATCTTACCTAATAGCTTGTTGCTACTGAATCAACAATGATTTGGCGCACTAGTCAAGCAAATTTGATTGGAAGATCTACTTCCCCAAACTTCCATGGACATTGACAATGGTAACATCGGAAGTCCAGAAAAGCTTTCTTTTTCCAATGGATAGGAATCAACCATAGTCAAGTCATTTGACCAAATGGTAAAGAGAAAGGTGAAGTCTGAGATAGTCCCGTGTATCATTCCCAAAGAGTCATCGGTTTCTATTTCCAAGAGAATGGGCGTTGGTCGCGAAGCTGTCGTAGCTACCTGAAGGACCAAAAGGATGGTAAAGTCAAAATATTTGAATCTACTTCAGGTAAGTCCACTATCTAACTCAATTAAGTTCATGTTTCTAGATTATTAATACATGATGTAATGTAATTACATTTTGATACTTTGTAGAATCAAAGAAAAGAAAGGAAGCTTAAAGGAAGAGTAAGCTGATTCTGATTGTGAAGAGATGGATTTCGATCGCATAGTTCGATGATCAGAATTTTGAGCTGCTGCTTAAGAGTTATGATAGATTGCTTAGGAATAGATAATAACATAGTTTTCATATGTATTTGCATTGTAAGGATAGGGTTTTCGTAATTTTTATAAACAAAGAAATTTTTTGAAATTTATCTTATTTTAAGTTTCCTTACAATGGCATTTGTGAAAATTATTGCTTATATGTTTTTATTAATAGCAATATTGGAAAATGGATTTGATTCTTCGTTTGTGGTAGTGTCATAATTTACCAAATAAGGAAAGATTCTCATCACCCAAGTTTCAATTGGATAGAAACTTGGAATCATGCAACTTGTATTTCGTGATGAATGAGATCTTCATCTTTGGGAAATTAAGACTAATTCATTGTTCACATGTATATGTGAGTCAAGTGAAGGACTAGGGGATCCAGTACACTTTTTGTGAACTAGTCAGGTCCACCACAAAGATCTATAAGACTGTTCGTCATGATTTACTAAAAGTTCAGTAAATATGGTTATGCTTACAAGATTAAGTGTAACTCTGAATCATTGGAAAAGTTTCAATGTATGGCAGAACAATAAGAAGAATAAAATTAGGCATAAAAGTTTCTCCTATCTGAAAAGAAGGGAGAGTACTTGAGTGTCGTGTTTTATGATTATCTTAGAGATTATGAAACCATATCACAATTAATCCTCTAAGGACATCTTAGTGCATTTGTATGGCTAAAAAGACGAATCATGAATTGTTGAAATGGTTAAATCAAAAGGTGAATCATACTTCGTTCCAAAGTCGAGTCTTAGAGTCACACTCCAAGATCGAGCCTTGAGTGACGTAATCTTAAGAAAAGTTTATAAAACTTATCAAATGTAGAGTAAAAAGTTTCTTACTCTTGTACAATTGAAATTGGTAAGTTGTGATGTTTTGAATAAAACAAAGACCAACTAAGACCAATCGTGTGAAGTGTTTATCTTGATAAGAAACCACACTATGAATTGTATTCCATACGCTTCAGATATAGGATCAATTCCATTTGCTTCGGATATAGGATCGATTACATAAGCTATAATATTAATTTATTCTAATCTTCCAATTCCTAGGGCATTAAAAGGGAAAGGGACTAGAACGAGATATGACTAAAAAATGGTTAAGCAATTGTCGTGGACAATCTGAGGTTTACCAAAGATTGGTTACTTATGGACAGTTGGAAGTATATTGTAAATTTTGGAAAGGACCATATTGACATACTCTGAGAAGAGGTAACTATTGTTCAGAAGCGATAATCAAAATGGGAATATGGAAATGTTTCCATAAGTGGAAGTTATTCTTTAAGTCTGTGTAAGATTAGGAAACTTAATGCAATAAGGATGTTCAAAGGAATGTACTTTGAATGTGAGTCTTCATTTCCATGGAATTACTCTCTATTGGAATACTTTGTAATGTTTGTTGCCAAGTCTATGTAACTTTTGTGCATAGTCATTACAAAAGGATCATTGCATATAAGTTTATGTAACAACCCGAAACTTTGCTTCCTCACCGTAACCGTTCCGTCAAAACTCGTCTTAAGCGAATTGTTTCGATTTCGTCCGGAACTAGGTCAATTAAGTCAAAACTTTTATTTTGACTTGGTAAGTATCCAAACATGTTGGAAACATGCAAAAACGTCCCGAGCTAGTAATTTGAAAAATTATAGTTTCGACCATATCGGGTAACGACAACTTAATCGGGTGCGACCCAAAGCATCGGTTAACGTCGGTATCGGGTAAAATTCCACTGTGTATCCAATTCAAACCATATTTAAAGTGGATTAACCCTCATTTGAAGCTTTTTCACTCTCTCTCTAACCTCTCTCCTCAAAGCCATATTGTTAAGCCAAAATCAACCATTTCAAGCCTTAAAACACCAAGGTAAGCATCCTAGCTCCTAGTATAACATCCTTAGCTTTCAATTTCATGTTTAAATCATGTGTTAGGACCATAAACATGTGTTTACAGCCCTGGATCAGCCTTAGGCCATGAACACATGTAATTGGGGTTTTTGAGCCTTAAAACCCTTCCAAATCACCATAGGAGCTTAGATAAGGCTTAAGGAATTATTGGAATGGACTTGGAACACCTTGAATGTCATTTTTGAGGAGTAAACAAGATTTTACTGACCAAGAACAAGCTTGGGCCGTAAACTCATATAAATGGGTGGTAAACTCCTCTTTTGGGTGTTAAAATGCAACTTACACACCCCTTAGGCTTTGGAATAAATTATGGAACCAACCAAAAATCATTTAGGGGCCTTAAACATATCAGAAACTCTCTAATTGAGAATTTACGGCCAGAGCATATGCTCCAGGGCCGTAAACTCCTAGATGGATGCCATTTGAAGCCTTTAACTCACCCTAAGCCTTGTAAAAATTAGTTGAATCACTTGTGATTAATCCTTGGCCTTCAAATTAATTAAGTTGGATGTTGGTGAGAGTTTACGACCGTAAACTCTTAGTTTACTGCCCTAAACTCTTCTATTAATTCATATAGTGATTTAATCCCTTTCAAATGTCCAAAAGCCAAACCTAGCAACACCCACTATTTGATTTAAGGCCATTTAGCTCATAAAAACACCCACCATGAGTTTACGGCTGTAAACTCATGGGAATGAGGTGTTTAAGGCCATGAACACTCCCTAGAGTTTACTCTTGGAGAGTAAACTCTATATCCTAGCCATTCATGTCCTGAAACGCCACCCGGGTCACTTCAAACGCTCATTTTGGAGTGTTTTCACGTCTTAGAATGTTCACGTGTATCTAATTATTTATTTAAATCTAATTAGATATATATTGTGTATTATTTAATATTACATAGGAACCACGCTCGTATTCAAGCCTCGGTTCGACGTTTAGCATCCCATTCGACACTTTCTGCGTCCGGTGAGTTCATACCCCTACCCTTTTTCAATGGGTTTTCAATGTTTTCAGGGGGGAATACAAGCAAATGTACAAGAATATCTTGTACTTAAACTTATGATTTTAGTTAAATGGTTTCATACTTGTACATTTTTAAGGATTGAAAACCCTTTTAACAAACTGTTTTATCTTGCAGAGTTATTTGTTTAAAAACCGATTTTCAATTCTTATTATATACTGTCATATTGTATACTTCACAATTGATTGTTCATACTTATATTGATAGAAAACATAAAACGTTGTAAAGTCTGTAATAAAATACCATAGGTACGAGTATAAAAGTCAGACACCATAAAGAACACATAAAACTTCGGTATGTCATTAATAATACACCTAGGCTCGAGTGTAAAGGACCTCAATCATTTGATAATATAGAACATTGTAATGTCTTTAAGAATGCACCTCGGCTCAAGTGTAAATTGATAGTAGTCATTAGAAAACATAGAACATTTGTAATGTCCTTAATAATAACACCTAGGCCCAAGTTTAAAGGACATGCTCATTAGAACTTAGTTAGTCGTAGATACTACTTCTCCTATGCGAGAAGTAATGAGAAATCTTAAAGATTGGAGACACATCCTTGTAACACTTCCTCGGCACAAGATAGTGGAGGACTAACCCTGTAACCAGAATCTCCGAACGTAGGAGAGCGTGACTGGAGTGTATAGATCTATATGGGACTGACAATCCCGCACCTGGCTGCTAGCTACAGCCGAACCGAAAGGTTCAAGGGTGACGAAAGTCATAAAAAGGATACTGGCCACGACTCGAGTCATATCTAGTCTGAGTATCGTTAAGGACTCGCAATCTAGATTATTGACGTTTGAGACTCATTTTCTAGCTTTATGTACATAGTAAAGCTAATGTACGTTCAAGGATGACAGGCACACACATACACACATTCAGGAAAACATGGGGTTTTCCTGGGGAGAACATTGAACATAACCAAAATCGGTAATGATGCACACACACATTCAGGAAAACATGGGGTTTTCCTATGGATAACAATGAACATAATCAGAATCGGTAATAGTTAGCATACACAGAATTGGTAATAGTACACACACACATTCAGGAAAACATGGGGTTTTCCTATGAATAATAATGAACATAATCGGAATCAGTATCAGTTAGCTCACACAGAACCAGTAATAGTTCACACTTACGCATATAGGAAAGTATGGGATTTTCCTGAGTAACAGTAGTTTGTAACCAGATAAGTGTAATAAGTTAAACAACTAAACTTTACAAATCATAAGAACAATCATGTTTTCATTGTACATCTTTTACATTAGAATTTGGATTTGGTATCTAACACTTAAGAAAATATGGGATTTTCTTGGTTAACCACTTTTTCAGGAAACTAAAGGAACTCGTTCTTTTCATAAAATAAACCGCTTATGAACTCACCAGCTTTATGCTGATTTTCAAACTGCTTGTATTCTCAGGTCCACTTTAGACAGGTACCCGACGATCTCTTTTGGTGAAGACGGAGTGCGTAGAAGAATCGTCTTTCTTTTGTTTAAACTATATATCTATGAAACTTGTACTATTTTACTTTTCAACTGATGTAATGAAATCTATGTAATGTAATGTTTTGTATTTTACTTCTCTTACTATGTACATTGGTTATGATTCACATGAACTCACCTCCGCCCCGAGACGTTTCCGCCTTCGGTTTCGGGGTGTGACAGAATGGTATCAGAGCCCTTGTTTATAGTGAACTAAGTATACCAAACTTTACATGGTATAAGACTATAAACATTAAGGGGCCTAAGTGCTCTGAACTAAAAGTATATCTCAAATATAAGTATTTTCAAAAGTATACAAGTATCCTAGCCGTCGAGAATCGTATCTATAAGTAGAACAGAACATAAATAAATGGGTGTTGTACGCTACAGTTAAACCTGGGCAGTTATGTAGTCGTGTCTAGGATCAATATAGCCTGATCAACTATATTCATTCGAGACACGACCAACATGTGCTTGGGAGTGACTGTAGAATGCGACATACCTAAAACTTACCCAAATACCACAAACAACGAATCGTTGTTGCGGTGAATCGTGAAATACTATGGGAGTATTTCTGGATCCAACCTTGTAGTAGAAATTCCTCATTCAAGCATTGCCCCTCGATCATTCCGTTAGCGATAAATGTCTTCTTTGATAATTCATTCCTGCTTATTCGCCTAATAGAATTATATGTCTGTCATAAAGAGATATCCTTTTTTTCATATCTCTTGATTTAATTTAGAGGACTTATTATCCTCTTTTCCTAAACTTTTAGATCGAGATGTCTTCAAAGAAAGAACCTAGCCCAAGGAACGACAACTATTCGCCGTCATACTCTTATTCGCGCGACTATTTTCTGATACAAACAACTGTTACCGCTACATTGGCGGCTGCCATGGCAATTTTAAACCCTGTCAAGTCCAGTGGGCCAGGAAGTGTTGTGTACCCTCAAAACTATGAAGATGATCAAGAGCACCAAAACGAGAGTAATCAGAAAAAGAAGAAAGTTTTATGGAAAAAGCGAAAGAGTCAGAGCTCCCAAGGACCCTCTAAGAGGCATAAAACTATGGCAGTCCAAGTTGCCACTAATCCTGCCACTGTTCCTATAGTTCAAACTCCCATTATTCCTGTTGCTGCGCCTACAGCTCCAGCACCTACCACTAGGTATGCTGGTAATCTCCCTTGGTGCGACAAGTGCAAATATCACCATTATACCTCCGGTCCGTGTTTTGAAAAGATTTGCAACAAATGTGGCATGAAGGGCCACTTCGCTCGAAACTGCAAAACGCCAATTCAACTAATTGGTCAAGCTTCCGGATCGAGTACCGTACGTGCTTGTTATAATTGTGGAGGGATCGGTCATTTCAAGCGGAATTGCCCAAAAGCTGTAACCGCCAACAACGTCAACATCGCTGAGATGATTTTAGCCATGAAGCAAGAAGAGGCAGCTGCCGATCCCACTAACGTCGCAGGTATATTTCTTTCCGACTATCGTTATGCTCACATCCTCTTCGAATCTAGTGTCAACAAAGTTCAATTAGTCATTCATTCAATTATCTTGTTAAACATAGTCCTTGTTTGACAACCAAAAACATTTACCGTCAAGATAGTTGTCAGTGAGAATGAGTGTATAAACGACTTATCTCTACGTTGTGTCCTTACCTTGAGTAATCATTCATTTCTCATTAACCCGATGTCAGTTTCAGTAAGAGCTTTGATGTTATCCTTATTATGTATCGATTGAGCCCCGATTGTGTTGATACACCTCGTTATAGAAAGCTATTCGTCTCAATCTTCCTTCTGATCAGACCCTCATAATTCATGGTGGCGAGTTTAGCCCAAATCTTCGCTTCGTTCAATGCGTCAAAACTCGAAAGTTCCTACGAAAGAAGTGTCAAGTATTCCTAGTCCATGGATCAGCGAGAAACAAGGAGTTAAAGACCCCAAGAGCGTCCCCGAGGACTATAATGTTCCTGATATCTTTCTGAATAGATCCCGAGAATTCCTTCCGAACGCCAAGTTGAGTTTCGTATCAACTTAATCCCTGGATCTATCCCCGTAGCCAAACCTCCGTATCACTTTGCTCCAGCAGAAATGCAGGAGTTATCCAATCGGCTTAATGAGTTGACCGTCAAAACCGATATTCTCTTTTCTAAATAGACGATTTCTTCGATAACTTTAGGGAGCCAACTACTCCTCGAAGATATGCCTCAGGTCGAGACACCACCAGCTACGAGTTCATGTTTCAAAGACAACATTCAGGATTAGATATGATCACTGAGAGTTCGCATTGATACCCTTCGGTCAAACTAATTTCTTTTCGGTCATGTAGTAGACGATAAAGACGTACGCGTAGATCCTCTTAAGATCGAAGCAATAGAGAATTCTTCGGCACCAAAGACACCCATAGTAAACTTGATAAGGCATGGAAAACTTAGTCTGTGGTACATTAGACCCTTTGAGATCCCCATTCGGATTGATTCCTTAGCCTTCATCTCTGAAATACGTTCCGTAATTAGCAGCGTTCATCCTGTACCTTGCATCTCTATCCTTAATGAATACCTGCCTGATAAAACCACATAAATCCATTCTAGTGTGACCAAGAACCTTGATATACCCAAACTCTCTGGACGAGCAAACTAAGATCATAGACCAAGTAATCAAGCGTATGAAACCGAGCCGCGTCCCGTTAGTGAAGGTTCCAAGCGAGAACCTGAATTCGCATGGGAGCATGAAGACCCGATACAGCAGACACATTCACATCCTTTGTCCATAATCCTATATCTTAATTCTTAAATTTTGGGACGAAATTCCCTCTAACGGGGGATAATGTAACAACCCGAAACTTTGCTTCCTCGCCATAACCGTTCCGTCAAAACTCGTCTTAAGAGAATTGTTCCGATTTCGTCCGGAACTAGGTCAATTAAGTCAAAACTTTTATTTTGACTTGATAAGTATCCAAACATGTTGGAAACATGCAAAAACGTCCCAAGCTAGTAATTTGAAAAATTATAGTTTCGACCATATCGGGTAACGACAACTTAATCGGGTGCAACCCAAAGCATCGGTTAACGTCGGTATCGGGTAAAATTCCACCGTGTATCCAATTCAAACCATATTTAAAGTGGATTAAGCCTCATTTGAAGCTTTTTCACTCTCTCTCTAACCTCTCTCCTCAAATCCATATTGTTAAGCCAAAATCAACCATTTCAAGCCTTAAAACACCAAGGTAAGCATCCTAGCTCCTAGTATAACATCCTTAGCTTTCAATTTCGTGTTTAAATCATGTGTTAGGACCATAAACATGTGTTTACGGCCCTATATCAGCCTTAGGCCGTGAACACATGTAATTGGGGTTTTTTAGCCTTAAAACCCTTCCAAATCACCATAGGAGCTTAGATAAGGCTTAAGGAATTATTGGAATGGACTTGGAACACCTTGAATGTCATTTTTGAGGAGTACACAGGAGTTTACTGCCCAAGAACAATTGGGCCGTAAACTCATATAAATGGGTGATAAACTCCTCTTTTGGGGGTTAAAATGCAACTTACACACCCCTTAGGCTTTTGAATAAATTATGGAACCAACCAAAAATCATTTAGGGGCCTTAAACATATCATAAACTCTTTAATTGAGAGTTTACGGCCAGAGCATATGCTCCAGGGCCGTAAACTCCTAGATGGATGCCATTTGAAGCCTTTAACTCACCCTAAGCCTTGTAAAAATTAGTTGAATCACTTGTGATTAATCCTTGGCCTTCAAATTAATTAAGTTGGATGTGGGTGAGAGTTTACGGCCGTAAACTCTTAGTTTACTGCCCTAAACTCTTCTATTAATTCATAGATTGATTTAATCCCTTTCAAATGTCCAAAAGCCAAACCTAGCAACACCCACTATTTGATTTAAGGCCATTTAGCTCATAAAAACACCCACCATGAGTTTACGGTCGTAAACTCATGGGGATGAGGTGTTTAAGGCCGTGAACACTCCCTAGAGTTTACTCTTGGAGAGTAAACTCTATATCCTAGCCATTCATGTCCTGAAACGCCCCCGGGTCACTTCAAACGCTCATTTTGGAGTGTTTTCGCGTCTTAGAGTGTTCAAGTGTATCTAATTAGTTATTTAAATCTAATTAGATATATATTGTGTATTATTTAATATTACATAGGAACCATGCTCATATTCAAGCCTCGGTTCGATGTTTAGCATCCCATTCGACACTTTCCGCGTCCGGTGAGTTCATACCCTTACCCCTTTTCAATGGTTTTTCAATGTTTTCAGGGGGGGGGGGGGGATACAAGCAAAATTACAAGAATATCTTGTACTTAAACTTATGATTTTAGTTAAATGGTTTCATACTTTTACATTTTTAAGGATTGAAAACCCTTTTAACAAACTGTTTTATCTTGTAGAGTTATTTGTTTAAAAACCGATTTTCAATTCTTTTTATATACTATCATATTGTATACTTCACAATTGATTGTTCATACTTATATTGATAGAAAACATAAAACATTGTAAAGTCTATAATAAAATACCATAGGTACGAGTATAAAAGTCAGACACCATAAAGAACACATAAAACTTCGGTATGTCATTAATAATACACCTAGGCTCGAGTGTAAAGGACATTAGTCATTTGGTAATATAGAACATTGTAATGTCTTTAATAATGCACCTCGGCTCGAGTGTAAATGGATAGTCATCATTAGAAAACATAGAACATTTGTAATGTCCTTAATAATAACACCTAGGCCCGAGTGTAAAGGACAGGCTCATTAGAACTTAGTTAGTCGTAGATACTACTTCTCCTAGGCGAGAAGTAATGAGAAATCTTAAAGATTGGAGACACGTCCTTGTAACACTTCCTCGGCACGAGATAGTCGAGGACTAACCCTGTAACCAGAATCTCTAAACGTAGGAGAGCGTGACTTGAGTGTATAGATCTATACGGGACTGACAATCCCGCACCTGGCTGCTAGCTACAGCCGAACCGAAAGGTTCAAGGGTGACGAAACTCATAAAAAGGATACTGGCCATGACTCGAGTCATATCTAGTTTGAGTATGGTTAAGGACTCGCAATCTAGATTATTGACGTTTTAGACTCATTTTCTAGCTTTATGTACGTAGTAAAGCTAATGTACGTTCAAGGATGACAGGTACACACATACACACATTCAGGAAAACATGGGGTTTTCCTGGGGAGAACATTGAACATAACCAAAATCGGTAATGATGCACACACACACATTCAGGAAAACATGGGGTTTTCCTATGGATAACAATGAACATAATCAGAATCGGTAACAGTTAGCATACACAGAATTGGTAATAGTACACACACACATTCAGGAAAACATGGGGTTTTCCTATGAATAATAATGAACATAATCGGAATTAGTATCAGTTATCTCACACAGAACCAGTAATAGTTCACACTTACACATATAGGAAAGTATAGGATTTTCCTGAGTAACAGTAGTTTGTAACCAGATAAGTGTAATAAGTTAAATAACTAAACTTTACAAATCATAAGAACAATCATGTTTTCATTGTACATCTTTTACATTAGAATTTGGATTTGGTATCTACCACTTAAGAAAATATGGGATTTTCTTGGTTAACCACTTTTTCAGGAAACTAAAAGAACTCGTTCTTTTCATAAAATAAACCGCTTATGAACTCACCAGCTTTATGCTGATTTTCAAACCGCTTGTATTCTCAGGTCCACTTTAGACAGGTACCCGACGATCTCTTTTGGTGAAGACGGAGTGCGTAGAAGAATCGACTTTCTTTTGTTTAAACTATATATCTATGAAACTTGTACTATGAAATCTATGTAATGTAATGTTTTGTGTTTTACTTTTCTTACTATGTACATTGGTTATGATTCACATGAAGTCACCTCCGCCCCGAGACGTTTCCGCCTTCGGTTTCGGGGTGTGACAGTTTAAAATCTAACAAATTATAGCGAATGGCAAGAATTTGGTATTCTTAAATTTACGATAAGGATTTGGAGTTGTGAAATGAGTGTCATTGAAATGCTTTCATCTGATCTATTTCACAAAGAAAGGACCATAGGCAGACATAGTGTGCATGCTTGGAGCATGGCATAACTGTTGTTTTAATTCAAGTATTATGTTGATTCATCGAAACATTTTACAATGAATAATGTGTGATCAATATGGTGATTTAATAAATGGTGTTTTATTTATATTCATAAGTTCTGATATCATATTGGATTCGATTATTCTTGTGTTTCACTTTGCATGTTTTGACTTCCCGAATAACTAGGTTTTTCAAACCATCCACAGTTGATCATACTTCGGAAGTGGTTATTGAGGCAAGACTGTCATGAATCTGATTGTAGATTGTGTAGATGTTTTAGACATAACACAAGTTTGCTGTAGTGTTCATGAGTACTCCTGGAAAAAGATTCGAGTATTGGATTACAACCACACTCATGTGAATAACTTCATGGATTTTATCATGCGTGATTATGAGACGATAATATCTTTAATTCTTGAAACCAAGACATGTGAGTTGTATTTTACAAGTTGATTGCACATTGACATATGTAAACACACTAGTAACTTAGTGTTATAAAACATATTGTTGTGTGTGATTTGATGAGTAAGTATAAGCAAGCATTTGAGTCGAAGTTTATCCATTCCTTTTACCCTTAGTGGGATAAAAGCAATATATGTAGGCCCCTCGTTGATTTAGTGATGAAAACCCTAAGTGCTTGGCCAAGCCTGGACTGATTTGATTTATTCAATTAGTCAGTCGTCATAAATCGGAAATCGGGAAACAATAGATGGATAGAGAGAATGATTATAATCCATGTCTCAGTCCATATAATATCATGTAGAATGGAGGAATATATGATCTCTTATCTAATTGACGCATAATTGACTAGGTCAAAGATCAACAGCAGCTTTTAAGAGCTACGATTGTTGGTCGGGTTGTGGATTCGTACTTGCAATAATAGTTATTAGACTTATCCAAGTGGGAGTCTATTGGGTTAGGTGTCTAAGCTCATAACTATAATTGGTATGTACTTTACCCGAGAGTAGCATGGTCCATTTCGGGTTGCATATCACCCGGACAATTTGAGGATGGATATTTGAGTAAGAGGTTATTTATGATTTATTAATATATTTAAAGTTCTGATAAATTAATATGAAATCATATTATTTAATTAGTATTGATCAAGAATTAATTTAGTGATCAAAAGAGACTAATTAAATTAACGGGGACTGATTATGTAAATCAATGATATATATATATATATATATATATATATATATATATATATATATATATATATATATATATGTATATATATATGGTTTGGGCTATTGATCGATGATGGGCTAAGCTTATGTAAGTTTGCATGAAGAGTTAGCCTACATGGAATATGGATAATAACCCAAAGTGTATGGATTAGGGTTTACCCATGGCTCTTGGATTCCTATATATACAAGGGTTCTTGGAGTTCATAACCGATTTGTGTGCCTAGTAATCTCTCAAAAGTAATCCAATTGTTCAAGGGTGTGTTGTGAACCGTTTGAGACATCACACTTGGGGAGCTAAGTTCTTAAAGGCCAAAACTACAAGCTACAACAAAAAGGCAATTCTATGACTCACTTTTATGTTGATTATGTCAATTGTATGCTAGTTCTATGCTTTATGCTATGGAAACAATATTGCATGCATAATTAGAGAAAACATAGATCCAAAGCATTTAGGGTTGTATGTGCACCATAGGATGTTGTAGTATACATAACCCAACACTTTCCTGGATGGTACAAGATCTCGTAATCATAATCTTTCAGTACATCCAACCACCTCCTCTGCTGCATGTTCAGGTTTTGCTGATCCATCAAATACTTCAAACTTTTGTGAATAGTGAAGATGGTGCACCGAACTCCATACAAATAGTGCCACCAAATCTTGAGGGCAAACACCACTGTGCCCGATTCGCCTCGTGAGGCTTCAACTGCCTTGAGGCGTACTCGATCAAATGTCCTCTTTGCATTAGTACAACTCCTAACCCCATGATAGACGCATCACAGTGCACCACCAAATCATCCAACCTATCAGGTAGTGCTAAAATCGGAGCCTCACATAACCTCTGTCTCAAGGTCTCGAAAGCCAACTGTTGATCCGGGTCCCATCGAAATGTCACATTCTTCTTTGTCAAGCGGGTCAAAGGCACCGCAACCTAGGAGAAATCCTAGATGAATCTATAATACTACCATGCTAGACCCAAGAAGCTACGTATCTCTGAAGCATTCTTCGCCACTTCCCACCACATCACTGCCTTAATCTTGGCTGGATCAACCAAAATACCCTCTTGGTTGATGATGTGCCCCAAAAACTACACCTCTTTCAACTAGAAATCACACTTTGAGAACTTGGCATAAAGCCTTTCCGTCCTTAGTGTCTCCAATACCTCCCTCATATGCTGCTCGTGCTGCTCCATGGTCTTAAAATAGACCAAAATATCATTGATAAACAGGATCACTGACCGATCCAACATCGGCCTACACACTATGTTCATGAGATCCATGAACGTTGTTGAGGCATTGGTGAGCCCGAATGGCTGTGAGTCCCCAAATCGCTTTGTATCAATTGGATTTCACTATGATGGTGCGGAATCTCAATCAAGTGAATGATGCAAGATATAATATGGAATAAGAACATGATGATTAACCTTCAATGCACACTATATTCAAGATAGCTTGGTACATAAGATTCTTGATTACACACGATTCTCTCTTGTTTTTCTCTAGATCTCGTTCTTGACTTGTTGACCACCACAAAAACGTCCCTCTCACGTTACAATGCTAAAATAACACTATTTATACCTAGACCTAATAACCAAAGCCCAACCTAAAACACAAATAAGACAATATTAAGCCTAACCGAAATCCCATGTGATTTCGGGTCAAACAACACCAAAACATGGTGTTTTCGGTCCTAGACCAAGAACTTTAATAGCTTATGAAAAGCAAAGTATAAACCACAATTTATGACCTAACAATCTCCCCTTGGTTTATAGCTTTCTTTTCTTATGTCCTAACTATCTCCCCCTTGGTTTGTAGCTTTCTTCTCTTTTCAATTTTCGCTTTGTGCTTGGCTTCAACTTTTATCTTCGATTTCTTCACAATTTCAAGATGAACATATGAATTTCTACATGAATGACTTTATCTTGAACAGTTGGACTTCGTTCAAAGATTTGAACTTGAACGCACATTGGGTGCAAAGGCTTCTTGTAAAGATTCTTGAAAATCAGCACTTTCAATTTTGAAAAACTTCAGAGATAATAACAGAGAGACCGATTCTTCTGGATCACTTCAGCAGGTTCATAGATAGCAACAAATTGATTGAGGAGGCTTCAATGCAATCTGTCACATAATTTGAAGTACAACTTCACCTTGCTTCTGGGGTTGAAAGATTGAATGTTGAAAAATAATCTTCACTTCTTGTTCCTTCGAATGAGAATTCTTTAATGAGCACCATTGCGCCTTGAAAAGTAACCATGACTAAAAAGTCACTGTGGATCACAGAATCATAAAGACCCTTCTCACCACAGTTGTTCAAGGACCCAACCTTGGCTCAGAAGGAGACTACTTGTAGTACTTGTGTGAACATAGAAGAATGCACTGCGATTTGTTGAGTATCGGAGAACTACTCATGGCCTTTTTGACGTTAGCCCCTGTATATCCTAGATCAAAGATCTCAATAGAGTTTTTCAAGTTAAATAGGTTAACTTGGCCCTTGGCGAGATGTTCAACGATAATCTTTCCTTGCGTGGTGCATCGCCCTAGTGCCATGACATCTGTACAGTTTCAGACTTTTAATTCTTCAAATACGATAGTTCTTAGAAAGATATTGCCTAACTGAAAATTTGTACAGTTTCAATGCTTCAATTCCTTGTGAAAATAGAGTGAGGTGCAATGACGATCAACTCCTTTCAAAGTTTCTTCTCGTTGCTCAGAAAATTCTGATACAGTCTCCTTGAGTCTCTTCTTCTTTTTGAATTCGTTTTTTAAGACAATTAAAAATAAACTTAGCGCACAATAGAAATAACTAAGAAATAAAAATAAAATTAAAAATACACTCAAAATAAAATATTTTTGGATCTTTTATTTTTTTTAAAGAAATAAAAACAGAAATTAACATATTTTTGGATTTGTAAATTTTATGATTTTGTTTGATTTTTTGAATTCTCCCCCTTAAATTTATGCATAGAGGAAAAATATGAACAAATTTAACAAAAAAAATAATAAATAAATTCAAAACTTTTGGGATCAAAGTTGTCAAGCAATTCAATATCGTTTATCAGCACACAGCTGCATGTTTAGCTCTGGTCAATCACCAATATTGTGTTCCACTTAAACACAAAGGATATTGAAAAGTTGGACATAATATATATGACAAGACATTGTGATTATATTCCTAAATAAACCATTTTGCTGACGACGATCACAAATATTGTTGTCCACTTAAATTTAGTAATGAGATCTACAAACAACCTTTAGTCATGAACCAATTCAATTTTAAGTTCACTAGAACGTGTTCCCCAGATCCCGACATACCCTAGCAATCAAGGAATTCCAAAGAACTCTTTACTTTAGGTGAGTGCTTAATTATTTGAGAGAGAATATAGATATAGAGATGCATATGTTGTGCCCCAGGTCAGATATCTTCCAATCACGCAGAGGGGACAACATATGACTAACACAGATAGAGGGATAGAGAGATAGAAATGTGCATATGTTGTGTCCCAGGTGGGATCTTCCGATCGTGCAGCGGGGACAACATATGACTGACATAGATGGATAGAAAGATGCTTAGAGAGAGATGCGTAGAAATAGAAATATAGATGCATATGTTGTTTCCCAGGTCGGATCTTCAGATCACACAAAAGGGGCAACATATGACTGACATAGAGGATATGAAAGAAAAGCAATTTCACACATACTTACTTTATCAGAACCCCCAGTCACTCTATCAGCACCATAATTAAGGACATTAGTCTGTACATAGAAGAAATGTTAAGCTACAGTTCTAGATGATAAGTAACTTTAATGTATCTTGTAGGCTCCCTTGTTTATCTCACTACTCAATCTATCTAAGCGTCGTATGGTCAGTCCAAATAAAACTATCTAAGTCCAGATGAGTTAACATTGTCTAGTCCTTTCATTGTCAGGTGTGTCTAGTCCTTTAATTTTGAATCCTTCATGCCTACCAGTGCATTGAACATAGAGTCTAAACAATTTAGTTTCAGTGCTTCACACGCATCTCATAATACCCTTTAGCACTAAACTTCGTATCACTTCCTAAGAATACTTACGAAAGAAAACATATTTTTATATTTTTTTTATTTTATAATTTTTTTTAATTTCTCCCCCTTAATTTATGCATGTGGAAGAAATAAATATGCAAATTTAAAAAATTGTCTTCAAAACGAATCATTTTAAGAAAAAACTTAGAAGTATCGAGAAGAAAACTCAAACTGTAATTCAACAATTGAAGTTGCACCTAGATGATTTGAGAAAAACACACGGATGCAGCAACATGTTTAGCCTTAGCTGTTTTTCAATTTCGGAATGAAGTTAAGATATTCAATATTTATCATGCCATTAAATGCGATCCCCATTTGTGATCTTTTCTTTCTTCCTTCCCGCAAAGGACACATACCCTCAACTAAAGTTCTGAATGTTTTACAGATGAAAGATGTCTCCTATCATGTGCCTGGAACAGCCACTATCAACAAACCAAAGTCTGATGATATTCCTCCATAGCTGCTCCGACACATAGTGTGTGATTATTTGCTTTTTGGAACCCAGTCCATTTTAAAGTTGGGTTGACCATCACTATCTTTAGATGGTACTCTTTCCCATGACATATGATGTTTATCACACACAGAAGATGAATAAATGTTAGAATCGTTAGATGATTTAGGAGTGTGAACTTTTGGTATCCATCTGTATTCTGGTTTAACCCATTTCTTGTTTGATCGGATGGATGCATCATCACTCGTTTTAGAACTTGAAACCGACCGTTGATATGACTTCGACCTAAACGATCTTGATCTAACATAGCCATATCTTGAATTTGGCTTCTTGTTCGGCATTTCCTTCTTGTCGTGGGAGACTGATTCTTGCCCTTCATAACATTCCAGTCACCATTGTGTGAACGTGACCTCAAAGGGTTTCTTTTGGAGGATCTCCCTCTAGGCACGTTCTACCAAACTTGTGCATAGTAAGGAACATATGAACGATTTGGACAAGTTCTGGCAATGTGTCCAGGTGTTCCACAGTGGAAACATGTATGTTTCTTCACATAGAAGTTGTTTCTGCCTGTCCCTGGTAACGTGCCCATGCTTTGTCTCTGATTGTTCCCACAAGCACAATTACAGCAAGCAGTATATTTCGCTTTTTTTGGTGTCCTGTATTTACCAACAGCAGGTTTATCAGAAGTAACAGATTCAGTGTTCAAAGTGACATTGGTTTGACAATCAACAGAATTAACAGAACTAGAATTATTTTTGTTCTCCTTCTTTTCATCTTCCATTACTTTACCTGCACATGAAGTAGAAGCATTAGTATTGTTTACCTCAATATTCTCAGTTGGGCCAGATTGTTCAGTCTTAACTGAAGCTGGTATAGGGGGCTAGCCATACTGAGCAGGTATCTCTACCTCATTGGTTTCAAGGGGCGGGGTATAGTTATCATTGAAGGGAGATGGAACACTATGATACCTTACACCCTTATTCTAATTATCTTTAAATTTTAATTGTTTTTCTATCATGGACTCCACTTTCTTACTTGACACATCAAACTTTTTTAAATTAAAGTCTACATTTTCAAACTTATTTTTCAATGTCAAGCTCTGCAGTTAGATTGGCAATCCTTACTTGAGCATAATCATAGTGTTCACATTTAGTGTTATATTCTGCTTGAAGTTTTCTATAGTCCTTGGTTTTGGCCTCTAATTGCTCTTTTAAGGGTTTTGGGCCTTTCTGATAGTATATCTTTCATATTTAAGGTCCTCAATTTCCCTAATTAATAGCTCATGTTGATCACGGTAATGTTTAATTTTAGCTTCATAGGACTGAGAGCATGAGTTTTCACTTACTTTGGTGACTAAAGAACTTATTATTCACCAAAACTAATAATTTACCAAAAATAGAACTGATTATGAAACAAATAAAAATGCCCTTTGACTTGAAATCTAGAAAGTCAAACTTGAAGGTCAAACTTAAAAGTCAAACTTGAAGGTCAAACTTAAAAGTCAAACTTGAAAGTCAAACGTGAAAGTCAAACATGAAAATCAAACTTTTTTTCCAAAAAAAAAACCTTGACCGAAAACAAAGGTTTCTAGGCCGAAAACGAGGGTTTGTACCAAAAACGAGAGTTTTGGACCGAAAAATGATTTTTGGAACGAAAATGTGAGGCTTCTTATTCTGTCCAAGAAGTCTCGTACTGAATACTGTTGTGACAACCCGAAATTTCCATTCTGAACAAACCATATCAAGCCAATAGAGGTTAGAACAGTTTCAGTGAAATTCCAGACTTCGGGTATAAGTTTGGTAGTTTTTCAGGATTTACCCTTAAGGAGATATCAAGAGAGTGGTTGCACTAGGGTTTTGTGCAACACTGTTATTCTGACACTCTGTTATATGAGAAATCATTTCAGGAATAAAAATATTTTCTGCCAAAAATATCTCAGGACTATAAATAGAATTCTGAACCAAATTCATTCATTATTCACATTTCCAACTAGAGAAAAGCCATTTTCTCTCTCACAGATCTTCGGGTTTTTATACCAAAACGTGCGTAACTCTTTCTAGTAGTGTTAGAAAGCTTTAAATGTGTTGATAACATAGATTACATAGCTAAATCATTAGATTTAGGAGTTTACTCCCCAAGGTGTTCTTGGGCGGTAAACTCCCGAAACCGAGCCTAGACTGTCCCCCGTGATATACTCCTGCCTTGGACTTGTATAGGAGTGTATTAGGGACATGAAATCAAGCAAGAATCACCCAAGTTTGGGAGTTCACGGCCCAAGAGTATCTTAGGCCGTAAACTCCAAAATGATGCACAAAAGGGTGCTTTTAAGGCACGTAAAGCATTGGACATTTACTAGGAATTGTTCCCAGTTAAATCAAGGACCAAAAAACATCAAAATCACCTTCCAAAGTGAGTTTACGGCCAAGACATGGTTCTTGGGCCGTAGACATGAAAGTAGGGCACCAAAGTGTGCCTAATGCCTTCATATGCTTTAGGTAAAAGTCTAGAACCTATCCTACATATGCAAAAGACTTGAAAGCAACAAAAACACCATTCCAAGGGAGTTTACGGCTGTAAACTCAAAAGGAAATGGCCTTGGGGCCGTAAACTCCTCTAAGGAGTGTTTCTAGGCCTTAAACCCTTCCAAGAATTTAACCACCAAGTTGGAATAATTCTAGGAATCATTCGGAACTTCAAAACACACAATACACCCATGGTTGGGAGTTTACGGCCGTAAACTCAAGAGTTTACAACTGTAAACTCCATGTGTGATGGTATAAGGAGAGTAAACTCATATATGGGGTCCTTTGGAACCCTAAACACAAGTGCCTTGTCCCACAATAGCTTAGATGCAATCCTTACGGCTTAAAACACTTTTATAAAGTGTTTATTTTGTCTAGGATGTCTTAACATTATGAATTAGTAATTTGAGACTAATTGAGTGCATATATGTGTGATTATATGTTCATTAGGATCGTAGTGTGTGTACAAGTCCTCACTTGACGCATAACAATCCTACACCGTCCAGTGCATGTAAACTACCAACTACAGGTGAGTTCATACCCCTTAATCAATGTTTTAAATGATTTTAAACGTTTTAATGGGGGGGGGGGGAATACAAGTAGAAAACAGTATGTTATTAAATCAATCTTATGTATTTTATAACTGTGTTTTCACTCAGTAGATTTCACATATTTCAAAAGGTGACACATGAAGTGGTTTTCTATCTTAAAATACCTTGATAACAAAAGTATTAGTTTTGAAATGTTTATTAAAATGACATCAAGTCATTCTTAATTATTGCTCAAAACTCCTAGATATCTTGCAAAACCATTATTTTACCTTCTTGAATCAAACTATACTTATGCGCATATGTTCACATATATGTTAGAGATTATAGTTTTCACCCTTTATTTAGTTTCCAATACTCTTGGGTAGCAAGAGTGCATAAACCTACGTAAACAACCAATTAGCTTTCAGTTAACTATCATAGGGATAGTTAGAAGATATCAAACATTATTACTACTACAAGGAATCACACAAGAGTCAGTTCATTCATGAGTCTATACCAATACCTTACATGATACATGAGTACACTTACTTAGGATTACATGATACATGAATATGTTTACATATACTTACCTGTTACATGAACACACTTACATGAATACCCTACATGAACACTGTTACATAGATATATTATCCTGTATTCACTTACCTGGATACTTGTATCTCAACTTGTGAGGATGATTTATTAGTATTTTCTGTATAAATTATCTTTCTTATCCCGGTTCAATGGGATATCTCCACGGAACTAACCATTCCTCCATCCTGCTGTTGCAACAGAGGATGAGATGAAAATCTTCGGATGATCATTAGGTTAACGCTTGTATTAGGAGCTGGCCACGGAACTAACCATTCCTCCATCCTGCTGTTGCAACATAGGATGAGATGAAAATCTTCGGATGATCATTAGGTTAACGCCTGTATTAGGAGTCGGCCATGGAACTAACCATTCCTCCGTCCAACTGTTGCAACAGTGGATGAGATGTGAATCTTCGGAGGATCATTAGGTTAACGATTTTTATTAAGAGATCGATATCGGGACTAAACCTCCCTCCACCCTGCTGCCGCTACAGAGGATGAGAGGACACTCTTCGGATGTTCATATGGTCTATCTTTCGCTTCGGCGATGTCGTGTTAGTCCTGGTAACCCAAGATAATAACACTTACATGATTATATTTTTCCTGTTTACTTTATTTTGTGATATATTCACATAAACGATGAGTTAGACTAAGTACTCTTAGTACTAGTCAATAGAATGGAAAAACTATCATTTTACTTACAAAACGTTTAGGTCTTGGTAGAAGACTATCATATCATTTTCCTATTTTACTTTATTTTGTGATATATTCACATAAACGGTGAGTTAGACTAAGTACTCTTAGTACTAGTCAATAGAAAGGAAAACCTATCATTTTACTTTGTCATAACAAAACATTCGGGTCTTGGTAGAAGACCACATTTCATACTTATATCAACTGTTCTATTTAAGGATTTATACGGCATTCTTAACAACATTCCAAAACAGGACAATAACACATAAATACTTATGAATTCACTAGCTTTAAAGCTGATACTCGCTTTCAAAATAACTTGTATTCTTAGGTCATCAGTTAGACAGGTGCGATGGCCATGTTTTTGAGAAGATGGAGTGGTTAAGAGATTTACGAGTTACCGAGACACGCGAGGTGAGTCTTCTCACTATACGTTAGCTTGAGCGGTATTATGAGTTGACCAGAGGGTCTAATGTGCTATGTATGAGATTATGTGCTATGTATGAGATTATGTGCTATGTGTTATATGTATGTTGTATGATTGTGTAGACCGGACCAGAGGGTCCAACGATTCTGACCGGGCCGGAGGGCCCAACGATTCTGACCGGGCCAGAGGGCCCAATGAGCTGTGACTGGACCGGAGGGTCCGACGAGCTGCGGGACTAGAGGGTCCCGCTGAGACGTCTAGACCAGAGGGTCGGATTTAGCCTTGAGTGGCGTATTTGTGGTATGTGGTATTTTAGGGAACTCACTAAGCATTTATGCTTATAGTTGTTGTGTTTGATGTCTCAGGTACCAGCGAGGAACGTGGGAAGGCGACGGCTTGACACGTACACACACCGATGGAGTTTATTATGTGTAGAGATCTTGGGATTTGTTTTGAAAACAATATTGGTTATGGATTTGAATTTGTGATGTGATACATTATGTGATTTTGAAAACGAAAAAATATTTTGAAAATTTATGGTGTTACAAGTTGGTATCAGAGCCTTGGTTTGAGGGATTCGGATGCACCTTCGAGCGTATTTGAACTCAAACCGAGGATTTGAGAAATTTTCAAATAAAACTAAAATTTTCTTAGAAGAAAAAGAGGTTTTGGAAACGAGCAGAGTGGAAGGTGTGTACGGTCAGCCAGCGCCCGAACGGTGAATCCCCAAAATACCCTTACATTATATGTTATGAGTTACGAGATATTATGTTGTGCATGTTAGAGAGGCTAGGTATTCCTATTAGGACTAGATTGTGCCTGATTTGTGATGCCTTAGCTTAGGAGATCGCTGTTGCTATGAGATACTTTGAGAGTGAGTAGGCAGCAGTGAGGAGCTCGGGAGAGGGCTATTGAGGGTAGCCAGTGCATAGCGAGAGTAGAGTATTTGCGACTTGGGATCCTAGGAGGAGGACTTGGGTTGTATATCGATTCGGTGTGGACGATAGTATTGGGCCCGTACTATTGAAGACACCGGATTGGTGCGCAGTCCAAGTAAGAATCCTTGGGGTACCAGAAGTTGAGGATGATTGAGTTATCGAGTGTGAGTATACTCGAGAGTTTCCCTAATATTCCTTATGTTGTATTTCAGAGGTTGATCATGGTCGGGACACGCCATACCACCGGGAGCAGTGGGATGAGTGATGAGGAGATCTGTCGGATCATCCATGAGGAGGTGGCTGCTGCCATCAGAGCCGAGATTCTGGAGATGTTTGGGTCTATTAAGACCACACTGATCGAGACGTTTGACGAGCGTTACGCTGCTTTGACTGATGCTGCTGTTGCTGCAGCCACCGCAGCTGTTGCTGCTGCGAGACCCCAAGGTGGTGATTCGTTGTTGTACCGAGAGTTCAGCAACACGAAACCACCAGAGTTCGATGGTACACAGGATTCGATCGCCTCTATGAGGTGGATCTCAGACATAGAGGGGTGTTTCTATACGTGCTCGTGTCCGGAGCAATTGAGGGTGCGGTTTGCACTCAACCAGCTTCGCTTGGAGGCGAAGGACTGGTGGAAGTTTGTAACCGCGAGCTATTCGACAGCTGAGCTGACTGCAGTGACTTGGGAGAGGTTTACTGCGATGTTTCGTGACGAGTATGTTCCCCAGGTGGAGAGGGAACGTTTAGCCTAGGAGTTTCTGACCCTCAAGCAGGGGACTGAGTCGCTGACAGTGATTACGAGGATGTTTCATGAGCGAGCGTTGTTTTGCCCGGAACTGGTGAGCACTGAGCAGGCTCGCATGAGCCGTTATCTAAGTATACTGAGGAGGGACATCCATGAGTTCATGGCGAACTCGACTTACCAGACATTTTCCGAGCTCCAGGGAAATGCTCGGAAGAGGGAGATTGAGCTTGAGACACAGGCGAGGGAGGAGACCGAGTCTCAGAGGGGTGATCGGCGACCGGCTCAGTCGCAGCCAGCCGCCAAGCGGGCAAAGCCCGCCGATTCGAGAACGAGTAGTTCGAGAAGCCGAACTTGTGGGAAGTGCGGCAAGAGTCATGATGGGTCATGCAAGACTGGGGTATGTTACAAGTGTTCGAAGGAAGGACATTTCGCGAGGGATTGTCCTAAGGGGTTCTCGGTTTGCTTTCATTGCAACCAGACCGGCCATCGGAAGGCCGAGTGCCCCTAGCTTCAGAGGTCAGCGTAGGGATCTGCACCTGCGATTCGAGCTACCGAGACCCGGCCAGCGAAGGCCAAAGCACCGAAGGCTAGGGGAAGAGCCTTCCAGTTGACTGCGGAGGAGGTCCGCGCAGCGCCTGACGTCGTGGCGGGTATGTATTCTTTATCTATTTTATGTTGAGTTTATGATATGGTAATTGCTATATGTTATGTTGGATAAGGTGTCTAAGTCCATAACTATTTCGGGTGTGTACTTGACCCGACCCGGCATGGTCCATTTGGGTTGCATGGCACCATGCAATTGGATAGACTAAATGAGAGAAATAACACTTGGAGATTATTAATATATTATAAGTTCTAATATATTAATAATATTATTTGATTAGTTTGATCAAATAATTAATTTGGAATTAATTAAGTGATCAAAGGATAACTAATTAAATATATGGGTTGATTATGTAAATCATTCATATCTTGTATAGTGGGCTAAGAGGCTCCATGGATTATCAAGTTGGGTTCTACCCATAGGATGCTCCATGGATGCTCCATGGGAGTTACAAACCCATGGGTCATGGAAATGAAGAGTCATGACACATTAGGGTTTACATGGTGTAACCCTAGATGTGTCAACACTATATAAGAGTCCCATTCTCCACAAAATCGGCTACACATAAGAAACTAGAGGGCTTGGCCGATTTTAAGTAGTGTGTATTATCTCAAAGGTCTTTCCAAGAGCATTTGGTGTTGTGTGAAGCATTTGAGGCATCACACTTGGGGTGCTAGGCTCACAAGGTTTCAAGGAACATAAGCAACAACAAGGTAAGTTATTCTATCTTTCATTCAAGTTAAAATTGTTCCCCATGTATGCTAGATAGGAATATAACCTTGGAAATTCAACTTTGCATGATAATTAGACAAACATAGATCCAAGGTTATTAGGGTTGCATGTACACTTAGGAAGTGTTAGAATGCTCAAAACCCATCAGTGGTATCAGAGCCTAGGCTTGTTTGTTTGTTATTTGTGCTTAAAAGTTGAAGAAAGTCGAAAAACTTGTTGTCTGACTGCTGGACTCGGCGAGTCCATGGGGGGACTCGTCGAGTTCACTTGTATCTTCAACCTACTCAACGAGTAGGTTCATGTACTTGGCGAGTAGGGTCGACAGAGTGCAGATTTTCGACTTTAGTTGCCGGAAATGGATTAGAAACATTACCCTAAACTGTTTTGGTACTTGAAAACTTGTTTTAGATGGTGTAATGTCTTGCTAATTCATTTACAACAACTAGTTATCAAAATTACAAAGTTTTAAGTGTAGTTTTGATTCATGAAAATGCTTATGTTCATGTTCTTGATCTTATGATGTTTAGATGATCATAGGAATTATTTGTAACCTATGTGCTAGTTTAATTCTTGATCATAATGTGTTTTAATGGTATCCATAACTTGTCCTCAAGTTATGGAAAACCAAAAGTCACTTGAGTTAAAAACCATTAAAAGAACACAAGAGTTAGAAAAATGAAGAGTCTTCATTTTATTACTCTATTAAACTCATAAGTTACAAGAAATGAAAAGTTTTGAAATTTTACAAAACTTGCCCTCAAGTTTTGGAACAAGTAAAGTCAAGTTAAAACTTTAGTTCCAACCCTTAGAATTTTAAAAGTTAAAATTCAACCCTTATACTTATATTATTATGATTTAATAATTATATATATATATATATATATATATATATATGTATAAGAACAAAGTCGTCTTACCGCTAGTACGCCTCATTCACGAAACCGGTCTATAAGGTGGGTATAAGGTTGTTGCCTATAAAATGGCAACTTGATGGGTGTCCACTCTCACCCACCGCTTGCTTGATCAGTGGAGGGTCGTTAGCCGAACGGGTAAGACAAGGACTTATAAATTCTCATTAAAAGTATGATGAATATTATAAAGTAACTAAATGTTTTATTAAATTCCCAATCTTAGTTACTTTAGGAAAAATGTGAATAAGGTGCTAATCCATGAAATTACACTTTACACTTTGTTTAAGTCGTTGGTGGAGCGTGTGTGGTTAACCGGCACACTAACTTGGACTTAACAAGGTAGGTAAAGGGTGACTTAAGGTTTATTATAGTATCAGTGGAGCGTGTGTGGTTTACCGGCACATCGATTGAGTGATAAACTTTAAGGGTACCAAGTGATTTGCATGGTTACTTCACACCTCGTTTTGTGATCCTCGGTATCCCAGTCACAAAACTTGGAGGGCACACTCGAGATTGAAACATGCCTTTGAAAAGTTCATTGAATCTCAAAGAATCTAGGAATTTCTAAGAACCAATCAAAAACCTAATATTTAATATTTCGTTTTTCGTGGTGGAAATTGGTGAATCGTCATTCACCTACCTTTCAAATGTGTTATAGCTTGGATTACGGCATACCTCTTCCAAGTTATAATATATTGTGATTGGATCCTAGCCTTAATATTACATTTGGGTGTTTTATTAAGGACTCTGCTAATATCTAAACTAATCTTGTCCTCTTCTTTCAGATGTCTTCAAACAATGCTGGCTTTAACCCTAACAGCTCCTTTACCCTTATGAACTTGTGTGGGAAAGTCACCTTTGATGGATCCAACTTCAATGAGTGGATCAGAAACATCAGGATGATTACCCGCTACAAGGACAAAGAATATGTCCTTGACAAGGAGCTTAAGGAGATTGATGAGACCACTGCAACTCCTCAGGAGATCGCTGACTTTCAGGCACATGAAAGGGATGCTACGAAAGTGGCATGCATCATGATGGCCACGATGACAGCAGAACTCCAACAGTCTTATGAGGATTTCTACCCTTATGAAATGCACCAAGATTTGATGAAAAGATACCATCAAAGTGCACGACAAGAGAGGTATGAAATCATCTGCTCCATGATAACAGCCATGATGAAGGACGGGGAATCCGTCACGAGCCACATGCAGAAAATGCAAAGGTATGTGGATCGTTTGCTGAAGCTTAATGTGAACTTCCCTGAGGAGCTTGCAATAGATATCATTTTGCACTCCTTACCATCGTGCTATGATCAATTCCGCATGATATATCACATGAATAAGGAAGAGGTCACACTCGGCAAACTTCAGGGACTTCTCAAGACCGCAGAAACAGGTCTTAAGGGGAAGTCGGTTATTAACACTGCTACTCCAAACTCTACTCCGGTTTTGGCAATCGGGAAAAGTCGAGGGAAGAAAAAAAAGAGCTCTTCGAAGGGTACCAAGGCTCGGACCCTTGATTGGTCTTCTTCAAGTGGAACCAAGAAAGGTTTCATCACTCCTTCTTCTGACCCAAAAGAGGGTGAATGCTTCTATTGCCATGAAAAATCACATTAGAAGCGGAACTGCCCAAAATACCAGCAAGATGTGAAGGATGGGAAAGTTAAACCCAACCATGCAAGTATTTACACTATCATTTCTAATAACTCACCCCATTCTAAATCTTGGGTCCTTGATACCGGTTGTGGTATTCATATTTGTTGTGACTTGCAGTGACTAAGAAGAAGTGAGAATGTGGAGCAAGGAAGAATAAACTTAATCATGGGGAATAGGAAAGCTTTACCTGTTACCAAGATTGGAGTTTATACTTTATCGCTAAGTAGTGGGTTTAATTTAGATTTGAATAAATGTTGTTATTCGCCAGGAATGGCAAGAAATATTATTTCCTTTCATGCTTTGTACAAACAAGGGTTTACCTTTTCGTTTAATAATGAAGTTGGTTCTATTGATGCTTTCTTTAATAATGTTCTTTATTTTAAAGCATTACCTTGTGATGGTGTGTATGAAGTTGTATCTGTTATAGATAACTTAGGAAATAATGTTTTGTGTATTGATTCTATTAATAATAATAACTTGGATAAAGCATCATTATGGCATTGTCGTCTTGGACATATAAGCAAGAAACACATAGGCCAACTCCAAAAGGATGGAGTCTTGGAGTCATTTGACCTAAAGTCAGATGATAGTTGCGAATCATGCTTACTTGGAAAGATGACAAAGTCACCCTTCACAGGTTCTTGTGAGAGGGGTGAAGGTTTGTTGGACCTTGTACACACGGATGTGTGTGGACCATTCAAACATGCCACAAGGGATGCTAATCGTTATTATTTGACTTTTACTGATGATTACAGTAGATATGGACATGTCTACTTGATCAAGCATAAGTTAGAGACTTTCGAAAGGTTTAAGGAATTTAAACAGGAAGTCGAGAATCAATTGGGCAGGAACATTAAGATGCTTCGATCCGATCGTGGTGGTGAGTAACTTAGTTCAGAGTTCCTTGACTATCTAAGGGAATGTGGGATAGTCTCACAATTGACACCTCCCAGGACACCACAGTTGAATGGTGTGGCTAAGAGGCGTAATCGAACCTTGTTCGATATGGTTCGTTCCATGATGAGTCGAGCTTCACTACCAATCTCATTATGGGGGTATGCCTTAGAGACTGCTGCCCATATCCTTAATCTAGTCCCTACAAAGATAGTTGCCAAAACTCCTCACGAGATATGGACTGGTAAAGTACCCAAACTAGACCACATCAAGATTTGGGGATGCGAGGCTTTCATGAGACGCGAGACTCATGATAAGCTCGAACCCCGAAGCGAGAGGTGTCGGCTACCCACAACAATCCTTTAGTTACCTCTTCTACAGACCTAGTGAAAATGTGGTCTTTGTAGCTAGGACTTTCTTTAGAGAGAGAGAGAGAGTTCATAAGCCAAGGAAACAGTGGGAGGCAAGTTGATCTTGAAGAAATTCAAGAGTCAAGCGGTGAAGGAACTTCAAACCCTAGCACTCAACTTGAGGAGGAAACTCCTGTTGAGCCAATTGACAAGTCTGTACCTCTGAGGCGTTCCACAAGGGTTAGGAATGCTCCTGAGCATTACTATGGATTCCATATTACTGCAGAAGGAGATACACTTATCAGTGATGAGACACTGATAGGTCTGGATGAACCTAACAGTTACGCGGAAGCCATGGCAGGCCCTGAGTCAGCCAAGTGGAAAGAGGCAATGGACAGCGAAATACAGTCCATGTATGACAATCAAGTTTGGAACTTGGTTGAGAATGTACCAGGTCGTAAGACAGTGGGGTGCAAATGGGTCTTCAAGAAGAAGACCGACATGGATGGTAATGTACACACATATAAGGCTAGACTGGTTGCAAAGGGTTTCTCTCAAATTCCTGGAGTGGACTATGATCAGACCTTTTCTCCAGTAGCCAAAATTAAGTCTATTCGGGTTCTGTTAGCCATAGCTGCATTTCATGACTATGAAATATGGCAAATGGATGTCAAAACCGCTTTCCTTAATGGAAAGTTGGCTGAAGATGTTTACATGAGTTAGCCAGAGGGTTTTGTCAGCAACGAGTACCCTAATAGAGTGTGTAAGCTTGAGAAATCCATTTATGGATTAAAGCAAGCACCTCGCAGATGGAATCTTTGCTTTGATGAAAAGGTCAAGGAATTTGGCTTTTCTAGGAGTGAAGATGAGTCTTGCATGTATGTCAAGGCTAGTGGGAGTATAGTTAGTTTTTTGGTGTTGTATGTGGATGACATACTACTCATAGGAAATGACATCCCAACTCTGCAGGAAGTTAAGTCCTGGCTTGGGAAGTTTTTCTCTATGAAGGACCTAGGAGAAGCTACCTATATTCTAGGGATAAGGATCTTGAGAGATCGGAGTAAAAGACTAATAGGACTTAGTCAGAGTACCTACTTGGATAAGGTGCTAAAGAGATTCAGCATGCAGGATTCCAAGAAAGGAGAGTTAGCCATCCAGAGTAACACCAGATTGAGTAAGACACAAAGTCCTAGCACTAAGGCTGAGATAGCAGAAATGAGTCGAATACCTTATGCTTCGGCTGTAGGATCGATCATGTATGCTATGACGTGTACTCGACCTGATGTAGCCTTTGCCCTTAGCATGGTTAGCAGGTATCAGGCGAACCCTGGCAAGGCACACTGGACTGCGGTAAAGAATATCCTCAAGTACCTACGGAGGACTAAGGACTGGGTCCTTACCCTCGGTGGGAGTGATGACTTGAGTGTTGTAGGGTATAGTGATGCTAGCTTCCAGACTGATAGGGATAATTTCCGCTCTCAGTCGGGCTGGGTCTTTACCCTAAATGGAGGAGCAATTTCTTGGAAGAGTTCCAAGCAAGAGACAGTGGCTGATTCAACTTGTGAATCAGAGTATATTGCAGCTAGCGAGGCGGCAAAGGAGGCGATATGGCTGAAGAACTTCATTGGAGACCTTGGAGTTGTACCAGCTATCAAAGAGCCAATGGAGATTTTCTGTGATAGTGAAAGTGCTGTTGCCTTAGCAAAGGAACCAAGGGATCACGGGAGATCCAGACACATCAACAGAAAATACAATTTTATCAGACATCGGATAGAAGAAGGACTCCTCGTGGCGAAGAGGGTATCATCGGATGATGTCACACCCCCAAACCTGAACGACGGAAACGTTCGGGGGCGGATGACTTCATGTGGTAACGTAACAAATGAATACATAGTAAAGAAAGCAATACAACCTTCATATATATAATTGAAAGTTTACATTTGTCAAAAGTTACATGTTCAAAACCAATTACAATATGATGTCAAAATATGAGATTAAATTGGCGCCGCAGCATCCCTTCATCAAAAGCGAAATGAATACCTGAAATTTACTGATTTCCTAGGACATACAAGTAATTTTGAAAGAGTAGATCAACATTTAAGCTGGTGAATTTCATAAGTATTTAAGTGACAATGTTTGAAATGAAATGAAATGTTTTATCTTTGTTTGTTTGTGTTTAGAAAATCCTATATTTTCTACTAGTATAAAAGTAGCCTTCACTCAAGACCAATATTTGTTTCCAAAATGTATGTAAATGTAAAATAACCAATGAGTTTGAAAACCTTGTAAATCAATGCATTTTTAATACCCCTTGTGAGTTTTATAACCATACTATTGACTCTGAATGCCTATACACAACGTTCTTCAGGCGTTGGAATGTTATGACGTTTGTCACCCCAAACGGTGGACTGCAGCTAACAGTCAGGGCGCGGGTTGTCAAGCCCGTATAGATCTATACACAAACACCATGCTCCCCCTCCAAGGGATTCTAGTATATAATACAGGACTTGAAATGTGTACTCGAACGTACATGAAGTTAGTGTCTCACAAAACCGTGGTATAAAAACAGATCTACTTGTTAAAATGTTACGTTTGTTCTTGTATACGAAAGTAAACTTCTTGAAATATATGTTTCTAGTACATACGAGTTAGAAATCTGTTCGTAAAACTCTACCTATTATAGTTTTCAAAAAGTGTGTCTTGTTTGTTTAGAAATACCTAGAAAAAAAGAATCACTTGTTTATGGAAGCATAGATTTTTGGTGTAGAGTCTAAGATAGAAAAGAATACTCTAAGAACAGTTTAGTTTATACATGCATTACAACAACTTTATATATTAAAAGATAAAATGCTATTGTAACATATGTTATATATATATATATATATATATATATATATATATATATATATATAAGTTCCTTAAAGGTTTATAAATCGCATGTGATTTGAATATATAACAGTATATAAAAGAGTTTCTTTATGTAACACACGATAATACTCGTGTGTTTTACTTGTAATCCCCCCCTTGAAAGCATATAAAAGTATTTAGAATAATTAAAAAGGTTGATTAAGGGGTATGAAACTCACTTGAAAGTTTTGGAGATAGCGAGATGGAAAACCGGGCAGAGTTTCGTCTCGGGAAACGGATTTTCCTCGGGATTCTCGGGAATCTCGGGAGTAAAATCGACCTTCGGGACTTGAGCCAAAAAGACCAGAGCTTCGGGTTTGAACGGACACAGAAAACGAGGCAAAGTTGAGGGAGAGAGAAGAGAAATGATCCCTTTCTTTGGAAACCCTCGCATCCTATTTATAGTAAGGCTGGTCTGCCTCGATACGCGGGGCGTACGCTCGTACGCAGCGCGTACGCGTACGTCATGCATGACCGAAGCCTCGACTGCCTCGGTTCGGATGGGACGGGTTGCTGGGTATGCGGGTCGGATGGGACGGCGGGTCGGATGGGATGGCGGGTCGGACGGGTCGGGGCTTCGGATAGCGCGACGTGGACGATCAGAGGCCAATCCTCTCGGTTACGCGCGGCGTACAGGAGTACGCAGCGCGTACCTCGGATGAGGACGCTGACTCCCCTTCGGATAATATCCGAATTTTGATTAAAATAAATAATTAATTTATTTAATAAACTTCAAAAATTCATATCTTCTTCATACGAACTCCGTTTTCGATGGTCTTTATATCCTCGCGTAGGTGAGACTACGCTCTACAACTTTCGTTTAGACTCCGTCGGCAAACTCCGAAATTATTTTTTTTATTATTTATTAAAAACCCATCGTGTTTAAGGAATTTCTTTGAAAATTCATAACTTCTTTATCTGATGTCGGTTTTTGCCAGACTTTTTACCGCTGGAATACCATTGTCGAGACCTTCGATTCTCATTTAGGTCATTCCGGCCAAAAGTCGCTCGATCTCCGATTCGAGTTTTTAGTGGTCTGTTGCTAAGCCGAACTTGGAAAAATCATAACTTCGCTATATGAAGTCGGATTTGGGCGTTCTTTTCACGTACGATCATGGTTCAAAGACATTTAATCATAGAAGGAAATTAAATAGAACTTATTTGTACATTTTATTATGAAAGTAAATTTTTATTATTCAGAAGTGGTTACAATACTTGACCCATTTTGGTCGTTACAAAGAGTTGAAATATCGGGTTGTCACATCATCCCCCCGTTAGAGAGAATTTCGTCCCGAAATTTAAAGTAGTAAAGATACTAGTGAACATGAAAGAGATGAGGGTACTTTTGTTTCATCTGATCTTCGCGTTCCCATGTGAATTCGGGTCCCCGCTTGGCGTTCCAGCGAACCTTCACGATGGGTATGCGACTTTGTTTTGTTTGTTTGACCTCTTGGTCCATGATTTCTACTGGTTCTTCCACAAAGTTGAGGCTCTCGTTGATCTCGATCTCGTCGAGTGGAATAACAAGAGTCTCGTCGGACAGGCACTTTTTCAAGTTTGAGACGTGGAAGGTTGGATGGATGTTACTAAGTTCGCGCGGTAGGTTAAGCTTGTAAGCCACAGGGCCGATTCTGGCAAGAATCTCAAAAGGCCCTATGTATCTTGGATTTAGTTTCCCACGCTTTCCAAATCGTATTAAACCCTTCCACGGTGAGACCTTTAATAAGACGTGGTCTCCTACCTGGAATTCCAAAGGTTTCCTCCTTTGGTTAGCGTAGCTTTTCTGTCGGTCTCTTGAGGCTTTCAATCGTTCACGAATCTGAACGATCTTCTCTGTTGTTTCACGTATGATCTCCGGACCGGTGAGAGTGCTTTCAGGAATTCTTTCTCTAGCTAACTGGGTATCACCAACTTTAGTCCAGCACAGAGGGGATCTGCACTTTCGACCATAGAGGGCTTCAAACGGAGCAGCCTTTATGCTTGTATGATAACTATTGTTGTATGAAAATTCGACAAGGGGTAAATGAATATCCCATGCCTTTCCAAAGTCAATCACGCAGGCTCTCAGCATGTCTTCTAAAGTTTGTATTGTTCTCTCACTTTGTCAGTCTGTCTGTGGGTGGTAGGCTGTACTCATGTCTAGCCTAGTTCCCAGGGAACTTTGTAGTGACTGCCAGAATCTTGAAGTGAATCTACTATCTCGATCGGAGATAATGGATATCGGAACACCATGCAGTCGCACTACTTCCCTTAAGTAAGTTCTTGTAAGCTTCTCCATTTTGTCAGTCTCCTTGATGGGTAGGAAATGCGCGGATTTGGTCAGTCTGTCGACAATGACCCATATGGTATCGAGTCCACCTGTCGTCTTGGGTAAGTTGGTTATGAAGTCCATAGTAATCCGCTCCCATTTCCATTCCGGTATCTCTGGTTGTTGTAGTAGTCCTGACGGTTTCTGATACTCGACCTTAACCTTAGCGCAAGTAAGACATTTACTCACGAAGGTAGCAATTTCTACTTTCATGTTAGGCCACCAGTACAGTTTCTTAAGATCCAGATACATTTTATCTGAACCCGGGTGAACGGAATATCTTGAGTTGTGAGCCTCGGTCATGACTACGTTTCTGAAACCACCATGATTTGGGGTCCAGATTCGGTCCATGAGATAGTAGGCTCCGCCATCCTTGACTTCTAAATTCTTCTCCATTCCTCGCAGGGATTCACCCGCCACATTTTCAGGTTTCAAAGCTTCCATTTGTGCTTCCTTAATTTGTGTGGATAAGTGGGAATGGATAGTCATGGTCAGAGATTTGACCCTCCGACCAGTGTATTCCTTTCGACTGAGGGCGTCGGCTACTACGTTGGCCTTGCCAGGATGATAACGAATTTCGCATTCGTAGTCATTCAATAACTCAACCCATCGTCGTTGTCGCATGTTGAGTTCCTTCTGATCGAAAATGTGTTGAAGGCTCTTGTGATCGGTGAATATAGTACTCTTTGTTCCGTATAAGTAGTGCCTCCAGATCTTCAGAGCAAATACCACTGCTCCTAACTCGAGGTCGTGTGTCGTATAGTTCACTTCGTGTGTCTTAAGCTATCGGGAGGCATAAGCGATAACCTTCCCTCTCTGCATAAGAACACAACCAAGTCCTTGATTTGAAGCATCGCAATACACTACGAAGTCTTCTATCCCTTCGGGGAGGGATAGTATCGGTGCGGTGCACAAGGCCTGCTTTAGTGTCTGGAATGCCTTCTCTTGTTTCGCTTCCCAGTCAAAGGCCACACCTTTCTGGGTTAATGAAGTAAGAGGTTTCGCAATGCTCGAAAAGTTCTTTATGAATCTGCGATAGTAGCCAGCTAGACCTAGAAATTGACGAATTTCTGTAGGTGTCTTTGGTGCCGACCAGTTCTCAATAGCCTTAATTTTGGAGGGGTCTACGTGTATACCTTTCTCACTAACAACGTGACCTAAAAATTCGACTCTTCGAATCCAAAATTCGCATTTAGAGAACTTCGCATAGAGTTTCTCCGTTCGCAGTGTTTCTAGGACCTTTCGTAGGTGTTGACTATGCTCTTCCTCACTTCGAGAGTAGATAAGTATATCATCGATAAAGACGATGACGAACTGATCCAAGTAAGGGCGGCATACCCTATTCATTAGGTCCATAAATACTGCTGGTGCATTGGTTAATCCGAACGGCATCACCACGAATTCGTAGTGTCCATAACGAGTTCGGAAGGCTGTCTTTGGAATGTCCCCCTCTAGAACTCGTAATTGGTGATATCCGGATCGCATGTCTATTTTGGAGAAGTAGTTCGCCCCTTGAAGTTGATCGAATAGGTCGTCAATACGGGGTAGAGGATAGCGGTTCTTGACAGTAAGTTTGTTCAGCTCTCTGTAGTCGATGCACATGCGGAACGATCCGTCTTTCTTCTTTACAAACAAGACCGGTGCTCCCCAAGGTGAGAAACTTGGTCTTATGAATCCTTTGTGAAGGAGTTCATTAAGCTGACTGGAAAGTTCCTGCATCTCTGTTGGTGCAAGACGATAAGGCGACTTCGCTACTGGGGTAGCTCCTGGAATTAAGTCGATTCTGAACTCGACTTGGCGTTGCGGTGGTAATCCTGGTAGTTCTTCTGGAAAGATATCGGGAAAGTCGCGTACTACCGAGATGCTCTTGATGTCCTTCAGTTCTTGACTTGTATCAACGATGTGCGCTAGGAATGCTCGACAATCCTTCCGCAAGCACTTTCGAGCTTGGATGCACGAAATGATGCGAAGGTTTGTACTAGATTTGTTGCCGTAGATAACTAATGTTTCGTTGTTAGGGAGGTTAAGACGGACTGCTTTCTCAAAGCACATGATGTCGGCGCGAAGAAGACTCAACCAATCCATGCCGACTATGACGTCGAAACTTTTAATTTGAACCGGCATGAGATTGATTGGGAAAGAATGGCCGTCTAATGTTAACGTACAGCCCATGTATATGCAATTTGTGTTTTCGGTTTTTCCATTGGCCATCTCTACAGTGAATGATTTTTCTAACTTGCTAGGTTTAGGTTTAAGTAAATGAATAAAGTTTTGACTCACGAAGCTTCTCTCCGCTCCACTATCGAATAATATGCATGCGTATGAATTATCGAGAAGGAACGTACCAGCAACTATAGTTGGGTCAGCTACAGCTTCGTCGTGGCCTATTGCCAAAACTCGTCCCACACCTCCGGTGCCTGCTGCCTTAGGACAGTTTCTCTTGTAGTGGCCCACCTCGCCACAACCGTAGCAAGCCTGCCCTACACCCGCACCGGGAACTTGAGTGATCGGCTTTGCGGGTTCCTTGCAGAAACGGGCTGTGTGTCCTTTCCTGCTGCAGTTGGCGCACTGCATATCTCGACAAGGTCCATGGTGGTGGTAATTGCATTTAGTGCATTTTGGGAGGTTACCTATATAAGGCTTTGTTGGGTAGGTATTTGTAGGGGCTGTAGCAGGTACAATGGCAGCATTTACTGACACCAGTTGTTTCTTTGCGGATTCTTGGGAAGACCCACCCTTCCCTTTAATCCACGCTCTCTTCCTGCCATTGTTGTTGTTGTTGTTGTTGTTGTTGTTGTAGTTGTTGTTGTTGTTGTTTCCTTTCTGTGGTGCTGGTGCAGAAGTGGTTGAGTTCTGATGACCTCCGTAGTCGATCAGAGATTGTGCCAGTTCCTTAGCACTTTCAAAGGTGTCAGGTTTAGAAGCTAACACGCTTGATCGCATTTGGGGCGTCAGTCCCCAGATGTACCTTTCTATCTTCTTGCTCTCGGGAGCAATCATATCTAGACAAAGGATTGCCAGTTCGCAGAATCTGTTGGTATAAGTAGCGATGTCGGTACCCACCATTCCGAGAGTCCATAGCTCGTGTTCAAGCTTTTGAATCTCTCCCCGTGGGCAATATTCTCTCATCATCATGGCCTTCAAGCTCTCCCAGCTTATGGAGTTTGCCACGATTAGGGTAAGTACTTTAATGTGGCCATTCCACCAAGTTAAAGCTTTATCGAGAAGGGTGAAAGTTGCAAATTTGACCTTGCTGTGCTCGGGGCAGGAGCAGATTTCAAAGACTGCCTCCGTCCTTTCAATCCACTGCCTCAGGGCCATCACACCACCAGTACCATAAAACATCCGGGGCTTGGCATTAGTGAAGTCCTTATAGGTGCATTCTCGAGGTGGTCCATGACTGTCGCCATGGTTGGATGGGTGTGTGCCAGATCCCGAGCCATTAGCACTTGAGTTATTGATCTGTGATATGGCAGCTGCCACCGCTGCGGTGACTGCTGCTTGAAACATTACAGCATCAAATTGGGGTGGTGGAGGTGGTGGTGGTATAGATGCTTCCTCACCGTTGTTTCGCCTTGGATTCCTACGCGGAGGCATCCTTCAACTATAAATTGAAAAGACAAGGATAAGAATTTCATAGAATGGAAAATGTATGTGTCTCATGAACTAAATCGCTATAGTTCAACAACAGATGATAGTATGAGTCTTAAAATAGAAGAATGAAAGTTATTTGTAAGACTGAAGGTATGAAACAAGTATTTGGGTTCACAAAGACCATTCAAGGTTCGAACGAAATACTCAACATAGTAGTAATAGTGCCACTTATATTAATATAAAAGTTGTTACAATGATCATGAAAATTTGACCCCTATAAGGGTCTCCGATTACAAAGTTCGAGAAATTTAAAGACTTTTAGCCGAGGTCCTAAGCTATAACAAAATTTAAGTCCTTGACAAGCACTACTTGCGTCGAAGGTTGCGCTTGGAGCTTGACTCCGTATCTGATTGCTTTGACTCCATTAGACGCCTATCAAAAGCGGCTTGTTGTTCCCTTAGTTCGGCAAGGGCTGCAATCATTTGCGCTTGAAACGCTTCGGTTTGGAATTGAGCGTTGTCTTGCATCTTGTCCAGCCTACGGATGTCAGAAGTGTGAACCTGCACTTCCACGTTGATATCCCGGAGTCGACTAGCTTGTACTCCAGACTGATAGGACTGATTGGCTAACTTACCCACCATTACCGGGAGTGCTCGATCAGCCAAACCTCCGCCGCGGACATCATAGAAGTCCCGGCACATGCCGTAGGGAGGGCGTAGGTTTTGCTGTTGGCTCCAATGGTGGAGGTGACTTCCCCAGACGGGAGTCGGTCCTTGAAAGTTCCTTACGAAGACGGGAGGTTGAATGGGTGGTGGATCGATAACTTCCGGCTCTGAGTCGGTATCGGAGTCATCACCCACTTCTATGGGTTCCTCGTCCTCTTCGGGATCATCTTCGATCCATCCTCCGTTGCCTTGGTTGGGAAAGTAGGGGTCGCCAGGGTGGTGAAATCCAGCCATTTGAGTGTACGAGAAATAGGGTTATAAGAATTGAATAAAGTCGGAACATGCAAAACATGTAAGTTAAACTAGTTTAGATAGCAAATACTCCTATAGTATTCAATTTCTTGAGTTTGATTCTTGTAATGGTTTGGTAAGTTTTGACTTGTTGCTTACTACGATCATTCCTCGATATATGTTGGTCCAATCTTGGGCAAATATAGTTGATCATGCTATATTTGTCCAAAATCTGATTACATATATCGAGTCTCAATCGTAGTGTCAACTTGTCTAAATACTTGTGTAGTTGTATAACATGAAAATAGTTTGTGGTATGCATGTAATTGTACTTAAATGAACTATCAATTTAAGTTGAACGCAAAACTGCTTTAAGCGTAAAAAGGAAATTTGTTTTGTCAGAGAGTATTAGTCCCTTTAGCATTTATAGTTTGTATATCTTACGTGGTTCGATATACTTAGTTCACTATAAACATTGCTCTGATACCAATCTGTCACACCCCCAAACCTGAATGGCGGAAACGTTCGGGGGCGGATGACTTCCTGTGGTAACGTAACAAATGAATACATAGTAAAGAAAGCAATACAACCATCATATATATAATTGAAAGTTTACATTTGTCAAAAGTTACATGTTCAAAACCAATTACAATATGATGTCAAAATATGAGATTAAACTGGCGCCGCAACATCCCTTCATCAAAAGCGAAATGAATACCTGAAATTTACTGATTTCCTGGGACATACAAGTAATTTTGAAAGAGTAGATCAGCATTTAAGCTGGTGAATTTCATAAGTATTTAAGTGACAATGTTTGAAATGAAATGAAATGTTTTATCTTTGTTTGTTTGTGTTTAGAAAATCCTATATTTTCTACTAGTATAAAAGTAGCCTTCACTCAAGACCAATGTTTGTTTCCAAAATGTATGTAAATGTAAAATAACCAATGAGTTTAAAAACCTTGTAAATCAATGCATTTTTAATACCCCTTGTGAGTTTTATAACCATACTATTGACTCTGAATGCCTATACACAACGTTCTTCAGGCGTTGGAATGTTATGACGTTTGTCACCCCAAACGGTGGACTGCAGCTAACAGTCAGGGCGCGGGTTGTCAAGCCCGTATAGATCTATACACAAACACCATGCTCCCCCTCCAAGGGATTCTGGTATATAATACAGGACTTGAAATGTGTACTCGAACGTACATGAAGTTAGTGTCTCACAAAACCGTGGTATAAAAACAGATCTACTTGTTAAAATGTTACGTTTGTTCTTGTATACGAAAGTAAACTTCTTGAAATATATGTTTCTAGTACATAAGAGTTAGAAATCTGTTCGTAAAACTCTACCTATTATAGTTTTCAAAAAGTGTGTCTTGTTTGTTTAGAAATACCTAGAAAAAAAGAATCACTTGTTTATGGAAGCATAGATTTTTGGTGTAGCGTCTAAGATAGAAAAGAATACTCTAAGAACAGTTTAGTTTATACATGCATTACAACAACTTTATATATTAAAAGATAAAATGCTATTGTAACATATGTTATATATATATAAAAGTTCCTTAAAAGTTTATAAATCGCATGTGATTTGAATATATAACAGTATATAAAAGAGTTTCTTTATGTAACACACGATAATACTCGTGTGTTTTACTTGTAATCCCCCCCTTGAAAGCATATAAAAGTATTTAGAATAATTAAAAAGGTTGATTAAGGGGTATGAAACTCACTTGAAAGTTTTGGAGATAGCGAGATGGAAAACCGGGCAGAGTTTCGTCTCGGGAAACGGATTTTCCTCGGGATTCTCGGGAATCTCGGGAGTAAAATCGACCTTCGGGACTTGAGCTAAAAAGACCAGAGCTTCGGGTTTGAACGGACACGGAAAACGAGGCAAAGTTGAGGGAGAGAGAAGAGAAATGAGCCCTTTCTTTGGAAACCCTCGCATCCTATTTATAGTAAGGCTGGTCTGCCTCGATACGCGGGGCGTATGCTCGTACGCAGCGCGTACGCGTACGTCATGCATGACCGAAGCCTCGACTGCCTCGGTTCGGATGGGACGGGTTGCTGGGTACGCGGGTCGGATGGGACGGCGGGTCGGACGGGTCGGGGCTTCGGACGGGTCGGACGGGTCGGTTTCTTCGGATAGCGCGACGTGGACGATCAGAGGCCAATCCTCTCGGTTACGCGCGGCGTACAGGAGTACGCAGCGCGTACCTCGGATGAGGACGCTGACTCCCCTTCGGATAATATCCGAATGTTGATTAAAATAAATAATTAATTTATTTAATAAACTTCAAAAATTCATATCTTCTTCATACGAACTCCGTTTTCGATGGTCTTTATATCCTCGCGTAGGTGAGACTACGCTCTACAACTTTCGTTTAGACTCCGTCGGCAAACTCCGAAATTATTTTTTTTATTATTTATTAAAAACCCATCGTGTTGAAGGAATTTCTTTGAAAATTCATAACTTCTTTATCTGATGTCGGTTTTTGCCAGACTTTTTTCCGCTAGAATACCATTGTCGAGACCTTCGATTCTCGTTTAGGTCATTCCGGCCAAAAGTCGCTCGATCTCCGATTCGAGTTTTTAGTTGTCTGTTGCTAAGCCGAACTTGGAAAAATCATAACTTCGCTATATGAAGTCGGATTTGGGCGTTCTTTTCACGCACGATCATGGTTCAAAGACATTTAATCATAGAAGGAAATTAAATAGAACTTATTTGTACATTTTATTATGAAAGTAAATTTTTATTATTCAGAAGTGGTTACAATACTTGACCCATTTTGGTCGTTACAAAGAGTTGAAATATCGGGTTGTCACAGATGAGAACCCAGCAGATCCCCTCACGAAGGGACTGACTCGGGTTAAGCATCTCCAGCATGCTCGGAGCATAGGGCTGAAGGATGATATTAGATTTAGTAGTTAGATAACCCAGAAATTTGTAAAGTGTAATTGACATTAGATGATGAATAAAAGGAGTTTTATTTATGAGTAAAGTGTTGCTATCTCTTGTCGATCGTTTACTATATTTCTTTTGCATGTTTTGACTTCCAGAATAATTTTGTTTGGTATAACATATTATTCAAACCTCCACAGTCGGTCATATGTCGGAAGTAGGTATGAATCAAGACTGTCATGATGGGTTGTAGAGGTCTAAGGTGTTGGACAAGGCTACAACAATCATGAGTGCTCATAAGTTCTGAGTATTGGACTCAACCCACGCTCACTGGAATCACTTCATGGAATTCTATCTCGACTGATCGTGAGACGGTAATATCATATAAGTCTTCAAACCTAGAGATATGATTTGTTACTTACAAGTTAGTTATGCAATGATTGTACGAAAACGCATTGGTAACTCGATGTTATAAAACGTGCTTTTGTGTGTAATTCAATGAGTGGTAGAACAAACATATGAGTCGAAGTTTATCTGTTCCTTCTTGGATTAGAAGCTGATATCTGGGCCCCTCGATGATCTTGTTTTGACCTATGTACCGGGCCCGGTCAGAACTAAGTTGATGTGTTCAATTAGGTTCTTTGTCAAACAAATCGGAAATCGAGAAACAAACTGATGGACAATAAGTAAGACATTGTTCCATGTATTTGTTCGGCTGATATCTAGAACGGAGGATTATATGATCCCTTATCTTAAATGGCGTACCATCATCTTCTCAGTTCCGAGAGACCTTGAAAGAGCTACGATTGCCGGTCGGTTCCTGAAGTACTAGAGTTATAGTTATTAGACTTATCCAAGTGGGAGACTGTTGGATAAGGTGTCTAAGTCCATAACTATTTCGGGTGTGTACTTGACCCGACCCGGCATGGTCCATTTGGGTTGCATGGCACCATGCAATTGGATAGACTAAATGAGAGAAATAACACTTGGAGATTATTAATATATTATAAGTTCTAATATATTAATAATATTATTTAATTAGTTTGATCAAAGAATTAATTTGGAATTAATTAAGTGATCAAAAGGATAACTAATTAAATATATGGGTTGATTATGTAAATCATTCATATCTTGTATAGTGGGCTAAGAGGCTCCATGGATTATCAAGTTGGGTTCTACCCATAGGATGCTCCATGGATGCTCCATGGGAGTTACAAACCCATGGGTCATGGAAATGAAGAGTCATGCCACATTAGGGTTTACATGGTGTAACCCTAGATGTGTCAACACTATATAAGAGTCCCATTCTCCACAAAATCGGCTACACATAAGAAACTAGAGGGCTTGGCCGATTTTAAGTAGTGTGTATTATCTCAAAGGTCTTTCCAAGAGCATTTGGTGTTGTGTGAAGCATTTGAGGCATCACACTTGGGGTGCTAGGCTCACAAGGTTTCAAGGAACATAAGCAACAACAAGGTAAGTTATTCTATCTTTCATTCAAGTTAAAATTGTTCCCCATGTATGCTAGATAGGAATATAACCTTGGAAATTCAACTTTGCATGATAATTAGACAAACATAGATCCAAGGTTATTAGGGTTGCATGTACACTTAGGAAGTGTTAGAATGCTCAAAACCCATCATGTTATGAGTAGATACTTTTCTTGTGAGTTCTGTACCTGCATTAGTGTTGTTCAACTCGGGTGCTAGTCGGTCGTTCATATCTGTGACTTTTAGTCGGCACATTTGTATTCCGAGGGAGGCGTTGAGTCGGCCTCTGTAGGTTTCCATAGCCGATGAGCGTGAGGTGTATGCTACCGAGGTGATACGTGGATGCGTACTGGAGATCTTCGGAGTGGAGTTCCCGATTGATTTGGTACTGATTGCCATGAGGGATGTTTGTGTTATAGTAGGCATGGATTGGTTGAGCCGTTTCGGGGCTGTCATAGATTGCGAGCATCAATTTGTGACGATCCGAGATACTAGTGGGGGAGTGCTGACAGTTTATGGCGAGGGAACTCGTGGTGGTTCAGTGTTGAGTTCGGCTGCCAGAGCGAGTCGGAGTTTGCAGCAGGGTTGCAAGGGGTTCGTAGCCTATCTAACGAATATGCGAGAGGCCGTTGGGAGGCCAAGTTCAGTGGATGATGTACCGATAGTGCGTGAGTTCCCGGACGTGTTCCCCGAGGAGTTGTCGGGTGTGCCTCCCGAGAGGCAGGTGGAGTTTCGTATCGATTTGATTCCCGGGGCTACGCCTATCACTAAGGCGCCATATCGCCTAGCGCCGCCAGAGACGCAGGAGTTATCCTCACAGCTGCAAGAGATGTTGGGGAAAGGGTTCATCCGTCCTAGTAGCTCTCCCTAGGGAGCGTCGATCCTTTTTGTCAAGAAAAAGGATGGTTCACACCGGATGTGCATTGATTATCGGGAGTTGAACAAGTTGAAGGTCAAGAACCGTTATCCATTACCGAGTATCGACGATCTATTCGATCAGTTGCAAGGGGCGTCTTGGTTCTCCAAGATAGACCTGAGGTCGGGGTATCATCAGATGAGAGTTCGAGATGAGGATATCCCGAAGACGGCGTTTAGGACTCGTTACGGGCATTACGAGTTTGTGGTGATGCCATTCGGGCTCACCAATGCACCAGCGGCATTCATGGATCTCATGAACAGGGTGTGTACGCTGATGTTGGATCGTTCAGTCATTGTATTCATTGATGACATCCTGGTGTATTCGAGGACCAGAGAGCAGCATGAGGAACATTTGAGGGAGCTCCTCGGAGTTCTGAGAGCGGAGAGGCTTTTCGCCAAATTCTCCAAGTGCGATTTTTGGTTACGGGAAGTCCAGTTTTTAGGGCATCTCGTTAACCAGAATGGGATTTTGGTTGACCCGGCCAAGATCGAGGCTGTGATGAGTTGGGAGGTGTCGAGGTCACCTACGGAGATCAGGAGCTTCTTAGGGCTGGCAGGCTACTATCGGATATTTATCAGAGATTTCTCCAAGATCGCCGTGCCACTTACCAAGTTGACCCGGAAGGGTGTTACTTTCTCATGGGGACCAGAGCAGCAGACCTCGTTTGAGACCCTTCGCCAGAGATTGTGCGAAGCTCCTGTACTCACACTACCGGAAGGGATGGAGGATTTCGTGGTGTACTGTGACGCATAGATATCGGGGATGGGAGCGGTGTTGATGCAGAGAGGGCATGTGATTGCGTATGCATCGAGGCAGTTAAAGCCTCATGAGACGAGATATCCCACCCACGATCTGGAGTTAGGTGTACGATATACACGGACCACAAGAGCTTGAAGTACTTGATGGATCAGCCCAACCTGAACATGCGGCAGAGGAGATGGTTGGATGTGGTAAAGGATTATGATTGCGAGATCCTGTACCACCCGGGCAAGGCTAATGTGGTAGCCGACGCCCTGAGTCGTAGGGCAGAGGGTGCCCCGATGCGAGATATCTGTATGAGGTTGACGGTGATGACTCCGGTATTGGATACCATCAGAGGGGCCCAAGCCGAGGCAGTGAGACTGGAGAACCGTAAGAGAGAGCGAGTAATCGGGTAGGTGTCAGGGTTTGTTACCGATAGCCTCGGGCTTGTGACCTTTCAGGGTCGGATTTGGGTACCGTTTGTGGGCGGGACGCGTACTATCCTAATGGAAGAGGCGCACAGATCGAAGTTTTCGATCCATCCTGGGGCCACTAAGATGTATTTGGATCTGAAGAGGGAGTATTGGTGGCCCTGCATGAAGAGGGATGTGGTGTGGTTCGTTGAGAGATGCCTAACCTGTCGTAGGGTTAAGGCCGAGCACCAGCAACCGCATGGTAAGTTGCAACCACTTGAGATTCCGGAGTGGAAGTAGGAGCAGATATCCATGGATTTCATCATCAAATTGCCGAGAACGGCAAGGGGTGTCGATGCGATTTGGGTGATAGTGGACCGATTGACGAAGAGCGCCCACTTTCTCGCTATTAGTGAGAGTTCTTCTGCGGAGAGGTTGGCAGAGCTGTACGTGAGGGAGGTGGTATCGCAGCATAGCGTACCCATCTCGATTGTGTCAGATCGAGATGTGCGTTTCACTTCCAGATTCTGGAAGAAATTTCACGAGGAGTTGGGTACGAGGTTGCATTTTAGTACCGCATACCACCCACAGACTCTGGAAGAAATTTCACGAGGAGTTGGGTACGAGGTTGCATTTTAGTACCGCATACCACCCACAGACTGACGGGCAGAGTGAGCAGACGATTCAGACGCTCAGGACATGCTCCGAGCATGTGTGTTGGATTTCGGCGGGAGCTGGGACACGTATTTGCTCTTGGCGGAGTTTTCCTACAACAACAGCCATCATTCGAGCATCGGTATGCCACCCTTTGAGCTGTTGTATGGGAGGAGGTGTCGTACCCCTATTTGCTGGGGTGAGGTGGGGCAACGCGTGATGGGTAGTACGGAGATAGTGCTTCAGACGACAGAGCAGATCCAGCAGGTCAGGCAGAGGTTGTTGACCGCTCAGAGTCGCCAGAAGAGTTATGCAGATAGACGTCGAACCGAGCTCGAGTTCCAGGTCGGTGATTATGTTCTCCTAAAGGTATCTCCTTGGAAAGGAGTGATCCGATTCAGGAAGAGGGGCAAGCTAGGGCCCCGGTATATTGGGCCGTTTCGAGTGATCGCGAGGGTGGGCAGGGTAGCATATCGCTTGGAGCTACCCGCGGAATTAGAGTGGATTCATAATACCTTCCATGTGTCTCAGTTGAGGAAGTGTATAGCCGACGAGTCGGCGGTAGTGCCGTTAGAGGATATTCAGGTGGATGCGAGCCTGAACTACGCGGAGAGACCAGTTGCGATTGTGGATCGAAAGATCAAGGTTCTGCGGAACAAGGAGGTACCCTTGGTTTTCGTTCAGTGGCAGCATCGGAGGGGGTTCGAGATGACTTGGGAACCGGAGCGGGAGATGCGTGAGCAGCATCCGGAGTTATTTCCAGAGCGAGACTTCGAGGGCGAAGTCTAGTTCTAGTGGGGGAGAATTGTAACAGCCCGGATTCCCAGGTATTATTCATTTATTTATTTTGGTAATTTGTGAGGAGACTCGGCGAGTTGGAGCCTAGACTCGCCGAGTATGATCGCGGATTTGGACGCGGGTTCGCGTCCGGACTCGGCGAGTCCAAGAGTGGACTCGGCGAGTCCACGCTGTTTAATGAAACCCTAATTTCTCGGGTTTGAGGCATATTTAAAGGGCCTTATGGCCGTCATTTGCACTCATCAGTCCCTAGAGTGAAACCCTAGAGCAATTAAGTGATTCAAGTGAGGGAAGGAGCCATTATTGATCTTGGAGTTGTTGTCTAGCAAGGAAAGAGGAGATCTAGCCAAGAGGAAGCAAGAGAGGGGTGGATTCTTGAAGATTTGAGGTCAAGAACATCACAACTGAGGTACAATCTCGAATTATTCTCTATTATTGTGATGTTCATGTAGATTTAGGGCTTTTGAACCCATTTGTGGCTAGATCTAGTGTCCTCATGGTCCCTTAGCGAGTTAAGGTCATGGATCTGGACCCATAGAGGTCCAGAGCACCTCTTTACCAAGCTTTATATGCATCCATGGAGGTATTGCTTGGGATCAATGTATTTGAGGCTAAAACACCATTCATGAGCTAGTCAATGCTTGATGAGCATCAAGACTTGGACTTTACGTGGTCAATAAACTTAAGGAGACTAGATCTATGAGTTAGTGAAGCGGATCTGACCTCAGAAGGTCGTTTGGGGTTGTGCATGGAATGCACTCACCGAGTCCATTCCCCAGACTCGGCGAGTTGGTGCGGGTTGTTCAACGATTACGAACCAGGGGTTGAGTAACCGAGTCGGGTGAGTGACTCGGTGAGTCGGAAGAGATTCAGAGGGATCGGGTTCCCGTAGGAACTCGGCGAGTCCACGCCAAACTCGGCGAGTCGGGTTGACTGTTGACCGTTGACCAGTGTTGACTGGTTTGACTTCGTGATGTTATTCAGCCAGAGTCGAGGTAGTATTAAGTAGAAATATGTTTGTGTTGTAGGAGGACGATAGCTCGGGAGATCGAGCACTAGTGGTTAAGAGATTTACGAGTTACCGAGACACGCGAGGTGAGTCTTCTCACTATACGTTACCTTGAGTGGTATTATGAGTTGACCAGAGGGTCTTATGTGCTATGTATGAGATTATGTGCTATGTATGAGATTATGTGCTATGTGTTATATGTATGCTATATGATTGTGTAGACCGGACGAGAGGTCCAATGATTCTGACCGGGCCGTAGGGCCCAATGAGCTGTGACTGGACCGGAGGGTCCGATGAGCTGCGGGACTAGAGGGTCCCGCTGAGACATCTAGAACATAGGGTCGGATTTAGCCTTGAGTGGCGTATTTGTGGTATGTGGTATTTTGGGGAACTCACTAAGCATTTATGCTTATAGTTGTTGTGTTTGATGTCTCAGGTACCAGCGAGGACCGTGGGAAGGCGACGGCTTGACACGTACACACACCGATGGAGTTTATTATGTGTAGAGATCTTGGGATTTGTTTTGAAAACAATATTGGTTATGGATTTGAATTTGTGATGTGATACATTATGTGATTTTGAAAACGAAAAATTATTTTGAAAATTTATGGTGTTACACCTGTAGTGAGTGGTACGGATGAATTGAAGATGTAGGATTGCTAGGTGTCAAGTGAAGACTTGAACACACTCTATGATCCTAGTTAACATATAATATCACATATATGTATCCAATTAGTCTTTAAACAACTAATAAACAATGTTAAGACACCCTAGGACATGCTAAACACCTTATACAAGTGTTATAATTCCCAAGGATTGCATCTAAGTGTTGTAGGGAAAGGCTAGTGTGCTTGGGGTTCAAGGAAAACTCCATTATGGAGTTTACGGTTTTGTGGTCACTAACAAAAGGGTTTACGGTCGTAAACCCTTGAGTATACAGCCGTAAGCTCATACACTTTTGACCATTGGTTGGTTTGAAGCCTTAAAAGTCCCTAGAAGCTTTTCTACTTGAAGTATGTGTCTATGGAAGGAACCAGGGCACCATTTCACTCCTATTTGGAGTTTACGATTCCTAAACCATTTTCCTTTGAGTTTACTACCATAAACTCATATGGTTATGGTATTTTGGGGGTTTTCAAGTCCTTAGCTCATCAAGGTATTGATCCATGTTAGTTACCAAGTCATAGGAAGGGACTAGGCACACCTTGGCACCTTTACTTGGTGTTTACGGTTAAAGAACTTCTTGAACCGTAAACACCTTGTTCTTGGTGTTCTTGGGACTATTTGTTGATGTAAAGATGTATAACAAGCTTTACAAGACTCTAGGATAGAGGTACTTACTATATTGAAGCTTCAAATGAGCTAAAAGTCCAAGAACACTAGTGTGTGTTCTTGGTGAAAAAGGAAGAATCAACCTTTTGGAATGATTTCACGGTTAGAAGAGTGTTAAAACACTAGATTAAGCCATATAATCACTTAAGAAAGCTAGAATCACTTACTAGTTTGAAGATCTTGAAAATATTTTGGATGATACTTGAGAGAGAAATGGGTTTGGATCTTGAGTTTTTGGAAAAAATTGTAAATAATGACAAATTCTCATATATATACTCCCAAATTTAGGGTTTTTTGGCTGAAAATATTTTATTCATCCAGTAAACTCTAATTTCTTAGAGTTTTGGAATAACAGTGTTGCACAATAACCCTAGTGCATCTTCTTTCCTGATATCTCTAAAGTGTGAATCCGGAAATACTCAAACGTATTCTAAAAAGTATGAAAATTAACAGCAACTGTTCTGACTTCTATTGACTTGATATGTTTGTACAGAATAGAAATTTCGGGTTGTCATAGTCTCTTGGATCATGAAATGGTAGAACATTATACCTACATAATTGTACCATAAAACTATTATCATATCATATAACTAGTGGACTGAAAACACATATGTGTCCATAAAATCAAAATGATCCACTAGCCCTTCCATGTGTGACCTTCCAAGAAGCGTATTGTTGAACCAACCTCCATGGTTTATCCTGATGTGACAACCGTCAAAATTCGAGACAGTTCGAGATTTGAATACACTTAGTTGCACGTATAGTCACAACACATACAAGACTTGGTAACTAGAAGCTAAGCTATGACCTACTAGAAACTTGTAAAAAAGTAGAATTGAATAATAGTATACTTAGATATCACATTGGTATGTAATTCTACAACTACTTAACTGTAATGACTATCCATATTCGGGTCATTCCTTGAATTGAACATCTTTGCATGAATCATGTAAACACATCATGAACTTGACCTAGAAGTAGAAATTAGGTCAAAGTCTCATAGAAACTTAAGTCAAAGTTGAAAACTAGGACTAGTATACTATCACACCCCCAACCCGGAACGGCAGAAATGTTCGTTGGCGAAGGACGTCATGCTCAGTATCATAACCATAGTGAAGAAAGTAAACACAACCATCATAAATATAATTTAAAAGTTTACATCATTGCAAAAAAATACATGTTTCCAAATAAATTACATATGATGTCAAAATATTGCAAAAATTTGTGCCTTAGCGTCTTGCCTTCAAAAAAATCTTGTGGTTACCTATATTACTGAATACTTGAGAATACAAGTTGTTTTTGAAAGAGTATCAGCATTAAAGCTGGTGAGTTCATAAGCAATTTATGAATGAAGAATGAATGTTATTCCTTAAAGTTTGTCACAAGTTTGTTTCCAAAAAATCCAATATTTTCTAAAAGGTTTGTTGTAGTCTTAACTGAACCAAGACTTAGTATATGTAAGTAAATCGACATACTTATGTGCGGTTTTATATTTAAATAAAACTCCTTTTTGTGAAATTCTGAAATCCCTGTGAATTGTGTGTTTTGTTAATTCCCCCTAAGAGTTGTTATAACCATGCTAAAACTCGAAGGCCTCATACACGAAATTCATCGGAATGTTATGACATTTGTCACCCCAGACCTGCCGGTCTAGCTGTTGCAAGCAGCTTAGGTACGGGTTTGTCAGACCCAATATAGATCTATACACAACTATCACGCTCTCCCTCCAAGAGATCCTGATTATAACTATAGGAGTTTTCTGTGGTACTTAAGAGCACCCCAAAGGTGAATGTCTCGCAATTTTATTCATTAACAAGTTCACATAGTTTGTAATGAAATACCCGTTTTGTAAATCGATTGTTTTATTGTTTCTTTGTTAAATGAGATGTTCAGACTATATCTATTATAGTCTATCGAAAATGTTTTATGATTTAATGAAACCTTGTTATTCATGACTTTGTATTTCAATAAAAATGACATTGAAATTACTAAGTGTAAATCTTACACACCTTGCTCAGCATGTTACAAGGTGTGAATAACTCTTAAACTTGTTTTGACATTTTTAACCTTAACTGTCCCTGTTTTAGAATATTTATAGGAAAATCATCGTAAGTCGAAAACTGAATCTGTAAATTCAGAGAATTTGGAAAAAGAGTCTAATGTATTCATAAATTTTCTATAATTTTTTTTGGTCTCAAACTAGTGTGAAAATGTACATTTTCATAGCCTGATCCGATTTTGTTGCTGTAGTGATAGGTAGTTTTGTAAAAATCGCCATAAATTGTAGAAACATCTTATGGAGATGTGCAAGTATTCATTTAAAAAGTATAAACCTGAACTATTTGAATGTTAAACAGTTTTGAAAAATATTAAGTTTATGTTGGGTAAAACAGTTCGTTAACAGGTCACAACTTTTCTGTTGTAAGCTGTCAAGTTAAGTTTTAAATATGTTTTGGTGTTTTAACTTGTATCCCCCATGAAAACTAAAGGAAACCGGAAAATGTAGGGGTATGAAATCACCTTGAGTTATTTCTTGAAGAGTGGAAGGTCGAAGACGAGGAGTATCAAGTCAAGAACACGTAATGAACACGTGAAAGTTTGGATGATCCAAAGAACGATTTTTGGTGTTAAAATGTGTGTAGATGATTCAGGAATGTTATGAAAAAATGGAATAACACTTGAGTTTAGATGAAATACTTACCAAAGAGTGAAGTAATAGTTTAAGAACACCTTCAAAAAGTTGTTGGAAGTAGAGAGAAAAGAAACTTTCTTGAGGGGGAAGAGAAGTGTGTAAGTGAAGGAAATAATCAGGGAAGTTCAAGAAATCCTCCAGGGATTTTCTTATATATAAAGTTGCTAGAGCAATTTGCAAATTGGAAAGGATGTTTGCCTTGGTTTGTGTGATGTGGATAGGATTGGACTAATGTGAAGATGACACACGGAGGCAAGTGGGCACACTTGACCCATTTGTGGGGTAGAATATCCTTAGATATTTCTATTAATGAAATAATGATTTTATAATTAATAAATCCTTGGGATATGAATAGAATATGAGTTTAGGGAGTTTAAAATGATAAAAATATGAATTTTATGAAAAATCCCCATCAAAAACGTCAAAAACGAGCTGAATAGGCGAAAGTAGTCGAAAATCGGACAAAAGGGGGCGAACCTGTGAAGGTTCGGTTTTGGGTGTTGAGGATCGAGAGTGAGAAGGAAGCGAAATGGACCGAAGGCTTGGTTCATTTCGGTTGTTTATGAGTTTCGGTCCGAGACTGGCTTCGGTCCTCAGGAGGTTCGGTCCGAGGCTAAATTCGATTCTGAAGGGACCTTCGATTCTAAGCAGTTCGGTCATAAGTAGCTTCGGCTTCGGCTATTAGGGTTTCGCCTCATAGGGTTTCACTTCCAAGAGGCTCGGTTCGATTAGGGTTTCGGTCCTATAGGGCTGTTTTTCAAGTAAACTTCCCGTTTTGAGTGATTTTTGGTCAAGTTAAGGGTCCGGATGATCCGGATAAATATAAAAAGTTGAGAGAGATTTAACAGAGACTTCATTTTAGTCAATATTATGTATAGTCTCGCAATGCAAGTTCCGTGAACCCCGTTATACTTCGTTTATGATTATTTTAAGTCCCCAAAAGGGTCCACAGTCGTGTTTTGATACATTTAACTCCCTTCTTAGGGTTTTACATTGTTCAACACATAAAATATCTGAGACACTTGAATTCTTGACATACAAATGTACATTTTCATATAATAACTTTTAATCATACAAGTACTAGTTAAGTTTGACCAGTTTGACTTGTTGACATTGACTTTTACTTTTACTTGAATTTGACGGTTGTCACATTATCCCCCCGTTAGAAGGAATTTTATCCCGAAATTTGCGTTTTGAGTGGGACTTCAAGGGTTGGGGAATAGATGTGGATATTTTTGCTTCATTTGTTGCTCATGTTCCCAAGTAAATTCAGGTCCTCTCTTGGCGTTCCAGCGGACCTTTACGATGGGAATGCGGCTTTGTTTCGTCGATTTGACCTCTCGATCCATGATTTCAACAAGTTCCTCTATGAAGTGGAGGTTCTCATTGATGTCAATTTCTTCCAAGGGAATGACAAGGGTCTCATCAGACAAACATTTCTTTAAGTTCGACACATGAAAGGTTGGGTGAATGTGGTTGAGTTCCTGGGTTAATTGTAGCTTGTATGCCACCGGGCCAATCCTGGCGAGGATTTCGAATGGTCCGATATACCTTGGATTTAGTTTTCCACGTTTTCCAAAACGTATTAATCCCCTCCAAGGTGATACTTTCAGTAGTACTCGATCCCCAACTTGGAACTCCAAAGGCTTCAGTCTCTTATCTGTGTAGCTCTTTTGTCGGTCTTGCGAAGCCTTCATTCGTTTTCGAATTTGGACGATCTTCTCGGTTGTTTCCCTTATGATCCCCGGGCCAGTGAGTGCGCTATTAGGAACTTGCACTCTTGCTAGTTGTGTATCGCCCACCTCAGCCCAGCACAGGGGTGATCTGCACTTACGGCCATAGAAGGCTTCGAACGGAGCAACATTGATGCCAGTGTGATAATTATTATTGTATTAGAATTAGATAATGGGTAAATGAGCATCCCAAGCTTTACCAAAGTCTATCACACAATCTCTTAGCATGTCCTCTAACGTTTGAATGGTTCTTTCACTCTGCCCGTCGGTCTATGGGTGGTAGGTTGTACTCATGTCCAGTCTAGTTCCCATAGATTTCTACAGTGATTGCCAGAACCGAGATGTGAACTGACTATCTATATCGGAGATAATGGATATTGGTACTCCGTGAAGGCGCACAACTTCTTTTATGTAGATCCTTGTCATTTTCTCTGTTTTGTCTGTTTCTTTTAATGGTAGGAAGTGTGCGGATTTGGTAAATCTGTCGACGATTACCCAAATGGTGTCAAGTGCACCCGTTGTCTTAGGTAACTTGGTAATGAAATCCATTGTAATCTGCTCCCAATTTCACTCGAGTATCTCTGGCTGTTGAAGTAGTCCCGAGGGCTTTTGATATTCCACCTTAACCTTGGCGTAAGTCAGGCACTTGCCCACAAAGGTAGCAATTTCGACTTTAATGTTCGGCCACCAATACAGCTTCTTGAGGTCTAAGTACATTTTGTATGAACCGGGTGTTGGGTTTTGAGCAATCTAACACTTCCTAAGTGTGCATGCAACCCTAATAAACCTTGGATCTATGTTTGTCTAAATACATGCAAAATAATAATTTTCCAAGGTTCATAACCTATCTAACATGGCATGGGATACTTTTAAACATAAAAGAATTAGATGAGATTACATACCTTTTGATGATGAGTTCAATTCCTAAGGAGTTTGAGGGCCAAGCACCAATAGTGTGAATGCCTCAAATGGAATCACAAATCACCACAAACTCTTGGAAAACTTTGAGAGAGTGTTTACACACATAGAAATCGGTCACACACAAAAACACATACTCTAGTAACACTAGTCACACTAGTGCCACTAGTGGCTATTTCATGCAACATAAGCATGCTTATATAGTGTACATGATTAGGGTGAAACCCTAATAACCCATGTCTTTTCCTTTCCAAGGATCCATGGGTTAAAAGCTCCATGGATCATCCATGGACTTCCATATAAGCCTAGCCCATTAACAAATGAGTGTTAGCCCACACTATATAAAACCAATAGCCCACAATCTAATTAGTCTTCCTTTCAATCTCTAAATTAATTCATAATTAATTTAAGACTAACACTAATTAAATAACATGACTTCATATTAATATATTATAACTTATAATATATTAATAAACATATGTGTATAACTCTCATAAAATTATCCATAAATAGTTTGGATGAAATGCAACCCAAATGGACCATGCCGGGTCGGGTCAAGTATGTACCAAATAAGTTATGGACTTAGACACCTTATCCAACAGACTCCCACTTGGATAAGTCTAATAACTATATTTGCGTATGTTACTTCAGGAATCAACCAGCAATCGTAGCTCTCGAAAACTCTGTTGAACTATGAAGCGCCATTTTAGATAAGTGATCATATACTCCTCTGTTCTCATGATATCAGCCGGACAAATACATGGATCAACGTCGTACTTATTGTCCAGCAGTTTGTTTCCCGATTTTCGATTTGTATGACAAAGAACTTAATCGAACACATCAATTTAGTTCTGACTGGCCGGTACATAGGTCACAACAAAATCATCGAGGGGTCCAGATATCGCTTATATTTCTAGAAGGAACAGATAAACTTCGACTCATATGCTTGTTCTACTACTTGTTGAATTCTACACAAAGGCACGTTTTATAACATCAAGTTACTGATGCGTTTACGTGCAATCAATACACAACCAACTCATAGGTAACAACTCATATCTCTAGGTTTGAAGATTTATATGATATTACCGTCTCACGATCACTCGAGATAAATTCCATGAAGTGATACAAGTGAGTGTGGGTTTATTCCAATACTCATAACTTATGAGCACTCATGAATGTTGTAGCAACCATTGCTATGACTAAACCCATTTAGCCATCTACAAACTCGATTCATGACAGTCTTGATTCATACCTACTTCCAACATATGAACGACTGTGGAGTGTTTAAATAACTTAGTCATTCGGAAAGAATAACCTAGCTATTTAGGAAGTCAAAACATGCAAAGTAAAATACAATAATAATCGAATCCAATATGGTCTCAGAACCCTTTTGAATATAAACAGAACCACCTTTTATTTATCACCATATTGATTACACATTATTCATTGTATAATGTTTCAAACAATCAACTTAAGACTTGAATAAAACAATAGTCGTCCCATGCTCCTAGCATGTACACTTTGTTTTTCTAAGCAATAGTTATGCCATACTCCAAGTATGCACACTATGTTTGTCTATGATCCTTACATTGTGATGTAGATCAATTGAACATGATTCCAATGATACTCATTTCACAATCCCAAATCCTTATTGTAAATGTGAGAATCCCCGATTCCTATCATTTACCAAAAAATCTGTTAGATTTTAAACTTTTATGCAATGTTCCTCTTGTAATGATTATGCACAAAGTCACCAAAACCTTGTCACCAGTCATTACAGAGTATTCCAAAGAAGTTCAACCTCTATGGAACGGAAGTCTCATATTCAAAGTACATTGCTTTGAACATCCTTCTTGCATTAAGGTTTTCTAATCTTACATAGATTGAATAACTTCCACCTATGGAGACATTTCCATAGTCCCATTTTGACTATCACTTCCGAAAAAGAGTTACTTCTTTTCAGAATATGTCAATATGGTCCTTTCCGACAACTTACATCATACTTCCAACTGTCCCTGAGCAACAAATCTTTGGCGAACCTCATATTTGTCCTCGACAATTGCTTAATCACTTTAGTCATATCCAGTTCTAGACTTTTCCCTTCTCAATGCCTTAAGCATTTGGAAAATTTAGAAAAGATGAATATTATAGCACATGAAATCGATCCTATATCTGAAGCATATGGGACACGATTCATGATGTCTCACATAAAGACATGATACTAGACCAATCTTTTGCTACAATATTATAGCACATGAAATCGATCCTATATCTGAAGCATATGGGACACGATTCATGATGTCTCACATAAAGACATGATACTAGACCAGTCTTTTGCTACAATATTTTTTATTTTCCATGTTTTCAAAATTTAACTATGAAGAGGGATGTCGTAGTCATAATTGAATTTTGAGAACGCAATATATATAGAATTTCCTTAAGTCGAACCATTCAGACATAAAATTCATATATATGTCCTTGACTAAAGATGATTAAAATCTCAATCTAAGCTTCTAGAATTGAAATGAAGTATAATTTCCTCTCCCTTAATTATAGCAAAACAACTTTTCAACCCCTGCAACTTCACGAATTGAAACTTTTGTCTTCTATAATTAACATTGCTAACTTGCAACACTAAACGTAATAATCATGCTCCCACTAACATGATGATTATCAGCATAACACTTATGCTCCCACTAGCTCTGACATATTTCCAGAATTCTGCTGGACTTCTGAAATTTAGATTCATACACCCTTTCTTAGATAGCTCACATGTGTGTCTAAACAATTTTTAGAACTATGAAAAGGGATACTGTAATCATAGTCTTAATTGTTTAGACGGTTGCCATTTCTCACAAGTCCATGTTAGTGTGCCGGTGAACCACGCGCGCTCCACTAACGACTTTTGAAAATGCAAATAACACAATTGATATCTACGTAAAATCTACTTAGTGAAAGCGTTTCCTCACCATCATTTTCATGAATCGGAGAGAAACCTTATGACACTTATATTTTATAGTGTATGAGTTCCTATCCATGTGAATTTGTCAAAACCATAATCACCAGATAAGGTTAGTGACAAATTCAGCCTTACACGGATTAAACTTGTTCAATTTTAGTTTCTTGTCACCTTGGTAGCACAAGGCCCACCAATGCTTCCAAGTTGAACTCTGATAACTCACATGAAAATTCAACTTATTTGAAGTAGGTACAGAAATAAGAACTATGTCAACACGATAGGTTGCAAACCTTAAGTCGTGTGCTAGTGATAAATTACAGGTTTTACTCTTGATTAAATCTAGAAACTCTTTCAGCATCTTTAAGGCTCCCACTGTCCCCTTGACATATAAGTTTCCCCAGTCAAGAACCATTCCTTGACAAACCAAATATTCAAGGGACAATGCAGATTCTTATCAAGACTAACACTTCACACAATTGGTCTTAGTTGGTCTTTGTCTCATCCAAGACATCACAACTTACCAATCTCAAATGTACAAGAGTACAAAACATTTTACACTACATTTGACTAGTGTTAATAAATCTTCCTTTATGTCACTCAAAGTTACAATCTTGGAGTATGACTCTAAGAATTGTTTTGGAACGAAGTATGACTCATCTTCTTGATTTTAACCAATCCAACAATTCATGACCTCTCTTCTTAGCCATAACAATGCACTAAGACGTCCTTAGAGTATGAATTTGTGATATGGTTTCATAATCATTAAGATGATCATGAAATACGATACTAAAGTACTCTCCCATCCTTTCAGATTTGAGAAACTTTTATCTTTCTGCCTAATTTGATTCTTCTCATTTGTTTTGTCATACATTGTAACCTTTCCAATGTTACAGAATTATACTTAACCTTATAAGTATAATCATATTTACTAATCTTTAGTAAATCATGACAAATCAATCTTTGTGGTGGACCTTGACCAGCGCACACCCAGTGTACCTAATTCCTTAGTCCTTCAATTGACTCACATCTACATGTGATCAAAGAATTAGTCTTAATTTTCAAAGATGAAAAATTCTCATTCATCATACAATACAACTTGTATGATTCCAAGTTTCTGTCCAATTGAAACTTGGGTGATGAAAAACTTTCTTCATTTGGTAAATTCAGACACTACCACAAAAGAATCAAATCCACTTTCCAATATTGCTATTACTGGAAACATATAAGCAACAATTTTCCACAGATGCCATTGTAAGGATATTTTTAAAATAAATAAAATTAAAACCCTTTTTTCTTTTATTTTAAAACTTTGCGGAAAAACTTATCCTTACAATACACATGAAAACCTTGTTGTTATCTATTCATAAGCAATACATATTATAACTCTTAAGCAACAGCTCAAAATTCTGATTGCCGAACCATGCGATCGAAACCCACTTTTGCAATCAGAATCAACATATACTTACTTTAAGCTTCCTATCTTTTCGTTGATTCTTAAAAACATCAGCATGTGACCCATTCACATTATGTAATAAGAATCTCCAAATAGGAACTTAATAGAGTTAGACAGTGGACTTTACCCGAAGTAGCGTCAAACCTCTTGACTTGATCAACCTTATGACCTTACAGGTGAATAGGGCAGCTTCGCAACCAATGCCCCTTCCTTTGGCAACAAAACACATGGACCCTTTGGTAATGGCACATGAGACAATCTCAGACTTAGCCTTTCTCTTTACCATTTGGTCAACCGAGTTGACTATGGCCGATCCCTTTCCATTGGGAAGAGAAATCCTCCTCTAGATATCTAATGCTACCATTGTCAATGTCCATTTAAGACTTGGGAAGTTGTTCTTTTAATCAAATTTGCTTTACTGGTGTTCCAAATCATTGCTGATTCCACAACACCAAGCAAATAGATAACATCATTAAGGGTCATGTCATAGTCTCTCTCATAGTAGTCCCAAAGAGACTCACTATGTTACTAAGAAAATGATTGAACATCCAACTTTCACAAGACTTTGACACCCAACTCTCCCGGCTTGTCAATATGTGACTTTATCTCCAAGATGTGAGCACACATAGACTATGCTCGCCAATAGGGATTGAGTGACTTTAAACTTTTCAAGAACTTGTGGGTGAGGGAGAATAATTGGAGGAGGTGGAGGAAGTGAAGCATGATGTTGAGGGACACCATCTTCAAGAGATTTGGGAAGGTCATAGTTGTCTGAACCAGACATCTATAATGGGAGAAAATCAAGTTAGTTGATTCAAAGTCCTTAATATAACACCTAATATGAAATATTAAGGCTAGGACCCAACACAATAGTTTATAATTTGGAAGAGGGATGCCGTAATCCAAGCTATAAAATATTTGAAGGTAGGCGAATGACGATTCACCAATTTCCACCATGAAAAATGAAATAATTTATTAGGTTTTAATTGGATTTGAAATTCCTAGATCTTTTGAGATTCATTGAACTTTTCAATGGCATGTTTCAATCTCGAGTGTGCCCTCTCAAATTTTGTGACTGGGATGCCGAGGATCACAAAACAAGGTGTGAATAACCATACCAATTCACTTGGTACCCTTAATATTATCACCTAATCAATGTGTCGGTTAACCACACACGCTCCATTGATCTATGACAAACATTAAGTCACCCTTCGTGATCCTTACTAGTCCAAGTTAGTGTGCCGGTTAACCACACACGCTCCACCAACGACTTGGTAAGGTACAAAGTGTGAATTCCATGGGCTAGCACCAAATTCACATTTTTCCTAAAGTAACTAAGATTGGGAATTAAATAAAAAATATTTAGTTACTTTATAATATTCATTATACTTTTAATGAGAATTTAAAGTCATTGTCCTACCCGTTCGGCTAACGACCCTCCATCGATCAAGCAAGCGGTGGGTGAGAGTGGACACCCATTAAGTCGCCATTTTATAGGCAATAACCTTATACCCACCTTATAGACCGGCTTCGTGAATGAGGCCTACTAACGGTAAAACGACTTGTTCTTATACATATATATAATAATTAACCATTAATGTTATAAATAGTATAAGTGTTGAATTTTAACTTTTAAAATTCTAAGTGTTGGAATTAAAGTTTATTAAAGTGTGTGAAACTTTTCCAAATTCCAAAACTTGAGGGAAAGTTTTGAAACTATTCAAAACTAATTAATTCCATGATTTATGTGTTTAAAGTAGTTTTAATCCAAAAACTCTTCAAGTTCCATAACTTGAGGACAAGTTATGGAAGACTTTAAACTAATAAAAGAATTACTTTTCTTTATTTTATAACTTATGGAATTAATTAAGGTTACACTTTATTTATATATTTATTAATGAAGTGACTCTTGAACCTCCATAACTTAAGGACAAGACTCTTCATCTTTTGTAACCATCCAAGAGTTTTCATTTCATAACTTATGAATTAAAGGTTCATAAAAATGAAGACTCTTCATTTTCATGTAACTTATGTGCTTTAAGTGTGTGTTAAAGAAAAGTGACCTTTGGATATCCATAACTTGAGGACAAATTATGGACTCCATTAAAACACATAAATGATCAAGAATTAATTCTAAACAATTCAGCAAATAATTCCTATCATCTTCTAAATTCATAAGAACATGAACATGATCATCAAAATTTCAGGAATTATATGAACACATAAAATCATGGAATTTTGATTATAACTTTGAAATTGGTCCACCATCATCATTACCACATCAAAAACAGGTTTTATGAGTCCAAAACAGTTTAAGGTAATGATTCTAGACCAATTCCAGCACCAAAACCCGAAGATATGCTGTCTGGGGGTCCGACTCGTCGAGTGCATGAACCAACTCGCCGAGTTGGATGAGTTTTGCCTTGGACTCGTCGAGTCCCTTCATGGACTCGGCGAGTCAGCTATGCAGACAGCATAAAATCTTCAATTTTTAGCAATTTGCATCAAGTATTCAAACAAGCAAGCCTAGGCTCTGATACCACTGTTGGGTTTTGAGCAATCTAACACTTCCTAAGTGTGAATGCAACCCTAATAAACCTTGGATCTATTTTTGTCTAAATACATGTAAAATAATAATTTTCCAAGGTTCATAACCTATCTAACATGGCATGGGATACTTTTAAACATAAAAGAATTAGATGAGATTACATACCTTTTGATGATGAGTTCAATTCCTAAGGAGTTTGAGGGCCAAGCACCAATAGTGTGAATGCCTCAAATGGAATCACAAATCACCACAAACTCTTGGAAAACTTTAAGAGAGTGTTTACACACATAGAAATCAGTCACACACAAAAACACATACTCTAGTAACACTAGTCACACTAGTGCCACTAGTGGCTATTTCATGTAACATAAGCATGCTTATATAGTGTACATGATTAGGGTGAGACCCTAATAACCCATGTCTTTTCCTTTCCAAGGATCCATGGGTTAAAAGCTCCATGGATCATCCATGGACTTCCATATAAGCCTAGCCCATTAACAAATGAGTGTTAGCCCACACTATATAAAACCAATAGCCCACAATCTAATTAGTCTTCCTTTTAATCTCTAAATTAATTCATAATTAATTTAAGACTAACACTAATTAAATAACATGACTTCATATTAATATATTATAACTTATAATATATTAATAAACATATGTGTATAACTCTCATAAAATTATCCATAAATAGTTTGGATGAAATGCAACCCAAATGGACCATGCCGGGTCGAGTCAAGTATGTACCAAATAAGTTATGGACTTAGACACCTTATCCAACACCGGGATGCATGGAATAACGAGTTTTATGAGCTTCATTCATGACAACATCCGTAAATCCACCAAATTTTGGTGTCCAAATCGGGTTCATGAGACAACGAACCCCGTCATCCCTGACTTCGAGATTTTTGTCAATTCCTTTGAACGCTTCACCTACCACATTCTCGGGTTTTAAGGCTTCTTCCTGTGCCTCTTTTATTTGTGCAGAAAGGTGTGAATGGATGGTCATGGTTAACGCCTTTACTCGGCAGCCCGAGTATTCCTTTCTGCTCAAAGCGTCTGCAACCATGTTGGATTTTTCGGGGTGATAATGAATCTCACATTCGTAATCATTTAGTAATTCCACCCATTGTCTTTACCTCATGTTGAGCTCCTTTTGATTGAGGATATGCTGAAGGCTTTTGTGATCGGTGAAGATAGTGCACTTGGTGCTGTAGAGGTAATGCCTCCAAATTTTTAGGGCGAAAACTACTGCTCCCAGTTCGAGATCGTGCGTTGTGTACTTTATCTCATGCGTCTTCATCTATCTTGAGGCGTAGGCAATGACTTTTCCTCGTTGCATTAACACACATCCTAGACCTTGGTTTGACGCATCGCAATAAACCACAAAGTCCTCGGTTCCATCCGCTAGGGACAAGATCGGAGCACTGCACAAGGTTCACTTTAGTGTTTGGAATGCAGCCTCTTGCTTATCTCCCCAGACGAAAGTCACTCCTTTTAAGTCAAGGTGGTGAGTGGTTTCGCGATTTTGGAGAAGTTTTGAATGAACCTTCGGTTACTCTATTAACCGGCGAGTCCTAAAAATTGTTGGATTTATGTGTTGTCCAGCTTTTGATTGCCTTGATATTGGAAGGGTTCACATGTATTCCTTCCTTGCTGACTACATGTCCGAGGAAATCCACTTCTCAAATCCAGAACTCGCACTTTGAGAATTTTGCATACAATTTCTCTGCCCTCAATGTCCCCAGGACTTGACGTAAATGATGGTTGTGTTCTTCTTCACTTCGGTAGTAGACTAGTATATCATCGATGAAAACAATCACGAACTTGTCTAAGTCAGGTCGACACACCCGATTCATCAGGTCCATAAACGTCGCGGGTGCATTTGTTAAGCCGAAAGGCATCACTACAAACTCGTAGTGACCGTAGCGCGTCCTGAAGGCTGTCTTGGGAATATCTTCATCTTGAACTCGTAGTTGATGGTACCCTGATCTAAGGTCAATCTTTGAGAATAAACTTGCTCCTTGTAGTTGGTCGAAGAGGTCATCGATTCGAGGCAAAGGGTATTGGTTTTTAATGGTGAGTTTGTTTAGTTCACGGTAGTCTATGCACATACGGAACGATCCATCTTTTTTCTTGACAAACAAGACCAGTGCTTCCCAAGGTGAGAAGCTTGGCCTAATGAAACCTTTGCTTAGTAGTTCATTTAATTGACTGGACAATTCCTGGATTTCAGATGGGGCTAGACGGTATGGCGATTTGGCTACAGGGGTAGCTCTAGGAATCAGATCGATTAGAAATTCGACTTGTCGAGCAGGGGGCACTCCTGGAAGGTCTTCCAGGAATATTTCGGGGAAATTACAGACCTCCGGAATGTCTTTGATGTTTTTCACTTCATTTTTCTTGTCTACGACGTGGGGTAGGAAGGTGTGGTACTCCTTGCGGAGATACTTTTGAGCCTTGACACAAGAGATGATCTAAAAGTTTGAGCTACGTTTGCCAGCATAGACGACGAGGGTTTCGCCATTTGGCAGATTAAGGTGAACGACCTTTTTGTGACATAGGATTTCAGCATGGTGAAGGCATAACCAATCCATGCCAATGATGACATCAAAACTTTCTATGGTGACCAACATAAGGTCAATTTGGATAGGTTGATTGCTTAAGGTGAGAGTACACCCGGTGTAAATGTCATTAGTGTTCTCTGTTTTTTTGTTAGCCATTTCTATGGTGAATGTGTCTTTTAGTGTTTGTGGTTTTTGTTTAAGCAAGCGTTGAAATAGATGGCTCACGAAGCTTTTCTCCACGCCACTATCGAAAACAATGCATGCATATGTATTGTTGAGGAGAAACGTATCGGTGACCACAGTTGGATCTGCAACTGCTTCCTCATGACCTATCGCCAGAACTCTGCCCACTTCACTAGAGTTGGGGTTTCTCGCCTTCGGGCAGTTCCGCTTGAAGTGTCCTGCTTCTCCACAACCATAGCATGTTCGACTTGCTCCGGCGTTGGCAACTTGTGCGTTTTGTTGGACCGGAGCTTTACAAAATCAGGCGGTGTGCCCCTTTTTGTTGCAGTTGGTGCAATGCATTTCACAGCATGTGCTGTTGTGGTGAAAGTTGCACTTGTTGCACTTGGGTAAGTTCCCAGCATATTGTCGTATCAGAGTTGGGGTGGCAGTGGTTGTGGCAGCGTGCACAGCAACCACTTGTTGCTTTGTGGCAGGGTCTTGAGCAAGTTGACCCTTCTTCTTGTTCCAGAACTTCCTTTTGTTGCTTCCCCCTTTCGCTTGCTCGGGGGTGTTTATCACAGTGCCATGGCTGGCTTTATGGTCGATGAGTTGTTGCGCCAGATGTTTGGAATTGTCAAAGGTAGTTGGTTTTGAGGCCAATACGTTTCCTTGAACTTGGGGAGATAGTCCCCATATGTATCTTTCCACCTTTTTGCTTTCCGGAGTAACCATCCTGGGACACAGCATGGCTAGATCGCTAAACCTTGAGGTATAAGACACGATGTCAGAGCTTGTCATTTGGAGACCCCAAATTCTTCTTCCAACTTCTGTATCTCGCCCCTTGGGCATTACTACTTCATTAACATGGTTTTCAAGTCTTCCCATGTTATCGAATTAGCCACCGGAAGTGTCAATGCTTTAACGTGGCCATTCCACCAGGTGAGGGCCCTTTCAAAGAATGTGCATGCTGCAAATTTGACCTTGCTTTCTTCAAGGCATGCGCATATTTCGAAGATGGATTCAGTTTTAACGAACCATTGCAGCAATGTTATGACACCTCCGCTTCCATTGAAGGTTTTGGATTTGGCATTAGTAAAGTCTTTGTAGGTACACTCTCTTGAGCGTCCCTGACTGTCCCCATTGTTAGAATTTGTGGCAGCATTACTCGCACCACCCGCATTATTGGTGCTGATTTGGTACATTTCGGCTGCTACTGCAGCTGTTACGGTTGCCTCGAACATTACCGGGTCGAACTGAGGGGGTGGTGGTGGTGGTGGCGCTGCAGCCCCTGCGGCGTTGGCACGACTAGGATTTCTACGAGGTGGCATCTTCTACCATATTAAGAGTGAAAAGATAATAAGTCTTTGATAACACTCACAAGTCAAGAGTTAGAACTAAACATTTTTGGTTCTTAATATGCATCATGATTCCGAATTATAAAGATATTGTAAGAATCCATTCATACTAGAGGTCTATAGATAATGAAATATAGACTTTATGAATTTTGATAGTTTTGATTCACATGAGATGTCTGTGATAGAGTCCATACCGGCCCCATCCAACAATCGTTTGATGTATAATATTTACATATAATTAAGATTAAGTAAACTTTCGAATCTAATGGGTCTGCCCTGGGCCCACAACCAAACAAGGAAAAGGATCCAAGGAGGAACCAGCATTTCAGGTTGACAAGGTCTTAATTATATATAACTTTGATTCATACATCAAACAATCATAAATTGGCCACCAGTAAATTTTAATCTTAAAATAATCCTTGTTATGAATTTGATGTAATGTTCCCAATAGAACAAATAGCGTGTCGATATCATTGATATGACTTAGTATACAATATTTGGGAAAATTTAACCCTACAAGGGGTCTATGCTACATCAATGTATGGAAAAATTTTGACTGCCTAACAAATCCCGGAAGTGTAACCACTTAAATCTTGAGATCAGACATAAAATACTAGAAAATAATAGTAATATTTACCCGAAAACTAGATTAAACTGAAGCGAGCAGTGCAAACACTACTTGCGGCGGTTGAAGCTCTAAGGATCATGAAGTAAAGACACGAAGTTCCTTGTTTCCCTCATTTTAGCTCTGGATTCTGCCGCTTGGCACTCTACTTCTACCAGACGTCCTTCTAAAGTGGCTCGGTGTTCCTGTAACTCTCGTACTTCGGCTCGAGTCGCGGCCATTTCCCATCGAAGAACCTCGGTGCGGTCTCGAGTCTGATCGTGGTCATCATCCAACCGACGAAGCCCAATAGAGTTGACTTGGCTGGTGGCACCAATTTCCATGAGGTGGCGGGTGTTTATCCTAGTTTGCTCTTCGTGGCATGCGACACAATGAACCATGATAGGAAGGGCTCTGTCGGCTGATCCTCCTCTACTAAGGTCGTAAAAACCTTGGTTTGACCTTGGTTTGACGCATCGCAATAAACCACAAAGTCCTCGGTTCCATCCGCTAGGGACAAGATCGGAGCACTGCACAGGGTTCACTTTAGTGTTTGGAATGCAGCCTCTTGCTTATCTCCCCAGACGAAAGTCACTCCTTTTAAGTCAAGGTGGTGAGTGGTTTCGCGATTTTGGAGAAGTTTTGAATGAACCTTCGGTTACTCTATTAACCGGCGAGTCCTAAAAATTGTTGGATTTATGTGTTGTCCAGCTTTTGATTGCCTTGATATTGGAAGGGTTCACATGTATTCCTTCCTTGCTGACTACATGTCCGAGGAAATCCACTTCTCAAATCCAGAACTCGCACTTTGAGAATTTTGCATACAATTTCTCTGCCCTCAATGTCCCCAGGACTTGACGTAAATGATGGTTGTGTTCTTCTTCACTTCGGTAGTAGACTAGTATATCATCGATGAAAACAATCACGAACTTGTCTAAGTCAGGTCGACACACCCGATTCATCAGGTCCATAAACGTCGCGGGTGCATTTGTTAAGCCGAAAGGCATCACTACAAACTCGTAGTGACCGTAGCGCGTCCTGAAGGCTGTCTTGGGAATATCTTCATCTTGAACTCGTAGTTGATGGTACCCTGATCTAAGGTCAATCTTTGAGAATAAACTTGCTCCTTGTAGTTGGTCGAAGAGGTCATCGATTCGAGGCAAAGGGTATTGGTTTTTAATGGTGAGTTTGTTTAGTTCACGGTAGTCTATGCACATACGGAACGATCCATCTTTTTTCTTGACAAACAAGACCAGTGCTTCCCAAGGTGAGAAGCTTGGCCTAATGAAACCTTTGCTTAGTAGTTCATTTAATTGACTGGACAATTCCTGGATTTCAGATGGGGCTAGACGGTATGGCGATTTGGCTACAGGGGTAGCTCTAGGAATCAGATCGATTAGAAATTCGACTTGTCGAGCAGGGGGCACTCCTGGAAGGTCTTCCAGGAATATTTCGGGGAAATTACAGACCTCCGGAATGTCTTTGATGTTTTTCACTTCATTTTTCTTGTCTACGACGTGGGGTAGGAAGGTGTGGTACTCCTTGCGGAGATACTTTTGAGCCTTGACACAAGAGATGATCTAAAAGTTTGAGCTACGTTTGCCAGCATAGACGACGAGGGTTTCGCCATTTGGCAGATTAAGGTGAACGACCTTTTTGTGACATAGGATTTCAGCATGGTGAAGGCATAACCAATCCATGCCAATGATGACATCAAAACTTTCTATGGTGACCAACATAAGGTCAATTTGGATAGGTTGATTGCTTAAGGTGAGAGTACACCCGGTGTAAATGTCATTAGTGTTCTCTGTTTTTCTGTTAGCCATTTCTATGGTGAATGTGTCTTTTAGTGTTTGTGGTTTTTGTTTAAGCAAGCGTTGAAATAGATGGCTCACGAAGCTTTTCTCCACGCCACTATCGAAAACAATGCATGCATATGTATTGTTGAGGAGAAACGTATCGGTGACCACAGTTGGATCTGCAACTGCTTCCTCATGACCTATCGCCAGAACTCTGCCCACTTCACTAGAGTTGGGGTTTCTCGCCTTCGGGCAGTTCCGCTTGAAGTGTCCTGCTTCTCCACAACCATAGCATGTTCGACTTGCTCCGGCGTTGGCAACTTGTGCGTTTTGTTGGACCGGAGCTTTACAAAATCAGGCGGTGTGCCCCTTTTTGTTGCAGTTGGTGCAATGCATTTCACAGCATGTGCTGTTGTGGTGAAAGTTGCACTTGTTGCACTTGGGTAAGTTCCCAGCATATTGTCGTATCAGAGTTGGGGTGGCAGTGGTTGTGGCAGCGTGCACAGCAACCACTTGTTGCTTTGTGGCAGGGTCTTGAGCAAGTTGACCCTTCTTCTTGTTCCAGAACTTCCTTTTGTTGCTTCCCCCTTTCGCTTGCTCGGGGGTGTTTATCACAGTGCCATGGCTGGCTTTATGGTCGACGAGTTGTTGCGCCAGATGTTTGGAATTGTCAAAGGTAGTTGGTTTTGAGGCCAATACGTTTCCTTGAACTTGGGGAGATAGTCCCCATATGTATCTTTCCACCTTTTTGCTTTCCGGAGTAACCATCCTGGGACACAGCATGGCTAGATCGCTAAACCTTGAGGTATAAGACACGATGTCAGAGCTTGTCATTTGGAGACCCCAAATTCTTCTTCCAACTTCTGTATCTCGCCCCTTGGGCATTACTACTTCATTAACATGGTTTTCAAGTCTTCCCATGTTATCGAATTAGCCACCGGAAGTGTCAATGCTTTAACGTGGCCATTCCACCAGGTGAGGGCCCTTTCAAAGAATGTGCATGCTGCAAATTTGACCTTGCTTTCTTCAAGGCATGCGCATATTTCGAAGATGGATTCAGTTTTAACGAACCATTGCAGCAATGTTATGACACCTCCGCTTCCATTGAAGGTTTTGGATTTGGCATTAGTAAAGTCTTTGTAGGTACACTCTCTTGAGCGTCCCTGACTGTCCCCATTGTTAGAATTTGTGGCAGCATTACTCGCACCACCCGCATTATTGGTGCTGATTTGGTACATTTCGGCTGCTACCGCAGCTGTTACGGTTGCCTCGAACATTACCGGGTCGAACTGAGGGGGTGGTGGTGGTGGTGGCGCTGCAGCCCCTGCGGCGTTGGCACGACTAGGATTTCTACGAGGTGGCATCTTCTACCATATTAAGAGTGAAAAGATAATAAGTCTTTGATAACACTCACAAGTCAAGAGTTAGAACTAAACATTTTTGGTTCTTAATATGCATCATGATTCCGAATTATAAAGATATTGTAAGAATCCATTCATACTAGAGGTCTATAGATAATGAAATATAGACTTTATGAATTTTGATAGTTTTGATTCACATGAGATGTCTGTGATAGAGTCCATACCGGCCCCATCCAACAATCGTTTGATGTATAATATTTACATATAATTAAGATTAAGTAAACTTTCGAATCTAATGGGTCTGCCCTGGGCCCACAACCAAACAAGGAAAAGGATCCAAGGAGGAACCAGCATTTCAGGTTGACAAGGTCTTAATTATATATAACTTTGATTCATACATCAAACAATCATAAATTGGCCACCAGTAAATTTTAATCTTAAAATAATCCTTGTTATGAATTTGATGTAATGTTCCCAATAGAACAAATAGCGTGTCGATATCATTGATATGACTTAGTATACAATATTTGGGAAAATTTAACCCTACAAGGGGTCTATGCTACATCAATGTATGGAAAAATTTTGACTGCCTAACAAATCCCGGAAGTGTAACCACTTAAATCTTGAGATCAGACATAAAATACTAGAAAATAATAGTAATATTTACCCGAAAACTAGATTAAACTGAAGCGAGCAGTGCAAACACTACTTGCGGCGGTTGAAGCTCTAAGGATCATGAAGTAAAGACACGAAGTTCCTTGTTTCCCTCATTTTAGCTCTGGATTCTGCCGCTTGGCACTCTACTTCTACCAGACGTCCTTCTAAACTGGCTCGGTGTTCCTGTAACTCTCGTACTTCGGCTCGAGTCGCGGCCATTTCCCATCGAAGAACCTCGGTGCGGTCTCGAGTCTGATCGTGGTCATCATCCAACCGACGAAGCCCAATAGAGTTGACTTGGCTGGTGGCACCAATTTCCATGAGGTGGCGGGTGTTTATCCTAGTTTGCTCTTCGTGGCATGCGACACAATGAACCATGATAGGAAGGGCTCTGTCGGCTGATCCTCCTCTACTAAGGTCGTAAAAACCTCGTTGCATGCCATAGGGAGGACGTTGACCTTGCTCTCGGCTCCATCTATGTACAGTTTTGGCCCATTGGGGCGTCAGGCCTTGGAAGTGTTGCGGAGGGATAGGGGCAGGGTGTGGATCATAAACTTCGAGTTTAGAGTTGGTTCCATCTGAGTCTTCTTCCTCTTCACTGTCTACTGACTCTTCCTCTTCCATGGGTTCTTCTTTGGAATCTTCCTTTGGGTCTTCTGTGACAACCCGAAATTTCCATTCTATACAACATATCAAGTCAATAGAAGTTAGAACAGTTGCAGTAAATTTCCAGACTTTTAGTATAAGTTTGAATATTTCAGGATTTACACTTAAAAAGATATCAGGAGAGAGGATGCACTAGGGTATTGTGCAACTCTGTTATTCCAAAACTCGTTGATATTAGAATTCAATGCCTGAATAAAAATATTTTCCGCCAAAAATCCCAGGAGTATATATATGATTCTAAGCCATAATTATTCATTAGTTACATATCCAACTAGAGAAAAGTCGAATTCTCTCTCAAGGATCTTCGAACTTTCGTCCCAGAACGTGAGTACTTCTATCTAGTTGTATTATAGAGCTTATTATGTGCTTAATACACTAGAAATCATAGGAAGCCATCAAGATTTAAGAGTTTACGGCCCAAGAACATCTTGGACCGTAAACCCTTCTTTAAGGGGCAAAGAGTGCCCTAGTCCCTTCCTCTTGCAATGAAACTAGCTTAGACTCCTATCCTAATGTATTTAGGACTAGCAAACACCCCTAGAACACCAAGAGTAAGGTGTTCACGGCCCAAGAAGTTCTTGGACCGTGAACTCCAAACAAAAGGGCCAAATTGTGCTTAAACACTCCTTAAGCCTTGGACACTAGCCTCGATTCATTCCTAGTTAAGTTAGGAGCTTGAAAACACCAAAAACACCCTTTCCATGGGAGATTACGGTCGTAATCTCCAAGGGGTTTGGTCCCAGGGCCGTGAACTCCTCAAAGGAGTTATAGGATGCCCTAAACTCTTCATACCCCTTAATCAATGTTTTAAATGTTTTCAAATGTTTTATGGGGGGGATACAAGTAGAATCATGCTACTTATTATATCAATCACATGTGATTAATAAGCAGCATTCAAATGATTTACTACTCATTAGCTGTTTTACCAAACAGTTTTCTTCACATGATTTTCATAAACGTTTTTATATGTTTAAAACTCCTTATTAAACTGTTGATTTCATTTCAAACTCATTTACGATTGTGTTTCAAACAAATGTTTCTTTATACTTAAAATGTTTTATCAAACAAATACTTCAAATCCGTTTTATAGGCTGACATCATGTCGACCTTTTCTTAGATAATAATCATGTTCAAAGGTTTTACAAAACTTATTTTATGCTTTTACATTGTCAATTGCATGCCTATATATGTATAGTTATATAAGAAATGTTTAAAGGACTTAGGAAAGCTATCCGCCTTATTTCCTTTTCGTCGTTGAGATGTGGTCTGGTGGGGTACCGGGTATCCGTCCGAAGGTCGTTTAAATATTAGTTATATATCATGCGTACATATATAGTCATAAAGGTTCTTCCAGTCCATTCAATACCCTTGGGTAGCAAGCATATACTTCAATGTTCATACGTACCAGTTACTTCACTAGTAAGTTACCATAGGGGTAGCACAGGAGGATACTAATACTATTACTAGAACAATGAAACATAATATGAGTCAGTTCATTCATGAGTCAGTTCGAGTAGTACTCACAGTACATTACTATACATGCTAGATAGAGAGAGTACACACGTTACAGCTAGCACACGCAGAACATTACAATACATTAATATACATGCTAGATAGAGAGAGTACACACGTTACAGCTAGCACACGCAGAACATTACAGTACGTTATTATACTATTACATAGATATGTTTACATGATTACGCTTACTTGAGTACGTTTACATAGATACGTTTACATGAGTGCATTTACATATACGATAATAGGACAGACATCACTAGGTACTATAGCATGGAACGATTTCAGGATCTAACTATACCAATGAATCACAACGTATTGTGATAGTTATATTGGGTATAAGTGATCATAGTAATGTGGATGTTCACGGCTTGCAGATATGCAAGGGTCGTGTATGGGTCCCAAAATCCCTTTGACACGGGAGCGTCTAGCCTGGGATCTAGCCATCACATTATGCCTTATCCCTCAAATAAGGCAATATTAGTACAGAAGTAGTCACTTATTACAAATACTACAGTACTTACAAAATTACCATAGACTTAAGGTAATTAGTACGGTTGTAGTTTGACACTACACCATAGTACTATTTCATTTTCCCATTACATTCACTTCGTAAACATTCACATGATGCACGGTAATGTAGAAACTATATTTTTGGTTAATGATAGTCAGATTTGGGAAAATACACACTCTTACAAGAGACACACACACAGATACTAGATGCCTTGGTAGGAGGATACTTTTAGTAGGAAACATATGGTATTCTAGGATGTTCAAAACATTTTCATACTTACATTTCAAATACATACAAATAATTACATTTCAAATACATACAAATACTTACATACAAATTAAGACACTATGATCTCACCAGCTTTAAAGTTGATACTCTCTTTCAATATAACTTGTATCCTCAAGTCAATGATAGAGAGGTACCGATGCAAGGTTTAGAGAAGATGGAGCTCGTTCAAGACTCATCTTTCATTTTGATTTATACTTTAGTGTTTATCATAATTTGACAGAACACACTTGTATTAAAATTATATTATTAATGCAATCGATGATGTTGTTTCTTGTTTACTACTTTTCATTGTTGCGATACTGTACATGACGTCCTCTGCCCCAGAACGTTTCCGCCGTTCATGGTTTTGGGGTGTGACAGATTGGTATCAGAGCATTGTTTATAGTGAATTAAGTATATCAACCCATAAAATATATACAGACTATAAATACAATGGGATTAAAAATACTCTGACCAAGAGTTTATACTTTAAATAATAAAATATTTAATTAAGTATACGTGCCTGCATTCATACTAAAATCAGTGTCACTAGGACAGTACAAAAGAATTACGATTGTTGGGCAACACAGGTGGACTTACAGACATATAGTCAAAACTGGGAAGATATAGCCTGATCAACTATATTATCCGAGGGTTGACTAGCATGTGCCTAAGTGTAGTTGTGTGGTTGCAACAAGTCTAAAATCTTACCAACAATACCACAATGAGAACAATAGAACATAACATTAAACTTAAAATACTATAGGGGTATTTGGTGTTACTATATAAGTACTTTATACTTGAGAACTAAAACGGGATCTTCATTACTAAGTTGATAGTTGCTAAGTGGATACACTAAGGCTATATGTAACTAGGATGTTATAGACTTAGAATCTATGAAAATTTTGCTTTACCCCTATTTTGTGTGAATTTGGAGTTAAGGTCACTTATTCAAAGGCCTATCCTGTTTCGATTACATATAACTGGTATGCACTTCACAAATAGTGATGTAACTAATGAAGATATTCTAAATAATTATCTAGATAGTTCGTCTAATAATTATTTTCTTACCCCAATTCTCGTGTAGATAACATGGCTGGACTCCATCCCCACGACAACCAGTACCTTCCGAATGAGGTCATTTATGGATGGTTTGAAGAAGAACCAGAGAATAATCATCATATCCCTATGAATGATCACCATGATGAAGACTTTTCGGACGATGCGAACTCCGAACCCGAGGTTGAGAACCTACCCCAGGAAACTCCCGTTCTAATTCCTAACCCTCGTCCGGCTTTTCATGGCCTGACGCCTGAGTGGATGGAATGCTTGGAAACATGGAGCCAAGGACAAGATCAGCCCATGCCATTTAATGATGACTGAAGCTTTTATGACTTGAACAATGGGGGCTCAGCAGATAGAATCTTGCCAATCCTGGTCCATAGAGTGGCCCGGAATGAGATTCAAGGCAAAACAGCCCTACATCAGATCACTAAAGTTGTCGCCGATGCGAGAATGCATACCCTCCACACCATTCGTCTAGAAGATGCTCGTGAGAGATCTGAGAGAAACCATGAAACCTTGCTTCAAGCACTGGCTGAATCACGAGCCGAAGTCATAGAACTCCGTGTACGCCGAAGAGTGTACGAAAGACACCTACTTGATGTGGAACGCCAACTGGCTGAACTGAGAGTTCACCAGAGGGATGACCATCGCCAGTAGTAGATGTCTTACTTTATTTTCCTTGTTAAAAGGAATCGTTTTTCTGTCTATGCCCGATGTGGCATTTTCTATGAAACTATCTTGTACTGTAAGTACTTTTGGTTAGGTCTTTATGCTGTCAAGGACTATCTTCTCTGGATATGATGTAAGACCTTTTACAAGGTCATTTTCCCGAACTTTTACGTCATGAATATCAAAGATATTTACAGTCGGCTAACTTCTATGTCATTTCCTTTATTCAAATACTCTCATCATACTTTCATTTGAGTATACCTGAAACATGCTTTAGTCAAGTCATTGGACTATAGCAATTTAGCTCCGGAGACATTTCCAAGTCTCTTTTAGTGGTTGGATCATGTTATTCACTAACCAACGATACCTCGGCTTAAACGACAAACGTCTTGAGACCATTCTACGAACGTACTTCCACTCATTACTAGGACTGCATCATAGGGATGTAGGTCAAACCTTCGCGAACATACTTCCAATCCGTACTAGGACTGCATCATAGGGATGTAGGTCAAGCTTTCGAGAACATAGTCTTACTCTTCACTTGAACAATCGAAGTACATCTAGAGTCAACCAGAATCGCTCACAAAATCCTTATCTTTTATGTTACAGAATCATGTCGTCCTCCGGAAACAATGAGCCGAGCAACGAAACCCCTATCCTCCGTGTCGACGCCGCTACATTACAAGCTGCAGTAGCAGCTACTGTGACAACTTTCCTTACACACATCAACTCACGCAACACAAGCAAGACTGACAAAGGAGTCGAGAGTTCCGATGGTAGTACCAAACCGGGAAACCAACAAATGGCAACAGTCATAGACTTGTGAAGCCGTAAGACCGAAAGGAAGAGACGATATCGTCAAGCCCAAAAGGAGCGCAAGAGATCCCAAAGACTTGCCATGCCACAGCAACAAGTGGCGACTCCTGCAGAACGCTTTAAGAGGCAATTTTCAAAGTGGAATAATGAGGAAGGCACTCGTGTCCACATAACTCTGGCTAAACACCTCACTCCCACCACCAATGCTAGTGCTAGCCAGTCATGCCACCAATGCGGTGATATAGGGAACTTCAAGAAGGATTGCCCTTTAACAAAGAACTCCGGCGCTGATGGCAGAATTCTAAGGGTCACTGCCGCAGGGGAGACTACTCCAAACCCACGTTAATGTAATCAAGGCGTTTCGTTGTAACTGACTTATAGACCATCCAAAACTAGTGCAACTAGAGTCTTACCTTTTACGAGATCCCGTCGGTATAGGGATGCTCGTGCTGCGTATACTTGTCTTTTGTAGTATACCTTATTTGCAGCAATAGCCTTGTAGTAAGTCTAAAGTATTGTAACTCTGTTGATGGTTGCACGGTTGTGTTTTGTCTATCAAGCCTTATGTTAAAATCTAATGTCTTTAATTTTCCTTATGATTCCGACATTATCAGACAATTAGATTCAATTTGATCCGCGTGAAACCATCTTCATACGTACATCTCTTTCTTTGAGATCGCCTTTCCAGCGAGGCCGTCATATCAGAAACACCGAAGTACTCATGCATGGAGTACCTCATAGTTCTTTTCCTTTACGAAGAAATCCCCGAAGTACCACTCATACAATACGTCAAGTTCAATCCAAAGATCCATACGGTTGATCTGTCGCTGAAGAATGTATACATATAGGTGATATATAATCAAGGTTCTACAGGTTTAGAATTGATGATTCCACTTTAACTTCTTTTTCCTCGATGGGATGTGAGCTTAAAGAAGAATCAGTTATTTGACTATCTTTTCAATCTTAATTATATACGACTCGTATACACGAGATTGTGATCGATGAACCAAGTAAGAATTCAAATATGAACTTCAGGACGGAGAACTGCCCAATACTACGAGTATTCGCATCGTCATGTGAACAAACTTAGAACTCAGTACGACTTTTGTAAACTGATCGCCCTATAGTCTAAACACCTACGGAGATACAAGAACAGTCCGGACAATTTAGCGAAACTACTCAGCAATAGAATTGGAAGACCAGGCTTCTCACCCTGGAGAGCTCCGGTCTTATTCTTCCAGAAGTCGACGGATTGCATCATATGTACCTCGGCTATCGAGGACTCCGTCAAGATTTCCATTAGAAATCGTTATCTTTTCCTCGCATAGATGAATTGGTTGAGCAAACGCAAGGAAAGAATTACTTTCAGAAATGAACCTGAGATCCGAATATCACCAGTTCGAGTGTTAGGGAAGGATGTCCTGAAGACTACCCTCTGAACTCAATGTGGACACTTCGAGTCCGTAGTGATACCCCTCGGATAGGACCAATACGCCCATAATATTCATGAGCTTAATGAGTAGGGTACGCCATTCTTACTCAGATCAGCTCGTCATTCTCCTTGTAATGACTTACTTATCTACCCTCGTAGTAAGAAGGAACCCATGGAAACATTACCCTCGGAGATACTTTTCGCAAAGTTCTCTAAACACGAGTTTTGGAATTAAAGAGTCAAAATTTCCTAAGATGCACTATTAGTGATGTGGAAATTCTTATGTACTCTCTCAATTTATCCAAAACCGTTGGGAATTTGTTGGCACCAGAGACGCCGACAGAAATTCGCCAAATTCTAGGTCTTGCAGACCTACTATCATAGTCCATTCAGAACTCCTCGCAAATTACAGAAACCCTTTCGACATTGACCCAGCAGGGGGTGGCCCTTGACTAGGAAGTTAAGAAAGAGAAAGAACCTTTGGAATTCCAAGTAAGAGACCAAATTCTTTAGGAAGTCTCACTCTGGGAATGGCTTAATACGCTTCGTAAAGCGTGGAAAGCTAAATCCAAGATAGTTAGGACCTCCGAGATTCTTGCCAGAATCGATCCTGTATCTCACAAACTAGACCTACTCCACGAACTCAGTAACGTACATTTTACCCTTCGCGTCTCGATCTTGAAACCATACCTTTCTGTTAGGACTCTCGAAAGTCCACTCGCCGAGATCGAAATTCACGAGATCCTCGCCTTCGTATAAAGAACCGTAGTGACCCTCGACCGAGAGGTCAAGCGGATGAAGTAGCGCCGCCTCCCTTTAGTGAAGGTTCGTCGGGATACCAACCAAGGACCTGAATTCATTTATGAGCGCGAGAACCAATCGATTGGGAAGTTTCCACCTCATGACTCGATCATTCATACCTACTTCCTTACCTAAATTCTAATTTCGGGACGAAATTCCATTTAACAAGGGGATGATGTGACAACCCGAAATTTCCATTCTGTAGAACATATCAAGTCAATAGAAGTTAGAACAGTTGCAGTAAATTTCTAGACTTTTAGTATAAGTTTGAATATTTCAGGATTTACAATTAAAGAGATATCAAGAGAGAGGATGCACTAGGTTATTGTGCTACTCGGTTATTCCAAAACTCATTGATATTAGAATTCAATGCCTGAATAAAAATATTTTCTGCCAAAAACCCCAGGAGTATATATATGATTCTGAGCCATAATTATTCATTAGTTACATTTCCAACTAGAGAAAAGCCGAATTCTCTCTCAAGGATCTTCGGACTTTCATCCCAGTACGTTAGTACTTCTATCTAGTTGTATTATAGAGCTTATTATGTGCTTAATACACTAGAAATCATAGGAAACCATCAAGATTTAAGAGTTTACTGCCCAAGAACATCTTGGACCGTAAAACCTTCTTTAAGGGGCAAAGAGTGCCCTAGTCCCTTCCTCTTGCAATGAAACTAGCTTAGACTCCTATCCTAATGTATTTAGGACTAGAAAACACCCCTAGAACACCAATAGTATGGTGTTCACGGCTCAAGAAGTTCTTGGACCGTGAACTCCAAACAAAAGGGCCAAAGTGTGCTTAAACTCTCCTTAAGCCTTGGACACTAGCCTTGATTCATTCCTAGTTAAGTTAGGAGCTTGAAAACACCAAAAACACCCTTTCCATGGGAAATTACGGCCGTAATCTCCAAGGGGTTTGGTCCCAGGGCCGTGAACTCCTCTAAGGAGTTATAGGATGCCCTAAACTCTTCCAAAGACCATGCCATTAAGTAGAAAGGCTTCTTAGGGTCTTGTAAAGCCTCAAAACAGCAAGTGGTCAAGTAAGTAGGAGCGTACGGCCATAAACCCACGAGTTTACGACCGTAAACTCCTTTGGTGATGACCTTAGGGCCGTGAACTCCATTAAGGAGTTTTCCTTGAACCCTACACACACTAGCTTGTTCCTACAACACTTTGATGCAATCCTTGAGACTTAAAACACTTGTTAAAGGTGTTTAACATGTCCTAAGGTGTCTTGACTTTGTTTATTAGTCATTTATAGACTAATTTGATACATATATGTGATATTATATGTTAACTAGGATCATAGAGTGTGTTCAAGACTTCACTTGACACCTAGCAGTCCTACCTCTTCAGTTCATCAGTACCACTCACTACAGGTGAGTTCATACCCCTTAATCAATGTTTTAAATGTTTTTAAATGTTTTATGGGGGGATACAAGTAGAATCATGCTAGTTATTATATCAATCACATGTGATTAATAAGCAGCATTCAAATGATTTACTACTCATTAGCTGTTTTACCAAACAATTTTCTTCACATGATTTTCATAAACGTTTTTATATGTTTAAAACTCCTTATTAAACTGTTCATTTTACACTGTAGGTTTCATTTCAAACTCATTTACGATTGTGTTTCAAACAAATGTTTCTTTATACTTAAAATGTTTTATCAAACAAATACTTCAAACCTGTTTTATAGGCTGACATCATGTCGACCTTTTCTTAGATAATAATCATGTTCAAAGGTTTTACAAAACTTATTTTATGCTTTTACATTGTCAATTGCATGCCTATATATGTATAGTTATATAAGAAATGTTTAAAGGACTTAGGAAAGCTATCCGCCTTATTTCCTTTTCGTCGTTGAGATGTGGTCTGGTGGGGTACCGGGTATCCGTCCGAAGGTCGTTTAAATATTAGTTATATATCATGCGTACATATATAGTCATAAAGGTTCTTCCACTCCATTCAATACCCTTGGGTAGCAAGCATATACTTCAATGTTCATACGTACCAGTTACTTCACTAGTAAGTTACCATAGGGGTAGCACAGGAGGATACTAATACTATTACTAGAACAATGAAACATAATATGAGTCAGTTCATTCATGAGTCAGTTCGAGTAGTACTCACAGTACATTACTATACATGCTAGATAGAGAGAGTACACACGTTACAGCTAGCACACGCAGAACATTACAATACATTAATATACATGCTAGATAGAGAGAGTACACACGTTACAGCTAGCACACGCAGAACATTACAGTACGTTAGTATACTATTACATAGATATGTTTACATGATTACGCTTACTTGAGTACGTTTACATAGATACGTTTACATGAGTGCGTTTACATATACGATAATAGGACAGACATCACTAGGTGCTATAGCATGGAACGATTTTAGGATCTAACTATACCAATGAATCACAACGCATTGTGATAGTTATATTGGGTATAAGTGATCATAGTAATGTGGATGTTCATGGCTTGCAGATATGCAGGGCTCGTGTATGGGTCCTAAAATCCCTTTGACAGGAGAGCGTCTAGCCTGGGATCTAGCCATCACATTATGCCTTATCCCTCAAATAAGGCAATATTAGTACAGAAGTAGTCACTTATTACAAATACTACAGTACTTACAAAATTACCATAGACTTAAGGTAATTAGTAGGGTTGTAGTTCGACACTACACCATAGTACTATTTCATTTTCCCATTACATTCACTTCGTGAACATTCACACGATGCATGGTAATGTAGAAGGATAATTTTAGTAGGAAACATATGGTTTTCTAGGATGTTCAAAACGTTTTCATACTTACATTTCAAATACATACAAATAATTACATTTCAAATACCTACAAATAATTACATTTCAAATACATACAAATTAAGACACTAAAATACTTATGATCTCACCAGCTTTAAAGATGATACTCTCTTTCAAAATAACTTGTATCCTTAGGTCAACGATAGACATGTACCGATGCAAGGTTTAGAGAAGATGGAGCTCGTTCAAGACTCATCTTTCATTTTGATTTATACTTTAGTGTTTATCATAATTTGACAGAAGACACTTGTATTAAAATTATATTATTAATGCAATCGATGATGTTGTTGCTTGTTTACTACTTTTCATTGTTGTGATATTGTACATGACGTCCTCCGCCCTAGAACATTTCCGCCGTTCATGGTTTTGGGGTGTGACATCTTCCATAATACAACCGGAATTCCCTTGGTTGGGGAAATAGAGGTCACCCAGCAAGTGAAATCCTACCATTGCGCCTGTACGAGAATAAGGATAAGAAGGATGTCGCGACAAATTTTGGTATAAGAAGTTAGTTATCGCAATTTATAATGTGATTATTACGGTTTTTGTGTTAAAATACTTCTAAAGTATTTTTATGTTTGGTTTTCGAGGTTTTTGGTAACTTGAAGACTTGTTGCTCATCATCATTCTTCTTCGGCATATGTTGGTTATACATTGGCTAAATATAGTTGATCGGGCTATATTCATCCAAGATCTGACTACATACCCCAAAGCTGGATCACGATGTCCAACTTGTCTCAATACTTTTATGTTATTTTCATTATGATACTGAATTAATGAGTGCAATTGTACAAATACTTTTATAAAAATATGAATTTTTATTTTTAAAGTACTTTTGAAAAGCTACATCAGAGAATTTTTGTCCCGTAGTATTTATATTTTGTATATCTTACGTGGTTTGATATACTTAGTTCACTATACACAGAGCTCTGATACCAATCTGTTACACCCACAAACTGAAACGGTGGAAACGTTCGGGGGCTGAGGACGTCAAGCTCAGTATCATAACCATAGTCAAGAAACTAAACACAATCATCATAAATATAATTTAAAAGGTTACATAGTTGCAAAAATACATGTTTCCAAATAAATTACATATGATGTCTAATTATTGCAAAAATTTGCGCCTTAGCGTTTTGCCTTCAAAATATCTTGTGGTTACCTATATTACTAAATACCTAAGAATACAAGTTGTTTTTGAAAGAGTATCAGCATTAAAGCTTGTGAGTTCATAAGCAATTTAGGAATGAAGAATGGATGTTGTTCCTTAAAGTTTGTTACAAGTTTGTGTCCAGAAAATCCAATATTTTCTAAAAGGTTTGTTGTAGTCTTAACTAAACCAAGACTTAGTATATGTAAGTAAATCGGCATACTTATGTGTGGTTTTATATTTAAAAAAAAAAACTCCTTTTTGTGAAATTCTTAAATCTCCGTGAACTGTGTGTTTTGTTAATTCCCCCTGTGAGTTGTCAAAACCATGCTAAAACTCGAAGGCCTCATACTCGACGTTCTTCAAGCGTCGGAATGTTATGACATTTATCACCCCAGACCTACCGGTCTAGCTGTTGCAAGCAGCTTAGGTGCGGGTTTGTCAGACCCAATATAGATCTATACACAACTATCACGCTCTCCCTCCAAGAGATCCTGATTATAAATAACTATAGGACTTTTCTGTGGTACTTAAGAGTACCCCGAAGGTGAATGTCTCACAATTTTATTCATTAAAAAGTTCACGTAGTTTGTAATGAAATACCCGTTTTGTAAATCGATTGTTTTACTGTTTCTTTGTTAAATGAGATGTTCAGATTATACCTATTATAGTCTATCGAAAATGTTTTATGATTTAATGAAACCTTGTTATGCATGACTTTGTATTTCGATAAAAATGACATTGAAATTACTAAGTGTAAATCTGACACACCTTGCTCAACATGTTACAAGGTGTGAATAACTCTTAAACTTGTTTTGACAGTTTTACCCTTAATTGTCCCTATTTTAGAATATTTATAGGAAAATCATCGTAAGTTGAAAACAGAATCCGTAAAATCAGAGATTTTGGAAAAAGAGTCTACTATATTCATAAATTTTCCTATAATTTTTGGTGGTCTCAAACCAGTGTGAAAATGTTCATCTTCACAGCCTGGTCCGATTTTGTTGTTGAAGTGATAGGCACTTTTGTAAAAATTGTCATAAGTTGTACAAAAATCGTATGGAGATGTGCAAGTAGTCATTTTAAAGGTCTAAACCTGAACTATTTGAATCTTAAACTGTTTTGAAAAATATTAAGTTTAAGTTGGGTAAAAAAGTTTGTGAATAGGTCACAACTTTTTTGTTGTAAGCTATCAACTTAAGTTTTAAATATGTTTTGCTGTTTTAACTTGTATCCCCCCCCTGAAAACTAAAGAAAACCGGAAAATGTAGGGGTATGAACTCACCTTGAGTTATTTGTTGAAGAGTGGAAGGTCGAAGACGAGGAGTATCAAGTCAAGAACACTTGATGAACACGTGAAAGTTTGGATGATCCTAAGAACGATTTTTGGTGTTAAAATGTGTGTAGATGATTCAAGGATATTGTGAAAACATGGAATAACACTTGAGTTGTAATGCCCCGACTCTTAGGTATTGCTTAAATAAGATTTATTAGGTTAAGCTCTACTAGACGAGTTGGTTGACCTACTCCTCGAGTAGCAACGGGGTGGGATCGCATGTTAAGTGACCTACTCAACAAGTCCATGCTGGGACTCGGCGAGTAGGAGCTCGCAGTGGAAACCCTAAATCCCGAGGTTTGCACCCTTATTTAAAGGGGCTTTAGCCTCCTTTGGCCTCTTTACATCCTTTGAGAGCCCCTTAAAACCCTAATTCATGTGTGTGTGCCTTGGTGTGGTGTTTGAAGCTTGGCGAAGAGGATCTTGGAGGAAGAAAGCTAAGAGTGCAAAGGAAATTGAAGCAAGGAAGGAGTGGGAAGCAGGATTTACCTCAGCTAGCATCCTTTGGAGGTATCAAAGTACCATTCTTCCATCCCTTTTTCCCTTTTGTTGAGTTCCTAGGGCTTTTATGGATTTTCAAGTTAGTATGATGAGCTATGGGCTAGATCTGAAGTTGTAGCTTCAGATCTGGACCCTCCTTGGATTCTAGAAGCATAAAGTCACAGTCTTGGTTGTGATTAAGGTCCCTCTTGAGCATGAAGTTCCATGAAGAACTTAAAATAGGCATTTGGAGCCTTTATAGCCATGCATGCACATAAATTTTGCAACTTTACGTGACAAGCATGACCTAGAAGCTTGGATCTATGAGTTAGAGCCGTTGCATGGCTCAAAATATGTCTGTATGGAGGACAAGGACTGAATGGACTCGACGAGTCGCAAAGTGACTCGGCAAGTCACATGAAGATGGTTGTGAACTCGCCGAGTTGGATGAACAACTCGGCGAGTCCGATGAAGATCGCCATAAGACTCGACGAGTTGAAGAACAACTCGGTGAGTCGGATGAGTTTTCTCTGGGATATGTAAGGGAGTGTATCCGTCGAGTTGAAAGGAGGGAACTCGACGGGTGACCTTGAGTTTGATCGAGAATCAAAGGAACTCGACGAGTCACTCCGATGACTCAGCGAGGTGGAATGTACTTCAGGGAACTCGGCGAGTAGCCAAGGGTACTCGGCGAGTTAAGGTCAACAAGGACTGTTGACCTTGACTGAGGACTTTGACTTTGACCAGGGGTCGACTAGTGGGTTATGGAGTACCTTATCAGGTTAAGGACTTATGAGTATGATGTACTATGACGATAGGTGATGGAGCCTGTGTCAAGTGATCCGAGAGTTAGAGTTTGCCTTTCGAGTCGACATCTGCGAGGTGAGTTATCCTCACTTTATGGATAGGGTCTACGGCACCAAGGCCGACCCTTTAGTTGTTATTGTTATGGTATGCTACATGTGGTTATGATCTGTTAGATCGGAATCAGGGTAGACAGTATGTTATGCTCTTATGATCCATAAGGATTTGTATGTTAGTGACTTGCTAGGTCGGTACTCTGGTTACAGGAGAATTCTATGATTGATGATCAGTGTGACGAATATGTTTGATGTTTGTATATGCCTGTATATGATAGTATGTGCACATGGTTTTGCTTGTGGTTGGGTTGAGGTGGTCCTGCTTTGCGTTGAAGGCCAATATACCCTATGAGCGGTCCGGGGAGACTATAGGCCCACATGGCAGACCAGTCTTGCCGAAGGCTAGGGATAGATTCAGATAGACTGTAGGCACGGTAGGGCGGTCCAGTCAAGTCGATGGCCCAGTATGCATGTTGATTGATTGATTATTACTGATATGGTATTGTCAGTGTGGCATTGGTATTTTGGGGGTAGCTCACTAAGCCCTCGGGCTTACAGTTTTCAGTTTATTGTTTCAGTTACTTCAGGAGATCATGGAAAGGAGAAGGTGTGACCGTACCGCTCCTCATCCTTATGTGTGATTTTTTTTGGACACTCTGATGGAAAATGATTTGAAAACATTTTGTAAACAATGCTATTTGGTTTTATTTATGATTGAAAAAGTTTAAATTTGGCTTAAAATTTATGGATGTTACAAGTTGGTATCAGAGCCTTGGTTTGAGTGAATTTGAGGAACACTCGTGTGAACCCAGTCTCAAATCAAGGAGATTTTCGGAAAATATGTTTTAAAATGGTTTTCAAAGTGAAGGATGGAGGATGCGGAGGTTACGATCAGCCGGATTCTGTAAGTAAACCCCAAAATACCATGCAGTTATTTGATATTCTGATATGTTAGAATAGCATGCTAGTGTGTGACAACCCGAAATTTCCATTCTCAACAAACCATATGAAGACAATAGAGCTTAGAACAGTTTCAGTGAAATTCCAGACTTCGGGTATAAGTTTGGCAGTTTTTCAGGATTTACACTTAAGGAGATATCAGGAGAGTGGTTGCACTAGGGTTTTGTGCAACACTGTTATTCCAACAGTCTATTATATTAGAGATCATTTGGGTAATAAAAATATTTTCTGCCAAAAATATCTCAGGACTATAAATAGAATTCTGAACCAAATTCATTCATTATTCGCATTTCTAGCTAGAGAAAAGCCATTTTCTCTCTCACGGATCTTCGGGTTTTTATCCCAAATCATGAGTACCTCTTTCTAGTAGTGTTAGGAAGCTTAATATGTGTTTATAACATGATTTAGAAGGCTAAATCACTAGATTTAGGAGTTTACTCCCCAAGGTGTTCTTGGGAGGTAAACTTCCGAAACAAAGCCTAGACCGACCCTTGTGTTATGCTACTGCCTTAGACTCATTTGTATGTGTATTAGGGACAAGAAACAATCAAGAAACACAATCACATGAGAGTTCACGGCCCAAGTGTATCTTAGGCCGTGAACTCCAATATAATGGACTAAAGAGTGCCTTTAAGGCCCCTAAAGCCCTAGACATATACATGAAATTGTTTCCCACTTAATTGAAGGACAAAAACACATCAAAATCACCTCTTGAAGGGAGTTTACGGCCCTGGTAATGCTCCTAGGCCGTAAACACCAAACAAGGGCACCAAAGTGTGCCTAGGGTCCCCAATAGCTTTAAACAAATGCTTAGAATTTATTCCACTTGTGCATGAGGCATGAAAACAACAAAAACAACATCCCAAGGGAGTTTACAACTGTAAACTCCAAGGGAAATGGCCTTGGGGCCGTAAACTCCTCTAACGAGTGTTTTTATGCCTTAAACCCTTCCAAGAATTTAACCACCAAGTTGGAATAATTCTAGGGATCATTTGGAACTTCAAAACACACCATACCCCCATGGTTGGGAGTTTACGGCCGTAAACTCAAGAGTTTACAATCGTAAACTCCATGTGTGATGATATATGGAGAGTAAACTGATATATAGGGTCCTTTGGAACCCTACAACCCAATTGCCTTGTCCCACAATAGCTTAGATGCAATCCTTAGGGCATAAAACACTTATATAAAGTGTTTGATATGTTCTAGGATGTCTTAACATTATCAATTAGTAATTTGAGACTAATTGAGTGCACCTATGTGTGATTATATGTTCATCAGGATCGTAGTGTGTGTACAAGTCCTCACTTGACACCTAGCAATCCTACACCGTCCAGTTCATCCGAATCACCCACAACAGGTGAGTTCATACCCCTTAATCAATGTTTTAAATGATTTTAAATGCTTTAATGGGGGGAATACAAGTAGAAAACAGTATGTTATTAAATCAATCTTATGTATTTTATAACTGTGTTTTCACTCAGTAGATTTCACATATTTCAAAAGGTGTCACATGAAATGGTTTTCTATCTTAAAATACTTTGATAACAAAAGTATTAGTTTTGAAATGTTTATTAAAATGACATCAAGTCACTCTTAATTATTGTTCAAAACTCCTAGATATCTTGCAAAACCATTATTTTACCTTCTTGAATCAAACTATACTTATGCGCATATGTTCATTTATATGTTAGAGATTATAGTTTTCACCCTTCATTTAGTTTCCAATACTCTTGGGTAGCAAGGGTGCATAAATCTACTTGAACAACCAATTACTTTCCAGTTAATTATCATAGGGATAGTTAGAAGAAAAAAACATTTATTCCTATTACAAAGAATCACACAAGAGTCAGTTCATTCATGAGTCTATACCAATACCTTACATGATACATGAGTACACTAACTTAGGATTACATGATACATGAGTACACTTACTTAGGATTATATGATACATGAATATGTTTACATATACTTATCTGTTACATGAACACACTTACATGAATACCATACAGGAACACTGTTACTTAGGTGCATTATCCTGTATTTACTTACCTGGATACTTGTACTTAGAACTACGAGGATGATTTATTAGTACTTACTGTGTAAATTATCTTTCCTATCCCAGTTCAATGGGATAATTCGGCGGGACTTACCATTCCGAACCTCACTGATTAGCACCAGTGGTCGATGAACGTCTACGGATTTCTAAGGTTGTTACTTACTTAGTAGTCAGTGACGGGACTAACCATCCCTTTGTCCAACTGTTGCAACAGTGGATGAGATGTGAATCTTCGGAGGATCATTAGGTTAGCGATCGATATTAGGAGATCGATGTTGGGACAAACCCTCCCTCCACCCTGCTGCCGCTACAGAGGATGAGGGGACACTCTTCGGATGTCCATAGGGTCTATCTTTCGCTTCGGCAATGTCGTGTTTGTCTTGGTAACCCAAGATAATAACACTTACAGGATTATATTTTTCCTGTTTACTTTATTTTGTGATACTTTCACATAAACGAGGAGTTAGACTAAGTACTCTAGTACTAGTCAATAGAAAGGAAAAGCTATCATATTACTTACAAAACATTCGGGTCTTGGTAGAAGACTACCTAGTCATTACAAAACATTCGGGTCTTGGTAGAAGAATACTTAGTCATAACAAAACATTCGGGTCTTGGTAGAAGACTACATAGTCATAACAAAACATTCGGGTCTTGGTAGAAGACTATCATATCATTTTCCTATGTTACTTTATTTTGTGATATATTCACATAAACGATGAGTTAGACTAAGTACTCTTAGCACTAGTCGATAGAAAGGAAAAACTATCATTTTACTTACAGAACATTAGGGTCTTGGTAGAAGACTATCATATCATTTTCCTATTTTACTTTATTTTGTGAGATATTCACATAAACGATGAGTTAGACTAAGTACTCTTAGTACTAGTCGATAGAAAGGAAAAACTATCATTTTACTTACAAAACGTTTAGGTCTTGGTAGAAGACTATCATATCATTTTCCTATGTTACTTTATTTTGTGATATATTCACATAAACGATGAGTTAGACTAAGTACTCTTAGTACTAGTCAATAGAAAGGAAAACCTATCATTTTACTTTGTCATAACAAAACATTCGGGTCTTGGTAGAAGACCACATTTCATACTTATATCAACTGTTCTATTTTAAGGATTTATACGACATTCTTAACAACATTCCAAAACAGGACAATAACACATAAATACTTATGAATTCATGAGCTTTAAAGCTGATACTCGCTTTCAAAATAACTTGTATTCTCATGTCATCAGTTAGACAGGTGCGATGGCCATGTTTTTTAGAAGATGGAGCACAGACAAGACTCGCCTTATTTTCATTCTTCATTTTATTGTCGTACATTATGAAAGATCACACATGTATTAAAACTCTACTTATAATGCAATGGATGATGTTGTTGCTTGTTTATTATATTACACTGTTGTGATACTGTACATGATGTCCTCCACCCCTGAACGTTTCCGCCGTTCGTGGTTTTGGGGTGTGACATAGTGCTAGGCTAGGGATCTTCAGGAATCCCATAATAGATTTTCCTGGTTACATGATGCCTATTAGCCTAGGGTTTCTTGTATATGGAATTGACATCATAAGTGTAGATGTTTGGTGTATGCATCACGGTTGTGTATAATCAAGATCTTATAGCCTGAGAATGTCTGATTCGACATTAGTGTAGGATTAGATATTCGAAAGTCTATGTGGTCCAGCGTTATGTGCAGCCAGCGTGCACCGTCGCTGCAGGGGATGATGGAAGTTTCATGGATGTGTGAGTTGTGATAAGTGGTGAGACTAGATGCGAGATATTTGGTATTACCCTAGAATTGAGGATTGGGCGCATTTCTATGTTGATTATATTGTTAGGGCATTGTGGTGATACTTGAGACAAATATGGGTAGGTGTGGAAGGTAGTATGGGCCTGTACTACAGAAAGCACAAGACCCATACACGTAGCAAGGAAATGAAAACCCCTGGGGTTTTTGGGTATTGGTTTCCCGACATTATGTTATTTATCTGATGACTTGTATATATATTCCGGTATGATGGTGACGAGACGTGTTGCTTCGGGATCCGGATCAGGATCAGGATCAGGATTGGGGTCGGGAGACGGGGGGGTTGGAGGTGCCGGTAGCACCTAAGCCCGTGGTTCAGATAGGGACCAAGGAGTTGGATGCCAGGATCAGGGAGATCATGCACGATGAGATTGCTGCTGCGTTCTGAGAGCAGCTGCCAGAGATGTTTGGGTCGATTAAGACTGCGATGGTTGAGTATTTTGATGAGCGATATGCAGCTCTAGCAGAGACAGCTGCCACTGCAGCCACTTCGACTGTAACTGCGGCAGGGGTTGGAGGAGGAGCCGGCAGGGCTTTCCAGTACCGGGACTTCGATAATATGAAGCCCCCGAAGTTTGATGGTACACAGGATGCGATTAGGGCTATGAGGTGGTTATCTGACGTGGAGGGTTGTTTCTTCACATGCTCATGTCCTGCTGACCAAAAGGTCAGGTGTGCCCTGAACCTGCTGAGGCTTGGGGCAAAGAACTGGTGGAGGCTAACGATTGGGTCGTATACTGATGATCAGCGGGCTGCTGTTACATGGGAGCAGTTCAGAGATATGTTCAGCACCCACTACGTTCCACGCGTTGAGTGGGAGCGGCTTGCGCAGGAGTTTTTGACATTGAGGCAGGATGTGGAGGCTGTGATGGAGATTACCCGTATGTTCACGGAGAGGGCTATGTTCTACCCGGAGTTTGCTTTAGAGCAGTCTCAGATGACTCGTTATCTGAGTATGCTCAAGACTGATATTCGATAGTTTGTGTCTACATAGCGATGTGATACCCTCCTGGACCTTTAGGAAGTCACGCGGCGGCGTGAGTTGGAGATAGAGTTGCAGCTGAAGGAGCAGCGTCAGGCACCGACACAGTTTCAGTCGGCGCCTAAGCGGTCTAAGACCGTTGATACACGGTCCGGGGGTCATCAGAGCCGCACTTGTGAAAAGTGTGGCAAGGCTCATTTGGGGGTTTGTCGAGCAAGAGGTGGGTGCCACAAATATGGCAAGGAGGGGCACTATGCCAGGGACTGCCGTCAGTCCGCCCCTCCAGCAGATATGAGGATTGGTTACCATTGTCATCAGGTTGGTCTTGTGAAGACCAACTGTCCGCAGCTCGCCCCCAAGCCAGCACAGGGTTCCGCGCCAGCTACTGTGAGGATTGGAGATGGGAGGCCAGTCAAGGTGGAGCCTCCGAAGGCTTAGGGTCACGCCTTCCAGCTCACAATCGAGGAAGCTAAGGCAGCACCGGATGTGGTTGCTGGTACGTTTTCTATTCTCTGTCTCAGTTATTGTATCCGTGTTATGCTTATTGATTGTACCTGTGATTAGGTACGTTTTTAGTGAATTCTTTGCCCGCTTTGATATTATTTGACTCGAGGGTGAGCCAATCGTTTGTATCTCAGACCTTCTCTAGAGGGTTCAGTGTGCCGATAGATGATCTTGAGTGTCCATTGCGAGTTTCGATCGCCAACGAGCATGGGGTTTCTGCTTTTTCGGTCTTCCGGGGATGCGAGTTGGAGATTTTTGGGGTGTCCTTCCTGATAGATTTGATTCCTATTCCCATGAGGGATGTATGCATTATTATAGGGATGGATTGGCTTAGCCGTTTTGGCGCCATGATCGACTGTGAGGGGCAACGGGTGGTGGTTCGAACCCCAAGTGGGGGAGAACTTGTAGTATATGGTGAGGGCACTAGGTTGGGATCAAGGTTTTGTTCGGCAGCCAGGGCTCGGCAGTATATTCAGCATGGGTGTGCCGGTTATTTGGCGTAAGTTGTAGATACGCGGGTTAGAGAGCAGCTCTCAGTTTCTGAAGTCCCGATGGTGAGGGAGTTTGCTGATGTTTTTCCGGAGGAGTTACCCGGAGTGCCTCTAGAGAGGCAGGTTGAGTTCAGGATTGACCTAGTGCCAGGTGCGGCCCCTATCGCTAAGGCGCCGAACCGACTGGCACCGCAAGAGATGCAGGAGTTGTCATCTTAGTTGTAGGAACTGTTGGGTAAGCAGTTTATTCGTCTGAGCAGTTCACCCTGGGGAGCACCGATCCTTTTCGTCAGGAAGAATGACGGTTCGCACAGGATGTGCATTGACTATAGGGAGCTGAACAAGTTAACGATGAAGAACCGTTATCCGCTTCCGAGAATAGACGATCTTTTCGATCAGCTCCAGGGTGCATCTTGGTTTTCCAAGATTGATTTGAGATCAGGATATCACCAGGTCAGGGTAAGGGAGGAAGACATGGAGAAGACCACGTTTTGGACTCGTTATGGTCATTACGAGTTCGTGGTGATGCCGTTTGGACTCACCAATGCGCCAGCAGTGTTCATGGATCTGATGAACCGGGTATGCAAACTGATGCTTGATCGCTCGGTCATTGTGTTTATAGATGATATATTGGTGTACTCCAAGACTCGAGAGCAGCATGAGGAGCATCTCAGGGAGCTGCTGGAAGCTTTGAGGCGAGAACGGTTGTATGCCAAGTTCTCAAAATGCGAGTTTTGGTTATGAGAGGTCCAGTTCCTCGGACACCTCGTTAACCAGGAGAGGATTTTGGTCGATCCAGCCAAGGTGGAGGCGGTTATGCAGTGGGAGACCCCGAAATCTCCCTCTGACATCAGGAGTTTCTTGGGTGTAACAGGGTATTATCGGAGATTCATTTGTGATTTCTCCAAGATTGTCGTACCCCTCACTCGTCTAACAAAGAAGGGGGTGGATTTCCGGTGGGGCCCTGAGCAGCAGAGGGCGTTTGAGACCCTCCGGCAGTGTTTATGCGAGGCACCGGTGTTGACACTCCCCGAGTGAGTGGAGGATTTTGTGGTATTTTGTGATACATCCATCACTGGCTTGGGGGCAGTCCTCATGCAGAGAGGACGGGTGGTAGCCTACGCATCGCGGCAGTTGAAGCCGCATGAGACGAGGTACCCCACGCACGATCTTGAGTTGGGAGCAGTGGTTTTCGCTCTCAAGATTTGGAGGCACCATCTGTACGGGGTCTGTTGTACTATATACACGGATCACAAGAGTTTGAGACACATCATGGATCAGCCAAACCTGAACATGAAGCAGCGCAGGTGGCTGGATGTGGTCAAGGACTATGATTGCAAGATCCTTTACCACCCCGATAAAGCGAATGTGGTTGCGGATACTCTGATCCGCAAGTCAGCTGGGTCCTCGACCCCCGGTCAGGTGTATGATGATAGCGGTGGATTCCCCACTGGTGGATTTGATCAGGGATGCTCAGATTAAGGGCATGAGACCAGAGAAATGGAAGTTGGAGAGGATTAAGAGCGAAAGCGCCCGGTTTGTTCAGGATAGCCTCGGATTATTGACCCGTTATCGTCGGGTTTGGGTTCCGATGTCCGGAGGGGTCCGGCAGACAGTGATGGAGGAGGCTCATAAGTCTCGTTTATCGATTCACCCGGGAGCCACCAAGATGTACAGTGATCTGAGTTCGAGTTATTGGTGGCCTGGCATGAAGCGAGATATCACTTGGTTTGTTGAGAGGTGCTTGACCTGTAGGATGGTCAAGGCCAAGCATCAGAGGCCGCATGGTAAGCTATAGCCTCTGGAGATTCCCATATGGAAATGGGTCATCGTGGATCGATTGACCAAGAGTGCCCAGTTCCTAGCCATACGGGAGAGTTCGTCGGCAGAGAAGTTGGCCAACCTGTACATCATAGAGGTTGTCTCTCGTCATGGGGTTCCAGTTTCTATCGTTTCCGATCGAGATGTCAGGTTCACTTCCCGTTTTTGGCAGAAGTTCCATGAGGAACTGGGTACACGACTACATTTTAGTTTGGCGTTCCATCCGCAGACTGATGGGCAGAGTGAGCGGGCCATTCAGACCCTCGATGATATGTTGAGGGCGTGCGTTATTGATTTCGGTGGGAGTGGGGATTCCCACCTACCGCTTGCATAGTTCGCCTACAACAACAGCTATCATTCCAGTATTGGCGCCCCGCCTTTCGAGCTGTTTCTATGGGCGGAAGTGTAGAACCCCAGTCTGTTGGGGCAAGGTTGGGCACAGAGTGATGGGTCGAACAGAGGTAGTTCTGCAAACTACCGAGATGATACAGCAAATTAGACAGCAACTGCAGACCGCTCAGAGTCGGCAGAAAAGTTATGCCGACCGACACCGATCTGGGATGGAATTTCAAATGGGTGACATGGTCCTCCTGAAGGTCTCACCCTGGAAGGGTGTGATCCGATTCCGGAAGAGGGGAAAATTGGGTCCCCATTATATTGGGCCATTTAGGATTATTTCCAGGGTTGGCAGGGTGGCTTATAGGCTAGAGCTTCCAGAGGAGCTTAGTCGGATCCACATCACATTTCATGTTTCGTAATTGCGAAAATGCATTATGGACCAGGAGGCAGTGGTATCGTTGGATGAAATTCAGGTCGATGAATGCCTGAACTATGTGGAGAGGCTTGTTGCAATTTTGGAAAGGAAGAAGAAGATTCTACGGAACAAGGAAATACCTTTAGTAAGGGTACGGTGGAAACATCGGAAGGGATCCGAGTGAACATGGGAGCCGGAGGCGGAGATGCGCGAGCATTACTCGGCATTGTTTATTCCAGCGGACTTCGAGGACGAAGTCTAGTTCAACTGGGGGAGAGTTGTAAAGCACCGATTCTCAGGTATTGCTTAAATAAGATTTATTGGGTTAAGCTCTACTCAACGAGTTGGTTGACCTACTCGTCGAGTAGCAGCGGGGTGGGATCGCATGTTAAGTGACCTACTCGACGAGTCCATGCTGGGACTCGGCGAGCAGGAGCCGGCAGTGGAAACCCAAAATCTCGGGGTTTGCACCCCTATTTAAAGGGGCTTTAGCCTCCTTTGGCCTCTTTACAGCCTTTGAGAGCCCCTTAAAACCCTAATTTGTGTGTGTGTGTGCCTTGGTGTGGTGTTTGAAGCTTGGAGAAGAGTATCTTGGAGGAAGAAAGCTAAGAGTGCAAAGGAAATTGAAGCAAGGAAGGAGTGGGAAGCAGCATTTACCTCAGCTAGCATCCTTTGGAGGTATCCAAGTGCCATTCTTCATTCCCTTTTTCCTTTTTGTTGAGCTCCTAAGGCTTTTATGGATTTTCAAGTTAGTATGATGACCTATGGGCTAGATCTGAAGTTGTAACTTCAAATCTAGACCCTCCTTGGATTTTAGAAGCATAAAGTCACAGTCTTGGCTGTGATTAAGGTCCCTCTTGAGCATGAAGTTCCATGATGAACTTAAAATAGGCATTTGGAGCCTTTATAGCCATGCATGCACGTAAATTTTGCAACTTTACGTGACAAGCATGACCTAGAAGCTTGGATCTATGAGTTGGAGTCGTTGCATGGCTCAAAATCTATCTGTATGGAGGACAAGGACTGAATGGACTCGACAATTCGCAAAGTGACTCGGCAAGTCACATGAAGATGGTTGTGAACTCGATGAGTTGGATGAACAACTCGACGAGTCCGATGAAGATCGCCATAAGACTCAACGAGTTGAAGAACAACTCGGTGAGTCGGATGAGTTTTCTCTGGGATATGTAAGGGTGTGTATCCGTCGAGTTGAAAGGAGGGAACTCGACGGGTGACCTTGAGTTTGATCGAGAATCAAAGGAACTCGACAAGTCACTCTGATGACTCAGCGAGGTGGAATGTACATCAAGGAACTCAGCGAGTAGCCAAGGGTACTCGGCGAGTTAAGGTCAACAAGGACTGTTGACCTTGACTGAGGACTTTGACTTTGACCAGGGGTCGACTAGTGGGTTATGGAGAACCGTATAAGGTTAAGGACTTATGAGTATGATGTATTATGACGATAGGTGGTGGAGCATGTGTCAAGTGATCCGAGAGTTGGAGTTTGCCTTTCGAGTCGACATCTGTGAGGTGAGTTATCCTCACTTTATCGATTGGGTCTACGGCACCAAGGTTGGCCCTTTAGTTGTTATTTTTATGGTATGCTACATGTGGTTATGATCTATTACATCGGAATCAGGGTAGACAGTATGTTATGCACTTATGATCCGTAAGGATTGGTATGTTAGTGACTTGCTAGGTTGGTACTCTGGTTACAGGAGAATTCTATGATTGATGATCAGTGTGACGGATATGTTTGATGTTTGTATATGCTTGTAGATGATAGTATGTGCACATGGTTTTGCTTGTGGTTGGGTTGAGGTGGTCCTGCTTTGTGCTGAAGGCCAATATACCCTATGAGCGGTCCGGGGAGACTGTAGGCCCACGTAGCGGACCAGTCATGCCGAAGGCTTGGGATAGATTCAGACAGACTGTACGCCCGGTAGGGCGGTCCAGTCCGGCCGATGGCCCAGTATGCATGTTGATTGATTGATTATTACTGATATGGTATTGTCAGTGTCGCGTTGGTATTTTGGGGGTAGCTCACTAAGCCCTCGGGCTTACAGTTTTCAGTTTATTGTTTCAGGTACTTCAGGAGATCATGGAAAGGCGAAGGCGTGACTGTACCGCTCCCCATCCTTATGTATGAATTTTTTTGGGACACTCTGATGGAAAATGATTTGAAAACATTTTGTAAACAATGCTATTTGGTTTTATTTATGATTGAAAAAGTTTAAATTTGGCGTAAAATTTATGGATGTTACATGAGTTTAGATGAAATACTTACTAAAGAGTGAAGTAATAGTTCAAGAACACCTTCAAAAACTGACTGGAAGTAGAGAGAAAAGAAACTTTCTTGAGGGGTAAGAGAAGTGTGTAAGTGAAGGAAATGATCAAGGAAGTTCAAGAAATCCTCCAGGGATTTTCTTATATATAAAGTTGTTGGAACAATTTGCAAAGTTGAAAGGATTCTTTCCTTGGTTTGTGTGATGCAGATAGGATTGGACTAATGAGAAGATGACAGATGGAGGCAAGTGGGCACACTTGACCCACTTGTGGGGTAGAATATCCTTAGATATTTCTATTAATGAAATAATGATTTTATAATTAATAAATCCTTGTGATATGAATAGAATGAGTTTAAGGAGTTTAAAATGATAAAAATATGAATTTGGTGAAAAATCCCCGTAAAAAACGAGCTTAACAGGCAAAAGTAGTCGAAACCGGACAAAAGGGGGCGAACCTGCGAAGATTCGGTTCTGGGTGTTGAGGACTGAGAGTGAGAAGGAAGCGAAATGGACCGAAGGCTTGGTTTATTTCGGTTTGAGAAACTAAATATCTTCCTACCTTTTAATCCTACCAATCCTCCTACTCATTTAAATGATGACATGTGTCATATTAGTATCCTAAAATATCATTAAATCTTATTAAATAAGCATTAAATGTTACACATGTCACAATTTCATTGGGTAGGAGGATATATAGGAACAAAAAGTAGAAGGATATTTAATTTCTCTTTCGGTTTTTTATGAGTTTCGGTCCGAGATTGGCTTCGGTCCTCAGGAGTTTCGGTCCAAGGCTAAGTTCAATTCTGAAGGGACCTTCGGTTCTAAGCAGTTCGGTCATAAGAAGCTTCGGCTTCGGCTCTTAGGGTTTCGCTTCCAAGAGGCTCGGTTCCATTAAGGTTTTGGTCCTATACGGCTGTTTTTCAAGTAAACTTCCCGTTTTGAGTGATTTTTGGCCAAGTTAAGAGTCGGGATGACCCGGATGACTATAAAAAGTTGAGAGAGATTTTGAGAGAGATTTGGGAAAGATTTGGGAGAGATTTGAGAGAGACTTGATTTTAGTCAATATTAGTGTATACTCTCGCAATGCAAGGTCCGTGAACCCCGTTATACTTCGTTTATGATTATTTTAAGTCCCCAAAAGGGTCCATAGTCATGTTTTGATGCATTTAACTCCCTTCTTAGGGTTTTACATTGTTCAACACATAAAATATCCGAGACACTTGAATTCTTGACATACAAATGTACATTTTCATAGAAATAACTTTTAATCATACAAGTACTAGTTAAGTTTGACCGGTTTGACTTGTTGACTTTGACTTTGACTTGAATTTGACGGTTGTCACATATACTTGATTCCTCAATTTCGCTTGAATCTCGGAATCACTACATAGAATGCCAATAATCTGATTTCAATCAAACTATGTAACATACTACCAAATATAATTATTTATTTTGAGAAATTTGATTTTTTTCAAATATTAAACTCAATTCATTATGGTGTTAACAAATTTTATTTGGTTCAAAACAATCCAAGATATTCTACATCCATTGTGATATTCCAAAATGCCCAAACATATAACAAGTGTCAAAATTTTATAAAATAAATGCAAGTTTTATAAAATTTAAACTTCCCCCAAAATTTTATATTATATATCACATCTTTAATTATTTACATATATCATAAGATCTAAATTATATTATGGACAATAATTTATAAACATTAGCTTATATATGAGTATAGGAGCCAAAATGTCATAAAATTTAATACAAGATTTTATATTTTCTAAACATAACCCCCAAACCTTATAAATTATATAAATAAAAAAATGAATGCTAGAAAATACTTCTTCTCTTCTCAAAATCACGTTTACATCTTTTTCCCCCAAGTCACCTCTTCCCTAACCTAATCATTTTACTCATTCCCTCATTCCACCTCTTTAATTCTCTCTCTAAAAACGTCTCTCTCACTTCTCTTTATAAAATCGGAACTTAGAAGCAGAATAATTGGGAGAGGTTTTGACATACAATTTTGTTGAGAGAAAAACTTGAGACACACTTGAACAAACGTTAGAACAGGTATAGTTGTGGAATAGTAAATCTCAAAGGATCTAAAAGCTCAACAATAATAAGTTAACGAGTTAGATAGTTAGAGAGTTAGTTGCGGAAATGTAAGGAAATATAAATGACAGCACGTAATATATCAAGTATACACATAAGTTGATTCATAACATGGAATGCATTCAGACCAAGTTAGTGAGTGAGATCAAGCTTAGTGATAAAGTCATGAATAACTTGCTCCGAAGAGAAGTAATTATCAGTTATGTTCTAGACAACTTGAGGATTAATAAGAAATAAGAGATGTGTAATAGAGAGATGTAATTGATAGACTTGAAGATTATTTAGATTCTTATTAACTGAGAAAGAATGAGCTCTATATATAGAGACTCAAGAATTACATTGGATCATATCTCTAAGAGTAGCCATGTAAGGCATATTGGACAATAGAGAGTATTACAGAAAAGTAGATAAAGTTAAACTAAGTAACGTAAGTAAGACTACGGTTGGATAGATGACTTTGGATGAGACTGCTAGTGAGGGCTTGACTGCGGATCCTTGAGGGCTGCGGTAGACTAAGTTCAAGAGGGTCACTTCCATGATTCAGCAATTTCTTCCTAAGTGACCTCTTTAACTTTTCTTCACTTATCAAGTTTCAGGAACTTGATCAGAATCCACCAAAACTTTTTGATATTTTCCAACCAGGTGAACCTTCTTAAAATCTCGAACTTGACTTCGGTAGTCGTGTGTTTTGATTTTTCTACTGCGGTTCGACAGATTTCAAGTTGCTTCCTTGTAAGACGATTCATGAAGGTCATGGGAATGAAGTATTTAATCTGATCGACCTTCCTTTTGAAAATGACTCCTAGTTCGGGGAAGTTTGTTTCACCTAGGGATCTCTCTTGATAACCTTCGGTAGGCATCGGTGCAAGATCAAGTGGTGGTAGATCGAACTTCTTGGCAATTGTAGGGTGGATGTCCGCATCAATCTTTGCAAAGTCGCAGACGGTTTCCTTCAGAAAAATGCTCGCCCTTTCAAGTGTTATCTTCATTTTTGGATACTTTTCGCATTTGTTTTGGAACACCTTTGCTATTAGAAAGACTTCTTCTGGGTTCATACATGGAAAGTCAGCTTGGGTGGGGATATAGTCCTGATTCCTTCTTGTAAGTGTGTATTGAATGAAGTCAGCCTTCATGAATTTTCGGGGCTTGAAGTTCTTGACTGTGGATGGTCTATCATTAGACCAGATTTTCTCTATGGAAAAGGCATGTTTGGCATCGAAGCGATTGAATCTCTCGAATTCCATAGGCAGTCTTCTGTGATCCGGTAGGCTAGGGAGATTGGAACATCCCAGTAGCCATCAGAAGGAGGTTCAGCATAGGTAAGGTAGGGTTTGTAGTCATCATCTAGTAGTCTGCGGTGCGGATTGACCCAAGAATTGATCAAGGATTCATCCATGCTAGTGTCAAAACCGAATTATCTCCATAAGAGTTCAGCAAACTTAGCTGCTTTCCAGTCAGCTTTCTTTCGTTTTATGATAGGAGAGTCATTGGAGCTTGCTGATGACATGTTGGGAGTGAGATTCTTGAAGTGAGGAGGAGTCTCAGGTTGTTTAGGAGAACTTTTTTGTTGAGAGGGAGAAGGATGTTGCGGTGATGTCTGGAGAGTAGATGGTTGCGATGAGGGAATGTTTTCTGTTATGATGGGAGGGCTTCTATGATGAGAAGCACTATTTGAGTGATGTTCTTCTTCACGATGGTCTTTTTCACTTCCCCCCTCTTGAGGAGTTCAGACCCGGAGCCTCCTTAAGCTATTGTTTGAGACCATCGACTTTGGCACACACCTCCTGAAAGTGAGCTTTAAGAACATCAGCCAGCTGTTGATTGTCTGGGATTGAGGTGTCGAAGAGTATCCGATGAATCTCCTTTGTGAGTTGTAGAATTCAGGGCCATGGAAATTGGATGATAAGGATCGTTGAAGTCTGTTGATGGTTGAATGAAGGACTGAGATAGTGGACTCATAAGCAGTGTGAGTCTCAGCTATCAGCTTCTGGGAGAGAGTGGACTGGTCTGCAATGGTGGTCTGCAAATTTTCCTTGATTGCGGATACCTCAAAGATGAGGCGCTCCGCAGCAGCCATGAATTACTTGTGACCAGCCTGTCGAGTGTTGTCAAGAGACCAAATCCCCATTTCCACTTTGAGAGAAATCCTCTCAGCAACTAAACGTTCCCGAGTCTCCAATCTTTCAATCCTTTCGATTAAGGACTGCAGTCCTGGATGGTCTTCAGATTGCGGTTGAGTGGACTTGACCGCAACAAGAATTTGATCTACTTTGGATTGTAGATTCAAAAATTCCTTTCTAGACACAGCCATCTTCTTCTTCTTCTTCTTTTTCTCCTTGGGCTTGGAGGTTGAGTGTTGAGAACCACTCGATTTCTCTTCCTCAGCAAACATCATCAGATCATCATCAGAAGGGTTAGGCTGATTTACCTCATTCAGATCAATATCATCAAATCCGAAGGTAGGAGCGGAGCTGACTTCTATTGCGGTGCCTTACTCTTGTGAATCTCTAGCAGTTGGAGTTGGATGGGGTTTTGAGGGAGTTTGATCAGCAGTCGCAGCTTGAGCCTTGCGGATTGTTTCAGCCATTTCGTCCATCAAAGCTTGAACTTTGCAAATTGTAGATACGGTATGGGCATTATTGATTGCATTTTCCCAATACTTCGCTACGGACTGAATCTCTTGTTGGTTTTGTTGAAGCTTCTTAGTTTGACGAGCCTTTCTTGCTTGAAATGCCCTACGGAAAGCGGCATATTTCTTGGCTTCAACATCATTAGTTGGTTGATACTTACTCCATGAATCGTTGAGATGAATTTCGTCAATTCCTTCAAAACGCACCGAGGTGTCCCTCGGGTTCACGGATCCTTGCACATTGGTGCTCATCGTGCCTAAACCACTTGTAGCAAATGTAAGCAGAGTAGGATTTCCTGAGCTTCCTCAGTCTCCTTGACCTAGGGTCAAGTCTGGCCTCGGCTCAGTTCTGGAAAAGGCTGAAGAATCGCCTTGTGGTTGGGAAGGTGTTTGAAGTGTTTGGGTAACAAACAAAAGAATGCATTGCAACTCCTCAGGGGAAACGAAGTGTAGACGGGAAGCCCTGGAGACCTTAGGGCGGGAACCAGTTCCATTCTCTTAGGAGTGAACTGGGGGTGAGTCTCCACATTGCGGTGAAATAGACACACTTTCTGTGTCTGAGTAGTATTCGATAGTGGTATTGAATGGGTGTGCGGCCACCCCAAGGACTACCGGAGCCTTTAGAGAGGTTGTGGTATCAGTCCGGTCACGCATTTGGTCTGTGGGATTGGTTTTTCTTTTCTTGAGAATAGAGATGGGTTGATCGTCGTCATCAGAATCACTCATACAAGGAGAGTGAGATCGATGTTCATTTGGATTGACATTTGTGGGCACAGTTGGGATGATTTTTCTTTTCTTTGAAGGGTCATCTTGCTTGGGAGCATCCTTTTTCTTAGGAGTTCCATGTTTCTTGGTGTGGCGGGGGCCTTAATGAGCTGAGGCTAACTGTTTGCGTCTTTGTGATAAAGACAGGTTTGATAGAGTGGTGGAGGATGGGACTACAGTACTACCAGGGACAGTGAGTGCGGATGTGGTTTGTAGAGGCGGGGTAGAAAGGTATGGGGCAATACCTTACGTAGCCTCAATATGGTCTAAGACATCAGTAGTTTCAAGACCAAGAGTAGAAGGAATATGGACTGGTAGCCATCTGATAGGTCCAAAATCATATTGATCAGTAAAGGGATTATACCTTTTGAGATCTTTAGTGATGAAGAGATTGATGTCGTTGCCCATGCTAAGTCCTGCATCCGTATGAAGGTCTGAGATGCATAGAGACCAAAATCTGGCAAACGTGAGTTCGGTAGGATTCTCCCTTGGACTTTCCTTGGGAATGTATTGCAAGAAGTCATCCCAAAAGATCTGACCGTAGTTAACATCATGGGCAGTGAAGATGCTCCACACCAACTCCAGGAGCTTGAGACCCATATTATCAGTGCCTCCGGTTCTGTCGAACAGGCTGCAAATCACAAAGTGGCAAATAAATTGCCATACCACAGGCAGCTGATTTTTCTTGAACTCGCCTATGCCTTTGATCTTCTTTTGGTAACCCATTTGGTAGAGTGCAGAAAGGATGTCCGCCATACTAGGAGTGAAAACCTTGATTGAAGGATGAACTAGCAGGTTGATGGCAGTGAGGAACTTTTCTTTAGTCAGCATGACCAAAGAATCGTTTACCAAGTTCAGATGCACTTCTTGAGGATTTTTGAGGGATCGATACGCTGAGAAGGCACACTTGAAGAGAGTTGAGAGAGGAACCACATCTGTAAATGAATCGAAGGGACCAAACAGTGGGTGATTGGACAGAAACTTGATCATCAACTTGGTCAGAGCATTGTAGAAGGAATGCTCTTCGAACACAGCCCTAAAATTGCTTGAAGCAATCGTTGGCATTGGGTGTCTTGATGCAGAGTCTGAACCAGTAGGGTTTGCTGATCCAGATGCCTTGGAGTGTTTCTTAGAGATACCTGATTTCACCATTGTAGGAGTTGAAGAAGTTTTTGCAATAGAAAACATAGTGCAAGAAAAGATTCGAGGTTCAGAAAGAGTAAACTTTTCTTGGGGAAGAAGAAGGGGGTTTTATAATGGCTAATTTGGAGCGGGAAACGATTTTACCCTAAGTGAAATTAGGTAAAACGTTTGGGTGTTTTTCTTGGATTAGGAGAGATAATCTCAGCCACAGATTAAGAAAAAGGTTTAATCTATATTTTTGAGATTTACCAAAAAGGGTTAGCATTTAATGAAATGTCAAACTTCAACACCACGTCTGAAGAACGTGTGGTGAGGGTGGGATTAATCTGTTGTGTAAAGGGGAAGTTGTAACGAATTTGACGTTTTGGGGTAATAGGAACAGTTTTAAAGGATTTGATTTTGGGAAATCGATCTTTTTGTCATCATACCTAAAATAGGTCTGACACGAAGTTTACACAAAAGAATGGGACAGTTACACAAAGAATGTTTTTTCTAATGTTTTTCTCTATTTAAAGAAGGATCATTGAATAGCACACCATGATTAAAAAATGAAACAGTTTGTAAATCAATCATAGTGACTGCGGATTGAAACATCATTGCAGATGGATCATCTATCAACGGATGGATAATTGCGGTAGAAGAACTGAGGAGAACACTTGTACAAAGATTAGTAATAACAAAAAATAAGGACCATTGAAGGATAAGTATGATATATGGTTGCGGTATTCAGGGTATATCAAAACCATTTATCATAGATAACTCCAATTAGGACCGCAACAGAGACCAAGGATGGTCTACGGTACCTATCAATTCATAAAGAATTGTGGGCCTTGATTCATCATTCCTAACATTTGTAAGAAACTGTTGAGTTTTGTAGAGTCAAGTGCCTTTGAATACATCAGCAATCTCTTCATGAGTATGGACAAAAATTAGTTCAATGTTACCTTTCAGAATGTGGTCTTTGATGAAGTGATATTGTAGTTCAATATGCTTGGTCTTGGAGTGCTGAATTGGATTGTGAGAAATCGCTATAGCACTTTCAGAGTCACAATAGATTGGTATCTGCAGCATTCTGTATCTGTAATCCAATAGTTGTGTTTTCATCCATAAGACTTGTGAACAATAGCTGGCTGCGGCCACATATTCAGCTTCTGTAGTAGACAATGATACACAATTTTGTTTTCTTGATGACCAGCTGACGAGTCTTCCACCCAAAAATTGACATCCACCTGAGGTGCTTTTACGATCCAGTTTACATCCGGCATGATCCGCATCTATGAATGCTTGTAGGCTGAAGTCGTTTCCTGCGGGGTACCATAAGCCAAGAGTCTTGCTACCCTTTAAGTACCGTAGAATCTTCTTGGTTGCGGTCATGTGTGACATTTTCGGATCAGACTGGTACCTTGCGCATACACCTATTGCAAAGACGATATCTGGTCGACTTGCACTGAGGTACATCAATGAGACAATAATACCTCTATAAGTCTTGTGATCAACTGATTCGCCTTTGGGATCAGCAGATAACTTATATCCGAAGGCCATGGGGACCTTAGCCAAAGAACAATTGTCCATTGAATATTTCTTTAACAGTTCAGAGGTTTATTTCTCCTGATGAATGAATATCCCTTAAGGGACTTGTTTTACTTGAAGTCCTAGAAAGAAGTTAATCTCTCTATTCATGCTCATTTGGAACTTGTTGGTCATGAGCTTAGCGAATTCATTCACCATTTTTTACTCAGTTGAGCCGAAGATGATATCATCCACATATATTTGTACAAGCATAAGATGATCACCATTTGCTTTTCTAAATAAAGTGGGATCAATCACTCCTCTTTTGTATCCGGATGAGACAAGAAATTCAGAGAGAGTCTCATACCACGCTCTCGGGGCTTGTTTTAGACCGTAGACTGCTTTTTCAATCTTGTAGCAGTGGTATGGGAATTCAAGACTTTCAAATCCCGGAGGTTGCTAAAGATAAACCTCCTCTTTTAATTCACCGTTGAGAAAAGCACTTTTCACATCCATTTGATGAACCATGATGTTCTTGTGAGTTGCGTATGCTAAGAAGATCCGAATGGCTTCCATTCGTGCTACCGGAACATACGTTTCATCATAGTCAATGCCTTTAAGTTGACTATATCCCTTGGCAACTAGTCTTGCCTGGTTTCTGACGACCGCACCGGATTCATCCAGCTTATTCTTGTACACCCATCTAGTACCAACAATGGTGTCGCCTTGCGGCTTCGAAACGAGCTGCCATATTTTGTTTCTTTTGAATTCTTCTAGCTCTTCTTGCATTGCGGATATCCAAACTGGTTCTAATAATGCTTCTTTTATTGATTGGGGCTCGACTGAGGACAGAAACGCTGCGTAGTGACAATGATCGGATAAGTCCTTGGATGATCGAGTTTGGATTCATGTGAATGGGTTGCCGATGATTTGTCCTGGTGGATGGTCTTTCGTCCATATGTGTAGACAGGGTTGCAGATGATCAGCAGCTGCGGTGGAGGGAAAGTCTTCAATATCAGAAGACTCTGTGGTTGGAGACGGCAGTTCCCCCTGGACTTGAGAACATCCTGCTGAATTGTCTTGAACTGGGAAGGATGGATTAGGGTTTTCTTGGGCAGATGGTGAAGGTTCCCCCTGGAGTGCAGACGGGAGTTCCCCTTGAACATGCGACGGTTCCCCCTGGATTGCTGATGGGAGTGTAATAATCCTTAAATCTGTTCTTGTATCAATGTTCTCTATGTTTTCATCATCCGAATCCGAAGAAAAATTTGATGGTTGAAACTCTTTGCGGATTCGAGCTGCATCTTCTAGTAGTGGAACCTCGATGGTTGTTGGATGGTCCGGAGTTGAGTTTTCCCCCTCAACCGGCGAGGTGGAAGTATTTAGAGATACTTCATCGGACAGCGTAGGACCAGATACATCAGCAGGCTGCTGCTGAGCTTCCAGAGACACAAGAACTTTGGATAACTTGGTTGTATCTACCGGGTCGAAGAGATCGTCATAGTTTATTTCAGCTAGATTTAACGGACCCGAAGAGGCAGGAATATTACTTTCTAGAATTGTTGTGGTTTCGGTGGATGGAGCGGTGTTGCGGATGTGATAGTCATCGAATTTCAAATCGAAGCTTTCAGTTATCAGACTTGTTCATCTAATGAGAACTCGATAAGCAACGTTGTTAGTGGAGTAGCCAAGGAAGATGACTTCAACAGACTTTGGTGCAAATTTGTTAAGGTGGTCTTTGTTGTTGATTACGAAACATCTACACCCAAATATATGAAATAATCGGACATTTGGCTTGTAGTTGTTAAAGCCCTTATACGGTGTTTTGTTGAGACGTTTGCACACAATGCTTCGATTTTGTACAAAACAGGTTGTGGCCACTGCTTCGGCCCAGAAGTAGAGAGAAAAGTGAGCAAAGTTGAGCATAGATATGGCAGCTTCTACTAGAGTGTGGTTCCTTCACTCTACTACCCCATTTTGTTGCGGTGTTTAGGGAGCTGAGAAGTTGTGAGTAATGTCATTGGAAACCAAGAAATTGTTTAGAAGATGGTTAGTAAACTCAGTTCCATTATCACTGCGGATACGTCTAACTGGTAACTTGATCTGAAGTTCAATTTCCTTGATGAAGTTGATCAACACCTGCAGTGTTTCTGACTTGAGTCGAATAAAGAAGACCCATGCGAAACGTGTGAAGTCATCCACTATAACCAGTATGTATTTTTTTTATGAAGACTGGGTACGGTAGATGGACCGCAGAGATCAATGTTCAAGAGTTCCAATGGTTCATAAATTGAGGAGTCAATCACCATGGGGTGACTTGCCTTGAATTGTTTTCCACATTCACATGCAGGGCAGAGAGTATCATTACTGAACTTGAGGATTGAAATACCTCTTACTAGTTCGCCTGTGAACAAATTGTTGATGTATCTGAAGTTGAGGTAAGCTAGCTTGCAGTACCATAGCCAATTGACTTTGGATACTGCTTTGGATAGGAAGCATAACTGTGGTTTGTCTATGATCAAGGATACATCTAGAGGGTACATAGTACCTTCGGATCTCGACTTGATCAGACAAGTGCTCCTATCGCTTGTCATTACATAGCAAAATTGGTCATCAAATTCAACACGATGGCCTGCTTTACATAGTTGACCAACACTGATGAGATTGTGTTTAAGGCCTTCTACATAAGCAACATTTTGAATAGAGAAGTTTCCCGTAGTAAGAACACCATAACCTCGGATTATCCCATTCGCATTGTTCCCGAATGTGACATTTCCACTGTTGCAAATTAGCCTGAAATCTCGAAGGTATTCTAATCTTCCTGTCATGTGCAAGGAGCAGGCACTGTCAATTAACCATTCTTCTTCTTATTCCTCCTTGCACAAGGCCTAAGAATTACACGGTTAGTTTAGGCATCCAAACTAGTTTGGAGCCTGGGACAAAGGATGAGTTTCTGATTGATGCATGAATCGAGGTTGAAGGCACTGGTTTTGTATCAACTTTTAGTCCTAGTCCTAGGTGTTTGTGAGTTTTTGGAGTGTTGCGTTTTTTGAAAAGGTACGAGGTTTCTGAAAAGGATCAGATTTGACATGAGATAAACCTTTTTGACAACTACATTGACATTGACATGCTGAAAATTTGTCTTTTGTTTTGACACTTTGTTTGGTCAACGGTCGGAAGGATGAGGTAGGCTTGTGACTGGTCCGAGGTTGGTAAAATCTGACATTAGTGTTGTTGGAATTTGAAAAAGTTTGTTTCGAAAAAGATTTAGCACGTATCTACCTTGGACCTTTTTCTAGGATTTGGTAAAATGCCCTTCCACTTGTTGAAATTTTGATGTGATTTTAAAAGTGTTGGAATTGGTAAGATACCCTTCCATTTTGGATCATCTGAGGAATAGATTTGAAAACCATTACTTCGAAAAGACCATTCTTTCTTTTGGGTTGTGTCAGATGAGTTAGGAATGGATGTTGAAAACGTACATTCCTTTTTGCATGTTTTCTTGATGGGAGAGTTTTCTGAAAAATAGAGAGCAAAAACAAACTTTTCTAGACTCTTACATTTTGGTAATCTGATGTGTCTTTTATTTTTAGAAAAGGTTTTGTCGATTTGTGCCTTGGAATCGAAATTCCTCTTTGAAAGCCTTTTTTGCTAAGGTTTTTGGGGAACCGCAGTCATTAGTGTTCAACTGTGGTTTCCTCGAAACCTTTGTAGATTTTTGAAAACAAGGGCTTGACTCATCCGAACTTGAAGAGTCAGGGTTTTGAGAGCATTGACCAACTTCAAAGTTCTTTATGGGTAATTCATGGTGAATTAGCTGAAGAGTCATGGAGCTTTTTATTGTGGACTTTGGTAAGGATGATTTGACTACCGCAGAGTAAGTCTAAGTGTGACTTCAATGGGACTTTTGTTGGACTTTTGTGACTCATGACTACAATCAGAGACACTACGGTCTGAGAGCAGAGACGGAAAGTCATGTGAAACTTCGGGACTTTCTATGACAATTTCTTCATCAGCAACTGATGAGGCCTGAGAATTTGAATAGATTGTGCCACAGATAGGAGTTTGATCACATGTGTGACCCAAAACCTCAGGCACAATTTCCTCAATGACGCAGTTATTGCTTAGATTATGAAGTCTACCGAAGTGAGTTCTGATGTCTTCGGGAAAGGTCTTATTGTTGACTGGAAAATGAAATTCTCAGTCCGAAGGGACATACAGTCGATCTTTGTTAAACCGGGGTGAGGAATCCTTTGCGGTAGGATATCCATTGGACCAACCCCAATTGTATGTATTGTCCACAGTACCATTATTAAGCAAGTTTTCAATAGCTTCACTTTCATTGAACAATTTTTCTATTAATAGATTTAAACGTACAATCTCACTCTGAGCTAAATTTCTTTGGTTCAAAGCTATCTCTAGTTGTGTTTCACTCAACATTCTTGCATCTTTTTCTAACTCTAAATCATTTTCTAACATGGCCATTTTGAGTCTTTTGTTGTCCAGTCGTCCTCTCACATGAAACATCTCTTAGGACGTTATGTTCTTCTCATCTAAGGCTTTGTTGTAGTCTGTAAGGACGACATCACATGTGTCATTAAGATTGTCTTTAACAGTCATGCATGTTATAGTTTAGAGCTTGAATCATGAGTTTTACCTGTTCGATGATGCTTAGAGTTCCATCTTTTGCCATGTAGTAGTAGTTCTTTTCTAGCTTTGTAGACCTACCATCATCAGCAGTTGCTAGCATGCAGATTTTGCCTTTTCCTTTGATATTGTTGATGGTTTCTTCTTCATCTCCGGATGACCAAACTTGATGGTCTCTTTTGACATGGGCCACGTATGCCCTAGCCTTTTCCTTTTCCTCCAATTCTTGAGCCATTCTAAGATAGAATGCTCTGTCTTTCACCACATTTGCTTTGCAATCTTTTGCAAAATGATTCTCTTTGTTGCACTTATGACATATTACAACATCACTTTTGTCTTCTGAGCGAGTACCGGAGTTAGAGGTTTGAATGGACTACGGCGCCTCCTTTGATTGAGTATTTTGAGATTGCGGTGGTGGGTGAGAACTTTTGGGATAACGAGAGTGATTATTATGCGGGTTGAAATTACGGTTGAAAGGAGGTTTGTTGAATTGTTGATTTTTTTGAAAAGAAGAAGGTGGTAGCCGGCTGAACTGTTGACTAACAAGAGCAATAGCCTTCTGAAAATCTTCTTCATCATCATACTCTGAGTTGGCTTTGTACGACTGCGGTGTAATGTCATACGAGGGAGAGTAAGATTGATTATGTGGAGCTTGTGCTACAAGAGCAAGTGGTCCTCCGAAGTCAACACAGTCTTTAAGTACGGTAGATTCTTGTGCTTGTAGTTCCACGTAGAGCTTGTAGAGAGATAATGACCGAATCTTTCTATCCCCTTGAAGTATCATATTGGTAGTAGTCCAATGTATTCCCAAACCGTTGAGAAATTGAAGGTTTGTTTCATGGTTACTGCGGATGGTGTCAGCATTTGATAACTTAGTGACTATCAAATTGAACCTTTTAAAAGATTCTTCTAAACTTTCTCCAGCATGAGCTTTGAAGTTGTTGAATTCATTGAGTGCAGTTGTGAGCTTCTTATCTTGAGCTTGTTCTGAGCCTTCATACAAATTCTTGAGAACATCCCAGATCTCTTTTGCTGATTTACAGTTTATGATAATGTCGAAGTTGTCAGGAGCAACTCCACAAGAGATTTCATAAAAAGCAACATCATCATTTTCCATTTTATCGAGATCATCTTTGGTGGGACGGTTAATGACTGGTTGTCCTCCTCCTAGTCTGGCTATGGCTCCATCAGTTTGAACAGGTGTAAGAACGGGAACATGTGGTCCTTCTTCTACGGACCACCATACATCTCTACTAAGTCTCCTTAAGTACCTTTCCATTCTCTGAGACCAGTGATGGTATTCATCTGCCACCAATATTGGAGCTCAATTTGAACCACCAACACCGTTGGAAACATTCAGAGATAGTGCTTGTGCCATTTTTCCTTGTTTTTTTTAACAAATGAGCTTCAGTGGCATAGAAGGCCCTTTGAAAATCAGAGTTTTGTTTTTCAAAAAGCTACCACTATGGGTCTGATACCAATTGTTGAGAGAAAACTTGAGACACACTTGAAAAAACGTTAGAACAAGTATAGTTGCGGAATAGTTAATCTCAAAGGATCTAAAAGCTCAACAATAATAAGTTAACGACTTAGATAGTTAGAGAGTTAGTTGCGGAAATGTATGGAAATATAAATGACAGCAGGTAATATATCAAGTATACACATAAGTTGATTCATAACATGGAATGCATTCAGACCAAGTTAGTGAGTGAGATCAAGATTAGTGATAAAGTCACGAATGATTTGCTCCGAAGAGAAGTAATTATCAGTTATGTTCTAGAGAACTTGAGGAGTAAGAAGAAATATGAGATGCGTAATAGAGAGATGTAATTGATAGACTTGAAGATTGTTCAGATTCTTATTAACTGATAAAGAATGAGCTCTATATATAGAGACTCAAGAATTACATTGGATCATATCTCTAAGAGTAGCTATGCAAGGCATACTGGACAATAGAGAGTATCACAGAAAAGTAGATAAAGTTATACTAAGTAACGTAAGTAAGACTGCGGTTGGATAGATGACTTCGGATGAGACTATTGATGAGGGCTTGATTGTGGATCCTTGAGGGCTGCGGTAGACTAAGTTCAAGAGGGTCACTTCCATGATTCAACAAATTCTCCATGAGTTCATAAGCATCTTTGTATTTTGGTGGAGTATAACCCCAAATAGATGACGAAAGAAATGAGCTATTCAGAGAGATAGAATCTCTCTTTTCTCTCTTTTATTCTCTCTAAAACCGCCATTCTTTCCCTCTATGAATTAGCTCCAAAATTGTAACATCCCAAAATTACGGGCCAAAAATTTTATTTTTAAATAAGTTATTATAAAACCAATAGTATAAAAACATCCATAATAACATCCCATGTCAAAACTCAAGTGTCAATAATCAAAACGTGTTATCGTAAAACAATATCATAGTGTAATCCCAAAGATCTCATGTGCGGAAAACATAGTGGGATGTGTTGCGATCGTCGGCTCCTTTCCTTTGAAAATGAAATACCTGAAACCAAAACTGAAAACCGTAAGCACGAAGCTTAGTGAGTTCCCCAAATACCACATACCATACATATCGACATACTGCCTAGCATATCTGGGTGTTGGCCTACCCCTTCGGTCTCTTTCAACCGGATACTGTCTAGCATATAAGCACATAACTCACATATTGTCATACATAACCATGAGCCATACATATATCATAATCAGTAAAGATGCTATGTGCCAAACATAGTCTTGCCATTATGTCGCGGCCACCACGTGGTCTTTCTTGCCAAGCCAGGGGCCACCCCCTCGGTCTCACAGACAAGTGCCAAGAGCCACATCCTAGTCTTCCGTGCAAGCATCACAAAAACAACTAGCATACATACTACTCTATTTAGCCGATTAGCATACAGTGTGTCAAGAGCCACCTCCTAGTCTTTCATACATAATAGAATACAGTGTGTCAGGAGCCACCTCCTGGTCTTTCATACATAATGCCTTGGGCTAACCTCCGGGTCTTCCTACCATACATAATAACATAGAGTGTGCTAGGAGCAGCCTCCTGGTCTTTCATACATAATAGCATACAGTATGTCAGGAGCCACCTCTTGGTCTTTCATACATAATGCTTAGGGCTAACCCTCGGGTCTTCCTACTATACATAAACTAAATGGGCCAACATTCGTGTCTTAGACTCATACAAATAGTGAGGAGACTCACCTGAAGAAGCAAAACACATAATATACTACCGAAACGGCTGAGACGGATTCTCTGCACTCTGATCACCTACAATGATATTAATACTCCTTACTTAGTTCATACTTCAAATATTACTCATTAATATTTCATAATATATTTTTTATTTACTTTCATTATTATGTGGGGAAACGCTAACTCCTAGAGTCCTTCTCGTTAAAATACTATACTTAAAAGTCGTTAATATTTTAACCATATTATATTACAATCCTAGACCTAAGAAAATTCATACAGCATTCTTATTAAATTAATTACCTTGTAATTAATTTACCCAAACCATATTCATAATTATTTGCCATCTACTAGATTAGATAACGAAAATCCATTTTTGTTCTAATTACAAATAATAAGGCTTTACCTTATATTATATTTGTCTTGAAATTAAACCCAATGTAACTTACCCAAATAAACTAATAGAATCCATATGATATTAGCCCAAAATAAACTAATTGAACCCATATGATATAATGAATTAAAGCCCAATACCTTAAAAGATGCGGTGGATTAGGATTAGGTCACAGTACTCCATCCCTGCTAGAATTCGCTCGTCAATTGCGTCCTCAGAGGGTCGGTGCAATCAACCTCCGGCGACGCATCCCATTCTGCCGACATCGAACCCCAAGCTTCTAGCCAATGGCTCCCATGTCGGACCTAGCAATGCGCCACTAAACTCCTCCTACGCTCCAATGGAATTGAAGCAGGTTCCTTCATTGATGCTTGAAACTCAACTCATCCCCAACATCTCCCTTTCTTCCATTGACCGTGGTCATCCGCAAATCCCCATTCCCTCAGTCTGGAACGCTTCTTGGGTGTAGCCATGGAGATAGAGACAAAGCACAATTGAAAGGATGATTCGACGGGATCTAAACTCACTTGCACTTGAGATTAAGCTGTTGAAAGAAGAAAATGAGAGCCAATACTTTCAGTGCTCACAGGTGGCTCAAGAGAATATGCCACTGTGAGCCTGATGTCTTCGGCATCTCTGAAAATCGAGCTCACCTCACTCAAACACTCTTGATGTTCCTCCTTCCATCGATCGGTTCTCTGGTTTGGACGATGACAGGGGAATAACCTTTAAAGACTTCATAATTCTCTCCATTCTACTGCCGAAGGACCCCGTCTACACTCGTCGAAAGGGACCACGAACATCACCGGGGGCTCGAGAGACCACCGGAGCTCGTACACCCACACACGACAGCCCTCACTATGCTACATTTCTCTTTCTCTCACTAACTTTCGAAATTGCAGATTGAAGAGAAGGGCTCCAGACATATTGGAGAGTCACACTTGATTTAAATGGCCAGTGGAACGAGTAAAGGAATGGGACCAGATCCCTTCATTGGCATCGACAATTGCAGGACCACGATAGGGAAAGCGACAAGCTGCCATCGACGAATCATGAAGAGTGAAACATGGTGTTGAAGTTGATAGGTTTGGCCCCTAGGGCTCGTGAAGCTTAACAATTAAAACCCTAAGTCTGATTGTCTTAACAATTTGATTTCCGAAAATTACTGTTTGGCCCTTGAACTAACACATTCCAATAATTATTATTATTATTATTAACCTTCCCAATGATCTTAATCAATAGTTCACTTAAAACTCTCATTTAACTTGATCTAATTCGTCCACTTCACCCGTAAATGCGTTTTGTGTAATAACTCGACTATCTCACCCCATAGATTATCCTTGAATGAAATTATTATCCAGATTATTTTATAACCCTTAATTTGTATTAGCTAGCTAGAAACGGGGCGTTACAAAAACCCACAAAATTTCCAGCAAATATCCCTCATTTTACTCAAGAATGCTCATCATTTGAAGTTGATCTTCAAGGTAAAATCAATTTTCTTACATTTTGTTCACTTTTCTTTCAAAAATATCAAGTTTTCTTGCATTTTTCTTCTCCATCAACACTTTTCTTTCAGATTATTCACATGCATGTCGAATTTGATGATGGTAGTGGTAGGATTTCACCCAAAAACAACATGCATGTTGTTAGAAGGTGAAATCCAATGATCAAAACCTAAATCAAATCCATTAACTTGAGTTTTACAGGTTTTAAAGATCCAAAATGTCACACCCCAAAACCGGAACGGCGGAAACGTTCTGGGGTGGATGACGTCATGTCAAGTATCACAGCACATGCATTATAGTAATCAAAGTACAACAAAACATTGCATTAATAGTAATAGTTTTACATGGTTACATTAATACATCAAAGTAATACAAGTAATAGAATAAATACAGCGTGGTACTAAGCTATCTTCATCAACAGCTCCGGGGATGTATCTGTCTAATGCTAACCTGAGAGTACAAGTTATTTGAAAAGCGAGTATCGGCATTTTTACAAATGTTGGTGAGTTCATAAGCATTTAGTGACGTTTTCATTCAAACAACTTTAATAAAAGTAGTAGTTTAAGAGATTTCAGTGTATTAGAGTCCTTTCCAGAAAATCCTATATTTTCTTTAATCAAAGCAGCCTTCTACCAGGACTGGTCAGTGTTATGTGGTAAAAAGTGGTTTTCCCTTAATTGCTATCATTATCAAAATACTGAATTTGATTATTAAAGAAAGCAAGAGACAACAGGGAAATAACATATGCCTCAGCAGTGAGGACTGCTGACTAAGGCAAAGGAATCATAGACTCCAGGAGAGTATCGAACGAACGACACGCCTGGTTCAGTCTAACAAATAGAGACACAGACCCCAGGGGGTACCAAATGAAAGGTACAGCTGGTAAGGTCCAAAACAGTGAATACAGACCACAGACAATATCAAATGAAAGATATGTCTAGCAAGGTCTAAAACAGTGAATACAGTGAATACTATGAATACAGTGGATACAGACCCCAGACAGCATCAAATGAGAGATACGTCTTGTAAGGTCAAACCAGAGGAGACAGACCCCAGACAGTATCAAATGAAAGATACGTCTTGTAAGGTCAAAACAGTGTGACTCTGAAAATGAATTACTAGCATACAGTGTAAATTGTTGGCGAAATACCGTTACCTTAAAGCCAATGAATTATAAGGTAACCCGGGATACTCGTAACCATACTGACTAGAGTACTAGACGCCCTACAAGCGTCTAAAATGTGACATTTGTCACCCGTTGGCTTGGTAGGCCGGGACTGTAGCTAGCAGTCTGGATGCGGGGTTGTCAATCCCGTATAGATCTATACACACAATGTCCGCTCTCCCTATAGGAGACTCTGGTTACCAACTAGACGACGGAGAAGGCCGTGTCCTGAAGATGCATCCCAAATAGTGGGTAGAGACTTCCAACTAGTGGGTAGTGTGTAAGTGCTGAACTAGAGGTAGAGACTTCCCAATAGTGGGTTTCTAATGTAAGTGTAACTAGAGGTAGAGACTCTTAACTGAACTGACTAGAGAATTTCTATATGTCCATACTCATATACATAATATATAACTAATAAATCAAACGACCTTCGGACGGCCATCCGATCCCACCAGACCACATCTCAACGAAGAAAAGGAAATAGGGCGGACGAGCCTTCCTAAGTCTTTCAATCATTACTTATATGTATCTATATAAGCACAGGCATACATCTAATTGCGACTGAGTGTGTATCAAGTAGAAGTGATTCTTGTGAAGTAGGAGTGTCTAATAAGTGAAGTAGGAGCGGTCGCAAGTGAAGTAGGAGTGTCGAACAAGTAAAGTAGAAGCGGTCGCAAGTGAAGTATGAGTGTCGAACAAGTATAAGCGTATCACTAAGTAGAGACGACAATAAGTGAAGTAAGAGCGTCTATCGGTATAAGCGACTACAAGTATAAGTGAAAGCGTTACTACGTAGGAGTGTAAAATAAGTATAAGCGAAGCAACAGTATCTAATAAGTAAAAGTATACGTCGTGAAAGAGAAACTTTGATGAAAAACCTTTATATTCGGAGAAAATCACCATTTGTATCCTTTTGTAAAAACATGTTTGAAAACCTTTGGAAATCTTTCATAAATCAGTTCAGAATGAATTTAGGTAAAACAGTATAAGTAAGAGTCTTGAAACAATGAAAACCTTTTAGAAAACCATTATAGTGTCCTACTCGGTAAAACAGTGTACAGTGGTAAAATCTTGTGCATGCGGGTTATCAATCACATGTGATTGATATGATAACTGGCATGTTTAACTTATATTCCCCCCCCCCCTATAAAACATGTAAAAACATATAAAAGGTTCATTCAGGGGTATGAACTCACCCGGTGTAAGTAGGTCCGACGAAGGTGCCGTTTGGGCGTTCGGTGTCATGCAAGGACTTGAAAACACACAATGACCTATTTAACATATGATATCATATGTTCACATACAATTAGTATATTTAATACTAATTAAACAAATATGCGCGCTCACAGGAGCGGAAAACACTTTGGTTAAGTGTTTGGGTGTCCCGGGTAGCGTTTAAGGGTGTGTATGACTAAGGAATGGAGTTTACTCTCCAAGATTAAGCCCTTAATATGATGCTTATGGCCCAGGGACTACTCACCATGAGTTTACGGCCGTAAACTCATGGTGATGGGTTCTAGGGTGTTTTAAAGCTTCTACTTGCTCATGGAATTATTCTAAGTACTTTTCCAAAAAGGCATGAGTGAGTTTAAGGCTTCTAAGGGCTTCATTAGGGAGTTTACGGCCTAGGGACACTCCTAAGGGAGTTTACGGCCGTAAACTCTCATTCTTTGAGTTTTGTGAAGTTTGAAGCCCCTAATACCTTCCTAGCATTTTATAGAATTAGTCCAAGGCCATTTAGGGGGCAAAAATCACATTTTTGGCTTGGTTTGGGGAGTTTATGGCCTTGACACAAGTCTGGGCCATAAACTCCTTTTGTCCCTCCATTTTAATGTGTTTAAATGGTTAAAACCCGAAATGATAAGCCCCTAATTTATGTATGAAGTCCTAGGGTGGTTTGGGAGTGTTTTTGGGGCTTTATGACATGTTTAAGAGGTGTTTACGGCCTTGGCATATGCCTGGGCCGTAAACTCTCTTTTACTCCCTAAAATCATGTGATTTAATGTTTAAACACTCCTAGGCAAAACCCTTAATTTATTTCTAAGCCTTTAGGGATATTTTGGGGTCATTTTGGGGTCATTTTGGCCTCATTTTAGGTGTTTACGGCCTAAGGAGGAGCTTAGGCCGTAAACTCCTTTTCAACAGCTTCTAGGTTTGATTTCTAAGCTATAAACATGAATCAATATGTTTAGAATAGGCTAGGGTAAGCGGACTTACAATTTGGAAGCGTTTGGTTGCGGATTCGGGGCGAAAACGAGTCTAGAGAGAGTATAGAGAGAGAGGGTGGAAAAGCTCCAAATGGAGTTTACTCCCCTTTATATATGGCTGGGAGTTGGAGCTCAGTGGAATTCTACCCAATACTGCCGTTAAACGGGGCTTTTGGTCGCACCCGATTTAGTGGTCGTAACAATAAAACTTAACATTTTCCAAATAAAAGGAAATGGGTGTTATGTGTTTTTATTTCATTTCATCACGACTTAAAGGCATATTAATGTAAACCAATGGAATGTTTATTAAATTGACGCCCTCTAATTAACGGAACTTTTATACAGTGGAATATTCTGTTAACGGTAACAGGGAAATGTAACGGGACAACTTGGGTTGTCACATCATCCCCCCGTTAAAGGGAATTTCGTCCCAAAATTCAGGTCTAGGCAAGGAAGTAGGTATGAATGGCCAAGTAGAAGTAAGCGAGTACTTCCTATACGGTTTGTCTTCGCGTTCCCAAGTGATCTCTGGTCTGTGTTTGTCATTCCGACAGACCTTCACATACGGGATTCGGATTTCGTCTAGTGTAGCTAGTGGGTTCCGACTGGTGTATCTATGAAGTCAAGGTTCTCAATGGTTCCTCTCAAGATGAGTGAGGTACGAAGAGTGATGTTGGGAGATCACATATAAAGTCTAAGAAGTGGATTGATCGAGTGTGAGTCTTGCGGGGTATCCGAAGGTAGTAGCGGCCTGAAAAGGATTGGACCAAGTCTCCATGGGGACTCTCACATGGTCCTAAGCTCTCAGAATGGTAGAGCTTTTCAGTACTCGGAACATAGTGTACTTCTATGGCAAGATCATCACTGGCGTGATCGCCATTCCGAAGTTCCTAACGTTCTCACTCGCACTGTGTGTGTAGTCCTTCAGGTTGGTTCTTAGGAATCTCGAGTGGTATTTAGTTTCGTGTTTTCTGTCAACTGGCTGATAGAGACTTTCTAAATCGTCGAGTGGGTTGCGTGACTATGGTTATCGGTTTGCTGTAGAGTGTCTATCTCAAGCTTGTGCAAACTGGACCTGCACTAACGAATCTTGAGATGCGGAAACCCTGGAGGTCGGGAATATAAGGTTTCACCAGACGAGTGTTGGACTATCTCGGGAGGTGGTTCTACTATCTCTGCGTGAGACAGTATTCGTCGAACACCTAATAGTCCAATGAATCTCTAAGACTGTGGTTTATTCTAGCGTGGAAAGTGTATGCTCCTGCATAACCCTTCGACTAACACCAGGACTGGTGTCAAGTCTATGACCTCTTCGGGGTCAGGGTCATGAGGCTTAACGCAACTACTTTCGCTCTTTGATCAAGTATTCTTGGCTGCGAAGGTTATCCTGTGGTTCTCGGTATTCTAGTGTTTACTTCGGAAAGTGTGATTCTTCGTCTACCGGGCGACGATGATTTCCTCCTTGCGAGAGGGTGGAGGATGATAAGCACCACTTGTCTATAACTGGGTGGAAGAGGTGCCTGAGTAGTGCGAACATCTACTGCAACTACTCTTCCGAAGGTTCTGAATTTCCTCGGTCTAGGTCAATTCTAGTGAGTATAGGGTCTCATCACTCGGAACTTTACTAGTTTAACCCGCAGTGATTCTCTTGACTCCGACTCCTATGTTATGGAATAGGGCGAAAGTGTTTTGCGAAGAGGTTCGTGGTAGAGCTCATGCTTGGCTTAATCACCAGTACTTGGTGTATGCAAGCAGTATATAATTGAGGTCGGCAGGATGTTCAGCTGTGCGACTCCACCCCAAACCCACAACCCAACGAGGAACAGGGAATAGGGAGGAAACACACACCTTAAATCTTTTTGATCTCAATTATATGCCACCTTTATGCATATACCTGGTTATAGTGGTCAGTCTCATGAGTTCTGTTCTCTGGGTTCACGAACCTGATGTGCGAGGTGCGAAGGGTCTTTCTAGGGATTCTTCTGAGTATGCTCCAAATGGTTGTCGTCTTTTGGAGTATCTGCAGTGTCGTTCACTTCGGTGTTCATCTGAATACGAGGGGTCGGTCAACGGCGCACTGTACCCTCTCTTGGGTACTTCGGAAGGTTTGAGATAAGAGGGACGATTGACGGATCGCATTAGGTTAGATTATTTGTGTTAGGTTTTAGGTTCGGGAGAACCTTTATTTGCCGACATGGCTATGGAGAAAGTTCTTTTTACACAGCACTAAGGATAAACACATGGTTGCACGAAGTCAAACCATGATCAATAGAGTCATCGAAGTTGGCACACTCCGACATGATATAAAGTGAAGATCGATAGAGTCATGTGCCGAATAGGCACACAAGTTCTAGGCGTCTCGGGTTTCGTCCTATGTATCACTACCGCGGATACCTGGACTGATAGAGTCGACGCGGAACTATAGAGAGTTCTAAGTGTTTCCGAATAGAGTACCTTTTCAGGAATGGATTCTCACGAGGCATTTCTATAATCGCCTCACATATACTAGTCATGTATATTTAAGGTGGGGAGGACTGTTGACTGAGCGACCCCGCCCTAAATTCACAACCAAACGCGGAACATGAAATGAGGTGGCATTCGCTCACTCTAGGTCTGTCCATCTTAAATATACATGGTTGTAACGTATATGTTTAGCCATTATAGTTTTACCTAATGAATTTAAATTTTATAACAGTGCTGCGACTTTTGCCTTACTGGGAAGAATTTACATTTGAATTAGTCTTTTATTGTTCTCAGTTTAGTTATCCGAGGTCGAGAGACGTACCAAAATCTAACTAGTTCCTTGCCGCTTCTCCCTAAGCAGTAGTGTCAGGTTCCTTCTGTGTCTTTGTCTTTCCCTTCGGTTGGGCAGTCCTTCTTGAAGTGTCCCATTTTACCACATAGGTGGCAAACTGTACGGGTCGCCACATTGGTGGTTGATGTAAAGAACTCAACCGGGGTTCTGCAGACGCGAGCAGTATGCCCCAACATATTGCACCTAGCACATAAGAGTTCCCGGCAGGCACCATGATGATGGTAGCTACACTTGCTGCAGTGGGGAAGGTCTCCTAGGTATGGTCTTCTTGAGGTCGGGAGGGAAGGATTGACAGGGGTATAGACTGCCTCAGCTCGTTGCCCTTCGGAAGGTCCTTGAGCTGAGGTACTTCCCTCCTCTATCTTGAGTTTTCTCTTTAGTGGGTTCAGTGGAGGTTCTTGGGTGGCTGAGTATGGAAGTGTTGGTTGCTGTTGTCCATTGCCAGGATTGGAAATCCCGACAGGGCCATTGCTAACATTGGCGGTGTTAGCATTCAGGTGAGCCATGACAGCTGCTACGGCTGCTGAGACTGCAGCTTGGAACGTAGCTTCATCGAATAAGAGAGTAGGTTTCTTGCTTGTGGATTGGTTACGCTTCTTCGGTGGCATGATTTTCCTACACGGAAAGGAATACAAGGTAATGAGAGACGATGGTTAACCCTGGACATTTCTGTCCTGAACGTATTAGGCATAAATTTTTCTCGTGCCTTGGGTACTGGTCGTCTGAGTGTCGACCTACATCCCTATGATGTAGTCCTGGCAATCGTAGTGGGTACATGAGTATCAGAAAAAGGTCATAAGATGCGAGTCGTTCCTACTAAGTTACCTTTATACTGGGAAAGGTTTCACTCTCCGGCTTGGAGAGATTTGAGAACGGTTCGGAACGAAACTGCGGAAAGAGAGGCTCACAAGGGCAAATGGCTAAAATTCTCTCAAATAGAGATGTGGGGATCTGCCCTAATCGTGTATCTGGAAACGGGAAACGACGATTTACCTAACACATAGCGTGAGTAGTGTAACCACTAACTCACTAAATTGTATTATTTTATGGGTGTATTAGCGTGAACAATCACGAGGGGAAGACAATTCCCGGGTTCCATGTACTGGCTCCCTCGGTCTGCCTCGTATCTTTGACTGGAATCGGCGTTGGTTTCCTTCGGGTAGTTACCTAGGGTTCTTTCCTGGTGAAGACATATTGAATTTCTACTCCGCCTTCCTTCTGATTCCAACTCTGAGTGTCACCACTTCATGATGGATGACTGGGAATCTCCGAAGTTTAGGCGAATCTCTCACCGATGTTCCTAAAAGAATATAGGCACCTGGTGAATTCAATAGTCTCGACCCAGTTCATTTATTTCCGAACAGGAAATCTTCTCGATGACCTTCTCTGGGTCTGTATCAACTCATCTGTCGAGCACTGAAGTGGATAGGGTTGTCTACAGGGTTCGTGCGAGAATGGAAATGTCTAAAGAATCCTAAGAGATTATTAACATTTCACTGTATGATCCATATCGAGTCCTGCTACGATTACACAGGGTATACAAATCATATATAACTTAGATCCGATAGGCCTTCGAATATGTGATACTACTCGGGATCCACATCCAAACAAGGAAAAGGAAGTAGAGCGAAACCACAAATTCTTAGCCTATGGGATCCTTATTATATATAACCTTGGGAGTACACCCTCTGTAGTTGTAGGTATATCAATAAGGATCTTTTTAGTTATTCACACAAGGTTGTTAATGGATTCTAAAATACCCCTATGGTATTTTAATTCTTGTTTGATTCTTTTCTTCTGAGTTTCATTCTGGGATTAGTGTAGGTCTTTTAGTGTTCTAAAATACTCCTATAGTATTTTAACTTTATGTTTGGCTCTAGCATTCCTAGTTGGTAAGTTTTAGACCTGCTGCACACCACTATCACTCCCGAGCACACGTTCATCGCATCTCGGATAAATGTAGTTGATCAGGTTACATTTATCCCAGCTTACGATTACATAACTGTGACATCCCCAAAATCACGGCCAGAAAAGACCGGTTTGTTTATGCTTTGTTTAAAAATCAGAGTTACATTTTAAATGAAAGTGTTGCGGAATTTGTCCCAAAACAAGATATGATAAAGATTTATCAAAAGCATTTCCATAGAAATGTATTTCATTAAAAGACTTGGGATGTCATGTTCGTACAGATCAAAAGCATAAACAGTACAATATAAGCCTTACTACATTATTTCATATCTACAGGCCTATATCCGTAATCCCTCGTCCAAAACATCACATCTATGCTCATGCGCCACTACCTGTAATACATAAAACTGAGTGGGTCAGGCTTGGGAGCCTGGTGAGCACATAGGGTTTTCAACCCACAATAAATAAGTTTATTAATTTCATCAATCAACAATAACCCGATTACCCGTTCCCGTTATCCTCACTTTACGTCCCTAAACACCTATCATAAGGGACCTAGCCTAAGGATCATCATCGGGACGGACACTACTACTAAGGGGATTCCTCAGCAATAAATGTCCTAAAGGCAACCATGTGGGGGATGGAGTACACCGGTGAACACATCGTTCACAAACACCTACAGGTTGCGAGCCTGCTAGTGTTCCACTGGACTGTCTAGAAGAGTCCGTGGTCGTCATCCATACTCCGCTAGATGACAGAAACAACAACATCAACATCGAGGCCTCTCATCATTTTATCACACATCACCTATTACATCTACCCATGTTTTACCCCAACATTTTCGTAGATATAAAATACATATACAGTTTAAATCATTGAAAACATGTATAACAACGTTCTTCCAGCATAGATAGCAAGTAATCAGATAATATACACACATAGCATGTAATTTATAAAATACTTCATATCTATGTGTAAGCTGAAAGTAACTATGCACTCACCTGAAAGGTGGTGACTCAGCACTCGGACAACGCTTCGATACTCTCAAAACGATATTCCTTCGGTAAAACCTAGTACCAACACCACTAGGGTTTAGTCTAACGATAACCGCGATTAATTAATAGTCTAGCTATTATTATTATTATATAAGCGTTAAACGATACTTATGTAACCCATAATAATAGCCCAAGTACTTATTATAAGGTCCTAATAACATTACTATATTAAAACGTAAGCTAAACTAAAGATAGGTTAGGCGTAGCTCACTTACAGCGAGTTTTCTCGAAAACCGGGCTTCGCTGGAGCAGCGTTCCCGAGCCGAAAGGCTCTTTTCTCGGGACTCCGGGAGCCTCGGGGCTTCCTTCGGGTGCTAGGGGGTTTACCTAGGCTTTAGGGGGCTTAAGGAGGCTTAGAGAGAGTGTAGAGAGAGAAAGAAGTGGGGAAAGGTGTGAGAAATGAGAGAACCCGGCACTTCTATTTATAGGGTGAAATCCTGACGGACTCGCCGAGTCGGTTCACTGACTCGCCGAGTCAGTGCCACGTGTCATCATCTGATGGCTTTCCTTGGGGAGAAAGCCTTGGCCCATATTCAACCACGTCACCCCTTTTGCAGCAGCACTCTGCCAACTTCTAAACCCCGTAACTTTCGCATACGAGCTCCGTTTTCGACGTTCTTTTTTTCCACGCGTAGGTAAAAACAAGATCTACAACTTTCATTTAGACTCCGTCGGCTAATTCTCGACCGATCTCAAATTTAACAGTAAGAGGCGTTTAGACTGTTAAATGACCGCGAAGAATTCATAACTCCTTCATACGAACTCCGTTTTCGTCCATCTTTTTACCGTTGAGTTCCTATTAATGAGATCTTCAACTCTCATTTAGGTCGCGTAAGCCAAAAACCGCTCGAACAAAAATTCGAGTTTCGGGCCGTGCACTGCTAAGCCGAATCTTAGAAAAATCATAACTTCCTCATACAAAGTCAGATTTGGGCGTTCTTTTTATCGACGTTCTTAGTTTAAGATATTCTACAACTTTCGTTTAGATTGATAAGGCTAAATCTCACTCTATCGTAAATTCACTATTTACGCTTCCCGGTGCCGTGCCGATTTTACCGAAAAACTTCGACGGGTCATAACTTCTTCGTTATAACTCGGATTTCGGCATTCTTTATATGTACGGAAACCTTGAGACATATTCTACAACTTTATGTAGAGATATCGGGATTATCTTATACTTTAATTTTGACGCTTATTTTTATTCTTTATTAATTATACACTTATAATTAAATAATAAACACATAAACACACATAATTCACATAATACTCAAATATTTCATCTTTATTTATTCAAAAAGAGTTACAAGAGTTGAACTAGACTATTACATTGACAAAAATGCTTAGCCCTGAAACCCGGGCGTTACAATTCTCTCCCCTTAGGATGATTCCGTCCCGGAATCATGCATCAGCAAACAGATGTGGATAGCGACTCATCATGTCATCCTCTGTTTCCCAAGTGAGATTCGGCCCATTCGAATGTTTCCATTGGACTAGCACCAAGTCGACCATCTTGCGTCGTAACTTCTTAGTCTTACGGTCAACAATTGCCTCAGGCTCTTCGATCAGCCTTTTATTCTCATCCATCCTTAACTCTGAGATTGGAATTATGTCGGGAACATCTCCCGTGAATTTCCTCAAATAACACACATGGAAAGTGTTATGAATACCATTGAGTTCTTCGGGCAATTCCAGCTTGTAAGCTTGGTTCCCAATCTTCTGAAGAACTTTGAACGGTCCAATAAACCTTGGACTCAACTTTCCTCGTTTCCCAAATCGTATAAGTCCCTTCCATGGTGAGACTTTAAGCAGAACGGAATCCCCAACCTCGAAGGTTATCGGTCGTCTTTTCTTGTCAGCATAGCTCTTCTGACGATCTTGAGCTGCTAACATTCTTTCCCTAATCACCTTCAACTTCTCGGCAGTCTCATGGACTATCTCGGGGCCCATAAACTGCTTCTCTCCGGCTTCAAACCAACAAGACGGCGTACGACACTTCTGTCCATATAAGGCTTGGTAAGGTGCCATCTTGATGCTCGAGTGAAAACTATTGTTGTAGGAGAATTTTACCAAAGATAAGTGCTCGTCCCAATTCCCTTGGAATTTGAGGGTACATGCTCTCAGCATATCTTCCAACGTCTGAATCGTTCTTTCGCTCTGACCATCAGTTTGCGGATGGTAAGCAGTACTCAAACATAACTTTGTACCCAACTCCTCTTGTAGACTCCTCCAAAACCTTGACGTGAAACGACTATCACGATCTGATACAATCGTAAGAGGAACACCGTGAAGTCTTACAATTTCCTTCACGTAAGCATTTGCGAGCTTATCCATAGACCACTTCTCGTTGGCTGCTATGAAGTGTGCGCTCTTGGTGAAACGATCCACGACTACCCAAATCATGTCGTGACCGTTCTTCGTCCTGGGCAGTTTAGTCACAAAATCCATGGTGATGTCTTCCCATTTACCCATGGGTACAGGTAAAGGTTCTAAACTCCCATACGGTTTCTGATGTTGTGCCTTAACCCTCGCACATGTTACGCACTCGGCCACATACTTCGCAACATCGAGCTTCATCGTCGGCCACCAGTAGTAGGGTTTTAGGTCCCTATACATTTTAGTGCTACCGGGATGAATCGAGTACATGGTCTTGTGTGCTTCTTCCATCAGAAGATCTCTTATTCCTCCCGTCTTAGGTACCCAAATTCGATCTTGGAATACCTTCAGTCCTCGACTGTTTGTACCGAACACTAACGTTCTTCCCAAACGTTCTTCCTTTCGGTCATTTTTCTCTAAAGCTTCTTCTTGAGCTTTCCTGATACTTTCGACAATCGTCGAAACGACTTCAATTCTTAACGCTCTTGGCCTTTTCCTTTCCAGATTGACTTTCCGACTGAGAGCATCAGCAACAATATTTGCTTTACCTGGGTGGTAAAGTATCTCACAGTCGTAGTCCTTGAGAAGTTCTAGCCAGCGTCGTTGCCTCATGTTCAACTCCTTCTGATTAAAGAGATACTGGAGACTCTTATGATCAGTGAAGAGCTTGCACTTCGTGTCGTAGAGGTAATGCCTCCATATCTTTAAGGCAAAAACTACCGCTGCCAACTCCAGATCATGAGTGGGGTAGTTCTTTTCGTGCTCTTTCAATTGTCGAGATGCGTATGCTATCACCTTTTCTCTTTGGGTCAGAACACAACCCAACCCGACTCCAGATGCGTCACTGTAAACCGCGAAATCTTCGACTCCATCGGGTAGAGAAAGTATCGGTGCTTCACATAACTTCTTCTTTAGCTTCTCGAATGCCTCATCGTGTTTCTCACTCCATGTATACGTAGCTCCTTTATGAGTCAAAGCTGTTAATGGAGCAGCTATCGAAGAAAAGCCTTGGATAAATCGTCGATAATATCCGGCTAATCCTAGAAAGCTTCGAATCTCCGTGGGACTCTTGGGACGTTCCCACTTTATTACAGCCTCGATCTTTGCGGGGTCAACCATTACTCCCTCCTGGTTAACAACATGACCCAAGAATTGGACTTCCCGTATCCAAAAGTCGCATTTGGAGAACTTTGCAAAAAGCTTCTCCTTCTTCAACACTTCTAATACTTCCCGTAGATGCTTGCCATGCTCCTCTTGGCTTTTCGAGTAGATGAGAATGTCGTCGATGAACACTATCACAAATTTATCGAGGAATGGTTTACAAACCCTATTCATCAAATCCATGAATGCTGCGGGAGCATTGGTTAGTCCGAATGACATAACCAAGAACTCGTAGTGTCCATATCTTGTTCTGAATGCAGTCTTTTCAATATCCTGCTCCCTCACCTTCAGCTGATGATATCCTGACCTAAGATCGATCTTTGAGAAGTAGCTCGAACCTTGCAGCTGATCGAATAGGTCATCAATCCTCGGCAATGGATACTTGTTCTTCACCGTTGCCTTATTCAGCTCTCGGTAGTCTATGCACATCCTCATGCTTCCGTCCTTCTTTTTTACGAATAACACCGGAGCTCCCCAGGGTGATGAACTAGGTCGAATAAAACCGTTGTCCAACAGCTCCTGAAGTTGCGTCATGAGCTCCTTCATCTCCGTCGGTGCTAATCGGTAAGGTGCCTTTGCTATTGGTATTGTTCCTGGTAACAAGTCTATACGAAACTCCACTTGTCTATCAGGTGGTAATCCGGGAAGATCTTCGGGAAAGACTTCCGGATAATCACACACAACCGGTATATTCTGCACCTCTTTCTTCTCCTTCTTGGCATCGATTACGAATGCCAAGTATGATGCACATCCCTTTGACAAACATTTCCTGGCTTTCATCAGGGAGATGATTCCAGAATTCACTCTGCATTTGTCCCCGTACACCATAAATGATTCTTTTCCGGGTGGGTTTACCTTTACTATCTTCTTTCGGCATTGAATCTCAGCATCGTTAGCGCTAAGCCAATCCATACCCAAAACGATGTCGAAACCGTTTAACTCTATGGGTAATAGCTCTTCGTGGAATTCGTTTCCGTTTAGGTCAATGACGATGTTCCTAATATGATTACTAACAGGTACGAATTTGCCACCGGCAACTTCTACAATCAGGGTATTATCTAGTTTTTCTACAGGCAATGCTAATTTCCCACCAAATTTATGCGACACAAAGGAGTAGTTGGCTCCGGAATCAAATAGTATATTTGCAGGCAAACCATTTACAAGAAAGGTACCTGAAGCGACGTCCGCTGCCTCCTTTGCAGCCTCGAGCGTCATCTGGAAGGCTCTTGCCTTCGGCTTCGGTGGTATGTTGGGTCTTCCCGTCTCCTTCTTCTTCGGGCAATCCCTTGAAATGTGCCCCTCCTCGTTGCACTCATAACAGACCTTCTTAGTGAACGTGCATTCATTGGCATAGTGCCCAGGCTTTCCGCATTTGTAACAAGTGACCCCTCCGTCACACTTCCCAGAGTGCTTTTTCTTGCACTTGTCACACCACTTCGCTTCTGATCCTCCTCCTCTCGAACCAAGCTTCGAGAATCTACCCTTCTTACCGGACCTTGAGGATCCGTCAAATTTCCTTTTCTCTCCCACTTCCGCTCTCTCCAGACCCTTCTCTCGTATCTAGGTCTCCACATTCTTAGCAGCCCAGATGGCGGCTTTCAGAGTGGTAGATTGTTTGACCATTGGACCGAAGTCCGCTGGTAATCCGAGGGCAAATTTGTTAACCTTGGAGAGTTCAGTTGGGACGAGGTGAGGAACAAGCTTCATTTTCTCAGTAAAGCTTGCAGCGTATTCCGTAACGCTCATTCTTCCCTTCTTCAGATTTTGGAATTCGTTGTTGATTTCCAGAAGATCCTGCTCAGAGCAGTATTGCATCTTCAAATGTACCAGAAAATCCTCCCACGACATCTTGCTTGCTTCCCCTTTGGGCATTGAGTCAACTAGTAGCTTCCACCAGCTTAGTACTCCAGATTTCAACAAAGGAACCGCAAGAGCGGTCTTCTGCCTATTGCTACACTCGCAACTCTCAAACATTGTCTCCATCTCAGAGATCCAATTCATGACTTCCACCGGCGTCGGGCTTCCAGATAGACTCGGTGGCTTGGATGCCATGAAATCCTTGTATTTGCATCCACGTCCGTCAATTCCTCCCTCCTGGTGGTTTTGCCTAACTATCGGTGGGTTGGCTTGACCAACAGTCCCACTATAGTTTCCCTCCTCGGTCTGCCCTTCGTTCCACTCGGGCTGTTCGATCTGAATAGTCTCTTCCTCTCGATTTTGCTGGAGCAAACGTCTGGTTTCCTCCATTTGACGATCCAACATAGCCTGGATCATCGTTTGCACTCCGGCCATCGTGACTGGCTCAGGTGCAACTTCTTCTACAACAGGTATTTGTTGAACCACTGGGGGTTGGTTCCTATCTCCATTCGCGTTTACGTTTCCGCTACGAGTCCTTGCCATCTTGATCTATACACCGAATAAGGTGAATTTAGATCTTTATTTAGGATAGACGTTTAAATCGTCCTTATCACTCCGAAACGTTTACATGCTAGTTCTAATATCGTAGTCGTACGTTTAGAATCCTAAACACATAAGGTTTCCAGATCCGGTCGGCAACAGACCATAGATCCGAACAAATAACAGCATATCATGCACAAAGCATTTAGCACATAAAAGCATTTTAGGCACAATTCCTAAAATAAGCTAGTGCTCACACCTCGCAATCATCGCTTAGCATTCTAAGTTTAAGTCTAGAAATCCTACAAATTCCTAGTTCGCTTAAACTAATGCTCTGATACCAACTGTGACATCCCCAAAATCACGGCCAGAAAAGACCGGTTTGTTTATGCTTTGTTTAAAAATCAGAGTTACATTTTAAATGAAAGTGTTGCGGAATTTGTCCCAAAACAAGATATGATAAAGATTTATCAAAAGCATTTCCATAGAAATGTATTTCATTAAAAGAATTGGGATGTCATGTTCGTACAGATCAAAAGAATAAACTGTACAATATAAGCCTTACTACATTATTTCATATCTACAGGCCTATATCCGTAATCCCTCGTCCAAAACATCACATCTATGCTCATGCGCCACTACCTGTAATACATAAAACTGAGTGGGTCAGGCTTGGGAGCCTGGTGAGCACATAGGGTTTTCAACCCACAATAAATAAGTTTATTAATTTCATCAATCAACAATAACCCGATTACCCGTTCCCGTTATCCTCACTTTACGTCCCTAAACACCTATCATAAGGGACCTAGCCTAAGGATCATCATCGGGACGGACACTACTACTAAGGGGATTCCTCAGCAATAAATGTCCTAAATGCAACCATGTGGGGGATGGAGTACACCGGTGAACACATCGTTCACAAACACCTACAGGTTGCGAGCCTGCTAGTGTTCCACTGGACTGTCTAGAAGAGTCCGTGGTCGTCATCCATACTCCGCTAGATGACAGAAACAACAACATCAACATCGAGGCCTCTCATCATTTTATCACACATCACCTATTACATCTACCCATGTTTTACCCCAACATTTTCGTAGATATAAAATACATATACAGTTTAAATCATTGAAAACATGTATAACAACGTTCTTCCAGCATAGATAGAAAGTAATCAGATAATATGCACACATAGCACGTAATTTATAAAATACTTCATATCTATGTGTAAGCTGAAAGTAACTATGCACTCACCTGAAAGGTGGTGACTCAGCACTCGGACAACGCTTCGATACTCTCAAAACGATATTCCTTCGATAAAACCTAGTACCAACACCACTAGGGTTTAGTCTAACGATAACCGCGATTAATTAATAGTCTAGCTATTATTATTATTATATAAGCGTTAAACGATACTTATGTAACCCATAATAATAGCCCAAGTACTTATTATAAGGTCCTAATAACATTACTATATTAAAACGTAAGCTAAACTAAAGATAGGTTAGGCGTAGCTCACTTACAGCGAGTTTTCTCGAAAACCGGGCTTCGCTGGAGCAGCGTTCCCGAGCCGAAAGGCTCTTTTCTCGGGACTCCGGGAGCCTCGGGGCTTCCTTCGGGTGCTAGGGGGTTTACCTAGGCTTTAGGGGGCTTAAGGAGGCTTAGAGAGAGAGTGTAGAGAGAGAAAGAAGTGGGGAAAGGTGTGAGAAATGAGAGAACCCGGCACTTCTATTTATAGGGTGAAATCCTGACGGACTCGCCGAGTCGGTTCACTGACTCGCCGAGTCAGTGCCACGTGTCATCATCTGATGGCTTTCCTTGGGGAGAAAGCCTTGGCCCATATTCAGCCACGTCACCCCTTTTGCAGCAGCACTCTGCCAACTTCTAAACCCCGTAACTTTCGCATACGAGCTCCGTTTTCGACGTTCTTTTTTTCCACGCGTAGGTAAAAACAAGATCTACAACTTTCATTTAGACTCCGTCGGCTAATTCTCGACCGATCTCAAATTTAACAGTAAGAGGCGTTTAGACTGTTAAATGACCGCGAAGAATTCATAACTCCTTCATACGAACTCCGTTTTCGTCCATCTTTTTACCGTTGAGTTCCTATTAATGAGATCTTCAACTCTCATTTAGGTCGCGTAAGCCAAAAACCGCTCGAACAAAAATTCGAGTTTCGGGCCGTGCACTGCTAAGCCGAATCTTAGAAAAATCATAACTTCCTCATACGAAGTCAGATTTGGGCGTTCTTTTTATCGACGTTCTTAGTTTAACATATTCTACAACTTTCGTTTAGATTGATAAGGCTAAATCTCACTCTATCGTAAATTCACTATTTACGCTTCCCGGTGCCGTGCCGATTTTACCGAAAAACTTCGACGGGTCATAACTTCTTCGTTATAACTCGGATTTCGGCATTCTTTATATGTACGGAAACCTTGAGACATATTCTACAACTTTATGTAGAGATATCGGGATTATCTTATACTTTAATTTTGATGCTTATTTTTATTCTTTATTAATTATGCACTTATAATTAAATAATAAACACATAAACACACATGATTCACATAATACTCAAATATTTCATCTTTATTTATTCAAAAAGAGTTACAAGAGTTGACCTAGACTATTACATTGACAAAAATGCTTAGCCCTGAAACCCGGGCGTTACAATAACTGCCCAGGTTTGACGGTAATGCTCAACATCCGAAGACTTTTATTATTGTTCTTCTTATGATACTTTTGTTCGAGTGTTTAGATTTTGGATGTTATTATACTTTGGTAAAATATGGTTATATTTTAAATTATAATTCTTGGTCAGAGTGTTTTATCCCTTTGTGTTTATAGGTTGTATATCTTTTATGAATTGATATACTTAGCTCACTATAAACAATGCTCTGATACCAATCTGTCACACCCCAAAACCGGAACGGCGGAAACGTTCTGGGGTGGATGACGTCATGTCAAGTATCACAACACATGCATTATATTAATCAAAGTACAACAAAACATTGCATTAATAGTAATAGTTTTACATGGTTACATTAATACATCAAAGTAATACAAGTAATAGAATAAATACAGCGTGGTACTAAGCTATATTCATCAACAGCTCCGGGGATGTACCTGTCTAATGCTAACCTGAGAGTACAAGTTATTTGAAAAGCGAGTATCAGCATTTTTACAAATGTTGGTGAGTTCATAAGCATTTAGTGACGTTTTCATTCAAACAACTTTAATAAAAGTAGTAGTTTAAGAGATTTCAGTGTATTAGAGTCCTTTCCAGAAAATCCTATATTTTCTTTAATCAAAGCAGCCTTCTACCAGGACTGGTCAGTGTTATGTGGTAAAAAGTGGTTTTCCCTTAATTTCTATCATTATCAAAATACTGAATTTGATTATTAAAGAAAGCAAGAGACAATAGGGAAATAACATATGCCTCAGCAGTGAGGACTGCTGACTAAGGCAAAGGAATCATAGACTCCAGGAGAGTATCGAACGAACGACACGCCTGGTTCAGTCTAACAAATAGAGACACAGACCCCAGGGGGTACCAAATGAAAGGTACAGCTGGTAAGGTCCAAAACAGTGAATACAGACCACAGACAATATCAAATGAAAGATATGTCTAGCAAGGTCTAAAACAGTGAATATAGTGAATACTATGAATACAGTGGATACAGACCCCAGACAACATCAAATGAGAGATACGTCTTGTAAGGTCAAAACAGAGGAGACAGACCCCAGACAGTATCAAATGAAAGATACGTCTTGTAAGGTCAAAACAGTGTGACTCTGAAAATGAATTACTAGCATACAGCGTAAATTGTTGGCGAAATACCGTTACCTTAAAGCCAATGAATTATAAGGTAACCCAGGATACTCGTAACCATACTGACTAGAGTACCAGACGCCCTACAAGCGTCTAAAATGTGACATTTGTCACCTGTTGGCTTGGTAGGCCGGGACTGTAGCTAGCAGTCTAGGTGCGGGGTTGTCAATCCCGTATAGATCTATACACACAATGTCCACTCTCCCTACAGAAGACTTTGGTTACCAACTAGACGACGGAGAAGGCCGTGTCCTGAAGATGCATCCCAAATAGTGGGTAGAGACTTCCAACTAGTGGGTAGTGTGTAAGTGCTGAACTAGAGGTAGAGACTTCCCAATAGTGGGTTTCTAATGTAAGTGTAGACTAGAGGTAGAGACTCTTAACTGAACTGACTAGAGAATTTCTATATGTCCATACTCATATACATAATATATAACTAATAAATCAAACGACCTTCGGACGGCCATCCGATCCCACCAGACCACATCTCAACGAAGAAAAGGAAATAGGGCGAACGAGCCTTCCTAAGTCTTTCAATCATTACTTATATGTATCTATATAAGCACAGACATACATCTAATTGCGACTGAGTGTGTATCAAGTAGAAGTGATTCTTGTGAAGTAGGAGTGTCTAATAAGTGAAGTAGGAGCGGTCGCAAGTGAAGTAGGAGTGTCGAACAAGTGAAGTAGAAGCGGTCGCAAGTGAAGTATGAGTGTCGAACAAGTATAAGCGTATCACTAAGTAGAGACGACAATAAGTGAAGTAAGAGCGTCTATCGGTATAAGCGACTACAAGTATAAGTGAAAGCGTTACTACGTAGGAGTGTAAAATAAGTATAAGCGAAGCAACAATATCTAATAAGTAAAAGTATACGTCGTGAAAGAGAAACTTTGATGAAAAACCTTTATATTAGGAGAAAATCACCATTTGTATCCTTTTGTAAAAACATGTTTGAAAACCTTTGGAAATCTTTCATAAAGCAGTTCAGAATGAATTTAGGTAAAACAGTATAAGCAAGAGTTTTGAAACAATGAAAACCTTTTAGAAAACCATTATAGTGTCCTACTCGGTAAAACAGTTGTTAACTTATAAACAAACTTAAAGATCGATTAGATCTTCTTAACATGTAATGCGATGGATGTAAAAGCAGTAAATAACACAAGTATGGATCAATATGTGTCGAATGATTAGATCAAACAATCCTCAGCAGAGCTCGACTAAGAACTTCCGCTGTAGAGGATTTGAGGGTTACAAGAACGATAACAATAAACTTGATGAACACTCTAATCGTTCTATTCTATCGTTACATTCTAGGATGCATGCAAGCTCCTATATATACTAAACCCTACTAAACTCACGGATGGACAGGACCATACCGGAGATACAAAATGGACTAACTAACGAGCCCAATAGACACAACTCATTACACAAAACACGACCCAACAATCTCCCCCTTTGCGTCAAATTGGAGCGAGACTACTTCTTCTTTGGGCCAGCAGCAGGAGCCTTCTTTACAGTATCAAACAGACGTGTGATAAGAGCGAGAATAGTCTGTCTGAACCGAATGTACCATTGAATCATATCATCAAAGTACTTGATATCGTCCGCTGTGTTCTGCTTGCATCTGTGGATGATCCCCAAAACGTGCTCCAAACATGCAGTGGTATAGAGATGTTTGTCAGCCAAGGCGAAAAGACATTTCTGTCCTTCGTTTCTGGTAAACATGACCGAATTCCTCCTCGAGTCAATCTTCCCCATCTACATTTGGTTGAGATCACTGGCAGAGCCAACAGGAGATATTGTAGGTTTCTTCTTAAATACGCTTGCAATCTCCTGATCCATCAATGCAACTTCCATGATGTAGCACACGAGCATCCTCTTGAAATGGTCGATGATCGGACTGTATTCAGCTTCGTTGGTGAGGAGGATGTTGTGCAAGATAATCCAATCATGGGGATTAAGGTTGGGAAGATCTGCAAGGGAAATAATATGTTCTGTTTTGGCAGATCCCCGAAGTACCTTGAACCGGACGTTGATGAAGTTACCTTCACTGTACGGCTTCAAGACCCGAACGTTGACAATTTTCTGAGCGCTCCAAGTCTGATATTGGGGTTGAGCAGCCTTCAGATAGAAATTAATTAGGTCCCGATCAACTTGTGGATGAGGATGAGGGAATATTGCAACGTTGGAAAAGGCATGAAAGATGAAAGCCTTTCGGGTCAATGGCATGCCGAACTGTGAGTTGACAGTATTGGAACGATCTAAAGAGATCACAGGTTCCAGCCACAAGATACTCGGTGTGTCAATGGCTTCTTTAATCATCCTCTCAAGAGTCCATGAAGGAAACAGAGTTTTCCTGCTCTCAAGAAGGTCGTGGGCTTCCTTCTGTTTACGTTCGGCTTCTTCAGCCTCTCTTGCCACACGAGCACTGATGTCAGCCTCATTGCGTCGACTTTTACGCTTCAACAAGTCGGCGATTGTTTCTTTGTCTTCTTCTTCTTCTTCCTCAGCAATATTTTTGCCTTTGTCTTTCACACCGGAACCAGAGGCTTGGCCTACTGGAGGAGGTTCGGTAGTGTGAGTAGCTGTGGAAGTAGGAGGTGGTTGAGACATTGTTTCCTTCTCTCCCCCTTGTTTCGGAATGGACACGAAATCAAGGAGCCCTTCGATTTTGCTGAGTAGGGCGAGGGCGGGAGCGAGCTTCTCTGCAAGGTCACGCCTCACAGTGTAGTTAAGAATTGGATCATGTGCTTCTAAGATGTTGGAGATGGTAGAGTGGACATCCGAAACACACATTTTGATGTCCTCCCTTTCAGATCGAAGAGATTCAATCTCCTGTTGAGAGTTGGAGAGTTGAATGCTCTTGACTTTCAAAGCAGTAGTCTTCCTTGCGAGAGCATCCATGAGAGTGTTCTCGGCAGCCAAATCTTCTTGAAGCTTGGAGAGACGTTCCTCGATGGTTGTTCGAAAAGCTGAGTTATCGTCAGAGATGGTTTGACGAAGAGAAGCGAATGACTTCAACTCAGTTGCAACTGATGTTGCTAGCTGGTGGACAATCGGTTCCAGCGTAGTCTTGGTGGCGTTGGCACTCTCCTGTAAGGACTTCAACAGGGAAGAGGCATCAGTAAATAGTTTATCGACTTTTTCGGTCGTTGCCTGACAAGCTTTGGTGGAGGCATCTATGGCAGTGGTTGCAGAAGCAAGTGAAGCTAGCTGAGCTTTGGAGAAAGCGTCAACAATTTTCTGAACTGCAGCTTCAGATAGGGAGGACTGAGAAGTGGAAGAGGAGCCGATGAGTGAGTCAATTTTATCATGGAGCTCCTGGAGATGCCTTTTGGTGACAGGAGCGTCGTCATCGTCATCACTCTATACTTGAAACGGGATATAGTAGACCGAGTCAAAAGTCATATTCTCCCCGCCAAGGAATGGTTCTTCTCCCTCTGATGGTGGTGGTGATGCTGGTGGTTCAGTAGTATGGGTAGGTTCGGGTTGTGTTGTTTGATCGGGTGCTGGGGTGGTTTCGGGTGTTGGGGTGGTTTTGGGTGCTGGGGTGGATTTAGCTGCGTCAGTATGAACCCCCGTATCAGATACGTTGGTTCTAACATCTGCAGTGGTTGTTGTGGTTGCTTCGGTGAATATTGGTGTTGGTATTGGGATGGAAGTGGGTGGTATTTAAGTAGTGGAAGTTATATAGAAATAGGAATGGTTTTAGGTGGAGAGGAAATTGGAGAAGTAGAGACATGAACTTCAGGGTTGGAGATCGTGGTGGAGTGTTACCACGTTGATAGCCTTCAAAATCAGAACTATCACCTTCAGACTCGCTTGAGGAGGAAGCGATAATTAACTTTCGTCGCGGTTGGGTTTTTCTCCTCTTTTGCTGTGGAGACTGAGCAGCTCTGGTGGGTTTCCTCTTCTTTGGAGACGGGCCTTTCGCCCCCTTGGCCACTTGTTTTCCCTTATCGTCCTTCTTGCCTCTTGGAGCAGGCTTGTCGGCGTCATGAGTGGATTTCAGCATTTTCGGAGTAAGATCCCTTGAACCAGAACGTCTGAACTCTTTATACGTCTGAATGATCCTGCTGTCAGCCAGAACATCACCATACATCATTTCCGGAATAGACCCGTTGAACGGAAATTTTGAAGCATCCGACACAATGATCTTCGTGGTATGGAAGGTACCAATCGAAGACATTGGAGCACCAGCGACAATGGGGACGTGGTACTTGTCCATCACCCATTTCGTGATAATGGTCCAGAATCGAGCATATGAAATCTCTGAATGTCTGGAAGTGGAGGAGAGACTCTGAATGAGTTGTTGCCACAGAACTGACCCATAGTCCATGTTGATACCATTGTAGATACCATACATGATGGAGAGAAATAAACGGCTGGCTCCATCAGACCCGACGCTTCGTTCAGATAAGCCCTTAAACAAAACAGTGAACATCCCATTCCACTGTGGAGGTAGGCACGACTTCTTGAATTTCGTCACCGTAGTAAGCACCTCCGTGTATCCCATGTTGTAGAACATGTTGAACAGATGACCCATGGGGATGGATTCCAGATTGACCCTGGAAGAATCTGCGTCAAACCCTAACAATGAGCAGAACCGCTGCTTTGAAATCGACGCCTTGTGTTCAAAGACATCAAAGAATATTCTGTCGACGACCTTGTCGTAGTGAGCAGTGGCAAAGATCTGTGACAAGAATTCCATCGAAACGGTTTCAGCCCTGGTAAGTGCAGGAGCGATTGGAGAAAACTTCAGACACTTGATGATGGGGAACATGAATGCATCATACGATTGAGGAGTTAAATCGATGATCAAGCTTTGCTGTGGGCAGATGGGCAAAATGTGAGATGTTGCGTGAACTGAGGAAGAATCTGCCATTGTTATGAAGAAAGTGAAGGAGATGATGAACAGTGAAGGTCTAGGGATTTCTTGCACTCTAGGAATTATAATTGTAGTAAAGAGGTAAACGGTGGAGGATGTTGCCTTTTATACTGTGGTTTAAGGAGAGAGAAAGATCTTCCCAAATCTTCTATTGAAAAACGAAGGGTTTTTCGGAGTTGACTGATGTATGACAGTTGGGGTTGCCGATGAACACGCATGAGAGAGAATGTCAGGCCCCTAATAACACGCCTTCCCATCAGGCGCCGTTTGGAGATGAAACGGTTCAGATTCGCACGCGTCCCTCTTGCGCCGTTTGAAATCAAATCGATTAGACTCCCGCCTGAGTCATCATGTCGTCATCTTATCCCTTTAGAATAAAACAGCATCTTTAAAAAAATTTGCCCACGTGGATCAACATTTACCACATCCTTTAATAAATCACTAATCCATTTAAAATGCCTTGTAATTAAGAGAACCTGAATTTTGGAAAATCAAAGATTTTTGTGCTTAGGATGTAAAGGAAAAGAAATAAAGCAATACTGTGGGGAAAATATGTGATGTCAATAAAGACACGAAACAAATGGTCCCGGGCACGAATCTCTTCCTTTAAAGTCAGGAGAGACTTTAAAGTGTTTGTGTGGTTTCCTGTTAAATAACGATCAGACACTTGTTAAGAAGTGTTGAAAGGCTTCTTTTAATTAGGCTTATGAGGGTGGATATCGCTTCGATTCAAAATTCCTAATCTTGATATAAGGCAGAAATCGAACGAAGTACTTGTGAGACCGGTGTAGTCTGTTGAACAAGTAGGTTGGAGATAATTTTAATTTGGCTAGGAAATTTATAAAATCTCAACAAAAATTAAAATTGGATCCCAAGGGAAGAAATGTTATGGGTGTTAACAATTTCATAAGAATCACTCAAAAGAAAGTTGGAGATTTCATGTGGTACCTTCGTCAATTCATTAGTGAGAGCTTGAGCAATTTAATTGGACACCGTCAATTCATCATGGGTATTGAATTTTGGGTTTCACTTAGCACGTAGTGACACGAAGCTAAGATCATGAACGCAGAAATTGTGCAACCATAAACCTCAGTGGTAATTTCTGAGAGTCTCAAGGGTTACGTTTGTGAAGCAAATGTGATGGAGAAATGCAACATAGATGGTGTAAAGAAATGAAAGTACCTCTGCTATAAAGATTAGGACCAAGCAGAAAACTCATATCTCATGTGAGAAGAGAGTTAGGTAGCTCATGATTAGAATAAATAAGAAAGCCTGATTGGGAAGACAAGGTTTGTTTATACCAAGTCAGTAAGGCCTATTATTCAGAATCAGGTGAGGCTTTGGACACATACAGCAGCATGCTTCTAGGGACACTTAGCTAAATGAAATTATATACCCACACTAAAAAATGAAAAAATAAAAAGAAAAATAAAAAAAAAATTGAAAGCCAAGCAAAAAAAATAATAAAAAAATAAAATATTTTTGGAGTTTTTGAATTTATGAAAGGAAAAAAAATTGGAATTTTTGAAAAAAAAATAAGACACACAAAAAATGGGAACCGAACCTGAGCGTTCGGTCTATTTCGGTTGAGAAAAACATTGGAACCGAACCCGAGCGTTCGGTCTATTTCGGGTGAGAAAATTTTTGGAACCGAACCCGAACGATCGGTTGATTTCGGTCGCCAAAGAAAATAGATTTGAAAAAGAGAATAACTTTGACAATAAGAGAAATGAATATGGAAAATTTATACATAAGATCTACAACCAAGGAAACTACCTTTGAGTGATGAGCGAAAAGCAGATAATGCAACCGAACCCGAGCGTTCGGTTCATTTCGGTACACTAGCACAAGACCCGAACCCGAACGTTCGGTCTATTTCGCTTCTTGCTTTTGAGCTTTAAGAGGTAATTTTTGGTACTGACTCTGATTCCATCATACCTAGCCCTTGTAGTATTTTGTTAAAAGATGCTTCAGGAAGAGCTTTGGTGAAGATGTCAGCCAGTTGATCAGTGGTTCGAACAAAGTGTATTTCGACGTTCCCCTCTTCCACATGATCCTTAATGAAGTGATACCTCAGTGCTATGTGCTTAGTCTTCGAGTGTTGCACTGGGTTATGAAAAATCCTAATTGCACTTTCAGAGTCGCAATATAGTGGGATTTTTTTCATATTGAGTCCATAGTCCCGGAGTTGGCTTTGGATCCAAATCACTTGAGAAGTACAGGAGGCAACTGCTATGTATTCTGCTTCAGCGGTAGACAGAGACACACATGTCTGTTTCTTTGATTGCCAACTAACCAACTTCCCGTCTAGGAATTGGCAGCCTCCAGTGGTGCTTTTCATGTCTAGTCCACAACCTCCAAGGTCTGCATCTGAATAGGCTTGAACGAAGAAACCTGAGTTGGATGGATACCATAAGCCGAGAGAGGTAGTTCGCTTGAGATACCGGAGTATGTTCTTCACTGCAAGCATGTGAGGTTCACGGGGATTTGCCTGAAATCTAGCACAGTAACAAACATAAAACATTATATCAGGCCTGCTAGCAGTGAGGTACATTAAAGAACCGATCATTTGCCGATATAGCGTAATGTCGACTGCTGGCTTATCCAAGGATAGAGTGAGCTTGGTGTCGAACGCCATTGGAACTTTAACCTTTAAGTCTCCCATCATGCCAAATTTAGCAAGGAGAGTCTTCGTGTAAGCTTCCTGGTTAATAAAGATGCCTTCGGGTCCCTGTCTAATATTCAAACCAAGGAAAAAGTTAATTGGACCCATTGAGCTCATTTCAAATTTAGTCTCCATCAGCTTTCTGAATTCAGCCGTTAAGCTAGGATTCGTTGAGCCAAAGATAATATCATCGACATAGATTTGAACAATCATAAGGTGGTTACCTTCCTTCTTATGAAAGAAGGTTGGGTCAACCGAACCTTGTTTGAATTTGGACATCTTTAAAAACTTGGTTAGCATTTCATACCAGGCCCTCGGTGCTTGTTTCAGTCCATATACCGCTTTGTCCAGAATATAACAGTGATTGGGATATTTTCCATTGACGAATCCAGGAGGTTGCTCCACGTACATCGTTTCTTCGAGCTCTCCATTTAGAAATGCACACTTTACGTCCATTTGGAAGACCTCAAAGTTCTTGTGTGCAGCATAGGAAAGAAATATTCGAACAGATTCCAGCCTAGCCACAGGAGCAAAAGTTTCCTCATAGTCGATTCCTTCCTCCTGGCAGTATCCTTTCACCACTAGACGAGCTTTGTTTCTAACCACATTGCCTTCCTTGTCCAACTTATTTCTAAAGACCCATTTGAGACCAACAACCGAGGCATCTGAAGGAGTTGGAATGAGGCGCCAAACTTTATTTCTTTTGAATTCATTAAGTTTGTCTTGCATAGCTTGAACCCAATCGGAATGATCAAGAGCAGTGTTAACTGTCTTTGGTTCAACTTTTGAGACGAAGGAGTTAAACATACAGAACTCTACTTTTGAAAATAAGGAAGGTTGCTTTGCCTTCAGTTGAGATTGGGTCAGGACCTTTTCAGAGACATTACCGACAACCTGTGAAACAGGATGATCTCTGGTCCATTTGACAAGAGGAGGGTAATTTGGATCATAGGATGGATCCAATTCAGCATTTACCATCTCTTCTAGCTCAGATTGACTATCATTGTCATAAGACATATCAGGTATATCTTGACTTTCCGGTATATCTTGACTTTCCGGAGCTACAGGAGTTTCGGGTGGAGTTGAGCTTTCGAGTACCACAGGACTTTCTGGTACAGATTGGCTTTCGGATACAGCTGGGCGTTCGGGAGTAGCTGGAGAATAGTTCTCCCTCTCAACATGTGAGCCCGGCTGTGAAGATGAAGGTGGATCCTCCCCCTCAATTGAAGCATCGTGTTGTGGAGGGTCGTTGGAACTTGATCCTCCTTCATTCATTTGCTTGGCAGCATTTTCGATGAGTTGCTTCAGATGATCTACTTTGTTGTCTGCTGCACTAGCTTCCGAGAGAGTGGCCTTCTCTGGTTCATCGAATAACTCAACAAACTTCTCAAACAGATTTGCAATCGAGGCTGTGACTTGGCCTGTTTGAGAAAAAAATTCTCTTACTGTGTCTTCACTGGCCATCAGCTTTTTGACATAGCTGTCATTGAAAGTCACATAATAAGTTTCTTCAATTTTCCTCGAATGTTTGTTCAAAACCCTGTATGCTTTCGAAGTGAGAGAGTATCCCAGAAATATCCCTTCATCGGCTTTTACGTCAAACTTGTTACGATGTTCTTTAGAATTGAAGATGAAACACCGTGAGCCGAATACGTGGAAGAATTTGACATTTGGCTTCCTGTTGTTGATGATCTCATAAGGAGTGAGATTAAAGCGTTTATTGAGGTAGGACCTGTTCTGCGTAAAACATGCTGCAGCAATAGCATCAGCCCAAAAGTATAAAGGTAAAGAAGCAAAACTTAGCATGGTTCGGGCCGCCTCACACAAAGATCGGTTTCGTCTTTCGACAATTCCGTTTTGTTGAGGGGTGTAGGGAGCTGAGAAGTTGTGACTGGTTCCTTTTTCTGCCAAGAAGTCTTCGAATTCTTTATTTTTGAACTCCAGCCCATTGTCTCTCCTGATGTTGCGAATGACTTTCCTCAGCTGCACTTCAACCTGCTTGATAAACGTCTTTAGCTTGAGAGTTGCTTCAGATTTGTGCTTCAGAAAGAACACCCATGTAAAACGTGAAAAGTCATCAACAATGATGGACCACACAAGTCAATGTGAATTAACTCTAACGGTTCAACAACTTTAGTGTTTACAATCGATGGGTGACTATGACAACTCTGCTTCCCCATTTCACACGCAACACATAAATGTTCTCGATCGAATTTGAGCAATGGAAGACCTCGAACATGACCACCTGTGACAAGTTTGTTGATATCCTTGAAGTTGAGATGAGAAAGCCTTCGGTGCCACAGCCAGCTTTCGTCAGATTGTGCTTTGGATAGCAGGCAGATAGCTGGGTTTCCTTTGATAGGTTTGAGATTCAGGGGAAACATCTCGCCTTTGCGCTCCGATTTGAGAATTACTCTTTTTGTTTTCTTTTCAATTATCTCTGAACCCTCATCGTCGAAAGAAACTTTGAGACCGGTTTCTCCAACAAGCTGAGATACACTAATGAGGTTGTGCTGTAGTCCTTCAACGTATGCAACCTTTCTGATTGTGAAATCTCCATTTGTTATCATTCCATATCCTTTTATCGTGCCGAATGAGTTGTTCCTGAACTTGACATTTCCACCGTTTGAAAGAGACCGAAATTCCCCCAGCTCTTCCTTCCTTCCTGTCATGTGACGTGAGCAGCCACTGTCAATATACCATTCTTCGTCAAACTGCTCGTCACTGATAACCTACAAAAATTAAGTAGATTTAGGAACCCAAAGTTTCTTGGGTCCACGTGAGCCTTTCACAGGAACAAGAATAGTAAGAGAGATGTCAACAAGATATGTTCTTTTTATTAAAGTTGTTTCATCTTTATTTTTAATGGTGAAAACCATAATTTTATTGGGATTTGTTACAGACGGTTTGGATTCAGGTTTAGGCACTGGGACATTGGAATGCTTTTGATCGGTCTTGACTGAGGAAACCTTCGATTTTCCTTTCAAATCTGTTGAAGATTTTGGATTTTGAGTATGAACAGAATTGGATTTAGAATGAGGTTGAGAGGAATTAGAATGAGAGAAGTTAGACTGAGAAGTTTGCTTGACTTGAGGTTCTAGGTATCCTTTTTGTTTTTGATTATTAGTGGGAACGAACCTTGAACCTTGATTGCTTTTACTCTCGGAACCAAACTTTTGCTTTCGGTAGCTGGTGTTCTCTGAACCGAACCTTTCCTTTCGGTTATTGTGATCCTCAGAACCGAACCTTTCCTTTCGGTTGTTATTACTTTCTTGCTTCCTAACAACATTTTTCTCTGACGTTGGATTTCTGTCATGATAAGAGAAATGGGCATTTTGAGATCGCCAAAAATGTTTTCGTTCAGAGAGATTTTTCTTGTATCTCTGATTCCTTTGTTGCTTCTGATTCTTTACTTGCTTCGGCTGTCGATGGATGTTGGCTTTTTGCTTTTGCTTCTTGTCTGCCGGTTCACTCTGAACTGATGATGTTTCGCTTGAAGGAGTGACTTTTTTTGCAGGAACTCCTTTCTCTTCAGGAACATCTTTTGTACCACTAGTACTTGGCACGTCGAAGTTATCAGGCTTGTTCAAAGGCTCTGACACATATCTGCCTTTGGTTTTCCAGGATGTCCGTTCCGAAAGACCAACGATTTCATCAGCATTGTCGATGGGGGCAGACCAGAAGAACTCATCATAGCCATCAACATTATCTTCATTTACAATGGCTGTGAGTTCATCTGTCTGATGTTCGGTTACTCCTGTGACCTTATATACCTGATTTGGAGTCGTCCTTACCTTTTGGTATACAACAACTTTTTCTTCAAGGATCGGGGACTTTTGGTGGGACAAACGAGCAAACTCCAAAGAATTTTCTGAAATAAGATTTTTGTGGTTTTCGGGTTCGCTCTTGACAAACTCAGAACAGTCAATTTCATCCTCTACAGAAATTTCACTCATATCATCATCCTCATTAAGCTCAGATGCATTTTCAACATCAATTTTATTTTCTGAGCTCAAGTTGGCATTCAATGAGTCAAACTTTTGTATGGTTTCAGTCCTTAGTTTTAGTTTGTCATTTTCATCCAAAAGATTTTTCAACATGTCCTTATGGTCCTTGGATTTTATGAAAGATTCGATTTTATCTAGACCATACATATACGTCGGATTTACATCCTCAGACGAAACTACACTTTCGCAATTATATGCTTCTGCGTCAATTTTATCTTCCTTAAACACAAGAAAGGGCAAAATCATGCGATGAATTTTCTGTCCTATTTCACAGTTAAGATGAAGTTGAGTGATGTTAGAATAAAGACGCTTAGCAATCAAACAAAACACATTTATTTGTTTCAAAAGTTTTAAATTGTCTCTTTGTAAGTAAATGTTTTCGTCTTTGGATTTGATCAACTCTGACTCCTTCAGCTCTATCCACATCCTCCGTTCCTCATTCTTTGAAGACACCCTGCTTAATTGGTCAGTTAGGTTAGAATTGGTGACCCGTGTTTTAGTTAAACTGTTGTCTAGATGAGAGATTCTTGAATTTACATTTTTTAGTTCTTTTTCATATGAATTTTGTGGGACTTTGAATGAAACAAAAATGGATTGTACCTTCTTGATTAATTCATCAAGCTCATTAAACTGCACACTGAGAGGTTTTGCTGTGAAGCACAAGTCCTCTCGCTCCTTCATATCTTCATTCCCACCGTCTGTGTTGTATCCCCTCATTTGAGATACATCCGTCACCATCAAACACCTTCCACTGCTTCCTTCACCTTTCGCAACATAAGCCTTTCCATGAGATGGCTTTCTGACTTCATCATCCTCAGAGTCGGTTGACCAGACCTCCATGCCACCGAACTCATCATCCGCTACCGAACCCTGCACAATTAAAGCATTCATAGAAGGGTTAGCAGCAGTTTTCTTTCTCTTGATCTCTTCCAACTTTTTCATCAACACAGCTTCTTCATCTTTTTCCTCATCCTTTTCTGCCATTTTCTTTAGGACACAGTCTTTGGCATATTGGTTCTTTCCTCCACAGTAATAGCAGTTCACCCCAGAATCCCCTTCAGCTTTCGGCTCTTTCTTTGCTTCTTCTGCCTTCGGTTCCTCCCTCACTTTTTCAGAACTATAGCTTCCTTTCCAATTTCAGTTCTTATTGGTAGGAAACATTTTCTTAATAAACCTCTTTGGATTTGACACCATCATTGCATAGTCTTCAGAGGTAAGGTCATAGTCTTCTAAGTTAAGGTCTTCATCTTCCATCACACTTTTGCTTTTTGAAAGAAGGGCCAAGGAACCCAAGCTTGAAACCACATTCTTCTCCTGTAAGACAATCTTTTCTTGGGATTTCAAAATTCCTACTAGCTTAGCCAATGAATAAGATTTGAATTGCTCATGAGCTTTAACAGTGGACACAACCGCTCTCCACTCAAATCTAAGACCATTCAAAAATGTAACTTTTTGTTCAATCAACTTCCTTTCAATATCATGTTTAATCATCTTACTGAGAAGATGATTGAAGCTATCGAATGTCTGAGTAACAGTTTCCTCGGGATTCTGCTTAAATTCGCCAAACTCAGACAAGAGTAAGGTCTGAATGGAATGTTCCAGATCTTCATCTATGGAATATAACTCTCGTAGCCTATCCCATATTTCTTTGGCAGTGCTGCATGAACTCACTAGCCTGAAAGTATCCGATTGAAGAGCGAATCTGATTAGTCTCAATGCTTTAATATTGCACTGAAACTTATCCTTTTCGTCTTGAGCAATATCTTTTACGTCCTTTAACAGATCATTATACTCTTTCTGTGTTTTAATGATTCTAGACGTTGCTGAATGAGCGAATGATCCAGACACGATTGCTTCCCAGATGAGGTATCCATTGTCTTCAGATTCAATAACATAATCTTCAAAGTGATGTGCCTAGACTTCGTAATCCTGGGTGTAAAGGATGGGAATCTTCGTCGTTGATCCAATGCTATTTGAGATGTTTATGGGATTTGATTGTGACTCGTCCATGCTTGATCGTAACCTGTTTGAAAGATCAGACTTGTAATATATATAAGATTAGGGCAAAACAAATAACTGCTGAGATACGTCAATTAAGGGATGACGGCTCAATAAATATTAGTTAATGCGGAATAACCCTAATCGCAACCTTTTTCACAGAAAAGATTTGTATGAATTACACAGCCTCCCGCTCTGATACCAATTGTTAACTTATAAACAAACTTAAAGATCGATTAGAACTTCTTAACAGGTAATGCGATGGATGTAAAAGCAGTAAATAACACAAGTATGGATCAATATGTGTCGAATGATTAGATCAAACAATCCTCAGCAGAGCTCGACTAAGAACTTCCGTTGTAGAGGATTTTAGGGTTACAAGAACGATAACAATAAACTTGCTGAATACTCTGATCGTTCTATTCTATCGTTACATTCTAGGATGCATGCAAGCTCCCATATATACTAAACCCTACTAAACTCACGGATGGACAGGCCCATACCGGAGATACAAAATGGACTAACTAATGAGCCCAATAGACGCAACTCAATACACAAAACACGACCCAACAACAGTGTACAGTGGTAAAATCTTGTGCATGCGGGTTATCAATCACATGTGATTGATATGATAACTGGCATGTTTAACTTGTATTCCCCCCTATAAAACATGTAAAAACATATAAAAGGTTCATTCAGGGGTATGAACCCACCCGGTGTAAGTAGGTCCGACGAAGGTGTCGTTTGGGCGTTCGGTGTCACGCAAGGACTTGAACACACACAATGACCTATTTAACATATGATATCATATGTTCACATACAATTAGTATATTTAATACTAATTAAACAAATATGCGCGCTCACAGGAGCGGAAAACACTTTGGTTAAGTGTTTGGGTGTCCCGGGTAGCGTTTAAGGGTGTGTATGACTAACGAATGGAGTTTACTCTCCAAGATTAAGCCCTTAATATGATGCTTACGGCCCAAGGACTACTCACCATGAGTTTACGGCCGTAAACTCATGGTGATGGGTTCTAGGGTGTTTTAAAGCTTCTACTTGCTCATGGAATTATTCTAAGTACTTTTCCAAAAAGGCATGAGTGAGTTTAAGGCTTCTAAGGGCTTCATTAGGGAGTTTACGGCCTAGGGACACTCCTAAGGGATTTTACGGCCGTAAACTCTCATTCTTTGAGTTTTGTGAAGTTTGAAGCCCCTAATACCTTCCTAGCATTTTATAGAATTAGTCCAAGGCCATTTAGGGGCAAAAATCACATTTTTGGCTTGGTTTGGGGAGTTTACGGCCTTGACACAAGTCTGGGCCATAAACTCCTTTTGTCCCTCCATTTTAATATGTTTAAATGGTTAAAAACCAAAATGATAAGCCCCTAATTTATGTATGAAGTCCTAGGGTGGGTTGGGAGTGTTTTTGGGGCTTTATGACATGTTTAAGAGGTGTTTACGGCCTTGGCATATGCCTGGGCCGTAAACTCTCTTTTACTCCCTAAAATCATGTGATTTAATGTTTAAACACTCCTAGGCAAAACCCTTAATTTATTTCTAAGCCTTTAGGGACATTTTGGGGTCATTTTGGCCTCATTTTAGGTGTTTACGGCCTAAGGAGGAGCTTAGGCCGTAAACTCCTTTTCAACAGCTTCTAGGTTTGATTTCTAAGCTATAAACATGAATCAATATGTTTAGAATAAGCTAGGGTAAGCGGACTTACAATTTGGAAGCGTTTGGTTGCGGATTCGGGGCGAAAACGAGTCTAGAGAGAGAGTATAGAGAGAAAGGGTGGAAAAGCTCCAAATGGAGTTTACTCCCCTTTATATATGGCTGGGAGTTGGAGCTCAATGGAATTCTACCCAATACTGCCGTTAAACGGGGCTTTTGGTCGCACCCGATTTAGTGGTCGTAACAATAAAACTTAACATTTTCCAAATAAATGGAAATGGGTGTTATGTGTTTTTATTTCTTTTCATCACGACTTAACGGCATATTAATGTAAACCAATGGAATGTTTATTAAATTGACGCCCTCTAATTAAAGGAACTTTTATACAGTGGAATATTCCGTTAACGGTAACAGGGAAATGTAACGGGACAACTTGGGTTGTCACACAAAACCACATGCATTCAAGTTTTTCACCCAAAAACAACAAGCATGTTGTTAGAAGGTGAAATCCAATGATCAAAACCTAAATCAAATCCATTAACTTGAGTTTTACAAGTTTTAAAGATCCAAAACCACACGCATTCAAGTTTTTCATTTAGAAACATCATTTTGAACAAAATAAGTTCATTCATGGTCTTCAAATCATAATGCATGTGATGGACACCAATCTTAAAGGCTTGATTATCAAAGTACATTGTTAAGAATGCTCATAAAGGATTTATTCATAAATAAATATCTACAATTTCTTTTCTGCTCAAATCCAATTTTTCCCGGAATTCAAACAACAAAATAAGATGATCTAGAAATTTTCAAAAAATAAATCGTTTTTCTCAATTTATTGTAGTTTTTGCAAGAAAATAGAGAAATAATTCATATAAAATACTTTTGATGGTTAATAAATTCCGGTAAATTTTGGATATCACCTATGCATTGTGTAAAGACTTTTCATGAAGTTGCATGCATTTCTAAGTCTGTTTTCTTTTGATTTCTAATTTATTTTTTTGAGGAGAAATAAATAGCAAAATATAGTTATGAATGACCAAAGCTATATTTCATAATTTTCACATCTTTTAGACATCATAAAGATTCCATTTAAAACTTTCCAGATTTTTCCAAGACAAATTTCTTATTTGGAATGTTTAAGGGATTAAATTAATGAAAAATAGCTATACTTATCCAAAAATTACGAAACTTAATCAGAATATCTTATATTACATGTAAATCGTAAATAAAAGGTTTAGTGAATTTTACCTATTGTTTAATAATTTTTCACAAATTAATGTTTATTTAAATGAATAAAACAAAGAAAAATAGTTAAACTGTTTGGAAACCAACTTTTATATTTTTCCCAGCTTTCATATGTGTAATAACAGTAGATCAAAAAGGTTGGGGAATTTTTGAAATTTTTTTCTATTTATCTCTATTTTGATAGAATAAATACACAAAAATCAAAAAAAATAGTGTTAAATTGTTTGAAAATATATTTTATTATTTTTCACAGATTATATATGTTTCATATCAGTTGTGCACAGAGTTTGAGGAATTTTCGTAAGTGATTGATATTTTTCATGAATTTATATCTATCTAGAGAATTAAATATTGGAAAAGTGGTTATACATATCTAAAATCCATAAAAACTTATCTGAAAACCCTTTAAAACTGTTAGAACCAAAATCTGAAGTTTGGTAATTTTTATTAATTGTTTAGTATTTTTGTCCGATTTGACCAATTATATTTTTTTACGCAATAGGACATCTAACTTTTAAGAGTAAATTACACGAATGGTCCTTATAGTTTGGGGTAATTTACACGCTTGGTCCCTAAATTATTTTTTTAACTCGGAAGGTCCTTACTATTTGTTTTTGTTACGTGCTTGGTCCCTACTGTTTGTTTTTGTTACACGTTTGGTCTTTGTCTTACATAAAAAGACTATTATTTAAATAGGAAAAAATGGTAGGGTACGTAAGGTAAGATGAGAGGGGTGGGGTTGGGGGTGTGTTTATTTAAATAAATAAATAAATCAAGGGTAAAATAATCTTTTTAGGTAAGACAAGGACCAGACGCGTAACAAAAACAAACAATACGGACCTTCCGAGTTAAAAAAATAAGTTAGGGACCAAACACGCAAATTACCCTAAACCATAGGGACCATCCGTGTAATTTACTCAACTTTTAATGTACACGCCAACTAAGCCATTATTGTTAGTTTTTAACCATTCCTCTGTTAACAAGTTATTTTAAATTACACAAATAGCCCTTATGGTTTAAATTTCTTTTGTAGTCAGTCCCTTGCCAACTATGGTTTAAATTATAAGAATTGAAGCGACATGTGGTAAGGCAAAAATGTCTCCATAAATAGTTGCTATGAGCATTTCATCCCTTACAAATCCAACATTAGCATGCTCACATGTAGCACCCGAGTCGCCAGGTATGAAGTTAATGATTCATTTTATTTTAGTTCAAGTAAAAGGGTGGTGGACAACTCGTGAATATGTTGGGCGTATATTTGGTACGCACGGCGTACGCCTTGCATGCGCATGTCACACCCCAAAACCGGAACGTCAGAAACGTTTTGGGGTGGATGACGTCATGTCAAGTATCACAACATATGCAGTATAGTAATCAAAGTACAACAACCATTGCATTAATAGTAATAGTTTTACATAAGTTACATTTTATAGAGACAGCAAAATAATATAGAGACTAGTATAGATGCAGCTCGGTTCTAGGTTGGCTTCACAAAAGCTCCCGGAGTGTACCTGTCTATTGCTGACCTGAGAATACAAGTTATTTTAAAAGCGAGTATCAACATTTATATAAATGATGGTGAGTTCATAAGTATTTAGTGTCATTTGTGTAAGTAAGTATTTTATTCAAAATAACTTTATGAAAAGTAGTAGTTTAGAATCTACGGTGTATTAGCGTCCTTTCCAGAAAATCCTATATTTTCTAATTAAAAGCAGTCTTCTACCAAGACTCGACAGTGTTATGTTTTTAAAGAGAAATTTTTCCCTGAAATACTATCATTACCCATAATACGGTATTTGACTTTAAAGAAAGTAGGAGAATATCACTAGTAAAAGTACTAGGGGAAAATAACATATGTCTCAGCAGAAAATACTGCTGGCTAAGGCAAAAGAAATCATAGACTCCAGGAGAGTATCGAATGAATGATACGCCTGGCTCAGTCTAACAAAAGGAAACACGGACCCCAGACGGTATCAAATGTACGATACGGCTAGCAAGGTCTAAAACAAAGAAACACAGACCCCAGACAGTATCAAATGAACGATACAGCTAGCAAGGTCTAAAACAAACAAACACAGACCCCAGACAGTATCAAATGAACGATACAACTAGCAAGGTCTAAAACAAAGTCATAATCCTAAGAGTGTTGTTTCAAGAATACAGTGTTAAATTCTCGTTACCTTAAGGCCATGAATTATAAGGTAAACATGGAGATACTCGTAACCATACTGATTGACACTAGAGTACTTGACGCCCTGCAAGCGTCGGAATAAATATGACATTTGTCACCCCTTGGCTTGGTAGGCCGTTGACTGTAGCTAGCAGTCAGGGTGCGGGAGTGTCAGTCCCATATAGATCTATACACACAATGCCCGCTCTCTCTACAGGAGACTCTGGTTACCAACATGACAACGGGGAAATCCGTGTCCTGAAAATGCATCTCGTATAGTGAATTCTGATGTAAGTACCGGACTAATGATAGAGACTCACAAATGAACTGACTCCTTTGGAATTCTCGTACTAGAAAGAGTAAATAAAGCTTCCTAACTATTCCTATAACAGTTACTAGTGTCTCTGATCTATGAGTGATGAATGGAAGGATGCCCTTGCTACCCAAGGGAAATGAACTGGTCGATGGAAACCTTTATGTCTATACATGTATACATGATATATAATTAATGATTAAACGACCTTCGGACGGATATCCGATACCCACCAGACCACATCCAAACGAGGAAAAGGAAATAGGGCGAATTAGCCTTCCTAAGTCCTTTAAACATTATTTATATAACTATACAAGTATGGGCATGCATCTAACGAAATATAAGCATAGAGGAAAACTTTGATGAAAACTTTGGGAAAACCTTAACGCATAAGAATTTTATGGCTTGATATCAATTTGTAAAACAAGTTTGAAAATCTTTGGAATCCTTTGAACAAAAACCTTTCACAACAACTTTGAAAATGATTTGTATAATATAGATTAAGTGAAGAAAAACCTTTGGAAAAACCTTTAACAAGAGTTTAAAGCGAGATTGAAAAATCTTAAGCCGAATAAAACAGTATAACATACAAAAATCCATTTTGCTATACAGTTATCAATCACATGTGATTTATATAATGACTGTATAGGTCAACTTGTATTCCCCCCTATAAAAGCATGTAAAAACATTTAAAAGGTTAATTCAGGGGTATGAACTCACCTGACGTTGGCGTTTCGGATGAATGGACGGTATAGGATGCTAAGTGTCAAGTGAGGACTTGACCACACACGCGGATCCTATTTAACATGTAATGATACATTTAAGTATCTAATTAGTCATTTAATAACTAATTAATCAATTAATGAAGTCATACTACATAAAAACACTTTGCTACAAGTGCTAGGAGTACCAAGGGTTGCATAGAAGGTGTGTATGGACTCACATTCGAGTTTACTCTTCAAATGATGGCCCTTATGGGTGTTTACGGTTTCAAGACCACTTCCCCCATGAGTTTACGGCCATAAACTCATGGTAGTGGTGTCATGGGATGTTTAAAGGTCTTACCTCACTCATAGAATCATGCTAGAGTCGAATCAAGGGCTAAGGAAGTGATTGGGGCTCAAAACGGACACAATAGGGAGTTTACGGTCCATTGACCACTCCTTCAGGAGTTTACGGTCGTAAACACATGAGTTTAAGGTTGTAAACTCATGTTAGCCCATTACTTTTGTGCTTTGGTGGTTCTAGGTTATGTAGGCAAGGTTCTAGTCACTTATATGAGCATAGGAAGGTGTTAAAGGCACTTAAACACCTTGGAAAGGTGTTTACGGTCTATGAAGGTGTTCTTGGTGAGTTTACTACCTTAAACACATGATTTTATAGTAGTAAACTCATGTTAGTCCATGAATCATGTGTTTTGGTGCATCAAATGAAGGATTACAAGGCTCTAGGCACTCATGGAAGCTTTTGGAGGTGTTTGAGGGGTAGTTTAACACCCAAAAAGGTGTTTATGGTCCTTGAAGATGGGTTTACGGTCCAAGAATGTTCGTAGACCGTAAACTCATGTTTACTCCCCATTTGTTAAGATTTTGGTGTTCTAAGTCCTTTCATGTAAGCCTCTAAGTCATTGCTAAGCATTAGAAGTGGTTTGGAAGGGTTTTTGGGCACCAAAACCCTCTTTCAAGGTGTTTACGATTTTGGGATGCTCCCAAGACCGTAAACTCTTGTTCTTGGGGTTTTTGGATGTTTAAGCCACAAATTTTCAAGTGTGATAAGCTAAACAACAAGCTAGGAAGGTTAACTTACCGTTTTGAAGCTCGAAGGGGCGATTTTTGACCAAAACCCGATTTGTAGAGAGAGAAAGTAGAGAGAGAGAGACTCCTAAGGTGTGAAAAGAGTTGGAATGAAACCCACTCAACCCTTATATAGGGTGGAGTTTATGGCTTGGTTGGGGGTCCACCTGACACCAATCGCGAACGGGGTTTTTCACGACTACCGTTAAACACGGCCAATTTTAAAATTATACCTCCTTAATTTTTGGTTCGCTTTACGAATATTATTTAAAATATTCCAATGGGTTTAAATCCAGTCAAAAATATTTTGGAATAAATTTGGTTGATTTTTGACGTACTTAATTTCGACGTTAAACTGACGGAAATTTTTGGGTTGTCACAGCGCATCATCAGGTGATCTCGAATGTACACTAGGCATACCCATGCATACGTTGGGCATACTCAATCAAGTCAGGGGCAAACCCTAATTTTTAGGGTTTACTGTAATGCCGAAATTTCTCAAAACAAAATTTTCATTTAAAATTACTTTTCTCCTTAATACTTTTCATAAAAATCCCACTTTTGTATAAATTACAATACATGAATCTTTTGTTCAATCAATTAATAAACCAGGATCTTCAAAACAACCGCTTCCTCTGGTGTGTAAAATCGAGCCGGTGCCGTCCCGTGATCTGGAGAAAACCTGAAACACATAACACAAACACTGTAAGCACGAAGCTTAGTGAGTTCCCCAAAATACCACTCTAACACATATTAGCCACTCAAGGCTATAACTCTGTTGACCTTCTGGTCAGTGTGTCTCAATGGGACCCTCCAGTCCCAACTCTTGGTGGGCCATCTGGCCCTAACTCTATGGACCCAAAGGTCCTAACTCTGAGAACTCTGAATCACATATCGCAATAAATCTCAACACATAAACAACTTACAAATACACTGGCACATAATTCTAAAAATACCACATATAACATATATTAGCCACTCGAGGCTATAACTCTATGGGCCCTTGGGCCCTAACTCTGCGGACCCTCTGGTCCTAGCTCTGTGGACCTTCCGGTCCTCACTCTGATATACACACAACATAAATCACATAGAAATAATGCAGTGCCACACATCACATAGATAGCATATAATATCTCTATCACATAACTCTGTTACCACTCTAGGTAAAGTATAGTGAGAAGACTCACCTGCTACTACCGACTGAAGAACAGTCCACGCTGCTCCGACCAACGTCACAAACTCCACCACTGAATCACCGAAACCAATAATCACCAATAACAACCAAAATACTCCTGGAAGTCAACTGGTCAACTCTTAGTCAAAGTCAAAGTCCTCAGTCAAAGTCAACCCTCCTGGTTGACCCTACTCGCCGAGTCAACCCGTCAACTTGTCGAGTCCCCATGCTCAGAACTTCCCCAAACTGCGATTCAACTCGTCGAGTCACCCCGAGACTCGCCAAGTCCCAAAACTTTGAGTCCCCTCACACTCAACTCACCGAGTCCTCCCTTGACTCACCGATTCACGGCTCAACCAGAAGAAGGTTAGGACCTCACGACCAGACTCGCCGAGTCCAAGAACAGACTCACCGAGTCCAAGGCTATCTTCAACCAACTCGCCGAGTTGTTCTTCCAACTCGTCGAGTTCCTACCCATCTTCAAGCAACTCGCCGAGTACACCTTTGTGACTCGCCTAGTACCTCTAGATCATAATTCATACAGAAGCTTTCCAGGCCATGCAAATGATCCAAACCATAGATCTACCCTTCTACAACCCATCCATCACGTAAAGTGGCAAACTTTACGTGAATCCAAAGAGATATAAGCATATAACACTCTAGGGTTAGGGTTTGGGACAAGATGGCTTCACCAATCACTCAAGAACAGGGACTTTTATGCACTCTAGACCTTTTTCATTCCAGATCTGAGGTAGCAACCTCAGATCTAACCTCCAACTCAAAACACCACATGCTATCTTTTCCAAAAACCCCAAAATGAAGAATAAAAGCCCAAGCAACGAAATAATACCTCCAAAGGAAACTCCAACAGAAGAGAAATCCGAATCCTAGCAAAGCCCCTTGCTCCAAGCCTCTTAACTCTCCAAGATCTCTTCCAAAATCTCTTCTCCAAGGTTCAAATGCTCTAAAACCACTCACAAACGCTCCCTAGGGTTTTCTGGACTTCAAGAGAGGGTAAAGAGGCTGGGGAGAGGGTGTAATGTCCTTTATATAGGGCTCATCCTCCGAAATTAGGGTTTTCTCCACACAACACCAACTCGCCGAGTCCAGCCGTCGACTCGCTGAGTTGGCCACTTAACATACGACCAGAATCGTGACCCTACTCGCCGAGTCCATCCATGGACTCGCCGAGTTGCTCTTTCACATTTACACTTTGAACCCTGAATTTGCACTCCTGAACTTGGGATGTTACATTTACACCCTATTTAAAGAACTTATCTCCCTAAGTTCTATTACCCTCTCAGCCTCCACTGCCCTTTTAGTGTCAATCTCGAACCCTAGCCTTCTTGAGTGCGTCTTTGAGCTTACCTTGAGCATTTTGGTGTTCTTTGGTGGTTTTGAAGAAGAATGAGGTTTGGGAAGAAGCAAATGAGAAGAAGGAGCTTGTAGATCTAGAGTTTGTGCACCATTTCTAGCCTATTGAAGGTATAAAGTTTGAACCTTGATCATTACAAGCTTAGATCTAGGTTTAGGGTAGAATATGGCATCTTTTGGTCCCACAGCTTGGTTTATTGGAGTATGAGCAACTCCAGGCCATTTAAGTTGTCCTTTTGGACTCTTGGAAGTGTTTTGAGTCATAAAAATCAGATGTTGGTGTTTAACACTCAACCATGCAAGTTTTAGTAACCACCTAAGTGAGTTAATGAACTTAATTCATGGTTTGAGCCCCATCCATGCATACAAAAGCATAAAGTTTGCAACTTTATGGCTTAATATGTTATTTTGAGCTTGTTTTGGACATAAAGGCTTAATGGATTAAGACTTGGGAATGAGAATGGGTTGACTGCCCAGTACGTTGGGCGTACTCTGGAGTACGCTACACGTACTAGGTCAGTGTCCCGACTCCGGATGGTCATCAGCGTACACTGGGCGTACAAGCCGCATATGTCGTACGTACGCAATCTGTGGTCTTAGATGATTTTTGGGCTCGATTAGTGTTGGGCTTTTGGACTTGCTTAGATTGGGTCTAAGGCCATGTTAGGTGTTCTTAGGCCATATTGGGCCTTAGAGACCTTATAGTTGGGCTTGGATGCCTTTTTGGACTTTATATGAATTTGGGCATTGGAAGGAGGGAGGCCCAATGAGGCAAGGGTAAAGAAGACATTTTTTCCTTAATTCAAGAATTAGGGTTGGACCTTCGAGTTGGAATGTAGCCTAATTTCTAATTAGATTTTTATGCTTGTCTGTTAAGAAGAGGACTCTGCGAGTCATCCGTTTAGTGCGATTTGATATCTTCAGTTTGAGGCGAGTCTCCCTTCGCAGTATCTGTGGGTCGAAGGCACCAATGTCGACCTACTAGTTTATGTTGTAGTATGATGCTTGTATTTATGATAATTGTTAGTTATATTTGTATTTGCTTGATGACTATGATTCCTGATATGATATTCTGTGGTAGTAGTAGGGGTGAAATAGACCCGATATTCGGTTAATAGACCGAAGGGGATTGCAAACACCCATATATGCTTGGTAGTATCCGGTTGAAGTAGACCGAAGGGGTAGGCAAGCACCCATATATGCTTGGCATTATGTTTGCTTAGTATGTGGTATTTTTGGGGAACTCACTAAGCTTTGTGCTCACAGTTTTCAGTTTTTGTTTTAGGTACTTCCAGTTCGAAAGGGAATGGTCAGCCTAATCGCACCGCATCACCCTATGATTTCTGCATTTAGAGATTTTGGGAATTTGTACTCTGATAACGTGTTACTATGATACTATTTTTACTATTTTGATATTAGGGCTTAATGATTGAATGAAATTAAAAGCAAAAATTTTATCCGTATTTCTTAGATGCTACATCACAAGTGACGACCATTCTCATCTTATGTCATATTATAACATAATCAAGATTACAACACTAACAGTTGAAACCAATGTTGTAAAAAGCGTTCGACGTTAGCTAGTTAATGGACTGGGGTTAAGGGATTAATCGATTTGGCGATGATTAATTGGGGAACATAAATTGCTAATTCTTTGAATTTTAAGAAACTAAACATGACTAATATCATAACGAAGTTCGTAAATATAAGCAATATCATAACAAAATAGGTTAATATGATTAATACAACACAAATAATTCCTTAAATTGTTTCTTTTGACATAAAACTTCTTCAAAGTGTTAAAAATTATATTGTTTGCTATTGCTTCGCTCATTGTGCAGGCAGAGACTAATCGATAGGCACCTTATAGTCGGTCATGTAGCCCCTAGGGATTAATCGGATATTAACTAGGACCTAATTAGGATTTGTACAACATTGGTTGAAACTAATGGCAGATCAGATGTAATAAAATGTTGGACACCTGATATAACAATTTTATCATATGTTGGACCTAAAACATCAGCATGTAAAATGACATTTAATTTTATTCATATAGAGAACATTATATAGAGAACATTAGTAGTTGAGAATATAGATGTTGGTTTAATTTAAAAAGTTACTTACAAACATTAACCCAATAACCTCAAATATAACATCTTCTATCTCTTGAATGAATCATCATAATTTGTATTTAGCCTCGTATATGCATCAATTTGCAATTTGCAATAATATTAGAAAAAATGTCAAAAGAATCTATCAAATTGATGATTTTATCGACGAGGAAAACTGAATAAGATATAACTATCTTGAATCGATTGAATGAATCATAAGAATCTCAATTTACTCTCAAATGTTCATCAATTTGAGATAATTACAAAAGAAAATGTGAAGGGAATTACCCAATAAATTGTTTTGACTTGTCTATACTTAATCTTGAAAGATTGGATTACCTTAGTATACCCATTTAGATTATATAGTCATCTACCCAAATACATATTAAAGAGCTATTGATAGACAAATATACATCATGTGCTATAACATACAAAAATCAGAACTCAATTATTTAGAGTTCTATCCATTCGCCCATCTCTAGATATCGCTCAAATAAGAAATTAGGAAAATATGGAAATTCAAAATTTTGAACTTAGCAGTGATTTTCTGAAAATGCAAGAGGAGAGGTGACGACTGGCGATAAATCAAGAATAAGATGCGATAATATGAAAACACAACTTCAACTTACAAATTCATAGATGTCTTTTCCAGCACCACTTGCATCGGCGTAACCGATTTTAAGAAATTGGACACAACAAGTACCAGAAATAGATGATTAGGCATTCTCGTTGAAGTGAAGAAGAAAATCGAACCATCTAGTGGGTGTTTGGGCATTACAATAGCAATGGAGGGGAGAAATTGTGATCGGTGGTGCATATGAAGTGATAATTGTGTTGATAACAAAAAGTTTCAATTTGTGGCTTATTTGAAGAAAAATCATCTGGTATGAGTTGAATCTATAAACCCGAAATGATAATTTTTGCTTGGTATGCTTCGTGTTTCAACGAGATTTAATGGAGAAGACCATGACAATGTTACACTTTGATCTCCAAAATTTTAGAAATATGGGAGTTTTGATCATGTAATTTAAATCATAGCTCGTCAAAGACCATCTACGAAAGAAATTTAAACCATAGAAACTACTCGTGTAATTTATAATAATTTATAATAACCAATTAATAAAAAATGGTTAAAAACTAAAAATAGCTATTATTTGATATGTACAGTAAAAATCATAAAATCATGTACAGTAAAAATCATAAAAACAAAATAATAATGAGTGAAATCCACTGCGCATTTTCCTTTTTTAAAATACTGTAATAGGACCTCTCCTGCTTATGTATCGCAAGGGCGGAAAACAGAGCTATAGAAAAGCAGTCGAAGCTTCAAACAGCTTATATGTTGCTCTCAAACCGTCTGACGAGGTGCCTAGCTCTTCCACCGTTGACCACCACCACCACCCTTCAGGATATCGCTTCAAACCAATCCAAGGGTAATCTCTCTCTTTCCGGCTCTCTATATACTTTTGTATTTTATCTATATGCAACGCACACACTAACAGGGAATTCGTAATTGTGCCGTTTCTTTTGAGACTGGCTGGTCCGAGTATATTAAAAAATTGGAATATAAAACTTGCCGTGGGTGGTTAATTTTTGTAAACGACCAGTGGGGATAAGTGATTTCCTTTATTTTACTTGGGGAATGCACCTAACAGGGGTGTTGTTCTTTCAACTCCTTACTTGTATCTGTCTGGTTCTGAAATTGTGCCGTTTCCTGATTTTGGGTATTTTCATATTATTTTGAAAGGCACGCCAGCGAACGGAACCAATTAATTTCAATGTTGGTTGTTTATGTCACCAAAACCTAAAGCAATTAATATTTGTTTTTAAATATTTAGGTCAGGAAGCATAGTCTGTCTGATTTTTAAAACTGGAATTTGACTTTGTTTCTGGGTTATGGGTTTCATATATAGGCTTAGCCCTTAGCAGTAATAATATCATATAGCAACAAATGGTAACATGAATGAGATGGTTTTGCAGGTGTTGCAAAGGTTGTCCTAAAGAAGGGGAAAACACAACTGTTTCGTGATGGAAGCCCAATGGTTTACAGCGGTGCAGTTGATAGAATTATTGGTAGACCACCCCCAAAAACAGGTGACGTTGTGCTGGTGGCTGACGGGACACAAAAGCCAATCGGTTGGGGCTTGTACAACTCCTGCTCTATGTTCTGTGTGAGGCTCATGCAGCTAGAGGAGGAAGTATCAGGGTCAGGATATATATAAATAATTACTCAATTTAAAAAACTGTTTGATGAAGATTATTTTAATATTTGGATGGCACAGAGATCCTTCTTGTGCATTGAATGTGGAAAAGCTGCTTGAAACAAGAATAGATGCAGCCATCAGATTACGTAAGAGCTTGGGGCTCCCTTCTGCCAATACAAATGCATATCGTCTTGTGAATAGCGAAGGAGATAGGTAGCTATTTCTATTATTTTGAATCTGTTGTTTATACGATTTGATTTAATTTAATTTATCCGAAGTACAGATTGTCAGGCCTTATAGTTGATGTGTTTGGGGATTTGGCTGTGATTGCGTCGTCAGCTGCATGGGTTGAGAAGTACAAGCAACATATTAAGAAGTGTATCAGTGGATTGAATATGATCAAGAGTGTAGTGTGGAGGCCGTCAACAGAGATATTGAAAGAAGAAGGTTTAGAATCAGAAAAAGAAGAAGAAGAAGATTTATTATGTGAAAGGGTGGTTAAGGTTGTGGAGAATGGGATATCTTATATGATCTCGTTGGATGGACAAAAGACAGGGTTTTATGCGGATCAGCGTGAAAACCGTGAATTTATATCTACCATTTCGGATGGTCAAAGAGTGCTTGACATGTGCTGCTATACTGGTGGCTTTGCTCTAAATGCCGCACATGGTCATGCTTTGGAAGTCACTGGTATTTGTTTCCACTCCCTCATTTGTGCATATTGGTTATTTTGTGACGGCTGTAATTAGATATTATTAGGGAATGCATTTATTTATTTCCAATAAGCAATGTGTATGTTGTTTGATTGACACACAACACAACACAGGTGTTGATACGTCATCTCCTGCTTTGGAAGTAGCTAACCATAATGTCATTCTCAACAATCTGGATCCAGGGAAGATATCATTCCTGAAACAAGATGCAACTATTTTCATGAAGAATGCTGCTTCTAGGAATGAATTATGGGACATAGTGATTATGGATCCCCCTAAGTTAGCACCTCGGAGGAAGGTATTTGAGATTAAATCGTGTTATTAATAAGTAAGTGTAAAATGTAAATGACATATTATATGATGATGGATGGTATTACTATTACATTTAGGTTCTACAAAGTGCAAGTGGAATGTATAGGAATCTGAACTCAATGGCGATGCGGTTAACAAAACGGGGTGGGTTTTTGATGACTTGTTCGTGTTCAGGAGCTATGACTCAGAAGAGTGGACAGTTCTTGAGTGTTCTCCAGGTTAGTTGTTTTTATTTATGTTTTTTCAGGGCAAGTTTATGTTGTGTAGTAACTAAGTGATGTGTATAATACATATGTTGTAGGGGGCTGCATCAATGGCTGGTAGGAAGATAACAGTTGTACGTCAGTGCGGGGCAGCTTGTGACCATCCTATCGACCCATCTTATCCAGAAGGAGCCTACCTTACTAACATTTTATTAAGAGTCCTTTGAACTCAATTCTCAAATACCTTTTAACTTGTTGTGGAATATTTATTAATCACAATCATTTCTAATATATCTTCCTATTTCTTAACATATCATCCCCTATATGAACTAGTCAAGTCAGTGACTTTCTTAACTTTGTCTTGACTTACTTACGATCACACAGACCTCATTTACAACAATTGGGGCTTGTGATTCGTGGTCAATTGCCTAAAGTGAATCCTAAAACTTGATCATGCAAAATAATATCCCCATAAGGTTTATGTTCGGTTGGATGATGTAGCTAGTTTTGTTGTTGAATACATTACATAATAAATAATTTTAACGTATGTTTGCATTTTGCAAAGATAGATCTTTCTCATTATGAGAATCATGTATTTATATTTTAGTGATTGGAGCTCAATGATTTGCGGTCAATGGTTAGGAAATTCCAACACAATTCTTAACGCAAATTCTTAGGTTGTTGGATTCAATACATTCATCTTCTTTCTTTTGATTAATTATTACATAATCCGTTGGGAAAATGACTCTTGAGGGTAATTAACTTTTGCGTTTGTACTTATTTGGTTTTTTTTTTTTTTTTTTTTTTTTTTTTTTTTTTTTTTTTTTTGTATTCAATATACCATCGAACTTGTTGTTGATGTTTACCATAGCCCTTTTGACCGGCTTTTGACCTATGATAGCCGGTCGAAGGGTTATAGTGAACACAAACAACAAGTTCGATGGTATATTGAGTACAAAAAAAGGAAAGAGACCAAATGAGAACAAACGCAACAGTTGGTTACCCTCCTGATTCATTTTCTCTTTACTCATTTACAACAAATCCCACATCATCTCCTACTGATATTAATGACTTTATGAGATTCATTCTTGCTTATCTTCAAAACATAACCTACGAAAGGACATTATTCATACATGTACAACTTTGTAATGCACTTGAATATTTATTAGGGGAATCTTGACTAAGCAGGCGCATTTCATGACTACATTTACATTTCCAATCAAATGATTTATCGTATCATGGATTCTAGACAAGTCTACAAACGAGTGGAATCACAAGTGCTGTGATTTTTGAGTTTACTTAGCTTTAAGATCGAACTCATTGGATAAGATACAACATCAATATGTACAATGTTATGGTGATGTGTCTACAAAAGCAACATGATATTGTACATATTGATGTTGTATCTTATCCCATGAGTTCGATCTTAAAGCTAAGTAAACTAAAAAATCACAACACTTGTGATTCCACTCGTTTGTAGACTTGTCTAGAATCCATGATACGATAAAGCATTTGATTGCAAATGTAAATGTAGTCATGAAATGCACTTGCTTAGTCAAAATTCCCCTAATAAATATTCAAGTGCATTACAATGTTGTACATGCATGAATAATGTCCTTTCGTGAGTTATGTTTTGAAGAGAAGCAATAATGAAGCTCATAGTCATTAATTTCAGTAGGAGATGACGTGGGATTTGTTATAAATGAGTAAAAAGAAAATGAATCAGGAGGGTAACCAACTGTTGCGTTTGTTCTCATTTGGTCCCTTTCCTTTTTTTTTGTACTCAATATACCATCGAACTTGTTGTTTGTGTTCACCATAACCCTTTGACCGACTATCACAGGTCAAAAGCCGGTCAAAAGGGCTATGGTAAACACCAACAACAAGTTCGATGGTATATTGAATACAAAAAAAAAGAAAAAAGACCAAATGAGTATAAACACAATTACCTTCAAGAGTCATTTTCCCTAATCCGTTATACCAAAAGGAGCACTCACTCATTCTTCCACAAACCCAAGATAGGGATGAGAATTTGGCCCGAAAACTGAACCAAATCCGAACCGAAATAGATCCAAATAAGCAATTTGATTCGGTTCTCGGCTATCTATATTAGGTTTATTCGGTTCCCGGGCTATTCGGCCTGGAATTGAAGTCATTTTTTTAATCGTATTTTTCTTGCTACACCGATTTGATCGTGTTTTTCCTTGTCCCTCCTGTGATCAGTCGACTTCCTACTCAAGCATTCATGTTCAAAAATTGAGTGTTGATAATTCCTATTAATATTTGACCATTCCTTCTTTGTCTTTAAGGATTCATGAATTCCTATCTTGTGTATGAAAAATTGGTTCTAAGTTAAGAAACTCAAGTAAGAAATTAAGCTTTATTATGTTAATCTACTATGTAAATGATATTCTTTCAATGTTATATTCTGTTATGTTAGTCTTTGAATGTGTAATGTTGATGTATGGAAGTACATTGCTATTCTATTATATCAAATTCAATGTACTATGTTAAAATTGTTATTTTATCAATGTGTTATGTTAATGTACCACTTAAATGTGTTGTGCTTTAGATTGATGATGAAGATGTGTTTGTTGATAACACTCAAGTTGAAAACAAAGCCGAAATAAGTCAAACAACAAACACAAAGAAAAGGAAATATGCCAAAAGCGTAGCTTGTTGGGCCGATTATGATATAGTTTATATTGACAAAGTTAGACATAACAAATGCAAAAGGTGTGGCACGTTGCTCGAAACCGAATCTGGTGAAAACGGTACTTCTAGCATGATTAGATATACGGAAAGATGTAAAATGAATCCAAAAATTTAGAAAAAAATTTGAAAACCAAGCCACTTTAAATTTCAAAAAAGAAAAATGAAAACGGGAATAATAGTATTAGGACTTTGAAGCATGATGAGAAAAGAATTAAAAAAAAATAAAAAATAATAAAAAAATAAAGTTTTGTTAAACTTATTTGTAGTTTGAGAATTACCGTTCAAGTTTATAGAGAATGAATCATTTATTGAGTATACTAATGCATTGAACGAGAAAGTAGTTTTTTGTCATATAGAACCACAATTTCAAATGTATTCACTGATAACTTTCTTGAAGAAAATAAAAATTTGTTTAAGTTCTTTAGTAATCCCCTTAGTAATGTGCATTCGACCACCGATTGTGTGGACAAGCTCATGTCAAAGGTTGAGCTATATGGTGGCGACGACTCACTTTTGTAACACCCATAAAATTCGAGACAATTTAAAACTTTTAAGTCGTTGGAACCATTCAATTATTACAATCTGTTTTCAAAATAGTTTATACATTAGAGTTCCCAGAAATCATAATCGTCAATCGAGGAAGTGTACGGTCACGCCTTCGCCTACCCGCGGCCATCCGTTGAACCTGAAATAATAAACTAAAACCGTAAGCCCGAAAGCTTAGTGAGTTACCCCCAAAATACCAACCTCATATAACCATAATCATATCGTTTCAACAAATACAGAACAACCATGCATCTCGGGTCTACTGTGTGACTGGTCCGCCCGCACTGGACCTTCAGTCCCCCTGGTCTACTCTTTGAGTCTACAGTATGACTGGACCGCTCGCACCGGGCCTTCAATCTATATGGATCTATCCCGAGCCTTCTGTATAACTGGACCGCCATACGGACCTACAGGCTATCCGAACCGCTCGTAGGGTATGTTGGCCTTCAGCACAAAGCAGGACCGCCTCAACCCAACATCAAGCAAATAACCATGTGCACATATAACAGATAATCACATAACAGTCCGTAGACAAACAAACCGATCTAGCAGATCATATAGTATAGCAACATCCTAACCAGGATACCGACCTAACCGATCACTAACATAGCATCATCCTATATACCAAGATACCGACCTAAACCAAGTCACTGACATAGCATCATCCTATATACCTGGATACCGACCTAAACCAGGTCACTGACATAGCATCATCCTATATACCGGGATAACGACCTAAACTAGGTCACTGACATAGCATCATCCTATATATCAGGATACCGACCTAAACCAGGTCACTGACATGACATCATCCTATATACCAGGATACCGACCTAAACTAGGTCACTTACATAGCATCATCCTAACGGATCATAAGAGCATAGCAACATATGTCTATCCTGATACCGATCTAACAGATCATAAGCACATCAAACAAGTACAAGTACAAAATCCGAAAAAGGGTCGGCCTTGGTGCCTTAGACCCTGTTGATGGAGTGAGGATAACTCACCTTGAAATGCCGAACTGAAGAGGTGGGTTCAAATCCCTCGATCACAACCACGAACTCCACCACCTAAGACTTTGATGAAACCATATCTGTAAGTGCCCAAATTACCAGAATACCCTTGGAATTCAAAATGGTCAACTCTTGGTCAAAGTCAGCCTTCCTGATTGACCCTACTCGCCGAGTCAGCCCACTGACTCGCCGAGTTCCTAAGCTCAGAAAATCCTCATATCACGACTCAACTCGCCCAGTCACCCCATGACTCTTCAAGTTCATCAATCCTCGAGTCCTAGCCTGTCCAACTCACTGACTCACCACTCAACTCACTGATCCTTATCATAACCAGATGGGTTAGGGTTTGCGATCCGACTCGTCGAGTCCAAGAACAGACTCGCCGAGTTCACTTAAGTCATCCTCATTCAAACGATTTCAGTCCATCCCACTGCTTCCAACTCATAGATCTGGATTCCTAGGGCTAGTTTTACATGTAAAGTTTCCAACTTTACGTGTATGCAAGGTGATTCTGGCTCAATACAAGCTAGAGAGAAGGTTCAAGACAAGAATGCTCACAAAAAAGCTAAAGGGCTGATACTTTATGCCTCCATGGACCAAGATAAGTCTAGATCTGAAGTTGCAACCCCAAATTTAGTCCCAAAACCCGAAATGGATTCCAAACATGCTAAATAGTCCCAACTCATCATCCAAGAATAGATCTAGAAGGGAAGAGCTCAAGGCAACAACTTGTTACCTCCAAAATGTGCCCAAGATGAAATAGATTCTAGATCTACACGAATTCATTGATGCTAGCCTCTTGATCTACAAGCTTCTTTCACTAGAATCACCTTCCAAAGCTCAAAAACTCTCACCAATGGCTCACACACGATTTTAGGGTTACTGACTCTCAAGGGGTAACAAAGAGGCTGAGGTGAGGACATAAGATCCTTTAAATAGGGTGCAAACCCTAAATTTTAGGGTTTTCTCTTTCCAGCACCAACTCGTCGAGTCACGCCGCCGACTCGGTGAGTTAGTCACTTTACACGTGACCAAAAACCCGCTCTGACTCGACGAGTCAAGATACCTACTCACCGAGTCAATTCCTTTATCTCCACATAAGACCCCGAACTTATATTCCTGAACTTGGGATGTTACAACTCTCCTCTACTTAAATTAGGCTTCGTCCTCGAAGCCTGCTGCAGCACCCAATTTCGGATAACGCTTCTACATTGCAGCCCCCGATCTCCCAAACCAGCCAAAATCTCTTCAGGCACTACTACAACGTCCCTACAAAGGACAACTCCTTCCTGTGCAGGATCCCTACCTATTGCTCCAAGCCTTCCACCGGCCTCTTCTCCTTAGTATCCAAACACATCAATCTAAGTATCACCCGATGATACTTCCACCTTCCTTCCATGCACACACTTTCGTGACTAAGATGTTGCAGACTTAGAGTGAGTGATTCCGCCTTAATTCATGTTCCTTGTTTGGTTGTGGATTTGAGGCAGAGTTACTCAGTCGACTGTCTTATTCATCTAAAATATTCATAACTTGTATATGACAGGCAATCGTAGTGGTACTGAGGAGGATCATGATATAAAGTATCATCACCAGTTATCAAAGCACTTTCATTTGTATGTATGCACACAAAGCGGTACGATACGTAGGAGTGTTAACATCAAAAGGAAAACAGAAAGCACTGGAACATTTACAAGGAGTACATTGTCGAACACACTAGGGATACATCATCGTATAACAGATGTTTCTTTCAAATTGGCCAAAACTTTGTTCAGTAAAGAGTCCGTTCCTATAATTCGTCATGAATTGGTGTGGTCCTCACCATACTAAGTTCATATGTTTCTATTGTGACAACCCGAAATTTCCATTCTGAACAAACCATATCAAGCCAATAGATGTAGAACAGTTACAGTGAAAATTCAGACTTCGAGTTTAAGTTTGGCAGTTTTTCAGGATTTACACATAAGGAGATATTAGGAGAGTGGATGCACTAGGGTTTTGTGCAACACTGTTATTCCAATACTCTAGGATATTAGAGTTCATTTCGGAAATAAAAATATTTTCGGCTAAAAATCCCAGGACTATATATAGAAAACTGAACCATATTGGTTCATTAGTTACATTTCCATTTAGAGAAAAGTCAAAATTCTCTCTCACGGATCTTCGGGTTTTTATCCCAAATTGTGAGTACTTCGATCTAGTTATATTATATAGCTCAGATTGTGTATTATAACATCAAAATCGGACCAAAACCCCAAGATTAGGGAGTTTACCGCCCAAGAACACTTGGGGAGTAAACTCCATTTTAAGGGCCAAAAGTGTCCCAATGACCCTCAAACCCTTAGAACTCAAACTAGAAGCCTTCATTACAATGTTTAGTCCACAAAACAATTAAGAATCAAGGGTGAAAGTGAGTTCACGACCAAGGAGGTTCTTGGGCCGTGAACTCCATGTTTAAGTGCCAAAATGCCCTAAATGCCTTCATTTAGCCAAGAGACTAGTATAGCACATTACCTTGATGAGTCTAAGACCCAAAACAATCAAAATACCAACACCTAGGGGTGTTCACGGCCGCAAACACATGGCCAAATGGTTCATGGGCCGAAAACTCTAGTTAGGGGTGTTTTGATGCCACAAACACTTCCTAAGGCTTAGGCTTGAATTAGACATGTACCCTAATAAGTTTAGGACTAGCTAACACACTTAGAACACCAAGAAAAAGGTGTTCACGGCCCAAGATGTTCCAGGGCCGTGAACTCCATTAAATGGTGCCAAATGGTGCCATAAATCCCCCTAAAGCCTTGGACAATTGCCTTGATTCATTCCTTGTTAAATTAGGGACTTGAAAACACCATAAACCTTCCCCCAAGGGAGATTACGGCCGTAATCTCCATGGGATATGGTCCCAGGGCCGTGAACTCCTCAAAGGAGTTAATAGGAAGCCCAAACACTTGTTTAAGCCTTGAAGCAATTCACCACATGAGTTGTATAATTGTTAGGCTTCATTTAGGGACTTTATTGAGAGTTTACAGCCAAGAGTTTACTCTCCTGGGCCGTAAACTCCAAAGCATATGGTCATTTGACCATAAACTCCCATTAGAGGCATTTCACTCCTTTGTTGCAACCCTTTTGCCTCCTAGCACTTGACCAAAAGTGTTTTCCTCGCATTAAAATGCTTATACTTGTATAATTAGTGTTTTAATCACTAATTATTTATATACATATGTCTTCATATGTAATTAGGATCATTGTGTGTGTCTAAAGTCTTCACTTGACACCAAGCACTTGTCCGATCCTTCCTTACGATAACAGTCCATTCAATTCCAATCACTTACTGCAGGTGAGTTCATACCCCTTAATCAATGTTTTAACTATTTTCAAATGTTTTATGGGGGGGGGGGATACAAGTAGAATCATGCTACTTATTATATCAATCACATATGATTAATAAGCAGCATTCAAATGATTGGCTACTCATTAGCCGTTTTACCAAACAGTTTCCTTCAAATTGTAACATCCTGATTTCCTAGGTATATTATTTTATTTAATTATTTTGGTGTTTGAGGAGGAACTCGGCAAGTTGGAGCCAAGACTCGCCGAGTAGGGTCATGGATGTTCATCCAGGTTCACGTCCGGACTCGGCGAGTCCATTAGTGGACTCGGCGAGTCCATGCTGTTTAATGAAACCCTAATCCCCCGGGTTTGGAGCCTATTTAAGGGCACTTATAGCCTCCCATTGCGGCTACCAGTCCCTTGAGAGAACCCTAAGCGAGCCAAATCGTTGTGAGGGAGAAGAAGTCACTTTTTGATCCTTGAACCCTTGGTTTAGCAAGAAGAAGGTGACAAGAGCAAAGAGGAGGTGCGATTCAAGCAATACCAGAGTTCAGAGACATCATTTTGAGGTAATGGTTTGAACCTCCTTCAGTTTTGGTGTTGATCATTAGATTTAGGGTTTTCTAACCCCTTTGGAGAGTGATTATGTGGAGCAAATGGTCCCTCTTTGAGTTTGTGCCTTGGATCTGGACTCAAAGAGGTCCAGAGACCTTGACCCTTAGAGCTTTATGGACCAGTTTGGGGTTATTGGCCTTAGGTTGCCATTTTTGGGACTAAATCTCCTTTTGATGCCTTGTTGTGCTTATACAAGCATCAAGTTTTGAACTTTACGTGACATTCATGCTTGGGGAGGCCAGATCTATGGTTTGGGGAAACAGATCTGACCTCAGGAGGTCAGTAGAGTTTGTGCATGGCATGAACTCGCCGAGTTGTTCTTGAGACTCGGCGAGTAGGGTTAGGGTTTCACGTAAATTGCTCAGTGGATAGACTTGCCGAGTTGGGGGATGACTCAGTGAGTCAGGAGGGGGTTAGAGGAGTGGAGTTCAAGGCGGTACTCGCCGAGTTGTTCTTGAGACTCGGCGAGTTGAGTCGGGGTGGCCCCGCGATTCCTGTCTGGTATGACTCGTCGAGCATAGGGAGGGACTCGACGTACCAAGCGGGACAAAGAGTTAGTGGACATGTGTGTACTCGCCGAGTCACCGGAGTGCACTCGGTGAGTTGCGTCAAAGTTTGACCATTGACTTCTGTTGACTTTTAGGGTTTGGTCAGCAATGTGGCCTTTGGGCCTAGAAGGGGGTAAAATGGTCTTTTACCCTTAAGAGAGTGCCAAGCGAGGTTTGAGTCTAGTCTCGAGAGTTATGTTCATGAGAGCATTTGCTTTATGTGATAGATGGTGGCGAGTTCGAGATGCAAGCATGAGGATACCTGCTTACTGCTTGCCAGGTGAGTCTTCTCACTATACTTTACCTTGAGTAGGTAACCAGAGTTATGTGATAGAGTATTTGTATGCTATGTATGTTATGTACTGCATTATTTCTATGTGATTTATGCTGTGCATGTTTACAGAGTTAGAACCGGAAGGTTCCCAGAGTTAGAACCGGAGGGTTCACAGAGTTAGAACCGGAAGGTTCACAGAGTAGGGTCCACGGAACCACAGAGTTATAGCCTCGAGTGGCTAATATGTGGTATTTTGGGGAACTCACTAAGCTTCGTGCTTACAGTGTTTTGTGTTATGTGTTTCAGGTTTCTCTCAGGATCACGGGACGGCACCGGCTTGATTGTACACACCAGAGAAAGAGTCATGTTTTGAAGATCCTGGTTTATTATGCAAGTGAAAATGGAGTTATGTTTTGTAATTCGATTATGAATGAGATTTTAAGAAAAGTGTTTTATGATTTAAATGATTATTTTTAAATGAAAAATTTGTCACACCCCGAACCAGACGGCGGAAACTTCCGGGGGCTTGCGCGTGTGACTTCATCTTGAAATACCATTACAGTGAATATAATTGAAACATAACATCATCATTATCACACATGTAATATTACAACATTCATTGTTTACATCGTGTATTGTATTTGAATATTACATGCCAAAATAGTAAGAGCATGATGAAACAAAATATAACACAATATCCATTAGTTTGTTTTGTTCATCCTGCTTCAACGATTTCCTGAGAATACAAGTTATTTTGAAAACGGACAACATAAAAATGTTGGTGAGTTCATAAGCATGTTTGTGGAAATGATTTGTATAACTTTGAAAATGACCAGAAAATCCGATATTTTCTGAAAACTGTTTAGTGTGTTTGTGTTAGATCTTGTATTAATGCATGTATCTTATTGTTTATTTGACTAAAAAGGTAAAGAGAATGTAGAGAGAATGTAAGAGCATGTAAAGAGAATATTCTCAGACAACCCGATGTTGTCTGTACAAGAGAAAGTTGTACCAACCCCCGAGGTTGAGTACTAGTAAGAGAATGTTTCCGAGTAATCCAAGAGAATGGTGAATGGTGAATGGTGAATGGTCTTCCGTAAAATTCATAACGTTAATTCCTCTAAGCGAGCCGTCATAACCATACTAAATAATGACAATTTCGCCTGTCTTGGCGTCGTTGGACGCCGACGGAAAATAGAATAAGGTTTTTGTCACCCTAGACTGAGTTAGTCTAACTGTAGCGAACAGCTCAGGTGTGGGGTGTCATCCCCGCATAGATCTATACACAAATCCCCGCTCTCCCTCCAAGAGACTCTAGTTATAACTACAGGCTACGATCGTACACTTAATAGGTGCCAGCCGATAAAAACTCGCTAGATCCTTAATCGAATTTACGCGAAGAAAAATGTATAAACTCATTCTAGGACCAATGATCCATGTAAGTGAACCACTAAGGCATCACTAAACATGTAAATCATTTCAAGACCTAAAGGGAATGAGATTATATAACATGGGCCCAAAATATATGTGAAAGGACAACTAAGGCCCATTTCACATGTAAGGTATTTATAGGCCCAAATAGCATGCAAATAGTATCCACTAAAATAGCATAAAAAGAATAACGCATGTAAAACCCATTCCTAGGCCCAATAAACATGTAAGTGGACCACTAAGGCCCATTATACGTGTCTATTATTTCCAGGCTCAAAGGAATGTGAATGTCTATCCTAAGCCCAATATACATGTAAAAGGACACTAAGGTCCACTAAACAAGTATATTATTTCCAGGCCCAATAAGGATATGAATACCTATCTTGAGCCCAATATACATGTAAAAGGACACTTAGGCCAACTAAACAAGTATATTATTTCCAGGCCCAATAAGGATATGAATACCTATCTCGAGCCCAATATACAGGTAAAATGACACTAAGGCCCACTAAACATGTATATTATTTCCAGGCCCAATAAGGATATGAATGTCGTTTTTAATGCCGTTTGTTATTGTTTTGTTTATTTTAGCTTGATTATTTACATAATTGATATCTAAAGCCCACTTTTTGTAAAAATGACGTTCTTGGCCCAATAAGCCAAGAATTTACAATTAAGGCCCAATTTTTGTAAGAGTAACACTTAAATCTCCAATTTTGTTAAAAACTTGTGTTGATGACTACTTTGTGATAAAAATAGCATTTTAAAACCATTTTTGTCAAAAATATCATTTTTGGCTTGGTTTTGTGAAAATACATATTTTTCTGGTTTTTGGCTTTTCCGAACTAGTTTTTAGAAAATTTGTCGAAAATTCATCGTAAGTTGAAATCTGGATCCGTAAATTTTGAAAGTTTGGAAATTTTTTCTACTATGTTCACAATTTTTCTCATAATTTTTGATGGCTTCAAACTAGTGTGAAATTACTCATTTTCACAGGTTGGTCCGAAATTATTTCAAATATGATAGGCAGTTTTGTAAAATTCGCCAAAAATTGTAGAAAAATCGTATGAAAACGTGAGAGTAGTCATTTTAAAGGTATAAATATGAGATTTATCCATGTAAAACAGTTTTGAAAAATACCTCCATTTGGATGGTCAAAACAGTCCGAGATTGGACCAAAAGTTTTCTGTCAAGGGCTGTTTTGTGAGTTTAGTTTATAGATCTTTGAACACAACACTTATTTTTGCTATATCAAGTATACAAATCCCAGATCTACATGTTTACATGTAATACTTGTGATAAAACATACTTTTCTCAAGATTCATGTGAAGATCCTAGTGATAAACTTCAAGTTTCTTAACATATTTTTAGATTAGTGTAGAAATCAACACATAATCACCAAATAATTCATGGAAAACACACATAAACATGCATATACACATAGATCTACACAAAGCAACTTGTATTCTCCCCCAAAAATCATATAAAAACAGAAAACAAGGGGTATGAACTCACATTGCTTGAAGATTTCGGATTTTGATGAAGAAATGAAGAGATCTCGACTTTAGCAAGCCTCTTGAAGAGGTTTTTGAACTTGGATGGTTCTAAGAACATAATCCACAAATATATGGATGTAAGAGGAGATCTTTGGAGAGATCAAGAAGCTAAATCATAGATCTAAGAAAAACTTACCAAAGATGATGATGTAGGTGAAGATCCTCTTGAAACTTCCCATAAATCTCGAAAATTTAGAGGAGTAGAGAGGAGTTTTTGAAGGCTTTCCTTGGAAGAAGATTTCAAACTTAGGTGGTTCAATAGTGTGAAGATCTTGATGAAAATCTCTTGAAACACACACCAAGTCACGAAATTTTTGAAGAGGAAGGAGGTGAGAAACTTTTGAGAGTTAGATAGAACTTTTGGAGATTGAAAGGGATGAAGTGGGGTGGGGTGTGGCATCTCTTGGCCATAAGAAGAGAGGTAGGAGGAGAGAGATTAAACATTATTGCATGGGGGGTAATAGCACTAGAAATATGTGATTACCTTGAAACATGTGGGTTAATTATGTGTTGTCAAGTTATTAGTAAAGCCCATTTCTTTCTTGTTCTTTTTTTTTTTCATTTGGGCCGAGAATGGGCTAGGAGGAAAGGGAGTGAGATAATTTGGGCCATCCCTTGACTTAGCTCGAAATCATGTGGCCAAAAATGTGTATTTTTCGGCCCATTAGGCCTTTTTGGAAGTTCACGGCCCAAAGATATCCATGAATATAGTTTATGGCCCATTAGATTTAATGACATCATTTATGGCCCAACATGGCCCATTATAGATAAAATGAATTATTCTAGACCCAAAGTAGTCAAATTAAATGTTTATTGGTCCATTAGACCCAATAAAAGGATCCAAACCCAAATTAACTTAAACCGGGATTTCTAGGGTTTTCAATCCATATGAGATGTATTGTATTAGGTTTTTAACCTAATTCAAGAGTTTGGATTCAAATGGATGGTTTTGATTAAGCATAGAGTAGGATTTTCACTTAGAGTACAAGTTATTACACTAGTGAATGCTTGCATGAGAGTAGAATTTCCTAGCAAAAATGCTAGTTGTGCCATCATCCCCCCGTTAGAGGGAATTTCGTCCCAAAATTCTTTCGAAAGGTAGGTTCATGAATGATAGAATAGGTGAGGGTACTTCTATTTCATCTGGTCTTTGCGTTCCCCTGTGAATGCCGATCTATGTTTGGCGTTCAATCGAACCTTCACAATCAGAATGCAGCATTGTTTTGTACGCTTTACTTCCTTATCCAATACATCAATTGGTTCTTGGATGAAAAGGAGATTCTCGTTTGTTTCGACCTCTTTCTAAAGGAATGATAAGAGTTTTGCCTGATAGACACTTTTTCAGATTCGATACGCTGAACATAGGGTGTACGTTGCTGAGCTCTACAGGCAGCTGCAACCTATAAGTCTTTGGACCAATCCGAGCAAGAATCTCGAACAGTCCGATGTATTCGTGGGTTTAGTTTTCTTGTTTCCTAAAGCGAATCATTCCTTTCCAAGGTGATTCTTTTAAAAACACGCGATCCCCGACTTGACATCCTAATGGCTTACGCCGCTTGTCAAAATAGCTCTTATGTCGGTCTCGCGATGCTTGAAGTCAAGCTTTGATTTGGATTATCTTCTCTGTTGTTTCGCAAATGGTTTCTGGTCTCATGAGAGTACTGGCGATTAATCTGCATTTATGACTATAAAGAGCTTCGAAGGGAGCAACCTTGATGCTTGTGCGATAGCTGTTATGGTATGGGAATTCAATCACGGGCAACCGGGTATCCCATGACTTGCTGAATTCAAACACTTAGACTTGTAGCATGAATTTGAGTAGTTGAATAGTTCGTTCGCTTTGACTATTGGTTTGAGGGTGGTAAGCGACGCTCATACTTAGCTATGTTCCTATAGTCTTCTTAAATGACTGTCAAAGTCTTGAAGTAATCCCGTTATCTCTGTCACACCCCCAAACCAGAACGGCGGAAACGTTCGGGGGCGGAGGACGTCATATTCAGTATCATAACAGTTCATAGAAAGGAAAGTACACACCACCATACATATATAAAGGTTTTAAAAATGTTTACATCATTGTATTCATTACATGCTCAAAAGATAAATGCATAAACATCTTTCAAAAGAAGTAATTAACGCCAGCGCGTTAATCCCCAAAAGTTGATTTCCAAACTTGCTTAGCGGTTCCCTGAGAATACAAGTTATTTCAAAGAGAAAGTGTCAACAATTAAGTTGGTGAGTTCATAAGTGGTTTAGAAAGTTTGTATGCCATTCCAAATTGAGTGTAAGTTTTCCAAGAAAATCCCTTATTTTCTTATAAAAGTGTGAAATGCATGAGAATATATGTATTGAATAATATAGATAGTTGAATCAAGAAAATCCCTTATTTTCCTATTAGTTGTTTGTTTTGTATACAGGGAAAATCCCATATTTTCCTAAAGTAATAGTTAGCCTAATGTCCCAGACTAAAAACCGAAAGCAAAAGACATGCTTTAGAAGGTTGAAGCATAGATTTATATAATAAAACCTATTAGAAGATTTAAGTTTGTTAGATGAAGAATAGTTTTAATAACTACTCATTCATCAATCAGAAGTACTATAATAATTGTATATCCGGTGAGTTTTATAACCATACTAAACATAATATGCCTGTAGCGACGTTCTTCAGGCGTCGTAGCGTTATGACAAACTGTCACCCCAAAGGACGGACTGTAGCTAACAGTCAGGGCGCGGGATCATGACTTCCCGTATAGATCTATACACATTTGACACGTTCTCCGGACGGGAGACTCTGGTTATAGACATGACTTGTAGCGATACCTTCTAGCAAAAAGGTAGTATTTGAAGATGTACATGTCTCACGGATTCTCAACTAAGTCTGTATTAATGTAATAGTTTTGTATGCAAAGATCATCCTTTCTCACAAAGTTTTGACAATGCATAAATCCTAAGTTTTTAAAATTGTATTAAAACGGTTTAGTAACGAAGGATACTTTGGAATTACTAAATACTTTGTATAAATCTAGTGCATGCAAAGTATGACAAGAATTTTCACATAGTAGTAATAAATCGCGAGTGATTCATTTGATAAAAACGAGTAAAGTAAATTTTTATGAAATACACGATAATATCCGTATGTTTACTTGTATTCCCCCCTTAAAAGAGTATAAAACGCATTTAAAACGTATTTAAAGTGTGTTTGTAGGGGTATGAACTCACCTGAAGGTTTGAAGAAAGCGAGATGGAAACCGGGCAGAGTTTCGTCTCGGGAAACGGATTTTTCTCGGGATTCTCGGGAATCTTGGGAGTAAAAACGATCATCGGGACTTGGGCAAAAAGACCAGGGCTTCGGGTTAGCACGGGCACGGAAAACGAGGCAAAACGCAAGAGAAACGAGAGGAAATGAGCAAGTTTTCCCGGAACCCTCGCATCCCTTTTATAGGGGCTGAAAGGCCTCGGTACGCGGGGCGTACGGGCGTACGCGGGGTGTACCCGTGCGTCATGCATGACCGAGTCCTCGACTGCCCTAGAGTTCGGATGGGACGGGGCGTAGCTCGCATAGGGGGCGACATGGACGAACCGAGGCCCTTGATTTGAGTACGCGGGGCGTACGAGGGGACGCAGGGCGTACCTCGGTCCTATCTGCTGACTCCTCTTCGAATATTACCAAGAGTTTATAATTAAATTTATATTTATTTTAAATAAACTTCTAAAATTCATATCTCTTTCATACGAACTCCGTTTTCGACGTTCTTTATATCCACGCGTAGGTGAGACTAAGATCTACAACTTTCGTTTAGATTCCGTCGGCAAATTCTGAAATTATTTTTTTTATTTATTTTTAAAAGGTCGGGGTAAGAAAATTCGTTAATAATTCATAACTTTTTCATACGATGTCCGTTTTGGGCGTTCTTTTTATGTACGTTTGCAGTTTAACGATATCTATGACTTTCATTTAGACACCTAAGGTCAAAAAATATTTTATTGAAACTTAGCGTTTTTACGTAACTTCGTATTGCTGGTTTTTGTCGGAAAACTTAGAATGGTCATAACTTCTTCGTTATAACTCGGATTTTAGTGTTCTTTATATGCTTGGAAACCTTAAGATGATATCTACTACATAGCGTACTCCAAACAGAGCTTTTGAATACTTCATTTTTCGATGATATTCTAATTACTTTTTTTCAAAGAGGTTACAAGACTCGATTTTTAATGACCTGAAATGACGGGTTGTTACAATCTCGATCCGAGATTGTAGATACTGATACTTCATGGAGTCTCACGATTTGTATTAGCAGGAAATGGGCAGATTGGGTTAACCTATCGACGATCACCCAGATAGCGCCCAACTCAACTCTTATAATAATAAGCTTTGTCTTTTGAGTTCGAGGGTTTTATCCATCCATGCAGTGCTTTCTTTGTGATATTCTCCGGTTTTGATGCTTTCAAGGCTGGTAGTAGGTGTTGACAGTGTTTCGTTCTCGCTTCGTGGGCAGACGAGTATGTTATTGATGAAAATAATGAAAAGGCTAACTAGGAATGGTTGAGAAAACTTGGTTTGTAGGGTCCATGAATAGTGTGGGAGCATTCGTTAGACCGAAGGGTATCACAATGAATTTGAAATGGTCATGACGAGTTCGGAAGGTAGTTTTTGAAATTTCTCCTTCTCGGACTCGAAGTTGATGATAACCGATTCTTAGATCTATTTTAAAGAAGTAACTTGCTCCTTGGAGCTGGACAAATAGATTGTCAGTCTGAGGGAGTGGGTATCGATTTTTGATAGTGAGCTTATTCAATTTCCTAAAATCGATGTACCTTCTGAAGGATCCATCTTCTTGAAGAACAAGATCGAAGCTCTTCAAGATGAGAAGCTTGGTCTGATGAATCCTTTGCGCAACAATTCTACTCAGTTGACTGGATAAGTTGTGAATTTTCGGCGGGAGTCAACCTATAGGGTGAATTGGCAATTGATGTGGCTCCTGTTATTAGGTCGATTTGAAATTCGACCTGTCTCTCTGGGATATTCCCAAAAGTTCTTCGGGAAACACATCCGTAAAATCACATGCTACTGGAATACCTTGTATACTTACTTCTTCCTTGGTCTTGTCCACAACAAGAGTGAGGAAAACGTAGTTCTTTTGGTGCAGGAACATATGTGCCTTGATGCATGAGATAGGAAGAGGATTGACACCAGGTTTATCACCATGGATTATTAGAGTTTCGTGATTAGGAAGGTGAAGGCAAACGGCCCTCTCGCGACGCATAACATCAGCATGGTGGGGGCTTAACCCAACCATGTCGATTATCACTTCAAAACCCTTAATATTTACTGGCATTAAATTTATTTGAAATAAATGGTTGTTTAGTGTTAAGGTTTACCCTATATAAATATCCTAGGTTAATTCGGTTTTTCCCCATTGGCCATGTCCACCGTAAAGGCTTAGCTTAGCTTTGGGGTTGTTGTTTTAGTAAGTGCTCGAATTTGTTACTAACGAAGCTTCTTTCAGCTTCACTATTGAATAAGGGGTAAGTAAAAGAGTTGTTAAGTGGGAACGTACCAATAACAACCGTTGGGTCTTGGACTGCTTCGCCTTGACCCAAGGTCAGGATTATTTCCGATCCTTCTGCTCCTTGATTGTTATCCTTGGGGAAATTGCGCTTGAAGTGACCGGTTCCTCCTCACCCATAGCAGGTGTGACTGGTCTCATCATTGGTGTTGTTGTTAGGGTTGTTGCGATTGTTGTCGTTTTCATTTAGCTGACGATTCTGGCATGGATAAGTTCTACAGAATTTGGCGGTGTGATTCTTTCGGTTGCATTTGTTACAATGCATCTCCCGGCAGGCTCCATTATGATGGAATTTGCACTGGTTGCGTTTTGGAAGGTTTCCAGCATATGGTCTCCTGGTTGTTGGTATAATAGGGGTCATGGTCGCATGAACAGTAACAACATGTTGCTTCCTTGAGAACCCTTGAGTGTGTTGTCCCTTTCTCTTACTTCCAGACCTCAGCTTCCTGCTCTTAAGCTTGGGGTTTGGAGTTCCTTGATAGGTTGTCACTTGTTGGTTTCCATGTTCGTTCCTTTGGCTGGAGTTGTCAATGTTGTTCCCGCCTATATTGGGGTTGTTTGCATTGATTTGCGCCATCGCAGCGGTTACTGCTGCCGTTACCACAACTTGGAATGTAGTAGAGTCCATCTGCAGGAGCGGTGTCTCGCGGGTGCGCTTGTTATTCTTGCGGGATGGCATTTTCTTGATGCACGTTGATAATCCAGATCGTAAGTAATGATCGTCATTCCTGGTTGTACTCTATAAATTTTGCATCTTGTTGTATAATTCTTACTGCTTCCATCTACATCCTTATGATGTATTTGTGGTAGTAGGTAATCACAGATTTGGCACGATCGTCACGTCTATCCTTAGAGTATATAGGTTGTTTTGGTTTCGAGACCCTTAAGTATCTAGCGGTTTTGAGGGTTCGCTTGTGCATATAATTGAGTCTATGTGGTAATATGAAATAAAGATAACACATAATTGTTCTAGTTGTAAGTACCATCTTAGTACACGAAAGAGAGTCATGTCGGATAGTAGGGGGAAGTAGAAAAGGTTGACCCTAATTGTGGCAGGAAGTGTCTGGTGGTGGTGCTGATGAAGTGGATGCTCCTCAGAGATGAGCTACTTGTTGTTCGGTATCTGTTGGATAAGATGTTTAAGTCCATAACTTATTTGGTATATACTTGACCCGACCGGCATGGTGCATTTGGGTTGCATCTCATCCAAACTATTTATGGATAATTTTATGAGTGTTATACACATATGTTTATTAATATATTATAAGTTATAATATATTAATATGAAGTTATGTTATTTAATTAGTATTAGTCTTAAATTAATTATGAATTAATTTAGAGATTAAAAGGAAGACTAATTAGATTATGGGCTATTGGTTTTATATGGTGTGGGCTAACACTCATTTGTTAACGGGCTAGGCTTTGATGGAAGTCCATGGATGATCCATGGAGCTTTTAACCCATGGATCCTTGGAAAGGAAAGGTCATGGGTTATTAGGGTTTCACCCTAACCATGTACACTATATAAGCATGCTTATGGTGCATGAAATGGAACTAGTGAACTAGTGTGTGTGTGCTTGAGTGTGGCCGAAATATACAAGTGTGTATACTCTCTCAAAGTTTTCCAAGAGTTTGTGGTGATTTGTGATTCCATTTGAGGCATTCACACTATTGGTGCTTGGCCCTCAAACTCCTTAAGAATCAAACTCATCAAAAAGGTATGTAATCTCTTCTAACTCTTTTATGTTGAAATGTTCCCCATGCCATGTTAGATAGGTTATGAACCTTGGAAAATTATTATTTTGCATGTATTTAGACAAACATAGATCCAAGGTTTATTAGGGTTGCATGCACACTTAGGAAGTGTTAGATTGCTCAAAACCCAACAGTGGTATCAGAGTCTAGGCTTGCTTGTTTGATACTTGATGCAAAATAGTTGAAAAAGTCGAAAAACTTGCTGTCTGCTTGATGAACTTGCCGAGTCCATGGGGGGACTCGCCGAGTCCATGTGTATCTTCAACCTACTCGCCGAGTAGGTTCATGCACTCGACGAGTAGGAGCGACAGAGTGCAGATTTTCGACTTTTGCTGCTGGAAATGGACTAGAAACATTACCCTAAACTGTTTTGGTGTTTTAAAACTTGTTTTAGTTGGTGTAATGGTTGTTCTAATCCATTTACAATAGCATATATCAAAATTCCATGATTTTTATGTGTTCATATAATTCTTGAAATTTTGATGATCATGTTCATGTTCTTATGAATTTAGAAGATGATAGGAATTATTTGCTGAATTGTTTAGAATTAATTCTTGATCATTTATGTGTTTTAATGGAGTCCATAATTTGTCCTCAAGTTATGGATATCCAAAGGTCACTTTCTTTAACACACCCATTTAAACACATAAGTTACATGAAAGCGAAGAGTCTTCATTTTTATGAACCTTTAATTCATAAGTTATGAAATGAATAGTTTTGGATAGTTACAAAACTTGCCCTCAAGTTTTGGAATTTGTAAAGTTTCACACACTTTAATAAACTTTAATTCCAACCCTTAGAGTTTTAATAGTTAAAATTCAACCCTTATACTATTTATAACATTAATGGTTAATTATTATATATATGTATAAGAATAAGTCGTTCTACCGTTAGTAGGCCTCATTCACGAAGCCGGTCTATAAGGTGGGTATAAGGTTGTTGCCTATAAAATGGTGACTTAATGGGTGTCCACTCTCACCCACCGCTCGCTTGACTGGTGAAGGGTCGTTAGCCGAACGGGTAGGACAATGACTTTAAATCCTCATTAAAAGTATAATGATTATTATAAACTAACTAAACCTTTTAATTCCCAATCTTAGTTATTTTAGGAAAAATGTGAACATGGTGCTAGTCCATGGAATTCACACTTTGTACCTTACCAAGTCGTTGGTGGAGCGTGTGTGGTTAACCAGCACACTAACTTGGACTAGTAAGGATCACGAAGGGCGACTTAATGTTTGTCATGGATCAATGGAGCGTGTGTGGTTTACTGGCACATTGATTAGGTGATAATATTAAGGGTACCAAGTGAATTAGCATGGTTATTCACACCTTGTTTTGTGATCCTCGGCATCCCAGTCACAAAACTTGAAGGGCACAATCGAGATTGAAACATGCCATTGAAAAGTTCAATGAATCTCAAAAGAATCTAGGAATTTCAAATCCAATTAAAACCTAATAATTCATTTTGCTTTTCATGGTGGAAATTGGTGAATCGTCATTCACCTTTCAAATATATTATTACTTAGATTACGACATCCCTCTTCTAAGTATAATATATTGTGATTGGGTCCTAGCCTTAATATTACATTTGGGTGTCTTATTAAGGATTCTATATATCTAATCTAAACTTGCTTTCTTCCTTCAGATGTCTTCCAACACTAATGCTTCAGGCTCTAACCCAACTGGTTCTTTCTCTCTCATGAATCTTTGTGGGAGGGTCATCTTTGATGGTTCCAACTTCATGGATTGGATTAGGAACATCAGGATGGTTACTCGTTATGAGGACAAGGAATATGTCCTCGATAAGGAGTTAAAAGAGCTTGATGAGTCTACTGCTACTCCTGAGGAGATCGCTGAATTCAGGACACATGAGAGAGATGCTACTAAGGTGGCATGTATCATGATGGCCACGATGACAGCCGAGCTCCAAAAGTCATATGAAGATTTCTACCCTTTTGAGATGCACCAAGACCTGATGGAAAGGTACCATCAGAGTGCTCGTCAAGAGCGGTATGAAATAATCTCCTCCATAATAACTACCTGCATGAAGGACGGTGATTCCGTCACAGCTCACATGCAAAAGATGCATAGGTATGTGGACCGTTTGCTGAAGCTGAGGAGTTGGCAATTGACATCATTTTGCACTCCTTACCTTCTTGTTATGACCATTTTCGTATGACATATCATATGAACAAGGAGGAAGTTACCCTCAGCAAGCTTCAAGGACTCTTGAAGACCGCGGAAACCGGTCTTAAGAGCACGGCGGTTGTTACCTCTACTACTCCTACTCCAACATCTACCCCTGGTTTGGCTATCGGGCAAGGCAAAGGGAAAAAGAGGAAGCACCCTTCGAAGGGTAACAAGGGAAAGTCTCTTGAAGGCTCCTCATCTAAGACCAAGAGCGGTTCTGTCACTCCTTCTGCCATTCCCAAGGATGCTGAATGCTTTTATTGCTATGAAAAGGCACACTGGAAGCGAAACTGCCCTAAGTACTTGCAGGATCTAAAGGATGGGAAAGTGAAACCCACCCATGCAGGTATTTACACAATATTGTCTAATTACTCATCATATTCTAACTCTTGGGTGCTTGATACAGGATGTGGTATTCACATATGTTCTGATATGCAGGGCCTAAGAAGAAGTGAGGATGTAGAGCACGGGAAGATAAACTTGATCATGGGGAATAGGAAGGCTTCACTTGTTTCCAAGATTGGAGTTTATACTTTGTTGCTTAATAATGGGTTAAAATTAGATTTGAATAAATGTGTGTACTCATCTGAAATGGCGAGAAATATTATTTCTTTTCATGCTTTGTACAAACAAGGTTTTACCTTTTCGTTTGATAATGAATGTGATGGTATTAATGCTTTCTTTAAAAACGTGTTTTACTTTAAAGCGTTACCTTGTGATGGTGTGTATGAAACTGTGTCGATTGTAGACAACTTAGGAAATAATGTGTTGTATATTGATTCTTCTACTAGCCTAGATAAAGCATCATTGTGGCATTGTCGTCTTGGACATGTAAACAAGAAACACATAGGCCAACTCCAAAAGAGTGGAGTTTTGGAATCATTCGACCTTAAATCGGATGATAGTTGTGAATCTTGTCTACTTGGAAAGATGACAAAATCACCCTTCACTGGAACTTGTGAAAGGGGTGAAGGTTTGCTGGACCTAATACACACTGATGTATGTGGGCCATTTAAAACCGCCACAAGGGATGCTAATCGGTATTATGTGACTTTTATTGATGATTTTAGTAGATATGGGTATGTCTACTTAATCAAACATAAGTCAGAAACCTTTGAAAGGTTTAAGGAATTCAAACAGGAAGTAGAAAATCAATTGGGCAGGAACATTAAGATGCTTCGATCCGATCGAGGTGGTGAGTATCTTAGTACCGAGTTCCTTGACTATCTTAAGGAGTGTGGGATTGTCTCACAATTGACTCCTCCCAGGACACCACAGCTGAATGGTGTAGCTGAGAGGCGTAATCGAACTTTGTTGGACATGGTTCTCTCTATGATGAGTCGAGTTTCGCTACCAATCTCTTTTTGGGGGTATGCCTTAGAGACTGCCGCCCATATCCTTAATCTAGTCCCTACAAAGAAGGTTACCAAAACACCTCATGAGATGTGGACTGGGAAGGTTCCCAATTTGAACCACATCAAGATTTGGGGTTGCGAGGCTTTCGTGAGGCGTGAGACTCATGATAAGCTCGAACCCCGAAGTGAAAGGTGTATTTTCATCGGCTACCCACAGAATCCTTCGGTTACCTCTTCTACAGACCCAGTGAGAATGTGGTCTTTGTAGCAAGAAGAGGGGTCTTTCGTGAGAGAGAATTTATAAGCCAAGGAGACAGTGGGAGGCAAATTGATCTTGAAGAAATTCAAGAAGCAATTGGTGAAGGAACCTCAAACACTAGCAATCAACCTGAGGAGGAAACTTCTGTTGAGCAAGCTGACATGTCTGTACCTCCGAGGCGTTCCACACGGGTTAGGAACACACCTTCTTTTTATTATGGCTTTCATATTACTACGGAAGGTGATACGTTTATCAGTGATAGTACACTGGTAAATTTGGATGAACCTAGCAGTGTTAAGGAAGCCATGGCAGGCCCGAAGTCTGCTAAATGGAAGGAGGCTATGGACAGCGAGATACAGTCCATGTATGACAATCAAGTGTGGAACTTGGTTGACCATGTACCAGGCCGTAAAATAGTCGGGTGCAAATGGATCTTCAAGAAAAAGACCGACATGGAAGGAAAAGTGCATACTTATAAGGCTCGACTAGTTGCGAAGGGTTTTACTCAAACTCAAGGTATTGATTATGATGAAACCTTCTAGCCGGTAGCAAAGATTAAGTCTATTAGGGTTATGCTAGCCATTGCCGCATTTCATGATTATGAAATATGGCAAATGGATGTCAAAACTGCTTTCCTTAATGGAAAGTTGGCTGAGGATGTGTACATGAATCAGCCAGAGGGTTTTGTTAGTGCAGAGTACCCTAATAGAGTATGCAAGCTTGAGAAATCCATTTATGGATTAAAAAAAGCATCTCGTAGCTGGAATCTTTGTTTCGATGAGAAGGTCAAAGAGTTTGGCTTCTCGAGAAGTGAAGATGAGTCTTGCGTGTATGTCAGAGCTAGTGGGAGTATAGTTAGCTTCTTGGTACTGTATGTGGATGACATACTACTTATAGGAAATGACATCCCAACCTTGCAGGAGGTTAAGTCCTGGCTTGGGAAGTGCTTTGCTATGAAGGACCTAGGGGAGGCTGCCTATATCCTAGGGATAAGGATATTAAGAGAAAGGAGTAAAAGACTAATTAGACTTAGTCAGAGTATCTACTTGGATAAGGTGTTGAATAGGTTCAACATGCAGAATTCCAAGAAAGGAGATTTACCGATCTAAAGCAATACCAAACTAAGTAAGACTCAGAGTCCGAGTACAGAGGCAGAGATAGCTAAGATGAGCCAACTACCGTATGCTTCTGTTGTTGGCTCGATCATGTATGCTATGACTTGTACCCGCCCTGATGTGGCATTTGCTTTGAGCATGGTCAACAGGTATCAGGGGAACCCTGGCAAGGCTCATTGGACCGCGGTAAAGAACATTCTCAAGTATCTGCAGAGGACTAAGGATTGGATCCTTACCCTTGGTGGGAGTGATGACTTGAGAGTATTAGGGTATAGTGATGCTGGTTTTCAGACTGATAGGGATAACTTCCGCTCTCAGTCGGGCTGGGTCTTTACCTTAAATGGAGGGGAAATTTCTTGGAAAAGTTACAAGCAGGAGATGGTGGCTGATTCGACTTGTGAATCAGAGTATATAGCAGCGAGTGAAGCAGCGAAGGAGGCGATATGGCTAAAGAACTTCATCGGAGACCTTGGAGTTGTACCAGCTATTAAGGAACCTATGGAGATTTTCTGTGACAACAATAGTGCGGTTGCCTTAGCCAAGGAACCAAGAGATCATGGCAGATCCCGATACATTGACAGAAAATATCACTTCATAAGACACAAGATTGAAGAAGGAATCCTCGTGGCAAGGAGGATATCGTCGGATGAGAATCCTGCAGATCCCCTTACGAAGGGACTGACGAGGGTTAAGCATTTTCAGCATGCGAGGAGCATCGGGCTGAGAGACGATATTAGTTTTACAGATTAGATAGTTTTCCTGAAACTTGTAAGATGTAATCGACGTTTGATGATGAATAAAATTTGTGATTTATTTATGAGTAAAGTGTTACTATCATTGTCAATTATTTACTATTGTTTCAGTTTTGCATGTTTTGACTTCCAGAATAATTAATTTATTCAAACCTCCACAATCGGTCATACGTCGGAAGTAGGTATGAATCAAGATTGTCATGAATTGGGTTTGTAGATGGCTAAAGGTGTTTAGACATGGCAATGGTTGTTGCAACGTTCATGAGTGCTCATAAGTTATGAGTATTGGTATAAACCCACGCTCACTTGTATCACTTCATGGAATTTATCTCGAGTGATCGTGAGACGATAATATCATATAAGTCTTCAAACCTAGAGATATGAGTTGTTACCTATGAGTTGGTTGTGCATTGATTGCACGGAAAACGCATCAGTAACTTGATGTTATAAAGCGTGCCTTTGTGTACAATTCAACAAGTAGTAGAACAAGCATATGAGTCGAAGTTTATCTGTTCCTTCTAGAAATAGAAGCGATATCTGGGCCCCTCGATGATTTTGTGTTGACCCATGTACCGGGCCCGGTCAGAACTAAACTGATGTGTTCAGTGAAGTTCTCAGTCAAACAAATCGGAAATCGAGAAACAACTGCCAGACAATAAGCAATACATAGTTCCATGTGTTTGTCCGGCTGATATCATGAGAACAGAGGATTATATGATCACTTTTCTTAAAATGGCGCTTCATAGTTCAACGGAGTTTTTGAGAGCTACGATTGCTGGTTGGTTCCTGAAGTTATATATGCAAATAGAGTTATTAGACTTATCCAAGTGGGAGTCTGTTGGATAAGATGTCTAAGTCCATAACTTATTTAGTATATACTTGACCCGACCGGCATGGTCCGTTTGGGTTGCATCTCATCCAAACTATTTATGGATAATTTTATGAGAGTTATACACATATGTTTATTAATATATTATAAGTTATAATATATTAATATGAAGTTATGTTATTTAATTAGTATTAGTCTTAAATTAATTATGAATTAATTTAGAGATTAAAAGGAAGACTAATTAGATTATGGGCTATTGGTTTTATGTGGTGTGGGCTAACACTCATTTGTTAATGGGCTAGGCTTTGATGGAAGTCCATGGATGATCCATGGAGCTTTTAACCCATGGATCCTTGGAAAGGAAAGGTCATGGGTTATTAGGGTTTCACCCTAACCATGTACACTATATAAGCATGCTTATGGTGCATGAAATGGAACTAGTGAACTAGTGTGTGTGTGCTTGAGTGTGGCCGAAATATACAAGTGTGTATACTCTCTCAAAGTTTTCCAAGAGTTTGTGGTGATTTGTGATTCCATTTGAGGCATTCACACTATTGGTGCTTGGCCCTCAAACTCCTTAAGAATCAAACTCATCAAAAAGGTATGTAATCTCTTCTAACTCTTTTATGTTGAAATGTTCCCCATGCCATGTTAGATAGGTTATGAACCTTGGAAAATTATTATTTTGCATGTATTTAGACAAACATAGATCCAAGGTTTATTAGGGTTGCATGTACACTTAGGAAGTGTTAGATTGCTCAAAACCCAACAGTATCTCATAGTCGTACTTCTCACACTAACTGTCTTGCTCGGGAATCTCTGTTCACTTTCAATGTTTGCCTCTCATCTCTCTCAATAGCAAACCACATTGGTTTCGTTCAATTTGAGGTGTCCTGAGCTTGGTTATCAATACCTTAGGTGCGCCGGACCATGACTGTGAGGGCCCGGTCAGCTGGTCCTCTATGGCTAATGGTCGGAGAGACCTCGGTTCCTACCCTAGTGTGGTCGTATCCCCTATTGGTGACTCTATCTCCAAATATTGTGTGCCTAAGGGGGGCATGGGGCCACCGGGGCTCACACGATAAGGCGGTACTCTAGCTTTACATGGAGGATTGATGACATCGGATTCTGCATCCGAGTCATCATCACCATTGCCCTATGGCTCTTCCCCTTCGAGGCCCACTATTGAATCGGCGGGTCCATCTGTGAGTTCTACTTCGTGTTGCTCCTGTGGTTCCTTCTCTAAGTCGAGCCACCCTGCTATTCCCTGACTAGGGAGATAGGGGTTCCTTGGCTAATGATACTCGTCAATAGTGTATTGTACGAAGGGGTATAAATACTAGAAACAAATAGCATACCAATTACTCCTATAGTAATTTAATTTTGTTTAGGTTTGGTTCTATAAGTTCTTTGGATAATTAGATGGTAAGTTTTTGATTCATTGTCCATCACAATTACTCTCGAACACATGTTGGTCGTATTTTGAATGAATGTAGTTGATCAGGTTACATTCACCCCCAATACGACTACATAACTGCCCGAGTTTAATAGCGATGTTCAAATCCTCCAAAGACTTTTACTATTCTTGTTGTGTTATTATTCTAAAATGCACACAAAGGTATGTATTTTAAATTATTATGTTCAGAGTTGTTTAGTCCCATTGTATTTATAGTTGCATATCCTGTATGATTAGATATGCTAGTTCACTATAAACAATGCTCTGATACCAATCTGTCACACCCCCGAACCAGACGACGGAAACGTCCGGGGGCTTGCGCGTGTGACTTCATCTTGAAATACCATTACAGTGAATATAATTGAAACATAACATCATCATCATCACACATGTAATATTACAACATTCATTGTTTACATCGTGTATTGTATTTGAATATTACATGCCAAAATAGTAAGAGTATGATGAAACAAAATATAACACAATATCCATTAGTTTGTTTTGTTCATCCTGCTTCAACGATTTCCTGAGAATACAAGTTATTTTGAAAACAGTCAACATAAAAATGTTGGTGAGTTCATAAGCATGTTTGTGGAAATGATTTGTATAACTTTGAAAGCCACCAGAAAATCTGATATTTTCTGAAAACTGTTTAGTGTGTTTGTGTTAGATCTTGTATTAATGCATGTATGTTATTGTTTATTTGAATAAAAAGGTAAAGAGAATGTAGAGAGAATGTACGAGCATGTAAAGAGAATATTCCCAGACAACCCGATGTTGTCTGTACAAGAGAAAGTTGCCGTACCAACCCCCAAGGTTGAGTACTAGTAAGAGAATGTTTCTGAGTAATCCAAGAGAATGGTGAATGGTCTTCCGTAAACTTCATAACGTTAATTCCTCTAAGCGAGCCATCATAACCATACTAAATAATGACAATTTCGCCTGTCTTGGCGTCGTTGGACGCCGACGGAAAATAGAATAAGGTTTTTGTCACCCTAGACTGAGTTAGTCTAACTGTAGCGAACAACTCAGGTGTGGGGTATCATCCCCGTATAGATCTATACACAAATCCCCGCTTTCCCTCCAAGAGACTTTGGTTATAACTACAGGCTACGATCGTACACTTAATAGGTGCCAACCGATAAAAACTCGCTAGATCCTTAATCGAATTTACGCGAAGAAAAATGTATAAACTCATTCTAGGACCAATGATCCATGTAAGTGAACCACTAAGGCATCACTAAACATGTAAATCATTTCAAGACCTAAAGGGAATGAGATTATATAACATGGGCCCAAAATATATGTGAAAGGACAACTAAGGCCCATTTCACATGTAAGGTATTTATAGGCCCAAATAGCATGTAAATAGTATCCACTAAAATAGCATAAAAAGAATAACGCATGTAAAACCCATTCCTAGGCCCAATAAACATGTAAGTGGACCACTAAGGCCCATTATACGTGTCTATTATTTCCAGGCTCAAAATAATGTGAATGTCTATCCTAAGCCCAATATACATGTAAAAGGACACTCAGGCCCACTAAACAAGTATATTATTTCCAGGCCCAATAAGGATATGAATACCTATCTTGAGCCCAATATACATGTAAAAGGACACTCAGGCCAACTAAACAAGTATATTATTTCCAGGCCCAATAAGGATATGAATACCTATCTCGAGCCCAATATACAGGTAAAATGACACTAAGGCCCACTAAACATGTATATTATTTCCAGGCCCAATAAGGATATGAAAGTCGTTTTTAATCCCGTTTGTTATTGTTTTGTTTATTTTAGCTTGATTATTTACATAATTGATATCTAAAGCCCACTTTTTGTAAAAATGACGTTCTTGGCCCAATAAGCCAAAAATTTACAATTAAGGCCCAATTTTTGTAAGAGTAACACTTAAATCTCCAATTTTGTTAAAAACATGTGTTGATGACTACTTTGTGATAAAAATAGCATTTTAAACCCATTTTTGTCAAAAATATCATTTTTGGCTTGGTTTTGTGAAAATACATATTTTTCTGGTTTTTGGCTTTTCCGAACTAGTTTTTAGAAAATTTGTCGAAAATTCATCGTAAGTCGAAATCTGGATCCGTAAATTTTGAAAGTTTGGAAATTTTTTCTACTTTGTTCACAATTTTTCTCATAATTTTTGATGGCTTAAAACTAGTGTGAAATTACTCATTTTCACAGGTTGGTCCGAAATTATTTCAAATATGATAGGCAGTTTTGTAAAATTCGCCAAAAATTGTAGAAAAATCGTATGAAAACGTGAGAGTAGTCATTTTAAAGGTATAAATTTGAACGTTATCCATGTAAAACAGTTTCGAAAATTACTTCCATTTGGATGGTCAAAACAGTCCGAGATTGGACCAAAAGTTTTCTGTCAAGGGCTGTTTTGTGAGTTTAGTTTATAGATCTTTGAACACAACACTTATTTTTGCTATATCAAGTATACAAATCCCAGATCTACATGTTTACATGTAATACTTGTGATAAAACATACTTTTCTCAAGATTCATGTGAAGATCCTAGTGATAAACTTCAAGTTTCTTAACATATTTTTAGATTAGTGTAGAAATCAACACATAATCACCAAATAATTCATGGAAAACACACATAAACATGCATATACACATAGATCTACACAAAGCAACTTGTATTCTCCCCCAAAAATCATATAAAAACAGAAAACAAGGGGTATGAACTCACATTGCTTGAAGATTTCGGATTTTGATGAAGAAATGAAGAGATCTCGACTTTAGCAAGCCTCTTGAAGAGGTTTTTGAACTTGGATGGTTCTAAGAACATAATCCACAAATATATGGATGTAAGAGGAGATCTTTGGAGAGATCAAGAAGCTAAATCATAGATCTAAGAAAAACTTACCAAAGATGATGATGTAGGTGAAGATCCTCTTGAAACTTCCCATAAATCTCAAAAATTTAGAGGAGTAGAGAGGAGTTCTTGAAGGCTTTCCTTGGAAGAAGATTTCAAACTTAGGTGGTTCAATAGTGTGAAGATCTTGATGAAAATCTCTTGAAACACACACCAAGTCACGAAATTTTTGAAGAGGAAGGAGGTGAGAAACTTTTGAGAGTTAGATAGCACTTTTGGAGATTGAAATGGATGAAGTGGGGTGGGGTGTGGCATCTCTCGACCATAAGAAGAGAGGTAGGAGGAGAGAGATTAAACATTATTGCATGGGGGGTAATAGCACTAGAAATATGTGATTACCTTGAAACATGTGGGTTAATTATGTGTTGTCAAGTTATTAGTAAAGCCCATTTCTTTCTTATTTTTTATTTTTTATTTTTTTTTATTATTTTTTTTTCATTTGGGCTGAGAATGGGCTAGGAGGAAAGGGATTGAGATAATTTGGGCCATCCCTTGACTTAGCTCGAAATCATGTGGCCAAAAATGTGTATTTTTCGGCCCATTGGGCCTTTTTGGAAGTTCACGGCCCAAAGATATCCATGAATATAGTTTATGGCCCATTAGATTTAATGACATCATTTATGGCCCAACATGGCCCATTATAGATGAAATGAATTATTCTAGACCCAAAGTAGTCAAATTAAACGTTTATTGGTCCATTAGACCTAATAAAAGGATCCTAGCCCAAATTAACTTAAACCGGGATTTCTAGGGTTTTCAATCCATATGAGATGTATTGTATTAGGTTTTGAAACTAATTCAAGAGTTTGGATTCAAATGGATGGTTTTGATTAAGCATAAAGTAGGATTTTCACTTAGAGTACAAGTTATTACACTAGGTGAATGCTTGCATGAGAGTAGAATTTCCTAGCAAAAATGCTAGTTGTGACAAAAATGTTCTGAAATTTACGGTGTTACAAGTTGGTATCAAAGCCTTGGTTTGAGGGATTCGGATGCACCTTCGGGTAAATCTGGACTGAAAATGAGGAAGTAAGAAAGGTTTTCAAAGAAATAATTTTCTAAAGCAAATAAGAGTTCAAAGAGAAAGCGAGAAAGAGCAGTGTGTACAATCAGCCAGAGCCCGAACGGTGATTTCCCAAAATACCCTTACTTTTGTGTTATGAGATATTTATTATGCACTTTATGAGATATTATTGCATGCTAGAGACAGGCTAGGTATTTCATATCTTAGGACTAGAGTGGTCTGATTTGTGATGCCTTAGCCTAGGAATTGTTGTTATATGCAATGTGCTTTTGAGTATGTGGTAAGTGAGAATATTTAGTTGGAATGCTTTAGGGGATTTGAGTAGAGGAGTAATCAAGGAGAGATGCCTAGATGAGTACCGTGGTACTTAGCGAAAGAATAATTAGAACCTACGAGGGGAAGAGTTGCAGAGTTCGGTGGTACTTTCGAGGATGAGCAGAGCAAGCGGAGTTATCACCCAGAGTGAGTCCTATGTATTCTTCGATGCTCGAATACTGCTTGCTTCGTGCTTTGTGGAACTCTCGATGATGGGAGTCAGCTACCAAGCGAATATGACGATATTCAGGAGGTAGATGGTTGGCATCATTAGGAGCTCTTCAGCAGCTGATGGAAGAGAAGTGTGGGAATCTAGGAAGAGCCTAGGGAGTAACCTTATCCAGATGAGTGCGCTGGCAGAGTAGAGAATTTCGCTGGGGAGCGAGCACGCGTGATGGAATTAGTGAACGAGAAGGTCGAGCAGCTACTTAGGAGCTCCGGAATAGTCCATGTGGAAAGTATGGGTAGATGTGGCAGGTAGTATGGGCCCGTACTACTGAAAGCAGAGGACCCATACTTGATACAGGGAGTATTCTGAAGGTTCTAATGAGCGGGTTGAGGAGTGATGTTATGGTTCGAGTACCATACATCGGAGCGGATTGAGGAGTGATGTTATGGTTCGAGTACCATACATCGTAGCAGATTGAGGAGTGATTGTCACACCCCCCGAACCAGACGGCGGAAACGTCCGGGAGCTGTTGTGACTCAATTGAATACCATCACAATGAATATACATGAAACATAACATCATTCGTCACCAACATTTGAATATTACAACTGATAGCGTTTACATTTAGTACATTGTTCCCTAACATTACATGCCCAAAAAGTAGATTGTTCGGTGCTAATTAAACAAGCAGCAAAACGTCACTGAGTACACTTATCCCTTCGATTTATCTGTTACCTGAGAATACAAGTATTTTGGAAAACGTCAACATATGAAATGTTGGTGAGTTCATAAGCGGTATTTGAAAACCAACGTTTTGTATTATTTTGAAAAAAAACCACCAGAAAATCCGATATTTTCTGAAAAGAGTATTTGAAAACGTTTGTGAAGATCCATAAGTATGCTTGTTTGTTTCTATAGTTGTAAAGAAAATGTTCATCATACTTGTGTACGTTTTGAAAACTGTATGTATTGAAAAACCCTAGGAAAACCCGATGTTTTCCTAATTCTTTGAATTCCATGAAGTTATAATGAAACCATTGCAACGCGTGAAGTTATCAATTCCAGGCGACGTCGGATTATTTTTGAGCATGATTAATTGTTATAAACACGCGTTACACAAACGACCAGTTTATAACTATACTAATGATCCTGTAGGCGTCGTCCGTACTAATCACGTTATCCGACCGCCCTGACTTCGAGTAATCCCACATCCGAAGAGAAAGAGGACACGAAGACCCCGATGACTCCATTAACCGGTTGGGGATAAAAAAAAGAGTATGAGGGGTCCCTGACCTGCCTCGCATGAAATACCGACTTTACTAGCATTACCAAAGGACCCTTGGGGACCGATAGTATACAAGCCATTGAAAGTCCTTTTACGCTGTGTTAGATCGTGTAAGACCCAACAACTCGTAAGGTAGAAGTCTTCGGGCCTTAAGATCAGGTCATTGGGCTAGCTAGGCCCAACAAACAAGATTTTACACTTTTGGGGCCCAAAGATAGTGCGTAGACGTCTGTGCACTCTCACGTGTATATTGAATTCCCAAATGTTACTTGTATGAATCGAGGTATCGTCGCGTTAGTAGTTTCAGATTTTTATTGGTTCGAGACCGAACCAATTCGTTTAACAACGACTTTTGGTATTGTTGTGTATTGTATTTCGTCGGTAGTCGCGGTGCCATTATTTGATCAAATTGCGTGTATTGAATTAGCCTTGAAAGTTTTCTGTTTTCAGCCCCTCATTGTTTGTAAAATTTACTTTTTCAACCCTCTAATTAAATAACTTTCCGGTTTGGTCCTTAAATCATTTTTCTTGACATTTTAACACCATAAATTATTGAAATTAATATTTTTCAGCATATTTTTCATTGAAAACAGTTTAAGTCCTTGAAAATGCAGTTTTCTCGGTTATAACCCCTCTTTTTCGTAGTTTTGACAATTTTGGCCCAAATTGGAAAATTTTTGCAACTTTGGTCCTTTTTAAATTTAAAAAGCATTTTAAACCTTTGAAAAGTACTTGGAACACTAGTAGTCCACTGTTTTACAGAAAAGCACAGTTTTGGCCCTCCAAAACAGAAAATTTCGCATAATGGGCCTTATTGGGCCGAAAATGTCATTTTTAGCCCATTAAGCTTGAAATTTATGTTTTTAATCCTCCAACAAGTATATTTTCAGAAAATACATTATGGAAACTGTTTTCACTCATCTCCCCCATCAGATTTCGAAATATTTCAATTTGGCCCCTTTAACTTTATATTTTTAACATTTTATGTCCAAAAATTGAGTTTTTAGCCCAAAGAAAATGTTACTAAGCCATTTAGCTATTTTTCTTGGAACACTTTATATGTAGAAATATATTTGATGCTAGTGTCATTTAACATAAAGTATATCTCGATTTTTAGGGGTTTATGACTAGATCCAACATTATAAACACACAAAAACACACATATAAGCATAGAAATCATACAAGGCATAGAAAACACATATAGATCTACACTTTCACTTGTATTCCCCCCCACAAAACTCATAAAAATGGAAAATAGGGGCTATGAAGCTCACCTTGGGGTTTGGTTTGGTTTTGGTGAGAAGATGGAAGGAGAATTCGGCATAGCTTGCTTTTTGAGAGGAGTTTTCGAATTCAAGATGGATCTAAGAGTCATGATCCACGAAAATGCATGAGTTAAGAGAATATTTTTGAAGTAATCAAGAGGCTAGACCATGGATCTAAGCATAAACTTACCAAGGATGATGATTTTGGTGAAGAATCCTCTTGAAAACACCCTAGATCTTCGAAATTTTGAATGGAAGGAAAGGAGGGTGTTCTTGATGGTTGAGAGAGTTTTCTTGAAAGATGTTTGAGAGAATGAGGTGGTGAGAAGATGTGTTGGCCGAAAATAAGAAGAGAGGGGGAGAGAGGATGTGATGGTTACCTAGATGTATGAGGTTTGGATATTACCTAATGGTTAATTTGTATTGAAGTCCACCATGCAAATGTGATGTGTCCATTGCTCATTAATTCCCTTCTTTCTTCATTGGGCCGAAATGGAGTAATCATGGAGGAGTTTGGGCCTTATCTTGGTCCTTACTCGAAATTATGAAGCAGACAAAAAAAAATTTCGGCCCATTGGGGCAAATGAAATCTTTTATGGCTCAACAAGGCTCATTAGAGATAAGATGGATTATTTTAGGCCCACATGGCCCAAATGCTAAAGTTTTATGAATGTGGTCTATTTAGAGCCCACTTAGGGCTTCTAGGCCCAATAAGAGAATTTTAGTTCATAAGGAACTTGGACCAGGATTACTAAGGTTTCCAACCCTTAGTTGAACATATGAGGTGTATTTTGAATGAGGATAGAGTATGGTATTTGATGGGTTTTGAGCATTCTAACACTTCCTAAGTGTACATGCAACCCTAATAACCTTGGATCTATGTTTGTCTAATTATCATGCAAAGTTGAATTCCAAGGTTATATTCCTATCTAGCATACATGGGGAACAATTTTAACTTGAATCATAGATAGAATAACTTACCTTGTTGTTGCTTGTGTTCCTTGAAACCTTGTGAGCCTAGCACCCCAAGTGTGATGCCTCAAATGCTTCACACAACACCAAATGCTCTTGGAAAGACTCTTGAGATAACACACACTTCTCAAAATCGGCCAAGCCCTCTAGTTTCTTATGTCTCGCCTTGTGTAGCCAATTTTGTGGAGAATGGGATTCTTATATAGTGTTGACACATCTAGGGTTACACCATGTAAACCCTAATGTGTCATGACTCTTCATTTCCATGACCCATGGGTTTGTAACTCCCATGGAGCATCCATGGAGCATCCTATGGGTAGAACCCAACTTGATAATCCATGGAGCCTTTTAGCCCACTATACAAGATATGGATGATTTAGATAACCAACCCATATATTTAATTAGTTATCCTTTGATCACTTAATTAATTCCAAATTAATTCTTTGATCAACTAATTAAATAATATTATTAATATATTAGAACTTATAATATATTAATAATCTCCAAGTGTTATTTCTCTCATTTAGTCTATCCAATTGCATGGTGCCATGCAACCCAAATGGACCATGCCGGGTCGGGTCAAATACAAGCCCGAAATAGTTATGGACTTAGACACCTTATCCAATAGTCTCCCACTTGGATAAGTCTAATAACTATATCTCTAGTACTTCAGAAACCGACCGGCAATCGTAGCTCTTTCAAGGTCTCTCGGAACTGAGAAGATGATGAAACGCCATTTAAGATAAGTGATCATATAATCCTCTGTTCTAGATATCAGCCGGACCCGATTTCCGATTTGTTTGACATAGAACTTAATTGAACACATCAACTTAGTTCTGACCGGGCCCGGTACATGGGTCAAAACAAAATCATCGAGGGGCCCAGATACCAGCTTCTAATCCAAGAAGGAACAGATAAACTTCGACTCATATGTTTGTTCTACCACTTATTGAATTACACACAAAAGTACGTTTTATAACATCGAGTTACCAATGCGGTTTCGTACAGTCAATGCATAACCAACTTGTAAGTAACAAATCATATCTCTAGGTTTGAAGACTTATATGATATTACCGTCTCACGATCACTCGAGATAAAATTCCATGAAGTGATTCCAGTGAGCGTGGGTTGAGTCCAATGCTCAGAACTTATGAGCACTCATGATTGTTGTAGCCTTGTCCAAGACCTCTACAACCAAACATGACAGTCTTGATTCATATCTACTTCCAACATATGACCGACTGTGGAGGTTTGAATAATATGTTATACCAAACAAAATTATTCTGGAAGTCAAAACATGCAAAAGAAATATAGTAAACGATTGACAAGAGATAGCAACACTTTACTCATAAATAAAACACCTTTTATTCATCATCAAATGTCAATTACACTTTACAAATTTCCGGGTTATCTAACTAGTAAAACTTATATCATCCTTCAGCCCTATGCTCCGAGCATGCTGAAGATGCTTAACCCTACTCAGTCCCTTCGTGAGGGGATCTGCTGGGTCCTCATCCGATGATACCCTCTTTGCCACGAGGTGTCCTTCTTCGATCCGATGTCTAATGAAATGGTATTTTCTGTCGATGTGTCTGGATCTCCCGTGATCCCTTGGTTCCTTGGCTAAGGCAACAACACTTTCACTATCACAGAAAATTTCCATTGGCTCTTTAATAGCTGGTACAACTCCAAGGTCTCCAATGAAGTTCTTCAGCCATATCGCCTCCTTTGCTGCTTCACTAGCTGCAATATACTCTGATTCACAAGTAGAATCTGCCACTGTCTCTTGTTTGGAACTCTTCCAAGAAATTGCTCCTCCGTTTAGGGTAAAGACCCAGCCCGACTGAGAGCGGAAATTATCCCTATCAGTCTGGAAGCTAGCATCACTATACCCAACAACTCTCAAGTCATCACTCCCACCGAGGGTAAGGACCCAGTCCTTTGTCCTTCGTAGGTACTTGAGGATATTCTTTACCGCAGTCCAGTGTGCCTTGCCAGGGTTCGCCTGATACCTGCTAACCATGCTCAAGGCAAAAGCTACATCGGGTCGAGTACACGTCATAGCATACATGATCAATCCTACAGCCGAAGCGTAAGGTGTTCGACTCATTTCTGCTATCTCAGCCTCAGTGCTAGGGCTTTGTGTCTTACTCAATCTGGTGTTACTCTGGATGGGTAACTCTCCTTTCTTGGAATCCTGCATGCTGAATCTCTTCAGCACCTTATCCAAGTAGGTACTCTGACTAAGTCCAATTAGTCTTTTACTCCGATCTCTCAAGATTCTTATCCCTAGAATATAGGCAGCTTCACCAAGGTCCTTCATAGCGAAACACTTCCCAAGCCAGGACTTTACTTCCTGCAGGGTTGGAATGTCGTTTCCTATGAGTAGTATGTCATCCACATACAATACCAAAAAGCTAACTATACTCCCACTAGCCTTGACATACACACAAGATTCATCTTCACTTCTAGAAAAACCAAATTCCTTGACCTTTTCATCAAAGCAAAGATTCCATCTGCGAGGTGCTTGCTTCAATCCATAAATGTATTTCTCAAGCTTACACACTCTATTAGGGTACTCGTTGCTGACAAAACCCTCTGGCTGACTCATGTAAACATCTTCAGCCAACTTTCCATTAAGGAAAGCGGTTTTGACATCCATCTGCCATATTTCATAGTCATGAAATGCAGCTATGGATAACAGAACCCGAATAGACTTAATCTTGGCTACCGGAGAAAAGGTCTCATCATAATCCACTCCAGGAATTTGAGGGAAGCCCTTTGCAACCAGTCTAGCCTTATAAGTGTGTACTTTACCATCCATGTCGGTCTTCTTCTTGAAGACCCATTTGCACCCTACTGTCTTACGACCTGGTACATTTTCAACCAAGTTCCAAACTTGATTGTCATACATGGATTGTATCTCGCTATCCATAGCCTCTTTCCATTTAGCAGACTCGGGGCCTGCCATGGCTTCCTCGTAGCTGTTAGGGTCATCTTGACTTACTAGTGTCTCATCACTAATAAGTGTCTCACCTTCTGCAGTAATATGGAATCCATAGTAATGCTCAGGTGCACTCCTAACTCTCGTGGAACGTCTCAGAGGTACAGATTTGTCAATTGGCTCAACAGGAGTTTCCTCCTCAGGTTGAGGGCTAGAATTTGAAGTTCCTTCACCGCTTGATTCTCGAATTTCTTCAAGATCAATTTGCCTCCCACTGTCTCCTTGGCTTATAAACTCTCTTTCTCGAAAGACACCTCTTCTTGCTACAAAGACCACATTGTTACTAGGTCTGTAGAAGAGGTAACCAAAGGATCGCTGTGGGTAACCGATGAAAATACACCTCTTGCTTCGAGGTTCGAGCTTATCATGAGTCTCACGTCTCACGAAAGCCTCGCAACCCCAAATCTTGATGTGGTCTAGTTTAGGTACTTTACCAGTCCACATCTCGTGAGGAGTTTTGGCAACTTTCTTTGTAGGGACTAGATTAAGAATATGGGCGGCAGTCTCTAAGGCATACCCCCAGAAAAAGATTGGTAGCGTAGCTTGACTCATCATGGAACGAACCATATCTAACAAGGTTCGATTACGCCTCTCAGCCACACCATTCAACTGTGGTGTCCTGGGAGGTGTCAATTGTGAGACTATCCCACATTCCCTTAGATAGTCGAGGAACTCTGAATTAAGATACTCACCACCACGATCGGATCGAAGCATCTTAATGTTCCTGCCCAATTGATTCTCGACTTCCTGTTTAAATTCCTTAAACCTCTCGAAAGTCTCTGACTTATGCTTGATCAAGTAGACATATCCATAACTACTATAATCATTAGTAAAAGTCAAATAATAACGATTAGCATCCCTTGTGGCATGTTTGAATGGTCCACACACATCCGTGTGTATAAGGTCCAACAAACCTTCACCCCTCTCACACGAACCTGTGAAGGGTGACTTTGTCATTTTTCCAAGTAAGCATGATTCGCAACTATCATCTGACTTTAGGTCAAACGACTCCAAGACTCCATCCTTTTGGAGTTGGCCTATGCGCTTCTTGCTTATATGTCCAAGACGACAATGCCACAATGATGCTTTATCCAAGTTATTATTAGTAGAATCAATACACAAAACATTATTTCCTAAGTTATCAACAACATATACAGCTTCATACACACCATCACAAGGTAATGCTTTAAAATAAAGAATATTATTAAAGAAAGCATCAATAGAACCAACTTCATTATTAAATGAAAAGGTAAACCCTTGTTTGTACAAAGCATGGAAGGAAATAATATTTCTTGCCATTCCTGGCGAATAACAACACTTATTCAAATCTAAACTAAACCCACTACTTAGCGATAAAGTATAAACTCCAATCTTGGTAACAGGTATAGCTTTCCTATTCCCCATGATCAAGTTTATCCTTCCTTGCTCCACATCCTCACTTCTTCTTAGTCCCTGCAAGTCACAACAAATGTGAATACCACACCCGGTATCAAGGACCCAAGAATTAGAATGGGGTGAGTTATTAGAAATGATAGTGTAAATACCTGCATGGTTGGGTTTAACTTTCCCATCCTTCACATCTTGCTGGTATTTTGGGCAGTTCCGCTTCCAATGAGCTTTTTCATGGCAATAGAAGCATTCAGCCTCTTTTGGGTCAGAAGAAGGAGTAATGAAACCTTTCTTGGTTCCACTTGAAGAAGAGCCATCAAGGGTCCGAGCCTTGGTACCCTTCGAAGATCTCTTTCTCTCCCTCCATCGATTCTTCCCGATTGCCAAAACCGGAGTAGAGTTTTGAGTAGGAGTGATAGCAACCGACTTCCCCTTAAGACCTGATTCTGCAGTCTTGAGAAGTCCCTGAAGTTTGCTGAGGGTGACTTCTTCCTTGTTCATGTGATATGTCATGCGGAATTGATCATAGCACGATGGTAAGGAATGCAAAATAATATCTATTGCAAGATCCTCCGGGAAGTTCACATTAAGCTTCAGCAAACGATCCACATACCTTTGCATTTTCTGCATGTGGCTCGTGACGGATTCCCCGTCCTTCATCATGGTTGTTATCATGGAGCAGATGATTTCATACCTCTCTTGTCTTGCACTTTGATGGTATCTTTCCATCAAATCTTGGTGCATGTCATAAGGGTAGAAATCCTCATAAGACTTTTGGAGTTCCACTGTCATCGTGGCCATCATGATGCAAGCTACTTTCGTAGCATCCCTTTCATGTGCCCGAAATTCAGCGATCTCCTGAGGAGTTGTAGTGGACTCATCAATCTCCTTAAGCTCCTTGTCAAGGACATATTCTTTGTCCTCGTAGCGGGTAATCATCCTGATGTTTCTGATCCACTCATTGAAGTTGGATCCATCAAAGGTGACTTTCCCACACAAGTTCATAAGGGTAAAGGAGCCATTAGGATTAGAGCCAGAAGCATTGTTGAAAGACATCTGAAGGAAAGAGGACAAGCTTAGTTTAGATATAAGAGAGTCCTTAATAAAACACCCAAATGTAATATTAAGGCTAGGATCCAATCACAATATAATATAACTTAGAAGAGGTATGCCGTAATCTAAGCTATATCATATTTGAAAGGTAGGTGAATGACGATTCACCAATTTCCACCACGAAAACCGCAATATTTTAGTATTAGGTTTTTGATTGGTTCTTAGAAATTCGTAGATTCTTTGAGATTCAATGAACTTTTCAAAGGCATGTTTCAATCTCGAGTGTGCCCTCCAAGTTTTGTGACTGGGATACCGAGGATCACAAAACGAGGTGTGAAGTAACCATGCAAATCACTTGGTACCCTTAAAGTTTATCACTCAATCGATGTGCCGGTTAACCACACACGCTCCATCGATACTATAATAAACCCTAAGTCACCCTTTACCTACCTCGTTAAGTCCAAGTTAGTGTGCCGGTTAACCACACACGCTCCACCAACGACTTAATCAAAGTGTAAAGTGTAATTTCATGGAATAGCACCTTATTCACATTTTTCCTAAAGTAACTAAGATTGGGAATTTAATAAAACATTTAGTTACTTTATAATATTCATCATACTTTGAATGAGAATTAATAAGTCCTTGTCTTACCCGTTCGGCTAACGACCCTCCACCGATCAAGCAAGCGGTGGGTGAGAGTGGACACCCATTAAGTCACCATTTTATAGGCAACAACCTTATACCCACCTTATAGACCGGCTTCGTGAATGAGGCGTACTAGCGGTAAGACAACTTTGTTCTTATATATATATATATATATATATAATTATTAAATCATAATAATATAAGTATAAGGGTTGAATTTTAACTTTTAAAATTCTAGGGGTTAGAACTAAAGTTTTAACTTAACTTTACTTGTTCCAAAACTTGAGGGCAAGTTTTGTAAACTTTCAAAACTTTTCATTTCTTGTAACTTATGAGTTTAATAGAGTAATAAAATGAGGACTTTTCATTTTTCCTAACTCTTGTGTTCTTTTAATGGTTTTTAATCCAAGAGACTTTTGGTTTTCCATAACTTGAGGACAAGTTATGGACTCCATTAAAACACATTATGATCATGAATTAATCTACCACATAGGTTACAAATAATTCCTATGATCATCTAAACATCATAAGAACAAGAATATGAATATGAACACTTTCAAGAATCAAAATCACATTTAATCTTTGTAATTTTGATAACTAGTTGTTGTAAATGAGTTAGAAAAGACATTACACCTTCTAAAACAAGTTTTCAAGTACCAAAACATTTTAGGGTAATGATTCTAATCCATTTCCAGCAACTCAAGTCGAAATTCTGCATTCTGTCGACCCTACTCGCCGAGTGCATGAACCTACTCGCCGAGTAGGTTGAAGATACACATGAACTCGACGAGTCCTCCCCATGGACTCGCCGAGTCCACCAGTCAGACAGCAAGATTTTCGACTTTCTTCAACTTTTAAGCACAAATAACAAACAAACAAGCCTAGGCTCTGATACCACTGATGGGTTTTGAGCATTCTAACACTTACTAAGTGTACATGCAACCCTAATAACCTTGGATCTATGTTTGTCTAATTATCATGCAAAGTTGAATTCCAAGGTTATATTCCTATCTAGCATACATGGGGAACAATTTTAACTTGAATCATAGATAGAATAACTTACCTTGTTGTTGCTTGTGTTCCTTGAAACCTTGTGAGCCTAGCACCCCAAGTGTGATGCCTCAAATGCTTCACACAACACCAAATGCTCTTGGAAAGACTCTTGAGATAACACACACTTCTCAAAATCGGCCAAGCCCTCTAGTTTCTTATGTCTCGCCTTGTGTAGCCAATTTTGTGGAGAATGGGATTCTTATATAGTGTTGACACATCTAGGGTTACACCATGTAAACCCTAATGTGTCATGACTCTTCATTTCCATGACCCATGGGTTTGTAACTCCCATGGAGCATCCATGGAGCATCCTATGGGTAGAACCCAACTTGATAATCCATGGAGCCTTTTAGCCCACTATACAAGATATGGATGATTTACATAACCAACCCATATATTTAATTAGTTATCCTTTGATCACTTAATTAATTCCAAATTAATTCTTTGATCAACTAATTAAATAATATTATTAATATATTAGAACTTATAATATATTAATAATCTCCAAGTGTTATTTCTCTCATTTAGTCTATCCAATTGCATGGTGCCATGCAACCCAAATGGACCATGCCGGGTCGGGTCAAGTACAAGCCCGAAATAGTTATGGACTTAGACACCTTATCCAACAGTATTCACTTAGAGTACATGCTCTTACAATGGATGATGTTTATATGAGAATAGAATTTCCTAGCTAAAAATGCTAGTTGTGACATCATCCCCCCGTTAGAGGGAATTTCGTCCCGAAATTCTTTCTAAGGATAGGTTCGTGAATGAGAGAATAGGCACTTCATCTGATCTTCATGTTTCCCATGTGAATTTCGGTCCACTCTTAGCATTCCATGGAACCTTCGCACTCATAATGGGGCTTTGTTTTGTATGTTCTACTTCCCTATCCAATACCTTGACTGGTTCTTTGATGAACATGAGATTCTCGCTTACTCCGATTTCTCGTAAAGGAATGATAAGAGTATCATCTGATATGCATCTTTTCAGATTCAAGACACAGAACACAGGGTTCACGTTGCTGAGCTCTACAGGTAGCTACAGTCTATATGTCTTCAATCCGAGCAAGAAGCTCGAACAGTCCGATGTATCGTGGGTTTAGTTTTCTCGGTTCCTAAAGCGAATCATTCAACTCCCAGGAGATTCCTTTAATAACACGCGATTCCCCGACTTGCCATCCTAATGGCTTACACCGCTTGTCAGCAGAGCTCTTTTATCGGTCTCACGATGCTTGAGGTCCATCTTTGATTTGGATTATCTCACGATGTTTCGTTAGTGTTTTCTGGTCTCATGAGAGTACCACCGAGTGATATGCATTTATGACTATAAAGAGTTTTCGAAAGGAGCATTCTTGATGCTCGTGCGATAGTTGTTATTGTATGAGAATTTTGTCAAGGGAAACCGGGTATCCCCTGACTTGTTGAACTCACACACCTAGACTTGTAGCATGAATTTGAGTGGTCGAATGGTTCGTTCACTTTGGTTGTTGGTTTGAACGTGGTAAGCAACGCTTATGTCTAGTTATGTTCCCATAGCCCTCTGAAGTGACTGCCATAGTCTTGAAGAAAATCTGTTATCTCGATCTAAGATAGTAGATACCGATATTTCATGGAGTCTCACGATCTCCTGGATATAGATCCAAGCTAATCCTTCCATCTTGTTTGATTTCTGTATTGGCAGGAGATGAGCAGATTGGGTTAACCTATCGACGATCACCCAGATAACGCCCAACTCAACTCTTATAAAAAAAAGCTTCGTCTTTCGACTTCGAGAGTTTTATCCATCCATGTAGTGCTTTCATCGCGACATTCCCAGCCTTGATGCATTCTAGGCTGGTCGTAGATGATGGTAGTGTTTCGTTCTCGCTTTGTGAGAAGATGAGTATGTTATCGATGAAAATAGTGAAAGGGCTAACTAGGAATGGTTGGGAAACTTGGTTCGTAAGGTTCATGAAAACCATGGGAGCATTCGTTAGACCGAAGGGTTTCACAATGAATTTGAAATGGTCATTAAGTGTTCAGAAGGCAGTTTTTGGAATGTCCTCTTCTCGGGCTCGAAGTTGATGATAACCGGTTCTTAGATCTATTTTTAGAGAAGTAACTAGCTCCTTGGAGCTTGCCAAATAGATCGTCAGTCTGAGGAAGTGGGTATCGATTTTCTATAGGGAGCTTATTCAATTTCCTAAAATCGATGTGCCTTTTGAAGGATCCGTCTTCTTGAAGAACGAGACCAGAGCTCTCCAGGGTGAGAAGCTTGGTCCGATGAATCCTTTGCGCAACAATTCTACTCAGTTGACTGGATAACTTGTGAATTTTCGGCGGGAGTCAACCTATAGGGTGAATTGGTAATTGATGTGGTTCCCGGTATGAGGTCGATTCGAAATTCGACCTGTCTCTCTGGGATATTCCCGAAAGTTCCTTGGGAAACAAATTTGAAAAAAAATCATATGCTACTGGAATACCTTGTTTGCTTACTTCTTCCTTGGTCTTGCCCACAACCTGAGCAAGGAAAACGTAGTTCGTATGGTGCAGGCACTTTTGTGCCTTGATGCACGAGATAGGAAGAGGATTTGCGCCAGGTTTATCACCATGGATTATTAGAGTTTTCGTGATTAGGAAGGTGAAAGGAAACGGCCTTCTCGCGACACATAGTATTAGCACGGTGGGGGCTTAACCCAACCATGACAATTATCACATTAAAACTCCTAATATTTACTGGCATGAAACCTACTTGTAATGAAATGTTGTTTAGTGTTAAGGTGTACTCCACATGAGTACCCCAGATTAAATCATTTTTCCCCATTGGCCATGTCCATTGAAAAGGCTTAGCTTAGCTTTGGGGATGTTGTTTTAGTAAGTGTTTGAATTTGTTACTAACTGAAACTTCACTCGGATTTACCATTGAATAAGAGGTAAGCGAAAGAGTTGTCAAGTGGGAACATACCAGTAACAACCGTTGGGTTTTGGATTGCTTCGCCTTGACCCAAGGTCAGGACCATTTCTGATCCTTCTGCTCCTCGATTGTTATCCCTAGGGCAATTGCGCCTGATGTGACCAGTTCCTCCACACCTATAGCAGGTGCGACTGGTCTCATCATTGGTGTTGTTGTTAGGGTTGTTGCGATTGTTGTCGTTTTCATTTGGCTGACGATTCTGGCATGGATAAGTTCTACAGAATTTGGCGATGTGATTCTTTCGGTTGCATTTGTTACAATGCATCTCCCTTCAGGCTCCATTATGATGGAATTTGCATTGGTTGCATTTTGGAAGGTTTCCAGCATATGGTCTCTTGGTTGCTGGTATAATAGGGGTCGTGGTCGCATGAACATCAACAACACGTTGCTCCCTTGAGAACCCTCGAGTGTGTTGTCCCTTTCTCTTACCTCCAGACCTCAGCTTCCTGCTCTTAAGCTTGGGGTTTGGTGTTCCTTGATAGGTTGTCACTTGTTGGTTTCCATGTTTGTTCCTTTGGTTGGAGTTGTCAATGCTATTCCTGCCTCCATTAGGGTTGTTTGCATTGATCTGTGCCATAGCAGCGATTACTGCTGCCATTACAACAGCTTGAAATGTAGCAGAGTCCATCTGCAGGAGTGGTGTCTCGCGGGTACGCTTGTTATTCTTGCGGGATGGCATTTTCCTGATGCACGTTGATAACCCAGATCGTAAGTAATGATCGTCATTCCTGGTTGTACTCTATAAATTTTGCATCTTGTTGTATAATTCTTACTGCCTCCATCTACATCCCTATGATGTATTTGCGGTAGTAGGTGATCACAGGTTTGGCATGATTGTTACGTCTATCCTTAGATTATATGGGTTGTTTTAGTTTCGAGATCCTTAAGTATCTAGTGGTCTCGAGGGTTCGCTTGTGCATATAATTGAGTCTTTGTAGCAATATGAAATAAATATAACACATAATTGTTTCAGGGGTAAGTACCATCTTAGTACACGAAAGAGAGTCATGTCGGATAGTAGGGGAAACTAGAAAAGGCTGATCCTAGTCGTGGCGGGAAGTGTCTGGTGGTGATGCTGATGAAGTGGATGCACCTCGGAGACGAGCTACTTGTTGCTCGGTATCTCGTAGACGTACCTCCCAAACTAACTGTCTCGCTCGAGAGTCTCCATTCACTTCCCGTGTTTGCCTCTCATCCCTCTTAATAGCAACCCACATTTGTTTCGTTCGATTTGGGGTGTCCTGAGCTTGGTTATCGATACCTCGAGTGTGTCAGACCAAGACTGGGAGGGCCTGGTCAGCTGGTCCTCTGTGGCTAAAATTAAAGAGACCTCAGCTCTTACTGTAGTGTGGTCGTATTCCCTACTGGTGACTTTATCCCCAAATATCGGGTGCCCGAGGGGGCATGGGGTCACCGGGGCCCACACTATAAGTCGGTGCCCTGGATTTACATGGAGGATTGATGTCATTGGATTCTACATCCGTGTCGTCATCATCATTGCCCTCCGGCTCTTCCTCTTCGAGGTCCATTATTGACTCAGCGGGTTCACCTGCGAGTTCTACTTCGTGTCCCTCCTGGGGTTCTTCCTCTGGGTCGAGCCACCCGACTATTCCTTGACTAGGGGGATAGGGTTTCCTGGCTAATGATACTCGTCTATAGCGTATTGCACGATGGGCTATGAATACTAGAAACAAATAGCATACCAATTACTCCTATAGCTCTACGACTATTGCATAGATTCAGTTGAGGTTCCCTTCTTGGAGATTAAGGGGTATGATTTTAGGTTCCTAACTATAACGATTTCTTCACGACATGTGATGGTTGTACCTTGGAGGGAATGTAGTTGATCAGGCTACATCCGTTCCTTGATACAACTAAGAACAATCCTGAATTAACCGAGATACTAGCATTATCTTGTTTGGTTCGGTGTTAGGTTCTCGTTCCTAATGCAAGCAAGGGTGTTTTATTTACTTGTTTTGTTCAGAGTTATGTTAGTCCCTCTTTTGGTTTATAGTTGCATATCAATGTGTGGCTAGACATGCTAGTTCACTATAAACAAAGCTCTGATACCAACCTGTCACACCCCCCGAACCAGACGGCGGAAACGTCCGGGAGCTGTTGTGACTCAATTGAATACCATCACAATGAATATACATGAAACATAACATCATTCGTCACCAACATTTGAATATTACAACTGATAGCGTTTACATTTAGTACATTGTTCCCTAACATTACATGCCCAAAAAGTAGATTGTTCGGTGCTAATTAAACAAGCAGCAAAACGTCACTGAGTACACTTATCCCTTCGATTTATCTGTTACCTGAGAATACAAGTATTTTGGAAAACGTCAACATATGAAATGTTGGTGAGTTCATAAGCGGTATTTGAAAACCAACGTTTTGTATTATTTTGAAAAAAAAACCACCAGAAAATCCGATATTTTCTGAAAAGAGTATTTGAAAACGTTTGTGAAGATCCATAAGTATGCTTGTTTGTTTCTATAGTTGTAAAGAAAATGTTCATCATACTTGTGTACGTTTTGAAAACCGTATGTATTGAAAAACCCTAGGAAAACCCGATGTTTTCCTAATTCTTTGAATTCCATGAAGTTATAATGAAACCATTGCAACGCGTGAAGTTATCAATTCCAGGCGACGTCGGATTATTTTTGAGCATGATTAATTGCTATAAACACGCGTTACACAAACGACCAGTTTATAACTATACTAATGATCCCGTAGGCGTCGTCCGTACTAATCACGTTATCCGACCGCCCTGACTTCGAGTAATCCCACATCCGAAGAGAAAGAGGACACGAAGACCCCGATGACTCCATTAACCGGTTGGGGATAAAAAAAAAGAGTATGAGGGGTCGCTGACCCGCCTCGCATGAAATACCGACTTTACTAGCATTACCAAAGGACCCTTGGGGACCGATAGTATACAAGCCATTGAAAGTCCTTTTACGCTGTGTTAGATCGTGTAAGACCCAACAACTCGTAAGGTAGAAGTCTTCGGGCCTTAAGATCAGGTCATTGGGCTAGCTAGGCCCAACAAACAAGATTTTACACTTTTGGGGCCCAAAGATAGTGCGTAGACGTCTGTGCACTCTCACGTGTATATTGAATTCCCAAATGTTACTTGTATGAATCGAGGTATCGTCGCGTTAGTAGTTTCGGATTTTTATTGGTTCGAGACCGAACAAATTCGTTTAACAACGACTTTTGGTATTGTTGTGTATTGTATTTCGTCGATAGTCGCGGTGCCATTATTTGATCAAATTGCGTGTATTGAATTAGCCTTGAAAGTTTTCTGTTTTCAGCCCCTCATTGTTTGTAAAATTTACTTTTTCAACCCTCTAATTAAATAACTTTCCGGTTTGGTCCTTAAATCATTTTTCTTGACATTTTAACACCAAAAATTATTGAAATTAATATTTTTCAGCATATTTTTCATTGAAAACAGTTTAAGTCCTTGAAAATGCAGTTTTCTCGGTTATAACCCCTCTTTTTCGTAGTTTTGACAATTTTGGCCCAAATTGGAAAATTTTTGCAACTTTGGTCCTTTTTAAATTTAAAAAGCATTTTAAACCTTTGAAAAGTACTTGGAACACTAGTAGTCCACTGTTTTACAGAAAAGCACAGTTTTGGCCCTCCAAAACAGAAAATTTCGCATAATGGGCCTTATTGGGTCGAAAATGTCATTTTTAGCCCATTAAGCTTGAAATTTATGTTTTTAATCCTCCAACAAGTATATTTTCAGAAAATACATTATGGAAACTGTTTTGACTCATCTCCCCCATCAGATTTCGAAATATTTCAATTTGGCCCCTTTAACTTTATATTTTTAACATTTTATGTCCAAAAATTGAGTTTTTAGCCCAAAGAAAATGTTACTAAGCCATTTAGCTATTTTTCTTGGAACACTTTATATGTAGAAATATATTTGATGCTAGGGTCATTTAACATAAAGTATATCTCGATTTTTAGGGGTTTATGACTAGATCCAACATTATAAACACACAAAAACACACATATAAGCATAGAAATCATACAAGGCATACAAAACACATATAGATCTACACTTTCACTTGTATTCCCCCCCCCCCACAAAACTCATAAAAATGGAAAATAGGGGCTATGAAGCTCACCTTGGGGTTTGGTTTGGTTTTGGTGAGAAGATGGAAGGAGAATTCGGCATAGCTTGCTTTTTGAGAGGAGTTTTCGAATTCAAGATGGATCTAAGAGTCATGATCCACGAAAATGCATGAGTTAAGAGAATATTTTTGAAGTAATCAAGAGGCTAGACCATGGATCTAAGCATAAACTTACCAAGGATGATGATTTTGGTGAAGAATCCTCTTGAAAACACCCTAGATCTTCGAAATTTTGAATGGAAGGAAAGGAGGGTGTTCTTGATGGTTGAGAGAGTTTTCTTGAAAGATTTTTGAGAGAATGAGGTGGTGAGAAGATGTGTTGGCCGAAAATAAGAAGAGAGGGGGAGAGAGGATGTGATGGTTACCTAGATGTATGAGGTTTGGATATTACCTAATGGTTAATTTGTATTGAAGTCCACCATGCAAATGTGATGTGTCCATTGCTCATTAATTCCCTTCTTTCTTCATTGGGCCGAAATGGAGTAATCATGGAGGAGTTTGGGCCTTATCTTGGTCCTTACTCGAAATTATGAAGCACACAAAAAAAAAAATTTCGGCCCATTGGGGCAAATGAAATCTTTTATGGCCCAACAAGGCTCATTAGAGATAAGATGGATTATTTTAGGCCCACATGGCCCAAATGCTAAAGTTTTATGAATGTGGTCTATTTAGAGCCCACTTAGGGCTTCTAGGCCCAATAGGAGAATTTTAGTTCATAAGGAACTTGGACCGGGATTACTAAGGTTTCTGACCCTTAGTTGAACATATGAGGTGTATTTTGAATGAGGATAGAGTATGGTATTCACTTAGAGTACATGATCTTACAATGGATGATGTTTATATGAGAATAGAATTTCCTAGCTAAAAATGCTAGTTGTGACAGTGATGTTATGGTTCGAATACCATACATCGGAGCGGATTGAGGAGTGATGTTATGGTTCGAGTACCATACATCAGAGCGGATTGAGGAGTGATGTTATGGTTCGAGTACCATACATCGGAGCGGGTTGAGGAGTGATGTTATGGTTCGAGTACCATAGATCGGAGCGGGTTGAGGAGTGATGTTATGGTTCGAGTACCATACATCGGAGCGGGTTGAGGAGTGATGTTATGGTTCGAGTACCATACATCGGAGCAGATTGAGGAGTGATGTTATGGTTTGAGTACCATACATCGGATCAGGTTGAGGAGTGATGTTATGGTTCGAGTACCATACATCGGAGCGGATTGAGGAGTGATGTTATGGTTCGAGTACCATACATCGGAGCGGATTGAGGAGTGATGTTATGGTTCGAGTACCATACATCGGAGTAGGTGGAGGAGTGAGGTTATGGTTCTAGTACCATACATCGGAGCAGATGGAGGAGTGATGTTATGGTTCGGGTACCATACACCGAAGCATATTAAGAAGAGATGTCATGGGATGAGTACCATGGTTCGTAGTGAATGATGCTTGTGGTTCTCCGGTTGTCCGGTCATGATTGATGAGGTAGAGATTGGACGCTATGGGGCAGGTGTGTTTTTGCTGGTGAAAATAGTTTGTGAGATTGTTGGTGTGTCAGATAGTGATGGTTCGAACCCTAAGTGGGGGAGAACCGGGTGATTTATTGAGAGAACCAGAGATTTGTGCAAGAGCGGTTAGGGGTTGGATACAGAAACCTGCGGCTTGAATTCACGAGATCAAGGTCATTGGTGATCGAGGAAAGGTGCAGGGCGAGATAATGCATGTGGTATATGTATGAAAGAAGGATGGGTGTCTCCACGGCGGGTGGTCAATGGTCAGGAATCTGGTAGTGGTCAGAGTCATTTCAAGTGGAAGACTCGTAATGATGGTATGGGCAGTTGAGAACTTCTGGGTTGAAATATGGGTAGAAGATTGTCGAGTAGCCAACTCCCGGACTGGGATGTGTATTCTTGCTTGGATTTTGAGCAGTAGTGGAAAGGGTTTCGGAGGATCATCAGTGTGTTTTGAAGAGTTAGCGCCTTCCTTGTATTCCAATTGAGTGTTTGGATGCACTGAAGTTGCGCATTGAGTGAAATAGGAAATTATTATGGGATTCAGAGGAAATGTATTGTTGTATAAGTATGCTGCTGGGAGTAAGGGAATCAGTGGTAGATGCAGGACATTGTGATGCTCTGTTATGGTGTTCCATGGTTTCCGCGTATAGCGTCCCAATTTCGGAGTTATTTATAGTCTTGGGTTTAAGACGACTAGTGATGTGTCAGGTATCTACGGTTCCAGTGGGAGCCCTTCGTGTATTGTCTTCAAGAGGGATTATTTAAGGAAGTGGATCTCCTGAGGTAGGTTCTGTGTTATTGCGGTTGCCACCAGAGTCTGTAATGCATATCGGGGCAAGTGTGTGTGTAACTATCTATGATAGTCTTCGGTGCATGACTAGTGAACATAGTGTGGCGTTGTAATGAGAATGAGAGTATAGGGTGAAGCTATGGGGAGCCATAGTTTTCACAAGTCAGAGGGTCTTGTGATGCTACGGGGAACCGTAGTACTCACAAGTCAGAGAGAGAGAGAGAGAGAGAGTCGTGATACTACGGGGAGCCGTAGTATTCACCAGTCAGAGGATGTTGTGATGCTACCGGGAGCCGTAGTACTCACAAGTTAGAGGGAGGGAGTCGTGGTACTACGGGGAGCCGTAGTACTCACTAGTTAGTTGGCGTTGTGATACTACGGGGAGCCGTAGTACTCACTAGTCAGAGACTGTCGTAATGTTGCGGGAAGCCATAGTACCCACTAGACGGCAAGAGAGTGTGATGATGGAGTGTTCTCTGATAAGTGCATGATGCAGAGGAGTTTTAGGCTTGAGTAGCCCTGGTGTTGATTTTATGGAGCCTAGTGGTTAAACCGGGGCGAGACTATGGTCTCCGTCTCTCTCGGGAGGGCCAGCGAGGCGCGCGGGAGGATATGCGCAGCAAACGCCATAGGTTAGAGCTGAGTCGATCTTCGAATGGATTGTATCTTTTATGAGGAAAAGGGAATTTCATGACTTGCATGTCACTAGGCCGTGATAGTGGTCACGGGGAGGAAGTTAGTGAGATATTTTGGATCATGTTATGAGTGACCTTTGGGGGTTCAGCTGTGGGGCCAAAAGCTGACCTGGTGCACGGTATCGAAGATGAATATGAGAAATGAGCTAGAGTTTACCATGGTGATGTTTTGTGGACACTTCAGAGCGAGCAGACGATTCAGACGCTGGAGGATATGCTTCGGGCATGTGTATTAGATTTCGGGGGGGAATTATGGCCCGTATTTGCCCTTGGCAGAGTTTTCCTACAACAAACAGCCATCATTAGTGCATCAGTATGCCACCCTTTGAGTTGTTGTAGGGAAGGAGGTATCGGACCCCATTTGATGGGGAGAGGTAGGGCAACGTGTGATGGGAGGTACAGAGATCGTGCTTCAGACGTCAGAGCAGATACAGCAGGTCAGGCAGAGGTTGTTGACCGCTCAGAGTCATCAAAAGAGTTATGCGGACAGGCGCCGGTCGGAGCTCGAATTTTTGGTCGGTGACTTCGTGCTCCTGAAGATCTCTCCTTGGAAAGGAGTGATTTGATTCAGGAAGAGGGGCAAGTTGGGGCCCCCGATATATCGGTCCTTTTCGGGTGATCGCGAGGGTAGGCAGGGTAGCCTACCGGTTGGAGCTACCTGCAGAGCTAGTTTAGATCCATGACACTTTCCACGTGTCGCAGCTGTGAAAGTGTATAGCCGATGAGTCGGAAGTAGTTCCATTAGAGGATATTCAGGTGGATGTGGGCCTGAACTACGTGGAGAGACCGGTGGCTATTCGGGATTGAAAGATCAATGTTCTGGGGAACAAAGAGGTGCCTCTGGTGCAGGTCCAGTGGCAACACCAGAAGGGGTCAGAGCTTACTTGGGAGCCGGAGCACGAGATGCGTGAGCAGCATCTGGAGTTGTTTCCAGAGTGAGACTTCGAGGGCGAAGTCTGATTCTAGGGGGAGAATTGTAACATCCTGATTTCCCAGGTATATTATTTTATTTAATTATTTTGGTGTTTAAGGAGGAACTCGGCGAGTTGGAGCCAAGACTCGCCGAGTAGGGTCGCGCATGTTCATCCAGGTTCACGTCCGGACTCGGCGAGTCCATTAGTGGACTCGGTGAGTCCACACTGTTTAATGAAACCCTAATCCCCCGGGTTTGGAGCCTATTCAAGGGCACTTATAGCCTCCCATTGCGGCTACCAGTCCCTTGAGAGAACCCTAAGCGAGCCAAATCGTTGTGAGGGAGAAGAAGTCACTTTTTGATCCTTGAACCCTTGGTTTAGCAAAAAGAAGGTGACAAGAGCAAAGAGGAGGTGCGATTCAAGAAGTACCAGAGTTCAGAGACATCATTTTGAGGTAATGGTTTGAACCTCCTTCAGTTTTGGTGTTGATCATTAGATTTAGGTTTTTCTAACCCCTTTGGAGAGTGATTATGTGGAGCAAATGGTCCTTCTTCGAGTTTGTGCCTTGGATCTGGACTCAAAGAGGTCCAGAGACCTTGACTCTTGGAGCTTTATGGACGAGTTTGGGGTTATTGGCCTTAGGTTGCCATTTTTGGGACGAAATCTCCTTTTGATGCCTTGTTGTGGTTATACAAGCATCAAGTTTCGAACTTTACGTGACATTCATGCTTGGGGAGGCTAGATCTATGGTTTGGGGAAACAGATATGACCTCAGGTGGTCAGTAGAGTTTGTGCATGGCATGAACTCGCTGAGTTGTTCTTGAGACTCGGCAAGTAGGGTTAGGGTTTCACGTAAATTGCTCAGTGGATAGACTTGACGAGTTGGGGGATGACTTAGTGAGTCAGGAGGGGGTTAGAGGACTGGAGTTCAAGGCGGTACTAGCCGAGTTGTTCTTGAGACTCGGCGAGTTGAGTCGGGGTGGCCCCGCGATTCCTGTCTGGTATGACTAGTCGAGCATAGGGAGGGACTCGACGTACGAAGCGGGACAAAGAGTTAGTGGTCATGTGTGTACTCGCCGAGTCACCGGAGTGCACTCGGCGAGTTGGGTCAAAGTTTGATCGTTGACTTCTGTTGACTTTTAGGGTTTGGTCAGCAATGTGGCCTTTGGGCCTAGAAGGGGGTAAAATGGTCTTTTACCCTTAAGAGAGTGCCAAGAGAGGTTTGAGTCTAGTCTCGAGAGTTATGTTCATGAGAGCATTTGCTTTATGTGATAGATGGTGGCGAGTTCGAGATGCAAGCATGAGGATATCTACTTACTGCTTGCCAGGTGAGTCTTCTCACTATACTTTACCTTGAGTAGGTAACCAGAGTTATGTGATAGAGTATTTATATGCTATGTATGTTAGGTACTGCATTATTTCTATGTGATTTATGCTGTGCATGTTTACAGAGTTAGAACCGGAAGGTTCCCAGAGTTAGAACCGGAGGGTTCACAGAGTTAGAACCGGAAGGTTCACAGAGTAGGGTCCACGGACCCACAGAGTTATAGCCTCGAGTGGCTAATATGTGTTATGTGTGGTATTTTGGGGAACTCACTAAGCTTCATGCTTACAGTGTTTTGTGTTATGTGTTTCAGGTTTCTCTCAGGATCACGGGACGGCACCGGCTCGATTGTACACACCAAAGAAAGAGTCATGTTTTGAAGATCCTGGTTTATTATGCAAGTGAAAATGGAGTTATGTTTTGTAATTCGATTATGAATGAGATTTTAAGAAAAGTGTTTTATGAATTAAACGATTATTTTTAAATGAAAAATTGTTCTGAAATTTACGGTGTTACAAGTTGGTATCAGAGCCTTGGTTTGAGGGATTCGGATGCACCTTCGGGTAAATCTGGACTCAAACTGAGGAAGTATGAAAGGTTTTCAAGGAAATAATTTTCTAAAGCGAATAAGAGTTCAAAGAGAAAGCGAGAAAGAGCAGTGTGTACAATCAGCCAGAGCCCGAACGGTGATTTCCCAAAATACCCTTACTTTTTTGTTATGAGATATTTATGATGCACTTTATGAGATATTCTTGCATGCTAGAGACAGGCTAGGTGTTTCATATCTTAGGACTAGAGTGGCCTGATTTGTGATGCCTTAGCCTAGGAATTGCTGTTATATGCAATGTGCTTTTGAGTATGTGGTGAGTGAGAATATTTAGTTGGAATCCTTTAGGGGATTTGAGTAGAGGAGTAATCTAGGGGAGATGCCTAGATGAGTACCGTGGTACTTAGCGAAAGAATAGTTAGAACCCGCGAGGGGAAGAGTTGCAGAGTTCGGTGGTACTTTCGAGGATGAGCAGAGCAAGCGGAGTTATCACCCAAAGTGAGTCCTATGTATTCTTCGATGCTCGAATGCTACTTGCTTCGTGCTTTTTGGAACTCTCGATGATGGGAGTAAGCTACCAAGCGAATATGACGATATTCAGGAGGTAGATGGCTGGCATCATTAGGAGCTCTTCAGCAGCTGATGGCAGAGAAGTGTGGGAATCTAGGAAGAGCCTAGGGAGTAACCTTATCCAGCTGAGTGCGCTGGCAGAGTAGAGAATTTCACTGGGGAGCGAGCACACGCGATGGAATTGGTGAACGAGAAGGTCGAGCAGCTAGTTAGGAGCTCCGGAATAGTCCATGTGGAAAGTATGGGTAGATGTGGCAGGTAGTATGGGCCCGTACTACTGAAAGCAGAGGACCCATACTTGATACAGGGAGTATTTTGAAGGTTCTAATGAGCGGGTTGAGGAGTGATGTTATGGTTCGAGTACCATACATCGGAGCGGATTGAGGAGTGATGTTATGGTCGAGTACCATACATCGGAGCGGATTGAGGAGTGATGTTATGGTTCGAGTACCATACATCGGAGCGGATTGAGGAGTGATGTTATGGTTCGAGTACCATACATCGGAGCGGGTTGAGGAGTGATGTTATGGTTCGAGTACCATACATCGGAGTGGATTGAGGAGTGATTTTATGGTTCGAGTACCATACAACGGAGCGGGTTGAGGAGTGATGTTATGGTTCGAGTACCATACATCAGAGCGGATTGAGGAGTGATGTTATGGTTTGAGTACCATACATCAGAGCGGGTTGAGGAGTGATGTTACGGTTCGAGTACCATACATCGGAGCGGGTTGAGGAGTGATATTACGGTTCGAGTACCATACATCGGAGCGGATTGAGGAGTGATGTTATGGTTCGAGTACCATACATCGGAGCGGATTGAGGAGTGCTGTTATAGTTCGAGTACCATACATCAGAGCGGATTGAGGAGTGATGTTATGGTTCGAGTACCATACATCGGAGCAGATGGAGGAGTGATGCTATGGTTCGGGTACCATACATCGGAGCATATTAAGAAGAGATGTCATGGGATGAGTACCATGGTTCGTAATGAATGATGCTTCTGTTTCTCCGGTTGTCCGGTCATGATTGATGAGGTAGAGATTGGACGCTATGGGTTTTAGGCCTGTGGGCCATGATTGAGTTCGAAGAGGCGTCCCTTGAGAGGGAGGTCGAGAGCCTTTCAGAGTATTTTGGTAAGGAGTCAGAGGGAGGGGAGACTTTCGGTCTGAGTTGAGTAATCAGTTGATAGAGGAGATGTCACCTTCTATGACCTGGGTAGTGCTATTTATGTTCGTGTGCGAAACATGAGAGACATGATGTTTAAGTTTTGGGTTTGGGGGTAAACCCTGCAGGTTGTCATTGATGATGATTTTCCATCAGATTATCAGGTAGCATGTGTGGCGCGAGGCAGTGATTTACCATGAGCAGATAGTCAGTTAGGACTGAGATAGTCGAGGACCACGTTACACCTATTTGAGTATAGTAGGGCGTATTGTAGAGGTATCAGTGGGGAGTCCAGTCGAGTTTATCGGTGCAGTGGTTTTTCTATCTATGTTGGGTATTGAATATGGGAGTGGGTCCCTGTTCTTGGGATGATCTGTCACACCCCAAAACCACGAACGACGGAAACGTTCAGGGGTGGAGGACGTCATGTACAGTATCACAACAGTGTAATATAATAAACAAGCATTAACATCATCCATTGCATTACAAGTAGAATTTTAATACATGTGTGTTCTTTCATTGTAGTAAGACACCAAAAATATACAATCAAAACAGAAGACAAGTCTTGTCTGCTCCGTCTTCTCAAAACCTGGCCATCGTACCTGTTTACTGTTGACCTGAGAATACAAGTTATTTTAAAAGCGAGTATCAGCTTTAAAGCTGGTGAATCCATAAGTATTTAAGTGTGATTGTCATGCTTATGAAAATCTATCATGAAGGCCATGTAAACCTTTAAGTGAAAATGTTGATGTAAGTATGAAAAACCCTAGAAAAACCCTTATTTTCCTTTCTATTGACTAGTACTAGAGTACTTAGTCTAACTCCTCGTTTATGTGAAAGTATCACAAAATAAAGTAAACAGGAAAATATAATCATGTAAGTGTTATTGTCTTGGGTTACCAGGACAAACACGACATCGCCGAAGCGAAAGATAGACCCTATGGACATCCGAAGAGTGTCCCCTCATCCTCTGTAGCGGCAGTAGGGTGGAGGGAGGGTTAGTCCCCGTATCGATCTCTTAATACAGATCGTCAACCTAATGATCCTCCGAAGATTCACATCTCATCCACTGTTGCAACAGTTGGACAGAGGGATGGTTAGTCTCGTCACTGACTACTAAGTAAGTAACAACCTTAAACATCCGTAGACATTCATCGACCACTGGTGCTAATCAGTGGGGTTCGGAATGGTAAGTCCCGCCGAATCATCCCATTGAACTGGGACAGGAAAGATAATTTACATAGTAAATAATAATAAATCATCCTCGTAATTCTAAGTACAAGTATCCAGGTAAGTAAATACAGGATAATGCACCTAAGTAACAGTGTTCCTGTATGGTATTCATGTAATGTGTTCATGTAAGCGTAATCATGTATCAAGTAAGTATATGTAAACGTACTCAGGTATCATGTAATCAACTGTAATTGTACTCATGTATCAGGTAATGTACTGGTATGGACTCATGAATGAACTGACTCTTGTGTGATTCCTTGTAATAGGAATAATGTTTTGTTTCTTCTAACTATCCCTATGATAATTAACTGGAAAGTATGTGGTTGTTTAAGTAGATTTATGCACCCTCGATACACCAGGGTGTGGGAAACTGAACGAAGGATGAAAACTATAATCTCTAACATATAAATGAACATATGCGCATAAGTATAGTTTGATTCAAGAAGGTAAAATAATGGTTTTGCAAGATATCTAGGAGTTTTGAAATTATAATAAAGAGTGACTTGATGTCATTAAACATTTCAAAACTAATACTTTTGTTATAAAAGTATTTTAAGATAGAAAACCATTTCATGTGACACCTTTTGAAATATGTGAAATCTACTGAGTGAAAACACAATTATAAAATACATAAGATTGATTTAATAACATAATGTTTTCTACTTGTATTCCCCCCCCCCCCCGCATTAAAGCATGTAAAATCATTTAAATCATTGATTAAGGGGTACGAACTCACCTGTAGTTGGTGATTGGGATGAACTGAACGGTATAGGATTGCTAGGTGTCAAGTGAGGACTTGTACACACACTACGATCCTAATGAACATATAATCACACATATATGCACTCAATTAGTCTTAAGTTACTAATTGATAAAGCTAAGACATCCTAGACATAATAAACACTTTATATAAGTGTTTTAAGCCCTAAGGATTGCATCTAAGCTATTGTGGGACAAGGCACTTGTGTTTAGGGTTCCAAAGGACCCTACATGTGAGTTTACTCCCCATAAACCATCACACATGGAGTTTACGGTTGTAAACTCTTGAGTTTACGGCCGTAAACTCCCAACCTTGGGGGTTTGGTGTGTTTTGAAGTCCCAAATGATTCCTAGAATTATTCTAACTTGGTGGTTAAATCCTTGGAAGAGTTTAAGGTCTAGAAATATTCCAATTAGGAGTTTACGGCCCCGAGGCCATTCCCCTTAGAGTTTACGGCCGTAAACTCTAAGTATGGTGTGTTTTTGATGCTTTCAAGCCTCTTGCACTTGTAGTATAGGTTCTAGACTTTTATTCCTAGCATATGAAGGCATTAGGCACACCTTGGTGCCCTTTTTAGGAGTTTACGGCCCAAGAACCATGTCTTGGCCGTAAACTCACTTTGTTAAGTGATTTTGATGTGTTTAAGGCCTTAGATTAAATGGGAACTAGCCGTGATAAAAGCCTTAAAGCTTTAGTGGCCTTAAAACACCATTTTGAGGTTGAAAAGGGAGTTTACGGCCTATGAAACTCTTGGGCCATGAAATCCCAAACTTGGGTGATTTATGGATGTTTTCTTGTCCTAAATACATATACAATTTAGTCTAAGGCAGTTGTATAACACAAGGGTCGGTTTTGGCTTCGTTTCGGGAGTTTACCGCCCAAGAACACCTTGGGGAGTAAACTCCTAGATCTAATGATTTAGCCATCTAAATCATGTTATAAACACATAATTAGCATTATAAGACTACTAGAAAAGGGTACTCATAATTTGGGATAAAAACCCGAAGATCCGTGAGAGAGAAAATGGCTTTTCTCTAGTTGAAAATGTGAATAATGAATGAATTTGGTTCATAAATTTATTTATAGTCCTGAAATATTTTTGGCATAAAATAGTTTTATTCCAGAAATGATCTTTAACATAATAGAGTGTTGGAATAATAGTGTTGCACAAAACCCTAGTGCACCCACTCTCCTGATATTTCCTAAAGTGTAAACCCTGAATTACTCAAACTTACGCGAAAAAGTCTGAAAATTAACTGTGACTGCTATAACTTCTATTGAAGTGATATAGTTTGTACAAAATGGAAATTTCGGGTTGTCACATGATCCATGTGTTGGATCGTCGGTTGATGAGTCGAGGTGGGGGAGTATGATGATTTCGTGGTCCAGTCTATGAGTCAGTGATGTTATTAGACAGTTGAGTTGTTTGGTATTGGATTGGTACGAGACTTGGAACGACTAGAGGCAGTCGTGACGAGAAGTTCTTGAGGATTTCATCCGTGGTTCAGAGTATATGAGATTGATTGATTTCCTTAAAGGGGATTATCGGGCATTGCGTAGCACTTTTCCAGGGGCTGGTGTGTTATTGCTGGTGAAAATAGTTTGTGAGATTGTTGGTGTGTCAGATAGTGATGGTTCGAACCCTAAGTGGGGGAGAACTGGGTGATTTATTGAGAGAACCAGAGATTTGTGCAAGAGCGGTTAGGGGTTGGATACAGAAACCTGCGGCTTGAATTCATGAGATTAGGGTCATTGGTGATCAAGGAAAGGTGCAGGGCGAGATAATGCATGTGCTATATGTCTGAAAGAAGGATGGGTGTCTCCACGGCAGGTGGTCAATGGTCAGGAATCTGGTAGTGGTCAGACTCGTTTCAAGTGGAAGACTCGTAATGATGGTATGGGAAGTTGAGAACTTCTGGGTTGAAATATGGGTAGAAGATTGTCGAGTAGCCAACTCCCGGGCTGGGATATGTATTCTTGCTTGGATTTTGAGCAGTAGTGGAAAGGGTTTCGGAGGATCATCAGTGTGTTTTGAAGAGTTAGCGCCTTCCTTGTATTCCAATTGAGTGTTTGGATGCACTGAAGTTGCGCATTGAGTGAAATAGGAAATTATTATGGGATTCAAAGGAAATGTATTGTTGTATAGGTATGGTGTTGAGAGTAAGGGAATCAGTGGTAGAGGCAGGACATTGTGATGCTCTGTTATGGTGTTCTGTGGTTTCCGCGTATAGCGTCCCAATTTCGGAGTTATTTATAGTCTTGGGTTTAAGACGACTAGTGATGTGTCAGGTATCTACGGTTCCAGTGGGTGCCCTTCGTGTATTGTCTTCAAGAGGGATTATTTAACGAAGTGGATCTCCTAAGGTAGGTTCTGTGTTATGGCGGTTGCCACCAGAGTCTGTAATGCATATCGGGGCAAGTGTGTGTGTAACTATCTATGATAGTCTTCGGTGCATGAGTTGGTGAACATAGTGTGGCGTTGTAATGAGAATGAGAGTATAGGGTGAAGCTACGGGGAACCGTAGTTTTCACCAGTCAGAGGGTGTTGTGATGCTACGGGGAGCCGTAGTACTCACAAGTCAGAGAGAGAGATAGTCGTGATACTACGGGGAGCCGTAGTATTCACCAGTCAGAGGATGTTGTGATGCTACGGGGAGCCGTAGTACTCACAAGTCAGAGGGAGGGAGTCGTGGTACTACGGGGAGCCGTAGTACTCACTAGTTAGTTGGCGTTGTGATACTACGGGGAGCCGTAGTACTCACTAGTCAGAGACTGTCGTAATGTTGCGGGAAGCCATAGTACCCACTAGACGGCAAGAGAGTGTGATGATGGAGTGTTCTCTGATAAGTGCATGATGCAGAGGAGTTTTAGGCTTGAGTAGCCCTGGTGTTGAGTTTATGGAGCCTAGTGGTTAAACCGGGGCGAGACTGGGGTCTCCGTCTCTCTCGGTAGGGTCAGCGAGGCGCGCGGGAGGATATGCGTGATGGGTTTTGAGCATTCTAACACTTCCTAAGTGTACATGCAACCCTAATAACCTTGGATATATGTTTGTCAAATTATCATTCAAAGTTGAATTCCAAGGTTATATTCCTATCTAGCATACATGGGGAACAATTTCTAACTTGAATGAAAGATAGAATAACTTACCTTGTTGTTGCTATGTTCCTAGAAACCTTGTGAGCCTAGCACCCCAAGTGTGATGCCTCAAATGCTTCACACAACACCAAATGCTCTTGGAAAGACTTTTGAGAGAATACACACTACTTGAAATCGGCCTAGCCCTCTAGTTTCTTATCTGTAGCCGATTTTGGTGGAGAATGGGATCCTTATATAGTGTTGACACATCTAGGGTTACACCATGTAAACCCTAATGTGTCATGACTCTTCATTTCCATGACCCATGGGTTTGTAACTCCCATGGAGCATCCTATGGGTAGAACCCAACTTGATAATCCATGGAGCCTCTTAGCCCACTATACAAGATATGAATGATTTACATAATCAACCCATATATTTAATTAGTTATCTTTTGATCACTTAATTAATTCCAAATTAATCCTTTGATCAAACTAATCAAATGATATTATTAATATATTAGAACTTATGATATATTAATAATCTCCAAATGTTATTCCTCTCATTTAGTCTATCCAATTGCATGGTGCCATGCAACCCAAATGGACCATGCCGGGTCGGGTCAAGTACTGACCAGAAATAGTTATGGACTTAGACACCTTATCCAACATCTCCCACTTAGATAAGTCTAATAACTATAACTCCAGTACTTCAGGAACCGACCGGCAATCGTAGCTCTTTCAAGGTCTCTCGGAACTGAGAAGATGTTGATACGCCATTTAAGATAAGTGATCGTATAATCCTCTGTTCTAGATATCAGCCAGACAAATACATGGAAAAATGTCTTACTTATTGTCCAGTAGTTTGTTTCCCGATTTCTGATTTGTTTGACAAAGAACTTAATTGAACACATCAATTTAGTTCAGACCGGGCCCGATACATAGGTCAAAACAAAATCATCGAGGGGCCCAGACATCAGCTTCTAATCCTAGAAGGAACATATAAACTTCGACTCATATGTTTGTTCTACCACTCATTGAATTATACACAAAAGCACGTTTTATAACATCGAGTTACCAATGCGTTTTCGTACAATCAATGCATAACCAACTTGTAAGTAAGAAATCATATCTCTAGGTTTAAAGACTTATATGATATTACCGTCTCACGATCACTCGAGATAGAATTCCATGAAGTGATTCCAGTGAGCGTGGGTTGTGTCCAATGCTCAGAACTTATGAGCACTCATGATTGTTGTAGCCTTGTCCAACACCTTAGACCTCTGCAACCAATCATGACAGTCTTGATTCATACCTACTTCCGATATATGACCGACTGTGGAGGTTTGAATAATGTGTTATACCAAACAAAATTATTCTGGAAGTCAAAACATTCAAAAGAAATATAGTAAACGATCGACAAGAGATAGCAACACTTTACTCATAAATAAAACACCTTTTATTCATCATCTAATGTCAATTACACTTTACAAATTTCTAGGTTATCTAACTACTAAATCTAATATCATCCTTCAGCCCTATGCTCCGAGCATGCTGGAGATGCTTAACCCGAGTCAGTCCCTTCGTGAGGGGATTTGCTGGGTTCTCATCCGATGATACCCTCTTCGCCACGAGGAGTCCTTCTTCTATCCGATGTCTGATAAATTGGTATTTTCTGTCGATGTGTCTGGATCTCCCATGATCCCTTGGTTCCTTGGCTAAGGCAACAACACTTTCACTATCACAGAAAATTTCCATTGGCTCTTTAATAGCTGGTATAACTCCAAGGTCTCCAATGAAGTTCTTCAGCCATATCGCCTCCTTTGCCGCATCGCTAGTTGCAATATACTCTAATTCACAAGTTGAATCAACCACTGTCTCTTGCTTGGAACTCTTCCAAGAAATTGCTCCTCCATTTAGGGTAAAGACCCAGCCCGACTGAGAGCGGAAATTATCTCTATCAGTCTGAAAGCTAGCATCACTATACCCTACAACTCTCAAGTCATCACTCCCACCGAGGGTAAGGACCCAGTCCTTAGTCCTCCATAGGTACTTGAGGATATTCTTTACCGCAGTCCAGTGTGCCTTTCCAGGGTTCGCATGATACCTGCTAACCATGCTCAGGGCAAAGGCTACATCAGGTCGAGTACACGTCATAGCATACATGATCGATCCTACTGCCGAAGCATAAGGTATTCGACTCATTTATGCTATCTCAGCCTCAGTGTTAGGGCTTTGTGTCTTACTCAATCTGGTGTTACTTTGGATGGGTAACTCTCCTTTCTTGGAGTCCTGCATGCTGAATCTCTTCAGCACCTTATCCAAGTAGGTACTCTGACTAAGTCCAATTAGTCTTTTACTCCGATCTCTTAAGATCCTTATCCCTAGAATATAGGCAGCTTCTCCTAGGTCCTTCATAGAGAAACACTTCCCAAGCCAGGACTTAACTTCCTGCAGCATTGGGATGTCATTTCCTATGAGTAGTATGTCATCCACATACAATACCAAAAAGCTAACTATACTCCCACTAGCCTTGACATACACGCAAGACTCATCTTCACTCCTAGAAAAGCCAAATTCCTTGACCTTTTCATCAAAGCAAAGATTCCATCTGCGAGGTGCTTGGTTCAATCCATAAATGGATTTCTCAAGCTTACACACTCTATTAGGGTACTCGTTGCTGACAAAACCCTCTGGCTGACTCATGTAAACATCTTCAGCCAACTTTCCATTAAGGAAAGCGATTTTGACATCCATTTGCCATATTTCATAATCATGAAATGCAGCTATGGCCAACAGAACCCGAATAGACTTAATCTTGGCTACTGGAGAAAAGGTCTCATCATAGTCCACTCCAGGAATTTGAGAGAAGCCCTTTGCAACCAGTCTAGCCTTATAAGTGTGTACTTTACCATCCATGTCGATCTTCTTCTTGAAGACCCATTTGCACCCTACTGTCTTACGACCTGGTACATTCTCAACCAAGTTCCAAACTTGATTGTCATACATGGACTGTATTTTGCTGTCCATTGCCTCTTTCCACTTGGCTGACTCAGGGCCTGCCATGGCTTCCGCGTAACTGTTAGGTTCATCCAGACCTATCAGTGTCTCATCACTGATAAGTGTATCTCCTTCTGCAGTAATATGGAATCCATAGTAATGCTCAGGAGCATTCCTAACCCTTGTGGAATGCCTCAGAGGTACAGACTTGTCAATTGGCTCAACAGGAGTTTCCTCCTCAGGTTGAGTGCTAGAGTTTGAAGTTCCTTCACCGCTTGACTCTTGAATTTCTTCAAGATCAACTTGCCTCCCACTGTTTCCTTGGCTTATGAACTCTCTCTCTCTAAAGAAAGCCCTCCTAGCTACAAAGACCACATTTTCACTAGGTCTATAGAAGAGGTAACCAAAGGATTGTTGTGGGTAGCCGATGAAAATACACCTCTCGCTTCGGGGTTCGAGCTTATCATGAGTCTCGCGTCTCACGAAAGCCTCGCAACCCCAAATCTTGATGTGGTCTAGTTTGGGTACTTTACCAGTCCACATCTCGTGAGGAGTTTTGGCAACTTTCTTTGTAGGGACTAGATTAAGGATATGGGTGGCAGTCTCTAAGGCATACCCCCAGAATGAGATTGGTAGTGAAGCTCGACTCATCAAGGAACCAATAATATCCAACAAGGTTCGATTACGCCTCTCAGCCACACCATTCAGCTGTGGTGTCCTGAGAGGTGTCAATTGTGAGACTATCCCACATTCCCTTAGATAGTCAAGGAACTCTGAACTAAGATACTCACCACCACGATCGGAGGAGCATCTTAATGTTCCTGCCCAATTGATTCTCGACTTCCTGTTTAAATTCCTTAAACCTTTCGAAAGTATCTGACTTATGCTTGATCAAGTAGACATATCCATATCTACTTTAATCATCAGTAAAAGTCAAATAATAACGATTAGCATCCCTTGTGGCATGTTTGAATGGTCCACACACATCCGTGTGTACAAGGTCCAACAAACCTTCACCCCTTTCACACGAGCCTGTGAAGGGTGACTTTGTCATTTTTCCAAGTAAGCATGATTCGCAACTATCATCTGACTTTAGGTCAAATGACTCCAAGACTCCATCATTTTGGAGTTGGCCTATGCGTTTCTTGCTGATATGTCCAAGACGACAATGCCATAATGACGCTTTATCCAAGTTATTATTATTAACAGAATCAATACACAATATATTATTTCCTAAGTTATCAACCACAGATACCGTTTCATACACGCCATCACAATGTAATGCTTTGAAATAAAGAACATTATTAAAGAAAGCATTAATCGAACCAACTTCATTATCAAACGAAAAGGTGAAACCTTGTTTATACAATGCATGAAAGGAAATAATATTTCTTGCCATTTCTGGCGAATAACAACACTTATTCAAATCTAAACTAAACCCACTACTTAGCGATAAAGTATAAACTCCAATCTTGGTGACAGGTAAAGCTTTCCTATTCCCCATGATCAAGTTTATTCTTCCTTGCTCCACATTCTCACTTCTTCTTAGTCCCTGCACATCACAACAAATATGAATACCACAACCGGTATCAAGGACCCAAGATTTAGAATGGGGTGAGTTATTAGAAATGATAGTGTAAATACCTACATGGTTGGGTTTAACTTTCCGATCCTTCACATCTTGCTGGTATTTTGGGCAGTTCCGCTTCCAATGTGATTTTTCATGGCAATAGAAGCATTCAGCCTCTTTTGGGTCGGAAGAAGGAGTGACGAAACCTTTCTTGGTTCCACTTGAAGAAGAGCCATCAAGGGACCGAGCCTTGGTACCCTTAGAAGAGCTCTTTCTCTTCTTCCCTCGACTTTTCCCGATTGCCAAAATCGGAGTAGAGTTTGGAGTAGGAGTGTTAACAACTGACTTCCCCTTAAGACCTATTTTTGCGGTCTTGAGAAGTCCCTGAAGTTTGCTGAGTGTGACCTCTTCCTTATTCATGTGATATGTCATGCGGAATTGATCATAGCACGATGGCAAGGAGTGCAAAATGATATCTATTGCAAGCTCCTCAGCGAAGTTCACATTAAGCTTCAGCAATCGATCCACATACCTTTGCATTTTCTGCATGTGGCTCGTGACGGATTCCCCGTCCTTCATCATGGTTGTTATCATGGAGCAGATGATTTCATACCTCTCTTGTCGTGCACTTTGATGGTATCTTTCCATCAGATCTTGGTGCATTTCATAAGGGTAGAAATCCTCATAAGACTTTTGGAGTTCCGCTGTCATTGTGGCCATCATGATGCATGCCATTTTCGTAGCATCCCTTTCATGTGCCTGAAAGTCAGCGATCTCCTGAGGAGTTGCAGTGGTATCATCAATCTCCTTAAGCTCCTTGTCAAGGACATATTCTTTGTCCTCGTAGCGGGTAATCATCCTGATGTTTCTGATCCACTCATTGAAGTTGGATCCATCAAAAGTGACTTTCCCACACAAGTTCATAAGGGTAAAGGAGCCATTAGGGTTAGACCCAGAAGCAGCATTGTTTGAAGACATCTGAAAGAAAAGGACAAGATTAGTTTAGATATTAAGAGAATCCTTAATAAAACACCCAAATGTAATATTAAGGCTAGGACCCAATCACAATATATTATAACTTAGAAGAGGTATGCCGTAATCCAAGCTATAACATATTTGAAAGGTATGGGAATGACGATTCACCAAATTCCACCACGAAAACCGAAATATTAAATATTAGGTTTTTGATTGGTTCTTAGAAATTCGTAGATTCTTTGAGATTCAATGAACTTTTCAAAGGCATGTTTCAATCTCGAGTGTGCCCTCCAAGTTTTGTGACTGGGATACCGAGGATCACAAAACGAGGTGTGAAGTAACCATGCAAATCACTTGGTACCCTTAAAGTTTATCACTCAATCGATGTGCCGGTAAACCACACACGCTCCACCGATACTATAATAAACTTTAAGTCACCCTTTACCTACCTTGTTAAGTCCAAGTTAGTGTGCCGGTTAACCACACACGCTCCACCAACGACTTAAACAAAGTGTAAAGTGTAATTTCATGGATTAGCACCTTATTCACATTTTTCCTAAAGTAACTAAGATTGGGAATTTAATAAAACATTTAGTTACTTTATAATATTCATCATACTTATAATGAGAATTTATGAGTCCTTGTCTTACCCGTTCGGCTAACGACCCTCCACCGGTCAAGCAAGCGGTGGGTGAGAGTGGACACCCATTAAGTTGCCATTTTATACGCAACAACCTTATACCCACCTTATAGACCGGCTTCGTGAATGAGGCGTACTAGCGGTAAGACGACTTTGTTCTTATACATATATATATATATATATATATATATATATGTATATATATATATATATATATTACATCATAATAATATAAGTATAAGGGTTGAATTTTAACTTTTAAAATTCTAAGGGTTGGAACTAAAGTTTTTAACATGACTTTACTTGTTCCAGAACTTGAGGGCAAGTTTTGTAAACTTCCAAAACTTTTCATTTCTTGTAACTTATGAGTTTATTAGAGTAATAAAATGAAGACTCTTCATTTTTCTAACTCTTGTGTTCTTTTAATGGTTTTTAACTCAAGTGACTTTTGGTTTTCAATAACTTGAGGACAAGTTATGGACTCCATTAAAACACATTATGATCAAGAATTAAACTACCACATAGGTTACAAATAATTCCTATGATCATCTAAACATCATAAGATCAAGAACATGAACATGAACACTTTCATGAATCAAAAGTACACTTAAAACTTTGTAATTTTGATAACTAGTTGTTGTAAATGGAATAATAGCAAAGACATTACACCATCTAAAACAAGTTTTCAAGTACCAAAACAGTTTAGGGTAATGTTTCTAGTCCATTTCCAGCAACTAAAGTCGAAAATCTGCACTCTGTGGCTCCTACTCGCCGAGTGCATGAACCTACTCGGCGAGTAGGTTGAAGATACAAGTGAACTCGGCGAGTCTCCCCATGGACTCGGCGAGTTCATCAGGCAGACAACAAGTTTTTTGACTTTTTTCAACTTTTAAGCACAAATAACAAACAAACAAGCCCAGACTCTGATACCACTGATGGGTTTTGAGCAGTCTAACACTTCCTAAGGGTACATGCAACCCTAATAACCTTGCATCTATGCTTGTCTAATTATCATGCAAAGTTGAATTCCAAGGTTATATTCCTATCTAGCATACACAGGGAACAATTTCTAACTTGAATGAAAGATAGAATAACTTACCTTGTTGTTGCTATGTTCCTAGAAACCTTGTGAGCCTAGCACCCCAAGTGTGATGCCTCAAATGCTTCACACAACACCAAATGCTCTTGGAAAGACTTTTGAGAGAATACACACTACTTGAAATCGACCTAGCCCTCTAGTTTCTTATGTGTAGCCGATTTTGGTGGAGAATGGGATCCTTATATAGTGTTGACACATCTAGGGTTACACCATGTAAACCCTACTGTGTCATGACTCTTCATTTCCATGACCCATGGGTTTGTACCTCCCATGGAGCATCCATGGAGCATCCTATGGGTAGAACCCAACTTGATAATCCATGGAGCCTCTTAGCCCACTATACAAGATATGAATGATTTACATAATCAACCCATATATTTAATTAGTTATCTTTTGATCACTTAATTAATTCCAAATTAATCCTTTGATCAAACTAATCAAATAATATTATTAATATATTAGAACTTATAATATATTAATAATCCCCAAGTGTTATTCCTCTCATTTAGTCTATCCAATTCCATGGTACCATGCAACCCAAATGGACCATGTCGGGTCGGGTCAAGTACTGACCATAAATAGTTATGGACTTAGACACCTTATCCAACAATGCGCAGCAAACGCCATAGGTTAGAGCTGAGTCGATCTTCGACTGGATTGTATCTTTTATGAGGAAAAGGGAATTTCGTGACTTGCGTGTCACTAGGCCGTGATAGTGGTCACGGGGAGGAAGTTAGTGAGATATTTTGGATCATGTTATGTGTGACCTTTGGGGGTTCAGCTGTGGGGAAAAAGCTGAACTGGTGCTCGGTATCAAAGATGAATATGAGAAATGAGCTAGAGTTTACCATGGTGATGTTTTGTGGACACTTCAGAGCGAGCGAACGATTCAGACGCTCGAGGATATGCTTCGGGCATGTGTATTAGATTTCGGGGGGGGAATTGTGGCCCGTTTTTGCCCTTGGCAGAGTTTTCCTACAACAAACAGCCATCATTAGTTCATCAGTATGCCACCCTTTGAGTTTTTGAAGGGAAGGAGGTATCGGACCCCATTTGCTGGGGAGAGGTAGGGCAACGTGTGATGGGAAGTACAGAGATCGTGCTTCAGACGTCAGAGCAGATACAGCAGGTCATGCAGAGGTTGTTGACCGCTCAGAGTCGTCAAAAGAGTTATGCGGACAGGCGCCGGTCCGAGCTCGAATTTTTGGTCGGTGACTTCGTGCTCCTGAAGATCTCTCCTTGGAAAGGAGTGATCTGATTCAGGAAGAGGGGCAAGTTGGGGCCCCGATATATCGGTCCTTTTCGGGTGATCACGAGGGTAGGCAGGGTAGCCTACCGGTTGGAGCTACCTGCAAAGCTAGTTTAGATCCATGACACTTTCCACGTGTCACAGCTGCGAAAGTGTATAGCCGATGAGTCGGCAGTAGTGCCATTAGAGGATATTCAGGTGGATGTGGGCCTGAACTACGTGGAGAGACCGGTGGCTATTCGGGATTGAAAGATCAAGGTTCTGGGGAACAAAGAGGTTCCTCTGGTGCAGGTCCAATGGCAACACCGGAAGGGGTCAGAGCTTACTTGGGAGCCAGAGCACGAGATGCGTGAGCAGCATCCGGAGTTGTTTCCAGAGTGATACATCGAGGGCGAAGTCTGATTCTAGTAAGGGAGAATTATAACATCCTGATTTCCCAGGTATATTATTTTATTTAATTATTTTGGTGTTTGAGGAGGAACTCGTCGAGTTGGAGCCAAGACTCGCCGAGTAGGGTCGCGGATGTTCATCGGGGTTCACGTCCGGACTCGGCAAGTCCATTAGTGGACTCGGTGAGTCCACGCTGTTTAATGAAACCCTAATCCCCTGGGTTTGGAGCCTATTTAAGGGCACTTATTGCCTCCCATTGCGGCTACCAGTCCCTTGAGAGAACCCTAAGCGAGCCAAATCATTGTGAGGGAGAAGAAGTCACTTTTTGATCCTTGAACCCTTGGTTTAGCAAGAAGAAGGTGACAAGAGCAAAGAGGAGGTGCGATTCAAGCAGTACCAGAGTTCAGAGACATCATTTTGAGGTAATGGTTTGAACCTCCTTCAGTTTTGGTGTTGATCATTAGATTTAGGGTTTTCTAACCCCTTTGGAGAGTGATTATGTGGAGCCAACGGTCCCTCTTCGAGTTTGTGCCTTGGATCTGGACTCAAAGAGGTCCAGAGACCTTGACCCTTGGAGCTTTATGGACCAGTTTGGGGTTATTGGCCTTAGGTTGCCATTTTTGGGAGTAAATCTCCTTTTGATGCCTTGTTGTGGTTATACAAGAATCAAGTTTCGAACTTTATGTGACATTCATGCTCGGGGAGGCCAGATCTATGGTTTGGGGAAACAGATCTGACCTCAGGAGGTCAGTAGAGTTTGTGCATGGCATGAACTCGCCGAGTTGTTCTTGAGACTCGGCGAGTAGGGTTAGGGTTTCACGTAAATTGCTCAGTGGATACACTTGCCGAGTTGGGGGATGACTCAGTGAGTCAGGAGGGGGTTAGAGGACTGGAGTTCAAGGCGGTACTCGCCGAGTTGTTTTTGAGACTTGGCGAGTTGAGTCGGGGTGGCCCCGCGATTCCTGTCTGGTATGACTCGCCGAGCATAGGGAGGGACTCGACGTACCAAGCGGGACAAAGAGTTAGTGGACATGTGTGTACTCGTCGAGTCACCGGAGTGCGCTCGGCGAGTTAGGTCAAAGTTTGACCGTTGACTTCTGTTGACTTTTAGGGTTTGGTCAGCAATGTGGCCTTTGGGCCTAGAAGGGGGTAAAATGGTCTTTTACCCTTAAGAGAGTGCCAAGAGAGGTTTGAGTCTAGTCTCGACAGTTATGTTCATGAGAGCATTTGCTTTATGAGATAAATAGTGGCAAGATCGAGATGTAAGCATGAGGATATCTACTTACTGCTTGCCAGGTGAGTCTTCTAACTATAGTTTACCTTGAGTAGGTAACCAGAGTTATGTGATAGAGTATTTGTATGCTATGTATGTTATGTACTGCATTATTTCTATGTGATTTATGCTGTGCATGTTTACAGAGTTAGAACCGGAAGGTTCCCAGAGTTAGAACCGGAGGGTTCACAGAGCTAGAACCGGAAGGTTCACAGAGTAGGGTCCACGGACCCACCGAGTTATAGCCTCGAGTGGCTAATATGTGGTATTTTGGGGAACTCACTAAGCTTCGTGCTTACATTGTTTTGTGTTATGTGTTTCAGGTTTCTCTCAGGATCACGGGACGGCACCGGCTCGATTGTACACACTAGAGAAAGAGTCATGTTTTGAAGATCCTGGTTTATTATGCAAGTGAAAATGGAGTTATGTTTTGTAATTCGATTATGAATGAGATTTTAAGAAAAGTGTTTTATGAATTAAACGATTATTTTTAAATGAAAAATTGTTCTGAAATTTACGGTGTTACAAGTTGGTATCAGAGCCTTGGTTTGAGGGATTCGGATGCACCTTCGGGTAAATCTGGACTCAAACTAAGGAAGTAAGAAAGGTTTTCAAAGAAATAATTTTCTAAAGCGAATAAGAGTTCAAAGAGAAAGCGAGAAAGAGCAGTGTGTACAATCAGCCAGAGCCCGAACGGTGATTTCCCAAAATACCCTTACTTTTGTGTTATGAGATATTTATGATGCACTTTATGAGATATTATTGCATGCTAGAGACAGGCTAGGTGTTTCATATCTTAGGACTAGAGTGGCCTGATTTGTGATGCCTTAGCCTAGGAATTGCTGTTATATGCAATGTGCTTTTGAGTATGTGGTGAGTGAGAATATTTAGTTGGAATCCTTTAGGGGATTTGAGTAGAGGAGTAATCTAGGGGAGATGCCTAGATAAGTACCGTGGTACTTAGCGAAAGAATAGTTAGAACCCGCGAGGGGAAGAGTTGCAGAGTTCGGTGGTACTTTCGAGGATGAGCAGAGCAAACGGAGTTATCACCCAGAGTGAGTCCTATGTATTCTTTGATGCTCGAATGCTGCTTGCTTCGTGCTTTGTGGAACTCTCGATGATAGGAGTCAGCTACCAAGCGAATATGACGATATTCAGGAGGTAGATGGCTGGCATCATTAGGAGCTCTTCAGCAGCTGATGGCAGAGAAGTGTGGGAATCTAGGAAGAGCCTAGGGAGTAACCTTATCCTGATAAGTGCGCTGGCAGAGAAGAGAATTTCGCTGGGGAGCGAGCACGTGCGATGGAATTGGTGAACGAGAAGGCCGAGCAACTAGTTAGGAGCTCTGGAATAGTCTGTGTGGAAAGTATGGTTAGATGTGGCAGGTAGTATGGGCCCGTACTACTGAAAGCAGAGGACCCATACTTGATACAGGGAGTATCCTGAAGGTTCTAATGAGCGGGTTGAGGAGTGATGTTATGGTTCGAGTACCATACATCGGAGCGGATTGAGGAGTGATGTTATGGTTCGAGTACCATACATCGGAGCGGATTGAGGAGTGATGTTATGGTTCGAGTACCATACATCGGAGCGGATTGAGGAGTGATGTTATGGTTCGAGTACCATACATCGGAGCGGATTGAGGAGTGATGTTATGGTTCGAGTACCATACATCGGAGCGGGTTGAGGAGTGATGTTATGGTTCGAGTACCATACATCGCAGCGGGTTGAGGAGTGATGTTATGGTTCGAGTACCATACATCAGAGCGGATTGAGGAGTGATGTTATGGTTCGAGTACCATACAGCGGAGCGGGTTGAGGAGTGATGTTATGGTTCGAGTACCATACATCGGAGCGGATTGAGGAGTGATGTTATGGTTCGAGTACCATACATCGGAGCGGGTTGAGGAGTAATGTTATGGTTCGAGTACCATACATCAGAGCGGATTGAGGAGTGATGTTATGGTTTGAGTACCATACATCGGAGCGGATTGAGGAGTGATGTTATGGTTCGAGTACCATACATCGGAGTAGATTGAGGAGTGATGTTATGGTTCGAGTACCATACATCGGAGCAGATGGATGAGTGATGCTATGGTTCCGGTACCATACACCGGAGCATATTAAGAAGAGATGTCATGGGATGAGTACCATGGTTCGTAGTGAATGATGCTTGTGGTTCTCCGGTTGTCCGGTCATGATTGATGAGGTAGAGATTGGACGCTATGGGTTTTAGGCCTGTGGGCCATGATTGAGTTCGAAGAGGCGTCCCTTGAGAGGGAGGTCGAGAGCCTTTCAGAGTATTTTGGTAAGGAGTCAGAGCGAGGGGAGAATTTCGGTCTGAGTTGAGCAATCAGTCGATAGAGGAGATGTCACCTTCTATGACCTGGGTAGTGCTATTTATGTTCGTGTGCGAAACATGAGAGGCATCATGTTTAAGTTTTGGATTTGGGGGTAAACCCTGCAGGTTGTCATTGATGATGATTTTCCATCAGAGTATCAGGTAGCATGTGTGGCGCGAGGCACTGATTTACCATGAGCAGATAGTCAGTTAGGACTAAGATAGTCGAGGACCACGTTACACCTATTTGAGTATAGTAGGGCGTATTGTAGAGGTATCAGTCGGGAGTCCAGTCGAGTTTATCTGTGTAGTGGTTTTTCTATCTATGTTGGGTATTGAATATGGGAGTGGGTCCCTGTTCTTGGGATGATCTGTCACACCGCAAAACCACGAACGACGGAAACGTTCAGGGGTGGAGGACGTCATGTACAGTATCACAAAGTGTAATATAATAAACAAGCAACAACATCATCCATTGCATTACAAGTAGAATTTTAATACATGTGTGTTCTTTCATTGTAGTAAGACACCAAAAATATACAATCAAAATAGAAGACAAGTCTTGTCTGCTCCGTCTTCTCAAAACCTGGCCATCGTACCTGTCTACTGTTGACCTGAGAATACAAGTTATTTTGAAAGTGAGTATCAACTTTAAAGCTGGTGAATTCATAAGTATTTAAGTGTGATTGTCATGCTTATGAAAATCTATCATGAAGGCCATGTAAACCTTTAAGTGAAAATGTTGATGTAAGTATGAAAAACCCTAGAAAAACCCTTATTTTCTATAAGTATGAAGGGTAGTCTTCTACCAAGACCCGAATGTTTTGTTATGACTATGTAGTATTCTACCAAGACCCGAATGTTCTATAAGTATGAAGTGTAGTCTTCTACCAAGACCCGAATGTTTTGTTATGACTATGTAGTCTTTTACCAAGACCCGAATGTTCTATAAGTATGAAGTGTAGTCTTCTACCAAGACCCGAATGTTTTGTAGGTATGAAGTGTAGTCTTCTACCAAGACCCGAATGTTTTGTAAGTATTATGATAGCTTTTCCTTTCTATTGACTAGTACTAGAGTACTTAGTCTAACTCCTCGTTTATGTGAAAGTATCACAAAATAAAGTAAACAGGAAAATATAATCATGTAAGTGTTATTGTCTTGGGTTACCAGGACAAACACGACATCGCCGAAGCGAAAGATAGACCCTATGGACATCCGAAGAGTGTCCCCTCATCCTCTGTAGCGGCAGCAGGGTGGAGGGAGGGTTAGTCCCCGTATCGATCTCTTAATACAGATCGTCAACCTAATGATCCTCCGAAGATTCACATCTCATCCACTGTTGCAACAGTTGGACAGAGGGATGGTTAGTCCCGTCACTGACTACTAAGTAAGTAACAACCTTAAACATCCATAGACATTCATCGACCACTGGTGCTAATCAGTGGGGTTCGGAATGGTAAGTCCCGCCGAATCATCCCATTGAACTGGGACAGGAAAGATAATTTACATAGTAAATAATAATAAATCATCCTCGTAATTCTAAGTACAAGTATCCAGGTAAGTAAATACAGGATAATGCACCTAAGTAACAGTGTTCCTGTATGGTATTCATGTAATGTGTTCATGTAAGTGTAATCATGTATCAAGTAAGCATATGTAAACGTACTCAGGTATCATGTAATCAACTGTAATTGTACTCATGTATCAGGTAATGTACTGGTATGGACTCATGAATGAACTGACTCTTGTGTGATTCCTTGTAATAGGAATAATGTTTTGTTTCTTCTAACTATCCCTATGATAATTAACTAGAAAGTATGTGGTTGTTCAAGTAGATTTATGCACCCTCGATACACCAGGGTGTGGGAAACTGAACGAAGGATGAAAACTATAATCTCTAACATATAAATGAACATATGCGCATAAGTATAGTTTGATTCAAGAAGGTAAAATAATGGTTTTGCAAGATATCTAGGAGTTTTGAAATTATAATAAAGAGTGACTTGATGTCATTAAACATTTCAAAACTAATACTTTTGTTATCAAAGTATATTAAGATAGAAAACCATTTCATGTGACACCTTTTGAAATATGTGAAATCTACTGAGTGAAAACACAGTTATAAAATACATAAGATTGATTTAATAACATAATGTTTTCTACTTGTATTCCCCCCCCCCCCATTAAAGCATTTAAAATCATTTAAATCATTGATTAAGGGGTATGAACTAACCTGTAGTTGGTGATTGGGATGAACTGAACGGTATAGGATTGCTAGGTGTCAAGTGAGGACTTGTACACACACTACGATCCTAATGAACATATAATCACACATATATGCACTCAATTAGTCTTAAGTTACTAATTGATAAAGCTAAGACATCCTAGACATAATAAACACTTTATATAAGTGTTTTAAGCCCTAAGGATTGAATCTAAGCTATTGTGGGACAAGGCACTTGTGTTTAGGGTTCCAAAGAACCCTACATGTGAGTTTACTCCCCATAAACCATCACACATGGAGTTTACGGTTGTAAACTCTTGAGTTTACGGCCGTAAACTCCCAACCTTGGGAGTTTGGTGTGTTTTGAAGTCCCAAATGATTCCTAGAATTATTCTAACTTGGTGGTTAAATCCTTGGAAGAGTTTAAGGTCTAGAAATACTCCAATTAGGAGTTTACGGCCCTGAGGCCATTCCCCTTAGAGTTTACGGCCGTAAAATCTAAGTACGGTGTGTTTTTGATGCTTTCAAGCCTCTTGCACTTGTGGTATAGGTTCTAGACTTTTATTCCTAGCATATGAAGGCATTAGGCACACCTTGGTGCCCTTTTTAGGAGTTTACGGCCCAAGAACCATGTCTTGGCCGTAAACTCACTTTGTTAAGTGATTTTGATGTGTTTAAGGCCTTAGATTAAATGGGAACTAGTCGTGATAAAAGCCTTAAAGCTTTAGTGGCCTTAAAACACCATTTTGAGGTTGAAAAGGGAGTTTACGTCCTATGAAACTCTTGGGACGTGAACTCCCAAACATGGGTGATTTATGGATGTTTTCTTGTCCTAAATACATATACAATTTAGTCTAAGGCAGTTGTATAACACAAGGGTCGGTTTTGGCTTCGTTTCGGGAGTTTACCGCCCAAGAACACCTTGGGGAGTAAACTCCTAGATCTAATGATTTAGCCATCTAAATCATGTTATAAACACATAATTAGCATTATAACACTACTAGAAAAGGGTACTCACAATTTGGGATAAAAACCCGAAGATCCGTGAGAGAGAAAATGGCTTTTCTCTAGTTGAAAATGTGAAAAAGAATGAATTTGGTTTAGAAATCTATTTATAGTCCTGAAATATTTTTAGCAGAAAATATTTTTATTCCAGAAATGATCTCTAATATAATAGAGTGTTGGAATAATAGTGTTGCACAAAACCCTAGTGCACCCACTCTCCTGATATTTCTTGAAGTGTAAACCTTGAATTACTCAAACTTACGCGAAAAAGTCTGAAAATTAACTGTGACTGCTATAACTTCTATTGAAGTGATATAGTTTGTATAGAATGGAAATTTCGGGTTGTCACATCATCCCCCCGTTAGAAGGAATTTCGTCCCGAAATTAGAATTTAAGCAAATAAGAAATTACAAATAACTAAGCGAAGAGGTGAGGGTATTTCAGTTTCATCTAATCCTCACGTTCCCAAGTGAATTCCGGTCCTCGCTTTGCGTTCCAGCGCACCTTCACTATCGGGATACGGCTCTGCTTTGTTGTCTTGACCTCTCGGTCCATGATCTCTACTGGTTCCTCCACAAAGTTGAGGCTCTCATTGATCTCGATCTCGTCGAGTGGAATAACAAGAGTCTCGTCGGATAGACACTTTTTCAAGTTTGACACGTGAAAGGTAGGATGTACGTTACTGAGTTCTTGCGGTAGATTGAGCTTGTAAGCCATAGGGCCGATTCTTGCGAGAATCTCGAAAGGCCCTATGTATCTTGGATTGAGCTTCCCACGCTTTCCAAAGCGTATCAAGCCCTTCCAGGGTGAGACCTTCAGTAGGACTTGGTCGCCCACCTGGAACTCCAATGGTTTCCTATGCTTGTCGGTGTAGCTTTTCTGTCAGTCTCTAGAGGCTTTTAATCGTTACGAATTTGAACGATCTTCTCTGTCGTTTCCCGAATGATCTCCGGACCCGTGAGAGTGCTTTCGGGAACTCGTCCCTTAGCTAACTGGGTATTACCGACTTCAGCCCAGCACAGAGGAGATCTGCACTTTCGGCCATAGAGGGCCTCGAATGGAGTTGCCTTTATGCTCGTATGATAACTGTTGTTGTAGGAAAATTCAACAAGGGGTAAATGAGTATCCCAAGCTTTTCCAAAGTCAATCACACAGGCACGCAACATATCTTCTAAGGTTTGGATAGTTCTCTCACTTTGCCCGTCGGTCTGTGGATGGTAGGCTGTACTCATGTCCAACCTAGTTCCTAGGGAACTTTGTAATGACTGCCAGAACATCGAAGTGAATCTCCTATCTCGGTCCGAGATGATAGATAAAGGAACACCATGCAGCCTTACAATCTCCCTAATGTAAGTTCTGGTAAGTTTCTCCATCTTGTCTGTTTCTTTGATCGGTAGGAAGTGTGCAGACTTGGTCAGTCTATCGACGATGACCCATATGGAATCAAGTCCACCCGTCGTCTTGGGCAACTTGGTTATGAAGTCCATAGTGATCCGCTCCCACTTCCATTCTGGTATCTCCGGTTGTTGTAGAAGACCGGAGGGTTTCTGGTATTCAACCTTGACCCTTGCGCAAGTAAGGCATTTACTCACGAAGGTAGCAATATCTGCTTTCATGTTAGGCCACCTGTATAACTTTTTAAGATCCAGATACATCTTATCTGAACCCGGGTGGACAGAATAACGAGTGTTGTGAGCTTCGGTCATGACCAAGTCTCTGAAGCCACCGTGTTTCGGTGTCCAGATCCGATCCATGAGGTATAAGGCTCCGCCACCCTTGACTTCCAAGTTCTTATCCATCCCTCTAAGGGATTCACCAGCCACGTTTTCAAGTTTCAAAGCGTCGAGCTGAGCCTCCTTTATTTTCGTGGACAAGTGTGAATGGATAGCTAGGGTCAAAGATTTGACTCTACGACCAGTATATTCTTTCCGACTTAGGGTGTCGGCTACTACATTGGCTTTACCCGGATGATAACAAATTTCGCATTCGTAATCACTAAGTAGCTCGACCCACCGTCGTTGTCTCATGTTGAGCTCTTTCTGGTCGAAAATGTGTTGTAGACTCTTGTGGTCTGTAAAGAGCGTGCTTTTTGTACCGTACAGGTAATGTCGCCAGATTTTCAGAGAAAACACAACTGCTCCTAGTTCAAGATCGTGGGTTGTGTAGTTAACCTCATGTGTCTTCAGCTGTCTCGAGGCATAGGCGATGACTTTACCTCGCTGCATCAGAACACATCCGAGTCCTTGATTGGATGCATCGCAATAGACAATGAAGTCTTCTAACCCTTCGGGAAGGGATAGTATCGGGGCAGTGCACAAGGCTCGTTTGAGCGTTTGGAACGCTCTTTCCTGTTTCTCTTCCCAGTCAAAGGCCACGCCTTTCTGGGTCAGGGTTGTAAGAGGTTTCGCTATGCTGGAGAAGTTCTGAATGAACCTGCGATAGTAGCCAACTAGACCTAGAAATTGACGAATTTCGGTAGGTGTCTTTGGTGCTGACCAGTTCTCGATGGCTTTAATTTTGGAAGGGTCCACGTGTATACCTTCTTCGCTAACTACTGGCCCAAGAATTTGACTCGCCGAATCCAAAATTCGCACTTTGAGAACTTCGCGTAGAGCTTCTCCGATCGCAATGTTTCTAAGATTTTACGGAGATGTTGACTATGCTCTTCCTTAATTCGAGAGTAGATAAGTATGTCATCAATGAAGACGATGATGAACTGATCCAAGTAAGGATGACACACCCTATTCATCAGATCCATGAATACGGCGGGCACGTTAGTTAATCCGAATGGCATCACTACAAACTCGTAGTGCCCATAACGAGTTCGGAAGGCTGTCTTGGGAACATCCTCCTCTAACACTCGTAGTTGGTGATATCCGGATCGCAGATCTATCTTCGAGAAGTAGTTGGCTCCTTGAAGTTGATCAAACAAATCGTCAATGCGGGGCAAGGGATAACGATTTTTAATGGTAAGTTTGTTGAGTTCTCTATAGTCGATGCACATGTGAAACGATCCATCTTTCTTCTTGAAGAACAAGACCGGTGCTCCCCATGGTGAGAAGCTCGGTTGAATGAATCCCTTCTTGAGAAGTTCGTTAAGTTGACTGGAAAGTTCCTGCATTTCAGCCGGTGCCAGACGATAAGGAGATTTGGCTACGGGGGTAGCCCCTGGCACTAAGTCGATTCTGAACTCGACTTGGCGTTGTGGTGGTAAACCGGGAAGTTCTTCTGGGAATATGTCGGGAAAGTCGCGTACTTCTGGGATTTTCTGGATGTCTTTCAGTTCTTGACTGGTATTGACGACGTGTGCGAGAAATGCATGGTACTCCTTCCGCAAGCACTTCTGTGCTTGAATGCACGAAATGATGCGAAGACTCGTACTAGGTTTGTCGCCATACATAACTAAGGTTTCGTTGTTAGGAAGGTTAAGACAAACTGCTTTTTCAAAGCACATAATGTCGGCGCGAAGAAGACTCAACCAATCCATACCGATGATAACGTCAAAACATTTAATAGAGACTGGCATGAGATCTTTCTTGAAAGTATGGCCATCTAAAGTTAAGGTACAACCTATGTATATGCAGTTTGTACTCTCTGTTTTCCCGTTAGCCATTTCTACCGTGAATGAACTATCTAATGCACATGGTTTTTGTTTAAGCAGGTGTGCAAATTTGTGACTTACAAAACTTTTCTCGGCTCCACTATTGAAAAGTATGCAAGCATATGAGTTATCGAGGAGGAACGTACTAGTAACTATCGTAGGATCAGCTACCGCTTCCTCGTGGCCTAGGGCTATAACTCTTCCTACTCCGCCAGCCATTCCTGCTTTAGGGCAGTTCCTCTTGTAGTGGCCCACTTCGCCACAACCGTAGCAAGCTTGGCCCATACCGGCGTTAGGAACCTGGGCGGCCTGAGCTGTTGGAGTCTTGTAGAAACGGACTGTGTGTCCCTTCCTGTTGCAGTTAGAGCACTACATCTCCTTGCAAGGTCTGTGGTGGTGGAAGTTGCACTTTGTGCACTTTGGGAGAGTTCCAGCATATGTTTTTTCTGGTAAGAGGTTCGCAGGGACAATAGGAGTAACTGTGGCAGCATTGATCGCCACAAGTTGATGTTTCTTGGAGGATCCTTGCGAAGCCCCTCTTTTCCTCTAATTCCACCCCTTCCTGTTGTGGTCGGGGTTGGACATTTGTGGTACAGGTGTAGGGGTTGATGTGTTCTGAGGTTTCCTGTGGTCTATGAGAGATTGTGATAGCTCTTTGGCGCTATCGAAAGTAATAGGCCTGGAAGCTATCACACTTGACTGGATCTGGGGCGACAGTCCCCAGATATACCTCTCTATCTTTTTGCTCTGGAGAGCAACCATGTCGGGGAATAAGTTTGCCAGATCACAGAACCTATTTGTGTAGGTCGTGATGTCGGATCCAACCATTTGTAGACCCCAGAATTCCTGCTCGAGTTTTTGTACTTCGCCTCAAGGACAGTACTCTTTCATCAGCATGTCCTTTAACTTTTCCCAGCTGATGGAATACGCCACCACCAAAGTCAGATAGTTAACATGGCTGTTCCACCATGTTAGTGCTCTGTCAGAGAAGGTACAAGCTGCAAACTTGACCTTGTTGCCTTCCTGGAAAGCACAGATTTCAAAGACAGATTCCATCTTCTCAATCCATTGTCTCAACACCATAGCACCCCCAGTTCCATTGAAGCTGCGGGGTTTGGCATTAGTGAAGTCCTTGTAAGTGCATTCCCGAGGGTGTCCATGGATTTCGCCGTGGTTCGAGGGTGGTGCACCTGTTCCTGATCCACTAGGGGCAGGAGCATTGATTACTGACACAGCAACTGCAACTGCTGCTGTGAAAGCTGCCTGGAATATATTGGCATCGAAAGGATTTGGTGGTTGAAGGGGTACAGGTGGTGGTGGAGGTGGTGGTATTGGTGCTTCGTTGTTTGGGTTACGTGTTGTACTTCTGCGTGGCGGCATCTTTAACTGTACGTTTAAAAGATGACGACATGGATAAGAATAAATGATTAATGAATGTGTCTCATGGACTAAATCCCCATAGCCCAACAACAGAAAGAATAGTATGACTAACTGAAGAAGATAGCATTTGGATAATAATTTCCATAAGATTAGATATTTGTCAATAATACTGGAATTACAGATGTAACAAGTTTGGGAAAAATGGCCTAGAAGTAGGCCTTACATCAACCAAGATGGAAAATTTTGATAGAATTAAGACTAGATCAAGACCTAACAGGTCTAAGATTTATACAGATAGGAAATTAGACCAAAGTTTTACATAAACTAGGTTATATCCAGAAGATGAGTCGACGAGATCCTATCAGCGACGAGAACTGCTAGCATGAGTCCTCGATCCCGACAGTAGACGTTCAATGTCCCTTATACGCCTGTCCGACCTTGCTTGCTGAGCTCGAAGTTCTCTAACTTCAGCTCAGGTTTCAGCAAGTTCCCTCTGCAGATTTGCATTGCGGACCAGAGTCCTTTCATGAGCAGACTCTAGTTGGCGAATGTGGACAGTGTTAACACCAGAGTTGACGTCAACTTCCAAGACTTGATTGATAGTCGCCTGAGCTATTATCGAGTTCCGAGAAATCCTACGCACCATGATTAGTAGGACTCTATCAGCAGAACCTCCTTCAGTGAGGTTGTAGAAACTTCGGTCTCCATTGTAGGGAATGGGCTGACCCTGTTCATGACTCCATGTATTCAAGTTAGTGGCCCACAGAGGTGTGGGTCCTTGAAACACAGGGCGGGGGTTCAGGTTTGGGTTTTGAGCACCTGGGGGTAGGTTGTTGACTTCTGGCTCTGAGTCAGAACTATCAGAAAAACCTTCAGCATGGTGATCATCCAAAGGGATTGGTTGATCATCTTCTGGTTCTGCCTCTAGCCAACCAGCATTGCCTTGGTTCGGGAAGTACGGATCGCCATGGTGAAATCCAGCCATTTTAATCTATGCGAGAAAAGGGATATAAGAAATAGCTAAAATAGACGAACTAACTAAGCTAATTACAGTAAGATCAAATACCCATATGGTATTTCTTTATGGTTGTGTTGGTAAGTGTTTAGACTTGCTGCCATATCACAACCATTCTTGGGCATATTCTAATCACTCCTCGGACCAGCATAGTTGATCAGGCTATGCCATTCCCAAGACTGACCATATATCCCCAGGCTTACTTGTGATATTCAACAATCCTAATACTTTTGTTCTTGTCGTTGTGACACTGATTTTAGTATGAATGCAGACACGTATACTTACTTAAATATTTTATTATTTAAAAGTATAACTCTGAGACAGAGTGTTTTAATCCCATGTATTTATAGTTAGTATATCTTTTATGGGTTGATATACTTAATTCACTATAAACAATGCTCCGATACCAATCTGTCACACCCCAAAACCACGAACGGCGGAAACATTCAGGGGTGGAGGACGTCATGTACAGTATCACAACAGTGTAATATAATAAACAAGCAACAACATCATCCATTGAATTACAAGTAGAATTTTAATACATGTGTGTTCTTTCATTGTAGTAAGACACCAAAAATATACAATCAAAATAGAAGACAAGTCTTGTCTGCTCCGTCTTCTCAAAACCTGGCCATCGTACCTGTCTACTGTTGACCTGAGAATACAAGTTATTTTGAAAGTGAGTATCAACTTTAAAGCTGGTGAATTCATAAGTATTTAAGTGTGATTGTCATGCTTATGAAAATCTATCATGAAGGCCATGTAAACCTTTAAGTGAAAATGTTGATGTAAGTATGAAAAACCCTAGAAAAACCCTTATTTTCTATAAGTATGAAGGGTAGTCTTCTACCAAGACCCGAATGTTTTGTTATGACTATGTAGTATTCTACCAAGACCCGAATGTTCTATAAGTATGAAGTGTAGTCTTCTACCAAGACCCGAATTTTTTGTTATGACTATGTAGTCTTTTACCAAGACCCGAATGTTCTATAAGTATGAAGTGTAGTCTTCTACCAAGACCCGAATGTTTTGTAGGTATGAAGTGTAGTCTTCTAACAAGACCCGAATGTTTTGTAAGTATTATGATAGCTTTTCCTTTCTATTGACTAGTACTAGAGTACTTAGTCTAACTCCTCGTTTATGTGAAAGTATCACAAAATAAAGTAAACAGGAAAATATAATCATGTAAGTGTTATTGTCTTGGGTTACCAGGACAAACACGACATCGCCGAAGCGAAAGATAGACCCTATGGACATCCGAAGAGTGTCCCCTCATCCTCTGTAGCGGCAGTAGGGTGGAGGGAGGGTTAGTCCCCGTATCGATCTCTTAATACAGATCGTCAACCTAATGATCCTCCGAAGATTCACATCTCATCCACTGTTGCAACAGTTGGACAGAGGGATGGTTAGTCTCGTCACTGACTACTAAGTAAGTAACAACCTTAAACATCCGTAGACATTCATCGACCACTGGTGCTAATCAGTGGGGTTCGGAATGGTAAGTCCCGCCGAATCATCCCATTGAACTGGGACAGGAAAGATAATTTACATAGTAAATAATAATAAATCATCCTCGTAATTCTAAGTACAAGTATCCAGGTAAGTAAATACAGGATAATGCACCTAAGTAACAGTGTTCCTGTATGGTATTCATGTAATGTGTTCATGTAAGCGTAATCATGTATCAAGTAAGTATATGTAAACGTACTCATGTATCATGTAATCAACTGTAATTGTACTCATGTATCAGGTAATGTACTGGTATGGACTCATGAATGAACTGACTCTTGTGTGATTCCTTGTAATAGGAATAATGTTTTGTTTCTTCTAACTATCCCTATGATAATTAACTGGAAAGTATGTGGTTGTTCAAGTAGATTTATGCACCCTCGATACACCAGGGTGTGGGAAACTGAACGAAGGATGAAAACTATAATCTCTAACATATAAATGAACATATGCGCATAAGTATAGTTTGATTCAAGAAGGTAAAATAATGGTTTTGCAAGATATCTAGGAGTTTTGAAATTATAATAAAGAGTGACTTGATGTCATTAAACATTTCAAAACTAATACTTTTGTTATCAAAGTATATTAAGATAGAAAACTATTTCATGTGACACCTTTTGAAATATGTGAAATCTATTGAGTGAAAACACAGTTATAAAATACATAAGATTGATTTAATAACATAATGTTTTCTACTTGTATTCCCCCCCCCCCATTAAAGCATTTAAAATCATTTAAATCATTGATTAAGGGGTATGAACTAACCTGTAGTTGGTGATTGGGATGAACTGAACGGTATAGGATTGCTAGGTGTCAAGTGAGGAGTTGTACACACACTACGATCCTAATGAACATATAATCACACATATATGCACTCAATTAGTCTTAAGTTACTAATTGATAAAGCTAAGACATCCTAGACATAATAAACACTTTATATAAGTGTTTTAAGCCCTAAGGATTGAATCTAAGCTATTATGGGACAAGGCACTTGTGTTTAGGGTTCCAAAGGACCCTACATGTGAGTTTACGCCCCATAAACCATCACACATGGAGTTTACGGTTGTAAACTCTTGAGTTTATGGCCGTAAACTCCCAACCTTCGGAGTTTGGTGTGTTTTGAAGTCCCAAATGATTCCTAGAATTATTCTAACTTGGTGGTTAAATCCTTGGAAGAGTTTAAGGTCTAGAAATACTCCAATTAGGAGTTTACGGCCCTGAGGCCATTCCCCTTAGAGTTTACGGCCCTAAACTCTAAGTACGGTGTGTTTTTGATGCTTTCAAGCCTCTTGCACTTGTGGTATAGGTTCTAGACTTTTATTCCTAGCATATGAAGGCATTTGACACACCTTGGTGCCCTTTTTAGGAGTTTACGGCCCAAGAACCATGTCTTGGCCGTAAACTCACTTTGTTAAGTGATTTTGACGTGTTTAAGGCCTTAGATTAAATGGGAACTAGCCGTGATAAAAGCCTTAAAGCTTTAGTGGCCTTAAAACACCATTTTGAGGTTGAAAAGGGAGTTTACGTCCTATGAAACTCTTGGGCCCTGAACTCCCAAACTTGGGTGATTTATGGATGTTTTCTTGTCCTAAATACATATACAATTTAGTCTAAGGCAGTTGTATAACACAAGGGTCGGTTTTGGCTTCGTTTCGGGAGTTTACCGCCCAAGAACACCTTGGGGAGTAAACTCCTAGATCTAATGATTTTGCCATCTAAATCATGCTATAAACACATAATTAGCATTCTAACACTACTAGAAAAGGGTACTCACAATTTGGGATAAAAACCCGAAGATCCGTAAGAGAGAAAATGGCTTTTCTCTAGTTGAAAATGTGAAAAAGAATGAATTTGGTTCAGAAATCTATTTATAGTCCTGAAATATTTTTGGCAGAAAATATTTTTATTCCATAAATGATCTCTAATATAATAGAGTGTTGGAATAATAGTGTTGCACAAAACCCTAGTGCACCCACTCTCCTGATATTTCTTGAAGTGTAAACCCTGAATTACTCAAACTTACGCGAAAAAGTCTGAAAATTAACTGTGACTGCTATAACTTCTATTGAAGTGATATAGTTTGTACAAAATGGAAATTTCGGGTTGTCACATGATCCATGTGTTGGATCGTCGGTTGATGAGTCGAGGTGGGGGAGTATGATGATTTCGTGGTCCAGTCTATGAGTCAGTGATGCTATTAGACAGTTGAGTTGTTCAGTATTGGATTAGTACGAGACTTGGAACGACTAGAGGCAGTCGTGACGAGAAGTTCTTGAGGATTTCATCCATGGTTCAGAGTATATGAGATCGATTGATTTCCTTAAAGGGGATTATCGGGCATTGCGTAGAACTTTTCCAGGGGCTGGTGCGTTATTGTTGCTGAAAATAGTTTGTGAGATTGTTGGTGTGTCAGATAGTGATGGTTCGAACCCTAAGTGGGGGAGAACCGGGTGATTTATTAAGAGAACCAGAGATTTGTGCAAGAGCGGTTAGGGGTTGTATACAAAAACCCGCGGCTTGAATTCATGAGATTAGGGTCATTGCTGATCATGGAAAGGTGCAGGGCGAGATAATGCATGTGCTATATGTCTGAAAGAAGGATGGGTGTCTCCACGGCAGGTGGTCAATGGTCAGGAATCTGGTAGTGGTCAGATTCGTTTCAAGTGGAAGACTCGTAATGATGGTATGGGAAGTTGAGAACTTCTGGGTTGAAATATGGGTAGAAGATTGTCGAGTAGCCAACTCCCGGGCTGGGATATGTATTCTTGCTTGGATTTTGAGCAGTAGTGGAAAGGGTTTCGGAGGATCATCAGTGTGTTTTGAAGAGTTAGTGCCTTCCTTGTATTCCAATTGAGTGTTTGGATGCACTGAAGTTGCGCATTGAGTGAAATAGGAAATTATTATGGGATTCAGAGGAAATGTATTGTTGTATAAGTATGGTGCTGGGAGTTAGGGAATCAGTCGTAGAGGCAGGACATTGTGATGCTCTGTTATGGTGTTCTGTGGTTTCCGCGTATAGCGTCCCAATTTCGGAGTTATTTATAGTCTTGGGTTTAAGACGACTAGTGATGTGTCAGGTATCTACGGTTCCAGTGGGAGCCCTTCATGTATTATCTTCAAGAGGGATTATTTAACAAAGTGGATCTCCTGAGGTAGTTTCTGTGTTATGGCGGTTGCCACTAGAGTCTGTAACGCATATCGGGGCAAGTGTGTGTGTAACTATCTATCATAGTCTTCGGTGCATAAGTTAGTGAACATAGTATGGCGTTGTAATGAGAATGAGAGTATAGGGTGAAGCTACGGGGAGCCGTAGTATTCACCAGTCAGAGGGTGTTGTGATGCTATGGGGAGCCGTAGTACTCACAAGTCAGAGAGAGAGAGAGAGTCGTGATACTACGGGGAGCCGTAGTATTCACCAGTCAGAGGATGTTGTGTTGCTACGGGGAGCCGTAGTACTCACAAATCATAGGGAGGGAGTCGTGGTACTACGGGGAGCCGTAGTACTCACTAGTCAGAGACTGTCGTAATGTTGCGGGAAGCCATAGTACCCACTAGACGGCAAGAGAGTGTGATGATGGAGTGTTCTCTGATAAGTGCATGATGCAGAGGAGTTTTAGGCTTGAGTAGCCCTGGTGTTGAGTTTATGGAGCCTAATGGTTAAACCGGGGCGAGACTGGGGTCTCCGTCTCTCTCGGGAGGGTCAGCGAGGCGCGCGGGAGGATATGCGCAGCAGACGCCATAGGTTAGAGCTGAGTCGATCTTCGACTGGATTGTATCTTTCATGAGGAAAAGGGAATTCCGTGACTTGCGTGTCACAAGGCCGTGATAGTGGTCACGGGGAGGAAGTTGGTGAGATATTTTGGATCATGTTATGTGTGACCTTTGGTGAGATATTTTGGATCATGTTATGTGTGACCATGTTGTTGTTTTGTGGACACTTCAGAGTGAGAGAACGATTCAGACGCTCGAGGATATGCTTCGGTCATGTGTATTAGATTTCGGGGGGGAATTGTGGCCCGTTTTTGCCCTTGGCAGAGTTTTCCTACAACAAACAACCATCATTAGTGCATCAGTATGCCACCCTTTGAGTTGTTGTAGGGAAGGAGGTATCGGACCCCATTTGCTGGGGAGAGGTAGGGCAACTTGTGATGGAAAGTACAGAGATCGTGCTTCAGATGTCAGAGCAGATACAGCAGGTCAGGCAGAGGTTGTTGGCCGCTCAGAGTCGTCAAAAGAGTTATGCGGACAGGCGCCGGTCCGAGCTCGAATTTCTGGTCGGTGACTTCGTGCTCCTGAAGATCTCTCCTTGGAAAGGAGTGATCCGATTCAGGAAGAGGGGCAAGTTGGGGCCCCGATATATCGGTCCTTTTCGGGTGATCACGAGGGTAGGCAGGGTAGCCTACCGGTTGGAGCTACTTGCAGAGCTAGTTTAGATCCATGACACTTTCCACGTGTCGCAGCTGCGAAAGTGTATAGCCGATGAGTCGGCAGTAGTGCCATTAGAGGATATTCAGGTGGATGTGGGCCCGAACTACGTGGAGAGACCGGTGGCTATTCGGGATCGAAAGATCAATGTTCTGGGGAACAAAGAGGTGCCTCTTGTGCAGGTCCAGTGGCAACACCGGAAGGGGTCAGAGCTTACTTGGGAGCCGGAGCACGAGATGCGTGAGCAGCATCCGGAGTTGTTTCCAGAGTGAGACTTCGAGGGCGAAGTCTGATTCTAGTGGGGGAGAACTGTAACATCCTGATTTCCCAGGTATATTATTTTATTTAATTATTTTGGTGTTTGAGGAGGAACTCGGCGAGTTGGAGCCAAGACTCGCCGAGTAGGGTCGCGCATGTTCATCCGGGTTCACGTCCGGACTCGGCGAGTCCATTAGTGGACTCGGTGAGTCCACGCTGTTTAATGAAACCCTAATCCCCCGGGTTTGGAGCTTATTTAAGGGCACTTATAGCCTCCCATTGCGGCTACCAGTCCCTTGAGAGAACCCTAAGCGAACCAAATCGTTGTGAGGGAGAAGAAGTCAATTTTTGATCCTTGAACCCTTGGTTTAGCAAGAAGAAGGTGACAAGAGCAAAGAGGAGGTGCGATTCAAGCAGTACCAGAGTTCAGAGACATCATTTTGAGGTAATGGTTTGAACCTCCTTCAGTTTTGGTGTTGATCATTAGATTTAGGGTTTTCTAACCCCTTTGGAGAGTGATTATGTGGAGCAAATGGTCCCTCTTCGAGTTTGTGCCTTGGATCTGGACTCAAAGAGGTCCAGAGACCTTGACCCTTGGAGCTTTATGGACCAGTTTGGGGTTATTGGCCTTAGGTTGCCATTTTTGGGAGTAAATCTCCTTTTGATGCCTTGTTGTGGTTATACAAGAATCAAGTTTCGAACTTTATGTGACATTCATGCTTGGGGAGGCCAGATCTATGGTTTGGGGAAACAGATCTGACCTCAGGAGGTCAGTAGAGTTTGTGCATGGCATGAACTCACTGAGTTGTTCTTGAGACTCGGCGAGTAGGGTTACGGTTTCATGTAAATTGCTCAGTGGATAGACTTGCCGAGTTGGGGGATGACTCAGTGAGTCAGGAGGGGGTTAGAGGACTGGAGTTCAAGGCTGTACTCGCCGAGTTGTTCTTGAGACTCGGCGAGTTGAGTCGGGGTGGCCCCGCGATTCCTGTCTGGTATGACTCGTCGAGCATAGGGAGGGACTCGACGTACCAAGCGGGACAAAGAGTTAGTGGACATGCGTGTACTCGCCGAGTCACCGGAGTGCACTCGGCGAGTTGGGTCAAAGTTTGACCGTTGACTTCTGTTGACTTTTAGGGTTTGGTCAGCAATGTGGCCTTTGGGCCTAGTAGGGGGTAAAATGGTCTTTTACCCTTAAGATAGTGCCAAGAGAGGTTTGAGTCTAGTCTCGAGAGTTATGTTCATGAGAGCATTTGCTTTATGTGATAGATGGTGGCGAGTTCGAGATGCAAGCATGAGGATATCTGCTTACTGCTTGCCAGGTGAGTCTTCTCACTATACTTTGCCTTGAGTAGGTAACCAGAGTTATGTGATAGAGTATTTGTATGCTATGTATGTTATGTACTGCATTATTTCTATGTGATTTATGTTGTGCATGTTTACAGAGTTAGAACTGGAAGGTTCCCAGAGTTAGAACTGGAGGGTTCACAGAGTTAGAACCAGAAGGTTCATAGAGTAGGGTCCACGGATCCACAGAGTTATAGCCTCGAGTGGCTAATATGTGTTATGTGTGGTATTTTAGGGAACTCACTAAGCTTCGCGCTTACAGTGTTTTGTGTTATGTGTTTCAGGTTTCTCTCAGGATCACGGGACGGCACCGGCTCGATTGTACACACCAAAGAAAGAGTCATGTTTTGAAGATCCTGGTTTATTATGCAAGTGAAAATGGAGTTATGTTTTGTAATTCGATAATGAATGAGATTTTAAGAAAAGTGTTTTATGAATTAAACGATTATTTTTAAATGAATAATTGTTCTGAAATTTACGGTGTTACACAAATGTTTTTCATAAACACTTTATATGTTTAAAACTCCTTATTACACTGTACCTTTTATTCTGTATGTTTCAATTCAAACTTATTTACAATTGTGTTTCAAACAAAAGTTTCTTGATACTAAACTATTTTATCAAACCCATGCCTTCAAAACCATTTTATAGATCGACATCAAGTCGATCTTTTCTTAGAAAATATTTATGTTCAAAGGTTTTACAAAACTTATTTATGCTTTTATATTATAAATTTCATGCCTTTATATGTATAGTTATATAAGAAATGTTTAAAAGACTTAGGAAGGCTATCCACCTTATTTCCTTTTCGCGCTTGAGATGTGGTCTGGTGGGATATCGGGTACTCGTCCAAAGGTCGTTTAAATATTAGTTATATAACATGTGTACATATATAGTCATAAAGGTCCTTCCAGTTCATCCCATGCCCTTGGGTAGCAAAGGTATACATGCAGGTCCATACGTACCAGTTAGATTACTAGTAAACTACCAAATGGGTAGTTTAGGGAGATACCATAACTATTACTAGAACACGATATCATACAATGAGTCAGTTCATTCATGAGTCATACTTTCTAGAACATTACAGTACATTACTATACTTGCTAGATAGAGAGAGCATACATTACAGCTAGAACATTACTATACATGCTAGATAGAGAGAGAAAACACATTTCAGCTAGCACATGTAGAACATTACAGTACATTACTATACTATTACATGATCACACTTACATGAGTACAATTACACGATCACACTTACATGAGTACGCTTACATATACATATAACAGACATCACTAGGTGCTATAGCATGGAACCAGTTCAGGATCTAACTATACTGATGAATCACAACGCAATTGTGATAGTTATATCGAGTATACATGATCATAATAATGTGGATGCTCATGGCTTGCATACATGCAGGGGTCGTGGGTAGGTCCCAAAATCCCTTTGATAGGGGAGCGTATAGTCTGGGATCTAGACATCACATTATACCTTATCCCTCAAATAAGGCAGTTGAGTACCGATGTAGTTATTTATTACAAATGCTACAGTACTTAGAAGAATTACCCTAGACTTTAGGTAATTGGTACAGTTGTAGTTCAACGCTACACCATAGTACTATTTCATTTTCCTATTACATTCACTTCGTGAACATTCACACGACGCACGGTAATGTAGAAACTATCTTTTTGATTAATGGTAGTCAGACTTGGGAAAATACACACTCTTATAAGAGACACACACACAGACACTAGATGCCTTGGTAGAAGGCTACATATAGATCAGTTAAGTCTTGGTAGAAGACTCCCTGTTATAATAGGAATCATAGGGATTTCTAGGGTTTTTCAAACGTTTACAGTTGTTTTACAAACATTTTCATACTTACAGTTCATATACGCTTTTAATACTTATAAATTCTTACATACAAATTAAGACACTAAAATACTTATGATCTCACCAGCTTCAAAGCTGATACTCGCTTTCAAAATTACTTGTATCCTCAGGTCATCATAGACAGGTACCGATGCAAGGTTTAGAGAAGATGGAGCTTGTTCAAGACTCATATTTCATTTTGATTTAAGCTTTAGTGTTTATCAAAATTTGACAGAACACACTTCTATAATAATTATATTATTAATGAAATGGATGATGTTGTTGCTTGTTTACTATTTTTCATTGTTGTGATATTGTACATGACGTCCTCCGCCCCAGAACGTTTCCGCCGTTCTTGGTTTTGGGGTGTGACAGATTGGTATCAGAGCATTGTTTATAGTGAATTAAGTATATCAACCCATAAAAGATATACTAACTATAAATACATAAGGGATTAAAAATACTCTGACCAAGAGTTTATACTTTAAATAATAAAATATTTAAGTAAATATACGTGCCTGCATTCATACTAAAATCAGTGTCACTAGGACAGTACAAAAGAATTACGATTGTTGGACAACGCAAGTGGGCTTAGAGACATAGGGTCAAAACTGGGAACATATAGCCTGATCACCTATATTATCCGAGGGTTGACTAGCATGTGCCTAAGTTTAATTGTGTGGTTGCAACAATGCTAAAATCTTACCAACCCTACCATAATGAGAATAGTAGAACATAACATTAAACTTAAAATACTATAGGAGTATTTGGTGTTACTATAAGTACGTTATACTTGAGAACTAAAACGGGATCTTCATTACTAAGTTGATAGTTGCTAAGTGAATACACTAAGGATATATGTAATTAGGATGTTATAGACTTAGAATCTATGAAATTTTGCTTTACCCCGATTCTGTGTGAATTTGGAGTTAAGGTCACATATTCGAAGGCCTATCCTTTTTCGATTACATATAACTGGTATGCACTTCATAAATAGCGATGTAACTGATGAAGATCTTCTAAATAATTATCTAGATAGTTTGTCTAATAATTATTTTCTTACCCCAATTCTCGCATAGATAACATGGCTGGACTCCATCCTCACGGCCACCAGTACCTCCCAAATGAGGTCATTGCTGGTTGGTTTGGAGAAGAACCAGAGAATGATCATCCTATCCCTTTGAATGATCACCATGATAAAGACCCTTCGGACGATGCTAACTCCGAACCAGAGGTTGAGAACCTACCCCAAGTAGCTCCCTTTCCAATTTCTAACCCTCGTCCGACTTTTCAAGGCCCGACCCCTGAGTGGGTGGAATGCTTGGAAACAAGGAGCCAAGGACAAGATCAGCCCATGCCATTTAATGGCAACCGAAGCTTTTATGACTTAAGCAATGGGGGCTCAGCAGACAGAATCTTGCCAATCTTGGTCCGCAGAGTGGCCCGAAATGAGATTCAAGGCAGGACAGCCCTACATCAGATTACCGAAGTTGTCGCCGATGCGAGAATGCATACCCTCCGCACCATTCGTCTCGAGGATGCTCGCGAGAGATCAGAGGGAAACCATGAAACCCTGCTGCAAGCACTGGCTGAATCACGAGCCGAAGTCATAGAGCTCCGAGTACGCCAGAGGGTATACGAAAGACACCTAGTTGATGTAGAACGTCAACTAGCTGAACTGAGAGTTCACCTGAGGGATGACCGTCGTCAGTAGTAGATTCTTTACCACACTTCCCTTGTTAGAAAGTAATCATTTTCTGTCTTTGCCCGATGTGGCATTTTCTATGAAATTACCTTGTACTGTAAGTACTTTAGGTTAGGTCCTTATGCTGTCAAGAATTATCTTCTCTGGATATGATCTAAGACCTTTACAAGGTCATTTTCCTGAATCTTTACGTCATGAATATCAAAGATATTGACAGTCGGCTAACTTCTATGTCATTCTTCATTCAAGTATCATACTTTCATTGGAGTCTATCTGAATCATGCTTTAGTCAAGTCATTGGACTATAGTAATTTAGCTCCGGAGACATTCCAAGTCTCTTTTAGTGGTTGGATCTTGTTATTCACCAACCCACGATACCTCTGCTTGAACGACAAACGTCTTGAGACCATTCTACAAACTCATTTTCCATTCTGTACTAGGACTGCATCATAGGGATGTAGGTCAAACCTTCACGATCATACCTCCAATCTGTACTAGGACTGCATCGTAGGGATGTAGGTCAACCTTTCGATATCATACTCTTACTCTTTGATTTAGCAATCGAAGTACATCTAGGGTCAACCAGAATCGCTCACAAAATCCTTATCTTTCGTGTTACAGAATCATGTCGTCATCCATAAGCAATTAGTCGAACGACGAAACCTCCGCCTTTCCTATGGACGCCGCTACCTTTCAAACCACAGTTACAACTGCCGTGATGGCTGCTGTGACAGCTGTCCTTGCGCACCGTAGCACTATCAGCACAATCAATGCTGTTGATGGGAATGAAGTTTCCAATCGTGGTATCCATCCAAGAAGTCATCAAACGGTAACAGCCACAGGCCCGCAAAGCCGGAAAAAAAAGAACAAAAAACGGAAGCGTCAAGCCCAGAAAGAATGCAAGAAACCCCGAAAACTTGCCATGCAACAACAGCAAGTGGAAACCTCTGCCATCCCCGTACCGAGCAGACCATACAAAGGAACACTCCCGAAGTGCGACCGGTGCAACTACCACCACGAGGGAATTTGCCAAGCCTTGCAATGCGATAATTGCAACAAGATGGGGCACATTGCTCGTTTCTGTAGAACTACCTCCACCACTGGGGCAAGCCTAGTTTGCTATAATTATGGTGAGTTTGGGCACTATAAAAGAGATTGACCGAAAAGGGAAATCAAGGAAAGAACCCGCGTCCCCATAACTCCTAATCGACACTTCACTTCCACCACCAAAGTTGATGTTGTCCAGATTTGTCACCAATGCGGTGAAATTGGACACTTCAAGAAAGATTGCCCGATAGCAAAGAACTCGGGTGCAGATGGGAAGATCCTCAGGATCACAGCCGCAGGAGAGCCTACTCTGGAACCCTCGTTAATGTAATTTAGGCGTTTCGTTGTAACAGACCTATAAACTATCCAAAACTAGTGCAACTAGAGTAATACCTTTTGGCGAGATCTGGTCTGTATAGGAATTCTCGTGCTGTGTATACTTGTCTTTTGTAGTATATCTTATTCGCAGCAATAGTCCTGTAGAAAATCTAAAGTACTGTAACTCTGTTCATGGTTGCACAGTTATGTTTTGTCTGTAAACGCCTTATGTTCAAATCTAATGTCTTTAAAGTTTCTGTATGATTCCGACATTATCATACGATTAGATTCATTTTGATCCTCACGAAAACAGCTTTATACGTACGTCTCCTTATCAGTAAACGTCTTTTTAGCGAAACTGTCATATCAGAAGACCGAAGTACTCATGCCAGGAGTACCTGTTAGTTATTTTCTTTCCGAAGAAATCCCCGAAGTACCGCTCGTGCAGTACGTCAAGTTCAATCCAAGGATTTATACGATTAATCTATCACTGAGGAATGTATACATAAGAGTGATATATAATCAAGGTTCTACAAGTTTAGAATTGATGATTCCACTTTAACTTCTTTTTCCTCGAAAGGAAGTGAGCTTAAAGAAGAATCAGTTATTCGACTACCTTTTCAATCTTAATTATATACGACTCGTATACACGATATTGTGATTGTGAAAACATGTATGAATTCTAATATGAACTTTAGAACAGAGAACTGCCTAAGCCTATGAGTAATTGTATCGTCATGTGAACAAACTTAGAACCCAGTACGACTCTTGTAAACAGATCGCCCTTTAGTCTAAACACCTACGGAGACACATGAACAGCCCGGACAACTTAGCGAACTACACAGAAAGAGAATTAGAAGACTAGGCTTCTCACCCTGGAGAACCCCAGTCTTATTCTCCCAGAGATCGACGGATTGCATCGTATGTGCTTCGGATATCGAGGACTCCGTCAAGATTTTACATTAGAAATCATTATCTCTGCCTCGCATAGATGAAATGGTTGAGCAAACGCAAGGAAAGAATAACTTTCAGAAATGGATCTGAGATCCGAATATCACCAGTTCGAGTTTTAGGGAAGGATGTCCGGAAGACTATCTTCCGAACTCGATGCGGACACTTCAAGTCCGTAGTGATACCTTTCGGATAGGACCAATACGCCCATATTTTTGATGAGCGAAATGCGTAGGGTATGTCTTTCTTACTTGGATCAGTTCTTCATTTCTCCAAGTAATGACTTACTTATCTACCCTCATAGTAAGAAGAAAACCCATGGAAACATTTCCTTCAGAGGAACTTTTCGCGAAGTCCTCTAGGCGCGAGTTTTGAAATTTAAGAGTCAGATTCCTAAGACACACTATTAGTGATGTGGGAATCCTGAGTACTCTTTCAATTTGTCAAAATAGTTGAGAAATTTGTTGACACCTGAGACGCCGACAGACATTCGCCAAATTCTAGGTCTTACAGACCTACTGTCATAGTTCGTCCATAACTCCTCGCAAATTACAGAAATCTTTACGACTCTGACCCAGCAAGGGGTGGCCCTTGACTGGGAAGTTAAACAAGAAAAAGAAACCTTGGAGATTCTAAGTGAGTGACCAAGTTCTTTAGGAGAACTCACTTTGGGAATGGCTTAATACACTTCGTATCGCGTAGAAAGCTAAATCCAATATAGTTAGGACCTCCGAGATTCTTATCAGAATCGGTCCTGTGCCTCGCACAAACTAGACCTACTCCGCGAACTCAGTAATGTACATTCTACTCTTCGCGTCTCAATCGTGAAACCATACCTTTCTGTTAGGACTCTTGTAAGTCCACTCGTCGAGATCCTCGTCTTAGTATTAGAACCGTAGTGACCCTCGACCGAGAGGTCAAGCGGACGAAGCAACATCGTCGCCAGTTAGTGAAGGTTCGTTGGAATGCCAACCAAGAACCCAATTTCACTTAGGTGCGCTAGAACCAATCGATTAGGAAGTTTCCTCCTCATGACTCAATCATTCGTACCTACTTCCTTGCCTAAATTTTAATTTCGGGACGAAATTCCCTTCAACAGGGGGATGATGTGACAACCTGAAATTTCCATTCTGAACAAACCATATCAAGCCAGTAGAAGTAGAACAGTTACAGTGAAAATTCAGACTTCGAGTTTAAGTTTGGCAGTTTTTCAGGATTTATACTTAAGGAGATATTAGGAGAGTGGATGCACTAGGGTTTTGTGCAACACTGTTATTCCAATACTCTAGGATATTAGAGTTCATTCCGGGAAAAAAAATATTTTCGGCCAAAAATCCCAGGACTATATATAGAAAACTGAACCATATTGGTTCATTAGTTACATTTCCATTTATAGAAAAGTCAAAATTCTCTCTGACGGATCTTCAGGTTTTTATCCCAAATTATGAGTACTTCGATCTAGTTATATTATATAGCTTAGATTGTGTATTATAACATCAAAATCGGACCAAAACCCCAAGATTTGGGAGTTTACCTCCCAAGAACACTTGGGGAGTAAACTCCATTTTAAGGGCCAAAAGAGTCCCAATGTCACACCCCAAAACCAAGAACGGCGGAAACGTTCCGGGGCGGAGGACGTCATGTACAGTATCACAACACAGTAAATGTAAATAAGCAAACAACATCATCCATTGCATTAAATATATAATTTTAATACAAGTGTGTTCTGTACAGCTATAGACACCAAAAATAATGAAACACAAAATAATATGAGATGAGTCTTGAAAGCACTCCATCTTCTCAAAAGCTGGCCTCGGTACCTGTCTACTGATGACCTGAGAATACAAGTTATTTTGAAAGAGTTTATCAGCATAAAGCTGGTGAGTTCATAAGTATTTTAGTGTCAATGTTTCTTGTAAAAACGTTTGAACCTGTCTCAATGTATAAGTTTGTAAAAATGTAAGTAAATGTTTGAAAGTGTTTGCAAAAGTTTGAATCACTCAGAAAATCCTATATTTTCTATAAAAGTAACCTTCTACCAAGGCTAGGCTGTTTTGTAAACTTTTCTGTTGTAAAAGTGTGTGATTACCCAAATATAACTATCATTTGTTAAAAATATAGTTTATACATTAATGCTTAAGTGAGGTTATCACTAAAATGTGTAATGGGTAAATCATTGTAGTACTGTAGCTTTGTATATTAAGACTACTGCTGTACTAAATACTACTACCTTAAACCGGATTTATATTAAGGTATATTGTGATTAATTGCACCATGCTATCGACTGAAAATCAACGACATAATGAACGGTCGTAATAAGAAATGACGTTTGGCACCCGCAGACCTACAGGTCCAGCTGTAGCTAGCAGCAAGGTGTAGGATAGTCAATCCAGTATAGATCTATACGCAAACTCACGCTCTCCCTCCAAGAGAATTCTGGCTACAACTCGGGCCATGACATTTAAGGCATGCCCGATACAGTGGATCACAATTATTACGTATTTATGTATATGTATTGTTTCTCGTATATCTGTATATGTATTGTTTCTCGTATCTCTGTATATGTATTGTTTCTAGTATATCTGTATATGTATTGTTTCTAGTATATATGTATATGTATTGTTTCTAGTATATCTGTATATGTATTGTTTCTAGTATATCTGTATATGTATTGTTTCTAGTATATCTGTATATGTATTGTTCCTACGTTACCCCGATGGTAACCAGCTAATGATGTACTGAAGAGTATGAATATGGAAGTACTTTTATGTCTATATATGTATATATGATATATAAGTAATATTGAAACGACCTTCGGATGGTCACCCGAAATCCCACCAGACCACATCTCAAGGCGCGAAAAGGAAATAGGGCGGATGGCCTTCCTAAGTCCTTTAAACATTATTTATATATCTATACATATATGGGCATGCAATTGTATATATAAAGCATAAATAAGTTTTCATAAAACATTTTGAAGCATAAATATAATTTCAAGAGAAGATTGACTTGATGTCGATCTATAAATCATTTTGAAAGCATAAGTTGATAAAACAGTTTAAGTATAAGAAGCATTTGATTGAATCACAGTCTATAAGTAAGTTTGGATAGTAAAACAGTTTGTAAAACATTTCAATAGTAAAGCAGTTGAAAATAGTTTGAATAGTGGTAAAAATCGTTGTTTTCCTAGTTATTAATCACATGTGATTAAATGCAATCACATGTGATTGAAGCAATAACTATAAGTATTTGACTTGTATTCCCCCCCATAAAGTATTTAAAACACTTAAAATCATTTCAAAGGATGATTCAAGGGGTATGAACTCACATGTGGTGAGTCGTCTGAATTGCAGTGTCGGCTACCGTGCTAGGTGGCAAACGGAGACTGGTTTACACGCACGAGCCTAGTTATCATATAATAAACATATATATAACTAATTAGACATATAATAACTTAAATAAATAAGTTAAGACACTTAGAAAACAATTAAACACTTTTGTGAGTGTTTAGGGTTCAAATGGTTGTATCTAAGTTGCTACGGGACAAGGCAAAAGGGTTTGAAATATCAAAGGGCCTTGTATAGGAGTTCAACAACCAACAAACCCCACACCTTGGAGTTTACGGCCGTAAACTCATAGGTTTATGGCCGTGAACTCCTCAAATGGTGTTTTTGGGTGTTTTGTGGTGTTATCTTGTATCTAGAACACTCCTATCTTTATTGGAATAATGCATGAAGTAGTTTTAAGGCTTTAGAACACTCCATATGGGAGTTTACGGCCCTAGGGTCCTTCACCTTAGAGTTTACGGCCGTAAACTCTAGGAAATAAATTGATTTGAGGCACTTAAACATCAAGAATGGCACCCATGATTTTATCTAAGGCTAATGGGAACAAGAGGCACACTTTGGTGCCTTCACTTGGAGTTTACGGCCCAAGTCATGTTCCTTGGCCGTAAACTCCTTTCAAGGAGTGATTTCTATGTGTTCTACTCTCCTTTCTAGTCCCAAATGTGCAAGGTAAATTGTCTAAAGGCTTAAGGGTTGCTTGGAATGATTTTTGTCCCACAAAATGGGGTTTACGGCCCAAGAGGAGTTCTTGGCCGTAAACTCCTAAAAACTTATGGCTTTTATGGGCTTTTGGTGTTCTAATCAAGCACATGTACTAGTAGTTAAAGTCCTTAAGCATTTGGGGAAAGTTTTAGGGCATTTAAGCTCTTAAAAAGGGGTTTACGGCCCAAGGGAGTTCCTTGGCCGTAAACTCCTAGAAACTTATGTATTTGATGTCTTTTGATGCCTAAAATAAGCACAAGCAATTTAGGGTAAAGGTCTTTAAGGATTAGATGGGAGTTTAGGGCACTAATTGCCCTTAAAAAGGGGTTTACGGCCCAAGGGAGTTCCTTGGCCGTAAACTCCTAGAACTTGTGTTTCTTGGATGCTTTTTGGCCTATAAAGATCATACTCTAACTCCTAAACAAGTCTTCTAACAAGGTATTGGGACTAGGAAGCCATAATGTTCCATTTTGGAGTTTACTCCCCAAGAACGATCTTGGGCGGTAAACTCCCGGATCTTGACATCTAGACATGTAATTTGAGTTAACAAGCATTAAACTAGTATTGAATCACATATAGAAAAGTAGACTCACAATCTGGGATGAAAACCCGAAGATCCGTCAGAGAGAATATGGCTTTTCTCTATTTGGAATTGTGAATAATGAATTATTTTAATTCAGAAAACTATTTATAGTCCTGGAATATTTTGACAGAAAATGTTTTTATTCCTGATGTTTGACTGTAACAGTATGAAACTTGAAATGCCCAAGTTTCACAAAACCAGGAGTATCCACTCTCCTGTTATCATCTAAAACATAACTCTAATGTACACAAACTTGTTCGGAAAAGCTTGAAATTCACTGAAACTGAACTAGCTTCTATTGAGTAGATGAGGTTTATACGGTTGGAAATTTCAGGTTGTCACACCCAATGACCCTCAAACCCTTAGAACTCAAACTAGAAGCCTTCATTACATTTTTTAGTCCACAAAACAATTAAGAATCAATGGTGAAAGTGAGTTCACGGCCAAGGAGGTTCTTGTGCCGTGAACTCCGTGTTTAAGTGCCAAAATGCCCTAAATGCCTTCATTTAGCCAAGAGACTAGTATAGCACATTACCTTGATGTGTCTAAGACCCAAAACAATCAAAATACCAACACATAGGGGTGTTCACGGCCGCAAACACATGGCCAAATGGTTCATGGATCGAAAACTCTAGTTAAGGGTGTTTTGATGCCACAAACACTTCCTAAGGCTTAGGCTTGAATTAGACATGTACCCTAATGAGTTTAGGACTAGCTAACACACTTAGAACACCAAGAAAAATGTGTTCACGGCCCAAGATGTTCCAGGGCCGTGAACTCCATTAAATGGTGCCAAATGGTGCCATAAATCCCCCTAAAGCCTTCGACAATTGCCTTGATTCATTCCTTGTTAAATTAGGGACTTGAAAACACCATAAACCTTCCCCCACGGGAGATTACGGCCGTAATCTCTATGGGATATGGTCCCAGGGCTGTGAACTCCTCAAAGGAGTTAATATGAAGCCCAAACACTTGTTTAAGCCTTGAAGCAATTCACCACATGAGTTGTACAATTGTTAGGCTTCATTTACGGACTTTATTGAGAGTTTACGACCAGGAGTTTACTCTCCTGGGCCATAAACTCCAAAGCATATGGTCATTTGACCATAAACTCCCATTAGAGGCATTGCACTCCTTTGTTGCAACCCTTTTGCCTCCTAGCACTTGACCAAAAGTGTTTTCCTCGCATTAAAATGCTTATACTTGTATAGTTAGTGTTTTAATCAATAACTATTTATATACATATGTCTTCATATGTAATTAGGATCATTGTGTGTGTCTAAAGTCTTGACTTGACACCAAGCACTTGTCCGATCCTTCCTTACGATAACAGTCCGTTCAATTCCAATCACTTACTGCAGGTGAGTTCATACCCCTTAATCAATGTTTTAACTATTTTTAAATGTTTTATGGGGGGATACAAGTAGAATCATGCTACTTATTATATCAATCACATATGATTAATAAGCAGCATTCAAATGATTGGCTACTCATTAGCCGTTTTACCAAACAGTTTCCTTCAAATGTTTTTCATAAACACTTTATATGTTTAAAACTCCTTATTACACTGTACCTTTTATTCTGTATGTTTCAATTCAAACTTATTTACAATTGTGTTTCAAACAAAAGTTTCTTGATACTAAACTATTTTATCAAACCCATGCCTTCAAAACCATTTTATAGATCGACATCAAGTCGATCTTTTCTTAGAAAATATTTATGTTCAAAGGTTTTACAAAACTTATTTATGCTTTTATATTATAAATTTCATGCCTTTATATGTATAGTTATATAAGAAATGTTTAAAAGACTTAGGAAGGCTATCCACCTTATTTCCTTTTCGCGCTTGAGATGTGGTCTGGTGGGATATCGGGTACTCGTCCAAAGGTCGTTTAAATATTAGTTATATAACATGTGTACATATATAGTCATAAAGGTCCTTCCAGTTCATCCCATGCCCTTGGGTAACAAGGGTATACATCCAGGTCCATATGTACTAGTTAGATTACTAGTAAACTACCATATGGGTAGTTTAGGGAGATACCATAACTATTACTAGAACACGATATCATACAATGAGTCAGTTCATTCATGAGTCATACTTTCTAGAACATTACAGTACATTACTATACTTGCTAGATAGAGAGAGCATACATTACAGCTAGAACATTACTATACATGCTAGATAGAGAGAGAACACACATTTCAGCTAGCACACGTAGAACATTACAGTACATTACTATACTATTACGTGATCACACTTACATGAGTACAATTACACGATCACACTTACATGAGTACGCTTACATATACATATAACAGACGTCACTAGGTGCTATAGCATGGAACCAGTTCAGGATCTAACTATACCGATGAATCACAACGCAATTGTGATAGTTATATCGAGTATACATGATCATAATAATGTGGATGCTCACGGCTTGCATACATGCAGGGGTCGTGGGTAGGTCCCAAAATCCCTTTGATAGGGGAGCGTATAGTCTGGGAACTAGACATTACATTATACCTTATCCCTCAAATAAGGCAGTTGAGTACCGATGTAGTTATTTATTACAAATGCTACAGTACTTAGAAGAATTACCCTAGACTTTAGGTAATTGGTACAGTTGTAGTTCAACGCTACACCATAGTACTATTTCATTTTCCTATTACATTCACTTCGTGAACATTCACACGACGCACGATAATGTAGAAACTATCTTTTTGATTAATGGTAGTCAGACTTGGGAAAATACACACTCTTACAAGAGACGCACACACAGACACTAGATGCCTTGGTAGAAGGCTACATATAGATCAGTTAAGTCTTGCTAGAAGACTCCCTGTTATAATAGGAATCATAGGGATTTCTAGGGTTTTTCAAACGTTTACAGTTGTTTTACAAACATTTTCATACTTGCAGTTCATATACACTTTTAATACTTACGAATTCTTACATACAAATTAAGACACTAAAATACTTATGATCTCACCAACTTCAAAGCTGATACTCGCTTTCAAAATTAGTTGTATCCTCAGGTTATCATAGACAGGTACCAATGCAAGGTTTAGAGAAGATGGAGCTTGTTCAAGACTCATCTTTCATTTTGATTTATGCTTTAGTGTTTATCAAAATTTGACAGAAAACACTTGTATAATAATTATATTATTAATGCAATGGATGATGTTGTTGCTTGTTTACTATTTTTCATTGTTGTGATACTGTACATGACGTCCTCCGACCCAGAACGTTTCCGCCGTTCTTGGTTTTGGGGTGTGATATCTATCGCCTCGACCGTCAAGTTCTCGAAACCTTCGTCATTTGTATCGACAGTCCGACCTAAACCTCAGTTTTATCTTTCTTATTCTAAACCCCGAAGTACTCAGGCGAAGATTACTTTGTCCTCCGGAGCCTTGTCGTCATATATCCTCAGACCGTCACGAAATACCACTTGTCCAGCAGACCAAGTTCGAGCACAGAGGCTATAGACGAATACAGACCACCTATCACTATTCAGTGTATACGTGAGGGTGGTATATGATTATGATTACGCAAATCTAGTATGTGTGTTTCTGTCCTATCTCTTGTTCCTTGTTTGGTTGTGGACCTGGGGCAGAGTCACACATTCGACAGTCTTACTAATCCTAATTATATACGACTTGTATACACGAGGTAATGATATATGGACCAAGTACGAATCCTATCATGAACACCAGGGCAAAGTTGCCAGGTCTACGAGTGGGTATTCTGCAAATCAAAGGACCGCGACCCCAGTAGTAATGCTAAGAAAGCTAATTTCGGGACGAAATTCCATCTAACGGGGGGATGATGTGACGACCTCAAAATTTTTGCTTTGAAAGCTCAGTCAGTCAACTCAACTGAGTGTCAGACTGATTGGAAATGAGTTCTAGCCTGGTTAAATGTCATTTTAAGGAGTTTTAAGCCTAGTACACTTAAGGAATGAGTGTTAGAATGTACTGCTAGAGACACTGTTCAACAAATCAAGCCTTAACCTCTTCATTTAGAGTTCACAACCACAACACTAGAGTTTACGGCCATAAACTCAAGGTGGGCCGTAAACTCCCCTTTAAGACTCATTTTCCTTCACTTTTCATTCATTATTTCATTTCCAACCTCAAGAACACTCCATTTCTCTCTCAACTATCATCGACTTTTCACCCTAGATCTTTAAAAGTTGTAAGTGTTCTTCCTTTAGTTTGATGTTAATCCTTCTTAACTAGCTTCATCTAATGACTTCATCCATGGAAATCATCTTTTCTTAGATCTTCAAGAAACACCAAGAATACACACTAGTGTTCTTGGACCTTAATCACCATTTCAAGCGTCTATATCGTAAGTACTCTCTCCTTAGCTTGCTATATAGTTGAAACACCTGATTAGAGCCTTGAAAACCATCAATAATGCAAGAATAAAAGGAGTTTACAGCCAAGCCATCTCCCATGGCCGTAAACCCCTATAATTGTGCCATTTTGGCCATAAACCCTCCTAGATGCAAGGCTTGTGACCTAGAACACTTCCTTGATGCAAAATGGACCTTAAACCACTCTCAATTGCAAGATGTCCATGAGTTTACGGCTATAAACTCCATGTTTGGCCGTAAACTAATCAATAGCCTTCCATATTGTTGGTCTTTCCTATCCTTGTGTAGATTAGTAGTCCTCAAGTTTCCCTAGCATTCAAACACCCTCTTATGCACATTACCATGAGTTTACGACCATGAGTTTACACCCTGGCTGTAAACACCTTTTCTTGGCCTTAAACATCCCTTAGTTGAACCACATGTGATTCCAACACTTGGTCAAAGTGTTTCCTAGTCCCATGAGGTATTTCCTTGCATTTGGTTGCTTCTAAACCTTATATTTATGTAAATATATGCCATTATATGTCATTTAGAATTTGTTATGTCTCGGGACTTCATTCGTGGAGCTTCTCATCCTTACATACATATTCGTTTGAATCACCTACATCAGGTGAGTTCATACCCCGTAATCGATCTTTGATACTGTTTTAAATGCTTTTAAGGGGGGGGGGGGGGGGGAATACAAGTTGAACACAATGATAATTGTGTAATTGTTTGTTATAAACATCTTTCCAAGATTACTTATCTCTTTTATAAGTGATCAAAACAGTTCAAAAACTATTTTAAAGTTATGTTACTTCATAGTTTAATAAAACTCCGTTTTTAAAGTACGAGCATAACTTAGTAGATAAACGAGTTTTTTCAATATCAGTTCAAGCAAAACATTAGTAAACTATAAGGGGTATAGTTTAGAGGTTCAGTTCATACTAGACAAGAGAACATACTATGATGAGAAACAAAGAGAACACACTACATACTAGACAGAGAGAGCATACATTACACTAGTACATACAATACATATACAAGAATACAATAACATAAATGTGAACTTGTTTCGGGGCATGGCATCACTGCCATGGCTCGTTTTGTATCCAGAGTCTCCTGGAGGGAGAGCGTGAATTTGTGTATAGATCTATACTGGATTGACTATCCTACACCTTGTTGTTCGCTACAATGGTACTTGCAAGTCTACGGGTGCCAAATGTCATTTCTTCTGACGTCTTTCATCGTCGTGTTATTAGTCGTTAGTATGGTGCAATCATATCACATTAATACCTTAAATAACAATTGGTTTAAGGTAGTTAGTACGACAGTAGTTACTATATACACAATACTACAGTACTTACATTTTCCCATTACTTTCATATAGTGACAGTACCACTTGAAGGTTAATACAAACTATTTTCGAGCCAAGATAGTTATAAAATAGGGAAAACTTACATTTTACAAACGACAAATAGAACAGTCGAGTCTAGTACATTCAATAGAAAAGGACCATAATGCAAACCTTATGATTCCTTAATGTCTACATCAATGGATATATATCAATAGGATCCAACAGGTAATAGGATGTGTGTTTTCCGCTTCATTCCCTGTTCCTTGTTTGGTTATGGGTTTAGAGCAGATTCACCCAGTCTATTATCCATTCGATCTTAGTGATATATATGTTCCATATACATTAAGTCATTATAAGGGGTACTAGGTATGGGTCAAGTCATAGGACACTAATTCAATGCACAATTTTCTAGTACAAAGAATACTTTTCAAATATAACTTTTGGTATACAAAACTAGAAACTTACCAGTAAAGGGTTTAATCCGTTTTATTAAACCAGTATAAACTTAAAGGACCTTAGGTGGTTAAGTCTATAATACCTTAGTTTATACATCATGGTGATATATAATTAATACCCAATACATAGTTGGATGTGTGTTTTCCGCCTTACTTCATGTTCCTTGTTTGGTTGTGGGCTTAGGGCAGATTCATACAATTAACTATCTATTCGATATTAGATTATATATAACTAGCATAAACTAATTGATTATACAAGTAACCACTGTGGTCACCATTTTATTATAAGAAATAAGGGTTTTCTTAAATAATGTTTTCATTAAATATAAAGGAACTATTACAATTAATTCCATGAGTAATAAGCGAATACGCCAGAGTTATATACAATGTCACACCCCCAAACCAAGGATGGCGGAAACGTCCGGGGGTGGAGGACTTCATGTATAGTATCACAACAACGAGTATAATAGTGCTCAAAGTAAATACAACCATCATAAATATAATTGAAAAAGTTACACCAAAGTATATGTTTACATGATTCAAATCAATTATATTATGATAACAAAATGAACTGTTTGACGATTTATCGTCCCATCCTCAAAACACTGTTGATTTCATGTTTCATTGAATTCCTAAGAATACAAGTAGTTTTGAAAACGTGTCAACAATTAAGTTGGTGAGTTCATAAGCTTTTTAGATAAAGAGTTTGGAAACCGTTATTTGTAATGTGTTACCAAGAAAAATCCCATATTTTCCTTATAAAAGTTATGTGGTCCTAAATCCCAGGACCAAGAATAAACAAGTATTTTCCATACTTAATGATATAACCATGGTTTTAAATCGGCATAAAACTCTTTTTGATTTGAGGGAAAATCCCATAATGAATGTCGTGTAGCCTTAAATACCAAGACCGAAAGTGTACAGTAATATCCGTACTTATTGAGATGGAAAGTGATTTTAAATTGTCATAAAATCCCTTTTGATTATAAAAATTCCCGTAAACTTTATGAGTTGCTAACTTCCTATGTGAGTCGCTATAACCATACTATGACTGAATGAACCTGCCACGACGTTTCTCAGGCGTCGCGAAACTGAAATGACACTTGTCACCACAGACCTGCCGGTCTAGCTGTTGCATCCAACTCAGGTGTGGGGTGTCTAACCCAATATAGATCTATACACATCTATCACGTTCTCCCTACAAGAGACTCTGGTTATAACTACCAGGAATTTGGATCCCGTACTCGGACGTACAAGGAGAGAATGTCTCACAATTTAAGTTAATAAGTTTACGTGTGGTGTGAGTGAGTGTAAAACATTTTTCTGTGGGAATAAAACCTTCCGAAACGTGTTTGTTGTGTTAATGGAAACATAAATCATACCTATTATAGTTTATCGAAACAAGGGTAAATGTGGTAACGTACATGAACTATACTTTAACATAGTTTATTCAAATGTTTGTATGTAATAGATGTGCTATGATTATAACAAATCGTTATTTATATGCTTTATCTAGCATGCTCCATTTGTTAACTGATGTATGAATATATACTAAGTCAAAATGTCATTTATTTGCAAAAACATATATTCACATAAAGATATACACCTTGCTCAACATGTTACAAGGTGAAATGAAATTGATAGCATTTTTCTGTTGTTAACATTTTCTTTTACTGATCTTAGAAAATTTATAGAAAAATCATCAAAGGTCCAAATCAGAATCCGTAAATTCTGAGAGTTCGGGAAATGAGTCTAGTTTTTTCATAATTTTTATAATGAATTTTAATGACCTCCAACTTGTGTGAAAAAGTCCTTAATCACAGACCGGTCCGGATTTGCTCTTGGAATGATAGATAGTTTTCTAAAAATCACCATAAATTGTAGAAAAATCGTGTGGAGATGTGCAAGTAGTCATTTTAAAGCTAAGAACTGGAACTACTTGAACCTAAAACAACTTTGAGAACTAAAATGTTTAAGTTGCCCAAAACAGTCTGTGAATGGAGTTGAACTTTTCTGATGAAGGTTGTTAAATGAGTTTAGTTGCGTTCTTGGTGTTTTATTCTTAAATATGAATTTCCCTAAAAATATGTTTAAATTATGAATATTTAGGGTCTTATATGTTAAAATAGGATTTTTGGAGAAAATCCCGCGTTAAAATGATTAAAAACCGACTTAAAATGCTAAAAATACTGAAAACCGGGTAGGAAGTGCTGAAATCCAAAGTTCAGGATCGGAGGTACTAAGGCTCGGTCATTAGCAGCCTAAATCCGAAGGGAGGTCTTGGTCGTGGAGGCGGATCTGAAGGAAAAAGGGGTTGCGGTCTGAGGTGATGCTCGCTGCGGGGCTCGCTGGCTGCGGCTCGCTTGCTGCGGGGCTTGCTGGCTGCGGCTCGCTTGCTACGGTCGGCTTGCTGCGGCTCGCTGGCTGCGGTCAGCTTGCTGCGGCTACTCCATTGCGGTCCGAAGTCTACGACTGCTCAAGGGCCTCGGATTCAGTTCAAGTGGCCTCAGATCCAAGAGGACTTGGCCCCTATAGAGAGGCTTCGGCCCTAAGGGGCTATTTTCCAAACTATCTCCCCTCTTGGAGTGGTTTCTCATCAAACCAAGTACCGGGATGCCCTCAAATGATCAAAATAAATCGAAAGGGGTTTTGAGAGAGATTTTGGGAGAGATTTTACAATCTTGGAGAGATTTCTCATATGGAGAGAGATTTGGGAGAGATTTCACATTCTTGGAGAGATTTTTCATACGAAGAGAGATTTGGGAGAGATTTCACATTCTTGGAGAGATTCTCATACAAAGAGAGATTTGGGAGAGATTTCACATACTTGGACAGATTTGGGAGAGATTTCACATACTTGGAGAGATTTCTCATACAAAGAGAGATGTCGGAGAGGTTTCACATACTTGGAGAGATTTGGGAGAGATTTCACATACTTGGAGAGATTTCTCATACAAAGAGAGATTTGGGAGAGATTTCACATACTTGGAGAGATTTGGGGGAGATTTGGGGTAGCGAGAGATAGAGTGAAACCGATTGAGAGAGGTTTCGTGTGTGACATTTGTGAGTGTTTGGCTCCACAACACAAGGTCCGTAAGCCCCATTAAGCCATGTTTAAGGATCTTACACACTCCCAATGAGTATGCAACATTGTTTTATCGGTTTGGTTGGTGACTTACCACAGTTTTAGGTTAAGGAAATCTAGATGTACGAACTTTTCAATTTATGATCTCTCATTAGAATAGCGAGTTGTATAGTAATTACCTAACGTAAGCCCTAGTACACAAGGGTTATTTGGGTTGACCAGTTTGACTTGTTGACTTTATTTGACTTTGACTTGACCAGAATTTGACGGTTGTCACATCATCCCCCCGTTAGAGGGAATTTCGTCCCAAAATTAGCACTTTGACCGGGAGTTCATGAATTTTGGAGAAAATATGGGGAAAACTTTTCGTAGTTCATGAAATGGTATGGCGGGGACGAATCTGCCTGATGTTAAATGATGCCTTGGAATTTCTTATTGTAACTTGAGCTAAGTCAATTTAAAGGAGTTATTGTTTTGAAATGATAGTGTATTCTATGTGTGCCTTTATGGTCTCAGCTACAAAGTGGAGACTCTCGTTCATTTCGATTTTTCCAAGTGGTAGGTGGGCACTCCCACGTTTTACCAAAGTTAATCACTCAAGCTATTAACATGTAGCCCAAGATTTGAACAGCCCCTTTTGTTATGCTCGTTGGTTTGCTGATGGTAGGCCATACTCAAGTCTAACCTAGTTCCCTGCAAGGGTCCCCAGGGTCACGAAACGAATCTACTATCTCTGATAGGGATAACAGATATTAATAGACCCTGTGGTCGTATGATCTCTTTGATGTATGTTCTAGTCGATTCCTCCCTCCTGTCGGTTTCTTTGATTAGTAGGGAGTGTGCATTTTCGGCCAGTCTGTCGACGGTTACCCAAATGGTCCATTGCCTTGGGTAGCTTGGTTATGAAGCCCATGGTTAGCCGCTCCCACTTCCTTTCAGGTGTCACTGGTTGTTGTAGGAGACGTGGAGGCTTCCTTTATTCTCTCTTGACATTGGCACAAGTCCGATACTTGCCTATATGTGTAACGATGTCTGCTTTCCTATTCGACCACTGATGGTACTTTTTGAGGTCTGGACACATCTTGTCTGAGCCTGGATGAAGGGGAGTAACAAGTTTTCGTGTGCTTCATTCGTGACATTATTTCTGAATCCATCAGCCTCGGTGTCCAGATCCGGTTCATGGGATAGCATGCCCCGCCGTCCGTGCCTTCTAGGTTCTTATGATCGGTGAAGATTGTATGCTTCGTGTCGTGGAGATAGTGCCTCTAGACCTCTAGGGCGAATACTACCGCTCCTAGTTCGAGGTCATGCGTTACCTAGCCGACCTCATATGTCTTTAGCCGTCTTAAGTCATAAGTAATAACTTCTCCTCAGAGCAATGTATAGGGCCTGCTGTAGCTTCTACCGTTTGATTAGATCGGTTGGGAACTTATGGGTTCGGATTACACGACTAGACTTATTCGGATGATAGGGCGTTTACTTGCACTCCTGGGTAACCTGATCTGAAGTTCATGGCAGGACTCGTACCTGGTCCATGTATCATTAACTTGTGCATATAGGTCTTATGTACTTAAGGTTGACAAGACAGTCGGAAGGGTGACTCTGCCCTAAGTCCACAACCAGACATGGAACACGAAATAGGGCGGAAGCACACATCTAATGTCCGTAGAATCTTAATTGTACATTATCCTCGCGTATACACGTAGTAGTGGTAGACTAACCGTATCCGTCCCAAGCTTCTGTTCTTGAACCTTGTCTACTCTATGCGTGACATTCCCAAAGGGTCTCCTGGAAATACCTGTGATAAGGTTTCAGAATGTATAACACTCCTCTGGTGCGTGTTTTGGAGTTTCACAGCGAGAGATGACCTGGAGGTCCGTGTTGAATTCATGTTTATGAGAGACGAAGGTACCGATATTTGGAGGGTTAGGTGAAGGGTCCTTTCGTAGCCGTTAAATCAGGAAGATGAGGACTATAACAATCAAAATTGAATAATGACAACAGTATCTTTTCAGATAAAACATGTGTTAAGCTGTATTCATAAGAAGTGGTCATTAGAGTGATAGAGTATCTTGTGTTTCTTTTCAGTGTGTTCCGTTTTGTTCGATGTTATTATTACTGTAGATGATTCATATCATAGTGTCTAGCACTGGTAGTGGGTGTGTTTCGATAGCTAGTAATGATACTTGATATCATGATCCCTGGCAGGTCACTCTATGATCGAGCGGTATATGTACGTCGTATGTAGTTTGATATTGGTGAAATCGTCGAGTGGGTGGCTCCACCCTAATCCCACTACTAGACATGGAACAGGAGTCAGGATGGAATTATTTGTTTCAAGTCTTTAGTATTTTGAGTATAATTAACCCCGATGTATACACAAAGTCATCACATCTCACGGGTAATGATCCTAAGGTCATATATGAATGTTTTTGGTTTGATTTGAACGAGAGAGTATTTTAACTACTTTTAGAAGGACGGCGATTTTAGCAAGCATACCAAATTCGTTACAAACATATGGTACTTCAACGTTTTTGTCGTTGGAAACATTACAAAAGTCCTAATATGGTTTCCTTGCTGCTCCTGCTAGTGCGTTCATCACACTCCTCCTGCTCCCACGTCATTCTTCTCAGTTGGGCATTCTCTTTTGAAGTGTCCCGTTTCGCCGCATAGGTAGCATACTGGGCCTACCTTGGTGCTGGTGGTTGAAGGGAGATGATGGGTTGGGGCCTTGCAGAAACGGACGGTATGCCCTTTCATGTTGCAGTTGTTACAGTGTAAAATCTGGCAAGCTCCTGTGTGATGGTAGTTACACTTATTACACTTTGGAAGTGCTACCATATATTGCCCGTCTGATGCTTGAGCGATAGATGTTGTGGCTGATGTCGAGGCATGTGCTGTGGCTACTGTCGTAATTGTAGGGGTGGCCATGGGTTGTTGTCTTTTAGCGGATCTTTGAGATAGGTTGCGCTCCTTTTTGTTCCAAAACTTTCACTTCTTATTTGTAGGTTTGTGGCCTGAGGTATTTTTGTTGGTAGACGCCCGCTGGTGTGACAACCCGAAATTCTATTATGTACAAACAATATCACTTTAATAGAAGTCAGAACAGTCACAGTAAATTTTCAGACTTTTCCGTTTAAGTTTGAGTATTTCAGGGTTTACACTTAAGGAGATATCAGGAGAGTGGATGCACTAGGGTGTTGTGCAACTATGTTATTCCAAAACTCTCTTATATTAGAGATCATTTCGGGAATAAAATATTTTCTGCCAAAAATCCCAGGACAATATATAGAAATTTGAACCATATTCATTCATTAGTTACATTTCCAACTATAGAAAAAACAAATTGTCTCTCACGGATCTTCGGGATTTCATCCCAAATCGTGAGTACTTCCATCTAGTTGTATTATATAGCTTAGATTGTGCTTAATAACATCAAAATCGGATCAAAACCCCAATATTTGAGAGTTTACTGCCCAAGAACACTTGGAGAGTAAACTCTTTTATAAGGGCCAAATGGTGCCTAGTCCTTCCTTAAGCCATGAAACTAGTTTAGACTTGTACACTAATGAGTTTAGGGATAGAAAAAAAACCTCAAAACACCAAGGAAATGGTGTTCACGGCCCAAGATCTTCTTGGACCGTGAACACTAAATTTAGGGCCAAAAGTGTGCCTAATGTCCCTCCAAACTTTGGAACTAAACCTAGAGACTATCCATGGCTTGTTTAGACATCCAAAACATTAAGAATCAAGGGTTGAAAGTGAGTTCACAGCCAAGGATGTTCTTGGGCCGTGAACTCCATTTTAGGTTGCCAAAATACCTTAAATGCCTTCATTAAGCCAAGAGACAAACATAGCACTTTACCTTGATGTGTCTAGGACCCAAAACAACAAAAATACCAACATCCATGAGTGTTTACGACCGCAAACACATGGCCAAATGGACCATGGGCCGTAAACTCAAGTTAGGGGTGTTTTGATGCCACAAACACTTCTTAAAGCTTAGGCCTGGAATTAGGATGCTTCCTTATGACCTTTAGAACCCTCATAAACATAAATGGCCATGAGTTTATGGTAGTAAACTCATTAGGGCCGTGAACTCCTTAAACCTCGAAAGAAAGTGGATTTTTCTTCATCCTAGGTTAGAGCTAATGTCCCTAAATCATACCCTAGCCTTCAAACTTGCATTCCCACATGAGTAGCCATGAGTTTACGGCCGTAAACTCCCTTGGGCCGTGAACTCATGGTAGTAAACTCATGTGAGTGCCTTTATACCTTCCTATGTTGAATCACATGTGATTCCAACACTTGGTCAAGGTGTTTCCTAGTCCCGGAAAGTGTTTCCTTTCATATAGATGTTATAAACACTATATTCATGTCAATATGTATCCTTATATGTCATTTAGGACTTATTGTGTCTCGGGACTTCATTCGTGGAACTTCTCATCCCTACACGCATACCCGTTAGAACCACTCACAGCATGTGAGTTCATACCCCTTATTCAATGTTTTAAATGATTTTAAATGCTTTAATGGAGGGGGAATACAAGTAGAAAACAGTATGTTATTAAATCACTCATAAGTATTTTATAACTGTGTTTTCATCCAGCAGATTTCACATACTTCAAAAATGTGATGCATGAAATGGTTTTCTATCTTAAAAATACTTTGTTATCAAATGTATTACTATTGAAATGTTTATTAAAATGACATCAAGTCGTTGTTAGTTATTGTTCAAAACTCCTAGACGTTTTACAAAACCATTTTTACCTTCTTGAACAAAACTATACGTATACACTTATGTTCTTATATATGTATTGATGTTATAGTTTTCATCCTTCATTGAGTTTCCCACACTCTTGTGTGGCAAGGGTGTATAAACCTGCTTGAACAACCAATTACCTTCCAGTTAACTATTATAGGGATAGTTAGAAGATACAAAACATTATTCCTATTACAAGGAATTACATCAGAGTCAGTTCATTCATGACTCTATACTATACATTACATGTTACATGAATACACTTACATGAGTATGCTTACATGGATACACTTACATGAATACCTTACATGAATACATTACATGAGTACCTTTACGTAGATACATTTACCTGTATACACTTATATGAATACTTGTATCTTGATTCACGAGGATGTTTATTAGTAGCTTTTATGTAAATTGTCCTGTCTATCCCAGTTCAACGGGATATCTAGATGGGACTAACCATTCCGAATCCCACCTGTTAGCAACAGTGGTTGATGAACATCTATGGATGCCTACGGTTATTACTTATACTAGGAGTACCTTTACGGGGCTAACCATTCCTTGGGCCTACTGTTCGCTACAGAGGTTGATGAACATCTACGGATGCCTACGGTTAATACTTATACTAGGAGTACCTTTACGGGACTAACCCTTCCTCCCCCCTGCTGTAGCTACAGAGGACAATTGAACAATCTACGGATGTTCAAAGGTTATACATTTCGCTAATCGGATGTCGTGTTAATCCTAATACAAAAGGATAACAATTACATTAGTACATTTTCCTATTACTTTATTTTGTGATACGCTCACATAAACGATGAGTTAGACTAAGTACTGTTAGTAATAGTCAAAAGAAAGGAAAAACTATCATTTTCATAGCAAAACATTCGGGACTTGGTAGAAGACTACATTTCATACTAGTAGGAAATAAGGGATTTTCTAGGGCTTTCATTACTTACATCAACTGTTTCATTTAAAGATTTATAGGGCATTCATAACAGCTTTCCAAAACAAGACAATGACACTTAAATACTTATGAATTCACCAGCTTTAGGTTGATACTCGCTTTCAAAATAACGTGTATTCTCAGGTCACCAGCAGACAGGTACGATGGCCAGGTCTTGAGAATACGGAGCACAGACAAGACTCGTCTTTTATTTTGATTGTATATTTTGGTGTCTTATTACTTTGAAAGAACACACATGTATTAAAACTTTTGTAACATCCAGATATCCAGGTATGGGAATTTGAGTATTTTATATTGTGGAATGAGAAGACTCGGCGAGTTGACGCCTCAACTCGTCGAGTAGGATCGCGTTTTGGGGACCAGTTTAATGAAGGGACTCGACGAGTCGGGTATTTGGACTTGCCGAGTCGGCGCTGTCAAGGAAAACCCTAATTGTCTAGTTTTGGGACCTATTTAAAGGCCCTTATGGCCTTCAGTGGCGGCCACCTACACCTTTGAGAGACTCCTGTCGAACCAGAGAGCTGAGAGAGTGAAGAAGAGCCATTTTAGAGCATTCTTGAGGTGGTTGTGCATTGGAGTAGTCATTTCCAGCAAAGGGAGGTCAAGGGGGGTGTCGATTTAGAGCTTCTAAGCTTGCATCTTCACCATTGAGGTATCAAATCGTTCTCCCTTTTCTGTTTTGGGTAAGATTGGTGATTCTAGGGTTTTCTAGCTTCTTTTATGGCTTGATTTGTGGAGTATAGTGTCCCATTGAGTGTGAAGCCATAGATCTGGACCCAAAGAGGTCCAGAGAGTCCCTTCCATCCTGCTTTATGCATTCTATTTGGAGTTTTGAGCTAGGGTTGTTATGTAATGGAGGGTTTCACCCAAATGAGCTTGTAGAACCTTGCATGAGTGCCCAAGGTTCGACCTTTTCGTGGTTATTGGCTTTGAGGGAGTTAGATCTATGGTTTGGTGAAGCAGATCTGACCTCAGAAGGTCAGATGAGGGTTGTCATGGGAGCAACTCGCCGAGTCGAATCGGGGTTGCCCTGCGTTTCGTTGCCGAGTAACTCGACGAGTGGAGAGGAAACTCGTCGTGTCTAAGAGGTTTAAAAAGGATTTAGAGAACCCGCATGGACTCGCCGAGTCACTCTTGTGTACTCGCCGAGTCTGGTCAATGTTGACTGTTGACTTGAGTTGTCTTATGTTGACCTTGGGAGTTTTGGTCAACAGAGGAAATAGAGGTCAGGGAGGGGTAAAATGGTCTTTTACCCATTACCTGACTAGAGAGGGAAAGAGTAATCTCCGGTTAATTAGAGTTGGGACTTCGAGTACTAATTAGAGATATTTGCCATATGTGTTAGGCGGTGGCAAGTCCGAGGTTCGCATGTGCAGATAATTGCTTTCTGATTTCCAGGTGAGTCTTCTCACTATACTTTACCTTGAGTAGGTAACCAGAGTTATGTGACAGAGTATTTGTATGTTGTGCATGTTTACAGAGTTAGAACCGGAAGGTTTCCAGAGTTAGAACCGGAAGGTTCACAGAGTAGGGTCCACGGACCCACAGAGTTATAGCCTCGAGTGGCTAATATGTGTTATGTGTGGTATTTTGGGGAACTCACTAAGCTTCGTGCTTACAGTGTTTTGTGTTATGTGTTTCAGGTTTCTCTCAGGATCACGGGACGGCACCGGCTCGATTGTACACACCAGAGAAAGAGTCATGTTTTGAGGATCCTGGTTTATTATGCAAGTGAAAATGGAGTTATGTTTTGTAATTCGATTATGAATGAGATTTTAAGCAAAGTGTTTTTAAGAATTAAACGATTATTTTTAAATGAAAAATTGTTTTGAAAATTTCGGTGTTACAACTTTACTTTTAATGCAAAGGATGATGTTGTTGCTTGTTTGCTACTTTACACTGTTGTGATACTGTACATGACGTCCTCCACCCCAGAACGTTTCCGCCGTTCTTGGTTTTGGGGTGTGACAGATTGGTATCAGAGCATTGTTTATAGTGAATATAGTATATCAACCCACAAAAGATGTACTAACTATAAATACATTGGGATTAAAACACTCTGTCTAAGAGTTATACTTCTAAATAATAAAATATTTAAGTAAGTATACGTGACTGCATTCATACTAAAATCAGTGTCACAATGACAAGAACAAAAGTATTACGATTGTTGAATATCACAAGTAAGCCTAGGGATATATGGTTAGTCTTGGGAATGGCATAGCCTGATCAACTATGCTGGTCCAAGGAGTGATTAGCATATGCCCAAGAATGGTTGTGATGTGGCAACAAGTCTAAAAACTTACCAACACAACCATAAAGAAATACCGTAGGGGTATTTGGTCTTATTGTAATTATCTTAGTCAGTTCGTCTATTTAGCTATTTCTTATATCCCTTTTCTCGCGTAGATTTTAATGGTGGGATTCCATCACGGCGATTCGTACTTCCCAAACCAAGGCAATGCTGGATGGCTAGAGGAAGAACCAGAAGATGATCACCCAATCCCTTTAGATGATCACCATGATGAGGGTTTTTCCGATAGTTCTAACTCGGAGCCTGAAGTCAACAACCTACCCCCAGTTGCTCAAGACCCAAACCTGAACCCCCGTCCCGCATTTCAAGGACCCACACCTCTGTGGGCCACTAACTTGACTAGATGGAGTCAAGAACAGGGTCAACCCATTCCCTACAACGGAGACAGAAGTTTCTACAACCTTACTGAAGGAGGTTCTGCTGACAGGGTCCTACCCATCATGGTTCATAGGATCTCTAGGAATACGATACTGGGTCAAGCAACTATCCATCAAGTCGTGGAGATTGACGCCAACTCTGGCGTTAACACTGTCCACATTCGCCAACTAGAGTCTGCTTATGAAAGGACTCTGGTCCGCAATGCAACTCTGCAGAGGGAACTTGCTGAAACTGAAGCTGAAGTTAGGGAACTTCGAGCTCAGCAAGTGAGAGCTGAGAGGCGTATAAGGGACATAGAACGTCTACTGTCGGGATCAAGAACTCATGCTAGCAGTTCTCGTCGCCGATAGAACCTTGACGACTCATCTTTTGGATATAACCTAGTTTATGTAAAAACTTTGGTCTAATTTCCTATCTTTGTAAATTTTAGACCTGTTAGGTCTTGATCTAGTCATAGTTCTATCAAAATTTTCTTATATTGGTTGATGTAAGGCCTACTTCTAGGCCATTTTTCCCGAACTTGTTATTTCTGTAATCCCAGTATTATTGACAAATATCTAATCATATGGAAATTATTATCCAAATTCTATCATCTTCATTTAGCTACTATTCATTTTGTTGTTGGACTATGGAGAGTTAGTCCATGAGACACATTCATTATTCATTTATTCTTATCCATGTCGTCATCTTTTAAACGTATAGTTAAAGATGCCACCACGCAGGAATCCCAGGCGTAACCCAACTAACGAAACACCGATACCACCTCCTCCACCACCACCTCAACCTCCTCAACCACCTTCTCCTTTTGATGCCACTATGTTCCAGGCAGCCTTCACAGCAGTAGTAGCAGTTGTTGTGTCAGCCATCAATGCTCCTATCCCTAGTGGATCAGGAACAGGTGCACCTCCCTCGAACCACGGAGAAAGCCATGGACATCCCCGGGAATGCACCTACAAAGACTTCACGAACGCCAAACCCCGCAGCTTCAACGGAACTGGTGGGGTTATGGTGTTAAGGCAATGGATTGAAAAGATGGAATCTGTCTTTGAAATATGTGCTTGCCAGGAGGGCAACAAGGTCAAGTTTGCAGCTTGTACCTTCTCTGACAGAGCACTAACATGGTGGAACGGCCATGTTAAGTATCTGACTCTAGTGTGGCATATTCCATCAGCTGGGAACACTTGAAGGACATGCTTATGAGAGAGTACTGTCCTCGAGGTGAAGTGCAAAAACTCAAGCAGGAACTCTGGGGTCTACAAATGGTTGGATCCGACATATCAACCTACACAAATAGGTTCTGTGATCTGGCAATCCAATGCTCTGACATGGTTGCTCTCGAGAGCAAGAAGATAGAGAGAGATATATATGGGGACTGTCTCCCCAGATCCAGTCAAGTGTGTTAGCTTCCAAGCTTGTCACTTTTGATAGTGCCAAGGAGCTGGCACAATCTCTCATAGATCACAGGAAACCTCAGAACCCAAAAATCCCTGCACCCGTACCACAAAAGGTCAACAACAACAAGAAGGGGTGGAACAAGAGGAAAAGAGGGGCTTCACAAGAATCCTCCAAGAGACAACAACTTGTGGCAATCAATGCTGCCACGGTAACTCCCGTTGTCCCTGTGAACCCCTTACCAACAAAAACTTATGTTGGAACTCTCCCGAAGTGCACCAAATGCAGCTTACACCACCACGAACCTTGTAGGGAGATGCAGTGCTCTAACTACAACAGGAGGGGGCATACAGTCCGTTTCTGCAAGACTCCAACAGCTCAGGCCGCCCAAGTTCCTAACGCCGGTATGGTCCAAGCTTGCTATGGTTGTGGCGAAGTGGGCCACTACAAGAGGAACTGCCCTAAAGCGGGGATGGCTGGAGGAGTAGGAAGAGTTATGGCCCAAGGCCACGAGGAAGCGGTAGCTGATCCTACGATAGTTACTGGTACGTTCTCCTCGATAACTCATATGCTTGCATACTTTTCGACAGTGGAGCAGAGAAAAGTTTCGTAAGTCATAAATTTGCACATCTGCTTAAACAAAAACCATGTGCATTAGATAATTCATTCACAATAGAAATGGCTAATGGGAAAACGGAAAGTACTAACTGCATATACGTAGGTTGTACTTTAACTTTAGATGGCCATACTTTCAAGATAGACCTCATGCCGGTCCCAATTAAATGTTTCGACGTTATCATCGGCATGGATTGGTTGAGTCTTCTTAGTGCCGACATCATGTGCTTTGAAAAAATAGTTCGTCTTAACCTTCCTAACAACGAAACCTTATTTATCTATGGCGACAAACCTAGTACGGGCCTTCACGTCATTTCGTGCATCCAAGCCCAGAAGTGCTTGCAAAAGGAATATCATGCATTCCTCACACACGTCGTCGATACGAGTCAAGAAATGAAAGACATTCAGAACATCCCAGAAGTACACGACTTTCCCGACATCTTCCCAGAAGAACTTCCCGATTTACCACCACAACGCCAAGTCGAGTTCAGGATCGACTTAGTGCCAGGAGCTACTCCAGTAGCCAAATCTCCTTATCGTCTGGCACCTGCCGAGATGCAGGAACTTTCCAGTCAGCTTAACGAACTTCTCAAGAAGGGATTCATTAGACCAAGCTTCTCACCATGGGGAGCACCGGTATTGTTCTTCAAGAAGAAAGATGGATCGTTTCGTATGTGCATCGACTATAGAGAACTCAACAAGCTTACCATTAAAAATCGTTATCCTGTGCCCCGCATTGATGATTTATTTGATCAACTTCAAGGAGCCAACTACTTCTCAAAGATAGATCTACGATCCGGATATCACCAACTACGAGTGCTAGAGGGGGATGTTCCCAAGACAGCCTTCCGAACTCGTTATGGACACTACGAGTTTGTGGTGATGTCGTTTGGATTAACTAACGCGCCCACAGTATTCATGGATCTGATGAATACGGTGTGTCGTCCTTACTTGGATCAGTTCGTCATTGTTTTCATAGATGACATACTTATCTACTCTCGAAGTAAGGAGGAACATAGTCAACATCTCCATAGAGTCTTAGAAACATTGCGAGCGGAGAAGCTCTATGCGAAGTTCTCCAAGTGTGAATTTTGGATCCGACTAGTCGAATTCTTGGGTCATGTTGTTAGCAAAGAGGGAATACACATGGACCCTTCCAAAATCAAGGCCATTGAGAACTGTTCAGCACCGAAGACACCTACAGAAATTCGCCAATTTATAGGTCTCGCTGGCTACTATCGCAGGTTCATTCAGAACTTCTCCCTCATAGCGAAACCTCTTACAACCCTGACCCAGAAAGGCGTGGCCTTTGACTGGGAAGAGAAACAAGAAAGAGCATCCAAACGCTCAAGCGAGCCTTGGGCACCGCACCAATACTACCCCTCCCAAAAGGGATAGAAGAGTTCGTTGTCTATTGTGATGCATCAAATCAAGGACTCGGATGTGTTCTGATGCAGCGAGGTAAAGTCATAGCCTATGCCTCAAGACACCTGAAGACACATGAAGTTAACTACAACACCCATGATCTTGAGCTAGGAGCAGTTGTGTTTGCTCTGAAGATTTGGAGACACCACCTGTATGGTACAAAAAGCACGATCTTTACAGACCACAAGAGTCTACAACACATTTTCGACCAGAAGGAGCTCAACATGAGACAACGACGGTGGGTCAAGCTACTCAGTGATTACGAGTGCGAAATTTGTTATCATCCGGGTAAAGCCAATGTAGTAGTTGACGCCCTAAGTCGGAAAGAATATGCTGGTCGTAGAGTTAAATCTTTGACTCTAACTATCCATTCACACTTGTCCACACAAATTAAGGAGGCTCAGCTCGATGCTTTGAAACCTGAAAATGTGGCAGGTGAATCCCTTAGAGGGATGGATAAGAACTTGGAAGTCAAAGGTGGCAGAGCCTTATACCTCATGGATCGGATCTGGACACCGAAACACGGTGGCTTCAGAGACTTGGTCATGACCGAGGCTCACAACACTGGTTACTCCGTCCACCCAGGTTCAGATAAGATGTATCTGGATCTTAAAAAGTTATACTGGTGCCCTAACATGAAAGCAGATATTGCTACCTTCGTGAGTAAATGCCTTGCTTGCGCAAAGGTCAAGGTCGAATACTAGAAACCCTCCGGTCTCCTACAACAACAGGAGATACCAGAATGGAAGTGGGAGCGGATCACTATGGACTTCATGACCAAGTTGCCCAAGACGACGGGTGGACTTGATTCCATATGGGTCATCATCGATAGACTGACCAAGTCTGCACACTTCTTGCAAATCAAAGAAACCGACAAAATGGAGAAACTTACGAGAACCTACATTAGGGAGATTGTACGACTACACAGTGTTCCCATATCCATTATCTCAGATAGAGATAGTAGATTCACTTTGAGGTTATGGCAGTCGTTATAGAATTCCTTAGGAACTAGGCTGGACATGAGTACAACCTACCATCCACAGACCGACGGACAAAGTGAGAGGACTATCCAAACCTTAGAAGATATGTTGCGAGCCTGTGTGATTGACTTTGGGAAAGCATGGGATACCCATTTACCGCTTGTCGAATTTTCCTACAACAACAGTTATCACACAAGCATAAAGGCAGCTCCATTCAAGGCCATCTATGGCCGAAAGTGCAGATCCCCTCTGTGTTGGGCTGAGGTGGGTGATACCCAGTTAGCTAAGGGATGAGTTCCCGAAAGCACTCTCACGGGTCCGGAGATCATTCGGAAAACGACATAGAATATCGTTCAAATTTGTGAACGATTGAAAGCCTCTAGAGACCGATAGAAAAGCTACGCTGACAAGCGAAGGAAACCGTTGGAATTCCAGGTGGGCGACCGAGTTCTACTGAAGGTCTCACCTTGGAAGGGCTTGATATGCTTCGGAAAGCACAGGAAGCTCAATCCAAGATATGTAGGGCCTTTTGAGATCCTTGCCCGAATCGGCCCCATAGCTTACAAACTCAATCTACCTCGCGAACTCAGTAATGTACATCCTACCTTCCACGTCTCGAACTTGAAAAAGTGTCTGTCCGACGAGACTCTTGTTATTCCACTCGACAAGATCGAGATCAACGAGAGCCTCAACTTCGTGGAGGAACCAGTAGAGATCATGGACCGAGAGGTCAAGCAAACAAATCAGAGTCGTATCCCGATAGTGAAGGTTTGCTGCAACGCCAAACAAGGACCTGAATTCACTTGGGAACAAGAGGATCAGATGAAACAAAAATATCCTCATCTTTTTGCTTAGTTATTTGTAACTTCTTATTTGCTTAAATTCTAATTTCGGGACGAAATTCCTTCTAACGGGGGTATGATGTGACAACCCGAAATTCTATTTTGTACAAACAATATCACTTCAATAGAAGTCAAAACAGTCGCAGTAAATTTTCAGACTTTCCCGTTTAAGTTTGAGTATTTCAGGGTTTACACTTAAGGAGATATCAGGAGAGTGGATGCACTAGGGTGTTGTGCAACTCTGTTATTCCAAAACTCTATTATATTAGAGATCATTTCAGGAATAAAATATTTTCTGCCAAAAATCCCAGGACTATATATAGAAATCTGAACCATATTCATTCATTAGTTACATTTCCAACTAGAGAAAAGCCAAATTCTCTCTCACAGATCTTCGGGATTTCACCCCAAATCGTGAGTACTTCCATCTAGTTGTATTATATAGCTTAGATTGTGCTTAATAACATCAAAATCGGATCAAAACCCCAAGATTTGAGAGTTTACCGCCCAAGAACACTTGGAGAGTAAACTCTTTTATAAGGGCCAAATGGTGCCTAGTCCTTCCATAAGCCATGAAACTAGTTTAGACTTGTACACTAATGAGTTTAGGGATAGAAAACAACCTCAAAACACCAAGGAAATGGTGTTCACAGCCCAAGATCTTCTTGGACCGTGAACACTAAATTTAGGGCCAAAAGTGTGCCCAATGTCCCTCCAAAATTTGGAACTAAACCTAGAGACTACCCATGGCTTGTTTAGACATCCAAAACATTAAGAATCAAGGGTTGAAAGTGAGTTCACAGCCAAGGATGTTCTTGGGCCGTGAACTCCATTTTAGGTTGCCAAAATACCCTAAATGCCTTCATTAAGCCAAGAGACAAACATAGCACTTTACCTTGATGTGTCTAGGACCCAAAACAACAAAAATACCAACATCCATGAGTGTTTACGGCCGCAAACACATGGCCAAATGGACCATGGGCCGTAAACTCAAGTTAGGGGTGTTTTGATGCCACAAACACTTCTTAAAGCTTAGGCCTGGAATTAGGATGCTTCCTTATGACCTTTAAAACCCTCATAAACATAAATGGCCATGAGTTTATGGTAGTAAACTCATTAGGGCCGTGAACTCCTTAAACCTCGAAAGAAAGTGGATTTTTCTTCATCCTAGGTTAGAGCTAATGTCCCTAAATCATACCCTAGCCTTCAAACTTGCATTCCCACATGAGTAGCCATGAGTTTACGGCCGTAAACTCCCTTGGGCCGTGAACTCATGGTAGTAAACTCATGTGAGTGCCTTTATACCTTCCTATGTTGAATCACATGTGATTCCAACACTTGGTCAAGGTGTTTCCTAGTCCCGGAAAGTGTTTCCTTTCATATAGATGTTATAAACACTATATTCATGTCAATATGTATCCTTATATGTCATTTAGGACTTATTGTGTCTCGGGACTTCATTCGTGGAACTTCTCATCCCTACACGCATACCCGTTAGAACCACTCACAGCATGTGAGTTCATACCCCTTATTCAATGTTTTAAATGATTTTAAATGCTTTAATGGAGGGGGAATACAAGTAGAAAACAGTATGTTATTAAATCACTCATAAGTATTTTATAACTGTGTTTTCATCCAGCAGATTTCACATACTTCAAAAATGTGATGCATGAAATGGTTTTCTATCTTAAAAATACTTTGTTATCAAATGTATTACTATTGAAATGTTTATTAAAATGACATCAAGTCGTTGTTAATTATTGTTCTAAACTCCTAGACGTTTTACAAAACCATTTTTACCTTCTCGAAGAAAACTATACCTATACACTTATGTTCTTATATACGTATTGATATTATAGTTATCATCCTTCATTCAGTTTCCCACACTCTTGTGTGGCAAGGGTGTATAAACCTGCTTGAACAACCAATTACCTTCCAGTTAACCATTATAGGGATAGTTAGAAGATACAAAACATTATTCCTATTACAAGGAATTACATCATAGTCAGTTCATTCATGACTCTATACCATACATTACATGTTACATGAATACACTTACATGAGTACGCTTACATGGATACACTTACATGAATACCTTACATGAATACATTACATGAGTACCTTTACGTAGATACATTTACATGTATACACTTACATGAATACTTGTATCTCGATTCACGAGGATGATTTATTAGTACCTTCTGTGTAAATTGTCCTGCATATCCCAGTTCAACGGGATATCTAGACGGGACTAACCATTCCGAATCCCACCTGTTAGCAACAGTGGTTGATGAACATCTATGGATGCCTACGGTTATTACTTATACTAGGAGTACCTTTACGGGGCTAACCATTCCTTGGGCCTACTGTTCGCTACAGAGGTTGATGAACATCTATGGATGCCTACGGTTAATACTTATACTAGGAGTACCTTTACGGGACTAACCCTTCCTCCCCCCTGCTGCAGCTACAGAGGACAATTGAACAATCTACGGATGTTCAAAGGTTATACATTTCGCTAATCAGATGTCGTGTTAATCCTAATACAAAAGGATAACAATTACATTAGTACATTTTCCTATTACTTTATTTTGTGATACGTTCACATAAACGATGAGTTAGACTAAGTACTGTTAGTAATAGTCAAAAGAAAGGAAAAACTATCATTTTCATAGCAAAACATTCGGGACTTGGTAGAAGACTACATTTCATACTAGTAGGAAATAAGGGATTTTCTAGGGCTTTCATTACTCACATCAACTGTTTCATTTAAAGATTTATAGGGCATTCATAACAGCTTTCCAAAACAAGACAATGACACTTAAATACTTATGAATTCACCAGCTTTAGGATGATACTCGCTTTCAAAATAACTTGCATTCTGAGGTCACCAGTAGACAGGTAGGATGACTAGGTTTTGAGAAGACGGAGCACAGACAAGACTCGTATTTTATTTTGATTGTATATTTTGGTGTCTTATTACTTTGAAAGAACACACATGTATTAAAACTTTACTTTTAATGCAATGGATGATGTTGTTGCTTGTTTGCTACTTTACACTGTTGTGATATTGTACATGACGTCCTCCACCCCAGAACATTTCCGCTGTTCTTGGTTTTGGGGTGTGACAGCTGGTGTTCTTGATTGCTATTGTGGTTAGTAGTTCTGACATCATCTCCGTGTCTGCTGGCGTGGTTAGCATTGAGTTGCACCATGACGGCTGCAACGACTGCCGTGACTGCAGCTTGAAAAGTAGCAGAGTCTATCTGCAAGGTTGGCGCCTTGCTAGTTGGTTGGTTGCCTCTAGGTGAAGACATAGCTCTGTTTCACGATGAAAACAACTTGGTGAGTGGGCATAATTATCTCAAGTGCATTCTTACGATTCATATTCACATATATAAATTTTGCACATTGTTGTACTATTCTTAGTGTTTCTGCTAACGTTCCAGAGACGGCGTTATGGTAGTGGGTAGAAGTAGGTTTCACACGGGCGTTTTAAGATTTACTCATCTTGGGATCATGTTTGTTCAAACACACTTGGCTGAGGAGTTTTAATGGGATCTGGTGCATTAGTGCTCGTATGATTGCACCCTATAGGTCTACGAAGAAGGAACCTCTCAACCAAAATGTTCAATGGTGAGACGGAAATGAGTTTTTAGAATGGCTATACGTCGCGAGTTTTTTTTTAACTAAGTTTACCTTAGTTCATTTTGGAATGTAATTCGGTTGTTTATGGTGTTCTGAAAACAATTCATAACTAGAGCCTATATATGGTAAACTCATGTATTTTAGTAGTTCTGTATCCAAGTGAAACCTTGTAACTTGATCCAAGCTAGGTCCTTATTACGACCAATTGACGTATGCTTAGTTATATAATTAAGACTAAATAAACCTTCGATTCTGTTAGGTATGTCCTAAGCCCATCTTGTTAATATGATTCTAGTAATTCTAGTTTCAGCGAAAATTTTGACCTCGATGCAGGTCAACCTCACATCCGTGCATGGAAAAGTTTTGATAGTAACTAGATCTCTCGATTAGTATGACCACTTAAGTCACAGTGTTGTGCTTACGCCTAGAATAGAGTAGCACCAACACATACTTATGAACCTAATTTACAAGGTCTTGTGAGCGGTATGAACTCTACTCACGACGATTTGTCCCTTGCGATACCTGAGGCAAAGTCGATGCACCTTGCAGCTCCGTCAATCGACGCTTGGCTGTAATCCTCCTCTCTTTGAATGTCGTGTGTCTATCCTGTTACTCTCTTGCCTCTTCCCGAGTGGTGATAAGATCCTAAATAGAGTGTTGGTCTCTGAAATAGTAGTCTCTTTCCGAGTCTCGGGTACGTGAGACTGTGGGGTCCGTAGAAGCGCGCAGTTTTCGAACTTGGTTTGCAGTCTCCCTGTTTTAATCCCCGATGTTCGCGATCTGCCGGATCTTCTCCGGGAGGGCTCTGTCAGTCGGTCCCCTATGGTTGAGGTCATAGCACCCTCGTTGGTCTCCACATGGTGGTTGCTATCATTGTTGTTGACTTCAACCCTCGATCACGGTTGCCCAATGGGGCACAGGTTCGATGTAGTTGAAACAGTTTGCGGGAACCATGGCTATGCATGGAGGGTTGATTACCTCCGGTTCTGCTTCTGATTCTTCTCATAACCATCCACCATTTCACTAGTTGGGAAAGTAGGGGTTGCATGGTAAGTAGGATCTTGCTATGTTATACGTGCGAGTATAGGAGTGGAAGAGATAACTACTAGGCGTCTAACTCTATAATTAATTACTTATAGGGGTCTTTAGTTTTCACATAATTTGGTTGTAGTATTACAAAATACTCCTATAGTATTTTAATGTTTGATTTGTGCTTTTCAATTTTTGTTTGTAGATAGAATTGGTAAGTTTTTAGGCTTGTTGCAACGCCACAACCATTCTCGGGCATATGCTAATCACTTCTGGGTTAGACATAGTTAATCAGGCTATGTCCTTCCCAGACCTGACTATACATCCCCAAGCCTACTTGCGCCATTTAACAACCATTACTTTTTGTTTTGTTCTAGAATGATGCTAACCTTAGTATGTATGCATGCATGTATACTTTTAACAAGAAACTATTTATTTCTTAAAGTATAGTTATTTGGAAAATGTTAAATCAGAGACTGTAGTTCCAATGCATTTATAGTTTGTATATCTTCTGTGGTTCGATATACTTAGTTCACTATAAACAATGCTCTAATACCAATCTGTCACACCCCCAAACCAAGGATGGCGGAACCGTCCGGGGGTGGAGGACTTCATGTATAGTATCACAACAACGAGTATAATAGTGCTCAAAGTAAATACAACCATCATAAATATAATTAAAAAAGTTACACCAAAGTATATGTTTACATGATTCAAATCAATTATATTATGATAACAAAATGATTTGTTTGACGATTTATCGTCCCATCCTCAAAACGCTGTTGATTTCTTGTTTCACTGAATTCCTGAGAATACAAATAGTTTTGAAAAACTGTCAACAATTAAGTTGGTGAGTTCATAAGCTTTTTAGATAAAGAGTTTGGAAACCGTTCTTTGTAATGTGTTGTGTGTTACCAAGAAAAATCCCATATATTCCTTATAAAAGTTATGTGGTCCTAAATCCCAGGACCAAGAATAAATAAGTATTTTCCATACTTAATGATATAACCGTGGTTTTAAATCGGCATAAAACCCTTTTTTATTTTAGGGAAAATCCCATAATGAATGACGTGTAGCCTTAAATACCAAGACCGAAAGTGTACAGTAATATCCGTACTTATTGAAATAGAAAGTGATTTTAAATTGTCATAAAACCCCTTTTGATTATAAAAATTCCGGTAAACTTTATGAGTTGCTAAATTCCTATGTGAGTCGCTATAACCATACTATGACTGAATGAACCTGCCACGACATTTCTCAGGCGTCGTGAAACTGAAATGACACTTGTCACCACAGACCTGCCGGTCTAGCTGTTGCATGCAGCTCAGGTGTGGGGTGTCTAACCCAATATAGATATATACACAACTATCACGTTCTCCCTACAAGAGACTCTGGTTATAACTACCTGGAATTTGGATCCCGTACTCGGACGTACGGGGAGAGAATGTCTCACAATTTAAGTTAACAAGTTTACGTATGGTGTGCGTGAGTGTAAAACCTTTTTCTGTGGGAATAAAACCTTCCGAAATTTGTTTGTTGTGTTAATGGAAACATAAACCATACCTATTATAGTTTATCAAAACAAGGGTAAAAGTGGTAATGTACATGAACTATACTTTAACATAGTTTATTCAAATGTTTGTATATAATAGATGTGCTATGATTATAACAAATCGTTATTTCTATGCTTTATCAAGCAAACTCCATTTGTTAACTGATGTATGACTATATACTAAGTCAAAATGTCATTTATTTGCAAAAACATATATTCACATAAAGATATACACCTTGCTCAACATGTTACAAGGTGAAATGAAATTGATAGCATTTTTCTGTTGTTAACATTTTCTTTTACTGATCTTAGAAAATTTATAGAAAAATCATCAAAGAACCAAATCAGAATCCGTAAATTCTGAGAGTTTGGGAAATGAGTCTAGTTTGTTCATAATTTTTATTATGAATTTTAATAACCTCCGACTTGCGTGAAAAAGTCCATAATCATAGACTGGTCCGGATTTTCTCTTCGAATGATAGGCAGTTTTGTAAAAATCACCATAAATTGTAGAAAAATCGTGTGGAGATGTGCAAGTAGTCATTTTAAATCTAAGAACCGTAACTAATTGCACCTAAAACAGTTTTGAAAACTAAAATGTTTAAGTTGCCCAAAACAGTCCGTGAATGGAGTTGAACTTTTCTGATGAAGGCTGTTAAATGAGTTTAGTTGTGTTCTTGGTGTTTTAACTTGTATTCCCCCCCCCCCCCCCCTTAAAACTTAAGAAAAACATGAAAAGATAGGGGTACGAACTCACCATGAGTGGTTTCGGTAGATGAGTGTTGAAGAAGAGAAATGTTCAACTCAAGAACACTTGAAAGACCACTTGAAGATTCGAAGATCTAACAAGAATGTGATGATGGTTGTGTAAGGAATCAATGATTTGAGTAAAAGAGAAGTGTGATAATCATAAGGAGGGTGATGATACTTACCAAAATGAAGTAGAAAAGCTGAAAAATGCCTTGGAAATCTCGAATTTGTGTGAGAGAATTTGAGAGAAAAGTGGTGTTTGATTTGTGGTGGAAATGAGTGAAGTGAGTGAAATGAAGAGAGAGGGAGAGAGTCTTTCAGCTCTTTGGACGTGGGAGAGGTTGTAAATTGATTGGGAAGGTACAAGGAAGTGACAAGGTATGGTGGGGAGGTGTGTGGGTTAGTCATGAAGTGGGGGTGATGGTTGCTTGTGTCATAAATCAAAGATAAGTCAACACTTCACCATAAGATCTCATTTAATAGATTTTATTCTTAAATATGAATTTCCCTAAAAATATGTTTAAATTATGAATATTTAGGGTCTTATATGTTAAAATATGATTTTTGGAGAAAATCCCGCATTATGTAACAGCCCGGATTTCCGGGTATCTTTTATTCATGTATTTCTTTGGTGTTTTGTGAGGGGACTCGGCGAGTTGGAGCTCAAACTCGCCGAGTAGGATCGCGGTTCTAGACGCGGGTTCGCGCCTGGACTCGGCGAGTCCGCGCTGTTTAATGAAACCCTAATTTCCCGGTCCTAAGCCCTATTTAAAGGACCTTATGGCCCTTCATTGCGGCTACCTTGACCTGGAGAGCACCAAAGCGGCTGAGAGTTCTTGTGAGTGAGATAAGAGGCCATTATTCACCAATTTTGTGTGTATTTGCAAGAAAGGAAGGGGGAAATCAAGCTAGGAGATTTGGGGAGCTTGGATCTACTTCCATTTCGTCAGAGGAAGCTTATTGAGGTATCATTCAGAGCTTATTCTCGTATTTTTGGTGATATGGCCAAATCTAGGGTTTCTTCATGCCTTATTTGCCTTGTATTTGGAGTGTGAGAGGTCCCATGGGGATATGGTACCTAGATCTGGACCTTAGCAGGTCCAGACAGTCCCAAATGCCATGTTTTATGTCCTCCTTTTGGGTTTGGAGACTAGGGTTGCCATCTTAGATGTCATTTCTCCAAAAAGAGCCTTGTAGGTGTTGCATGGTAGCCAAGACTGTGACTTTACGTGATGAATGAGCTTAGGAGGGCCAGATCTATGAGTTGATGGAGCGGATCTGACCTCAGAAGCGAGATTGAGTTGATGCATGGCATGGACTCGCCGAGTCCGAAGAACAGACTCAGCGAGTAGCATGAAGATTGTCCTTAACCACTCAGTGAGTGGTCTTGCCGAGTTAAGGGTTGACTCAGTGAGTCAGGGAGAGTTAGAGAGGGTTGACATGTGGACTGAGTCGAGCTGGAACTCGCCGAGTTGTTCTTGAGACTCGGCAAGTTAAGTCATGGTGGCCCCGCGATTCATACCAGGTGGGACTCGTCGAGTTGGGGGTGTACTCGACGTGTCAGGAGGGGATCCTAGAGAGTCAGCGAACACGTATAGACTCGCCGAGTCGCCATAGTGCACTCGCCGAGTCCGGTCAGAGTTGACCATTGACTGTTGACCAGAGTTGACCAGTGTTGACTTGATAGGGGTAGTCAACCTTAGTGGTAAAAGTGTTAATTAGAGATATATGATGTTATAGGAGGATTATAGCTTGGAGGATCGAGCACGAGTGATTTCCGGGATTCGCGAGTTATCGAGATATACGAGGTGAGTCTTCTCACTATACTTTACCTTGAGTACGTAATTAGAGTTATGTGACAGAGTATGTGTATGCTATATGTATGTTATGTGTTGTACTGCATTATGTCTATGTGATTTATGCTATGCATGCTTATAGAGTTGGAACCGAAAGGTTCCCAGAGTTAGAACCAATGGGTTCACAGAGTAGGGTCTACGGACCCACAGATTTATAGCCTCGAGTGGCTAATATGTGTTATGTGTGGTATTTTGGGGAACTCGCTAAGCTTTGTGCTTACAGTGTTAGTGTTGTTTATTTCAGGTACTAGTGATGACCGTGGGAAGGCGCCGGCTTGATCTGTACACACGCATGGGATTTTTATAATATGTGATCTTGGGATTTTGTATGATATGGATTGGAGTTTTAAACTTGATGTTCTATGAAAATTTAAATAAAAATGTTTTTATATTATGCGAAAAATTATTTTGAAATTCACGGTGTTACAATTTGGTTTCAGAGCCTTGGTTTGAGGGATTCGAGTACACCTTCGGGCGTATTTGAACTCAAACTGAGGATTTGAGAAGTATTTTCAAAAAGAGTAAAAGATTTTGGAAAAACGCAGAGCAGAGTGTGTGTACGATCGGTCCGCGCCCGAACGATGATTTCCCAAAATACCCGCATGTTATGTGCTATTGATATTGATATGATGTATTCACATGCTAGAGTAGGCTAAGTATTCCTATTAGGACTAGAGTGGCCTGATTTGTGATGCCTTAGCCTAGGAAGTGGTGAGCTGCTATGAGATGCTTGAGAGTGAGTAGGTAGCAGCGAGAGGCTTATGAGGGATCTATTAGAGAATAACTTGTGCATGATAGAGTACTTGGAAGTTGGGATCCGAAGAGGAGGACTTGGGGTGTATTCTGAGACGGTGCGGACAGTAGTATTGGGCCCGTACTACTGAAAGCACCGGAGTGGTGTACAGCCCAAGTAAGAATCTTTGGAATACCAAGGATCAAGGAGGAATGAGTTGTCGAGTGTGAGTATGCTCGAAGGGGTTCTAATTTTTCGTATGTTGTATTTCAGAGGTAGATCATGGTGAGGACACGTTTGATGCCTGAGAGCAGTGATACCAGTGATGAGGAGATCGGCCGGATCATCCATGAGGAGGTGGCTGCGGCCATCAGGGCAGAGATACCAGAGATGTTCGGGTCTATTAAGACCACGCTGATTGAGACCTTTGACGAGCATTATGCCGCTCTTTCTGAGGCTGCTGTTGCAACGGCCACCGCAGCTATTGTTGCCGCTAGGCCGCAAGGTGGTGATGCGTTGCTATTCCGGGAGTTCAGCAACACAAAACCACCAGAGTTTGATGGGACCTAGGACCCGTTGGCAACTATGAGGTGGATTTCTGACATAGAGAGGTGTTTCTTCACTTGCTCATCTCCTGAGCATTTGAAGGTTCGGTTCGCGCTGAACCAGCTTCGCTTGGGAGCGAAGGATTGGTGGAAGTTTGTGACGGCGCACTTTATGCCTGCTGAGCTTGCGGCAGTAACCTGGGAGAGGTTCACTGCCATGTTCCGAGATGAGTACGTTCCCCAGGTGGAGAGGGAGCGTTTGGCCCAGGAGTTGCTGACCCTCAAGCAGGGTACTGAGTCGGTTACAGAGATCACCAGGATGTTCCATGAGAGGGCGACGTTCTGCCCTGAGCACGTGTCCACCGAGCAGGCACGTATGAGCTGATATCTGAGTATCTTGAGGCGAGACATTCGGGAGTTCGCGGCGAACTCCTCGTACCGGACCTTTGCTGAGCTTTAGGAAAATGCCCGGAAGAGGGAGATTGAGCTAGAGACTCAGGCCAGGGAGGAGGCGGAGTTTCAGGGGAGGGATCGGCGACCAGCACAGTCTCAGCCGGCAGCCAAGCGGGCCAAGCCCGCTGATCCCAAACCAGGGATTCAGAAGGGCCGCACTTGTGGGAAGTGTGGCAAGGGTCACGATGGAGTTTGTAGAGCGGGATCTTGCTACAAGTGTGGCAAGGAGGGGCACATGGCCAAGGACTGCCCTAAGGGGTTTGCGGTGTGTTTTCACTGCAATCAGACCGGACACCGGAAGGTAAAGTGTCCGCAGTTGCGAGGATCATCTCAGGGAGCACCTCAGGGATCTGCCCCTGCCGCCATCAGAGCTACAGAGAGTCGGCCAGTGAAGGCCGAGGCGCCGAGGGCACGAGGGAGAGCTTTTCAGCTGACCGCGGAGGAGGTCCGCGCAGCGCCCGACGTCGTGGCTGGTATGTATTCTTTCGTATATTTATTTTGTTGTTGAGATATTATGCTTATATTATGTTGTGCGTAGGTACTTTTCTTGTGAATTCTATACCTGCCTTGGTGTTATTTGACTCGGGTGCAATTCGGTCTTTTGTATCTTTGGCCTTTAGTCAGCATATCAGTGTTAGTCGTGAGGCGTTGAGTCGGCCTCTGAGAGTGTCCATAGCTGATGAGAGGGTGATATATGCCACGGAGGTTCTCCGAGGGTGCGTAGTCGAGATTTTCGGTGTTGAGTTCCCGATTGATCTAGTTCCTATTGCGATGGGTGATGTTTGTGTCATTGTGGGCATGGACTGGTTGAGCCGATTCGGTGTGGTTATCGACTGCGAGCGGCAGCTGGTGACCATACGAGCCCCTAGTGGGGGAGTTCTTTCGGTGTACGGCGAGGGTACACGTTCAGGATCAGCATTTTGTTCGGCCGCGAGGGCGAGACAATGTCTACAGCAGGGCTGTAAAGGTTTTGTGGCGTATGTGATGGATACGCGGATGGATTCCGAGAGGCCGAGTTCAGTTGAGGAGGTTCCTGTGGTGCGTGAGTTCCCGGGTGTATTTCTCGAGGAGTTACCGGGTGTGCCTCCTGTGAGGCAAGTCGAGTTCAGTATCGATTTGGTTCCGGGGGCCGCGCCTATCGCTAAGGTGCCCTATCGTCTTGCACCTCCAGAGATGCAGGAGTTATCCTCGCAGCTTCAGGAGCTGCTGGGAAAGGGGTTTATTCGGCCGAGCAGCTCGCCGTGGGGAGCGTCTATCCTGTTTGTCAAGAAGAAGGATGGTTCACACCAGATGTGCATTGATTACCGGGAGTTGAACAAGTTGACGGTCAAGAACCGTTACCTGTTGCCAAGGATCGACGATTTGTTTGATCAGTTTCAGGGAGCATCTTGGTTCTCCAAGATCGATTTGAGGTCTGGATATCACCAGGTGAGGGTGCGGGATGAGGACGTCCAGAAGACAGCATTCAGGACGCGTTATGGGCATTACGAGTTTGTGGTGATGCCTTTTGGGCTCACCAATGCCCCGACAGTGTTCATGGATCTCATGAACCGAGTGTGTAGGCCGATGCTGGATCGGTCGGTGATTGTATTTATCGACGACATTCTGGTATATTTGAGATCTAGAGAGCAGCATGAGGAGCATTTGAGAGAGGTTCTCGGAGTTCTGAGATCGGAGAGGCTTTATGCCAAATTCTCCAAGTGTGATTTCTGGTTGCGGGAGGTCCAGTTCTTAGGAAGTCTCGTTAACCAGGAAGGGATATTGGTCGATCCGGCCAAGGTGGAGGCGGTGATGAGTTGGGAGGTGCCGAGGTTGTGACAACCGTCAATATTCAGTCAAGTCAAAGTCAACTAAAGTCAACAAGTCAAACCGGTCAACTCAATTTGCCATGAGTATTAGATTTTACGCTATGTAATTTCTAAACAACTCTCTATTCTATCGAAAAATCATAAATTGAAAAGTGCGTACATCTAGATCTCCTTAACCTAAAACTGTGGTACGTGGCGAGCCAAACCGATAAAACAATGTTGCATACTCATCGGGAGTATGCAAGATCCTTAAACAAGGCTTAACGGGGATTACAGACCCTGCATTGCGAAGCCGAACACTCAAAAAGGTCACCAATGAAACCTCTCTAAATCGTTTTCACTTTATCTCTCTCTATGAGAAATCTCTCCAAAATCTCTCTAAGTATGTGAAATCTCTCCCAAATCTCTCTCTGAATGAGAAATCTCTCCAAGAATGTCAAATCTCTCCCAAATGTCTCTAAGTATGTGAAATCTCTCCCAAATCTCTCTTTGTATGAGATATCTCTCCAAGTATGTCAAATCTCTCCCAAATCTCTCTAAGTATGTGAAATCTCTCCCAAATCTCTCTTTGTATGAGAAATCTCTCCAAGTATGTCAAATCTCTCCCAAATCTCTCTAAGTATGTGAAATCTCTCCCAAATCTCTCTCTGAATGAGAAATCTCTCCAAGAATGTCAAATCTCTCCCAAATCTCTCTAAGTATGTGAAATCTCTCCCAAATCTCTCTTTGTATGAGAAATCTCTCCAAGTATGTCAAATCTCTCCCAAATCTCTCTAAGTATGTGAAATCTCTCCCAAATCTCTCTTTGTATGAGAAATCTCTCCAAGTATGTCAAATCTCTCCCAAATCTCTCTAAGTATGTGAAATCTCTCCCAAATCTCTCTCGAAATCTCTCCCAACTTTCTATAATCACTCGGGGCATCCCGACCCTCGAATTTGGCGAAAACAGCCCAAAAACGGAAGTCTACGCGAAAAACGGACCTTAGGAACCGAAACCCCTCTTAGGAACCGAACCCTCCTGATGAAGAAGGCTGCTGATCCGAACCGAAGGTACTGTTCACTAACCGAACCGAAGGTACTGTTCACTAACCGAACCGAAGGTACTGTTCACTACTGTTCACTACAGTCCGTTCGGTTCTGACATTCTCGCCTCTTATCTCCAAACCGAAGCTTCCCTTCTGACCTTCGCTTCTGACTTCGGACCGAGCCTTCGGACGGACCCTCGCCCTTCGCCTCTCGCTTCCGGCTCGCGCCTTTCGTTTCCGACTCAGCATCAGCATGGACCGAGCCTCGACCTAGGGACCGAACCTCGGCCTAGGACCGAGAGGTCTCGCTGGGAACTCATTTTCTCCCGGTTTTCGCGTAGTTTTGCGTTTAAGGCCCGTTTTTAATTATTTTAACGCGGAGTTTTCACCCAAAATCATATTTTAACATAATAAACCCTAAATATTCACAATTTAATCATATTTTCATAAAAATCTTTATTTAAATAATAAAAGCAAGTGGGTAAAGTACAAAGAGGTGGAGTGTTGACTTTGCTTTACTTTATGACACAAGCAACCACTCCCACACCCACTCTATGACCAGCCACTCCTCCCCACCATACCTTGTACTTTTTACCCCTCTCACAAGCCATCCCCACGTTCTAGGGCTGGTCACTCAACCTCTCTCCTCATTTTCTTTCAATCACTTTCATTCCACCAAAGATCCAACTCCAATTTTTCTCTCCAACTTTTCTCTCTAATTCAAGAATCCCAAGGCTGATCATCAAGTGTTCTTCCACTCTTGGTAAGTGTAATTCATCCTCCATGTGATTTTTACACTTCCTTCTACTCAAATCATTGATAGCTTATACAAACTCCATAACTATGATGCTAGATTCTCAAAAATCTTCAAGGCATCTCCAAGTGTTCTTGAGTTAAACACCTCCATTCTTCAACAATCATCTATTGAAAACACTTAAGGTGAGTTCATACCCCTACATTTTCATGTTTTTCTCAAGTTTTTAGGGGGGGGGGGGAATACAAGTTAAAACACTAAGAACATAACTACACTTTTCTAACAGCCTTCATCAGAAAAGTTCAACTCCATTCACGGACTGTTTTGGATATCTTAACCATTTTTGTTTTCAAAACTGTATTCGGTGCATGTAGTTCCACTTCTTATCTTTAAAATGACTACTTGCACATCTCCATACGATTTTTCTACAATTTATGGTGATTTTTACAAAACTGCCTATCATTTCAAACATCAATCCGGACCAGTCTGTGATTATGGACTTTTTCACATAAGTAAGAAGTCATTAAAAATTATAATAAAAATTATGAACAAACTAGACTCATTTTCCAAACTCTCAGAAGTTACAGAACTTGATTTGGACACTTTATGATTTTTCTACAATTTTTCCAATAACAGTTACAGAAAATGTTATTAACAGAAAAACACTATAAATTTCATTTCACCTTGTAACATGTTGAGCAAGGTATACATCGTTATGTGTTTATGTGTAGTTGCAATATATGACAATTTTGTATTCTTATATAGACATACATCAGAAAACAAATGGATTTACACCTCCACAAGTATGGTAAATATATAAATGATATTACAAGGCTATATCCATTAAAATACAAACATTGGTAAATTATGACAAGTAAGGCCTATGCTCACTACCCACACAAATAATTGATAAACTATAATAGGTATAGTTTAGGGTTATTTATATAACAAACACATTATTAAAGGCTTTACACATACAAAAGAGTTATTGCCACTATGGACAATTATGATAATCTATAATAAGTATAGTTAAGCCATTATACCCCCACAAACGAACACGCTAGTTATAATCGGTATACTTATGGTAAATATATATTACAAACAAAGTGATAAACTATAATAGGTATAGTTTATGTTTCATCTACCCTAAGAACTTAATTACAAGAAAGGAATTCACCATCACTTTTGATAAGCTATAATATGCATAGTTCAGGTTCACTAATCACTATTACTCTCCGGTGAACTATGATATGTATAGGTTATATTCACATCACCACCACTTTAGATAAGCTATAATATGCATAGTTCATGTTCACTAATCACTATTACTATCTGATGAACTATGATACGTATAGGTATAAGTCCACATTAAATTTCCGCATTCTTAGACTTCAACTATAATCGTTGAGCGTATATGCTTGAGTCATACAAGAATTTAGTCTGGATTGGCTTAGAATTGGTGGTGCCCGCCTCATCTCCTGTTCCTCGTTGGGTTGTGGACCTAGGGCAGACCCACTATATTCAACGTTTTATCTAACTTAAATCTTATATAACTTATATACGCTGGACGATTATAGGGGAAATCTACGTGTCAACCTACGGTTCATCAACACATCATATAGGAATAATCTGTTTACACTTAACTAAGAAAATATTGGATTTTCTGGAGATAAAACTCTATCGATTTTAAAAGGGAAAACGGTTTCTACTCCAAACAAAACTCTTATGAACTCACCAACTTAATTGTTGACACCCTTTCAAAACTAGTTGTATTCTCAGGAAATCAGTGAAACAGGAAAACTTCAGCGCTTTGAGGATGGGACGTTAAACCGTCAACAATTTATTTTTGTCATCATAATGTAATTGATTTTGAAACATGTAAACATATACTTTGGTGTAACTTCTTCAATTATATTTATGATGGTTGTATTTACTTTGAGCACTATTATACACGTTGTTGTGATACTGTACATGAAGTCCTCCACCCCTGGACGTTTCCGCCATCCTTGGTTTGGGGGTGTGACAGATTGGTATCAGAGCATTGTTTATAGTGAACTTAGTATATCGAACCACATAAGATATATAAACTATAAATACATTGGGACTGAAAGTCTCTGATTTAAAGTTTTCAAAGCAACTATACTTTTAGAAACAAATAATTTCTCTGTAAAAGTAGGAGCATGCGCACACACACTAGGGTCAGTATCACGGTGGGATGGGACAAAAGTGGTGATTGTTGAACGATACGAGTAGGCTTGGGGATGTATAGTCAGGTCTGGGAATGACATAGCCTGATCAACTATGTCTCACCCAGAAGTGATTAGCATATGCCCAGGAATGGTTGTAGGTGTTGCAACAAGTCTAAAAAAAAAAAAAAACTTACCAACACTACCACAATGAAATACCATAGGAGTATTTGGTGTTATTATAATTACTTATTTGAGAACTAAATAGATTTTTATCAATAGGTAAATAATTGCCTAGTGGATACATTAAAATTATATGTATCCAGGACGTCATAGACTTAGAATCTGTGGATCTTTGCTTTACTTCCTGTTCTCGTTGGATTGGGGATTTAGAGTTAGGATCGCTTATTCGAAGGTCTATCCTGTCCCAAATACATATGACTAGTATGCACTAAGCAATATATTGAAGTACCTGATAAAGATCATCTTATAATTATCTAATTAGTACGCCTACTTAGTTATTTCTTATATCCCCATTTCTCGCGAAGATATCATGGCTGAATTCCATCCCCACGACGACCCGTACTACCCTAACCACGGCAATACTGAATGGCTCGGAGAGGAGCCAGAGAATGATTACCCAATCCCTGTGGATGGTCACCAAGCTGAAGGCTTTGCTGATGGTTCTGACTCCGACCCTGAAGTGGAGAACCTACCCTGATGGCTCTTGTTCCGAATCCTATCCCTCGTCCGGTTTTTCAAGGCCCGACGCCTCCTTGGGTAGAATGCTTGGAAACCTGGAGCGAAGAGCAAGCCCAACCTATGCCATTTAGTGGAGACCGAAGCTTCTATGACATAAGCAAAGGAAGCTCAACAGATAGAAGTCTTCCAATCCAGGTCAGTAGATTTGCCCGAAACGAGATTCAGGGCAGAACAACTCTCCATCTTATCGCAGAGGCTGATGCAAATTCAAGAATGCATACAATCCGCACCAATCGCCTTGAGCACACTTGTGAAAAATCTAAGGGAGACCATGAAACCCGACTGCAAGCACTGGCTACGCCAGAGGGTGTACGAAAGGCACAGGCTTGATACGGAGCGGCAACTAGCTGAACTGAAGGTTCACCATAGGGATGACCGCCGCCAGTAGCAGATGCCTTACTTTCTTTCCCTGTTTAACAAAAAAAAAATCGTTTTTCCTATCTATGTCCTATGTGGCATTCTCTATGAAACTATCTTGTACTGTAAGTACTTTTAGTTAGGCCTTTAGGCGGCCAAAACTCTCCTGCTCCGGATGTGATGTAAGACCCTCTACAAAGTCAATTTTTCCCAAGCCTGTTACATCTTAAACATCAATGACGTTGCCAATCGGATAAATTCTATGACACTCTTTGTTCAAATACTTCCATAGGAGTCTATCTGAAACCCACTTTAGTCAAGTTGTTGGACTAAAGTAATTTAGCTCCGGGATCATTCCCAATTCTCTTTCCAAGGTTGGATCATGTTATCCACCAACCAATAGAACCCAGTTTTGAACGACAAATGTCATGAGACCATTCTACGAACTTACTTCTACTCCGTAATAAGACTGCATCATAGGGATGTAGGTCAAACATTCGAGAACATGCTTCTACTCTATAGGTGAACGGTTGAAATATATCTAGGTTCAATGTTAGCCCTGACTAGGAACTCTAATTCATTAAGAAGGATTACTAAGTTATTTGTTATGATTTCCTCACTTATACATTCCCCAGTTATATATAACGAATACCTGGTAGATAATAGAATGTGAGAATTCTGACTTAGTTTCTTTTCCTCGTTGGGATGTGAAACTGAAGTAGAATCACACATTTTACTATCCGCCCAGTATTGGTTATATCATAATGTGTATAAGCTAAGTTTTCGTGTATAATAACTTATCTCTTAGTCAGAATCAAAATAATACAGAGCCAACCTTAGTCACTCACAAACTCCTTGTCTTTCGTGTTGCAGAATCATGTCATCATCCGGAAATAGTCAACTGAACAACGAATCCCCTATCCTTCATATCGACGCCGCTACGTTTCAAGCCGCAGTAACAGCTGCTGTGGCAACTGTCCTTATAAACCTCAACACTGGCAACGCAATCACGACTGACAAAGGAATTGAAAATTTCGATTGTCGTATCAATCCAGGAAGCCAACAAAGGGCAACAGTCATGGACGTACAAAGTCGTAAGACCGAAAAGAGGAAACGGAATCGTCGAGCTCGAAAGGAGCGTCAACGATCCCAAAGACTTGCCATGCGACAGCAACAAGTGGCAACTCCTGCCCCTTCAACACCGGCACAACCAATTTCTCAAGTACCTGGCATCGGGACAAACTCTGCACACAAAGGTGGTGGTAAAACCGGCCCCCATAAAAGGAAAGTTTCGAAGTGGATGAACGAGGAGGGCACCCGTGTCCACGTAACTCTGACTAAACACCTCACTTCCACCACCAATGCTAGTGCAAGCCAGATGTGTCACCAATGCGGCGAGATTGGACACCTCAGAAAGGACTGTCCAATCATAAAGAACTCCGGCGCAGATGGGAGGATACTAAGGATCACTGCCACCGGAGAAACTACTCCGGACCTCGTTAAGAGTATCTAAAGCATTCGTTGTATCGGACTCATAAACTGCTTAAAACTAGTGCAACTAGATTCTTACCTTTTGCGAGACCCCATCAGTGAAGGGACCCTCGTGCTGCGCATACTTGTCTTTTGTAGTATACCTAGTTCGCAACAATAGTCTTGTAGTAAATCTATAGTACTATAACTCTGTTTAAAAATTGCATAGTGGAGTCTTGTCTATAACGCCTTTACGATCAAATCTAGTGTCTTTATTACCATGCGACTTCAATTTTTTTTATCATACGACTAGAATGCCAACCAAGGACCTGGATTTACTTGAGAGCGTGAGAATCAATCGATTAGGAAGAATCCCCACTTTTTGGCTCGATTATTCATGCCTACTCCTTGTCTAAATTCAAATTTTGGGACGAAATTCCCTCTAACGGCGGGATGATGTGACAACCGTCAATATTCAGTCAAGTCAAAGTCAACTAAAGTCAACAAGTCAAACCGGTCAACTCAATTTGCCATGAGTATTAGATTTTACGCTATGTAATTTCTAAACAACTCTCTATTCTATCGAAAAATCATAAATTGAAAAGTGCGTACATCTAGATCTCCTTAACCTAAAACTGTGGTACGTGGCGAGCCAAGCCGATAAAACAATGTTGCATACTCATCGGGAGTATGCAAGATCCTTAAACAAGGCTTAACGGGGCTTACGGACCCTGCATTGCGAAGCCGAACACTCAAAAAGGTCACCAATGAAACCTCTCTAAATCGTTTTCACTTTATCTCTCTCTATGAGAAATCTCTCCCAAATCTCTCTAAGTATGTGAAATCTCTCCCAAATCTCTCTCTGAATGAGAAATCTCTCCAAGAATGTCAAATCTCTCCCAAATCTCTCTAAGTATGTGAAATCTCTCCCAAATCTCTCTCTGAATGAGAAATCTCTCCAAGAATGTCAAATCTCTCCCAAATCTCTCTAAGTATTTGAAATCTCTCCCAAATCTCTCTTTGTATGAGATATCTCTCCAAGTATGTCAAATCTCTCTAAGTATGTGAAATCTCTCCCAAATCTCTCTCTGAATGAGAAATCTCTCCAAGAATGTCAAATCTCTCCCAAATCTCTCTAAGTATGTGAAATCTCTCCCAAATCTCTCTTTGTATGAGAAATCTCTCCAAGTATGTCAAATCTCTCTAAGTATGTGAAATCTCTCCCAAATCTCTCTTTGTATGAGAAATCTCTCCAAGTATGTCAAATCTCTCCCAAATCTCTCTAAGTATGTGAAATCTCTCCCAAATCTCTCTTTGTATGAGAAATCTCTCCAAGTATGTCAAATCTCTCTAAGTATGTGAAATCTCTCCCAAATCTCTCTTTGTATGAGAAATCTCTCCAAGTATGTCAAATCTCTCCCAAATCTCTCTAAGTATGTGAAATCTCTCCCAAATCTCTCTCGAAATCTCTCCCAACTTTCTATAATCACTCGGGGCATCCCGACCCTCGAATTTGGCGAAAACAGCCCAAAAACGGAAGTCTACGCGAAAAACGGACCTTAGGAACCGAAACCCCTCTTAGGAACCGAACCCTCCTGATGAAGAAGGTTGCTGATCTGAACCGAAGGTACTGTTCACTAACCGAACCGAAGGTACTGTTCACTACTGTTCACTACAGTCCGTTCGGTTCTGACATTCTCGCCTCTTATCTCCAAACCGAAGCTTCCCTTCTGACCTTCGCTTCTGACTTCGGACCGAGCCTTCGGACGGACCCTCGCCCTTCGCCTCTCGCTTCCGGCTCGCGCCTTTCGTTTCCGACTCAGCATCAGCATGGACCGAGCCTCGACCTAGGGACCGAACCTCGGCCTAGGACCGAGAGGTCTCGCTGGGAACTCATTTTCTCCCGGTTTTCGCGTAGTTTTGCGTTTAAGGCCCGTTTTTAATTATTTTAACGCGGAGTTTTCACCCAAAATCATATTTTAACATAATAAACCCTAAATATTCACAATTTAATCATATTTTCATAAAAATCTTTATTTAAATAATAAAAGCAAGTGGGTAAAGTACAAAGAGGTGGAGTGTTGACTTTGCTTTACTTTATGACACAAGCAACCACTCCCACACCCACTCTATGACCAGCCACTCCTCCCCACCATACCTTGTACTTTTTACCCCTCTCACAAGCCATCCCCACGTTCTAGGGCTGGTCACTCAACCTCTCTCCTCATTTTCTTTCAATCACTTTCATTCCACCAAAGATCCAACTCCAATTTTTCTCTCCAACTTTTCTCTCTAATTCAAGAATCCCAAGGCTGATCATCAAGTGTTCTTCCACTCTTGGTAAGTGTAATTCATCCTCCATGTGATTTTTACACTTCCTTCTACTCAAATCATTGATAGCTTATACAAACTCCATAACTATGATGCTAGATTCTCAAAAATCTTCAAGGCATCTCCAAGTGTTCTTGAGTTAAACACCTCCATTCTTCAACAATCATCTATTGAAAACACTTAAGGTGAGTTCATACCCCTACATTTTCATGTTTTTCTCAAGTTTTTAGGGGGGGGGGGGGGGGGGGGGGGAATACAAGTTAAAACACTAAGAACATAACTACACTTTTCTAACAGCCTTCATCAGAAAAGTTCAACTCCATTCACGGACTGTTTTGGATATCTTAAACATTTTTGTTTTCAAAACTGTATTAGGTGCATGTAGTTCCACTTCTTAGCTTTAAAATGACTACTTGCACATCTCCATACGATTTTTCTACAATTTATGGTGATTTTTACAAAACTGCCTATCATTTCAAACATCAATCCGGACCAGTCTGTGATTATGGACTTTTTCACATAAGTAAGAAGTCATTAAAAATTATAATAAAAATTATGAACAAACTAGACTCATTTTCCAAACTCTCAGAAGTTACAGAACTTGATTTGGACACTTTATGATTTTTCTACAATTTTTCCAATAACAGTTACAGAAAATGTTATTAACAGAAAAACACTATAAATTTCATTTCACCTTGTAACATGTTGAGCAAGGTATACATCGTTATGTGTTTATGTGTAGTTGCAATATATGACAATTTTGTATTCTTATATAGACATACATCAGAAAACAAATGGATTTACACCTCCACAAGTATGGTAAATATATAAATGATATTACAAGGCTATATCCATTAAAATACAAACATTGGTAAATTATGACAAGTAAGGCCTATGCTCACTACCCATACAAATAATTGATAAACTATAATAGGTATAGTTTAGGGTTATTTATATAACAAACACATTATTAAAGGCTTTACACATACAAAAGAGTTATTGCCACTATGGACAATTATGATAATCTATAATAAGTATAGTTAAGCCATTATACCCCCACAAACGAACACGCTAGTTATAATCGGTATAGTTATGGTAAATATATATTACAAACAAAGTGATAAACTATAATAGGTATAGTTTATGTTTCATCTACCCTAAGAACTTAATTACAAGAAAGGAATTCACCATCACTTTTGATAAGCTATAATATGCATAGTTCAGGTTCACTAATCACTATTACTCTCCGGTGAACTATGATATGTATAGGTTATATTCACATCACCACCACTTTAGATAAGCTATAATATGCATAGTTCATGTTCACTAATCACTATTACTATCTGATGAACTATGATATGTATAGGTATAAGTCCACACTAAATTTCCGCATTGTTAGACTTCAACTATACTACTTGAGCGTATATGCTTGAGTCATACAAGAATTTAGTCTGGATTGGCTTAGAATTGGTGGTGCCCGCCTCATCTCCTGTTCCTCGTTGGGTTGTGGACCTAGGGCAGACCCACTATATTCAACGTTTTATCTAACTTAAATCTTATATAACTTATATACGCTGGACGATTATAGGGGAAATCTACGGGTCAACCTAGGGTTCATCAACACATCATATAGGAATAATCTGTTTACACTTAACTAAGAAAATATTGGATTTTCTGGAGATAAAACTCTATCGATTTTAAAAGGGAAAACGGTTTCTACTCCAAACAAAACTCTTATGAACTCACCAACTTAATTGTTGACACCCTTTCAAAACTACTTGTATTCTCAGGAAATCAGTGAAACAGGAAAACTTCAGCGCTTTGAGGATAGGACGTTAAACCGTCAACAATTTATTTTTGTCATCATAATGTAATTGATTTTGAAACATGTAAACATATACTTTGGTGTAACTTCTTCAATTATATTTATGATGGTTGTATTTACTTTGAGCACTATTATACACGTTGTTGTGATACTGTACATGAAGTCCTCCACCCTTGGACGTTTCCGCCATCCTTGGTTTGGGGGTGTGACAGATTGGTATCAGAGCATTGTTTATAGTGAACTTAGTATATCGAACCACATAAGATATATAAACTATAAATACATTAGGACTGAAAGTCTCTGATTTAAAGTTTTCAAAGCAACTATACTTTTAGAAACAAATAATTTCTCTGTAAAAGTAGGAGCATGCGCACACACACTAGGGTCAGTATCACGGTGGGATGGGACAAAAGTGGTGATTGTTGAACGATACGAGTAGGCTTGGGGATGTATAGTCAGGTCTGGGAATGACATAGCCTGATCAACTATGTCTCACCCAGAAGTGATTAGCATATGCCCAGGAATGGTTGTAGGTGTTGCAATAAGTCTAAAAAAAAAAACTTACCAACACTACCACAATGAAATACCATAGGAGTATTTGGTGTTATTATAATTACTTATTTGAGAACTAAATAGATTTTTATCAATAGGTCAATAATTGCCTAGTGGATACATTAAAATTATATGTATCCAGGACGTCATAGACTTAGAATCTGTGGATCTTTGCTTTACTTCCTGTTCTCGTTGGATTGGGGATTTAGAGTTAGGATCGCTTATTCGAAGGTCTATCCTGTCCCAAATACATATGACTAGTATGCACTAAGCAATATATTGAAGTACCTGATAAAGATCATCTTATAATTATCTAATTAGTACGCCTACTTAGTTATTTCTTATATCCCCATTTCTCGCGAAGATATCATGGCTGAATTCCATCCCCACGACGACCCGTACTACCCTAACCACGGCAATACTGAATGGCTCGGAGAGGAGCCAGAGAATGATTACCCAATCCCTGTGGATGGTCACCAAGCTGAAGGCTTTGCTGATGGTTCTGACTCCGACCCTGAAGTGGAGAACCTACCCTGATGGCTCTTGTTCCGAATCCTATCCCTCGTCCGGTTTTTCAAGGCCCGACGCCTCCTTGGGTAGAATGCTTGGAAACCTGGAGCGAAGAGCAAGCCCAACCTATGCCATTTAGTGGAGACCGAAGCTTCTATGACATAAGCAAAGGAAGCTCAACAGATAGAAGTCTTCCAATCCAGGTCAGTAGATTTGCCCGAAACGAGATTCAGGGCAGAACAACTCTCCATCTTATCGCAGAGGCTGATGCAAATTCAAGAATGCATACAATCCGCACCAATCGCCTTGAGCACACTTGTGAAAAATCTAAGGGAGACCATGAAACCCGACTGCAAGCACTGGCTACGCCAGAGGGTGTACGAAAGGCACAGGCTTGATACGGAGCGGCAACTAGCTGAACTGAAGGTTCACCATAGGGATGACCGCCGCCAGTAGCAGATGCCTTACTTTCTTTCCCTGTTTAACAAAAAAAAATCGTTTTTCCTATCTATGTCCTATGTGGCATTCTCTATGAAACTATCTTGTACTGTAAGTACTTTTAGTTAGGCCTTTAGGCGGCCAAAACTCTCCTGCTCCGGATGTGATGTAAGACCCTCTACAAAGTCAATTTTTCCCAAGCCTGTTACATCTTAAACATCAATGACGTTGCCAATCGGATAAATTCTATGACACTCTTTGTTCAAATACTTCCATAGGAGTCTATCTGAAACCCACTTTAGTCAAGTTGTTGGACTAAAGTAATTTAGCTCCGGGATCATTCCCAATTCTCTTTCCAAGGTTGGATCATGTTATCCACCAACCAATAGAACCCAGTTTTGAACGACAAATGTCATGAGACCATTCTACGAACTTACTTCTACTCCGTAATAAGACTGCATCATAGGGATGTAGGTCAAACATTCGAGAACATGCTTCTACTCTATAGGTGAACGGTTGAAATATATCTAGGTTCAATGTTAGCCCTGACTAGGAACTCTAATTCATTAAGAAGGATTACTAAGTTATTTGTTATGATTTCCTCACTTATACATTCCCCAGTTATATATAACGAATACCTGGTAGATAATAGAATGTGAGAATTCTGACTTAGTTTCTTTTCCTCGTTGGGATGTGAAACTGAAGTAGAATCACACATTTTACTATCCGCCCAGTATTGGTTATATCATAATGTGTATAAGCTAAGTTTTCGTGTATAATAACTTATCTCTTAGTCAGAATCAAAATAATACAGAGCCAACCTTAGTCACTCACAAACTCCTTGTCTTTCGTGTTGCAGAATCATGTCATCATCCGGAAATAGTCAACTGAACAACGAATCCCCTATCCTTCATATCGACGCCGCTACGTTTCAAGCCGCAGTAACAGCTGCTGTGGCAACTGTCCTTATAAACCTCAACACTGGCAACGCAATCACGACTGACAAAGGAATTGAAAATTTCGATTGTCGTATCAATCCAGGAAGCCAACAAAGGGCAACAGTCATGGACGTACAAAGTCGTAAGACCGAAAAGAGGAAACGGAATCGTCGAGCTCGAAAGGAGCGTCAACGATCCCAAAGACTTGCCATGCGACAGCAACAAGTGGCAACTCCTGCCCCTTCAACACCGGCACAACCAATTTCTCAAGTACCTGGCATCGGGACAAACTCTACACACAAAGGTGGTGGTAAAACCGGCCCCCATAAAAGGAAAGTTTCGAAGTGGATGAACGAGGAGGGCACCCGTGTCCACGTAACTCTGACTAAACACCTCACTTCCACCACCAATGCTAGTGCAAGCCAGATGTGTCACCAATGCGGCGAGATTGGACACCTCAGAAAGGACTGTCCAATCATAAAGAACTCCGGCGCAGATGGGAGGATACTAAGGATCACTGCCACCGGAGAAACTACTCCGGACCTCGTTAAGAGTATCTAAAGCATTCGTTGTATCGGACTCATAAACTGCTTAAAACTAGTGCAACTAGATTCTTACCTTTTGCGAGACCCCATCAGTGAAGGGACCCTCGTGCTGCGCATACTTGTCTTTTGTAGTATACCTAGTTCGCAACAATAGTCTTGTAGTAAATCTATAGTACTATAACTCTGTTTAAAAATTGCACAGTGGAGTCTTGTCTATAACGCCTTTACGATCAAATCTAGTGTCTTTATTACCAAGCGACTTCAATTTTTTTTATCATACGACTAGAATGCCAACCAAGGACCTGGATTTACTTGAGAGCGTGAGAATCAATCGATTAGGAAGAATCCCCACTTTTTGGCTCGATTATTCATGCCTACTCCTTGTCTAAATTCAAATTTTGGGACGAAATTCCCTCTAACGGGGGGATGATGTGACAACCGTCAATATTCAGTCAAGTCAAAGTCAACTAAAGTCAACAAGTCAAACCGGTCAACTCAATTTGCCATGAGTATTAGATTTTACGCTATGTAATTTCTAAACAACTCTCTATTCTATCGAAAAATCATAAATTGAAAAGTGCGTACATCTAGATCTCCTTAACCTAAAACTGTGGTACGTGGCGAGCCAAGCCGATAAAACAATGTTGCATACTCATCGGGAGTATGCAAGATCCTTAAACAAGGCTTAACGGGGCTTACGGACCCTACATTGCGAAGCCGAACACTCAAAAAGGTCACCAATGAAACCTCTCTAAATCGTTTTCACTTTATCTCTCTCTATGAGAAATCTCTCCCAAATCTCTCTAAGTATGTGAAATCTCTCCCAAATCTCTCTCTGAATGAGAAATCTCTCCAAGAATGTCAAATCTCTCCCAAATCTCTCTAAGTATGTGAAATCTCTCCCAAATCTCTCTCTGAATGAGAAATCTCTCCAAGAATGTCAAATCTCTCCCAAATCTCTCTAAGTATGTGAAATCTCTCCCAAATCTCTCTTTGTATGAGATATCTCTCCAAGTATGTCAAATCTCTCCCAAATCTCTCTAAGTATGTGAAATCTCTCCCAAATCTCTCTCTGAATGAGAAATCTCTCCAAGAATGTCAAATCTCTCCCAAATCTCTCTAAGTATGTGAAATCTCTCCCAAATCTCTCTTTGTATGAGAAATCTCTCCAAGTATGTCAAATCTCTCCCAAATCTCTCTAAGTATGTGAAATCTCTCCCAAATCTCTCTTTGTATGAGAAATCTCTCCAAGTATGTCAAATCTCTCCCAAATCTCTCTAAGTATGTGAAATCTCTCCCAAATCTCTCTCGAAATCTCTCCCAACTTTCTATAATCACTCGGGGCATCCCGACCCTCGAATTTGGCGAAAACAGCCCAAAAACGGAAGTCTACGTGAAAAACGGACCTTAGGAACCGAAACCCCTCTTAGGAACCGAAACCCCTCTTAGGAACCGAACCCTCCTGATGAAGAAGGCTGCTGATCCAAACCGAAGGTACTGTTCACTAACCGAACCAAAGGTACTGTTCACTACTGTTCACTAAAGTCCGTTCGGTTCTGACATTCTCGCCTCTTATCTCCGAACCGAAGCTTCCCTTCTGACCTTCGCTTCTGACTTCGGACCGAGCCTTCGGACGGACCCTCGCCCTTCGCCTCTCGCTTCCGGCTCGCGCCTTTCGTTTCCGACTCAGCATCAGCATGGACCGAGCCTCGACCTAGGGACCGAACCTCGGCCTAGGACCGAGAGGTCTCGCTGGGAACTCATTTTCTCCCGGTTTTCGCGTAGTTTTGCGTTTAAGGCCCGTTTTTAATTATTTTAACGCGGGGTTTTCACCCAAAATCATATTTTAACATAATAAACCCTAAATATTCACAATTTAATCATATTTTCATAAAAATCTTTATTTAAATAATAAAAGCAAGTGGGTAAAGTACAAAGAGGTGGAGTGTTGACTTTGTTTTACTTTATGACACAAGCAACCACTCCCACACCCACTCTATGACCAGCCACTCCTCCCCACCATACCTTGTACCTTTTACCCCTCTCACAAGCCATCCCCACGTTCTAGGGCTGGTCACTCAACCTCTCTCCTCATTTTCTTTCAATCACTTTCATTCCACCAAAGATCCAACTCCAATTTTTCTCTCCAACTTTTCTCTCTAATTCAAGAATCCCAAGGCTGATCATCAAGTGTTCTTCCACTCTTGGTAAGTGTAATTCATCCTCCATGTGATTTTTACACTTCCTTCTACTCAAATCATTGATAGCTTATACAAACTCCATAACTATGATGCTAGATTCTCAAAAATCTTCAAGGCATCTCCAAGTGTTCTTGAGTTAAACACCTCCATTCTTCAACAATCATCTATTGAAAACACTTAAGGTGAGTTCATACCCCTACATTTTCATGTTTTTCTCAAGTTTTTAGGGGGGGAATACAAGTTAAAACACTAAGAACATAACTACACTTTTCTAACAGCCTTCATCAGAAAAGTTCAACTCCATTCACGGACTGTTTTGGATATCTTAAACATTTTTGTTTTCAAAACTGTATTAGGTGCATGTAGTTCCACTTCTTAGCTTTAAAATGACTACTTGCACATCTCCATACGATTTTTCTACAATTTATGGTGATTTTTACAAAACTGCCTATCATTTCAAACATCAATCCGGACCAGTCTGTGATTATGGACTTTTTCACATAAGTAAGAAGTCATTAAAAATTATAATAAAAATTATGAACAAACTAGACTCATTTTCCAAACTCTCAGAAGTTACAGAACTTGATTTGGACACTTTATGATTTTTCTACAATTTTTCCAATAACAGTTACAGAAAATGTTATTAACAGAAAAACACTATAAATTTCATTTCACCTTGTAACATGTTGAGCAAGGTATACATCGTTATGTGTTTATGTGTAGTTGCAATATATGACAATTTTGTATTCTTATATAGACATACATCAGAAAACAAATGGATTTACACCTCCACAAGTATGGTAAATATATAAATGATATTACAAGGCTATATCCATTAAAATACAAACATTGGTAAATTATGACAAGTAAGGCCTATGCTCACTACCCACACAAATAATTGATAAACTATAATAGGTATAGTTTAGGGTTATTTATATAACAAACACATTATTAAAGGCTTTACACATACAAAAGAGTTATTGCCACTATGGACAATTATGATAATCTATAATAAGTATAGTTAAGCCATTATACCCCCACAAACGAACACGCTAGTTATAATCGGTATACTTATGGTAAATATATATTACAAACAAAGTGATAAACTATAATAGGTATAGTTTATGTTTCATCTACCCTAAGAACTTAATTACAAGAAAGGAATTCACCATCACTTTTGATAAGCTATAATATGCATAGTTCAGGTTCACTAATCACTATTACTCTCCGGTGAACTATGATATGTATAGGTTATATTCACATCACCACCACTTTAGATAAGCTATAATATGCATAGTTCATGTTCACTAATCACTATTACTATCTGATGAACTATGATATGTATAGGTATAAGTCCACACTAAATTTCCGCATTGTTAGACTTCAACTATAATCGTTGAGCGTATATGCTTGAGTCATACAAGAATTTAGTCTGGATTGGCTTAGAATTGGTGGTGCCCGCCTCATCTCCTGTTCCTCGTTGGGTTGTGGACCTAGGGCAGACCCACTATATTCAACGTTTTATCTAACTTAAATCTTATATAACTTATATACGCTGGACGATTATAGGGGAAATCTACGGGTCAACCTAGGGTTCATCAACACATCATATAGGAATAATCTGTTTACACTTAACTAAGAAAATATTGGATTTTCTGGAGATAAAACTCTATCGATTTTAAAAGGGAAAACGGTTTCTACTCCAAACAAAACTCTTATGAACTCACCAACTTAATTGTTGACGCCCTTTCAAAACTACTTGTATTCTCAGGAAATCAGTGAAACAGGAAAACTTCAGCGCTTTGAGGATGGGACGTTAAACCGTCAACAATTTATTTTTGTCATCATAATGTAATTGATTTTGAAACATGTAAACATATACTTTGGTGTAACTTCTTCAATTATATTTATGATGGTTGTATTTACTTTGAGCACTATTATACACGTTGTTGTGATACTGTACATGAAGTCCTCCACCCCTGGACGTTTCCGCCATCCTTGGTTTGGGGGTGTGACAGATTGGTATCAGAGCATTGTTTATAGTGAACTTAGTATATCGAACCACATAAGATATATAAACTATAAATACATTGGGACTGAAAGTCTCTGATTTAAAGTTTTCAAAGCAACTATACTTTTAGAAACAAATAATTTCTCTGTAAAAGTAGGAGCATGCGCACACACACTAGGGTCAGTATCACGGTGGGATGGGACAAAAGTGGTGATTGTTGAACGATACGAGTAGGCTTGGGGATGTATAGTCAGGTCTGGGAATGACATAGCCTGATCAACTATGTCTCACCCAGAAGTGATTAGCATATGCCCAGGAATGGTTGTAGGTGTTGCAACAAGTCTAAAAAAAAAAAAAAACTTACCAACACTACCACAATGAAATACCATAGGAGTATTTGGTGTTATTATAATTACTTATTTGAGAACTAAATAGATTTTTATCAATAGGTCAATAATTGCCTAGTGGATACATTAAAATTATATGTATCCAGGACGTCATAGACTTAGAATCTGTGGATCTTTGCTTTACTTCCTGTTCTCGTTGGATTGGGGATTTAGAGTTAGGATCGCTTATTCGAAGGTCTATCCTGTCCCAAATACATATGACTAGTATGCACTAAGCAATATATTGAAGTACCTGATAAAGATCATCTTATAATTATCTAATTAGTACGCCTACTTAGTTATTTCTTATATCCCCATTTCTCGCGAAGATATCATGGCTGAATTCCATCCCCACGACGACCCGTACTACCCTAACCACGGCAATACTGAATGGCTCGGAGAGGAGCCAGAGAATGATTACCCAATCCCTGTGGATGGTCACCAAGCTGAAGGCTTTGCTGATGGTTCTGACTCCGACCCTGAAGTGGAGAACCTACCCTGATGGCTCTTGTTCCGAATCCTATCCCTCGTCCGGTTTTTCAAGGCCCGACGCCTCCTTGGGTAGAATGCTTGGAAACCTGGAGCGAAGAGCAAGCCCAACCTATGCCATTTAGTGGAGACCGAAGCTTCTATGACATAAGCAAAGGAAGCTCAACAGATAGAAGTCTTCCAATCCAGGTCAGTAGATTTGCCCGAAACGAGATTCAGGGCAGAACAACTCTCCATCTTATCGCAGAGGCTGATGCAAATTCAAGAATGCATACAATCCGCACCAATCGCCTTGAGCACACTTGTGAAAAATCTAAGGGAGACCATGAAACCCGACTGCAAGCACTGGCTACGCCAGAGGGTGTACGAAAGGCACAGGCTTGATACGGAGCGGCAACTAGCTGAACTGAAGGTTCACCATAGGGATGACCGCCGCCAGTAGCAGATGCCTTACTTTCTTTCCCTGTTTAACAAAAAAAAAATCGTTTTTCCTATCTATGTCCTATGTGGCATTCTCTATGAAACTATCTTGTACTGTAAGTACTTTTAGTTAGGCCTTTAGGCGGCCAAAACTCTCCTGCTCCGGATGTGATGTAAGACCCTCTACAAAGTCAATTTTTCCCAAGCCTGTTACATCTTAAACATCAATGACGTTGCCAATCGGATAAATTCTATGACACTCTTTGTTCAAATACTTCCATAGGAGTCTATCTGAAACCCACTTTAGTCAAGTTGTTGGACTAAAGTAATTTAGCTCCGGGATCATTCCCAATTCTCTTTCCAAGGTTGGATCATGTTATCCACCAACCAATAGAACCCAGTTTTGAACGACAAATGTCATGAGACCATTCTACGAACTTACTTCTACTCCGTAATAAGACTGCATCATAGGGATGTAGGTCAAACTTTCGAGAACATGCTTCTACTCTATAGGTGAACGGTTGAAATATATCTAGGTTCAATGTTAGCCCTGACTAGGAACTCTAATTCATTAAGAAGGATTACTAAGTTATTTGTTATGATTTCCTCACTTATACATTCCCCAGTTATATATAACGAATACCTGGTAGATAATAGAATGTGAGAATTCTGACTTAGTTTCTTTTCCTCGTTGGGATGTGAAACTGAAGTAGAATCACACATTTTACTATCCGCCCAGTATTGGTTATATCATAATGTGTATAAGCTAAGTTTTCGTGTATAATAACTTATCTCTTAGTCAGAATCAAAATAATACAGAGCCAACCTTAGTCACTCACAAACTCCTTGTCTTTCGTGTTGCAGAATCATGTCATCATCCGGAAATAGTCAACTGAACAACGAATCCCCTATCCTTCATATCGACGCCGCTACGTTTCAAGCCGCAGTAACAGCTGCTGTGGCAACTGTCCTTATAAACCTCAACACTAGCAACGCAATCACGACTGACAAAGGAATTGAAAATTTCGATTGTCGTATCAATCCAGGAAGCCAACAAAGGGCAACAGTCATGGACGTACAAAGTCGTAAGACCGAAAAGAGGAAACGGAATCGTCGAGCTCGAAAGGAGCGTCAACGATCCCAAAGACTTGCCATGCGACAGCAACAAGTGGCAACTCCTGCCCCTTCAACACCGGCACAACCAATTTCTCAAGTACCTGGCATCGGGACAAACTCTACACACAAAGGTGGTGGTAAAACCGGCCCCCATAAAAGGAAAGTTTCGAAGTGGATGAACGAGGAGGGCACCCGTGTCCACGTAACTCTGACTAAACACCTCACTTCCACCACCAATGCTAGTGCAAGCCAGATGTGTCACCAATGCGGCGAGATTGGACACCTCAGAAAGGACTGTCCAATCATAAAGAACTCCGGCGCAGATGGGAGGATACTAAGGATCACTGCCACCGGAGAAACTACTCCGGACCTCGTTAAGAGTATCTAAAGCATTCGTTGTATCGGACTCATAAACTGCTTAAAACTAGTGCAACTAGATTCTTACCTTTTGCGAGACCCCATCAGTGAAGGGACCCTCGTGCTGCGCATACTTGTCTTTTGTAGTATACCTAGTTCGCAACAATAGTCTTGTAGTAAATCTATAGTACTATAACTCTGTTTAAAAATTGCACAGTGGAGTCTTGTCTATAACGCCTTTACGATCAAATCTAGTGTCTTTATTACCAAGCGACTTCAATTTTTTTTATCATACGACTAGAATGCCAACCAAGGACCTGGATTTACTTGAGAGCGTGAGAATCAATCGATTAGGAAGAATCCCCACTTTTTGGCTCGATTATTCATGCCTACTCCTTGTCTAAATTCAAATTTTGGGACGAAATTCCCTCTAACGGGGGGATGATGTGACAACCGTCAATATTCAGTCAAGTCAAAGTCAACTAAAGTCAACAAGTCAAACCGGTCAACTCAATTTGCCATGAGTATTAGATTTTACGCTATGTAATTTCTAAACAACTCTCTATTCTATCGAAAAATCATAAATTGAAAAGTGCGTACATCTAGATCTCCTTAACCTAAAACTGTGGTACGTGGCGAGCCAAGCCGATAAAACAATGTTGCATACTCATCGGGAGTATGCAAGATCCTTAAACAAGGCTTAACGGGGCTTACGGACCCTACATTGCGAAGCCGAACACTCAAAAAGGTCACCAATGAAACCTCTCTAAATCGTTTTCACTTTATCTCTCTCTATGAGAAATCTCTCCCAAATCTCTCTAAGTATGTGAAATCTCTCCCAAATCTCTCTCTGAATGAGAAATCTCTCCAAGAATGTCAAATCTCTCCCAAATCTCTCTAAGTATGTGAAATCTCTCCCAAATCTCTCTCTGAATGAGAAATCTCTCCAAGAATGTCAAATCTCTCCCAAATCTCTCTAAGTATGTGAAATCTCTCCCAAATCTCTGTTTGTATGAGAAATCTCTCCATGTATGTCAAATCTCTCTAAGTATGTGAAATCTCTCCCAAATCTCTCTTTGTATGAGAAATCTCTCCAAGTATGTCAAATCTCTCCCAAATCTCTCTAAGTATGTGAAATCTCTCCCAAATCTCTCTCGAAATCTCTCCCAACTTTCTATAATCACTCGGGGCATCCCGACCCTCGAATTTGGCGAAAACAGCCCAAAAACGGAAGTCTACGCGAAAAACGGACCTTAGGAACTGAAACCCCTCTTAGGAACCGAAACCCCTCTTAGGAACCGAACCCTCCTGATGAAGAAGGTTGCTAATCCGAACCGAAGGTACTGTTCACTAACCGAACCAAAGGTACTGTTCACTACTGTTCACTAAAGTCCGTTCGGTTCTGACATTCTCGCCTCTTATCTCCGAACCGAAGCTTCCCTTCTGACCTTCGCTTCTGACTTCGGACCGAGCCTTCGGACGGACCCTCGCCCTTCGCCTCTCGCTTCCGGCTCGCGCCTTTCGTTTCCGACTCAGCATCAGCATGGACCGAGCCTCGGCCTAGGGACCGAACCTCGGCCTAGGACCGAGAGGTCTCGCTGGGAACTCATTTTCTCCCGGTTTTCGCGTAGTTTTGCGTTTAAGGCCCGTTTTTAATTATTTTAACGCGGGGTTTTCACCCAAAATCATATTTTAACATAATAAACCCTAAATATTCACAATTTAATCATATTTTCATAAAAATCTTTATTTAAATAATAAAAGCAAGTGGGTAAAGTACAAAGAGGTGGAGTGTTGACTTTGCTTTACTTTATGACACAAGCAACCACTCCCACACCCACTCTATGACCAGCCACTCCTCCCCACCATACCTTGTACCTTTTACCCCTCTCACAAGCCATCCCCACGTTCTAGGGCTGGTCACTCAACCTCTCTCCTCATTTTCTTTCAATCACTTTCATTCCACCAAAGATCCAACTCCAATTTTTCTCTCCAACTTTTCTCTCTAATTCAAGAATCCCAAGGCTGATCATCAAGTGTTCTTCCACTCTTGGTAAGTGTAATTCATCCTCCATGTGATTTTTACACTTCCTTCTACTCAAATCATTGATAGCTTATACAAACTCCATAACTATGATGCTAGATTCTCAAAAATCTTCAAGGCATCTCCAAGTGTTCTTGAGTTAAACACCTCCATTCTTCAACAATCATCTATTGAAAACACTTAAGGTGAGTTCATACCCCTACATTTTCATGTTTTTCTCAAGTTTTTAGGGGGGGAATACAAGTTAAAACACTAAGAACATAACTACACTTTTCTAACAGCCTTCATCAGAAAAGTTCAACTCTATTCACGGACTGTTTTGGATATCTTAAACATTTTTGTTTTCAAAACTGTATTAGGTGCATGTAGTTCCACTTCTTAGCTTTAAAATTACTACTTGCACATCTCCATACGATTTTTCTACAATTTATGGTGATTTTTACAAAACTGCCTATCATTTCAAACATCAATCCGGACCAGTCTGTGATTATGGACTTTTTCACATAAGTAAGAAGTCATTAAAAATTATAATAAAAATTATGAACAAACTAGACTCATTTTCCAAACTCTCAGAAGTTACAGAACTTGATTTGGACACTTTATGATTTTTCTACAATTTTTCCAATAACAGTTACAGAAAATGTTATTAACAGAAAAACACTATAAATTTCATTTCACCTTGTAACATGTTGAGTAAGGTATACATCGTTATGTGTTTATGTGTAGTTGCAATATATGACAATTTTGTATTCTTATATAGACATACATCAGAAAACAAATGGATTTACACCTCCACAAGTATGGTAAATATATAAATGATATTACAAGGCTATATCCATTAAAATACAAACATTGGTAAATTATGACAAGTAAGGCCTATGCTCACTACCCACACAAATAATTGATAAACTATAATAGGTATAGTTTAGGGTTATTTATATAACAAACACATTATTAAAGGCTTTACACATACAAAAGAGTTATTGCCACTATGGACAATTATGATAATCTATAATAAGTATAGTTAAGCCATTATACCCCCACAAACGAACACGCTAGTTATAATCGGTATAGTTATGGTAAATATATATTACAAACAAAGTGATAAACTATAATAGGTATAGTTTATGTTTCATCTACCCTGAGAACTTAATTACAAGAAAGGAATTCACCATCACTTTTGATAAGCTATAATATGCATAGTTCAGGTTCACTAATCACTATTACTCTCCGGTGAACTATGATATGTATAGGTTATATTCACATCACCACCACTTTAGATAAGCTATAATATGCATAGTTCATGTTCACTAATCACTATTACTATCTGATGAACTATGATATGTATAGGTATAAGTCCACACTAAATTTCCGCATTGTTAGACTTCAACTATAATCGTTGAGCGTATATGCTTGAGTCATACAAGAATTTAGTCTGGATTGGCTTAGAATTGGTGGTGCCCGCCTCATCTCCTGTTCCTCGTTGGGTTGTGGACCTAGGGCAGACCCACTATATTCAACGTTTTATCTAACTTAAATCTTATATAACTTATATACGCTGGACGATTATAGGGGAAATCTACGGGTCAACCTAGGGTTCATCAACACATCATATAGGAATAATCTGTTTACACTTAACTAAGAAAATATTGGATTTTTTGGAGATAAAACTCTATCGATTTTAAAAGGGAAAAGGGTTTCTACTCCAAACAAAACTCTTATGAACTCACCAACTTAATTGTTGACACCCTTTCAAAACTACTTGTATTCTCAGGAAATCAGTGAAACAGGAAAACATCAGCGCTTTGAGGATGGGACGTTAAACCGTCAACAATTTATTTTTGTCATCATAATGTAATTGATTTTGAAACATGTAAACATATACTTTGGTGTAACTTCTTCAATTATATTTATGATGGTTGTATTTACTTTGAGCACTATTATACACGTTGTTGTGATACTGTACATGAAGTCCTCCACCCCTGGACGTTTCCGCCATCCTTGGTTTGGGGGTGTGACAGATTGGTATCAGAGCATTGTTTATAGTGAACTTAGTATATCGAACCACATAAGATATATAAACTATAAATACATTGGGACTGAAAGTCTCTGATTTAAAGTTTTCAAAGCAACTATACTTTTAGAAACAAATAATTTCTCGGTAAAAGTAGGAGCATGCGCACACACACTAGGGTCAGTATCACGGTGGGATGGGACAAAAGTGGTGATTGTTGAACGATACGAGTAGGCTTGGGGATGTATAGTCAGGTCTGGGAATGACATAGCCTGATCAACTATGTCTCACCCAGAAGTGATTAGCATATGCCCAGGAATGGTTGTAGGTGTTGCAACAAGTCTAAAAAAAAAAAAACTTACCAACACTACCACAATGAAATACCATAGGACCCGGCGTCCTATGTCTCACCCAGAAGTGATTAGCATATACCCGACGTCCCATCCGACCCGGCATCCCATCCGACCCGCGTACCCAGCAACCCGTCCCATCCGAACCGAGGCAGTCGAGGCTTCGGTCATGCATGACGTACACGTACGCGCTGCGTACGAGCGTACGCTCCGCGTACCGAGGCAGACCAGCCTTACTATAAATAGGATGCGAGGGTTTCCAAAGAAAGGGTTCATTTCTCTTCTCTCTCTCTCAACTTTGCCTCGTTTTCCGTGTCCGTTCAAACCCGAAGCTCTGGTCTTTTTGGCTCAAGTCCCGAAGGTCGATTTTACTCCCGAGATTCCCGAGAATCCCGAGGAAAATCCGTTTCCCGAGACGAAACTCTGCCCGGTTTTCCATCTCGCTATCTCCAAAACTTTCAAGTGAGTTTCATACCCCTTAATCAACCTTTTTAATTATTCTAAATACTTTTATATGCTTTCAAGGGGGGGGGGGGTTACAAGTAAAACACACGAGTATTATCGTGTGTTACATAAAGAAACTCTTTTATATACTGTTATATATTCAAATCACATGCGATTTATAAACATTTAAAGGAACTTTTATATATATATAACATATGTCACAATAGCATTTTACCTTTTAAAATATAATGTTGTTGTAATGCATGTATAAACTAAACTGTTCTTAGATTTTTCTTGTCTATCCTAGACTCTACACCAAAAATCTATACTTTCATAAACAAGTGATTCCTTTTCTCAATATTTCTAAACAAACAAGACACGCTTTTTGGAAACTATAATAGGTATAGTTTTACGAACAGATTTCTAACTCTTATGTACTAGAATCACATATTTCAAGAAGTTCACTTTCGTATACAAGAACAAGCGTAACATTTTAACAAGTAGATCTGTTTTTATACCACGGATTTGTGAGACACTAACTTCATGTACGTTCGAGTACACATTTCAAGTCCTGTATTATATACCAGAATCCCTTGGAGGGGGAGCATGGTGTTTGTGTATAGATCTATACGGGCTTGACAACCCGCGCCCTGACTGTTAGCTACAGTCCACCGTTTGGGGTGACAAACGTCATAACATTCCAACGCCTGAAGAACGTTGTGTATAGGCATTCAGAGTCAATAGTATGGTTATAAAACTCACAAGGGGTATTAAAAATGCATTGATTTACAAGGTTTTCAAACTCATGGGTTATTTTACATTTACATACATTTTGGAAACAAACATTGGTCTTGAGTGAAGGCTACTTTTATACTAGTAGAAAATATAGGATTTTCTAAACACAAACAAACAAAGATAAAACATTTCATTTCATTCAAACATTGTCACTTAAATACTTATGAAATTCACCAGCTTAAATGCTGATCTACTCTTTCAAAATTACTTGTATGTCCCAGGGATTCAGTAATTTCAGGTACTAATATGCTTTTGAAGAAGAGATGCTGCGGCGCCAGTTTAATCTCATATTTTGACATCATATTGTAATTGGTTTTGAACATGTAACTTTTGACAAATGTAAACTTTCAATTATATATATGATGGTTGTATTGCTTTCTTTACTATGTATTCATTTGTTACGTTACCACATGAAGTCATCCGCCCCCGAACGTTTCCGCCGTTCAGGTTTGGGGGTGTGACATGTACCACCCAGGCAAGGCTAATGTGGTAGCCGATGCATTGAGCCGCAGGGCAGAGAGCACCCCGCTGCGGGATGTATGTTTGAGATTGACCATGATAGCTCCAGTGTTGGACGCCATTCGGGGGGCACAGGCCGAGGCTGTGCAACCTGAGATTCAGAAGAGGGAACGGGTTGTTGGTTTGGTTTCAGAGTTCGTTACCGATGGTCGGGGGCTTATGACATTTCAGGGGCGTATCTGGGTACCGTTTGTGGGAGGAACACGTACCATTTTGATGGAGGAGGCGCATCGATCGAAATTTTCGATCCATCCGGGGGCCACTAAGATGTATTTGGATTTGAGAAAGGAGTATTGGTGGCCCTGTATGAAGAGGGATGTCGCGTGGTTTGTTGAGAGGTGCTTGACCTACCGTAGGGTTAAGGCCGAGCACCAGAGGCCGCATGGTAAGTTGCAGCCATTAGAGATTCCCGAATGGAAATGGGAACAGATCACTATGTATTTCATCACCAAATTGCCAAGGACTGCCAGAGGAGTTGATGCAATTTGGGTGATTGTGGACAGATTGACGAAGAGCGCTCACTTCCTTGCTATCAGCGAGAGTTCTTCAGCAAAGAAATTGGCGGAGGTGTATGTGAGGGAAGTGGTATCTCGGCATGGGGTGCCGATCTCGATTGTTTCAGACCGTGATGTGCGCTTCACTTCCAGATTCTGGAAGAAGTTTCATGAGGAGTTGGGTACTAGACTGCATTTTAGTACCGCATATCATCCCCAGACAGACGGTCAGAGTGAGCGGACGATTCAGACGCTCGAGGACATGCTCCGGGCATGTGTGTTGGATTTCGGGGGTAGCTGGGATGCGTATTTTCCCTTGGCAGAGTTTTCCTACAACAACAGCCATCATTCGAGCATTGGTATGCCACCCTTTGAGCTGTTGTATGGGAGGAGGTGTCGGACCCCTATTTGTTGGGGAGAGGTTGGACAGCGGGTGATGGGCAGTACAGAGATCATGCTTCAGACGTCAGAGCAGATCCAGCAGGTCAGACAGAGGTTGTTGACCGCTCAAAGCCGACAGAAGAGTTACGCAGACAGGCACCGGTCCGAGCTTGAGTTCCAGGTCGGCGACCTTGTACTCCTGAAGGTCTCTCCTTGGAAAGGAGTGATTCGATTCAGGAAGAGGGGCAAGTTGGGGCCCCGATATATTGGTCCTTTCCATGTGATCGCGAGGGTAGGTCGGGTAGCCTATCGTTTGGATTTGCCAGCAGAGTTGGGGCAGATTCACGACACTTTTCATGTGTCGTAGCTGAGGAAGTGTATAGCCGACGAGTCGACGGTGGTTCCATTAGAGGATATTCAGGTGGATGCGAGCCTGAATTATGCTGAGAGACCAGTGGCCATCAGAGATCGGAAAGTCAAGGTTCTGAGGAACAAGGAGGTACCCCTGGTGTTGGTTCAGTGGCAGCATCGGAAGGGGTCAGAGATGACCTGGGAGCCGGAGCGTGAGATGCGTGAGCAGCATCCGGAGCTATTTTCAGAGCGAGACTTCGAGGGCGAAGTCTAGTTCTAGTGGGGGAGAATTGTAACAGCCCGGATTTCCAGGTATCTTTTATTCATGTATTTCTTTGGTGTTTTGTGAGGGGACTCGGCGAGTTGGAGCTCAAACTCGCCGAGTAGGATCGCGGTTCTAGACGAGGGTTCGCGCCTGGACTCGGCGAGTCCAAGGGATGGACTCGGCGAGTCCGCGCTGTTTAATGAAACCCTAATTTCCCGGTCCTAAGCCCTATTTAAAGGACCTTATGGCCCTTCATTGCGGCTACCTTGACCTGGAGAGCAACAAAGCGGCTGAGAGTTCTTGTGAGTGAGATAAGAGGCCATTATTCACCAATTTTGTGTGTATTTGCAGAAAGGAAGGGGAAAATCAAGCTAGGAGAGTTGGGGAGCTTGGATCTACTTCCATTTCGTCAGAGGAAGCTTATTGAGGTATCATTCAGAGCTTATTCTCGTATTTTTGTTGATATGGCCAAATCTAGGGTTTCTTCATGCCTTGTTTTCCTTGTATTTGGAGTGTGAGAGGTCCCATGGGGATATGGTACCTAGATCTGGACCTTAGCAGGTCCAGAGAGTCCCAAATGCCATGCTTTATGTCCTCCTTTTGGGTTTGGAGACTAGGGTTGCCATCTTAGAGGTCATTTCTCCAAAAAGAGCCTTGTAGGTGTTGCATGGTAGCCAAGACTGTGACTTTACGTGATGAATGAGCTTAGGAGGGCCAGATCTATGAGTTGATGGAGCGGATCTGACCTCAGAAGCGAGATTGAGTTGATGCATGGCATGGACTCGCCGAGTCCGAAGAATAGACTCGGCGAGTAGCATGAAGATTGTCCTTAACCACTCAGCGAGTGGTCTTGCCGAGTTAAGGGTTGACTCAGTGGACTGAGTCGAGCTGGAACTCGCCGAGTTGTTCTTGAGACTCAGCGAGTTGAGTCGTGGTGGCCCCACGATTCATGCCAGGTGGGACTCGTCGAGTTGGGGGTGTACTCGACGTGTCAAGAGGGGATCCTAGAGAGTCAGTGAACACGTATAGACTCGCCGAGTCGCCATAGTGCACTCGCCGAGTCCGGTCAGAGTTGACCGTTGACTGTTGACGAGAGTTGACCAGTGTTGACTTGATAGGGGTAGTCCACCTTAGTGGTAAAAGTGTTAATTAGAGATATATGATGTTATAGGAGGATTATAGCTCGGAGGATCGAGCACGAGTGATTTCCGGGATTCGCGAGTTATCGAGATATACGAGGTGAGTCTTCTCACTATACTTTACCTTGAGTAGGTAATTAGAGTTATGTGACAGAGTATGTGTATGCTATATGTATGTTATGTGTTGTACTGCATTATGTCTATGTGATTTATGCTGTGCATGCTTATAGAGTTGGAACCGAAAGGTTCCCAGAGTTAGAACCAGTGGGTTCACAGAGTAGGGTCTACGGACCCACAGAGTTATAGCCTCGAGTGGCTAATATGTGTTATGTGTGGTATTTTGGGGAACTCACTAAGCTTTGTGCTTACAGTGTTAGTGTTGTTTGTTTCAAGTACTAGTGATGACCGTGGGAAGGCGCCGACTTGATCTGTACACATGCATGGGATTTTTATAATATGTGATCTTGGGATTTTGTATGATATGGATTGGAGTTTTAAACTTGATGTTTTATGAAAATTTAAATGAAAAATGTTTTTATATTATGCGAAAAATTATTTTGAAATTCACGGTGTTACACATTAAAATGATTAAAAACGGACTTAAAATGCTAAAAATACTGAAAACCGGGTAGGAAGTGCTAAAATCCGAAGTTCAGGACCGGAGGTGCTAAGGCTCGGTCATCAGCAGCCTAAATCCAAACGGAGGTCTTGGTCGCGGAGGCGGATCTGAAGGAAAAAGGGGTTGCGGTCCGAGGTGTTGCTCGCTGGCTGCGGTCAGCTTGCTGCGGCTACTCCATTGCGGTCCGAAGTCTGCGGCTGCTCAAGGGCCTCGGATTCAGTTCAAGTGGCCTCGGATCCAAGAGGACTTGGCCCCTATAGAGAGGCTTCGGCCCTAAGGGGTTATTTTCCAAACTATCTCCCCTCTTGGAGTGGTTTCTCATCAAACCAAGTACCGGGATGCCCTCAAATGATCAAAATAAATCGAAAGGGATTTTGAGAGAGATTTTGGAAGAGATTCTACAATCTTGGAGAGATTTCTCATATGGAGAGAGATTTGGGAGAGATTTCACATTCTTAGAGAGATTTTTCATACGAAGAGAGATTTGGGAGAGATCTCACATTCTTGGAGAGATTTCTCATAGAAAGAGAGATTTGGGAGAGATTTCACATACTTGGCGAGATTTGGGAGAGATTTCACATACTTGGAGAGATTTCTCATACAAAGAGAGATTTGGGAGAGATTTCACATACTTGGAGAGATTTGGAAAGATTTCACATACTTGGAGAGATTTGGGAGAGATTTCACATACTTGGAGAGATTTCTCATACAAAGAGAGATTTGGGAGAGATTTCACATACTTGGAGAGATTTGGGAGAGATTTCACATACTTGGAGAGATTTCTCATACAAAGAGAGATTTGGGAGAGATTTCACATACTTGGAGAGATTTAGGGGAGATTTGGGGTAGCGAGAGATAGAGTGAAAACGATTGAGAGAGGTTTCATGTGTGACATTTGTGAGTGTTTGGCTCCGCAACGCAAGGTCTGTAAGCCCCATTAAGCCATGTTTAAGGATCTTACACACTCCCAATGAGTATGCAACATTGTTTTATCGGTTTGGTTCGTGACTTACCACAGTTTTAGGTTAAGGAAATCTAGATGTACGAACTTTTCAATTTATGATCTCTCATTAGAATAGCGAGTTGTATAGTAATTACCTAACGTAAGCCCTAGTACACAAGGGTTAGTTGGGTTGACCAGTTTGACTTGTTGACTTTATTTGACTTTGACTTGACCAGAATTTGACGGTTGTCACATACAACAATGATCCAACAAACAATTGGATGTGTGCTTTCCGCCTTACTTCCTGTTCCTTGCTTGGTTGTGGGCTTAGGGCAGATACGCACAATCGATTGTTTGTTTACTCTGAGTTTTATATAACTTGTATCCATTGAGTACTCATAGAAAGGATTGTAGAGTTATTTTTACTTATATTTCATTAAAACAGGAAATATAGGATTTTGGGGAGGAACAGACGAACTTTTCTAAACAGAACTTATAACTGACTACATTTTACTACAACTTTCTACAACATACTTGCATCACTAAAATCTTATGAACTCACCAACTTAATTGCTGATCAACTCTTTCAAAATAACTTGTATTCTCAGGAGACTAGTAGACAGGTACTCGCGCTAGGAATTCAGAAGATGGAGCATAATAGCTTCAAGTATTGTTTTGTTATTTGCTTATGTATTCTATGTTTTGTGAACACATACATTGTAAACACTTTCTTTCTAATGAAATGGTTGTTCATTACTTTGATTACTATGATGCATGTCTTATGATACTAAACATGACGTCCTACGCCCCCAAACGTTTCCGCCGTTCCGGTTTTGGGGTGTGACAACAACCGAGTGCAACTCCCTCGAATCTTCAACAATACATCCAATCCGAACATGCTCTACAACAGACATAACCAACACAATCTCTATGCCCACAGCCTATGACTAGAAAACCCTTACGTGGTCCTCAACATATGTATGGATTGCCTCTAAGCCCACAACATGAGTCTGGTATGCCATCGCCGACCCTCAGCTCATGACTGGAATGTTCCCGATGACCGATCGACACTACTATCGTCACCTCAGTTACCCAGCACTCCGACCCTACAGATACCTACTTTCCTCCGCCACTCGAAGGGCCTAGTTGACGCTCCTCTCATCAACGAAAAACATAACAATACAAAAACTACTACCACACATGAATCCCAAGACACATCACCATAACTCAAGCCATCATCAACATACCTACCACCACCGGCCAACCAGTATGGCACTCATATCTAACCCATATCACCCCCTTCGGGTTAGAATACCAACATGTCTAATCAATTCAACTATTGAGTTGAAATTCTCAGGGTTTGTTGGCCTACCGCCTCAATCCTACCGCTCCCTTTGAGCCTCCGTGCCTACGACTTACAATCGGCCCGCACCGGGTATCTTGGCCTACTACATAGACCAGGACCGCCTCAACCCCAACCAAATGCCATAGACGATCATGAGAAAGATCTAACCCGGTTCCCAAACCCTGAATGACAGGATATTCTAGTCCCAAACCTTCCCAGAATTGACGAATACCCATTCGGATCCACTCTCAGTCCCCAAATGGAGTATTACCCGATCCAAGAAGATGAAACCTCGGAGGCACACCGAACTGATGAGATCACCAAAATCCTCCGAACTCCGTCCGACCACTAATAACAACTTCCGATCCACCAAAATACACCGGAGTCCTCAGTCTACTCCAACAGCATGTTCAATACTTGGAACAGACCTGTTGATTGCTATAGCGTAGCATCCTACTTAATACTCGAACATAGATCTATAAATATATACAAAGTCTTCAGCATGACTGGACCACCCTACCAGGCCTTCAGTCTATCTGTACCGTTCTCCGAGCCTTCGATCTGACTGGTACGCCCCACTGGCCTTCAGTCTATCCGGACCGCTCTAAACTGTTGAGCATCTCCCTGGACTATCCCTCTTGATGCTCTCTCCCATGCATCCTGTTCTCACCCACTTGGGGCCTCGAACTCCTGATCTACTGTGGACTATATCCCCAGCCTAACCTTAGGCCTCATATCGATCGTCCACCTTCTTGGAAATCCGAGGTCTATTCCCTGGCCCGCGTGTCTACCACACATGCTAAATAACCCGCACTCCCGTGCTGAATGCACTTCTGAGCCCTGGAAGCTAACAAAACCCTCGATCTATCAATCCAAAAACCCTCAAATTCGAGCACCGAATACTTGAACTGAACTCGATTCTTGACTAGAACTCCAACTTGGTTCCCCAACTTCTACTATCAAGCACCTAGAAGACGTGTTCTTATGCTGGGGAGTTTGGCCGAATCCCCCAATCAACACAACCCTCAAACCAATCAGCCACTAGGGCCTCCATTCTCCCTGTCAGATTACGAAAAAACCTCTCCCACTTCTGCATCTCGGGGTAACACTCCCCCACTTAGATTTTACTAAGCCTTCATAATACATGAAAATTGGAGGATTCTCAATCCTTCTCACTTCCCAACGACCGATCCGATGACAACAAACTCTTTCCCACTAGTTTTCCATTGCTAGCTAGACCCAATTCATCACACACTTCTAAGAACCAGATGAACACTTCCTGAATCCCAGAGAAACCGACATCCACTAATGCTTGAATGACTCCACACTTACGTCCTGAGGACCATAAGATAGATGCACCAACTAATACCTCGACAAGGAGTTACTTCTCTTGGAGCTGTAGTCCGTCAATCACTAACGATTGCTAACCACTGAATCTCGACAATGATGAATAACCCTTCTGTGGGATCCTATCCGAAGGCCTGCCACATAATACCCCTTTTCCAAAGGTGTTCCCAACCAGCTTCCTGCTCTTGGGCTCCAGAAATCATTCTCTTCAGGGTTTGCACCCTGACTCACTTACCAGCTCAAACGCCCACAGCTGAACTGCGGCAGCTGAAACAACCTCTGCCCTAAACCGGGCTACAAACTATTCCCAAGACATAGTCTACAATCCCAAAAGTGCAATAGATCGCACAATCAATCCTTTCCGTCTTATACAAGAGATTCAAGGCAAACCAGACCTCATAAATACTTATGCCACGTTGACCGTCCTGAGCTCACCGGTGCTGAAATAGTGTTGCATATTCCTGCAACCAACTGACCCCAAGTTGGAATACAACCTGATCCTGGGGTCACAAGCTTGCTCACTCCTTTGAGATCAGAAAACTGAGAGGGCGCAATCCTTGCCCTACAAAACGACGGTCCAATCCATTAATTAACCATTTCACTTCCAGCTACAAAACCCCAACTGAACATAATCATCACTCCTTTCCGGAGTTCCTGCGACCCATATTCCAGCCTCGAGCAAACCACCGAGCCTCAAATCTATAAACTTGTGTGCTAACCTCTCCCGCTTCACCCGCGAAAATATAACGAGTACCGATCATCTTCCTGTTCCTAAATAACTGCAGCCCTCTACTCATCTAAATATGTCCCAGAACTAAGAAGCTCGACCAGCTCCTCCCCTTGCCATTGTTACAGATGCTAAAGCTGACGTGGCAACTGTCTCAGCAATGACTGCATGACGCTCGACAAAATACTCAACCATGGTGGTCTTGAAAGACCCAATCATCTCCGGAATTTATCCCCGAACGATCTCCCTGACACGATCCTCTGACAATACTTGCCTATCCTGGCTGCCAGTTCTCGATCCTAATCCGGATCTGGTCTCAAAACGTCTCGAATAATCCATACCATAACTAGGAACCAACTTCCAACTAAACCCCAGGGGTTGTGACTTCCTTGCTACGCGTATGCGTTCTGTGTTTTCAGTAGTACGGGCCCATACTACCTTCCACACCTACCCATATTTGTCTCAAGTATCACCACAACACTCTAACAATATACATAGACAATACTGGCCTATCCTGGCTAGCCATACATAACGCTGGACCCTATAGACTTTCGAATATCCAATTCTACCCTAAGCCCTAATCAATGAGGACAGAACATAAGGCCAGATCAAACATTATCAGGCTATATGGTCTTAATTATATACAACTATGATGCATACACAAGTAACTACATTAATGATGTCAATCTCATATAAGGAAAACCCTAGGCCAACAGGCATCAAGAAATCAGGCAATTCTATCATGCAATTCCTGAAGATCCATAGCCTAGTACTAGCATGTTGTTCTAACATATCACAATATCAAATAACAGTATGGTATTTTAGGGTCTACTTATTGACTCCGGCTGATCGTACACTTCGCATCCGCTTTTACTTATTTTGAAAACCATTTAGAATTTATTTTGAAAACCTTTCCCTGATTTGAGATTGGAGTCACACGAATGTTCCTCTAATTCACTCAAACCAAGGCTCTGATACCAACTTGTAACACCCATAAAATTCGAGCCAATTTAAAACTTTTAAGTCGTTGAAACCATTCAATTATTACAATCTGTTTTCAAAATAGTTTACACATCAGAGTTCCCAGAAATCATAATCGTCAATCGAGGAAATGTAAGGTCACGCCTTCGCCTACCCGCGGCCATCCGCTGAACCTGAAACAATAAACTAAAACTGTAAGCCTGAAAGCTTAGTGAGTTATCCCCAAAATACCAACCTCATATAACCATAATCATATCATTTCAGCAAATATAGAACAACCATGTATCTCGGGTCTACAGTGTGACTGGTCCGCCCACACCGGGCCTTCAGTCCACTCTCTGAGTCTACAGTATGACTGGACCTCCCACACCGGGACTTCAATCTATCTGGATATATCCCGAGCCTTCGGTATGACTGGACCGTCATACGAGCCTACGGGCTATCCGGACCACTCGTAGGGTATGTTGGCCTTCAGCACAAAGCAGGACCGCCTCAACCCAACATCAAGCAAATAACCATGTGCACATATAACATATAATCACATAACAGTCCGTAGACAAACAAATCGATCTAGCAGATCATATAGTATAGCAACATCCTAACCAGGATACCGACCTAACCGGTCACTAACATAGCATCATCCTATATGCCAGGATACCGACCTAAACCAGGTCACTGACATAGCATCATCCTACATACCAGGATACCGACCTAAACCAGGTCACTAACATAGCATCATCCTATATACCAGGATACCAACCTAAACCAGGTCACTGAACGTAGCATCATCCTATATACCAAGATACTGACCTAAACCAGGTCAATGACATAGCATCATCCTAACGGATCATAAGAGCATAACAACATACTGTCTATCCTGATACCGATCTAACAGATCATAACCACATCAAACAAGTACAAGTACAAAATCCAAAAAAGGGTCGGCCTTGGTGCCTTAGACCCTGTTGATAGAGTGAGGATGACTCACCTTGAAATGTCGAACTGAAGAGGTGGGTTCAAATCCCCCGATCACATCCACGAACTCCACCACCTAACACTTTGATGAAACCATATCTGTAAGTGCCCAAATTACCCGAATACCCTTGGAAGTCAAACTGGTCAACTCTTGGTCAAAGTCAGCCTTCCTAATTGACCCTCCTCGTCGAGTCAGCCCACTGACTCGCCGAGTTCCTAAGCTCTAAAAAATCCTCATATCACGACTCAACTCGCCGAGTCACCCCATGACCCTTCGAGTTCGCCAATCCCCGAGTCCTAGACCGTCCAACTCATTGAGTCACCACTCAACTCATTGATCCTTATCATAACCAGATGGGTTAGGGTTTGCGACCCGACTCGTCGAGTCCAATAATAGACTCGCCGAGTTCACTTAAGTCATCCTCATTCAGACGATTTCAATCCATCCCACTGCTTCCAACTCATAGATCTGGACTCCTAGGGCTAGTTTTACACATAAAGTTTTCAACTTTACGTGTATGCAAGGTGATTTTGGCTCAATACAAGCTAGAGAGAAGGTTCAAGACAAGAATGCTCACAAACAAGCTAAAGGGCTAATACTTTATGCCTCCATGGACCAAGATAAGTCTAGATCTGAAGTTGCAACCCTAGATCTAGTCCCAAAACCCGAAATGGATTCCAAACATGCTAAATAGTCCCAACTCATCATACAAGAATAGATCTAGAAGGGAAGAGCTCAAGGCAATGACTTGTTACCTCCAAAATGTGCCCAAGATGAAGTAGATTCTGGATCTACACGAATTCCTTGATGCTAGCCTCTTGATCTACAAGCTTCCTTCACTAGAATCACCTTCCAAAGCTCAAAAACTCTCACCAATGGCTCACACACGATTTTAGGGTTACTGACTCTCAAGGGGTAACAAAGAGGCTGAGGTGAGGACATAAGATCCTTTAAATAGGGTACAAACCCTAAATTCTAGGGTTTTCTCTTTCCAGACCAACTCATCGAGTTATGCCACCGACTCGGCGAGTTGGTCACTTAACACGTGACCAAAAACACCCGCTCTGACTCGACGAGTCAAGATACCTACTCGCCGAGTCAATTCCTTTATCTCCACATAAGACCCCGAACTTATATTCCTGAACTTGGGATGTTACAACTTTATTGATGAAGATTGGGCCATGCACAAAAGAACTATCAACTTTAAATCTTTAGATGGTCATAAGGGAGAAGACATTGGGCTCACGTTGTTGACTTGTCTTCAAGAGTGGTGTATCAATAATGTAATGACCATAACCGTAGACAATGCTAGTGCAAATGATAAAACAATCGAAATTCTAATGAAAAAACTACCAAACTTGTATGATGGAATGGGCGGCGACTCCCCAATTTTGTTTAATCGGGAAGGACATGATTGAAAAATATGATTAGTATTGGGGCGGCGTTGAAAAATTAAACGACTTTTTGTATTTTCTTCACAAGTTTTTGAAGCCTTTTCACCTCGCAGGGCACGATCATCGCTGAATGTCGCGCCAAAGGGCCTTGACCTCGTGTCATGCTAAACTATGGAAATATGTCTTCAGATATTTTATCACAGGATGGTTTTGTGAGTTATTCCTAATTAACTCTCATTGGCACTAGAATGGTACACTCAGCTAAGATTCAGAAACCATTGAGCGTCTCGCTAAGAGCCAAGTTAACTTGTTAAATTGAAAAACTGTATTGAGATCTTTGATCGAGGATATGTAGGGGTTAACATCAAAAATAGCTACGGGTAGTTCTCCGATACTCAACAAATCACAGTGCGTTCCTCGGTGTTCACACAAATACTGCGAGTAGTCTCCATCTGAGCCAAGGTTGGGTCCTTGAACGACTGTGGTGAGAAGGGTCTTTATGATTCTGTGATCCACAGGGACTTTTTACTCATGGTTACTTTTCAAGACGCATATGTGATCAACAAAGAATATTCATTCGAAGGAACAAGAAGTGAAGATTATTTTTCAACACACAACCTTTCAACCCCCAAAACAAGGTGAAGCTGTATTTGAAGTTATGTGACGAATTGCATTGAATCCTCCTCAATCAATTTGCTGCAATCTAGAAGAATCAGTCTCTCTATAATTATCTTTGAAGTTTTTCAAAGATGAAAGTACTGATTTTAAAGAGCCTATACAAGAAACCTCTTTACCCAATGTGCGTTCAAAGTAAAATTTTAAAGGAAGTTCAACTGTTCAAGATGAAGTCATTCATGTAGAAATTCATATGTTCATCTTGAAGTTGTGAAGAAATCGAAGATAAAAGTCGAAGGTCAAGAACAAAGAGAAGACTGAAAAGAAAAGAAAGTTATAAACCAAGGGGGAGATTGTTACGACATGATTTGTGGTTTATACTTTACTTTTGATGACTTTTAGAATTCTCGGTCTAGGACCGAAAACACCATGAATTCGGTGGTGTTTGGACCGAAATCACCATGTGATTTCGGTGGGCTTAATGATGTTTTCGGTTTGGGTTTTGGGCTAGGCCTTTGTAATTAGGTCTAGGTATATATATTGTATTGTTTCATCCGTGTTAAGGGTTGGTCATTCCAAGAAGCTGATATCGAGTATAGAGAGAAAGAGAGAACCGACAGTAATTGAGAATCTTATGTACTAGACTATTGATCAATATAGTGTGCATTGAAGATTCGATAATTGTGTTCTTAATTCATCATAATTGTTTTGCGTTAATCATTAGATTGGGATTCCGCACCAAATCTAGTCACTGCGATTGATACATTAGATCGGGTTTTACAATTTGTTATGGAATCATAAGCTACAAAAGTCATAAAAAATATAATGTTTATAATCATATTGTAAATGTTATTCCGGTTATTCACGTTGTAGAATCCTAATACGGTTATATTAGGTTTTTAATCATCTTGTACATATTATTTAAATTACTTAGGTAATAACCAAACCAAACCCGTATTGGTTATTTGGTTTGGTTTCCAGTTCATGCAGTTACCCTTATTTGGTTTTCGGGTTATTCGGACTCGGTTCGGTCCGGTTCCGACCCGTATAACATCCCTAACCAAAGACACGAATTGGTAAATGATCTTATCTGAATGTTTGGTAAATAACAATTGATATGTTGGTTGATAAATATGAAATGACATAAAAAGACATTTGAATATATAATTAAAAAACTAACTATAAGGGTATATTTGGAAAAAGCCCAATAAGTTTATCATAAATCATCTCAAATAACTTTTTCTAATTGTCTCACCAAACAATAAGCTCCAAAAATAAGTTTGTTTATTTATGCAAAATACCAAACAAAACCTTAATGAATAGAGAGACACATATAGTATGAAGCCTAGCTCCAGTAGGGGAGGAGCACATAATAACATGATACTTAAAAGTTAAAACAGATAGTATGAAGGCAAAAAAAAAGCATCTTGTTCTTGTTCTCAAGGCAGCAGGGAAAGAAGCACGAAACAAGCATATATGAATTTTATGTTACAGGATACAAGATGGCACGTCCCACTTTACTAATAATTCCTAAGACAATAAATACAGTAAAGTAACCTAAAAACACTTTCACGATAATAGAGTCTTCTTATCCACAAGTTATAAAGTTTAAAGAATTGAATGATATCCTCATAGAAAACAGATGAGATGTTAAATACATACAAGAAGATACAAGTACAACAACACTTTTTGCATAAATTAGTGACCACCTGGATTGCGGTTCCAAGACAAATAAGATGGATCTCCAAGACGTCTGCACAGCATGGGATCAGAACAAATTACAACTTGTTTCATTTTCATATAATTATAACATTAGCATGACTCATGAGTTGTGTGCTTATCTTGAGGCATGATCATGTCACATTTTTCAACACTATCAACAGTGAGAGTTTGTTTGGAATGGAGTCATTATAGTCCATGATCATGTTTGGTTTTTTTTTATATTATATAAAATTTAACTTTAAAAAAAAAATCAACTTTATTCTATGATGCATGATTTTAATTATAATTAATGAACTTCTACTCACAAAAATATAGAATTAAGCATAATAAAAGCTAATTAAAACTCAAATAAGATTATAATCAAAATAATAAATACTTTAGTTGATGTAAAGATAAAATTGTAATTTAATTAAAACTTAAAAGAATGAATCTCTTTAAAAAAAACATCTGTGTGTCATTAATGTTTATAACATAAACATTATTCATTGATTCATTCCATTTCAACAAAATTAAAGGAACCATATTCCTTCAAGAATGTCCGGTCCATTCCATGAGGCAAAACAAACAAACAGGTTTTTTTTTTTTTTTTCTTTGAGCGATTCCAGCAAACCAACACTAACTGAAAATAACCTGAATAAACATTAATAACACGAAGTAGAAAAATTACCTTGGCTTAACAAGATATATAATGGTGAAAGTGATAGCTAGTAAGAAGCACAAGCCACCAACAGCCAGATATGCAATACCAATAAAATTGTTTTTTCCACCAAGCCAACTGCTTGTTGAGAGCACAAGTTTCTTCTTCCCATTGAAACTGTAAGTGTTGTAGTTGTTCTTCATAATCACATTTATTGTATCACCTGCCTCAAGATCCACCTCTATCTTCCCATACAACTTCCTAAATGTTGGAAGAGCTGCAGTCCGCATCCACACAATAAGGTCTTCCTGCTCACTTAACTATACCAATCCACACAAGAAAAAAAAATCATAACCAATTTAAAGGTTGGATTCAAACTTGGATTTAAGAGGCTTACTGGTATGGATTCATTGAGACTTGCACCACCGATAAGTGTTCCATTTTGAAAGTTTTTGGGGAAGACATCCTTGCCAAACTTTTGATCCCTATCACTTTTCCATGAAATGCCTCTCTTGTTTAGGGGTAATTGTTGATTGTTATTAGTGAAGAAGCTGTAAGTATCATTGAACATACTCCAGGCTACCAGCCCACAAGGCACAATCGACCTTCCATTTGCATCATCTTCAGGCTTACAAGAACTTGTATCATCCTCATTGCTTCGGCTCCTCAATTGCTGATCACTTCGGCTCTTAACATACCTGCAAAAAATAAGTGACATTGTTAGAAAGAAAATCAAAGGGTTTGTTTTGTTGTACTCATTCTCATGGATCTAAAGTATAGACAGTAAGTAAGTAATAATGTACTGTTCATGGATCTAAAGTATAGACAGTAAGTAAGTAATAATGTACCTTCGGTGATTCTGATAAAAGTTGTCAAGCTGATAATAGACGTATATAGGCCGCTTCATATGCTTTGGAACCTAAATCATAGACTCAAATTAGATTATGACTCACAAGTCACAGATTCTAAATTTCAATTGCGTAAGTGTCGCGTCTTACAGAGAGGGTTCTATTGCAGGTTTTGTCAGCAGCGGATTGTATGTATCGGACCCTGTCACTTCTTGAGCCCGTTGGTGCGCACTCAGCATCATAGCGATCAACAATTTCGACAACCTATTTAGACAGAAACTAGAAAGTTACTACTAGCGCCAAGAAACCGATAAGGAAATTCCAGTCGATTTCTGCATACATCGCGGGAAGCAAAGAGGGATGCAAGTCCTATTGGTACGAAGACGATCGTCACAAGCATGAAAGCCGATATCACCTGACCAAATAAAGTTATTTTCTTTCAATTTTTAAGAAGCATGAGCACAGGAGGAGGAAAAAAAATAAAAGATACGCACCCATCTTGGGGTAAGAATGGGTTTGCACGCTGGAAGTTCCTGCTGAGTAAACCTAGAATCTAAAAACGGAAATTTAAAAAGGAAAAGCTAGATCAGATATATGCGCTTGATATTCTAAAAATAAAATACCAACCCAAACCCAAATCCAAATCCAAATCAAAACCCAACCGTAATAATAAGAATAAGCGATGTATTTGATGGCATATGTGCTACTATCATTGAAGAGATTTACATTTGGGTCGCTTCGAATTTCTCCTAGGAACCGATGAATGCAGGGAATCAGCGGCGGCAGGAGGAGTGGATGAATTCATATCATGAGTTGAAAGAAGATGAAGCAGGGGCTAATCAGGACGAGATCAAAGCGTAAGGACGGACTGAGGGCCTAGGGAACCAAGCGGACAATAACAAACAATAACAATACGATGGAAACAAGGAAGCCGATGGAAAGAGAAGAGGATGGTTCCTGTGAATATATTACTTTTTATCTACTCTTCTTCGACCTTCAATCCTCAAGAAAAGAACTATGTATTGGCCTGGCCGGCGTCCCTTTCTAGCACTCTAGAAAAAAAAAATTAATATGTACATATAAATACATATAGTATGTTTTTTTCGTTCAATTATTAAAAAAGTACTATAAACAACTATGTAATTAAAGATAAGTTTTTAAAGTTAAATAAATAAAAGCATTAAATATAACTATATACATTTAAAACGATTAATTAAATATTAATAATAATTATAAAATTAGTTAATAAAACTAATAAAAAAACTAATTAAAAATAAATACATAAAGTTAATAATAAAAATTAATAAAATTATTAACAATCATTATTCGACCCAAAAGTAAATATATTTTAGACGAGGGACTAAAAGGAGCAAATTTAGAAACTTAGAATGAGACCTTCTATGAGGATCCTAAGAGGAAGTTAAGGATCTGGGTCTTTGATTGTAGCGACGTTGGTAGTTTCCTCGTAATCGTTGGGATCCTTCAGCCAAAAACCTTTTGGCAGGATCCTCGATCGTTGCGATCAACACGTGGATTATCGGGTCCTGTTTATGGCGGGGTCCTAAGAGAAGATCCTAGATTGGCTAAAGCATTTGCTTCAACATTATCTTCTCTAGGAACTTGGTTTAGGCTGAATGCTCCAAATTTGGAAGCTAAATTTTTTAGGATCTGGAGATATAGTGCTAGTCTTTCTCCTTTTACTGCATAGGATCCATTAAAATGGTTAGTTAATAATAAAGAATTGACGAATACCTGGAGATCCTTGGCTAACTGCAATCCCATGATTAGTTCCTCGTATTCTGCCTCATTATTGGTTGCATTGAACTCACAACTAATTGCTTGGGGGTAGGATGTCCCCCTGTGGCAATTTTAGTATGATCCTTAGGCCAGTTCCTTTTTGGTTTGATGCTCCATTTGTGAATAGTGTCCATATTCCCATGTTTTCTTGTTCTAGAAGTTGTTTGGCTTCGATGTATACTTCATCTTGTTGATCATCACTAAAGTCAGCCACAAAGTCTGCCAATGCTTGAGATTTTATAGCGGATCTTGGCTCACACTTTATGTCATATGTGCTTAGTTTCACGGACCACTTTTCCATCCTTCATGACATTTCTGGTTTTCTCATAACATTCTTAATGTGATAATTAGTTCTTACATTTATAGGATGTGTTTCAAAATAGCATCTTAATTTAGTAGAAGTAGTTACTAATGCAAGTATAAGTTTTTCAAGGTGGGAGTAACTGGTCTCAGGATCCAAGATACTTTTACTTACATAGTAGATGGGATGTCGGTCCCCGTTAAGATCCTTAGCTAAGGTTACACTCATCGCATTTGAGGATATTGAAAGGTAGAGAAGAAATGGTTCCCCGTCTAATGGTTTTACTAATAGGGGTGCTGAAATTAAATATTTTTTTAAGTTCCTGGAAAGCATCTTCGTGTTCCTTGGTCCACTCGAACCTTTTGTTCTTCTTCAAGATGTCGTAGAAAGGCTTGCATCTTTCTGAAGATCTTGAGATGAACCTGTTTGGGGCTGCCACTATTCCTGTTATTTTTTGAATATCTTTTGTCGAGGATGGTGATCTTAGATCGAGGATGGCATCGATTTGCTCCATGCTTTCTTCAATTCCTCTTTTGGTCATCATGTGTCCAAGGAACTTGCCAGATCTCATTACAAAGTGACACTTGGAGGGATTCAACTTCATGTTACATTTGTCTAGTATGTCGAAGGCTTCTTCAAGATCCTTGAGATGATATTCAGCTTTCTTAGACTTGACCACCATGTCATCGATGTAGACTTCCATGGTGTCCCCCAGTTTCTCTTTGAACATCTTTTTGACTAGCCTTTGGTATGTTGCACCAAGATTTTTAAGACTAAATGGAATGACAGTATAACAATAGATACATGTTGGAGTTATGAATGTCATAACCTCTTGGTCGGATGGCACCATCTGGATGTGTTGGGGTACCGCAGATGCATCCATGAATGTTAATAATTCATGACCCATTGTCGAGTCTATCATGAAGTCTATGTGTGGTAGAGAGAAAGGATCCTTGGGACAAGCCTTGTTAATATCTGTGTAATCTACACACTTTATCCACTTACCATTGTTCTTTTATACCACGACCATATTAGCTAGCAACCTTGGGAATTTCACATCCTTGATCATTCCTGTTTTAAGAAGTTTTTCTACTTCTTGATCATTCCTTCTCTTTTGGTGTATTGGTCTGAAAGATGGATCAATGTTAAGTTTATGGATTATTATATTTTTATCTATACCTGTCATGTTCTCATGCTTCCATGAAAATGTGTTGCTTCTAGCTTTGAGGAACTTTATTAGATCTTGTTCAATTTGTTCAGGCATTAAGGATCCTATGAGAATTTTGGCTTCAGGATCCTCAAGATTCAGGGGAACATCCTTTACATCTTGCTTACTTGTTTCTAGCACATCTCGTGCCCCCTGCTTTAATTGATATGCTTATCGTGGTATTGTTGAAGATTTCATCGAAGTCTTGTAGCATTCTTTGGATTCTTGTTGATCTCCTGTAATCTTCACTGTCCCCCATGAGGTGGGCATCTTCACACATTGATGATATGTCGATGGGACAACCTTCATTTCGTGGATCCATGGTCTACCTAGTATAACATTATACGAGGATAACGTATCAATTACACAAAAACCTTACATAGAGTTTACCCCCCTCTATGTAGATAGGTAGCTTTATCTCACCGACTATGTGTTTGGTTTCACCGCTGAATCCAATCAGCACTGAGGATCTTCTAACTATTTTGGACTCCGGGATGTTCATTCTTTTTGATGAGTCCAGGAGTACAATGTTGACTGAGGTTCCTCTATCGACAAGGATCCTTATGACGAAATGGTTAGTGAAGTAAAGAGTGATCACCTGTCCCTCATGGTGAGGATCCTGGATATCTTGTCTATCTGCTTCGTCGAATGTAATCTCTTTCTCATTTGTGATTGACATATTCTTCCGTGACCCTTCTTATTTTTCTGTTTTTCACACTTGGCATGCCTATTTTCTATAGAATAAGATGTACCACAAATGTCATGTCCTCCAGAGATCACGCTGATTACCTTGGCGTCAGCAGGAGGGGATCCTCATTTTTCGAGGATCTTCTGAGGATCCTAATCTTTCTCTTTAGATCTCTCCTTTCTTCTTCCAAGGATTTCGTTGAGGTATCCTTTGCCTAAGAGGTAGTTGATCTCCTTCCTAAGAGCTATGTTATCCTCTGTGATATGACCACAGTCCTCATGGTACGCATACCATTTGGATTTGTCTTTCCAAATGGTGGATTTTTCTCCCTTTCTTGGCCATCTTGTTTTGTCTCCAAGATCCTGCATAACAAATATTATACCTAAAATATCCAAAAGGAACAGTCAGTAATCTTAGGGAAGTCTTTTTCATCTCCTTCATCTTCAAGGGGCATTAACCCTATGATGATCAGGTTTGGAATATGGTTTTGACTTATAGGATCTTTGGCTGAGGAGTCGGCCTTCCTATTAGGGTAATCGTATGAGCTTGGTGGGTTGCTCCTCTTTTGGATCTCCCTGTCTTCTTCAAGCCTTATGAGCCTTAGTGTTATGCTCCTAACTTCGTTTATCCTTTTGCAAAGAGTCATTACGATGTCTTCTTAGAAAGGAGAGTCCTTCTTTAAGCCCATTTAAAAGGCTTCAACTGCAGTCGCCATGTCAATATTGGGGATACTCAGAGCTTCTCTGCCAGACCTGTTCACAAAATTCCTAAGGGATTCCTTAAGATCCTGAACCACTCGATAAAGACCACTAGTGATCTTTTTCGAATGTTCTACTACAAGAAAATTGATTGTTAAATGAGCAAATGATGTAATGGAGTAAGGAGGAGCGTTAAGAAGCCATTTTAAAGTTGATCATGTGAGGGTTGAAGCAAACCCCTTGCATAGAAAGGCTTCCTTTAAGTGTGCGGGAATGGGGATGATCTCCATTCTTTCCGTGTACCATGCCACGTGCTCCTCAGGATCTGTAGTCCTATCATAAGTCTTCATGTTGGGGGTTTGAAAGTGTTTTGGGACTTCAATATCAACAATTTATGGAACAAATATTGAGATCCTATGGCTTGTGGGGGATACTTCTGGTATAAGTTGGACCACTAGTGGCACACTCGAGGTCATTCGCCTTAATTGTTGATGTTCCTTAGCCATGATCGGGCTTAAACCTGTATCAATGTCCATAGAGCCAGTGTTAAAAGCATTATTATTTACGAAGTTACCAGGATCCTTAGTATTTGGCTTAAGGAAGGTTTCATTGGGATCCTGGGTCACATGAGCTCGCTCGTTAGGAGTTGCACCCAAGACAGGAGTGGATGTTGGTACTGAGGATCCTATCTCATGGCGATTTCCGGAGGATCCCGTGCTGTCGAAGTTTAGGATCCTGGGTTGCAGGATCGAGGGTACAACTTCCTGAGGTTTGCGGATGTCTGCCCTCATTCTTTTCACTTCCTTAAGCACGATCCTATTATCCTCTTGTCGCTAAGTCACCTGTTGTTCCAGCCTCCTCATCATGACAAAAAGCTCATTGTTAGAGATTATTATCAGAGGACCCTGGGATCCTTGAGTAGTGACTGGAGGAGTGTTTTTCTTCGGCATATCAAGAGTCTTTTTGGGACCTCCATGATGGGTTTTGAGCATTCTAACACTTCCTAAGTGTACATGCAACCCTAATAACCTTGGATCTATGTTTGTCTAATTATCATGCAAAGTTGAATTCCAAGGTTATATTCCTATCTAGCATACATGGGGAACAATTTTAACTTGAATCATAGATAGAATAACTTACCTTGTTGTTCATTGTGTTCCTTGAAACCTTGTGAGCCTAGCACCCCAAGTGTGATGCCTCAAATGCTTCACACAACACCAAATGCTCTTGGAAAGACTCTTGAGATAACACACACTTCTCAAAATCGGCCAAGCCCTCTAGTTTCTTAGTGTTCAACTTGTGTAGCCAATTTTGTGGAGAATGGGACTCTTATATAGTGTTGGCACATCTAGGGTTACACCATGTAAACCCTAATGTGTCATGACTCTTCATTTCCATGACCCATGGGTTTGTAACTCCCATGGAGCATCCATGGAGCATCCTATGGGTAGAACCCAACTTGATAATCCATGGAGCCTTTTAGCCCACTATACAAGATATGGATGATTTACATAATCAACCCATATATTTAATTAGTTATCCTTTGATCACTTAATTAATTCCAAATTAATTCTTTGATCAACTAATTAAATAATATTATTAATATATTAGAACTTATAATATATTAATAATCTCCAAGTGTTATTTCTCTCATTTAGTCTATCCAATTGCATGGTGCCATGCAACCCAAATGGACCATGCCGGGTCGGGTCAAGTACAAGCCCGAAATAGTTATGGACTTAGACACCTTATCCAACAGTCTCCCACTTGGATAAGTCTAATAACTATATCTCTAGTACTTCAGGAACCGACCGGCAATCGTAGCTCTTTCAAGGTCTCTCGGAACTGAGAAGATGATGATACGCCATTTAAGATAAGTGATCATATAATCCTCTGTTCTAGATATCAGCCGGACAAATACATGGAACATGTCTTGCTTATTGTCCAGCATTTGTTTCCCGATTTCCGATTTGTTTGACATAGAACTTAATTGAACACATCAACTTAGTTCTGACCGGGCCCGGTACATGGGTCAAAACAAAATCATCGAGGGGCCCAGATACCAGCTTCTAATCCAAGAAGGAACAGATAAACTTCGACTCATATGTTTGTTCTACCACTTATTGAATTACACACAAAAGTACGTTTTATAACATCGAGTTACCAATGCGGTTTCGTACAGTCAACGCATAACCAACTTGTAAGTAACAAATCATATCTCTAGGTTTGAAGACTTATATGATATTACCGTCTCACGATCACTCAAGATAAAATTCCATGAAGTGATTCCAGTGAGCGTGGGTTGAGTCCAATGCTCAGAACTTATGAGCACTCATGATTGTTGTAGCCTTGTCCAAGACCTCTACAACCAAACATGACAGTCTTGATTCATACCTACTTCCAACATATGACCGACTGTGGAGGTTTGAATAATATGTTATACCAAACAAAATTATTCTGGAAGTCAAAACATGCAAAAGAAATATAGTAAACGATTGACAAGAGATAGCAACACTTTACTCATAAATAAAACACCTTTTATTCATCATCAAATGTCAATTACACTTTACAAATTTCCGGGTTATCTAACTACTAAAACTTATATCATCCTTCAGCCCTATGCTCCGAGCATGCTGAAGATGCTTAACCCTACTCAGTCCCTTCGTGAGGGGATCTGCTGGGTTCTCATCCGATGATACCCTCTTTGCCACGAGGTGTCCTTCTTCGATCCGATGTCTAATGAAATGGTATTTTTTGTCGATGTGTCTGGATCTCCCATGATCCCTTGGTTCCTTGGCTAAGGCAACAGCACTTTCACTATCACAGAAAATTTCCATTGGCTCTTTAATAGCTGGTACAACTCCAAGGTCTCCAATGAAGTTCTTCATCCATATCGCCTCCTTTGCTGCTTCACTAGCTGCAATATACTCTGATTCACAAGTAGAATCTGCCACTGTCTCTTGCTTGGAACTCTTCCAAGAAATTGCTCCTCTGTTTAGGGTAAAGACCCAGCCCGACTGAGAGCGGAAATTATCCCTATCAGTCTGGAAGCTAGCATCACTATACCCAACAACTCTCAAGTCATCACTCCCACCGAGGGTAAGGACCCAGTCCTTAGTCCTCCGCAGGTACTTGAGGATATTCTTTACCGCAGTCCAGTGTGCCTTGCCAGGGTTCGCCTGATATCTGCTAACCATGCTCAAGGCAAAAGCTACATCGGGTCGAGTACACGTCATAGCATACATGATCGATCCTATAGCCGAAGCATAAGGTATTCGACTCATTTCTGCTATCTCAGCCTCAGTGCTAGGGCTTTGTGTCTTACTCAATCTGGTGTTACTCTGGATGGGTAACTCTCCTTTCTTGGAATCCTGCATGCTGAATCTCTTCAGCACCTTATCCAAGTAGATACTCTGACTAAGTCCAATTAGTCTTTTACTCCGATCTCTCAAGATTCTTATCCCTAGAATATAGGCAGCTTCACCAAGGTCCTTCATAGCGAAACACTTCCCAAGCCAGGACTTTACTTCCTGCAGGGTTGGAATGTCGTTTCCTATGAGTAGTATGTCATCCACATACAATACCAAAAAGCTAACTATACTCCCACTAGCCTTGACATACACACAATATTCATCTTCACTCCTAGAAAAGCCAAATTCCTTGACCTTTTCATCAAAGCAAAGATTCCATCTGCGAGGTGCTTGCTTCAATCCATAAATGGATTTCTTAAGCTTACACACTCTATTAGGGTACTCGTTGCTGACAAAACCCTCTGGCTGACTCATGTAAACATCTTCAGCCAACTTTCCATTAAGGAAAGCGGTTTTGACATCCATCTGCCATATTTCATAGTCATGAAATGCAGCTATGGCTAACAAAACCCGAATAGACTTAATCTTGGCTACCGGAGAAAAGGTCTCATCATAATCCACTCCAGGAATTTGAGAGAAGCCCTTTGCAACCAGTCTAGCCTTATAAGTGTGTACTTTACCATCCATGTCGGTCTTCTTCTTGAAGACCCATTTGCACCCTACTGTCTTACGACCTGGTACATTTTCAACCAAGTTCCAAACTTGATTGTCATACATGGATTGTATCTCGCTATCCATAGCCTCTTTCCATTCAGCAGACTCGGGGCCTGCCATGGCTTCCTCGTAGCTGTTAGGGTCATCTTGACTTACTAGTGTCTCATCACTAATAAGTGTCTCACCTTCTGCAGTAATATGGAATCCATAGTAATGCTCAGGTGCACTCCTAACTCTCGTGGAACGTCTCAGAGGTACAGATTTGTCAATTGGCTCAACAGGAGTTTCCTCCTCAAGTTGAGGGCTAGAGTTTGAAGTTCCTTCACCACTTGATTCTTGAATTTCTTCAAGATCAATTTGCCTCCCACTGTCTCCTTGGCTTATAAACTCTCTTTCTCGAAAGACACCTCTTCTTGCTACAAAGACCACATTGTCACTAGGTCTGTAGAAGAGGTAACCAAAGGATCGCTGTGGGCAACCGATGAAAATACACCTCTCGCTTCGAGGTTCGAGCTTATCATGAGTCTCGCGTCTCACGAAAGCCTCGCAACCCCAAATCTTGATGTGGTCTAGTTTAGGTACTTTACCAGTCCACATCTCGTGAGGAGTTTTGGCAACTTCCTTTGTAGGGACTAGATTAAGAATATGGGCGGCAGTCTCCAAGGCATACCCCCAGAATGAGATTGGTAGCGTAGCTCGACTCATCATGGAACGAACCATATCTAGCAAGGTTCGATTACGCCTCTCAGCCACACCATTCAACTGTGGTGTCCTGGGAGGTGTCAATTGTGAGACTATCCCACATACCTTAGATAGTCGAGGAAATCTGAACTAAGATACTCACCACCACGATCGGATCGAAGCATCTTAATGTTCCTGCCCAATTGATTCTCGACTTCCTGTTTAAATTCCTTAAACCTCTCGAAAGTCTCTGACTTATGCTTGATCAAGTAGACATATCCATATCTACTATAATCATCAGTAAAAGTCAAATAATAACGATTAGCATCCCTTGTGGCATGTTTGAATGGTCCACACACATCCGTGTGTATAAGGTCCAACAAACCTTCACCCCTCTCACACGAACCTGTGAAGGGTGACTTTGTCATTTTTCCAAGTAAGCATGATTCGCAACTATCATCTGACTTTAGGTCAAACGACTCCAAGACTCCATCCTTTTGGAGTTGGCCTATGCGCTTCTTGCTTATATGTCCAAGACGACAATGCCATAATGATGCTTTATCCAAGTTATTAAGTTATCTACAACAGATACAGCTTCATACACACCATCACAAGGTAATGCTTTAAAATAAAGAACATTATTAAAGAAAGCATCAATAGAACCAACTTCATTATTAAATGAAAAGGTAAACCCTTGTTTGTACAAAGCATGGAAGGAAATAATATTTCTTGCCATTCCTGGCGAATAACAACACTTATTCAGATCTAAACTAAACCCACTACTTAGCGATAAAGTATAAACTCCAATCTTGGTAACAGGTATAGCTTTCCTATTCCCCATGATCAAGTTTATCCTTCCTTGCTCCACATCCTCACTTCTTCTTAGTCCCTGCAAGTCACAACAAATGTGAATACCACACCCGGTATCAAGGACCCAAGAATTAGAATGGGGTGAGTTATTAGAAATGATAGTGTAAATACCTGCATGGTTGGGTTTAACTTTCCCATCCTTCACATCTTGCTGGTATTTTGGGCAGTTCCGCTTCCAATGAGCTTTTTCATGGCAATAGAAGCATTCAGCCTCTTTTGGGTCAGAAGAAGGAGTAATGAAACCTTTCTTGGTTCCACTTGAAGAAGAGCCATCAAGGGTCCGAGCCTTGGTACCCTTAGAAGAGCTCTTTCTCTTCCTCCCTCGACTTTTCCCGATTGCCAAAACCGGAGTAGAGTTTTGAGTAGGAGTGATAGCAACCGACTTCCCCTTAAGACCTGATTCTGCGGTCTTGAGAAGTCCCTGAAGTTTGCTGAGGGTGACTTCTTCCTTGTTCATGTGATATGTCATGCGGAATTGATCATAGCACGATGGTAAGGAGTGCAAAATAATATCTATTGCAAGATCCTCCGGGAAGTTCACATTAAGCTTCAGCAAACGATCCACATACCTTTGCATTTTCTGCATGTGGCTCGTGACGGATTCCCCGTCCTTCATCATGGTTGTTATCATGGAGCAGATGATTTCATACCTCTCTTGTCTTGCACTTTGATGGTATCTTTCCATCAAATCTTGGTGCATGTCATAAGGGTAGAAATCCTCATAAGACTTTTGGAGTTCCGCTGTCATCGTGGCCGTCATGATGCAAGCCACTTTCGTAGCATCCCTTTCATGTTCCCGAAATTCAGCGATCTCCTGAGGAGTTGCAGTGGACTCATCAATCTCCTTAAGCTTCTTGTCAAGGACATATTCTTTGTCCTCGTAGCGGGTAATCATCCTGATGTTTCTGATCCACTCATTGAAGTTGGATCCATCAAAGGTGACTTTCCCACACAAGTTCATAAGGGTAAAGGAGCCATTAGGATTAGAGCCAGAAGCATTGTTGAAAGACATCTGAAGGAAGGAGGACAAGATTAGTTTAGATATAAGAGAGTCCTTAATAAAACACCCAAATGTAATATTAAGGCTAGGATCCAATCACAATATAATATAACTTAGAAGAGGTATGCCGTAATCTAAGCTATATCATATTTGAAAGGTAGGTGAATGACGATTCACCAATTTCCACCACGAAAACCGCAATATTTTCGTATTAGGTTTTTGAATGGTTCTTAGAAATTCCTAGATTCTTTGAGATTCAATGAACTTTTCAAAGGCATGTTTCAATCTCGAGTGTGCCCTCCAAGTTTTGTGACTGGGATACCGAGGATCACAAAACGAGGTGTGAAGTAACCATGCAAATCACTTGGTACCCTTAAAGTTTATCACTCAATCGATGTGCCGGTTAACCACACACGCTCCATCGATACTATAATAAACCCTAAGTCACCCTTTACCTACCTTGTTAAGTCCAAGTTAGTGTGCCGGTTAACCACACACGCTCCACCAACGACTTAATCAAAGTGTAAAGTGTAATTTCATGGAATAGCACCTTATTCACATTTTTCCTAAAGTAACTAAGATTGGGAATTTAATAAAACATTTAGTTACTTTATAATATTCATCATACTTTGAATGAGAATTAATAAGTCCTTGTCTTACCCGTTCGGCTAACGACCCTCCACCGATCAAGCAAGCGGTGGGTGAGAGTGGACACCCATTAAGTCACCATTTTATAGGCAACAACCTTATACCCACCTTATAGACCGGCTTCGTGAATGAGGCGTACTAGCGGTAAGACGACTTTGTTCTTATACATATATATATATAATTATTAAATTCATAATAATATAAGTATAAGGGTTGAATTTTAACTTTTAAAATTCTAGGGGTTGGAACTAAAGTTTTAACTTAACTTTACTTGTTCCAAAACTTGAGGGCAAGTTTTGTAAACTTTCAAAACTTTTCATTTCTTGTAACTTATGAGTTTAATAGAGTAATAAAATGAGGACTTTTCATTTTTCCTAACTCTTGTGTTCTTTTAATGGTTTTTAATCCAAGAGACTTTTGGTTTTCCATAACTTGAGGACAAGTTATGGACTCCATTAAAACACATTATGATCATGAATTAATCTACCACATAGGTTACAAATAATTCCTATGATCATCTAAACATCATAAGAACAAGAATATGAATATGAACACTTTCAAGAATCAAAATCACATTTAATCTTTGTAATTTTGATAACTAGTTGTTGTAAATGAGTTAGAAAAGACATTACACCTTCTAAAACAAGTTTTCAAGTACCAAAACATTTTAGGGTAATGATTCTAATTCATTTCCAGCAACTCAAGTTGAAATTCTGCACTCTGTCGACCCTACTTGCCGAGTGCATAAACCTACTCGCCGAGTAGGTTGAAGATACACACGAACTCGACGAGTCCTCCCCATGGACTGGCCGAGTCCATCAGTCAGCCAGCAGAATTTTCGACTTTCTTCAACTTTTAAGCACAAATAACAAACAAACAAGCCTAGGCTCTGATACCACTGATGGGTTTTGAGCATTCTAACACTTCCTAAGTGTACATGCAACCCTAATAACCTTGGATCTATGTTTGTCTAATTATCATGCAAAGTTGAATTCCAAGGTTATATTCCTATCTAGCATACATGGGGAACAATTTTAACTTGAATCATAGATAGAATAACTTACCTTGTTGTTGATTGTGTTCCTTGAAACTTTGTGAGCCTAGCACCCCAAGTGTGATGCCTCAAATGCTTCACACAACACCAAATGCTCTTGGAAAGACTCTTGAGATAACACACACTTCTCAAAATCGGCCAAGCCCTCTAGTTTCTTAGTGTTCAACTTGTGTAGCCAATTTTGTGGAGAATGGGACTCTTATATAGTGTTGGCACATCTAGGGTTACACCATGTAAACCCTAATGTGTCATGACTCTTCATTTCCATGACCCATGGGTTTGTAACTCCCATGGAGCATCCTATGGGTAGAACCCAACTTGATAATCCATGGAGCCTTTTAGCCCACTATACAAGATATGGATGATTTACATAAGCAACCCATATATTTAATTAGTTATCCTTTGATCACTTAATTAATTCCAAATTAATTCTTTGATCAACTAATTAAATAATATTATTAATATATTAGAACTTATAATAGATTAATAATCTCCAAGTGTTATTTCTCTCATTTAGTCTATCCAATTGCACGGTGCCATGCAACCCAAATGGACCATGACGGGTCGGGTCAAGTACAAGCCCGAAATAGTTATGGACTTAGACACCTTATCCAACACTCCAGCTGGAGGTGGTGGAAGGTTTTTGGAGGAAATGGGAGGAATTGAGGAAGAAGACAGGTCCGATTGTCTAGACATGATTTTCCGATAGGTTTTGAGCACCACAGCTCCATTGTGGCCGCCAAATTCTTTTGGTCAAAAATTAGACAAGTGAAACTCAACCAAATTGAATGAGACGTTGTGGTGTTTGAATTGATGTAAGTCGAAAATTGTATTCAAGACAACACGAGGGTTTACTAGGAAAGCCCTTGAACCTGGCTAGGATCTCCGACACAAAACCTTCGGAGGTGTTGTGACATGTCTCCAGCTTAGCTTCATCTCTTTGAGGGATGGAAGTGAAGGGCCTGAGAATCATAGCAAAGAAAACAAGATCGTCAGCTGTCATTCGTGAGGCGATCTCAGAACAAAGCTCTAACGATCAAGTCAGTTCATTTCTAGAGAAAGTGAAGAGTGTTAGGTAAGTGTTTAAGGGTTTTTTTTTTTCTCTCGATCCCTTCTCTTGGGGGAGAAGGGACCTTTTTATACCTGTGGCCGAGGGGGAACACATCCCCAACAATATCTTTTCCCTTTTCAGGTTTGGCAGGGATAGACAGCCTTTGATTGGTAGACCATGCTCCGTAAGTGTTCATTTTCCATTGGTGTAGGTTTTCTAGGAGCAACGTTCTGAGCACTACACATATCGCTCTAAGAGGAGGTTGGTAATATTTTTTCTTCACACCGGCTTTGGTGCTTGGGCACCAAGGAATGAATATGGGATCACGGGAGCGAGGGCGAGAGCAAGGATTTGGCATTAGGTGTCACACCCCCGAACCAAACGGCGGAAACGTCCGGGGGCTTGTGCGTGACTTCATCTTGAAATACCATTACAGTGAATATAATTGAAACATAACATCATCATCATCACACATGTAATATAACAACATTCATTGTTTACATCGAGTATTGTATTTGAATATTACATGCCAAAATAGTAAGAGTATGATGAAACAAAATATAACGCAATATCCATTAGTTTGTTTTGTTCATCCTACTTCAACGATTTCCTGAGAATACAAGTTATTTTGAAAACGGTCAACATAAAAATGTTGGTGAGTTCATAAGCATGTTTGTGAAAATGATTTGTATAACTTTGAAAACCACCAGAAAATCCGATATTTTCTGAAAAACTGTTTAGTGTGTTCGTGTTAGATCTTGTATTAATGCATGTATGTTATTGATTATTTGACTAAAAAGGTAAAGGAAATGTAGAGAGAATGTAAGAGCATGTAAAGAGAATGTTCCCAGACAACCCAATGTTGCCTGTAAAAAAAAGGTCTTCCGTAAACTTCATAATGTTAATTCCTCTAAGCGAGCCATCATAACCATACTAAATAATGACAATGTCACCAGTCTTGGCATCGTTGGACGCCAGTTTTGACTTTGATTATAAGGTTTTCGTCACCCTAGACTGAGTTAGTCTAACTGTAGCGAACAACTGAGGTGTGGGGTGTCATCCCCGTATAGATCTATACACAAATCCCCGTTCTCCCTCCAAGAGACTCTGGTTATAACTACAGGCTACGATCGTACACTTAATAGGTGCCAACCGGCAAAAACTTGCTAGATCCTTAATCGAATTTACGCGAAGAAAAAGGTATAAACTCATTCTAGGACCAATGATCCATGTAAGCGAACCACTAAGGCATCGCTAAACATGTAAATCATTTCAAGACCCAAATGGAATGAGATTATATAACATGGGCCCGAAATATATATGAAAAGACAACTAAGGCCCATTTCACATGTAAAGTATTTACAGGCCCAAATGACACACAAAATAGTATCCAAGGTCCGTCGCACATGTTAATGGGTCAATGAGGCCCAATAAACATATACAGGACCTCTCACACATAAAAATGGGCCACTAAAGCCCAAATAACGTAGAAAATGATCAAATTAAATCCATTTGTTGGTTTATCATTGATTTTGGCTCAAGTATTTACTAAAATATCATAAAAAGAAGAATGCATATAGAACCCATTCCCAGGCCCAATAAACATGTAAGTGGACCACTAAGGCCCACTATACGTGTCTATTATTTCCAGGCTCAAAAGGAATGTGAATGTCTATCCTAAGCCCAATATACATGTAAAAGGACACTAAGGCCCATTAAACATGTATATTATTTCTAGGCCCAATAAGGATATGAATACCTATCCCGAGCCCAATATACATGTAAAAGGACACTAAGGCCCACTAAACATGTATATTATTTCCAGGCCCAATAAGGATATGAATATCGTTTTTAACCCGTTTGTTATTGTTTTGTTTATTTTAGCTTGATTATTTACATAATTGATATCTAAAGCCCACTTTTTGTAAAAACGACGTTCTTGGCCCAATAAGCCAAAAATTTACAATTAAGGCCCAATTTTTGTAAGAATAGCACTTTAATCTCCAATTTTGTTAAAAACTTGTGTTGATGACTACTTTGTGATAAAAATAACATTTTAAACCCATTTTTTTCAAAAATATCATTTTTGGCTTGGTTTTTGTGAAAATACACATTTTTCTGGTTTTTGGCTTTTCCGACCTAGTTTTTAGAAAATTTGTAGAAAGTTCATCGTAAGTTGAAATTTGGATCCGTAAATTCTGGAAGTTTGGAAATTTTGTCTACTTTGTTCTTAATTTTTCTCATAATTTTTGATGGCCTCAAACTATTGTGAAATTACTCATCTTCACAAGTTGGTCCGAAATTATTTCAAATATGATAGGCAGCTTTGTAAAATTCGCCAAAAATTGTGGAAAAATCGTATGAAAACGTGACAGTAGTCATTTTGAAGGTATAAATCTGAACTTTATCCTGTAAAACAGTTTTGAAAAATACTTCCATTTGGAGGGTCAAAACAGTCCGAGATTGGACCAAAACTTTTCTGTCAATGGCTATTTTGTGAGTTTAGTTTATAGATCTTTGAACACAACACTTATTTTTGCTATATCAAGTATACAAATCCCAGATCTACATGTTTATATGTAATAATTGTGATAAAACATACTTTTCTCAAGATTCATATGAAGATCCTAGTGATAAACTTCAAGTTTCTTAACATATTTTTAGATTAGTGAAGTAATCAACACATAATCACCAAATGTTTCAAGAAAAACACACATAATCATGCATATACACATAGATTTACACAATTCAACTTGTATTCTCCCCCAAAAACAAGTAAAAACCAAAAATAAGGGGTTATGAACTCACCTTTCTTTGAAGATTTTGGATCTTGATGAAGATTAGAGGGGTTTTCGGCCTTACAAGCTCCCTTGAAGAGGTTTTTCGAATTTAGGGTGTTCTAAGGAACATGAATCACGAAATAAATGTTTTAGAGTGTGGATTTTAACATGAAATGAAACCAAATCAGTTTAGAATGATGATAAATTACCAAAATGAATGGATCTTTGATGGACTATCCTTGGACTCTCACACGAAAATTTTAGGTAGAATGGATGGATTTTGTTTGTAGTTATTGAGAGAAATCTTGTGATTTTGAAAGTGAAAATGGAGGAGGTGGGAGTGTTTGGACAAATTTTTAGAGATAGGAGGGGAAAAAGAGAGGCTTGGGTGTATGGTGGACAAACATGTCAAGCCTTGAAGTATGGTGGTCAATGCTTGGAAACATGAGGGGCAATGTTGTGGTAGCAACTCTTTTGTCCACCACCCTTTTATTTATTTATCTATTTATTTATGTATCATTTTTTTCTATCTATGGGCCGAGAATTGGGCTTAAGATGGATGAAATTGAATTAGTTTGGCCCACTCTTGGCTTTGGTCGATTTTGTGAAGCCCAATAAAAATGTTTCGGCCCATTAGGCTCTTAAGTGTATTTATGACCCAATTTGGTAAAAGGAATGGGTTTATGGTCCATTAGTGGTTAAACAAATTTATTTTAGGCCCATTATGGCCCAAAATGTTGAGTTTCATGAGTGTGGGTCCATTTAGAACCCAACTAGGGTCTTTCAGCCCAAAATAGTTCAAGTTGAAGGTTTATTGGTCCATTAGGCCTAATAAGAGAATCCTAGTCCACAATGAACTTGAGTCGGGATATCTAGGGTTTCTAACCCTTACTTGCACATATGAGATGAATTTGAACTAGAAGAGAGTTAAGTATTTACTTAGAGTATAGGCTTTTACAATGGATAATGTTTACATGGGAATAGAATTTCCTAGCAAAATGCCAGTTGTGACATTAGGTATATGCCGCCCTTAATTAGTTGTTAAATGACTAATTAGATACTTAAATGTATCATTACATGTTAAATAGGATTCGCGTGTGTGGTCAAGTCCTCACTTGACACTTAGCATCCTATACCGGCACCTTCACCCGATCCACTTACAACAGGTGAGTTCATACCCCTGAATGAACCTTTTAAATGTATTTACATGTTTTATTAGGGGAATACAAGTTAAACATGCCAGTTATCATATCAATCACATGTGATTGATAACCCGCATGCACAAGGATTTACCACACTGTAAATTGTTTTACCGAGTATGACACTATAAATGGTTTTCTAAAATGTTTTCACTTGTTCAAACCTTTTACTTATATTGTTTTATCAATGTTCCATTTAAAACTGATTTATGAGAGTTTCCAAAGAATTTCCAAAGGTTTTCCAACTTATTTTACAAAAGAATACCCTGTCGGGATTTTCTCAAGAATAAAGGTTTTCTTCCATGTTTTGATACTCCTTCTTAGTTTAAACTCCTAATTGATAACGCTTTCACTTCGTGATGCGTTTATACTTGTTATTGCCTCTATTTCACTTATACTTGTAGTCCCTTATGCCTGTTAGACGCTCTTACTTCACTTGTTGTCTCTTCTACTTCGTGATACACTTATATTTGGTACGCTTAAACATCACCATTCGGTTATTCCACACTGTACGTTATACATCACCATTCGGTTATTCCACACTGTACGTTATACATCATGATTTGGTTATTCCACACTGTACGTTATACATCACAAGTCAGTTATTCCACACTGTACGTTATACATCACGATTCGGTTATTCCACACTGTACGTTATACATGACGATTCGGTTATTCCACACTGTACGTTATACGTCACGATTCGGTTATTCCACACTGTACGTTTACACACCACAATTCGGTTATACTTTACGATACGTTTCCACTTGTTACACACTCAGTCGAAGTTAGATGTATGTCTGTGCTTGTATAGGTGCATATAAATAATGATTGAAGGACTTAGGAAAGCTTGTCCGCCCTGTTTCCTTTTCTTCGTTGAGATGTGGTCTGGTGGGATCGGATGGTCGTCCGAAGGTCGTTTGATTCATTAGTTATATATTATGTATACGAGCATAGACATATAGGTTTACTCTAGTCAGTCCAGTTATGAGTCTCTACCTCTAATTCAGCACTTACATATGAAACCTACTACCCACTATTAGGGATGCATCTTCGGGACACAGCCTTCTCCGTCGTCTAGTTGGTAACCAAAGTCTCCTGTAGGGAGAGCGGACATTGTGTGTATAGATCTATACGGGATTGACACCCCCGCACCCTGACTGCTAGCTACAGTCCACGGCCTACCAAGCCAAGGGGTGACAAATGTCATATTTATAGATGCTTTTAGGGCGTCAGGTACTCTAGTGTCGGTTAGTATGGTTACGAGTATCCCAGGTTACCTTATAATTCATGGCCTTAAGGTAACGGTATTTCACCAGCAATCTACACTGTATGTTGGAAACCCACTTTCAGAGTCACACTGTTTTTAGACCTTGCTAGCTGTATCTTTCATTTGATACTTTCTGGGGTATGTATTCTATGTTTCTAGACCTCACTAGCTGTATCTTTCATTTGATACTGTCTGGGGTCTGTATTCTCTGTTTAGACCTTGCCAGCTATACCTTTCATTTGGTACCGTTTGGGGTCAGTGTCTCCCTTTGTTAGACTGAGCCAGACGTGTCGTTCGTCCGATACTTTCCTGGAGTCTATGATTCCTTTTGCCTTAGTCAGCACTCTTCACTGCTGAGGCATATGTTATTTCCCTGATTTCTCTTGCTTTCTTTAATAATCAAATTATGTATTTTGATAATGATAGCGATTTAGGGAAAACTACTTTTTACCACATAACTCCGTCCAGTCTTGGTAGAAGACTGCTTTTATTAAAGAAAATATAGGATTTTCCGGAAAAGACACTTATTTAATGGATACTTTAAGACTACCACTTTTATTAAAGTTATTTGAATGAAATGACACTAAATACTTATGAACTCACCAGCATTTGTAAAAATGCTGATACTCGCTTTTCAAATAACTTGTATTCTCAGGTCAGCATTAGACAGGTACATTCCCGGAGCTATTGATGAAGATGGCTTAGTACTAAGCTGCACCTATATATTTACTTGTATTACTTTGATGTATTGTAATATAAACTATGTAAAACTATTACTACTAATGCAATGGTTGTTGTACTTTGATTACTATAATCCATGTGTTGTGATACTTGACATGTGTTGTGATACTTGACGCTATCAGCACAGTCAATGCTGCTGATGGGAATGAGGTTTCCAATTGTGGTATCCATCCAGGAAGTTGCCAAACAGTAACAGTCACAGGCTCGCAAAGCCGAAAAGCAGAGAACAAGAAACGAAAGCGTCAAGCCCGGAAAGAACGCAAGAGATCCCAAAAGCTGGCTATACAACAGCAGCAAGTGGAAACACCTGCCATCCCAGTACCGAGCAGACCATACAAAGGAACACTCCCGAAGTGCGACCGGTGCAACTACCACCACGAGGGAATGTGCCGAGCCTTGCAATGCGATAATTGCAACAAGATGGGGCACATTGCTCGTTTCTGTAGAACTACCTCCACCACTGGGGCAAGCCTAGCTTGCTATAATTGTGGTGAGTTTGGGCACTATAAAAGAGATTGCCCGAAGAAGGAAATCAAGGAAAGAACCCATGTCCCCATAACTCCTACTCGACACTTCACTTCCTCCATTGATGTGGGTGCTGTCCAGATATGTCACCAATGTGGCGAAATTGGACACCTCAAGAAGGATTGCCCGATAACGCAGAACTCTGGCGCAGACGGGAAAATTCTCAGGATCATAGCTGTAGGTGAGCCTACTCCGGAACCCTCGTCAATGTAACTTAGGCGTGTTGTTGTAACAGACTTATAAACTATCCAGAACTAGTGCAACTAGAGTCTTACCTTTTGCGAGATCCTATCTATATAAGGATTCTCGTGCTGCGTATACTTGTCTTTTGTAGTATATCTTATTCGCAGCAATAGTCTTGTGGCAAATCTGAAGTACTGTAACTCTGTTCATGATTGCACGGTTGTGTTTTGTCTGTAAAATGCCTTATGTTCAAATCTAATGTCTTTAAGTTTCAGTATGATTCCGACATTATCATACAACTTGAGTCAATTTGATCCTCACAAAAACAACTTTATACGTACATCTCTTTCTTCTAGATCACTTTTCCAGCGAAGCCGTCATATCAGAACACCGAAGTACTCATGCCAGGAGTACCTCTTAGTTATTTTCTTTCCGAAGAAATCCCCGAAGTACCACTCGTGCAGTACGTCAAGTTTAATCCAAGGATTCATGCGATTGATCTATCACTGAGGAAGGTATACATAAGAGTGATATATAATCAAGCTTCTACAGGTTTAGAATTGATGATTCCACTTTAACTTCTTTTTCCCCGATGGGATGTGAGCTTAAAGAAGAATCAGTTATTCGACTACCTTTTCAATCTTAATTATATACGACTCGTATACCCGAAGTTGTGATTGTGAGACCATGTATGAATTCTAATATGAACTTCAGGACGGAGAACTGCTCAAGACTACGAGTAATCACATTGTCATGTGAACAAACTTAGAACCCAATACAGCTCCCGTAAACAGATCACCCTACAATTTAAACACCCACGGAGATACCGGAATAGTACAAACAACTTAGCGAACTGCACAACGATAGAATAAGAAGACTAGGATTCTCACCCTAGAGAAACCCCAATCTTATTCTCCCAGAGATCGACGGATTGCATCGTATGTGCCTCAGATATCGAGTACTCTGTCAAGATTTTCATTAGAAATCATTATCTCTGCCGCGCATAGATAAAATGGGTGAGCAAACGCAAGGAAATAATCACTTCCAGAAATGGATCTGAGATCCGAATATCACCAGTTCGAGTGTTAGGGAAGGATGTCCGGAAGACTATCATCCGAACTCGATGCGGACACTTCGAGTCCGTAGTGATACCCTTCGGATAGGACCAATATGGCCATAGCTTTCATGAGCTAAACGAGTAGGGTACGTCTTTCTTACTTGGATCAGTTCGTCATTTCTCCATGTACTGACTTACTTATCTACCCTCGTAGTAAGAAGAAAACCCATGGAAACATTTCCTACAGAGGAACTTCTCGCGAAGTTCTCTAGGCACGAGCTTTAAAAATTGAAAAGTCAAATTTCTATGGCACACTGTTAGTAATGTGAGAAATTTTGAGTACTCTTTCAATTTGTCAAAACTGTTGAGAATTAGTCGACACCGGAGACGCCGACAATCATTCGCCAAATTCTAGGTCTTACCGACCTACCGTCTTAGTTCATTCAGAACTCCTCGCAAATTATAGAAACCCGTACGACTTTGACCCAGCAAGGGGTGGCCTTTGTCTGGGAAGTTAAACAAGAAAAAGAAACCTTGGAGATTCCAAGTGAGTGACCAAATTCTTCAGGAAGTCTCACTAGGGAACGGCTTAATACGCTTCGTAAAGCATGGAAAGCTAAATCCAAGATAGACAGGACCTCCGAGATTCTCATCAGAATCGGTCCTGTGCCTCGCACAAACTAGACCTACTCCACGAACTCAGTAACGTACATCCTACTCTTCGCGTCTCGATCGTGAAACCATACCTTTCCGTTAGGACTCTTGTAAGTCCACTCGTCGAGATCCTCGCCTTCGTATTAGAACCGTAGTGACCCTCGACCGAGAGGTCAAGCGGACGAAGCAACACCGTCGCCAGTTAGTGAAGGTTTGTTGGAATGGCAACCGAGAACCCGATTTCACTTAAGTGCGCTAGAACCAATCGATTAGGAAGTTTCCTCCTCACGACTCGATCATTCGTGCGTACTTCCTTGTCTAAATTCTAATTTCGGGACGAAATTCCCTTCAACAGGGGGATGATGTGACAACCCGAAATTTCCATTCTGAACAAACCATATCAAGCCAATAGAAGTAGAACAGTTACAGTGAAAACTCAGATTTCGAGTATAAGTTTGGCAGTTTTCAGGATTTTACACTTAAGGAGATATTAGGAGAGTGGATGCACTAGGCTTTTGTGCAACACTGTTATTCCAATACTCTAGGATATTAGAGTTCATTCCGAGAATAGAAATATTTTCTGCCAAAAATCCCAGGACTATATATAGAAAACTGAACCAAATAGTTCATTAGTTGAAATCCAATTAGAGAAAAGCCAAAATTCTCTCTCACAGATCTTCGGGTTTTTATCCCAAATTGTGAGTACTTCGATCTAGTTATGTTATATAGCTTAGATTATGTTTAGAAACACCAATTTCATAACAAAATGACTAGACTCGGGAGTTTACCACCCAAGAACGTTCTTGGGGAGTAAACTCCAATTTGTGGCTTAAATGCTACTTAGTCCTTTCCCCGTGATTTGTAACTACCTTAGACTCGTATGCTAGTGTGTATATGACTAGAAAACATCAAAATCGGATTAATACCCCAAGATTTGGGAGTTTACCGCCCAAGAACACTTGTGGAGTAAACTCCATTTTAAGGTCCTTAAGGGTTCCAATGACCCTCAAAGCTTTAGAACTCCAACTAGAAGCCTCCATTTCATGCTTTAGACCACAAAACAATTAGGAATCATGGCTAGAAGTGAGTTCACGGCCAAGGAAGTTCTTGGGCCGTGAACTCCATGTTTAAGTGCCAAAGTGCCCTAAATGCCTTCATTGAACCAATAGACTAGCATAGCACATTACCTTGATGTGTCTAAGACCCAAAGCAATCAAAATACCAACACCTAGGGGTGTTCACGGCCATAAACACATGGCCAATTGGTTCATGGGCCGAAAACTCTAAATAGGGGTGTTTTGATGCCACAAACACTTCCTAAGGCTTAGGATTAAATTAGGACAAGTACTCTAAAGTGTTTATAGCCTAGAAAACATAAGGAATCACTAGTATTGAGGAGTTTATGGCCAAGACAAGTTCTTGGGCCGTAAACACTTATAAAGGGGTCAAATGACACCCTAACTCCTTCCTTATGCCTAGAACCCAACATAGAACATAACCTTGAAATGTTTGAGACTTGAAAACACCATAAAAACCCTCCCAAGGGAGTTTACAGCCGTAAACTCCAAGGGAATATGGTCCCAGGGCCGTAAACTCCTTAAAGGAGTTAATATGACACCCAAACACTTGATTTAGCCTTGAAACAATTCACCACATGAGTTGTATAATTGTTTGACTTCATTTAGGGGCTTTGTTGAGAGTTTACGGCCAGGAGTTTACTCCCTTGGGCCGTAAACTCCAAGACATATGGTCATTTGACCATAAACTCCCATTAGAGGCCTTGCACTCCTTTGTTGCAACCCATTAGCCTCCTAGCAGTTGACCAAAAGTGTTTCCTTCGCGTTTAAATGTTTATACTTGTATAATTAGTGTTTTAATCACTAATTATTTATATACATATGTCTTCATATGTAATTAGGATCATTGTGTGTGTCTAAAGTCTTCACTTGACACCGAGCACTTGCCTGATCCTTCTTTACGATAACAGTCCGTTCAATTCCAGTCACTTACTGCAGGTGAGTTCATACCCCTTAATCAATGATTTAAACTGTTTTTAAATGTTTTATGGGGGGGGGATACAAGTAGAATCATGCTAGTTATTATATCAATCACATGTGATTAATAAGTAGAATTATGCTAGTTATTATATCAATCACATGTGATTAATATACAACATTCAAATGATTTGGCTACTCATTAGCCGTTTTACCAAACAGTTTCCTTCAAATGATTTTTATAAACATTTTATATGTTTTAAACTCCTTTTTACACTGTACATTTTACTCTGTATATCACATTACAAACTTATTTACAATTGTGTTTCAACCAAATGTTCTTTATACTAAACTGTTTTATCAAACCCATGCCTTCAAAACCATTTTATAGATCGACATCAAGTCGGTCTTTTCTTAGAAAATATTTATGTTCAAAGGTTTTACAAATCTTATTTTATGCTTTTAAATTATAAATTCCATGCCTCTATATGTATAGTTATATAAGAAATGTTTAAAAGACTTAGGAAGGCTATCCACCCTATTTCCTTTTCGCGCTTGAGATGTGGTCTGGTGGGATATCGGGTACTCGTCCGAAAGTCATTTAAATATTAGTTATATATCATGTGTACATATATAGTCATAAAGGTCCTTCCAGTTCATCCCATGCCCTTGGGTAGCAAGGATATACATCCATGTTCATACGTACCGGTTAGATTACTAGTAAACTACCATATGGGTAGTTTAGGAAGATACTAGAACTATTACTAGAACTCGATATCATACTATGAGTCAGTTCATTCATGAGTCAATACTTACTACTAGAAGAACATATACAACTATACTAGAGAGGAACATATACAACTATACTAGAGAGGAACATATACAACTATACTAGAAAGAGAACATATACAACAATACTAGAACGATTACATTACTATACTTGCTAGGTAGAGAGCACGTACATTACAGCTAGAACAGTTCATTACATTACACTTACATTAATACGTTCATAAAATTGTGATCCACTGTGTCGGAGCATGCCTTAAATGTCATGGCCCGATTTGTAGCCAGAGTCTCTTGAAGGGAGAGCGTGAGTTTGCGTATAGATCTATACTGGATTGACTATCCTACACCTTGCTGCTAGCTACAGCCGGACCTGCAGGTCTGCGGGTGCCAAACGTCATTCCGTTATTACGACCATTAGTATGCCGTTGTTACCAGTCGATAGTATGGTGCAATTAATCACATGATGCCTTAATATAAATCCGGTTTAAGGTAATTAGTACAACAGTAGTTCTTATAGCGCTACGATTTAGTACTACATTAATTTTCCCTGTGCACATATTTAGTGATCTTTTCACTTAAACTATAAATGTAAAAACTATATTTTGATAATGATAGTTACACTTGGGAAAATTACACACTTTTACAAGAAACGAACATATAGAACAGTTAAGTCTTGGTAGAAGACTACATTGAGAACAGTTAAGTCTTGGTAGAAGACTACATTGAGAACAGTTATGTCTTGGTAGAAGACACCTTTATATAAAGTAGGAATCATAGGGATTTCTAGGTTTTTCAAACGTTTACAGTTGTTTTACAAACATTTTCATACTTACAGTTCATATACAAATTCTTACTTACAAATTCTTACATACAAATTAAGACACTATATACTTATGATCTCACCAGCTTCAAAGCTGATACTCGCTTTCAAAATTACTTGTATCCTCAGGTCATCATAGACAGGTACCGATGCAAGGAGAAAGGAAGATGGAGCTTGTTCAAGACTCATCTTTCATTTTGATTTATGCTTTAGTGTTTATCAAAATTTGATAGAACATACTTGTATAATAATTCTATTATTAATGCAATGGATGATGTTGTTGCTTGTTTACTACTTTTCATTGTTGTGATATTGTACATGACATCCTCCACCCCAGAACATTTCCGCCGTTCTTGGTTTTGGGGTGTGACAGATTGGTATCAGAGCATTGTTTATAGTGAATTAAGTATATCAACCCCTAAAAGATATACTAACTATAAATACATAAGGGATTAAAAAATACTCTGACCAAGAGTTTATACTTTAAATAATAAAATATTTAATAAAGTATACATGCCTTCATTCATACTAAAATCAGTGTCACTAGGACAGTACAAAAGAATTACGATTGTTGGGCAACACAGGTGGGCTTAGAGACATATGGTCAAAACTGGGATGATATAGCCTGATCACCTATATTATCCGAGGGTTGACTAGCATGTGCCTAGGTTTAATTGTGTGGTTGCAACAATGCTAAAATCTTACCAACCCTACCACAATGAGAACAATAGAACATAACATTAAAATTAAAATACTATAGGAGTATTTGGTGTTACTATAAGTACTTTATACTTGAGAACTAAAACGGGATCTTCATTAATAAGTTGATAGTTGCTTAGTGGATACACTAAAGCTATATGTAATTAGGATGTTATAGACTTAGAATTTATGGAAATTTTACTTCACTCCTATTCTGTGTGAATACGGAGTTAAGGTCACTTATTCGAAGGTCTATCCTGTTTAGATTACACACAACTGGTATGCACTTCACAAATAGCGATGTAACTAATGAAGGTTTTCTAAATAATTATCTAGATAGCTCGTCTAATAATTATTCTCTTACCCTAAATTCTCGCATAGAAAACATAGCTGGACTCCATCCCCACGGCAACCAGTATCTTCCGAATGAAGTCAAAGCTGGTTGGTTTGGAGAAGAACCAGAGAATGATCATCCTATCCCCTTAAATTATCACCATGATGAAGATCTTTCTGATGATGCTAACTCCGAACCAGAGGTTGAGAACCTACCCCGAGCAGCTCCCTTTCCAATTCCTAACCCTCGTCCGACTTTTCATGGCCCGCCCCTGAGTGAGTGGAATGCTTGGAAACATGGAGCCAAGGACAAGATCAGCCCATGCCATTTAATGGCGACCGAAGCTTTTGCGACTTGAACAATGGGGCTCAGCATGTAGAATCTTGCCAATCTTGGTCCGCAGAGTGGCCCGAAATGAGATTCAAGGCAGGACAACCTTACATCAGATTACCGAAGTTGTCGCCGATGCGAGAATGCATACCCTATGCACTATTCGTCTAGAAGATGCTCACGAGAGATCAGAGAGAAACCATGAAACCTTGCTGCAAGCACTAGCTGAATCACGAGCCGAAGTCATAGAGCTCCGAGTACACCAGAGGGTGTACGAAAGACACCTACTTGATGTAGAACGTCAACTGGCTGAACTGAGAATTCACCAGAGGGGTGACCGTCGTCAGTAGTAGACTCTTTACTTTGCTTCCCTTGTTAGAAAGTAATCGTTTTCTGTCTTTGCCTGATGTGGCATTTTATATGAAATTACCTTGTACGGTAAGTACTTTAGGTTAGGTCCTTATGCTGTCAGGAACTATCTTCAGTGGATATGATGTAAGACCTTTACAAGGTCATTTGCCCGAATCTTTACATCGTGAATATCCAATATATTGACAGCCGGCTAACTTCTACGTCATTCTTTATTCAAGTACTCTTATCATACTCTCATTGGAGTCTATCTGGAACATGCTTTAGTCAAGTCATTGGACTATAGTGATCTATCTCTAGAGACATTTCCAAGTCTCTTTCAGTGGTTGGATCCTGTTATTCACCAACCCACGATACCTCGGCTTGTACGAACAAACGTCTTGAGACCATTCTATGAACGTACTTCTACCCATTACTAGTACTGCATCATAGGGATGTAGGTGAACCTTCGCAAACATACTTCCATTTCATACTAGGACTGCATCATAGGGATGTAGGTCAAACTTTCGAGAACATAGTCGTACTCTTTACATGAACAATCTAAGTACATCAAGGGTCAACCAGAATCACTCACAAAATCCTTATCTTTCGTGTTAACAGAATCATGTCGTCATCCGGAAACAATTACCGAGCAACGAAACCCCTATCCTCCATATCGACACCGCTACCTTTCAAACAGCAGTTACAACTGCCATGGTGGCTGCCGTAACCGCGGTCCTTGCGCACCGTAGCGCTATCAGCACAGTCAATGCTGCTGATGGGAATGAGGTTTCCAATTGTGGTATCCATCCAGGAAGTTGCCAAACAGTAACAGTCACAGGCTCGCAAAGCCGAAAAGCAGAGAACAAGAAACGAAAGCGTCAAGCCCGGAAAGAACGCAAGAGATCCCAAAAGCTGGCTATACAACAGCAGCAAGTGGAAACACCTGCCATCCCAGTACCGAGCAGACCATACAAAGGAACACTCCCGAAGTGCGACCGGTGCAACTACCACCACGAGGGAATGTGCCGAGCCTTGCAATGCGATAATTGCAACAAGATGGGGCACATTGCTCGTTTCTGTAGAACTACCTCCACCACTGGGGCAAGCCTAGCTTGCTATAATTGTGGTGAGTTTGGGCACTATAAAAGAGATTGCCCGAAGAAGGAAATCAAGGAAAGAACCCATGTCCCCATAACTCCTACTCGACACTTCACTTCCTCCATTGATGTGGGTGCTGTCCAGATATGTCACCAATGTGGCGAAATTGGACACCTCAAGAAGGATTGCCCGATAACGCAGAACTCTGGCGCAGACGGGAAAATTCTCAGGATCATAGCTGCAGGTGAGCCTACTCCGGAACCCTCGTCAATGTAACTTAGGCGTGTTGTTGTAACAGACTTATAAACTATCCAGAACTAGTGCAACTAGAGTCTTACCTTTTGTGAGATCTTATCTATATAAGGATTCTCGTGCTGCGTATACTTGTCTTTTGTAGTATATCTTATTCGCAGCAATAGTCTTGTGGCAAATCTGAAGTACTGTAACTCTGTTCATGATTGCACGGTTGTGTTTTGTCTGTAAAATGCCTTATGTTCAAATCTAATGTCTTTAAGTTTCAGTATGATTCCGACATTATCATACAACTTGAGTCAATTTGATCCTCACAAAAACAACTTTATACGTACATCTCTTTCTTCTAGATCACTTTTCCAGCGAAGCCGTCATATCAGAACACCGAAGTACTCATGCCAGGAGTACCTCTTAGTTATTTTCTTTCCGAAGAAATCCCCGAAGTACCACTCGTGCAGTACGTCAAGTTTAATCCAAGGATTCATGCGATTGATCTATCACTGAGGAAGGTATACATAAGAGTGATATATAATCAAGCTTCTACAGGTTTAGAATTGATGATTCCACTTTAACTTCTTTTTCCCCGATGGGATGTGAGCTTAAAGAAGAATCAGTTATTCGACTACCTTTTCAATCTTAATTATATACGACTCGTATACCCGAAGTTGTGATTGTGAGACCATGTATGAATTCTAATATGAACTTCAGGACGGAGAACTGCTCAAGACTACGAGTAATCACATTGTCATGTGAACAAACTTAGAACCCAATACAGCTCCCGTAAACAGATCACCCTACAATTTAAACACCCACGGAGATACCGGAATAGTACAAACAACTTAGCGAACTGCACAACGATAGAATAAGAAGACTAGGCTTCTCACCCTAGAGAAACCCCAATCTTATTCTCCCAGAGATCGACGGATTGCATCGTATGTGCCTCAGATATCGAGTACTCTGTCAAGATTTTCATTAGAAATCATTATCTCTGCCGCGCATAGATAAAATGGGTGAGCAAACGCAAGGAAATAATCACTTCCAGAAATGGATCTGAGATCCGAATATCACCAGTTCGAGTGTTAGGGAAGGATGTCCGGAAGACTATCATCCGAACTCGATGCGGACACTTCGAGTCCGTAGTGATACCCTTCGGATAGGACCAATATGGCCATAGCTTTCATGAGCTAAACGAGTAGGGTACGTCTTTCTTACTTGGATCAGTTCGTCATTTCTCCATGTACTGACTTACTTATCTACCCTCGTAGTAAGAAGAAAACCCATGGAAACATTTCCTACAGAGGAACTTCTCGCGAAGTTCTCTAGGCACGAGCTTTAAAAATTGAAAAGTCAAATTTCTATGGCACACTGTTAGTAATGTGAGAAATTTTGAGTACTCTTTCAATTTGTCAAAACTGTTGAGAATTAGTCGACACCGGAGACGCCGACAATCATTCGCCAAATTCTAGGTCTTACCGACCTACCGTCTTAGTTCATTCAGAACTCCTCGCAAATTATAGAAACCCGTACGACTTTGACCCAGCAAGGGGTGGCCTTTGTCTGGGAAGTTAAACAAGAAAAAGAAACCTTGGAGATTCCAAGTGAGTGACCAAATTCTTCAGGAAGTCTCACTAGGGAACGGCTTAATACGCTTCGTAAAGCATGGAAAGCTAAATCCAAGATAGACAGGACCTCCGAGATTCTCATCAGAATCGGTCCTGTGCCTCGCACAAACTAGACCTACTCCACGAACTCAGTAACGTACATCCTACTCTTCGCGTCTCGATCGTGAAACCATACCTTTCCGTTAGGACTCTTGTAAGTCCACTCGTCGAGATCCTCGCCTTCGTATTAGAACCGTAGTGACCCTCGACCGAGAGGTCAAGCGGACGAAGCAACACCGTCGCCAGTTAGTGAAGGTTTGTTGGAATGGCAACCGAGAACCCGATTTCACTTAAGTGCGCTAGAACCAATCGATTAGGAAGTTTCCTCCTCACGACTCGATCATTCGTGCGTACTTCCTTGTCTAAATTCTAATTTCGGGACGAAATTCCCTTCAACAGGGGGATGATGTGACAACCCGAAATTTCCATTCTGAACAAACCATATCAAGCCAATAGAAGTAGAACAGTTACAGTGAAAACTCAGATTTCGAGTATAAGTTTGGCAGTTTTCAGGATTTTACACTTAAGGAGATATTAGGAGAGTGGATGCACTAGGCTTTTGTGCAACACTGTTATTCCAATACTCTAGGATATTAGAGTTCATTCCGAGAATAGAAATATTTTCTGCCAAAAATCCCAGGACTATATATAGAAAACTGAACCAAATAGTTCATTAGTTGAAATCCAATTAGAGAAAAGCCAAAATTCTCTCTCACAGATCTTCGGGTTTTTATCCCAAATTGTGAGTACTTCGATCTAGTTATGTTATATAGCTTAGATTATGTTTAGAAACACCAATTTCATAACAAAATGACTAGACTCGGGAGTTTACCACCCAAGAACGTTCTTGGGGAGTAAACTCCAATTTGTGGCTTAAATGCTACTTAGTCCTTTCCCCGTGATTTGTAACTACCTTAGACTCGTATGCTAGTGTGTATATGACTAGAAAACATCAAAATCGGATTAATACCCCAAGATTTGGGAGTTTACCGCCCAAGAACACTTGTGGAGTAAACTCCATTTTAAGGTCCTTAAGGGTTCCAATGACCCTCAAAGCTTTAGAACTCCAACTAGAAGCCTCCATTTCATGCTTTAGACCACAAAACAATTAGGAATCATGGCTAGAAGTGAGTTCACGGCCAAGGAAGTTCTTGGGCCGTGAACTCCATGTTTAAGTGCCAAAGTGCCCTAAATGCCTTCATTGAACCAATAGACTAGCATAGCACATTACCTTGATGTGTCTAAGACCTAAAGCAATCAAAATACCAACACCTAGGGGTGTTCACGGCCATAAACACATGGCCAATTGGTTCATGGGCCGAAAACTCTAAATAGGGGTGTTTTGATGCCACAAACACTTCCTAAGGCTTAGGATTAAATTAGGACAAGTACTCTAAAGTGTTTATAGCCTAGAAAACATAAGGAATCACTAGTATTGAGGAGTTTATGGCCAAGACAAGTTCTTGGGCCGTAAACACTTATAAAGGGGTCAAATGACACCCTAACTCCTTCCTTATGCCTAGAACCCAACATAGAACATAACCTTGAAATGTTTGAGACTTGAAAACACCATAAAAACCCTCCCAAGGGAGTTTGCAGCCGTAAACTCCAAGGGAATATGGTCCCAGGGCCGTAAACTCCTTAAAGGAGTTAATATGACACCCAAACACTTGATTTAGCCTTGAAACAATTCACCACATGAGTTGTATAATTGTTTGACTTCATTTAGGGGCTTTGTTGAGAGTTTACGGCCAGGAGTTTACTCCCTTGGGCCGTAAACTCCAAGACATATGGTCATTTGACCATAAACTCCCATTAGAGGCCTTGCACTCCTTTGTTGCAACCCATTAGCCTCCTAGCAGTTGACCAAAAGTGTTTCCTTCGCGTTTAAATGTTTATACTTGTATAATTAGTGTTTTAATCACTAATTATTTATATACATATGTCTTCATATGTAATTAGGATCATTGTGTGTGTCTAAAGTCTTCACTTGACACCGAGCACTTGCCTGATCCTTCCTTACGATAACAGTCCGTTCAATTCCAGTCACTTACTGCAGGTGAGTTCATACCCCTTAATCAATGATTTAAACTGTTTTTAAATGTTTTATGGGGGGGGGGGGGATACAAGTAGAATCATGCTAGTTATTATATCAATCACATGTGATTAATAAGTAGAATTATGCTAGTTATTATATCAATCACATGTGATTAATATACAACATTCAAATGATTTGGCTACTCATTAGCCGTTTTACCAAACAGTTTCCTTCAAATGATTTTTATAAACATTTTATATGTTTTAAACTCCTTTTTACACTGTACATTTTACTCTGTATATCACATTACAAACTTATTTACAATTGTGTTTCAACCAAATGTTCTTTATACTAAACTGTTTTATCAAACCCATGCCTTCAAAACCATTTTATAGATCGACATCAAGTCGGTCTTTTCTTAGAAAATATTTATGTTCAAAGGTTTTACAAATCTTATTTTATGCTTTTAAATTATAAATTCCATGCCTCTATATGTATAGTTATATAAGAAATGTTTAAAAGACTTAGGAAGGCTATCCACCCTATTTCCTTTTCGCGCTTGAGATGTGGTCTGGTGGGATATCGGGTACTCGTCCGAAAGTCATTTAAATATTAGTTATATATCATGTGTACATATATAGTCATAAAGGTCCTTCCAGTTCATCCCATGCCCTTGGGTAGCAAGGGTATACATCCATGTTCATACGTACCGGTTAGATTACTAGTAAACTACCATATGGGTAGTTTAGGAAGATACTAGAACTATTACTAGAACTCGATATCATACTATGAGTCAGTTCATTCATGAGTCAATACTTACTACTAGAAGAACATATACAACTATACTAGAGAGGAACATATACAACTATACTAGAGAGGAACATATACAACTATACTAGAAAGAGAACATATACAACAATACTAGAACGATTACATTACTATACTTGCTAGGTAGAGAGCACGTACATTACAGCTAGAACAGTTCATTACATTACACTTACATTAATACGTTCATAAAATTGTGATCCACTGTGTCGGAGCATGCCTTAAATGTCATGGCCCGATTTGTAGCCAGAGTCTCTTGAAGGGAGAGCGTGAGTTTGCGTATAGATCTATACTGGATTGACTATCCTACACCTTGCTGCTAGCTACAGCCGGACCTGCAGGTCTGCGGGTGCCAAACGTCATTCCGTTATTACGACCATTAGTATGCCGTTGTTACCAGTCGATAGTATGGTGCAATTAATCACATGATGCCTTAATATAAATCCGGTTTAAGGTAATTAGTACAACAGTAGTTCTTATAGCGCTACGATTTAGTACTACATTAATTTTCCCTGTGCACATATTTAGTGATCTTTTCACTTAAACTATAAAGGTAAAAACTATATTTTGATAATGATAGTTACACTTGGGAAAATTACACACTTTTACAAGAAACGAACATATAGAACAGTTAAGTCTTGGTAGAAGACTACATTGAGAACAGTTAAGTCTTGGTAGAAGACTACATTGAGAACAGTTATGTCTTGGTAGAAGACACCTTTATATAAAGTAGGAATCATAGGGATTTCTAGGTTTTTCAAACGTTTACAGTTGTTTTACAAACATTTTCATACTTATAGCTCATATACAAATTCTTACTTACAAATTCTTACATACAAATTAAGACACTATATACTTATGATCTCACCAGCTTCAAAGCTGATACTCGCTTTCAAAATTACTTGTATCCTCATGTCATCATAGACAGGTACCGATGCAAGGAGAAAGGAAGATGGAGCTTGTTCAAGACTCATCTTTCATTTTGATTTATGCTTTAGTGTTTATCAAAATTTGATAGAACATACTTGTATAATAATTCTATTATTAATGCAATGGATGATGTTGTTGCTTTTTTACTACTTTTCATTGTTGTGATACTGTACATGACGTCCTCCGCCCCAGAACGTTTCCGCCGTTCTTGGTTTTGGGGTGTGACATGTAACCTAATCAACTATATTTATTCGAGATGCGATGAACATGTGCTTGGGAGTGGTAGTGGTGTGCAACAGGTCTGAAACTTACCAACTAGGAATGTTAGAGCCAAACATAAAGTTAAAATACTATAGGAGTATTTTAGAACACTAAAAGACTCACACTAATCCCATAATCATGTTCAGAAGATAAGAAAACAAACAAGAAATTAAAATACCATAGGGGTATTTTAGAATCCATAAACAACCTTGTGTGAAGAACTAAACAGATCCTTATTGATATACCTACAATTACAAAGGGTATACTCCCAAGGTTGTATATAATAAGGATCCCATAGGCTAAGAATGATTGGTTTCGCTCTACTTCCTTTTCCTTGTTTGGATGTGGATACCGAGTAGTATCACATATTCGAAGGCCTATCGGATCTAAGTTATATATGATTTGTATACCCTATGTAATTGTAGCAGGACTCGATATGGATCACTCATTGAAATGTTAATAATCTCTTAGGATTCTTTAGACATTTCCATTCTCGCACGACCCTGTAGAAAACCCTATCCACTTCAATGCTTGACAGAAGAGTTGATTCCGACCCCGAAGAAGTTCATTGAGAAGATTTCCGGTTCGGAAATAAATGAACTAGGTTGAGACTATTGAATTCACCAAGTGCTTATATCTTTCAGGGACATCGGTGAAGAAATTCGCCTAAGTTTCCGAGATCCCCAGTCGTCTATCATGAAGTGGTGACACCCGGAGTCGGATTCGGAAGTAAGGCGGAATAGAAATTCAATAAGTCCATACGAGGAGATAACCCTAGGTAACTATCCGAAGGAAGCCAATGCCGCTCCCGACCAAGGATACGAGAAAGACAGAGGGAGCCAATATATGGAACCCGAGAAGCGTCTTTACCTCGTGTTCGTCACTCTAATACACCCATAAAATAATACAATTTAGTGAGTTAGTGGTTACACTACTCACGCTATGTGTTAGGTAAATCGCCTTTATCCCGTTGCAAGTAATACGCTTAGACCGGATCCCCACACCTCCGTTGAGGTTGTTTAGCCATAAGTCTTCATGAGCCTTTCTCTCTGCGATCTTCGTTCCGAACTGTTCTTAAAGCTTCCCAGGTCGGAGAGTGAAACCTTTCCCAGTATAAAGGTAACTTAGTAGGAACGACTCACATCTTATGGATTTTCCGATACTCATACTCCTACCTTGCATACCAGGACTACATCATAGGGATGTAGGTGGACACTCAGACAACCAATACCCGAAGCACGGGAAAAATTTAGGCCTAACATAGCAAGGATAGATACATCCAGGGTTAACCATCGCCTCTCATCAGCTTGTGTTCCTTCCGTGTAGGAAAAACCATGCCTCCGAAGAAGCGTAACCCATCCGCTGGCAAGAAACCGACTCTCCTATTCGATGAAGCTACTTTCCAGGCTGCAGTCTTAGCAGCCATAGCAGCTGTCATGGCTCAACTGAGTGCTAACAACACCAATGTTAGCAAGGGCCCTATTAGAAATCCTGACCCTAGTAGTGGACAACAGCAACCAACCTTTGCATACCCAACCACCCAAGAACCTCACTCAAATCCACGGAAGAGAAAACTCAAGATCGAGGAGGGAGGTACCTCGGATCAAGGACCTTCCGAAGGGCAACGAGCTGAGGCAGTCAATACCCCTGTCAATCCTTCCCTCCTGACTTCAAGAAGACCATACATAGGAAACCTTCCCCACTGCAGCAAGTGTAGTTACCATCATCATGGTATATGCCGGGAACTCTTATGTGCTAGGTGCAACATGAAGGGGCATACTGCTCGCGTATGTAGAACCCTGGTGGAGCGTATTGCATCAATCACCAATGTGACGACTGATCCAGTTTGTCGTCTATGTGGTGAGATTGTACCCTTCAAAAGGGACTGCCCGACTGAAGGAAACGACAAGGACACGGGAGCAATCTAACTCTATTGCTTAGGGAAAAGCTTCAAGGAACCCGGTAGATTTTGGTACGTCTCTAAATCTCAGATAACTAACCGAAAACATTAAAAGGCTAATTCAAATGTAAATATTCTTCCCAGTAAGGCGAAAGTCGCAGCACTGTTATAAAATTTAAAATTTATTAGGTAAAACTATAATGGCTAAATATATACGTTACGGCCATGTATAATTGAGATGGATAGACCTAGAGTGAGTGAATGCCGCCTCATTTCCTGTTCCTCGTTTGGTTGTGGATTTAGGGCGGAGTCGCTCAGTCAACAGTCGTCCCCATCTTAATTATGCATGACTAGTATATGTGAGGCGATTATAGAAATGCCTCGTGAGAATCCATTCATGAAAAGATACTCTACTCAGAAACATTCAGGACTCTCTATTGTTCCGCGTCGACTCTATCGGTCCAAGTATCCACGACAGTGATACACGGGACGAAACCCGAGACGCCTAGAACTTGTGTGCCTGTTCGGCACATGAATCTATTGACCCTCATTTTATATCATGTCGAAGTGTGCCAACTTCGATGCCTCTATCGATCATGGTTTGACTTTGTGCAACCATGTGTAAATCCTTAGTGCTGTGTAAAAATAACTTTCTCTATAGCCCTTTTGGCAAATAAAGGTTCTTCCGAACCTAAACAAAATAAAAACAATAAAAAAACTAATGCGACCCGTCAGTTGTCACTTTTATTTCAAACCTTCCGAAGTACCCATGAGAGGAGTACCGCGCTGTTAACCAACCCTCCTTAGACAGATAGAAACCGAAGCGAAAGACACTACAGGCATTCCAGAAGACGATAACCACCCGAAGCATACCTCGTAGATTTCCTAGAAAGACCCTTCGCACCTCGCAATCCGGTTCGTGAATCAAAAGAAAATCTGAGTCGTAAGAGTCAAGGACATTGACTTCGACCATCCATTCACGCTTAATCCCCTGAATTAAGCATCGCAGCGAATATCCCGGAAATCCGAGAGCTGCGATAAATTAAACTCCGAGAAGAGTGGATGAGAAGATTAAAGTTCCGAGTGATGGAAGCCTATGCTCACTAGATTTGACCTAGATCGAGAAAACTCAGAACCTTCGGAAGAGTAGTTGCAGTAGACGCTCGCACTACTCAGGCACTTCGTCCACCCCGTTACTAACGAGTAGTGCCTAGGACCCTCCACCCTCTCGCATGGAGGAAATCGTCGTCGCCTCGTAGGCGATAGACCGCATACTCCGAAGCGAACACTAGGATACCGAGAACCACATGATAACCTCCGCAGCCAAGAATACTTGATCAAAGTGCGAAAGTAGTTGCGTTAAGCCTCATGACCCAGATCCCAAAGAGATTATAGACTTGACACCAGCCTTGGTGTTAGTCAAGGGGTTATGCAGGAGCATGCGCTTTCCGCACTAGAATAAACCAAAGTCTTAGAGATTCATTGGACTATTAGGTGTTCCACGAATACTATCTCATGCAGAAATAGTAGAACCACCTCCCGAGGTAGTCCAACACTCATCTGGTGAAACCCTATCTCCCAGACCCTGAGGGTTTCCATTAGGGATATCTCAAGATTCATTAGCGTAGGTTCATTTTGCACAAGATTGAGATAGCCACTCTATAGCAAAAAGATACCGTAGATACACAACCCACTCGATGATCTAGAAAGTCTCTAGAGGCCAATTGACAGGAAACACGAAACCAAGGACAACCCGAGCTTCCTAAGAACCAATCCGAAGGACTACACTTCCAGTATGAGAGAGAACGTTGGGACTTCGAAATGGCAATCACGCCAGTGATGATCTCGCCATAGAAGTACACTATGTTCTAAGTACTAAAGAGCTCTACCCTTCCGATAGCTTAGGACCATCCGAGATTCCTTACGGAGATTGGTCCAACCCTCGTCAGACCACTACTACTTTTGGAAATTCCACAAGTTTCACCACAGATCGATCCACTTCTTAGACTTGATAAGCGTTTGCCCGACGTCACTCTTCGTATCCCACTCATCTTGATAGAGACCATTGAGAACCCTAACTTCGTAGACGAACCATTAGGAATCGCTAACTACACGAGACGAAGTCCGCATTCCGTAAGTGAAGTTCGTTAGAACGCCAATGTGAAGGCCAGAGTTCACTTGGAGGTGCGAGGACCAACCGAATAGGGAGTATCCTCATACCTTTACTCGATCATTCATACCAACTTCCTTGCCTAGACCTGAATTTCGGGACGAAATTCCCTCTAACGAGGGGATGATGTGACAACCCAAAAATTTCCATTAGTTTTAACGTCAAAGTTAACGTCGGAATTAACATCGAAATTTCTTACGTCAAAAATTACCCAAACTCATCCCGAAAATATTTTTGACCGGAATTAAACCCGTTGGAATATTTTAAATAATATTCGTCAAGCGAACAAAAATTAAGGCGGTATAATTTTAAAATTTGCCGTAATTAAGGAAGTGGTGAAAAACCCATTCGCGATTGGTGTCAGGAGAACCCCAGCCAGGCCATAAGCTCCACCCTATATAAGGGAGGAGTGGGCTTCACTCCCACCTTTTTCCCCACCTATGACACTCTCTCTACTTTCTCTCTCTACAAACGGGTTTTGGTCAAAAAATCACTCTTTCAAGCTCCAAATCGGTAAGCTAACCTTCCTAGCTTGTTATCTAACTTATCTATCTTTCAAATTCGGGGCCTAAACATCCAAAAACATCAAGAACATGTGTTTACGATCTTGGGAGCCTCCCAAAACCGTAAACCCCTTCAATGTGGGTTTTAATGCTCAAAACCCTTCCCAAACACTTCTCATGTTTAGCAATGGCTTAGAGACTTACCCGAAAGGACTTAGAACACCAAAATCGGACCAAATGGGGAGTAAACATGAGTTTACGGTCTAAGGATGTTCTTAGGCCGTAAACCCATGTTCATGGACCATAAACACCTTTTATGGTGTCAAGCTACCCCTCAAACACCTCCAAGGGCTTCCATAAACTTCCTAGAGTGCATAGAACCTTATTTTCCTTCATTTTATGCACCAAAGCATACAAAATCATGTCACACTTGAGTTTATGGTCCAAGAAGGTTCTTAGACCGTAAACACCTATTCATGGACCATAAACACCCCCAAAGGGTGTTAAAGTGGCCTCAACACTTTGTATGGCTTGGATTTGGACCTAGAACTTCGTATGCTTAACCTACAACCACAAAAACGCATGATTTAGGGACTAACATGAGTTTAATGCTGTAAACTCATGTGTTTAAGGTAGTAAACTCCCCAAGTGTATCTCCTTAAACCGTAAACACCTTTCCAAGGTGTTTAAGTGCCCTAAACACCTTCCTATGCCTCTAAAAGCCACTAGAACCTTACATACATGAGTTAGAACCACCAAACAACTAAAGGAATGGGCCAACATGAGTTTAAGACCATAAAATCATGTGTTTATGGACGTAAAATCCTCAAGGAGTAAACATTGGACCGTAAACTCCACTTTGTGCCCAATTTGAGCCCCAATCACTTCCTTAGCCCTTGATTCAACTCTAGCATGACTCCATGAGTGAGTTAATACCTTTAAGCATCCCATGACACTTCTACCATGATTTTAAGGCCGTAAACTCATGGGGGAAAGGGGTCTTGCAACCGTAAACACCCATAAGGGCCTTCATTTGAGGAGTAAACTCCAATGTGAGTCCATACACACTTCCTATGTAACCCGAGACACTTCTAGCACTTGTAGCAAAGTGTTTTTATGTCGTAAGACATCCTTACTTGCATAATTAGTTGTTAAATGACTAATTAGATACTTAAATGTATCATTACATGTTAAATAGGATTCGCGTGTGTGGTCAAGTCCTCACTTGACACTTAGCATCCTATACCGGCACCTTCACCCGATCCACTTACAACAGGTGAGTTCATACCCCTGAATGAACCTTTTAAATGTATTTACATGTTTTATTAGGGGAATACAAGTTAAACATGCCAGTTATCATATCAATCACATGTGATTGATAACCCGCATGCACAAGGATTTACCACACTGTAAATTGTTTTACCGAGTATGACACTATAAATGGTTTTCTAAAATGTTTTCACTTGTTCAAACCTTTTACTTATATTGTTTTATCAATGTTCCATTTAAAACTGATTTATGAGAGTTTCCAAAGAATTTCCAAAGGTTTTCCAACTTATTTTACAAAAGAATACCCTGTCGGGATTTTCTCAAGAATAAAGGTTTTCTTCCATGTTTTGATACTCCTTCTTAGTTTAAACTCCTAATTGATAACGCTTTCACTTCGTGATGCGTTTATACTTGTTATTGCCTCTATTTCACTTATACTTGTAGTCCCTTATGCCTGTTAGACGCTCTTACTTCACTTGTTGTCTCTTCTACTTCGTGATACACTTATATTTGGTACGCTTAAACATCACCATTCGGTTATTCCACACTGTACGTTATACATCACCATTCGGTTATTCCACACTGTACGTTATACATCATGATTTGGTTATTCCACACTGTACGTTATACATCACAAGTCAGTTATTCCACACTGTACGTTATACATCACGATTCGGTTATTCCACACTGTACGTTATACATGACGATTCGGTTATTCCACACTGTACGTTATACGTCGCGATTCGGTTATTCCACACTGTACGTTTACACACCACAATTCGGTTATACTTTACGATACGTTTCCACTTGTTACACACTCAGTCGAAGTTAGATGTATGTCTGTGCTTGTATAGGTGCATATAAATAATGATTGAAGGACTTAGGAAAGCTTGTCCGCCCTGTTTCCTTTTCTTCGTTGAGATGTGGTCTGGTGGGATCGGATGGTCGTCCGAAGGTCGTTTGATTCATTAGTTATATATTATGTATACGAGCATAGACATATAGGTTTACTCTAGTCAGTCCAGTTATGAGTCTCTACCTCTAATTCAGCACTTACATATGAAACCTACTACCCACTATTAGGGATGCATCTTCGGGACACAGCCTTCTCCGTCGTCTAGTTGGTAACCAAAGTCTCCTGTAGGGAGAGCGGACATTGTGTGTATAGATCTATACGGGATTGACACCCCCGCACCCTGACTGCTAGCTACAGTCCACGGCCTACCAAGCCAAGGGGTGACAAATGTCATATTTATAGATGCTTTTAGGGCGTCAGGTACTCTAGTGTCGGTTAGTATGGTTACGAGTATCCCAGGTTACCTTATAATTCATGGCCTTAAGGTAACGGTATTTCACCAGCAATCTACACTGTATGTTGGAAACCCACTTTCAGAGTCACACTGTTTTTAGACCTTGCTAGCTGTATCTTTCATTTGATACTTTCTGGGGTATGTATTCTATGTTTCTAGACCTCACTAGCTGTATCTTTCATTTGATACTGTCTGGGGTCTGTATTCTCTGTTTGGACCTTGCCAGCTATACCTTTCATTTGGTACCGTTTGGGGTCAGTGTCTCCCTTTGTTAGACTGAGCCAGACGTGTCGTTCGTCCGATACTTTCCTGGAGTCTATGATTCCTTTTACCTTAGTCAGCACTCTTCACTGCTGAGGCATATGTTATTTCCCTGATTTCTCTTGCTTTCTTTAATAATCAAATTATGTATTTTGATAATGATAGCGATTTAGGGAAAACTACTTTTTACCACATAACTCCGTCCAGTCTTGGTAGAAGACTGCTTTTATTAAAGAAAATATAGGATTTTCCGGAAAAGACACTTATTTAATGGATACTTTAAGACTACCACTTTTATTAAAGTTATTTGAATGAAATGACACTAAATACTTATGAACTCACCAGCATTTGTAAAAATGCTGATACTCGCTTTTCAAATAACTTGTATTCTCAGGTCAGCATTAGACAGGTACATTCCCGGAGCTATTGATGAAGATGGCTTAGTACTAAGCTGCACCTATATATTTACTTGTATTACTTTGATGTATTGTAATATAAACTATGTAAAACTATTACTATTAATGCAATTGTTGTTGTACTTTGATTACTATAATGCATGTGTTGTGATACTTGACATGACGTCATCCACCCCAGAACGTTTCCGCCATTCTGGTTTTGGGGTGTGACACATATACACATAGATCTACACAATTCAACTTGTATTCTCCCCCAAAAAACAAGTAAAAACCAAAAACAAGGGGGTATGAACTAACCTTGCTTTGAAGATTTTGGATCTTGATGAAGATTAGAGGGGTTTTCGGCCTTACAAGCTCCCTTGAAGAGGTTTTTCGAATTTAGGGTGTTCTAAGGAACATGAATCGCGAAATAAATTTTTAAGAGTGTGGATTTTAACATGAAATGAAACCAAATCAGTTTAGAATGATCATCACTTACCAAAATGAATGGATCTTTGATGGATTATCTTTGGACTCTCATAAGCACACACAGAAATTTTAGGGAGAATGGATGGATTTTCTTTGTAGTTATTGAGAGAAATCTTGTGATTTTGAAAGTGAAAATGGAGGAGACGGGAGTGTTTGGATGAATTTTTAGAGAGAGGAGGGGAAAAAGAGAGGCTTGGGTGTATGGTGGTCAATGCTTGGAAACATGAGGGGCAATGTTGTGGTGGCAACTCTTTTGTCCACCACCCTTTTATTTATTTATCTATTTATTTATGTATCATTTTTTTCTATCTATGGGCCGAGAATTGGGCTTAAGATGGGTGAAATTGAATTAGTTTGGCCTACTCTCGGCTTTGATCGATTTTGTGAAGCCCAATAAAAATGTTTCGGCCCATTAGGCCCTTAAGTGTATTTACGACCCAATTTGGTAAAAGGAATGGGTTTATGGTCCATTAGTGGTTAAACAAATTTATTTTAGGCCCATTATGGCCCAAAATGTTGAGTTTTATGAGTGTGGGTCCATTTAGAACCCAACTAGGGTCTTTAAGCCCAAAATAGTTCAAGTTGAAGGTTTATTGTTCCATTAGGCCTAATAAGAGAATCCTAGTCCACAATGAACTTGAGTCTGGATATCTAGGGTTTCTAACCCTTACGTGCACATATGAGATGAATTTAAACTAGAATAGAGTTTAGTATTTACTTAGAGTATAGGCTTTTACAATGGATGATGTTTACATGGGAATAGAATTTCCTAGTAAAATGCCAGTTGTGACATTTTCGTCCCGAAATTCTTTCGAAGGATAGTTTCATGACTGAGAGAATAGGGGAGGGCACTTCTGCTTCATCTAATCTTCGCGTTCCTATGTGAATTCCGGTCCACGCTTAGCGTTCCATCGGACCTTCACAATTGGAATGCGGCTTTGCTTCGTATACTTTACTTCCCTATCCTTTATCTCAACTGGTTCTTCGACGAACAGGAGATTCTTGTTTACTTTGATCTCTTTTAAAGGAATGATAAGAATTTTTCCTGATAGGCACTTTTTCAGATTCGATACGCTGAACACAGGGTGTACGTTGCTGAGCTCTACAGGCAGCTGCAGCCTATAAGTCTTTGGACCAATCCGAGCAAGAATCTCGAACAGTCCGATGTATTCGTGGGTTTAGTTTTCTCGGTTCCTAAAGCGAATCATTCCTTTCCAAGGAGATTCCTTTAATAACACGCGATCCCCGACTTGACATCCTAATGGCTTACACCGCTTGTCAGCAACTCTTTTGTCAGTCTCGTGATGCTTGAGGTCGAGTTTTGATTTGGATTATCTTCTCTGTCGTCTTGCGAATAGTTTTCTAGTCCCGTGTGAGTACTGGCGAGTGATCTGCATTTACGACCATAAAGAGTTTCGAAAGGAGAAATCTTGATGCTCGTGCGATAGTTGTTATTGTATGAGAATTCAATCAAGGGTAACCGGGTATCCCATGACTTGCTGAATTCAAACACCCAGACTTGTAGCATGAATTCGAGTGATTGAATGGTTTGTTTGATTTGGCTATTGGTTTGAGGGTGGTAAGCAATTCTCATACTTAGCTATGTTCCCATAGCCTTCTGAAATAATTGTCAAAGTCTTGAAGTAATCCCGTTATCTCGAACCGAGATAGTAGATACCGATATTTCATGGAGTCTCACAGTCTCTTGGATATAGATCCATGCTAAACTTCCTTCTTGTTTGATTTCTATAAGCTTCGTCTTTCAACTCCGAGAGTTTTATCCATCCACGTAGTGTTTTCTTCGCGATATTCTCCGACTTTGATGCTTTCAAGGCTGGTCGTAGATGTTGACATTGTTTTGTTCTTGCTTCGTGAGTAGATAAGTATTCTATTGATGAAGATAATGAAAAGGCTGACTAGGAGTGGTTGAGAAAACTTGGTTCGTAGGGTCCATGAATAGCATGGGAGCATTCGTTAGACCGAAGGGTATCACAATGAATTTGAAATGGTCATGATGAGGTCGGAAGGCAGTTTTTGGAATGTCGTCTTCTCGGACTCGAAGTTGATGATAACCGATTCTTAGATCTATTTTAGAGAAGTAACTAGCTCCTTGGAGATGGCCAAATAGATCGTCAGTTCGAGGGAGTGGGTGTCGATTTTTTTTGATAGGGAGCTTATTCAACTTCCTAAGATCGATGTACCTTCTGAAGGATCCGTCTTTTTGAAGAACAAGACCGGAGCTCTCCAGGGTGAGAAGCTTGGTCCGATGAATCCTTTGTTCATAAATATTCTTGATTGTCTGGATAACTTTTGAATTTCAGCGGGAGTCAACCTATAGGGTGAATTGGAGGTCGATTCAAAATTCGACCTGTGTTTCTGGAGGTATTCCCAGAAGTTCTTCGGGAAATACATTCGGAAAATCGCATGTTACCGGAATACCCTATATACTTACTTCTTCCTTGGTCTTGTCCACAACAAGAGTGAGGAAAACGTAGTTTTTCTGGTGCAGGCACTTCTGTGCCTTGATGCACTAGATAGGAAGAGGATTGGCGCCAGGTTTATCACCATGGATTATTAGAGTTTTGTGATTGGGAAGGTGAAGGCAAACAGCCTTCTCGCGACACATAATATCAGCACGGTGGGGGCTTAACCCAACCATGTCAATTATCACATCAAAACTCCTAATATTTACTAGCATAAAATCTATTTGAAATGAATGGTTGTTTAGTGTTAAGGTGTTCCCTACATAATTATCTTTGGTTGATGCAGTTTTCCCCTTAGTTATCTCCACAGTTAAGGCTTAGTTTAGCCTCCGGGGTTATGGTTTTAGTAAGTGTTTGAATATGTTACTAACAAAGCTTCACTCAGCTTTACTATGGAATAAGAGGTAAGCGAAAGAGTTGTTAAGTGGGAACGTACCAATAACAACCGTTGGGTCTTGGACTGCTTCACCTTGAACCAAGGTCAGGACCATTTCCGATCCTTCTGCTCCTTGATTGTTATCCTTGGGGCAATTGCGCCTGAAGTGACCGGTTTCTCCATACCCATAGCAGGTGTGACTGGTCTCATCATTGGTGTTGTTGTTAGGGTTGTTGCGATTGTTGTTGTTTTCATTTGGCTGACGAATCTGGCATGGATAAGTTCTACATAATTTGGCGGTGTGATTCTTTCGGTTTCATTTGTTACAATGTATCTCCCGACAGGCTCCATTATGATGGAATTTTCACTAGTTGCGTTTTGGAAGGCTTCCGACATATGGTCTCCTGGTTTTTGCTGTAATAGGGTTCATGGTCGCGTGAACAGCAACAACATGTTGCTTCCTTGAGAACCCTTGAGTGGGTTGTCCCTTTCTCTTACTTCCAGGATTTTGCTTCCTACTCTTAAGCTTGGGGTTTATTGTTCCTTGACAAGCTGTCACTTGTTGGTTCCCATGCTCGTTCCTTTGGCTGGAGTTGTCAATGCTATTTCCGCCTCCATTAGGGTTGTTTGCATTGATTTGTGCCATAGCAGCGGTTATTGCCGCCGTTACAGCAGCTTGGAATGTAGCAGAGTCCATCTGCAGGAGCGGTGTCTCGCGGGTGCGCTTGTTATTCTTGTGGCATGGCATTTTCCTGCTGCACGTTGATAATCCAGATCGTAAGTAATGATCGTCATTCCTGGTTGCACTCAATAAATTTTGCATCTTGTTGTATAATTCTTACTGCTTCCATCTACATCCTTATGATGTATTTGTGGTAGTAGGTAACCACAGATTTGGCACGATCGTTACGTCTATCCTTAGAGTATATAGGTTGTTTTGGTTGCGAGACCCTTAAGTATCTAGCGGTTTTGAGGGTTCGCTTGTGCATATAATTGAGTCTATGTAGTAATATGAAATAAAGATAGCACATAATTGTTCCAGTGGTAAGTACCATCTTAGTACACGAAAGAGAGTCATGTCGGATAGTAGGGGGAAGTAGAAAAGGTTGATCCTAATTGTGGCGGGAAGTGTCTGGTGGTGGTGCTGATGAAGTGGATGCACCTCGGAGACGAGCTACTTGTTGTTCGGTATCTCGTAGTCGTACATCCCAAACTAACTGTCTCGCTCGAGAGTCTCCATTCACTTCCTGTGTTTGCCTCTCATCTCTCTCAATAGCAAACCACATTTGTTCCGTTCGATTTGGGGTGTCCTGAGCTTGGTTATCAATACCTCGGGTGCGCCGGACCATGACTGGGAGGGCCCGGTCAGCTGGTCCTCTACGACTAAGATCGAAGGGACCTCAGTTCCTACAATAGTGTGGTCGTATCCCCTGCTGGTGACTCTATCTCCAAATATTGTGTGCCTAAGGGGGCATGGGGCCACCGGGGCCCACACGATATGTCGGTACTCTGGCTTTATATGGAGGATTGATGTCATCGGATTCTGTATCCGAGTCATCATCATCATTGCCCTCTGGCTCTTCCTCTTCGAGGTCCACTATTGACTCGGCGGGTTCACCTGCAAGTTCTACTTCATGTTCCTCCTGTGGTTCCTTCTCTGAGTCGAGCCACCCTACTATTCCCTGACTAGGGAGATAGGGGTTTCTTGGCTAATGATACTCGTCTATAGTGTATTGCACGAAGGGGTATAAATACTAGAAACAAATAGCATACTAATTACTCCTATAGTAATTTAATTTTGTTTAGATTTGGTTCTATAAGCTCTTTGGATAATTAAATGGTAAGTTTTTGATTCATTTACCATCACAATTACTCCCGAACACATGTTGGTCGTATTTTGAATGAATGTAGTTGATCAGGCTACATTCACCCCTAATACGACTACATAATTGCCCGAGTTTAATAGCGATGTTCAAATCCTCCAAAGACTTTCTGTTATTGTTGTGTTTTTATTCTAAAATGCACACAAAGGTATGTATTTTAATTATTATGTTCAGAATTTTTTACTCCTATTGTATTTATAGTTACATATCCTGTATGATTAGATATGCTAGTTCACTATAAACAATGCTCTGATACCAATCTGTCACACCCCCGAACCAAACGGCGGAAACGTCCGGGGGCTTGTGCGTGACTTCATCTTGAAATATCATTACAATGAATATAATTGAAACATAACATCATCATCATCACACATGTAATATTAGAACATTCATTATTTACATCGAGTATTGTATTTGAATATTACATGCCAAAATAGTAAGAGTATGATGAAACAAAATATAACGCAATATCCATTAGTGTGTTTTGTTCATCCTGCTTCAACGATTTCCTGAGAATACAAGTTATTTTGAAAACGGTCAACATAAAAATGTTGGTGCGTTCATAAGCATGTTTGTGAAAATGATTTGTATAACTTTGAAAACCACCAGAAAATCCGATATTTTATGAAAAACTGTTTAGTGTGTTCGTGCTAGATCTTGTATTAATGCATGTATGTTATTGATTATTTGACTAAAAAGGTAAGGGAAATGTAGAGAGAATATAAGAGCATGTAAAGAGAATGTTCCCAGACAACCCGATGTTGCCTGTAAAAAAAAAAGGTCTTCCATAAACTTCATAATGTTAATTCCTCTAAGCGAGCCGTCATAACCATACTAAATAATTACAATGTCACCTGTCTTGGCGTCGTTGGACGCCGGTTTTGACTTTGATTATAAGGTTTTCGTCACCCTAGATTGAGTTAGTCTAACTGTAGCGAACAACTGAGATGTGGGGTGTCATCCCCATATAGATCTATACACAAATCCTCGTTCTCCCTCCAAGAGACTCTGGTTATAACTACAGGCTACGATCGTACACTTAGGATCATGGGTTGCAGGATCGATGGTACAACTTCCTGAGGTTTGCGGATGTCTTCCCTCATTCTTTTCACTTCCTTAAGCACGGTCCTATTATCCTCTTGTTGCTAAGTCACCTGTTGTTCCAGCTTCCTCATCATGACAAAAAGCTCATTGTTGGAGATTATTATCAGAGGGCCCTGGGATCCTTGAGTAGTGACTGGAGGAGTGTTTTTCTTTGGCACATCAAGAGACTTTTTGGGACCCCCAGCTGGAGGTGGTGGAAGGTTTTTGGACGAAATGGGAGGAATTGAGGAAGAAGACAGGTCCGATTGTGTAGACATGATTTTCTGATAGGTTTTGAGCACCACGGCCCCATGGTGGCTGCCAAATTGTTTTGGTAAAAAATTAGACAAGTGAAACTCAACCAAATTGAATGAGAGGATGTGGTGTTTGAATTGATGTAAGTCGAAAATTGTATTCAAGACAACACGAGGGTTTACTAGGAAAGCCATTGAACTTGGCTAGGATCTCCGACACAGAACCTTCGGAGGTTTTGTGACATGTCTCTAGCTTAGCTTCGTCTCTTTGAGGGATGGAAGTGAAGGGCCTGAGAATCGTAGCAAAGAAAACAAGATCGTCAGTCGTCGTTCGTGAGGCGATCTCAGAACAAAGCTTTAACGATCAAGTCAGTTCATTTCTAGAGAAAGTGAAGAGTGTTAAGTAAGTGTTTAAGGGTTTTGTTTCTCTCGATCCCTTCTCTTGGGGGAGAAGGGACCTTTTTATACCTGTGGCCGAGGGGGAACACATCCACAATAGTATCTTTTCCCTTTTCAGGTTTGGCAGGGATAGACAGCCTTTGATTGGTAGACCGTGCTCCGTAAGTGTTCGTTTTCCATTGGTGTAGGTTTTCTAGGAGCAACGTTCTGAGCACTACACATATTGCTCTGAGAGGAGGTTGGTACTATTTTTTCTTGACACCGGATTTGGTGCTTGGGCACCAAGGAATGAGTATGGGATCACGGGAGCGAGGGCGAGAGCGAGGACTTGGCATTACGTGTCACACCCCCGAACCAGACGGCGGAAACGTCCGGGGGCTTGTGCGTGACTTCATCTTGAAATATCATTACAGTGAATATAATTGAAACATAACATCATCATCATCACACATGTAATATTAGAACATTCATTGTTTACATCGAGTATTGTATTTGAATATTACATGCCAAAATAGTAAGAGTATGATGAAACAAAATATAACGCAATATCCATTAGTTTGTTTTGTTCATCCTGCTTCAACGATTTCCTGAGAATACAAGTTATTTTGAAAACGGTCAACATAAAAATGTTGGTGAGTTCATAAGCATGTTTGTGAAAATGATTTGTATAACTTTGAAAACCACCAGAAAATCCGATATTTTATGAAAAACTGTTTAGTGTGTTCGTGTTAGATCTTGTATTAATGCATGTATGTTATTGATTATTTGACTAAAAAGGTAAGGGAAATGTAGAGAGAATGTAAGAGCATGTAAAGAGAATGTTCCCAGACTACCCGATGTTGCCTGTAAAAAAAAGGTCTTCCGTAAACTTCATAATGTTAATTCCTCTAAGCGAGCCATCATAACCATACTAAATAATGACAATGTCACCTGTCTTGGCATCGTTGGACGCCAGTTTTGACTTTGATTATAAGGTTTTCGTCACCCTAGACTGAGTTAGTCTAACTGTAGCGAAGAACTGAGGTGTGGGGTGTCATCCCCGTATAGATCTATACACAAATCCCCGTTCTCCCTCCAAGAGACTCTGGTTATAACTACAGGCTACGATCGTACACTTAATAGGTGCCAACCGACAAAAACTCGCTAGATCCTTAATCGAATTTACGTGAAGAAAAATGTATAAACTCATTCTAGGACCAATGATCCATGTAAGCGAACCACTAAGGCATCGCTAAACTTGTAAATCATTTCAAGACCCAAATGGAATGAGATTATATAACATAGGCCCGAAATATATATGAAAAGACAACTAAGGCCCATTTCACATGTAAAGTATTTACAGGCCCAAATGACACACAAAATAGTATCCAAGGTCCGTCGCACATGTTAATGGGTCAATGAGGCCCAATAAACATATACAGGACCTCTCACACATAAAAATGGGCCACTAAAGCCCAAATAACCTAGAAAATGATCAAATTAAATCCATTTGTTGGTTTATCATTGATTTTGGCTCAAGTATTTACTAAAATATCATAAAAAGAAGAATGCATATAGAACCCATTCCCAGGCCCAATAAACATGTAAGTGGACCACTAAGGCCTACTATACGTGTCTATTATTTCCAGGCTCAAAAGGAATGTGAATGTCTATCCTAAGCCCAATATACATGTAAAAGGACACTAAGGCCCACTAAACATGTATATTATTTCCAGGCCCAATAAGGATATGAATACCTATCCCGAGCCCAATATACATGTAAAAGGACACTAAGGCCCACTAAACATGTATATTATTTCCAGGCCCAATAAGGATATGAATATCGTTTTTAACCCGTTTGTTATTGTTTTGTTTATTTTAGCTTGATTATTTACATAATTGATATCTAAAGCCCACTTTTTGTAAAAATGACGTTCTTGGCCCAATAAGCCAAAAATTTACAATTAAGGCCTAATTTTTGTAAGAATAGCACTTTAATCTCCAATTTTGTTAAAAACTTGTGTTGATGACTACTTTGTGATAAAAATAACATTTTAAACCCATTTTTGTCAAAAATATCATTTTTGGCTTGGTTTTTGTGAAAATACACATTTTTCTGGTTTTTGGATTTTTCGACCAAGTTTTTAGAAAATTTGTAGTAAATTCATCGTAAGTCGAAATTTGGATCCGTAAATTCTGGAAGTTTGGAAATTTTGTATACTTTGTTCACAATTGTTCTCATAATTTTTGATCGCCTCAAACTAGTGCGAAATTACTCATCTTCACAGGTTGGTCCGAAATTATTTCAAATATGATAGGCAGTTTTGTAAAATTCGCCAAGAATTATGGAAACATTGTATGAAAACGTGAGAGTAGTCATTTTGAAGGTATAAATCTGAACTTTATCCATGTAAAACAGTTTTGAAAAATACTTCCATTTGGAGGGTCAAAACAGTCCAAGTTTGGACTAAAACCTTTCTGTCAAGGGCTGTTTTGTGAGTTTAGTTTATAGATCTTTGAACACAACACTTATTTTTGCTATATCAAGTATACAAATCCCAGATCTACATGTTTACATGTAATACTTGTGATAAAGCATACTTTTCTCAAGATTCATATGAAGATCCTAGTTATAAACTTCAAGTTTCTTAACATATTTTTAGATTAGTGAAGTAATCAACACATAATCACCAAATGTTTCAAGAAAAACACACATAATCATGCATATACACATAGATCTACACAATTCAACTTGTATTCTCCCCCAAAAACAAGTAAAAACCAAAAACAAGGGGGTATGAACTCACCTTGCTTTGAAGATTTTGGATCTTCATGAAGATTAGAGGGGTTTTCGGCCTTACAAGCTCCCTTGAAGAGGTTTTTCGAATTTAGGGTGTTCTAAGGAACATGAATCTCGAAATAAATGTTTAAGAGTGTGGATTTTAACATGAAATGAAACCAAATCAGTTTAGAATGATGATAACTTACCAAAATGAATGGATCTTTGATGGACTATCCTTGGACTCTCATAAGCACACACGAAAATTTTAGGGAGAATGGATGGATTTTGTTTGTAGTTATTGAGAGAAATCTTGTGATTTTGAAAGTGAAAATGAAGGAGGTGGGAGTGTTTGGACGAATTTTTAGAGACAGGAAGGGAAAAAGAGAGGCTTGGGTGTGTGGTGGACAAACATGTCAAGCCTTGAAGTATGGTGGTCAATGCTTGGAAACATGAGGGGCAATGTTGTGGTAGCAACTCTTTTGTCCACCACCCTTTTATTTATTTATCTATTTATTTATGTATCATTTTTTTCTATCTATGGGCCGAGAATTGGGCTTAAGATGGATGAAATTGAATTAGTTTGGCCCACTCTTGGCTTTGATCGATTTTGTGAAGCCCAATAAAAATGTTTCGGCCCATTAGGCCCTTAAGTGTATTTACGACCCAATTTGGTAAAAGGAATGGGTTTATGGTCCATTAGTGGTTAAACAAATTTATTTTAAGCCCATTATGGCCCAAAATTTTGAGTTTTATGAGTGTGGGTCCATTTAGAACCCAACTAGGATCTTTAAGCCCAAAATAGTTCAAGTTGAAGGTTTATTGGTCCATTAGGCCTAATAAGAGAATCCTAGTCCACAATGAACTTGAGTCGGGATATCTAGGGTTTCTAACCCTTACGTGCACATATGAGATGAATTTGAACTAGAAGAGAGTTTAGTATTTACTTAGAGTATAGGCTTTTACAATGGATGATGTTTACATGGGAATAGAATTTCCTAGCAAAATGCCAGTTGTGACATTTGGTATATGCCGCCCTTTGCCCAAGCCGTCTATCTGTCTAACGGCTCCACTATATTTGATTTATTCCTGGTGGGATACGTTAACCAGTCCTTTAGGCTAGTAGTCTTCAACGTTTTCTCAAGGTAGCTGAGTAGTTGTAGCTTAGATCTAGGCGCGCGTTTGGTGCGAACGGTTCATGACGTGTTTCTAATGTAATAGAGTCGTTCTGGAGAGGTAGCGTCGTTTCTTTTCTCTATTTTCCTTATGTAGGGGCCTTCTATATTTAGGAATGGTTATACTCTTCCTCTCTCCATAATCCACCATCTCATCCTTTTTTTATCGCTTCTCCTTTCTCCCATATGTTTCCACTCTGATTTGATGGCTTTTGTTAAATCTGGAATCGCTCCTACACCCGAGCAGTTCGAGTCTCATCAATTCTAGTTTGAGTTCATGCCTAAGCATGAAGTTGAATTCCCGTCAGAAGGGTCTACGATTTATCAACCGCCAGCAGGGAAGGTCAGTATTTCGATAGCGATCTTCGAGGCCCGTTTCATCTTCATGTTTCTGACTTCTTCGACGAGGTTATGTGAGAATATGTTTTCTCTATTCACAACTTGACCCCAAATGTTGTGAACAAGATAGTTGGTTTGAGTTAGGGTGTTGAGCTTTGGGTGTGCTTCCCTATCTTCAAGCATTCCAGTCTTTCTTTATTTCATCTATCCGTTTGGGTGTTCACACCTTTTCTCAGCGCCGTAACAAACATTCCTTTATAGTTAACCAGAAAGCACCTCAGAAGAACTGGAATGATCGGTGGCTGTGGGTTAATAGTGATTTGGTCGGGGCTGGCTATCCTTCTGTGCACATAGCTTTGTATCGGGCACCCCAATTGTCGGGGGTCAGTTTGTCAGTGGCTTGTGCATTAAGATGGATTTGTTTTAACGACGAAGATTGGCCCGATTATGTATTGGCAGCTGTCAAAATGAGCGCTGCTTGGTGGTTGCATGGAAAGATGCCTTAGATTTTTATGGACAATGATGCTAAGTGTTAGGGACAAGATCCTTAAAACATTCAGGATCCTCAAACCTCATCAAATATTCAGGAACCTCAATTATCTCAGGATCCCAACTATTACCTTTATTATTACTTACTAACATTTATAACGGTTGTATGTCATTTTTAACACGTGTAGAAATAGTCAAGAGAAGATATTCTCAATAGAGCGTCGTCTCAACTATGCTACAGACCCAAAATACCAAGTCCAACAACGTTCACAAAGTTTGTTGGGCTGAAGTTCTGTTTTATGTTGCGTCTTTTGGGCTCGTAGATTAGCCTTTTATTCTCCGGTTTGGGCCTGTCCAACTGAGAGCCTTTTATGTATAGTATATAAGTTATCGCTTGCATGCATATTAGGTTAAGATTCAAGATTTCAGTTTGTACATTTAAGAGTTCTACGATATTGCTTTCTTGTAATCTCCCAATCCTTTACAGTTGATGTTCTTAATCGAGCTCTTCTAAGGATTTTATTTAATCATTCAACACGATTGATTCAAGCTGCTGTGTTCTTAATATTGTTCTCTGGTTTGCTATTATTATTACGTTCTTGCTGTTTCTTATACTTATACTTGTTCAAGATCTAATCGATCTTCATAGATTAAAAGTTGTTTTAATCCCATCAATTGGTATCAGAGCAGGAGACTGTGTAATCGATACACATCTTTTCTGTGAAAAAGATTTCCATTAGGGTTTTTCTGCAATCATCGATATTTATTGAGCCGTCATCTTAATTGACGTATCTTAGTATTTATTGTTTTGCCCTAATCTGCTTTATTACAAGTCTGATCTTTGAACAGGTTATTACAATCATAATGGACGCGACGCAATCAAACCTTATTAATATTTCCAACAACATTGGTTCGACGACAAAGATTCCAATCTTATACACCCATGACTATGAAGTATGGGCACATCATTTTGAAGATTACATGATTGGATCGGAGGACAATGGTTTTCTCATATGGGAAGCCATTATCAATGGACCGTTTTCACATTCCGCGACATCCAGAGTTATTAAGACGCAAAAAGAATACAACGATCTGCTTAAGGACGTGACGAATATTGCGCAAGATGAAAAAGACAAATTCCAGTGCAATATTAAGGCACTAAGGTCGATCAGATTTGCCCTTCAGTCCGACACATTTAGACTGGTCAGCTCATGCACTACGGCGAAGGAAGTGTGGGATAGACTTCGCGAACTGTATTCCACAGACGAAGATCTTGAACATTCTATCCAAACTTTGCTTCTATCTGAGTTTGGAGAATTCAGGCAAGGGGCTGAAGAAACTGTGACCCAGACGTTTGATCGCTTCAATCATCTTCTCAGCAAGATGATCAAACACGACATTGAAAGGAAGCTCATCGAACAAAAGGTTACTTTCTTGAACGGACTGCGATCTGAATGGAGAGCAGTTGTTTCCACCGTCAAAGCCCATGAACAGTTTAAATCATACTCTTTGGCAAAACTGGTGGGTATTCTAAAGTCCCAAGAGAAGATTGTGGTTCAAGAAAAAAATGTTGTCTCCAGTCTTGGTTCGTTGGCCCTCCTATCTAAAAGTAAAGCTGTGATGGAGGATGAAGAGCTCAATTTAGAAGAATATGACCTCTCAACTAAGGATTATGCCATGATGGTATCCAATCCTAAGAGGTTCATAAAGAAGAGATTCCCCAACAACAAAAACCGAAACTGGCAGGGGAGTTACAGCTCCGAAAAGGCGAACAATGAACCGAAGGCTGAGGAATCCAAGAAGGAACCGAAGGCAGATGGCGATTCTGGAGTAAGCTGTTTTTACTGTGGTGGCAAGAACCACTATGCTAAGGACTGTGTTCTTAAAAAGATGGCTGAAAAGGATGACGGAAAGGATGAGGAAGCCGTGCTGCAGAAGAGATTGGATGAGTTGAGAAAGAAAAAGTCTACCGCTAACCCTTCTATTAATGCTCTTATTGTGCAGGGTTCGGTTAATGATGATGAGTTCGGTAGCACCGAAGTTTGGTCTACTGACTCAGAAGACGAAGAAGTGAGGAAGCCTACTCATGGAAAGGCTTATATGGCTAAGGAGGAAAAAAGTGGTGGAAAATGCTTCATGGTGTCAAGTGCATCTCATATGAGGGGATACAATACCGATGGAGGAAGCAATGGACCGAAGGTGCAGGAAGATATGTGCTTCACGGCCAAACCACTCAGCCATCAGTTCAATGAGCTTGAAGAACTGATAAAGAAGGTACAATCTGTTTTTATTTCATCTAAAGTACCATCATCCTCATATGAGAAAGAACTAAAAAACGTTAACACAAGAATTTCTCATTTAGATAGTAGCTTAACTCAAACTCGAGTCACCAATTCTAACCTGACTGATCAATTAAGCAGGGTGGCGTCGAAGAGTGAGGAGCGGCGTATGTGGATTGAGTTAAAAGAGTCGGAATTAATTAAAGTCAAAGACGAAAACATTTATTTGCAGAGAGACAATTTGAAATTGTTAAAACAACGAAATGTTTTTTGTTTAATAGCTAAACGTTTATATTCCAATATTACTCAGCTTCACTTGGACTGTGAGATAGGCAAAAAGATCCACCGTATGATTTTACCATTTCTAGAATTTAAGAAAGATGAAATCGATGCCGAAGCTTACAATTGTGAGAGTGTGATTTCGTCTGATGATGTCAACCCAACTTATCAAATTGGACTGGACAAAATTGAGTCCTTCATTAAATCCAAAGACCATAAGGACATGCTCAAAAATCTTTTGGACGAAAATGACAGACTTAAACTGAGAACCGAAACCATACAAAAGTTTGACTCTCTAAATGCCAAAGTAAGCTAAGAAAATAAAATCGATGTTGAAAATGCATCTGAGCTTAACGAGGACGAAAACATGAGTGAAATTTCTGTAGAGGATACGGTTGACTGCTCAGAATTTGTTAAAAGCGAAACTAAAAACCACAAAAATCTTATTTCTGAAAATTCAATGGAATTCGCTAGACTGTCCCAACAAAAGTCCCCAAAATTAGTAGAAAAAGCTGTTGTGTATCAAAAAGTCAGAACCACTCCGAATCAAGTATACAAAGTGACTGGAGTAACCGAACATCAAACAACTGAACTCACGGCTATTGTTAACGAAGACAATGCTGATGGCTGTGATGAGTTCTTCTGGGAAGCTCCTATTGACAATGGAAACGAAACCGTTGGCCTATCTGAAAGAACCTCTTGGATGAAGAAAGGGAGATACATACCTGAACCCTTGAACAAGCCTGATAATTTCAGTGAACCAAGCACAAGTGGTACAAAAGATACTCCTCAAGAGGTTGATCGTTCAGCAAAAGAAGACATTCCTTCAACGCCAACAGCTCGAAGTGAAACTTCATCAGATACTCCTTCCACTTCCTCAGGGCAAACTGAATCTTCTTCGAACATTCCCTCTGCACCCTCAGCTCAAAGAAAAACTCCTAAAGTTCAAAAGGAACCAGCAAAGGTGACATCAAAAGCGAAAGCGAACGTTCATCATCAACCTAAACAGATGAGGGATAAAAAGATAGAAAGGAACCTAAGATACAGGAAAAACCTTTCTGAAAGAAAACAATTCTGGCACTCCCAGAATGCATACTATTCACACAAAGACAAGAATCTGAAGTATGAAAACAATCCCGTAAGAAAGCCTGATAATTCCAACAACCGAAACCAAAGGTTCGGTTCGCAAGAAGATACCAATCGAAAGACAAGGTTCGGTTCGCATGAAAATACCAACCGAAAGCAAAGGTTCGGTTCTGAAAAGGATTTCACCCGAAACCAAAGGTTCGGTTCCAAGAACAACTCCAACCGAACTCAGAGGTTCGGCTCTGAAGTCAGACGAGAACAAGACTCAAAGGTTAACCCCACCAACGATCAAAAGCAAAAGGGTCACCTAGAGTCATCAGCAAGGAAGACATCACCATCCAAATCCAAATCCTCTCTTCCTAATTCTTCTCGTTTATCTCCATCTTGCTCTAACGCTAATTCCGTTGATTCTCAAAAACCTCGTCCATCTGCTGAACAGAAGGGAAAGCAGAAGGTCGATGAATCCAAAGCGAACAAACCCAATCTTAACAAAATAAAAGTATTCACCATTAAAAAGAAAGATGAAACAACTTTAATTAAAAGAACATATCTGGTTGACATCTCTCTAACTATTCCTGTTCCCATGAAAACCTCACATGGACCCAAGAAACTTTGGGTTCCTAAATCTGCTTAATTTTTGCAGGTTATAAGTGACGAGCAGTTTGACGAAGAATGGTACATCGACAGTGGCTGCTCGCGTCACATGACAGGAAGGAAAGAGGAACTCAGGGAATACAGATCTCTTGCAAATGGTGGCAACGTTAAGTTTGGAAATAACTCTTTCGGTACCATAAAGGGATATGGGATGATAACGAATGATGATTTTACCATAAGGAAGGTGGCCTATGTGGAAGGACTTCAACACAACCTCATCAGTGTATCTCAGCTTGTTGGAGGTACAGGTCTCAAAGTTTCATTCGATGATGAAGGTTCTGAAATCATAGAGAAAAAGACAAAGAAAGTGATTCTGAAGTCAGAGCGAAAGGGTGAAATGTTTCCGCTGAACATGAAACCCATCAAAGGAAACCCAGCAATATGTCTGCTATCAAAAGCTCAATCCGACGAAAGCTGGTTGTGGCACAGAAGACTCTCTCATCTCAATTTCAAAGATATCAACCGACTTGTCACTAGAGGTCATGTTAGGGGTCTTCCTTTGCTCAAGTTTGACAGAGAGCATTTATGTGCTGCATGTGAAATGGGAAAGCAGAGTCGTCAAAGTCACCCATCCATAATTAACACAAAAGTTGTTGAACCACTCGAATTGCTTCATATCGATTTGTGTGGTCCTTCATCTATTGAAAGCATCGGTGGTAGCAAGTACATTCTTGTTGTCGTTGATGACTTCTTTAGATTTACATGGGTGTTCTTTCTAAAGCTCAAATCTGAAGCGACTCAAAAGCTGAAAGTGTTTATCAAGCAAATTGAAGTCCAGCTCAAGAAGGTCGTTCGCAACATCAGGAGCGACAATGGTCTCGAATTCAAGAACAGGGAGTTTGAAGTGTTTCTTGCAGAAAAGGGAATTAGCCATAATTTCTCAGCTCCCTACACACCACAGCAGAACGGAATAGTCGAAAGACGAAACCGATCTCTGTGTGAAGCTGCCCGAACTATGTTAAGTTTCGCTTCCTTACCTCTTTATTTTTGGGCTGACGCTATTTCTGCTGCTTGTTATACACAAAACAGGTCCTATCTCAACAAGCGATTCACGCTCACACCATATGAGATATTAAACAACAGGAAGCCCAATGTGAAATTTTTCCACGTTTTTGGCTCAAGGTGTTTCATCTTTAACTCTAAAGAACACCGCAACAAGTTTGATGTCAAAGCCGACGAGGGAATCTTTCTGGGTTACTCACTCACTTCAAAGGTGTACAGGGTCCTAAACAAACGATCAAGAAGGATTGAAGAGACATACTATGTGACCTTCGACGATAGCTATGTCAAGAAGCTACAGGCCATAGATGACACTGCCAGGGAAATCTTTCCTCAAACTGGTCAAGTCACAGTCTCAATCGCCAATATGTACGAGAATTTTCTGGATCTCTTTGACGAACCGGAAAAAGCTTCTCTCTCAGAAGCAGGTGCAGCCGACAACAAAATAGATCATATGAAGCAAATTGTCGAAGATGCTGCAAGAAGAATGCATGAAGGAGAATTGCCTACTGATGAATCTCCAACCAACAATGCTTCAGTCGAGGGGGAGCCAAGTTCTCTTGTCGAGGGGGAGCCTAGCTCACAAGTCCAGGGGGAGCCAAGCTCTACTACTTCAACCGAAGGTCCTTCATCAAGCGAAGGTAACTCTCCAACCAAAGATGCCCCTCCAAACGAAGGTGCTTCAATGCCTGAAAATCCAGCACCACAAGAAACCCCTGAACCTCATGTTTGTCAAGACTCATCAATTGAGGGGGAGCATGATGATATGACGCTTGATTTTGATAGCCAATCTGAGCCTGAAGAGATGATCAACGCTGAACTAGATCCAACGTTCGATCCGAATTACCCTCCTCTTACAAAATGGACCAGAGATCATCCTATCTCTCAAGTAGTTGGTGATGTATCTGAAAAGGTTCTGACCCGATCTCAACTGAAGGCAAAACAGACATCCTTATTCTCAAAGGTTGAGTTTTGTATGTTTAACTCATTTGTATCAAAAGTTGAACCGAAGACAGTGAACACTGCCCTCGATCACTCTGATTGGGTTCAAGCAATGCAAGACGAACTAAACGAGTTTGAAAGGAACAAAGTCTGGCGCCTCATTCCAACTCCTCCGGATGCTTCAGTTGTTGGTCTCAAATGGGTTTTTAGAAACAAAATGGACAAGGAAGGTAATGTCATAAGGAACAAGGCTCGTCTGGTTGTCAAAGGATACTGTCAGGAGGAAGGGATAGATTACGAAGAGACGTTCGCTCCAGTAGCTAGGCTAGAATCGGTCAGAATATTTCTGGCCTATGCTGCTCACAAAAACTTTGAGGTCTTCCAAATGGACGTCAAGTGCGCATTTCTCAATGGAGAACTTGAAGAAACTGTGTATGTGGAGCAACCTCCTGGGTTCGTAAACGAAAAGTATCCAAATCATTGCTACATTCTGGATAAAGCTGTGTACGGCCTCAAACAAGCTCCGAGAGCCTGGTATGAAACGCTTACAAAATTTTTAAAGATGTCCAAATTCAAACAAGGTTCGGTTGACCCAACCTTCTTTCGCAAAAAGGAAGGTAACCACCTTATGATAGTTCAAATTTATGTCGATGACATCATCTTTGGCTCTACGAATCCCAGCTTAACAGCAGAATTCAGAAAGTTGATGGAGACTAAGTTTGAAATGAGCTCAATGGGTCCTATTAATTTTTTCCTTGGTTTAAATATAAGACAGGGACCCGAAGGCATCTTTATCAATCAGGAAGCTTACACAAAGACTCTCCTAGCAAAGTTCGGCATGATGGGAGACTCAAAAGTCAAAGTCCCAATGGCATTCGGCACCAAACTTACCCCTTCACTGGATAAACCGGCTGTCGACATCACGCTCTATCGTCAAATGATAGGCTCACTGATGTATCTAACTGCTAGCAGGCCTGATATCATGTTCTCTGTATGTTATTGTGCTCGATTTCAGGCTAATCCACGCGAACCTCACATGCTGGCAGTGAAGAACATCCTACGCTATCTCAAGCGAACCGCCTCCTTAGGTCTATGGTATCCATCCAACTCTGGCTTCTTCGTTCAAGCCTATTCTGATGCTGACCTTGGAGGATGTGGACTCGACCGCAAAAGCACAACTGGTGGCTGTCAATTTCTTGATGGGAAGTTGGTCAGTTGGCAATCCAAGAAACAAACATGTGTGTCGCTGTCTACTGCTGAAGCGGAATACATTGCCGCTGCATCCTGCACATCACAAGTGATTTGGATCCAGAGTCAACTTCGAGACTATGGACTCAATATGAAGAAGATCCCTCTATATTGTGACTCTGAAAGTGCAATTAGGATCTGTCATAACCCGGTGCAACACTCTAAAACTAAACACATAGCACTGAGGTATCACTTCATCAAAGATCATGTGGAAGATGGAAATGTCGAAGTTCACTTCGTAAGAACCACTGATCAACTGGCTGACGTCTTCACCAAAGCTCTTCCAGACGCATCATTTAATAAAATTTTGCAAGGGCTAGGTATGATGGAATCAGAGTCAGTTCCTCACACTACCTCTCGATCTCAAACGTAAGAAGCGAATCCAACCGAACGTTCGGGTTCGGTTCAACCATTTCACTCGCTCATTACTTCAAAGGTAGTTTCTCCTTGTTGTATATTTCTGGTGCAAAATTTGTTTTTCTTTATGTAAAAAGTTTTTTTATTGCATATCTAAACTCCTTGGTTTCTTAAAAAAAATTTTCCAAAATTTTAGTGAACCGAAACCAACCGAAAGTTCGGGTTCGGTTTTTCAAAATTTTTTCTGAACCGAAACCAACCGAAGGTTCGGGTTCGGTTTCTCAAAATTTTTCTGAACCGAAACCAACCGAAGGTTCGGGTTCGGTTTTTCAAAATTTTCCTCAACCGAAACCAACCGAACGCTCGGGTTCGGTTTTTCCATTTTTTTTTTTGGCAAAGTTTTTCTTAATCGTATTTTTTTTCTTTTCATTTAACTCTTTTATAATTTTTTTATGTCTTATTTTTTTTTACTTTTAATTTTTTTTCTCTCAATTTCAAAAACTCCAAAAATATTTTAATTTTTTTTGTGTGCTCCTTCGTTTATGGTGATATATTTCATGACTTACTTAAGTGTCCCTAGAAGCATGGTGCTGTATGTGTCCCAAGCCTCATAAGATTTTGAATAATAGCCTTCATGACCTGGTATACACAAACCTTGTCTTCCCAATAATGCTAACTCATTTATTCTAATCATGAGCTACCTCACTCTTTTCTCACATGAGTTCAGAGTCTCCTGCTTGGTCCTTATGTTCGCAGCAGAGGTACTATGTCTTGTTTCACCATCCCCATTATACTTCTCCATAACATTCACATCATCACTGTAACCCTTGAGACTCTCAGCAACTACCACTGAGGTTTATGGTTACACAACATCTGTGTTTCTGATCTTAGCATCGTGCCACTACGAGCTGAGTGAAACCCAAAACTCAACACCAACGAATTGACGGTGACCAATTAACTTGATCAAGTTTTCACCAATGAATTAACGAATGTACCTTCATGAAATCTCTTTTTTTTTTTGCGTGGTTCCAATGAAATTGTTACACACCATGACATTTCTTCCCAAGGGATCCAGTTTTAAATTTTTATCTGAGATTTCATATTAATCCAAGCCACTACAAAATTAACTCAAACCTACTTGTTCAACAGACTACACTGGTCTCACAAGTACTTTGTTCACGTTCGTTCTTATATCAGGAATTGAATTGCTGAATCAAAGTGAAACCACCCTTAATTTGCCTTATTTAAAGAAGCCTTTCAACATTTATTGATAAATGTTTGATCGTAATTCAACGGGATTCCACACTAACACTTTGAGGTCTCTCTTGACCTTGAAGGAAGAGATTCGTGCCCGGGATCATCAGTTTCGTGTCATCATTGACATCACAGATTATCCTACACAGAGTTGCTTTATTTCTTTAATTTTTTTACACTCTTTGCATGAAAATCCTAGATTTTCAAAAATTCCGTTACTAATTATTTTACAGGCTGGATAATTAATGGATGGTTCATAATGAAGTTGTGGTTACCAATAATTCACGTGGGCATTTTATTCAAAAGATGGCGTTTAAAAAGGGATAAGTTCAAAAGGTTGCTGACGGGGTGGGAGTTCAAAGGATAGAAATTCAAACGACGGTACAAAAGGAGGGCGCGTGAATTTGACGCGGCCGCGCTTTTTCTGACACTATTGGACGCGTGTGCAGTATTGAAGCGTCATCCATCTGGAATTAATGGCGCGTGTGGAAATGGAAACGGTTCCTCTCTCTGAACCGGCGCTTATTGGGCGGCGTGATCCTAGGAATCTGACACTCTCTCTCCTACGTGATCATCGCACGTCCCAACTGTCACCAATCAGTCAATCAAAAACCCTTCCGTATTTCAATAAGAGATTTGAAACGATCTTTCTCTCTCCTATCACCTACTATAAAAAGCCATCAACACCACCTTTTACCTCTTTACTGCCCCCATAATTCCCAAAGCAAAATTACTCCCAAAACTCTCTCCCGGTCATCTTCTTCTCCACACCTGCAACAATGGCTGACTCTTCATCCGTTCATGCCACTTCTCAAATTCTTCCCATCAGACCTCAACAATGCCTTGTCATTGATCTGAACCCACTAGCCTATGATCCCTACATGTCGCCGGTCATCGAATGCCTCAAGTACTCCCAGCTTGCTCCGGCATTGTCCAGAATTGAAACGGTGCCAATGGTGGCTCTATCTCAGGTCTATGCGACGGCCTACTACGACAAGGGCGTCGACAGGATATTTTTCGAAGTGGCGGAACACAAAACGTCGATTTCTCGTCCCCGCTTCTGCACCATGCTTGGGTTTGCTGCAGACCCATCGCGTATTAACCCGGAGACGATTCCGGTTGGAATGTTATACAGCATGTTCTACAACATGGGCTACACGGAAGTTCTTACCTCCGTCGCCAGGTTCAAGAAGTCATGCCTACCGCCCCTGTGGAATGGGTTATTTACAGTTCTCTTCAAGGGACTGTCTGAGAGGAGCTCAGGATCGGACGGGGCCAGTCGTCTTTTCCTGTCAATCATGTATGGGGTGTACAACGGGATCAACCTCGATTATGGGTTTGTCCTTTGGCAACAACTGATTCAGAGCCTTTCTTCCACTTCTCGACACTCTGAAGTGTCGCTGGCCCCTCGGTTCCCAACCCCGGAGATGGAACTTCACCAATCCCCAGTTCCTTCCCCTCCACCCACAATTCCTATTTCCATTCCCACCATAAACCCTACTAAACCACCAACCTCATTCCCTATACCACCACCTATATTCACCACATCAACCGAAACACCACCTGTTACCGAAACCCCACCTGTAACCGAACCTCCACAAACCGAAACCCATACACCACCACCACCCGAAACTCATCCCCCACCCACTCAACCTGAACCAACTAAACCAATAACACCCCCAGCTTCACCACTACCTCAATCTCCAGAAGACGCCTCCGACGGTGATGATCAATACCTTGGTGGTGATCACATGAACTATGATTCGGTCTATTATAGTCCGTTTCAAGTTCAAAGTGATGAGGAGGATGATGCTCCAGTGACAAAGAAGCATCTTCGCGAGCTTAACGAGAAGGTTGCTCAACTTCTCGCCTCCTCTTCCAACCAGCAGTCCTCTTTATCTGAAGCCGCACTTCAGAAGATAGTTGATGCCTTCTCCAAGGCTCAACATGATTCAATGGCCTCAGCAACTGCTGCGATAGACGCCTCCACCCGAGCTTGTGAGGCTGCGACCGAAAAAGTCGATAAACTATTCCATGACGCTACAATCCTGCTGCAGTCTATGCAGGAAAGCGCCGAAGCCACCAAAACAACTCTGGAACCACTTGTTACTCAATTGACCCAAATTGTAAAGACGGAGTTATCCTCGTTCGCTACCCTCAGACAAAACCTTAGCGACGAAAACTCGGCACTCCGTGCCTCCATCGATGCCCGCTTGGCAAAGCTAAAAGAGGATCTTGCGGCTGAAAATTCACTGATGGATGTCCTGGCGAGTAAGACTACTGCCCTCAAGGTCAAGAGCACCCAACTTTCCAACTCCGAACAACAATTGGAGGCTCTTCGATCCGAGAGGGAAATCATCAAGACGTGTGTTTCGGATGTCCACGCCGCTCTATCCAACATCCTGGAAGCACACGACCCCATCCTCAATCACTCAGTGAGACGCACTCTCGCTGAGAAACTCTCTCCGGCCATGGCCCTCTTGAGTAAAATTGAAGGCCTACCCAGTTTCGTGTCCATTCCGAAACAAGGGGGAGATGAGAAGAAAGGATCGAAACCCCCTCCTTCCTCCAAAGCTACTCACACAACCGAACCACCCCCAACTGGTCATGCCTCGGGTTCGGGTGTGAAGAACAAAGGCAAAAACATAGCAGAGGGAGGAGATGACGATGAAGATGAAGATGAAGACAAGGAGACTATTGCGGACATGTTAAAGAGAAAGAACAGTCGCAATACTGATGACGATGTCAGTCGTGTGGCACGTGAAGCTGAAGAAGCCGAACGTAAACAAAAAGAAGCCAACGATCTCCTTGAGAGCCGAAAGCTGCTCTTCCCTGTCTGGACCAGGGATCGTCTAATAAAAGAAGCCATAGAGACTCCAAGCATATTATGGCTCGAGCCAGTGATATCGTTCGACTGCAACAACACGGTCGATTCGCAATTTGATATGCCGCTCACTCGAAAGGCGTTCATCTTCCACGCCTTCTCCAACATTTTCGAAGTCCCGCATCCGAACGATGAGCTTGACAGGGAGCTCATTGACTTCTACCTGGAGGCCGCTCTCCCTCAATACCTTACATGGAGTGCCCAGAAGATTGTCAATGTTCGGGTGATGAAGCCGTTTGCCGTGGGGAGATTCACAAACGTCAAGTTCAAGCTTATCCGAGGATCTGCAAGAACTGCTCACATGATCTCTCTGGCGGATCTGCCCAATATGAACCCTCATGATTGGATAGTCTTGTACAACATCTTGCTGACAAACGAAGCCGAATATGGTCCCATCTTAGACCATGTCAAAAGGATGCTGGCATGCTGTATCATGGAGGTGGCCCTAATGGATCAGGAGGTTGCCACAGTGTTTAAGAAGAAACCGAAAGTCAAGCCTGTGGGATCGGCCAGTGATCTAAACACGATGAAAATGGGCAAGATAGATTCGAGGCGAAACTCTGTGATGTTCACCAGAGCCGAAGGACAGAAATGTCTGTTCGCGTTAGCTGACAAGCACCTCTACACCACTACCTGCTTGGAACACGTCCTATCAATCGTCAAGCGGTGTAAGGACAATTCGGCTGATGACATCAAGTACTTTGAAGATATGATCAATTGGTACATCCGGTTTAGACAGACCATCCTTTCCATAACCAAGTGTCTGTTTAGTACCGTGAAGAAGAAGGTACCAGCTTCAGCCGCCGGCCCAAGTAAGAAGTGAAGGCCTCGCTCCAAATTGACGCAAAGGGGGAGATT